>NW_026706824.1:0-1384000 GCF_024137745.1 Phymastichus coffea | reverse complement strand
GGACATCGGCATTGATGAAATTACAGCATTTTTATTTCGGACTAATAAAAAATCTATCATCTAAAAACGAAATGCTTCATGCATCTCATTATTTAATTCATATCACGTTTTAATCCCTGTCATTGTCTTCTTCGCTATCGCTTGTCTCTTCTTTCTCACCCATTTCTCTTTGTGCAGATTCTCCAACAGTCGATATTGTTTCACTGTGACTAGCATTCTCTTCGTTTATAGCTTCATCCAAATCAACTCCTTTTTCTCGGAAGAGCGTTGTAAGCTTTTCAGCAGGCCGAAAAATTCTACTCTGATATCTCGCACAAGATAGATAATATATGATGGCAGCTACATGGCAGCAACAACCTACAGTCCTTAAACCATTTGGACAATCGCATATATATCTCTGTATACCACTAAATCCTTGGGTCTTTGGTTTATAGTCGATGTAGCATTTGTAAATTTTGCTTTTTATGTGACGTGATTGTACTGAAACTGCGATGATGTTCTTATAAGCTTTGACATATTTCAATTCAAGTTCATTTTTTTCATCTAACATTTCAGCCAAATATGAGATCGCCATGGCAAGCTGATAAGTACCAGAAAATAAAATTTTTAAACTCCTTTCAGTTATTTCTGGGAAATCATCAAGATCATTCGCATTAAATTTTTGAAACGACGTAGCTCGACGGCTTCATTTTGCTTCTTCCACTTCTTTTGCTAAAGTATTTTCGGTATTTCTATGGCTCAACATTCTACTAATTATTTCGTCGCTCAAACTATCGTCTGTCTTGAATTTTTTTCCAAATTCATTGTTTAAATAACACGCTAATCGATTCAAGGACTTTGCCTTAAGAAGCAGTTTGTTATCGAGTTGGTGATGGAGAAGCTTATGCTTCTGTTTCAATTGTCCGTGAGTTCCTTCGATTACCCAGCGTAACTTAGTTACAAAACGCGACTCATTAGTTTCCTTCGTTGGAAGTTTTCTCTTTCCTTTCAGAGCGGGCATTATGACAATAAATTCTTTTTCTTCTAACAAACTAACAACATCTCTGAACCCACGATCAACAATGATAATATCACCTTTTTTCATGAACTGAAACATGCTGTGTGGATCAACCATTACCTTTTTCATGATGTCAGCGTCATTCTTTGTACCCTCATAGGGGCCACATGTATCCACGATGTACCCAATTGTTGTAGTAACTGTAAAAGGTTTCACCAAAGGCATTTTCTTTTGTCCTGAGTATGAGTTGCGCTGAAATTCATTATTAAAACTTTTTTGGTGCTTGAGATAAGTACCGTAGAATATTAGAGCTAATTGATCATGTTTGAGATTGAGTAATTTGCGAGCATCTAAAGACGTATGGTTATCAATCAAATATCTCCTTGCTTCATTACGTTCTAATTGCGTCATATTTTTTTTCACACCAAAATTCAAAGGTAAAATATCTGTTTCAAAAGCTCTTATTACATCACTACAAATATGAGATACTAGTTGTTCTCGATCGAATTTGAAAATAGTAGCAATATTACTGTTTGATGCTCCAGATCGTAACTTGAATAAAAAAGTGATCAAGCCTTCGACCTTGGTTCGGTTTTGCGAATTATTCAGCGATTTCATCATTGAACTTAACTGTTTTATATTTTCACTGGTGAGTCCTGTGAGCGTTTTTAGTCGATTTTCACTGAGATGAAAGGCCCCAGCTTCATGAAGGAGAGACTTATTGCTCTCGACAGTTAATCCTTCAATTAGTCTTGTGACTTCGTCAACTGGAATTTGAGAACATTTTGAAGTGATTTTTATTCTGCCCAAATCATCTTCGTAAAAGCGATCGTTCAAAATATGTTCCTTACAAACACGAGCACCATTGGGTATAAAAATCTGCATCTTTTTATAACAATGTAATCTAGCTTCAAATGATGCTCGTTGCCTATTGTCCAATTTCCCACAAACTAAACATTATTTTTCAGAAGCAGAACGTCTGGGTATTGGTAATGAAATGTAATCGATTTTTGGTAATTGATGCGGCTGATATAACGGATCGAAAGACGAAGACTGGGACGAATCAGTTGTTTGAGACTCCGAAGTGGGTTGACTTTCAGGAGTGTTATGACTTACTGTGCTAAGTTGGTTCGCGCTTGATATACTTCTCGTTACACAAGAAGTACTCGTACTTTCCGTACCTGATAAAGTGCTAGGCTCAAAGATAGATTTATGGGATGTGTCTCCACTTTCACTTGTTAGGTTTTTTTGCTATGTGAAATACGCATCGCTTCCTACAACGATTACAAAGATACTGTCCTATCTGAGTTTTTATAGAAAACTGTTTAAAAATTTCTGTAATTTCTTCTTCATTACTTATTATTTTAACATGTTGCAACGATACTTTACGTAAAGAAATGCTGCATTTTACGCATTTTTCAGTGATAAAACTTCTTGAACCGGTTTGTTGACGGGAAGCTTCCTGAAAAACCATAATATATTTGAACATTTTTTCAAACGAAAGTCGAGTTGCATTTTCAAAAAGTACATTAATTACCCCTTTAACATCTAAATTGCTCATTTTGTACGTAAAAATAATAAGTAGGCATTTTTTAATACATATCAACTTGAAATATCCAAAAAATTGTTTCTTAGTTACTTAAGAAAATTTAATACTCTGATATACTACAATTAGTATCTGAAAATATTTTTTTTGTTAATGTCGCAAAACTTCACATTCACGCCATTTGAAATTAATGCTCCGGGAGCATGGGTAATTCTTATCGAGAATGGCTACACAACATAATGCGCAAGAAGCATGGAGACTATATTAAGGTCGCTCCTAAAATTTTGGCAAAATGGCAGATAAATATTAAATGAAATATGTGGTTTTGTTGAGATTTTGATGAATAAATTAGTATGATTCAAAATGCAGGTCGCCAAGCAAATACCGGAGATAATAAAGTTTTGAAATGTACCTTCTTACGAGAGGTTATATGGTTATGTAGAATTCATGTGATTCACAGTGAAAAAATATGAATATTCATATACTTGAACATCACAAATCGATTTCAAAAACTAGATATATAAAGTTGAAATATCTATTTTTATGAATGCATACAGAAATACTTATGGCGCCGAGCAAAATAATAAGATATTTATTGTCAAAACGATGCATTTCAGGGACGAAAACCTAAAAGGGGCAACTTGAAAATTGAGAATTTTGTTTTGATGTTTGTTTTATATTCGGTACTCAATTGCACAGTTATGAACCACTACTTAGATATAAAGTTAGTTGATAATTTATTTTTGTCAGTAAGTCAAGAATTTTGTGAAGCCCCGAACGAAGCCCCGACGTGATACGGTCCGTCCTTGAGGAGCTCCTTAAGAGGGGTTTCAGCACCGTAATGGTTCTCAATAGGTTCTCAGCTATGTATCTGCGACATGGAAAAGCTACCAGCAGTCTACTTGAATACTTGTAGATAATAAGTAATAAAAAATAATAATTTTATATATCCTTAATTATACTTTAGAAAAAAATTCACGAAACAAAAAAAAAAATTCTTCCCTCAGAAATTAAGGAATTCACAACTTTATTTAGAAAGAAACAATTTTTCGCATTGTCGAAAAATATTATATTTATTTATATATATTTCTTCAAATCTGAGACACGAATACTATTTATTCCCACAATACACACTCTCACATTCTATTACTCAAAATCCTTATTCCAAGAAAAAATTTGTTATTTTTCGTGCGCTTTTTCTCTTATTTCAACTAATCCAAATATCTCAAATCTATTCAATAACTTTGATTAATTGAATATTTTCATGCAATGTAAAGTTCGGACAATAAATAATTAAATCCTTTAACCACCGCGTTGTTCTCGTTCATGTTTTGTTCGTGTCTTTTTGAGTTTAGGTATTTATTCCATCTACTATCAATTTCCTTATCTCAAAGATTTCTACAAGATTTCCTCAACATTTTTCCATTCTTATATATGGGTAATTCTTGGCTATTTCGATTGACTTGTAACCCTTAGGTTACGGAATTTTTTTTAATTTAGCACAATTGTTGTACACATAAAACTGAGACTTTTCCCAAATTTTGGAGACGATATATTAATTATATCAAAAGTTATTAACAATTAAAGAAAAATGATAAAAAATTTTCAAACGGCTATATTTTAAAAACTAATAAAGATATCGAAGTCGGATTTTTTTCAAAATACTTATAATGCCTTAAAATTTCGAAATAATTACAACAATAAACAATAAAAATTTTTTTTCGAAAGTTATTAACTTTTTGTTTAAACAATTGCTAATATCTCAAAAAGTATATTTTTTTTTTGAAAAATTCTTGCTCCTACGTATTTCTGAGGATTTTTGCTATCGGAATCAATCATAAAATTCAAGGGCCTGACATATCGGAAAGCGTAGCCCTAATCAAAAGAAGACGCCTCGGCGTAAGGCTGCGGTAGCGCTCCAGCGGACTCACGGTCGAAAGGTACTTTAGCTTTAATCTAAAAAACTAATAAAGATACCGAATCGGAGTTTTCCCAAATTACTTTTAATACCTTGAACTTTCGAAATAATTACAACAATAAACAATAAAAATTTTTTTTCGAAAGTTATTAACTTTTTATTTAAACAATTGCTAATATCTCGAAAAGTATTTTTTTTTTGAAAAATTCTTGCTCTTACGTTTTCCTGCGGATTTTTGCTATCGAAATCAATCATAAAATTCAAGGGCCTGACATATCGGAAAGCGTAGCCCTAATCAAAAGAAGACGCCTCGGCGTAAGGCTGCGGTAGCGCTCCAGCGGACTCACGGTCGAAAGGTACTTTAGCTTTGATCTAAAAAACTAATAAAGATACCGAATCGGAGTTTTCCCAAATTACTTGGAATAGCTTGAATTTTCGAAATAATTACAACAATAAACAATAAAAATTTTTTTTCGAAAGTTATTAACTTTTTGTTTAAACAATTGCTAATATCTCGAAAAGTATTTTTTTTCTTGAAAAATTCTTGCTCCTACGTATTCCTGAGGATTTTTGCTATCGAAATCAATCATAAAATTCAAGGGCCCAACATATCGGAAAGCGTAGCCCTAATCAAAAGAAGACGCCTTGGCGTAAGGCTGCGGTAGCGCTCCAGCGGACTCACGGTCGAAAGGTACTTTAGCTTCTATCTAAAAAACTAATAAAGATACCGAATCGGATTTTTTCCAAATTACTTATAATACCTTGAACTTTCGAAATAATTACAACAATAAACAAAAAAAATTTTTTTTCGAAAGTTATTAACTTTTTGTTTAAACAATTGCTAATATCTCGAAAAGTATTTTCTTTTTGAAAAATTCTTGCTCCTACGTATTCCTGAGGATTTTTGCTATCGAAATCAATCATAAAATTCAAGGGCCTGACATATCGGAAAGCGTAGCCCTAATCAAAGGAAGACGCCTCGGCGTAAGGCTGCGGTAGCGCTCCAGCGGACTCACGGTCGAAAGGTACTTTAGCTTTAATCTAAAAAACTAATAAAGATACCGAATCGGAGTTTTCCCAAATTACTTTTAATACCTTGAACTTTCGAAATAATTACAACAATAAACAATAAAAATTTTTTTTCGAAAGTTATTAACTTTTTGTTTAAACAATTGCTAATATCTCGAAAAAAATTTTTTTTTTGAAAAATTCTTGCTCCTACGTTTTCCTGAGGATTTTTGCTATCAAAATCAATCATAAAATTCAAGGGCCTGACATATCGGAAAGCGTAGCCCTAATCAAAAGGAGACGCCTCGGCGTAAGGCTGCGGTAGCGCTCCAGCGGACTCACGGTCGAAAGGTACTTTAGCTTTAATCTAAAAAACTAATAAAGATACCGAATCGGATTTTTCCCAAATTACTTATAATACCTTGAACTTTCGAAATAATTACAACAATAAACAATAAAAATTTTTTTTCGAAAGTTATTAACTTTTTGTTTAAACAATTGCTAATATCTCGAAAAGTATTTTTTTTTTTGAAAAATTCTTGCTCCTACGTATTCCTGAGGATTTTTGCTATCGAAATCAATCATAAAATTCAAGGGCCTGACATATCGGAAAGCGTAGCCCTAATCAAAAGAAGACGCCTCGGCGTAAGGCTGCGGTAGCGCTCCAGCCGACTCACGGTCGAAAGGTACTTTAGCTTTAATCTAAAAAACTAATAACGATACCGAATCGGAGTTTTCCCAAATTACTTTTAATACCTTGAACTTTCGAAATAATTACAACAATAAACAATAAAAATTTTTTTTCGAAAGTTATTAACTTTTTATTTAAACAATTGCTAATATCTCGAAAAGTATTTTTTTTCTTGAAAAATTCTTGCTCCTACGTATTCCTGAGGATTTTTGCTATCGAAATCAATCATAAAATTTAAGGGACCGACATATCGGAAAGCGTAGCCGTAATCAAAAGAAGACGCCTCGGCGTAAGGCTGCGGTAGCGCTCCAGCGGACTCACGGTCGAAAGGTACTTTAGCTTTGATCTAAAAAACTAATAAAGATACCGAATCGGAGTTTTCCCAAATTACTTATAATAGCTTGAATTTTCGAAATAATTACAACAATAAACAATGAAAAACTTTTTTTTTAACGTTATTAACTTTTTGTTTAAACAATTGCTAATATCTCGAAAAGTATTTTTTTTTTGAAAAATTCTTGCTCCTACGTATTTCTGAGGATTTTTGCTATCGGAATCAATCATAAAATTCAAGGGCCTGACATATCGGAAAGCGTAGCCCTAATCAAAAGAAGACGCCTCGGCGTAAGGCTGCGGTAGCGCTCCAGCGGACTCACGGTCGAAAGGTACTTTAGCTTTAATCTAAAAAACTAATAAAGATACCGAATCGGAGTTTTCCCAAATTACTTTTAATACCTTGAACTTTCGAAATAATTACAACAATAAACAATAAAAATTTTTTTTCGAAAGTTATTAACTTTTTATTTAAACAATTGCTAATATCTCGAAAAGTATTTTTTTTTTGAAAAATTCTTGCTCTTACGTTTTCCTGCGGATTTTTGCTATCGAAATCAATCATAAAATTCAAGGGCCTGACATATCGGAAAGCGTAGCCCTAATCAAAAGAAGACGCCTCGGCGTAAGGCTGCGGTAGCGCTCCAGCGGACTCACGGTCGAAAGGTACTTTAGCTTTGATCTAAAAAACTAATAAAGATACCGAATCGGAGTTTTCCCAAATTACTTGGAATAGCTTGAATTTTCGAAATAATTACAACAATAAACAATAAAAATTTTTTTTCGAAAGTTATTAACTTTTTGTTTAAACAATTGCTAATATCTCGAAAAGTATTTTTTTTCTTGAAAAATTCTTGCTCCTACGTATTCCTGAGGATTTTTGCTATCGAAATCAATCATAAAATTCAAGGGCCCAACATATCGGAAAGCGTAGCCCTAATCAAAAGAAGACGCCTTGGCGTAAGGCTGCGGTAGCGCTCCAGCGGACTCACGGTCGAAAGGTACTTTAGCTTCTATCTAAAAAACTAATAAAGATACCGAATCGGATTTTTTCCAAATTACTTATAATACCTTGAACTTTCGAAATAATTACAACAATAAACAAAAAAAATTTTTTTTCGAAAGTTATTAACTTTTTGTTTAAACAATTGCTAATATCTCGAAAAGTATTTTCTTTTTGAAAAATTCTTGCTCCTACGTATTCCTGAGGATTTTTGCTATCGAAATCAATCATAAAATTCAAGGGCCTGACATATCGGAAAGCGTAGCCCTAATCAAAGGAAGACGCCTCGGCGTAAGGCTGCGGTAGCGCTCCAGCGGACTCACGGTCGAAAGGTACTTTAGCTTTAATCTAAAAAACTAATAAAGATACCGAATCGGAGTTTTCCCAAATTACTTTTAATACCTTGAACTTTCGAAATAATTACAACAATAAACAATAAAAATTTTTTTTCGAAAGTTATTAACTTTTTGTTTAAACAATTGCTAATATCTCGAAAAGTATTTTTTTTTTGAAAAATTCTTGCTCCTACGTTTTCCTGAGGATTTTTGCTATCAAAATCAATCATAAAATTCAAGGGCCTGACATATCGGAAAGCGTGGCCCTAATCAAAAGGAGACGCCCCGGCGTAAGGCTGCGGTAACGCTCCAGCGGACTCACGGTCGAAAGGTACTTTAGCTTTAATCTAAAAAACTAATAAAGATACCGAATCGGATTTTTCCCAAATTACTTATAATACCTTGAACTTTCGAAATAATTACAACAATAAACAATAAAAATTTTTTTTCGAAAGTTATTAACTTTTTGTTTAAACAATTGCTAATATCTCGAAAAGTATTTTTTTTTTTGAAAAATTCTTGCTCCTACGTATTCCTGAGGATTTTTGCTATCGAAATCAATCATAAAATTCAAGGGCCTGACATATCGGAAAGCGTAGCCCTAATCAAAAGAAGACGCCTCGGCGTAAGGCTGCGGTAGCGCTCCAGCCGACTCACGGTCGAAAGGTACTTTAGCTTTAATCTAAAAAACTAATAACGATACCGAATCGGAGTTTTCCCAAATTACTTTTAATACCTTGAACTTTCGAAATAATTACAACAATAAACAATAAAAATTTTTTTTCGAAAGTTATTAACTTTTTATTTAAACAATTGCTAATATCTCGAAAAGTATTTTTTTTCTTGAAAAATTCTTGCTCCTACGTATTCCTGAGGATTTTTGCTATCGAAATCAATCATAAAATTTAAGGGACCGACATATCGGAAAGCGTAGCCGTAATCAAAAGAAGACGCCTCGGCGTAAGGCTGCGGTAGCGCTCCAGCGGACTCACGGTCGAAAGGTACTTTAGCTTTGATCTAAAAAACTAATAAAGATACCGAATCGGAGTTTTCCCAAATTACTTATAATAGCTTGAATTTTCGAAATAATTACAACAATAAACAATGAAAAACTTTTTTTTTAACGTTATTAACTTTTTGTTTAAACAATTGCTAATATCTCGAAAAGTATTTTTTTTTTGAAAAATTCTTGCTCCTACGTATTCCTGAGGATTTTTGCTATCGAAATCAATCATAAAATTCAAGGGCCCGACATATCGGAAAGCGTAGCCCTAATCAAAAGAAGACGCCTCGGCGTAAGGCTGCGGTAGCGCTCCAGCCGACTCACGGTCGAGAGGTACTTTAGCTTTAATCTAAAAAACTAATAAAGATACCGAATCGGATTTTTTCCAAATTACTTATAATACCTTGAACTTCCGAAATAATTACAACAATAAACAATGAAAAACTTTTTTTTTAACGTTATTAACTTTTTGTTTAAACAATTGCTAATATCTCGAAAAGTATTTTTTTTCTTGAAAAATTCTTGCTCCTACGTATTCCTGAGGATTTTTGCTATCGAAATCAATCATAAAATTCAAGGGCCCGACATATCGGAAAGCGTAGCCCTAATCAAAGGAAGACGCCTCGGCGTAAGGCTGCGGTAGCGCTCCAGCGGACTCACGGTCGAAAGGTACTTTAGCTTTGATCTAAAAAACTAATAAAGATACCGAATCGGAGTTTTCCCAAATTACTTGGAATAGCTTGAATTTTCGAAATAATTACAACAATAAACAATAAAAATTTTTTTTCGAAAGTTATTAACTTTTTGTTTAAACAATTGCTAATATCTCGAAAAGTATTTTTTTTCTTGAAAAATTCTTGCTCCTACGTATTCCTGAGGATTTTTGCTATCGAAATCAATCATAAAATTTAAGGGACCGACATATCGGAAAGCGTAGCCGTAATCAAAAGAAGGCGCCTCGGCGTAAGGCTGCGGTAGCGCTCCAGCGGACTCACGGTCGAAAGGTACTTTAGCTTTGATCTAAAAAACTAATAAAGATACCGAATCGGAGTTTTCCCAAATTACTTATAATAGCTTGAATTTTCGAAATAATTACAACAATAAACAATAAAAATTTTTTTTCGAAAGTTATTAACTTTTTGTTTAAACAATTGCTAATATCTCGAAAAGTATTTTTTTTTTTGAAAAATTCTTGCTCCTACGTATTCCTGAGGATTTTTGCTATCGAAATCAATCATAAAATTCAAGGGCCCGACATATCGGAAAGCGTAGCCCTAATCAAAAGAAGACGCCTCGGCGTAAGGCTGCGGTAGCGCTCCAGCCGACTCACGGTCGAAAGGTACTTTAGCTTTAATCTAAAAAACTAATAAAGATACCGAATCGGAGTTTTCCCAAATTACTTTTAATACCTTGAACTTTCGAAATAATTACAACAATAAACAATAAAAATTTTTTTTTGAAAGTTATTACCTTTTTGTTTAAACAATTGCTAATATCTCGAAAAGTATTTTTTTTCTTGAAAAATTCTTGCTCCTACGTATTCCTGAGGATTTTTGCTATCGAAATCAATCATAAAATTCAAGGGCCCGACATATCGGAAAGCGTAGCCCTAATCAAAAGAAGACGCCTCGGCGTAAGGCTGCGGTAGCGCTCCAGCCGACTCACGGTCGAAAGGTACTTTAGCTTTAATCTAAAAAACTAATAAAGATACCGAATTGGATTTTTTCCAAATTACTTATAATACCTTGAACTTCCGAAATAATTACAACAATAAACAATGAAAAACTTTTTTTTTAAAGTTATTAACTTTTTGTTTAAACAATTGCTAATATCTCGAAAAGTATTTTTTTTTTTTGAAAAATTCTTGCTCCTACGTATTCCTGAGGATTTTTGCTATCGAAATCAATCATAAAATTCAAGGGCCCGACATATCGGAAAGCGTAGTCCTAATCAAAACAATTCGCCTCAGCGACCGGACACCGAGGCATCTACTTTTGATTAAGGCTACGCTTTCCGATATGTCAGGCCCTTGAATTTTATGATTGATTCCGATAGCAAAAATCCTCAGAAATACGTAGGAGCAAGAATTTTTCAAAAAAAAAATATACTTTTTGAGATATTAGCAATTGTTTAAACAAACAGTTAATAACTTTCGAAAAAAAATTTTTATTGTTTATTGTTGTAATTATTTCGAAATTTTAAGGCATTATAAGTATTTTGAAAAAAATCCGACTTCGATATCTTTATTAGTTTTTGAAATATAGCTGTTTGAAAATTTTTTATCATTTTTCTTTAATTGTTAATAACTTTTGATATAATTAATGTATCGTCTCCAAAATTTGGGAAAAATCTCAGTTTTATGTGTACAATAATTGTGCCAAATTAAAAAAAAATCCGTAACCTAAGGGTTACAAGTCAATCGAAATAGCCTAGAATTACCCATATATTGTTTCCCTTTACTTTTGTGTAATATCTATGTTATATTTAATTATAATGGCTATCGGAAAAATATAACTTCTTTCCTATGCTGGTGAAATGCGATACGGGTGAATAATACGCTCGTTTCACCAGCAGGCTAAAGGCCACGCCGGAGACGTGGAAAATTGTTTTTCACACGATCGGATGCTTCGTTTTTGGTCGCGTGAGCGTAATTAGAGATTTTGCTTCTAAGTTCGGGTGTGTGATTCTTCCCTTCCCACATTTTGTTCTTATTTGATCGACTAGTATTGGCAACGTGAAATTTTAAACGTGACTTAACAAAATTTCTTTAGGATATTATTTCATGAACGATCGTTCGAAATTTGATGTGCGCGTTTACGAAATAAAATTTCTATTAACCATTTTACTCTTTTTATTATAGGTATATATATTAACTATTATTAATTAGTATTTTGTTAATAATTATTATTTGAATAATTTAATAGACTAATTTTTACCTTGTTAGGAATTATTATTATTACTATTTTTTTTATTGACAACGGAAAATTTTATTGTATTGTCTCCTTTATTTATTTTTTTTTTTTACTATTATTTTATTTTTTTTTATCTATAATATTAAAAATAAAAATAAGACCCTGGGGCACATATAATCTATAAACTACTGCGGGGAAAATTTAGTGCAACCTTATATGAGAAAGAAAGCAAGATACATAGCAAGATAGCAACGTACATTGGACCGTAACGAAATGGAGTCGGCTACTTTACAGTTATTGACTAGTATGTCGGCCAGTTTTACCCTACATAATATAGTACAAGGAATTATGGAGTTTGATGGAAAAAATGTGCCTCTTGAAGACTTCATCCAGGATATTCGCAATGGAAGAACACTGATAACAGATTCAGAGGAACAAAATTTTGTCCGGTTAATAATTGCTAAACTACTAGGACCCGGATGTGACTGCATTTATGGAAAATCCATTAAGGCAGTTGATGACTTAATCAGAATCTTAAAGGAACGGTTCGCACCTTGCAAAGACTTCGCATACTACGATTCCAATATCCATAGTCTGCGTATGAAGCAAGGGGACACTGTTTCAGATTTTCACGACAGGATAAACATCCTGTTGAACTGTGCACAGAATGCGCTGAAAGAAGAGCTCGGAGAAGAGTACACTGAGATGATGATGACTCCAATGCGCAGCTCGACTATTAAGACTTTCATAGATGGATTGCCAAAAGAAATTGTAGACTTAGAGGACATTAAACAGCCTAAAACCTTGGAGGATGCTTATGAAGAAGCATTGCGTATAGAAGCAAGAAATAAGTCAAGGGCAAGGTATGGGGAGTCGAACCCTAACAAATGCCCAAATTTATTGCGCAGACTAAATGTTAACTACGTACAAGACCAACAAAATGATTAAGAGGAACAATTAGAGGGCGAGTGGGAGGAATTACCCGCAGAAATTCAACAATTGTTCGTACAAAGAAATAACGGACAGCAGTCGTATACGAATAATCAGAATAACCAAGGACAGCAACAAAATCGATTTCAAGGGCAAAGACCGTACCAAAATAGGAACTGGAAGCCTCGTTACAAAAATTATCAGGATAATGGACCGCATGCAGGACGATTATATAACTCGGACACAGACTCGTATCACCATCCCTCTGGAAAACGTTATGGGACAATTGCCTATGACCAGCAGCAAAGAGGTGAGCTTAGACCTAATCCAAAGTACCAGCAACAGAATAATGGAAATAATTTAAACTCGGATGGGGCTAGCTCAGCAGCGAATGGAACGGACCCCTTTCAGATGTGCCGCCAAAACCAAAACAAAATTCAACATCAACAACCGAAGGCGAAGACGATGTTGACCGACATCCAGGAAGAATCAACGTCCGAAAAACCGGGAGTGCCTTCGGCAAAAGTAATGACGATACTAAGGAATCCGCAATCGTTAATGAACCAGTCATCGCAGTTGCCTCAAATTGGGGACTTGGCACAGGAAATAATCAGATCTATGAGCTAACAAGAGTAAGGTTTCGTATACCAGAGACCTGTAAAAAGTGGACCGTGTTCATGGTTGATAATGGATCAGCCGTGAACTTAATTAAGTTTATTGCATTAAATTGGACTACGAGGTTTGACCGGAGGGAGGTTGTGATGTTCGTATCACTTATAAATAAAATAATTCGAACTCTCGTAATCTAGCTAATGAGTAAGAATTTGTTTCCAATGATTTTACTCTAATTGTCAAGAAAATAGATAAATAAATCAAATGTAATAAATAAGTAAATCAAATATACATAAGTAAGTGCAATATTTCGAGGAAAGTCAGACAATGCCCTAGTTTCTTATGGTGCGAATTGTCCCATAAGCAGAGCTAAAGTCTTTTTTTGATAGGATATAATTCGGCCCAAGTTTCTTATAGCGTGAGGTGTTCTATAAGTCGAGCTCAAATTATAAGGAAAGGATAGTCTTGCTTAGTTAATCACAATGAGAGAAAGAACTTAGGTATTAATCCAAGTTTATTCCGACTCATGCGCTCACCTTGCCATCGTTCACACTTAATAGTGCAAGGCTGTGTAGAAAACTCTTTACATAATAGAGAGTTGATTTTTAATGGTATTGTCCAAAACTCCCATCCTAGGAATAATGTTTCAAATTCGTCTATTAGTAAACCAGCAATTCAAAATCAAAATGCTTTTCCAATTCCATCAACGTCTTCAGTACCACTACATAACAGTATTGAATCTAATAATTATTCTAAAATACCAAATGCTGCGCAGCAATCATTGCTTGAAACAAGGAAAGCTTGCGATGGAAAAGAAAATCAACCAAATTTTGAATTGGACTGGGTTAACTTCTCAGAAGATTTCAATTATGAAAATTCTAAATCAATTACAGCTAAATAAACTAAAAACTTATATTATTACATAATGCAAACATGTATAGCTTATTTCATACTAGAATTCATTTCAAAAGAAGTAACGCAAAGTCACTCTACAAACATTGATTTTCACACAGCTGGAAAGAATCAAAAGATAGTTTGGAATGAAGTTCAACCAAATAGTGATAATAATATTAATAAGTTTTTTAATAAACCAGGTATTAAAACGAAATTTAATACAAATTTGGCAGTTAACCAAGCAACGACACCTAAGAAAATGAAAATTAACGAAGAAAATCATACAAACGATTGTATAAATTCATGGTTAGAAAAACACAATACAACATTTGAAAACTGTGTTTTTAATAATTGTACTTTTAACCTTCTCAAATGTAACTATACTGAAAAAAATGAAAGTTAGCTTAAAAAAAGAGAGATATATTCGTTATATTCAGTTAATTAATTTTTTTATTCTAGTTAAATTTTATATCAAAAAGTATTATTATATCAATTCAAAGACTGTTTTGCAATACTAACGACGTATGAAATAAAACTAATAAAGCTATATGAATGTAAAAATTAAATGATGTTGCTTTGTATTTATATATTATATTATATTTATACTTCAATACATATATATGTATCTGTTGTTCGATATTCCGGGCCTTTCAGTTTCCAAGCATTTCAATTTCCGGGCATTACGCTTTCTGGGCATCGCAATTTCCGGGCATTACACTTTCTGGGCATCGCAATTTCCGGGCATTACACTTTCTAGGCATCAGTGTTACCGCTGTACAACAAATAAATTTTTATACGTTATAAGATATTCAATTTTCATGATACAAGTATAAAATTAGGTCTAGATACAATACAAAATGTGAGTTATTAAATAGATCGGAGATAGTAGCGAATGCGGTGAATAGACCTTAGGTAACAGCGGCTGCGAAATCATACGAAGTGAAGTCCGCCGCTGTCCGTTTTTTTTTAGCCCGGCCCAACCGATGCGAATACAACCCGACACAAATAACATTTTATAAAAAAAAATGATCACATCTCACGTACGTCTAATTGTACTTCTCGAAAAAATAATTATTTGTTATTGTACCATTATATTTCTCATAAAAAATAAAAAGTATCGTTATCGATAATTCACCTCATATTTTCTCACATAAAAGATATAATTAAGCAAAAATAAATTCACAGAAAAATTGTACCTTCTGTAGTCTAAATTGTACCATTAGTACAATTCTATAAATTTGTTTCTAAAAGAAATAATAGGAGAATTACAAATTACCACTAATTGTTACAACTTACAAGGATGTCATCCGGAAATGCACTTTGCGCAGGCGTAGAGCTTTGTAATTGTCTTATTATTTCTTTTAGAAACAAATTTATAGAATTGTACTGATGGTACAGTTTAGACTACAGAAGGTACGATTTTTCTGTGAATTTATTTTTGCTTAATTATGTCTTTTATGTGAATAAATAGGAGGTGAATGATCGATAAAGATATTTTTTATTTTTTATGAGAAATATAATGGTACAATAACAAATAATTATTTTTTCGAGAAGTATAATTAGATATACGTGAGATGTGATCATTTTTTTTTATAAAATGTTATTTGTGTCGGGCTGTTTTCGCGTCGGTCCCGACCCACCACTGAAAATCCCCATACTGATACAGAATGGTGGCATTGTGCTATCGAGCAAATTTATTATACTCGTATTCTGTAATCTATAAAAATCTGTGATGAATAAAAAAGTTTATAGCCAAGGAAGAATCTCTCGATGTTATTTGAACAATATTAATTATTTTAATATATTTATTTTCCAAAACTGATGCTGAGAAAAATGTAATAGCGCTTGCCTGAGATTGTGAGCTAATACATAATAATCTATAAAAATCTGTGATGCAAAAAAACGTTTATAGCCAAGGAAGAATCTCTCGATGGTAATTGAACAATTTTATTTATTTTAATATATTTATTTTCCAAAAGTGATGCTGAGAAAAATTTCATAGCGGTTGCCTGAGATTGTGAGCTAGTACCATTTCAATATACTTTACAATCTTATACGCATACCTGATGGTGAAACCATGAAATAAAAATTAATTCCATTTATCTAAAAAATGATGATTTTTTTATTCGATGAAATGTATTTTATTTTAGCCATTGAGAGTTAAAAAGACTATACAGATAATATAACCCGGTTGAAAATAATAACGTTATTTCCTGACGTCATTCGATGACATCAAGATGACGTTATTTGATGTCAGAAATTGGAACATTTCTGACGTTATTTTTCAAAAATATTTTTTCCTGATTTTTCTCTTTAAAAATGACGTCATTTCTTAAAATCTTTGTGGATCGCTGTGTCGCCTACGATGACGTCATTTTTCAAAACCTTTTTGAATCACTTTGTCCCTTATAATGACGTTATTTTTATATAACCTTTTTTTAACCGCTTTACCATCGAGAATAACGTCATTTTAAAAGAATAACGTCAGCTTAAAAAACGTTTTATTGTCGTTTCGTATCTGAAAATGACGTCAAGTGCAAACTTTTTGTTTTTCATACACAGGTCAACAATCATGTGATTTTACAAAATCATTTTTTTCTATCAAATTTTATTAAATTTTTTTAATGAAAATACATTTTTTAGTGGTACGTAGAAAAATTGCCAGTAGTCAATAGCAATTACAAAAATTATAGTTTATAACTAAATTGCAACTTGAACTTGCTCAGTACAAATGAAATGCAAGTTTGTAAAAACTACGTAATGAAAATAATATGTTCACATTTTCTCCGAACCTTTTAAAACGCTCTGAAAACTCTTTATTTTTATCACTACTTCCGTAATCGCGGTAACTATACGCATAAACCACTAACAGAATAATAAAAATATGGATTGCATCGGAGAAAACAAGTAAAAATGGAATCGAGTTAACATTTGTCGCAAACGTTAAACAGCTGAAAATAAAATATTTTATATTTTATAGAGAGCGAAAGAGCCTTATTGCATTGTAGTACATATATCATATCAGTCCTATACGAATGTATGATATTAGATTTTTTTTGTTCAACTTGAACTGAGACTTCTGCTACAAAAAACATTCTTGGAAAAGTTGTTAAAAAAATGAAATGGCATGCGAATTTACATTAACTAATTATAACTGAAAGACGCTTCATATTTGTCAAATTATAGAATTACAGTATCGATTTTTTTTTCGTCTACTTCTAGTTAAAATAGTAAAAAAGTATAACATCCTCCACATAAAATAGAAATAATATTCATCGCAATAAACAACAAAATATGGAATTTTTTTACTGGTATCAAGAAAAACGGTATTTCACACGAAACGGAGAGAGGAAGAAGCACAGGCATCAATATCGATTACAAAAATCTTAAATTTCAAACTATAAACTCTAATTTGATGTTTCATCAACTCGAAAATAAATAAATATAAATAAATACATGAAAAAATGTGATTAAGCATCGATGTCACATGGTTCACCTTCTTCTTCTTCATTGTTGTCACGATTACAAAATTCGTGCAGCAAACCATTTTTTTCCGCGGCGAAATAATCCGTACGAATTTGGCTTATAACTATGACCAGTTGACGACCAAATCCTTTTATAATCTGTTCACGTTTTGCATCTTCTTGAGTATTGGTTCTTCTAGCCGTTATAATTTTTGCTTTTACCAGATACTGAAGCCAAACTTCTGAAAATTAATAAAAAAAATTTCATTATTATTGAAAATACGACTTAATTTTAAGATAAAAAAGGTCTTACTATAGAGAACATTGTATTCTCTTGACGGCACATATTTACGACCAGATGCTACTTGGGTTCGGTTAGGTTGTATAGCTAAGGTAATACACTCTTCTGGGTCAAACATCTGAAGCATAAGATTCTTCAAAAACAGCTTGTGTGTTTTCTCCTTCAAAGCGCTACGCCAACCAGTTACTTTAACTGAAACGCCATAATGAAGGTGAATCATGTCAGTCTGAAATAATAAGAAAGAAGTTATATATTTCAAACAAAGAATTGGAACGGTTATCATTACGTGATAATGGATACTTACATTAGTTTCTTTATTGGTATCTGGATTCACAGTTTGCTTGGTCCATGGAGACATGGATTCACGAATTTGTACGCCCGCCTTTTTGTAATCATCTAATGTATACGTGAAATCGTGTTTTGTTTTAACGTACTTTGCTGTCTTAGGCTTCTTGACTTTGGGCTCATATGCATTTTCTTCAAGTTTCACTTGTACCTCTGCCGATGGACTTTTCGTCTGGACGTTGATGTTGTCTCGTGGTTTGACAATATCAGCTACATTTGGAATTGGGCTATTCTGTGTCGATAATCTTGGACTTCTTCTTGTCGGAGTCATTGCTGCAACAAACAATTGATGTCAAGTAAATACGAAAATAAATATATTGATATAGGAAACTTACAGTATCCTGGCGACAGGGATGAAGTTGTCGCTTCCACCGTGCTGTCATTGTTTTCAGATGTATTTTTCACATTTCGAGGGCTTCTTCGAGAAGGAGGAGTTCCTGCAATGAAGAAGATCGAATGAAAATCAAATATTATTGAATAGAATCACAGTTAGATAATGTGTAACATACCCAACAGTAACTTCTTTGGTGTTAGACAAGACCGACGTCCACCTGTTGATTTGCTGTATGTATCATAATTGCTGCCTTTTTTCGGAGCTGAACTCCTTCCAACAGCACTGCTTGTCACATTTCGATTTTTCTCTCGCTCTTTCTGTAATTCTTTCATCAGTAAATCTATTTGTGCATATTTATCTGCCAATTCTAGAGCAAGACGCTCATCTTCCTTCACGTTTTGTGCAGTACCAAAGTCCAAATCTTTATCAGGTATTCTACCATGGCAATCTTTCAGTGCTTCTCCGAAATTAGAAGGAACTGCCTGTATCTACGGCACATAGAAACGCAAAGAAATGAATATTACGAAATTCTAATATGGTTATAATATTTTTTTTTTTTTGTTTTACTTGTGACGAAGTTGAACATATTTCCTGAGTACTGGTTGTGGAAGCAACCCTTTTATCACCTTTGCGTTTGGTCGATTTGCTCTTTTCCCGTATCTGCACTTCATCAACTATCACATTGTTGAGAGCCAATTGTTGCAAAACTTCACTTTTTCTCAGATTTGGTTTTCGCCATCTTAGTTGCCTAGTTTCCAACTCCGTTTTGTCGTCTAAAAATGTGAAAAAAAATTTTCAATATATATACAAACATATACAAGTATTTTGATGTAAACTTTACAGTAAAGTTATCATTTTACTAACTTGATACACCAAGAACATCACCAGGCTCATACACAATGTTCTTATCCTCATCCTCGCCATTGGCAATGAAAGCAACATATGGGAAGTCTTTACGTTCTGGATCGAATTCTTTTATGTCTTGAACAGAAATAAATCGGACATTTCGATTTCCAATGTAAATTCGTATTGCAGCGTACAATACTTGTGCGGCTCCTTCATCGGTTTTCTGTGCAGCGTCAGATTCGTTGTCCGAATAGCCACTTTCCGCTTTTGCTGACATGATTATCTACTATAATAACGGAAAGACACAGGTAAGTAACTTGTTATTACCTTTCGATTGTATTATTTGATTCCCTAACATATGAATTTCAATTTTTTTTCCATTCTTTCACATTGTCATGACTATTTCTATTTCACTCTAAAATCAATTCATATAATTTTATAAATGACAATTATCACATTTTTTTACAAAAGTATTTCCACGAACAGCCTCATTGATAATTTTTTTGGCAAAAAAGTGTATTTACCTCTATTGGAAAAATCAATTATGATTTAAGGTGGGTTTCTACCTAAAATTCTATTTTCTTTAAATTCTAATTTCTCATTAAATAAGCATATTAAGCTGTCTTTCAACCCTAATTTCAAAATGTTCCATGCGCATACTACTTTGACCAAAATAATTGTTAGTGGGCTTATTTTGTTCGATGAAGCAAACCTTACAAAAGTTACTTAAAATTTTTCATCGAAACCCATCTCCAATTGAAATAAGTCATAAAATCTGAATTTAATCTGAAAAATTAGTAAAAAATCAACATTTATCTCACATTTCATGGCTTATTTCAGTTGGAGATGGGTTTCGATGAAAAATTTTAAGTTTTAAGTAATTTTTGTGAGGCTTGCTTCATCGAACAAAATAAGCCCACAAACAACTATTTTGATAAAAATAGTATGCGCATGGAACATTCTCAATGAAAAAAGATATAGTCAAACTAATATATATATAACTCAGGACAGAAATATATTAATAGACGAGGCAATGGCAACTATTACAAAATGCTACACGTCAATAATGTCACGTCGATACGAAAGAAAAAGTACGTGACGAATTATAAGTTATGATTTCAAACCAGGTATCGATAATTTAGTTTTCTATTGTACCAACCCTCCCGGGAAGATTTGTAAATCTATCTAGCGAGATAGATTAGTCTAAGCACGTTCCCACAATACTTCCGCGAATATTACTCACCGCATATTAAATTGGCAAAATCACAGGAAGGGGCACATCAGCCCACGGTATAAAAAGGCTGGATTGGAGTTCGCAATAGCAGTTACTCAGTATATAGAATACAGTACGCAATACACAATTTACGACTCAGTAGTTTCGCAAAGTTGTTTTTTAAGTCTAACTATCCGGCTACTTAGAACCGGGATTATTAAGTATTATAATTATCTTTAAACAATAAAATCTAAACTCAAGCGCAAACACCTGAGACTGTCCATAAAAAACATCTTTTGAAACCCAATCCTAATAAGGTAAGGAACTATTTTATCTACTTAAAACGCCCTACATATAATAAAGGCGCTATCCCTTTAACCAACCTTTGCTTAAATCCTGACTAAGATCCACCCTTTACCAACGCGACATTACTTGAATATATTATTACGTCTGGCTGTAACATCATTTCGCCTAGACATAACAATTGGGGGCCCCTCATTCTTTGGTAATTAGGATCTTATCGCAAAATTACAATGGTCGAAACACCTTACGAACGAAAACTAATCACACTCAAAATACTAACAAAAAAAATTAGCGAAATAGAACCGAATTTTACAACAAACAGGGAACCTACGTTTACAGAATGTCTCACATATCTGCATCAAAGATTTCCACCCACCGAAACAAAGCAAATTACCCGAGTCGAAGAGTTACAAAGATTAAAATATAATTTACAAGACTACATTGATACAAACCCATTAGACTTTCTATGTAAAGATGACTTAATATTTGACATCCTCATTGAAATGACTAGTAAAAATTTAAATCCAGCATTCCTCCTTAACGCTATTACAGATATAAATTTTGAAAAATTAAAATAAGATAAAACTGAAATTCCATTACTCGAACTCATCGAAAATCAAACAGGTTACGAGACAGCAATTGAAAGTTCAGACACGTACAACGCGCCTATTACAAACGTATTTATGACTAACACACCGTCCGCTTCCAAATCACCAGAAATGACTCATAATAAATCGGAAAAAGTTGATTCCACTCCAACTCGACATTTTACCCCTACAAACAAAGCTAATTTTGCAAGCAGCCCATTTACTATGTATTATACGCCAGGGACTTTCAGAACGGGACTAATGAATTCCACACAAAACATAGTATCGCCAATAAAAAATTTTAGCCTGAAAGACGCTGTTAACTTCGTACCTAAGTTCGACGGATTTAACATACCCTTACACTTATTTATCGACGGTTGCCGAGAGGCACGCAGCATAGTCCCGACAATAAATGAAAATGATCTCACCAAGTTAATTAAAATTAAACTAAGCGGTGAAGCACTTAAAAGCGTGCAAGAAAAAACGTTTGATAATGTTGAACAAATGATTAAATTTTTGGACCTATTGTTCGGATCAGCAAAAACTTGTAATCAATTAACAGGCGAATTAGCAACGTTAAAACAAAAACGTGGTGAGAATGTAGTCACATTTTCTAATAGAGTGAAAACAGTGGCTGACGAACTTTTTGAAGCAGCAGTAAGGGAAAATCGAAACTATGCTGGATTTAAAAACCAACTTGAAAAAGACAAAGTAAAATTCTTCATCCGCGGTTTATACTGGGTCATCAAAGCACGTATGGGGGAAGCCGAAAATTTAGAATTAGCTACTACGAAAGCAATAGAAATTGAACGAGAATTCAACGTACAGGAACCTGAGGAAATAACCGAAACAGTAAAAGCGCTAACCCAACCTAAAATAGAGCCAGTTCGATTAATGAAAGCTGAAGATAGTAGCATCTGCCAAATTTGCAATAGACCAAAACACACGGCTAAAGACTGTTGGTATCGGATACCGCAGAATCAAAATCAAACTCGACCAACTACGCAACAGCAACGGCAGCAGCCCAAACAGCAGCCGTGGGCGGAGCCTCGCGCGGCAGCTAACAATAACACTAATCCCCGCTCCAGCCATCAGCCACTTTGGGCCGCCCAAAATCAAGTAAAAACAAGCGCCCCAGCTAATTTAAATTCGCAAGAAAAGTTACAACAAACTAATTCCTCGATTTGCAATTACTGTAAAGAAACTGGACACTGGAAGAGTGATTGCGAAAAACGAAAACTCAGAAATCAAAAATTACAACAGGCGGAAAAAGACAAGGGTTCCCAGACACTCGGCGCTACCCGAGAGCCCCTGTAAATACAGCGCCTCAAACGTCGCACGCACAAAAAATCATCCTTTTACATTTTAACAGTCAGTCACCAACAATTCAACTCGAAATAAAAACAAGTAAACAAAAATTTAGCTTCATCGTAGACACCGGGGCAGCAGTCTCTCTACTTAAAATCTCAAGCAAACCAAACGGTGTCCACGTAGATATTTTTGACAGATATGAACTACGGGGGATCTCGCAAGAAAGTATCTCGACATTAGGAAAAGTGTCATTAACCTTTCATAACTTTGTACTAGAATTTCACTTAGTACCGGAAAATTTTCCTATATTAGAAGACGGTGTAATAGGAAGCGAGTCATTAAAAAAATACAGAGCGTATATTGATTACGCCAAGAATCTCTTAAAAATTAATGACTTGTTTTTCCCAATTATCACCGAAAGCAAGTCCTGTTACATTGGAGCTATTCCCGTAACAAAAAAAATTAACCAGGCACCCAGCAAAATACCTCTCGCAAACGAAGGACAGGCACAGCCTGGCAATAACTCCTTGCATTCGGTCGACGACCCTACTGGAAAACTACTGGACCTAGCAGTCGAAACTCAGAGGACGAATGCACCTGTATACAAAGCCCATGTTAAAAAAAATGGTCACGAGGCCATAAAACAAGGTGACATACTGACTCCTAAAGAGTATATACTTCAGCTGTCTGAAAACAAAATCCGAGAAGCACAAAAAAAATCAGATTCCGACAAACTGTACAACCTATCTGTTAATTACCTTTCCGAGAACTCAGAAAAAATTAACTCTGTACCTGTAACTTCTGGCGTGCGCATGCAAACTCTGAAAAACGAATCCGATTTACTCTACGCTTTAAACAAAGCATCAGAAATGATTAAAAAATCAGAAAAATCAGAATCAGATTACCCGTCAATACAAGAATTAACTAACAGCATTATTAGTTGTTTAAATAATAAAGAATCTGAAATTAATAGCGATCGCTTATACCTGCTCGAAATACTAAAAAGGTACCTCGATCCAATTATTAAATCACAAAGTAACTTACAAAGGCCAAATATAGTTAATAACGCATTAAATGCATTATTAACGGCCCGCTCCATTATTAGGGGAAAAGTACCTAGAGCACATTGCACAGCACTGCTTGTTAACCCAAAAACTAATAATCGCCACGAAAGAGTCAAACAGTTACTTCAGTTGATTAAATTGGACCATATCAAACAAGATCAACGAACAAAAATTGAAGAAATTGTCGAAAATTACAGCGACAGATTTTTTGTTAAGGGCGACGAGCTCGGGGCCACGAGTATTATCGAGCACGAGATCTATACTACCTCCGAAGTACCTATCAGACTACGACAGTTTAGGCACCCCCCGCAGATCAGTAAATTTATAAATGAACAAATGCAGGAATTGCTAGAAAGAGGTATTATTGAAAAATCAACTAGCGCATATTGCGCACCAGTTTTTTGCGTGCCCAAAAAGAATACGGAAGATGGCGAACCGCAACCGCCGCGCATCGTGTTTGACTATCGCGCGCTAAATAAAATTATTCCAGATTATAATTTCCCAGTCCCTCTACCTGTCGACTTATTTGAACGAATGGCCGGTGCGCAACTATTTTCGTCATTTGATATGTATTCATCATATCATCAGATAAGTATTAAAAAGGAACACAGGCATAAAACGGCATTCCAATGCGAGTCAGGCCTGTATCAGTTTTGTCGCTCCCCCTTTGGACTTAAAACTAGCGCACCGGTCTTTCTGTCACTAATAAATGTACTAGTATCAGATTTAGAAAATGTAGTAGCATTTTTCGATGATATTTGCGTATATTCTGAAACATTCGACGAACACTGCGAGAGCATCATCGAGTTAATGAAACGCCTTCGTGAAACTAATCTGGTCCTCCATTCGAAGAAATGCAAAATTCTACGCCCAGAAATCGAGTACCTCGGTCATGTAATCTCGAAAGACGGACTACGCCCGTGCAACGACAAACTGCGCGCAGTAAAAGAATTCCCGGTCCCGCGCACGCCAAAGAATGTTAAACAATGGCTCGGCCTAGCAGGATACTATAGACGATTTATAGAAAATTTTGCTAAGATCGCCAAACCACTCACTATTCTATTAAAGAAACGCCAGCCGTTCGTTTGGGTGGAAGAGCAGCAAAAAGCTTTCGAGACGCTACGCGATAAATTATGCGAACCTCCGGTGCTCAGACACCCGGATTTCGACAGAACATTTTTTCTTACCACTGACGCATCAAAAATCGGAATCGCAGGGTCACTTTCCCAATTTGACGACCAAGAGCGAGAACACGCTGTAGCATACATTTCACGTACCCTCACACCTGCTGAAAGTAATTACCCCGCTATCCGGCTCGAACTATTAGCAATAGTATGGAGTATTTCGCAATTCAGACCTTATCTGTACGGCCGAAAATTCATCATCATTACTGACCATAGACCTTTGGTACATCTATATTCAATAAGTGACCCAAATTCACAAGCAACTCACCAGCGACTATTATTACAAAATTTTAATTTCGAAGTCAGATATAAAAAAGGAGCATCGAATGTCAATGTAGATGCGCTCTCTCGAAATCCTATACAGGAAGTCGAACACCTCAATAAGCATTTACAAGCAACTAGGCAAGATCCGGTTCAAGCACTGGTCTTGACAGCTCGACTAGATGATAATACAAAAAGGCCAGGAAATACGCACGCCATGACCACGCGATGCGCAAGGGGCCGACAACCAAGTGCAAAATACTTTGAAGCCATCAAATCCCTCCTGCCGCGTCAGAAAAAGAATCCGCCTCCTCAGGAAGTAGACACGTCAGTAACGGAAACCGACACGAATATTGATTATCCTACAGTTACTAAAAACACGTACTGCTCCGAAGGCAATAAAATTGGCACACAATATAATATGCATAATCAAGACTCTAAAAATAAACAGGACTCACAACCAAAACAGGATATGATCTCTTTAAAAGACGTGATGCTCGAAGACTCAGCCAACTCCCCTACCGCACCCGTGACTACGTTACCCAATGAAAACATTATCTATTGTCGGGATGCACTGTTTATGAGGCGAGACAATTACTTGTACTTCACTGATACCTTTGGTACCCCCCTGGATGAAGGCGCACTCAGTTTATTTAAACATGATAAACTACCACAAATGAACAAATTGCAATTAGCCGTTCCCACTACAGTCAAAATAGGAAACAAGATGCATTTTATTATCCCAATCCGTCATGAAACTAGAGAGACCACCGAAAACATTAGAAATTATACATACCAAGCACTGAAGCAATTAGCAATTGATTTAACTGAAAATAAAATTAAAACCATCAGTATAGCCCAAAGTAAAAAAATTGAGCTCGTCGATTTCTTTGAAATTTTACGTATGATAAAAAATACACTGGGACCTTCTGAAGTCAAGATCATAGTTTGTCAGGGACTTATAGTTTTCGCCCCCATCGAGCATCGTCAACAAGTAATCGAAGAAGCCCACTGTTCGCCTATAGGCGGTCATAACGGTTGCAATAGAACTTACAAACGCATCAAGAATAAATACTATTGGACACACCTGAAGGAAGATGTGCAAGAGTTCATTCAAAAATGCTTACCATGCCAATTGAGAAAATTAAATAGACATAATGTCAAACAAAGAATGATCATAACCGATACCCCGCCAGTCCCCTTTTTTAAAGTCAGCATAGACGTAGTAGGCCCACTCGAGCCTACCAAAACGGCAAACGCTTACTTACTTACCTGCATGTGCACGTTTACCAAATACGCTATAGCGGCACCCATGCCAGACCAAACAGCTACTACTGTAGCTGATAACCTTATTAAAAAACTAATATGTACCTTTGGAGCACCTAACGTCATAGTAAGTGACAGAGGCACTAATTTCACTTCAAAACTAATGAAACGTATTGCAGCTCGCTTCAAAATTAAGCATATTACTACAACGGCTTATCACCCGCAGGCTAACAATGTTGAACGAATTCATTTATCGTTAATCGAGTATCTAAAAATGTTCACTTCCAAGACCAAAAATTGGGACGAGTATGTCGAACTTGCTATATTTAATTATAATACAAGCTGGCACAGCAGCCACCAGTTCTCACCATGGGAACTGCTGTTCGCTCGCAAGCCACGCCTACCAAGCACGGAGCCCCTGCTAGAGCAAGATTTACTACCTACCTACGAAGGCTACGTGGAAAACTTGGTTAAACAGTTACACAATATACATGAAATAGCTAGAGAAAAATTAATAACATACAAAGAAAAAACCAAAATGCAATATGATAAAAAAACAAATCCTAACAAATTCAGAATCGGTCAATGGGTTTCTCTAAAAAGCGCCCCAAAGCCTCATAAACTCACAGGCAGTCACTTTGCCGGTCCCTGAATGCGACATTCCTAATCCAATAATCAATTCTACGATAACTGAAATATCCCTCCTCCAACTTAATGATTTTGCAACTATAAAGGTCCGTTACTGCAAAATAGAGGTCAAACGATCAGCCAAGACATGCGGCGCGCTCTCTCACGAATGGTCCCCCCCTTTTTCCGAAATAGAATATATTAAGGAAGTAACACGAGAAGAATGCGTTAAAATGCACTCTTATCGAATAATGACTATCGGCGATAACCTAGTACAAAACTTAATGATAAATCAAACAACCGTACACCCGATAGAATTGGCAGGATACATTGCCCCAGACGGCACTTGCACTAACGCAGGAAGTTTCTCCGACCCTTACGGCACATTCAGCAATGTACACGTTACCGGCTATGTTAAAGTATCACTCGAAGAAAGATTTAACTCTGTAACACTCGAAGCAAATAAAATCAAACTCGAGTCCGGAACTTCTTGTCAATTTACTGAAGAACGTTGCATTGATAGCATATTCGGATACGCATTCTGGGACAGAACCGAGTCTCAGGCATGCCAGGCCAACAAGTATACTAATCTATATTCAGGACCCGTCACTAAAGTAACAGAGATCGGCAATGAACGAAGACCACTTTATGTATTAGATTCTGAGGATATATCTTTTGCTTTCAAAGACCTCGGTAAAATGATACAATGCGGTTTTGAAATTATTAAAACAGAACATCCGAGATTATTCATATTAGAAAATCGGCTCGGTGAACATTTCATTTCTAACAGAGTTAAAAATATGCACGATCTAGATCTTTTCACTTATGTAAATTCAAAAATATTATTTGTTGAAAAACATATCAAAAATCATTTGCAAAAATTATACCACAACGTATTACTACAGCAATGCGAATTAGAAAGAAAAGTTATTACTAATGCGTTAAACATTGCCACTTTATCCCCGGACCTTTTAGCATATTATTTAATGAGAGAACCCGGATACATGGCCATGATGGCGGGTGAAGTAGTACACATTATCAAATGCGTACCTGCAGAAGTCAAAGCTAGAAAGGCCGAAACGTGCTACCAAGAATTACCGGTCACGCGCGGTGAGACTCCGATGTTTATCACACCTCGTACGCATATAATAAAACAATACGGAACCAAAACCGCTTGCGATACTAAAATGTCGGTAATGTATAAGTTCGGTGACTCATGGGTAAAAGTTATTCCGGATGTCACTAGTCAGGAAACTCCACACATAATCAAACCACAGGCCAAGCAAAGTTGGGAATATAATAGCCCCATAAACACGGCAACAAGCGGAATTTACACATATAACGACATTGAACACCTTCGCACGTTCATAATGTTCCCTACAGAACGGAACGCGGTCCTTAATCAAATCGCGCTCGGTTTCGCTGGAAAATCCAATCTAGCCCCGGGAATATCCATAGCTAAACTACTCGACGAAGATACCCTGAACCGTATTGCGAATTCCACTTGGGAATCGCTATGGAGTCGATTCATTACATTCGGATCAGCGAGTGCCGCTGTTTTGGCCATCCTTATGATCTTTAGAGCAATTAAGTTTGTCCTTGATACCATTATACATGGTTATGCCCTTCATTCCCTCTATGGCTTTAGCATACACCTACTTGGCGCATTCTGGAATTCTTTGACTAACTTGCTACTTTACCTAGCTAGGAAACCTGAAAGAGAAACAAACCCAGACAAATTAAACAAGGAAGCCCCGTCGGCAATACAGCCTGAAGAGCGAACTACTATCTTTAAAATCGAACGTGACAATCAATTGACCCAGAAACCAAACTACACACAGAGACAGATATATCCAGTATTATCAGAACCAGAAATTCCACCATTAATCA
Organism: Phymastichus coffea; assembly: GCF_024137745.1. NCBI lineage: Eukaryota > Metazoa > Arthropoda > Insecta > Hymenoptera > Eulophidae > Phymastichus > Phymastichus coffea. Next base: position 1,354,822 of record NW_026706824.1, on the reverse strand, counting down.
ACAGAATATAAACGTCAACAATAGCTATATGTCTGAAAACATGGATCACAGAGCCAAAAGAAAACTACTAGAAGACTTGATAATAGAAAAAAAGAGATTAAGTATATCAACTGAAATGCAAGACGAAACCGCAATAGAATTCGGACGCAGAATAAATACATATTTACAAAAATACATTGTCATGGGGAAGGCCGCGCAAATGTTTTTATTCGAAGTTACAGAAGACGAAACTCAGAGAGAAAAATTAGCTATTTATATTTTTATTAAGGGCCTCAAACATGAAATCAGACGCTACGTTTGCCCTTTTACCTTTTACAACAAACTACAAGACGCACGCTTACACGCCATACAAATAGAAAAGAATCTAATAGACATCAATCACATCAAAAGAAATTCGATCCGCCCCATATCGGAGTCTTTTAGAAAATAAGAACACTGAACATTACATTATTTTCTTTTTTAGGATACTGACAAGTAACTACAAACATTGCAGTAGCCACCAGGTGCTAAACACCGAAAGACCTCACCCGTTACCAATCTCCTTCCACAAAATGTACAAGAGTAACACTAATGAACCACCCCCCCCCCCCCCCCCAACAAAATACCTCACACTGAAAACACGTTGCATAACAAATCAAATTTAATAGAAGCAGAGGTTACTTATTATGTAAATAGTAACTTTTCACCTACTTGCACAAGTTGTCATTACACACTACCCATACAACAACAATTATCATAAAACCTTGTCTATGTCAAAATCATCGGTCCTCACAGACCACCATACGCCATACGATGCATTAAATGCACAGACTGCATACATCATGTCGTTCTACACTATCCCAACCTAGAGTTACCTACAGACTCAATTCCTAAACCGCCCGGCATTAACAGCCTTTTACCTTTCCGAACAAAAAACATCCGCTCTTTAAAGCAATTTCATGAACACTACTCTAACTGCTTACAAATAGCCATGAAATATATAGCAGAGATAAGGGATATCCTTGAGAGACACACTGACCAAAACACACCTACACAAACACATTACACCGCTAGTAATCATCGCGACATCCAAGATAAAAATACAATGCTCAGCGAACTACTCAAACCCAGTACCACTTATCCTTCCGACTCGTCCCCACGAGTAGCACCGCTCCTGCTCCGTAGAAACTATAACACCTCCCCAACCACACTAATAAACATCTTTGACCAAATAGACAATTGGGAATGGATGGAGCTTTTTAACAAAATCGCTGTCAACGCTAGACAGAAATTCTAAAAAAAAAAAGAATATAAAAAAAAAAAAACAACTCTTCCAGCTAACACCAGCAAAATGCCCTTACCCAGAGTACTTTTCGTCAGTCTACTAACTACCGTTATATGCCAAAATCAGCCAACTACAAAGCAATATGATAGTCAGCCTGGAATCGCTTTTGAAAAAGGACCTACCATACGATTTATTCAAGAAAAATGGAATATTATCACCGCTCTCGACATCAACTTAGTGCTTAACTCTCATCACAATTTCACCCAAACGCTGGAAAAAATATCTGCAGCTTGCAACACAATCGAGATAAACGATTTCATCAAAAATGCTATATACACAGCCTACGAAGAAACAAAAAAACTCCAACACATCAACGAAGCAGTCAGCACCTCTCTCAACGCGTACACTTCTGACACACCCAACGGGGGGCGGGATGCCCTAGCATCGCTGGACAGCCTTTTACTCGAACATGCCGATAAGGCCCTTAAAGATGTCTTGAATATGCGCGAGAGTAATTCGACCGAACAAATGGGCGAGTATGACTTAACTTATATTACCGAAAATAATTTACAATCAGAGACAAATCTTCTGCTTTTTAGAAAATCTCGCGCAGATTTCATTACTAGCGCAATGAGCCCAGTATATAACTCTACACACATTAGCCTTATTTTAGCCGAAATTAACGACATTTTACATAAGTTTACTTACATATCAACCGAAGTACGTCAACTCCTGCAAAACAAACAATTTTCTTTCAATCCGCAATTTTTGCTAAACGCGATAAAAACTATCAAAGCAAGCACTAATTCAAAGTTGCCAGTACATATGTCAAAAATCAATATCATAACACTACAACAAATTGCAGAAGTTAACGTAGTCTACTTTCGTAAGAACATCATTGTCGAAGTAGTTTTTCCCCTTGTCGCAAGCAGCAATACACAAACTTACAAATTGTATTCACTGCCAGTATTCCAGTATCCAAACAAAACTAACCAAATCGCTAAATTCATTAGACCACAAAGTGATTACCTGACTGTGACAGAGGGAGAAGCTACCCATACCTTTGTAAGCAAGAATTTAATTGATAACGAGTGTAAACGTATTTTTTCCTTCTATATGTGCCCGTGCCCGACTATACGCAAGCCAAACAATAATTCCTGCGAGTTTAGCCTGTTAACATCACCGGAAGAGTCAAATCTCGTATTTTGCCAACTTGAAACTAGCTCCGAAACTAACTATTATCTTATACCAACGTTACAAAGTAATGTTTTGCTATACTCAGTGAATCTCAATACTTCCTTTGATATTAATTGTAACGGCATAGTACAACCTTTTCCTTTGAATGGTACCGGATTGATACAGATTCCCCAGCCATGCGAACTTAGAACGAGCCACCATATTTATTTAGGGGCTAAGAAAAAACTAAATGCGGAAAATTTTGTAATTCCAAAAATCTCTTTGGTAACTACAGACAAAATAGTAATGAAAAGCCCAAACACAAACAGTAGTCAGAACAGTCACGAGCACTCGGACCGAGCGAAGTTATTGCACGTATATTTAACTTTAGATGTAACCATTGTAATCGTTGTCGTATCCGTAATCGCAATAAGTTGCATACTTTGCGCATACAGAGTGTGCAGTGACAGAGACCGCGGTTTCGAAAATATACCAATGCAAGAACTTAATCCACCCTTAACTCCTCAAAAAAGAATGATCTGCAAATCTGCACAGACATTACTTGACGGAAAATATTTTAGACTACCAAACAACTACGACACTCCTCACTCCCCACCCGTGGCCGTGCAAGCGGTCCCACTCCAAAAATCCGAAACAATAGACACTCCTCCAATTCTCCCCACTCCCTAAAATAAAGAAGGTACAAAAACACCAATATACCCTCTGTCATATCAGACACTCCATAAAATTAGCACGATGAAACGCACAGCAGCTACCACACTCGGCCCACCATGCAAGAAGGCAAACCGATCTTGGACAACGGAACAAATATGCAACAGTCGGACATCGGCATCAACCAGGACACGACTATTCGCAAGATGGGAAAACCGGGAGGCCCAGACGAGCATGCAGCATCCCGAACCGCCGCTATTAGACGACGATGGAAGCTGGAACTACCACGAGCTGACCCGGTATATTTTCCAGGAGACTCATCACGGGCATCTTCACTTAAAGTTCCTCTTCGAAGAAACCTATGGAGGAGAGGGATTCGGACGAGCCCCTTTCCATCCATGCCGTGTGTGCGGACAAGACACCGCACATTGGCAAGGATGTTTCTTTTGCCGAGCACGCGTTGCAGCCGCTCCCAAGGACCAACAACTAGCCATGGAGGCCGAATGTGTCCGCCCCGAGCATTTTATGCTCAGCAATGCCCCTTGTGCCAGATGTATTGGCAAGGAATTTTTACGTAGATTCCAGAGGAGCTTGCAGTTTCATCATTTGGAGTTACTATGATCCTATCCCCAGTCCTTCCATTTCTTATAATAATAAACAATAATGATAGTTACAAAATATATATATAAAAACAAAAAAAAACACACACATACAAAAATAATAATTATATAAAAAAAAAAAAAAAAAAAAAAAAAAAAACTATGTATCAAATAATTGCAGTAGCGTTCGGAGAACGCTAGTCCCTTGCTCTATCAGCAAAGGACTCCGAGGGGTGGGCATGTCACGTCGATACGAAAGAAAAAGTACGTGACGAATTATAAGTTATGATTTCAAACCAGGTATCGATAATTTAGTTTTCTATTGTACCAACCCTCCCGGGAAGGTTTGTAAATCTATCTAGCGAGATAGATTAGTCTAAGCACGTTCCCACAATACTTCCGCGAATATTACTCACCGCATATTAAATTGGCAAAATCACAGGAAGGGGCACATCAGCCCACGGTATAAAAAGGCTGGATTGGAGTTCGCAATAGCAGTTACTCAGTATATAGAATACAGTACGCAATACACAATTTACGACTCAGTAGTTTCGCAAAGTTGTTTTTTAAGTCTAACTATCCGGCTACTTAGAACCGGGATTATTAAGTATTATAATTATCTTTACACAATAAAATCTAAACTCAAGCGCAAACACCTGAGACTGTCCATAAAAAACCTCTTTTGAAACCCAATCCTAATAAGGTAAGGAACTATTTTATCTACTTAAAACGCCCTACATATAATAAAGGCGCTATCCCTTTAACCAACCTTTGCTTAAATCCTGACTAAGATCCAACCTTTACCAACGCGACATTACTTGAATATATTATTACGTCTGGCTGTAACATCATTTCGCCTAGACATAACAATAACATAACCTTCATAAATGTTATTAATACTTTTTCATAAAATCAACTTTAATTATATTGAGACTATCATAATCAACTGATTTATAAAATAATGGAATAGATTAATTTTTGTGCAGAAATTCTCACAATATAATTTTTGTATTTGTTGGCGATAAAATTCAGTGTATACATAAAACATACATAAACATAAAGATTCCATACGTAGAAATTGTGTATATGTAACCAATGTTGTCAAATTACCTTTATCTTTTCAAAATTCTAGTTATGTCTCACATATAATTTTATTGTGTGCAGAGAATGGTGATGCAAGAGAGACTTTAGCCGCTGTCCAGAGCCCACAGTGACATTCGAACCACCAACTTCTGAACCACCAACAAGAAGCTGTAGGGAATTTTGCAAAGGCTTTCTTATCGAGTATTCAAGATCTGTTGTTATTGAAAGGAGTTCTGTTCATACTATTGCAGGTAAAATGTTAACTATTAATAGTGATATGATTTTTAGAGTATCAAATAAATTGAGTTATATTTTGATGCATAGCTGAATTGCAAATAATATAAATATATACTTTTATATTCAAACATTCTCTCTAATATGTATTGTTGTTTTCTGCAGGTATAACTGTTGACAGGAGCCTTTTTGGAATCTCTTTTTTTTTACTACAGCCTAGGGCACGAGTGGCTGTTTTGTTTCAAGTATCGATCTATACTCTTCGTTGACAGCTCAAAGTTGAATTTCTGTGGACATTGGAGATAATTTGCCAGGTAATATTTCAAGTATTTTCAGTCTCTACGTAGAAACTCTGCATTGATTTTTTAAATCATAATTGATTTTTCCAATAGAGGTAAATACATCCTTTTGCCAAAAACATTATCAATGAGGCTGTTCGTGGAAATACTTTTGTAAAAAAATGTGATAAGTGTCATTTATAAAATTATATGAATTGATTTTAGAGTAAAATAAAAAAAGTCATGACAATTACAAAGAATATAGGAACAATTAAATTTTATAATATGTTAGAGAATCAAATAAATTGAGTTTTTTTTTAATGCACAGATGAACTGCAAGCATGCATAATATATACTTTTATACTCAAACGTTCTCTCTAATATATTGTTGTTTTATACAGGCGTTGGTAGCAGATGACAAAACTTTGAAATCACTTTTTTGTACTACACCGTGGAACAGGAGTGGCTTTTCTGTTGTCAAGGAAGTAATTCATTTGGTAACATATTATTTATTACCAACGACATGTCATTTTCGCTGAATAATTTTCGAATCCCAAACTACTCATGGACAATGATTTAAAAAAAATAAAATATTTAATATCAAAGAAAATGACGGTTTCAAGTCAAAATAAATAGAGCCGCTTTGAATGACAATTTTAAAGAATATATGTGAAATTACAGATCTTTCTGCTGTACAATGGCACAATACAACTTGAAAAGGATTAATCCTAATGCTCCAACACCAAGAACTACGCGGTACAACCGTAGAAGACGTGGACATGAAGTTGATTCTGATTCAGATTTAGATTCAGATGATGAATATGCTCAGTGGAGGGTCGAAAGCGCGGTTAGTATAGAGCCTGTCGCGAATATGTGAAACAGCGTGAAGAAAAAAAATTAATTTTGTTTTATTTTAGGAAGTACAAAGAATTTTAGACGATAGCGACGTTAGTCCTGCCGAGGAATCAGCTCAAGATTCATCTAATACATCATCTGATGTCGACCACCCGCCTAACCAACAAGTAGATGACGTAAACGAAAGCTTTTACATAATTATTATGTTATTGTATTGTGTTATAATGTATTCATGGTTTCATTTCTTATGTTCAGGATTCACATTCCATGTCTGAAGCTGTTCAATCGCCAGATGATGACAGAGTCTGGACAGATGAATCGTCAGGAGAGACAATACTTGAATTGGAGGTAGGCTGATTGATTCACTGGTAATATTAAATTTGCGGTGAAATTCGAGAACAGGCGCTATGTCAAAGTGGCAAGCAAAAGATCATGCGTGTGACAGAGACGCTTGTTGAATAACGTTTTGCAAACAATGACGTTATTTTATGTAACCCATGAAGGCCCAAGTCAAAAGTGGATGAGAAAGCGCCAAACTAACTATGCCAGGGGTATTTTTTTCCACTTATGCTATGAATGGCATAGTAAGTTTGGCGCTATCTTATCCAGTTTTGGCTTGGGCCTCAATGGGTTAATTCAGGAAATCCAATTAATATTATGAATATAGTTTGAATAATATAGTTCGAACCAAAAATTTCTTAAATCAACACTATTGTTTATTGAGTTTTGTCTGAAACTTTGATTAAGAATAATGTACTTTTGAATAACGTAATTGTACAATTGTTAAACGTTGAATATATATTCAAGGGAGCAAGAGTCGACTTGCATGATTTATTACTAAATCAATTAGACGATGATTATGCCAGCGAAGAAGATCTCTTCGATTATCAAGAAATAATAGATGACTCCCTCTTACAACAGAACGGTCCCGGAAACCGACTGCTTAACATATTAGCCGATGAAGCAGCTAACAATTTTGTGGACGCGCGAATTAATGTATCTAAAGTAGAAATTATGCTGTGTATATTGAAATTCGCGTTGAATTATAATTTACCACAAACGGCGATTGCTGATTTATTTAAAATGCAGATCTTGTTTAATGGTACATCTGATTTGCCGCAATCTCGATATCTAATAGATAAAATTTTCAATTGCAATAGTCATGTGGATTATTTTGCATTATGTCCTCGTTGTAAAATTTTTGTGAGAAGATTTGATCCCGAACTAGATCGTAATGCTTTCTGTGGTCCTTGCAATTTACGATTTTCTCTGAAAAATCCGACGTATACAGATTTGTTTTGTTTTATCGACCCCGAATGGGAGATGGCTCATTATCTGGAAGATAATTGGTCTCATTATGAGTCTGTTGTTAGGGCTCGATCACGCGATTCCCAAGACATAAATGAATTTCACAATGGACTCGTTTCGAAAAAATTGCGACAGTGGTTACCTTTTCATAAAAAAGATCGATTTGCAACTGTTATGTTCAATAGTGATGCTTCGCCGGTATTTGAAAGCTCTGCTTTTTCTGTAACGCCGATCCAAATAATGCTTATGGAGCTACCATTCAAAACGAGACACTTGAACCCCATTGTTTGCGGTTTCTATTTTGGAAAGTCTAAAATAGACATGAATGTCTTTTTTAGTCCGTTCGTGGAAAAAATGAATGTATTCGCTGATCGAGGGATATCTTGTAAAGTTAATGGTATTATTCATACTGTGTACGTATATGCAATATGCTGTTGCGTCGATTCAGTAGCTCGCGCTCCAATGCAAGGAGTCACCCAATTTAATGGCTATTTTGGATGTAACTGGTGCTTACATCCAGGATATTACATTGCTGTAGGTAGAGGCGGTAGTGTGAAGTACGTAGTAATAAATGATGAAATACCTGATAGAACTGACGCGAGAACTCGAGAACATATGAGAGAAGCTGTTGAGTCTGGAACGACTGTATTCGGCGTTAATAATGAATCGATACTTGCACTTTTAACTTTTTACAATATTGTATTTGGATTTGTTCTTGATCCACTGCATTTCATTGATTTAGGAATTGCTAAACAAAATGTCAAATATTTTATAGATAGTAGACATTTACATTGTTCGTTGACTAATGCAGAAATTGAAGCGATAGACAATATTCTTCGAAGCTTTTTAGTTCCAACAAGCTTAGTTCGTAATTCTCGCCTTATTAGGGATCGTAAATTTTGGAAAGGAAGAGAATATCAGAATTGGCTTCTGTATTTCAGCACTGCTGTTCTTTTAACAATACCCCGGGTGCGAGTATACGTTATACATTGGTGTCATTTAATAAGAGCTTATTATATTCTACTGCAGGAAAATATTACAAGAGATGAATTACGTGAAGCACATCGCCTACTAACAATTTTTTTATCGTTGACTGAATTTTTTTATGGAAGATCTGCAATGACATTCAATATGCACCAACTCATTCATGTTGTACAAAGCGTTATAAACTTTGGTTCCTTGTATCATCATTCGGGGTATGGCTTTGAACATGGAAACGGATTAATTATAAAACAGGTGCATGCTGCGAAAGGTGTTTTACACCAGCTGTGTAGAAATATTGGTATGCGTAAAAGCTTGTTACTTATGAAAAATTCCTTGACGCAAAGAGATCCGCATTCTAATGCACTTAGTTTCGTCCAATCCTTAGAAATAAACGAGTGTGCCAAAGTACGGAAAACTAACGTTGGAAGGTATTTCGGAGCACCTGCACGTCCAACAAATAACATGATTAGAGAATTTAATTTATCAGACTCTGCCGTAGTTTATTTCAAATTAGTAAAACATGAATGTACTTACCTGTCTTGCAGGAAAATGCGATTGCGATCCGATAATTCTTATGCAAAGACAACTGATAACAAATATGTACACATTTATTATTTCATCATAGATACACTGTACAACACCGAATATACTGTATGTAAGAATATTGTAGTTGAAAATATTGCGGACGTTGAGTATGTGCCAAACTTTCAAATGAAAAGAATATTACTTGTAGAAGAAAACTTGCAAATTGTAAATACTAACACTATCGATAAAATCTGCGTTTACATGGATTGTGGTAATGACTCATATATTTGTCCAGTTCCCAATGTATACTCGTACTAAAAGTGTATTTATAAAAATATGTATGAATCATCAATTGTATAAATTTTATAGAAATTGTAAATAATCATAAAATACGTTCTTTTATAAATAACATTAATAAATCAAAGTGAAGTCATTGCACAATGACATTCTTTTGTAATATAATGATCTCAATAAAACACAAATCGATATTTAACTTATTGATAATATTGTTAATTCTAATATAATTTATTTGTTGAAGGGGATACTTACAAGCTGTTTTCTTTGGTGTACATCATTAAAAATAATATCAATACCATGTGAAATAAAAAATTTGATTTTCTAAACTACGTCATTGCTGGGCCGTGAATATGGACAAGAAATGACGTCATTCTTTTGATGATAAAATGCAATAAAGAAAGTTTTATAAAATAACGTCATTTGCCTCACGAAAAATGTAGAATAGTTTTTTTAAATGACGTTATTCTCGAGGGCAAAGCGGTTAAAAAAAGGTTATTTAAAAATAACGTCATTATAAGGAACAAAGTGATTCAAAAAGGTTTTGAGAAAATGACGTCATCGTAGGCGACACAGCGATCCACAAAGATTTTAAGAAATGACGTCATTTTTAAAGAGAAAATCAGGAAAAAATATTTTTGAAAAATAACGTCAGAAATGTTCCAATTTCTGACATCAAATAACGTCATCTTGATGTCATCGAATGACGTCAGGAAATAACGTTATTATTTTCAACCGGGAAGAGTACTCTTTACAATATAATAAATTTTATAAATTTATGTACATTTGCACTTATTTTATGGTGGTGTAAACTTAAATGTACCATTTCAATATACCTTAACAATGTTATCGGCATACCTGATGGTGAAACCATGAAATAAAAATTAATTCCATTTATCTAAAAAATGATGATTTTTTTATTCGATTTAATGTATTTCATTTTAGCCATTGAGAGTTAAAAAGACTATACAGATAATATAAAAGTACTCATTATAATATAATAAATTTTAAAAATTTATGTACTTTTGCTCTTATTTTATGGTGGTGTAAACTTAAATGTACCATTTCAATATACCTTAACATCTTATACGAAATATCCCTCACTCTATGTGAAAACTTGAAGTCCTTTCAAATCAGCCACTCTTCTTTTTAACTCTCAGACTCCTTCTCAACCAACCACATTAATTGGATTAATTGGTGGATTTTCTCACTTCCTCTATTATTAATGCATTCAATACAGTAGCTCCATTGCAGTTGGTGAAACTTTTCTCTAAAAGTAAACCTTGGGTATCCTCGCAAATAAGAACTTTAGTGAAACAGCGTGAGTCCCAGTATAAACTTATTAAATACAGAACAAGCATACTATTTAGCTGGCTATAAATCACTTCGCTCGCAAGTATCGAATATGCTGGACTCTGCAAGAAATGCCTATATGAAAGAAAAGCTAAACGCAGCCTCTGACTCCAAGTCAAAATGGCGTCAGCTACATACTATGGACCTAACTGAACCGTTAAGTCCACCTCTACACCCATCACTTGATGTCACTTTACTCAATATACATTTTGCGACTATTGCCAGTCTCCTTCTCTCAAAACAAATGATTTTGAATCTTCCCTCACTGTTTCAATAATTACTGTAAATTCTAATCCAGATTTCTCACTCAGACTGGTATCTGAGGATGAGATGGGTTAGGCTCTGTCATCGTCTGCTTCTGCAGAGCAAGGTCCTAATGGCATTTCTATGAAAATGGTTAGCTTTATTTCGTTTTAGATAATTCCTTTTCTCACATTCATTTACAATATTTCACTAAAAATTGGCAAATTCCCAACTTCATGGAAGAAACACCTTGTTTAAAACCTAAAATCTAACCTCCCCGTCTAATACATGCCCTATAGACAAACTTTGTAACTTTTCAAAGGCCTTGGAACGAATAGTACATTCAGAGCTTTCTGCATATCTTGATGCGAATGACATTTTTGATTCTCGTCAATCTGGTTTCCGTCGGGGTTACAGCACACAGACTGTTTTGTAAGCTGTCTTCGAAGATGTCAGACGTGCCATAGATTGTAGATGGCCTACTGTACTGCTACTATTCGATTTCTCGGAGGCATTCGACTCTATCCCTCATAACATTCTAATCCATAAGTTGCGATCAATAAATCTTGATGACATCTCTCTTAGATGGTTTTTTAGCTATCTGGCCGAGAGATTACGGGCAGTGATCGACAATGGTGGAGCAGTATCGAATTGGCTTTCGGTCTGGACAGGAGTGCCTAAGGGGAGTGTTCTTGGCGCTCTTCTTTTCTCCATTTATATAAATGACTTACCACGCGTCCTGAAGTTAGCTTTTTACATGATCTAAGCAGATGATTTTCAGATTTAACTCTATTGATTCTGCTAATGCATGGGTCCTAGCAAGTGGTCTTAAGCTAAATGAGGCTAAGACCAAATTTATCATTCTGGGTAGCGAAATTTACATCTCCCGAATAGATTTCACAACTCTTCCACGTATCATATTAAACAATATTAGTTTACCCTTTTCTCACCAAGTCATGAATCTTGGAATTACCATCTCTAAGAAACTTGACTGGAGTCATCACTGCAATTCGGTGGTTAAGAGTGTATAAAGATCACCACAATCTTTAAAATTTTACAAAAAGTCCCTTTCAATTGATCTCAAAAAAATCTTGGTAGAATCCTTGGTATTTCCATATTTTGAGTGTGTCATGTGTGTTCAAGTCTTGGTTAAGACTCTTACTCTTCAAACTTTAGATAGATATTTGGAGAAACAAAGCATGTCTTGAGGGTCTTCATACTATTGCAGATATTCCATTCTTACAATCATATTGCCGCCCATTCCACTCATCAGCATTCACATATTCATCTATTTATTTCATAGTCTCTGGTCGTTACTCAAACTACTCTGATCCTTCTCTCATGACCTGTTCGCGGTATTCTGCGCTCCCAATGTTCAAGGCGAGTGCTTATTGTTCGGGATGGGTAGACCAGGGATAATGAATTAGTTTTTAAATTCTGCCTTACTTAGACTTCTTATTTTCTTTTTATTTGCTTCAAGCTTACAGAGCTCTTGTACACGGTGCTACGTATTCAAGAGCAGCACTAGCACTGAACTTAAAAACTAATGCACGCAAACACGATAACAAATCATCCCCGTCAGCCGATGCGACGGGGGTAACGCTCGCTGGGCCTTATTCTATCGTCGTTCGGGTGAAACACATCCCCTCTTCCCTGCCCCACTTCTGCACCTCTGCTTGTAGCCTACCAGCCTAGGGGAAATTCTGCGTTACCCTATCTGTACATCGGTGATTCACATAAACAGGAGATATACTCCTCGAGGAATCTAAAAACGGGAAAAACCCAGGCGATTTTGGCTTCATGGCCATGAAAACACCTGTGCGCTCGTGCTCGTTTAGCATTGGAAGGACAAGGACAAAAGGGAAGAGGTGATCTAAGTGGGTTTGAATTTTTCCAACCGGATTTTCCCAAACTAACACTAACTAACCTTTTTTTTTTTCTTTTCTGAACACTTATTTAATAAGCTCTAACACGTGTACCTAATCCTCTTGGGTTACACGTTTTCACGCGCCTGGGCATTTGGGGAATACCCAGTCTCTCAAATATCTTTCTCAGCCCAGATGTGTACCGTAAAAAAAAAAAAAAGTTGGTGGATGTCTACTCGCTTGACCGTCTGCGCCCAGGTAGCCAGTCACCGCTTTAAAGGGTCGCATCCCTTCTAGCCACTCTGATTGGCTCCTCGCTTCAGGCCCCAAGTGTGAGGGCGTCTTCCCTCGCCCTTTCCTTACGGAAAATTCGGCGTTTAGCGGGCAGTAGTGTCAGAGCTCGCATTGCGACACCTTCGGGTTACGATTTTTCCGACTGTATCCCTTCTGTAATTATTCAAGTTGCGCGCGACGTCTTATTGTAAAACACTAATCCGCCGTATTATTGTACGAAGCGCTTGAGCGAAGCTTTATAAGTGTATATATCTGCGTGTGTGCAAATTCTATCCATCGGCGCAAGGGCTATTCGGCGACCACGGCCTAGCTGAGAATATATGCGGTATTCTCTGAGGTGCCCCCGCCTCCTGGCATCGTTGTCAGTTTGACAGACCGGTCACTCGGTCACTCTCGACGTGTACATGGGCATCGTAGCAAGGGCTGTGCTCTCGACCAAGACGTTGGTGCTACGCGGCCCTAGGTGGCACCTTCCTTTCCGCACAACGAGTGCAAGCGGCGTCGCACAGTGATGCAGAACAGCAAAAAAAGTGTCAAAATATTTGAATGGGTTGGATTTGACATAAAATCAACTTGCAATACACTTTTTCAATGTATTTTGAACCAAGGAATCCAAATCCGTTTCCCGCGACAACCTACGATTATTCCTTCATGACTAAAAACATGCATTTATACCGAGTGATTAGCCAAAAAATAAGTTTTTCATGAATAAAATTTCATTATAAGATTTTATTTAATGTGTCACACATGTTTTCCATGTATTTTCAACGAGAAATCCAAATCCGTTGTCTCCGGTACGATATTTCAACGTTAACATGACGAAAATTGCCATTTTCCACGAATTTCCACGAAAATCGTACTTTCAGCTGACGTCAAATTTCGCATCACTAATAATTTGCACGTGGCACATGATTTCCATGTATTTTTCAACGAGGAATCCAAATCCGTTGTCTCCGGTACGATAATCCAACGTTAACATGCCGAAAATTGCAACTGATGTTGAGTCAGGTACGTGATTATGCAGCACGTGTTTTGAATATTTCTGCCCATAAGAAGTTTTCTCCTCTACCCTATATGATCATCGAAGTTTATTGGTATTTATGACTATGCATTATACAAAATTTTATGAAAATCAGGTATATCGTGCGAATAACAATATAGTTATTCATATGATAATTCATATACTTTATGATATAATCTAATTTTAGTTTTTTATCATTATAGAAAAATTTTAATATCTGCATTGGTTTATGATGCTGTGAATCGATAGTATTAATTATCCAAAGTCACTGATTAATTTTGAACTAATTCTTTGACGTACAGAAACTGTTAATTTTAACATTCAATAAAAAATCTAAAAAGTCAGTTTTATCTTTGAGCTCGCAGGTCAAAAACTGAAAATAATAAGCAGCCGTAGATAACACGCACCCCAAGTTATCAAAGAACCGTTAAAATAGTCAGGAACAATAAGAAAAATTCAATAAAATATATTTCAATTTTATCTTCGTTAAAATCAATTTTATTTAGAACTAACAATGAATAAAATACTTCAGGATTTATGTTTATATAACTAATTTCTAGAACATAATTATTATTACAATTAAATTATTAAATTATTTATAAAACACACATTTAAGCAAACATAACACTAACACTCGTACATTGTCAGCGTGTCTTATGCGTCTTATAAATGATATCTGTGATTTTTGAAAAAACAATTGTGACAGGGCTATAGCGATGCTCGCTGGCCCTGTGTGCGGCACTCTCCTCGCATGAACGCAGCGACCAAGTATACGCTATATAGCGACTACATACTTGTGTCGTTGCAGGATCTGGAGGGAGGAGCGCGAAGATCGGCGAGGTGTCACCGTGAGTGCGAGTGAGAGCGAGAAGAGCGAGAGAGAGAGAGAGAGCGATTTTGACTGATTTTTGACGGCGAGAGAGGTGGGAGTGCGGCGGCGCAAGGCTTGGAAAATTAAGAGAGAAGAAGGGCAGTTAGGCGCGAGCTCTCAAGTAATTAGGGCCGCCTAAGGAGAGTCGGAACGAGAGGACATTTTCGGCCAGAGAGAACCGACGGCCAGAAGTACGACTGCCATTTGCCGGGAGAGCCAGAAGGTCCAAGCCGAGCCCGGACACGCAGCGACCATTCGCCGTCCCCGGGGCAAAGGCCGTGCTGCGGCCTCTCCTGCAGCAGTCCCAGTCGTCGCCAGGGCGCCACTTCCAGCGGGCCTGCGCTTTCGCCGGCGTCGTCTCTCTGCCGACGGACCGTCGGCATCCGGTGGGTCGAAAACCTGTTCGTCTCTCTCGCGCCAGCTCTCGCTCGATTACGGACATTTGCGTATTTGATTTTATCGCGCACGCTGAGCGATCTCGCTCGCGTGATCTCGCGAACTCTTGTCGTGGAAAGGCTGAGCGAGGGCGCTCGCCGCGGCGAAGTTAATCTTGTAGCGATATTTGTGAAAAGGCGTCAATAAATGAGATCTCCATATGTAATATCATTGAATTAGAGTGTCCGTTTCTTTGTGTCAACCTTTCCCAGCCAGCGCGAACTTCGGCCTGTGAAAGTCAGCGCCGGCTTTCTTTACCGAGATAGAACCCAGAAAAATTAGCAGAGACCAGCCCATGGCGCACGGAGGCTAACCACTCTTGCATGGCATCCCTTGTTTAATCTCGGCAGGTTTTCGTTGTTCGCATCGCTTTGTTCTGGTTGGAAAGAGGTGATCGCGATAATTCTCTTTGTGATAAGCTTGAACAGTGCGGTGTCTCGGCCGATCAGCGCTTTTCGGCGAATTCGCGGAGTAGCGAGCGAGAGCCGTGGAAAAAGCTGGAAAAGGGAAAATTTTAGTTGCATGGGACATTTTGAGTTTCGTCATTATTGTGTCGTCAACACATTTGCCTCGAGTTACGCGGAAGCCCGGAGCTAGTGAAACGGGCTGAGGCGAGTATCGCGTTGTTGTGATTAAGCGATTACGCTGTAAATTTGTGCGTTGTGGTTACGCAGATTGCGATTGCTCGAGCCGGGTGTTTTGGTTAGTTAAATTTGTATGTTTGAATGGGTGTTTCTGAATTTGAAAGTTGCGAGAATCGCAACGATCATTCTCGGCTGTTGGGATTGTTGCTGAGCGCGAGCTCAAGGTTAGACGTGTTTACAGGCTGAGCAAAGTCTTTGTGTTGCGTACTCGCACCATGGGCATGCCGGCTTGTGCACGTTGAGCTGTTCTCGAAAACAAAAAGGACAAACGCGCTTAGGCCTAGTGAAGGCGAGATAAGCCTAGGAAAGCTTGAGTCTGTTTTGGTGCCTGTTTGTTTACCGCGCGGGGTCGCGTGAAATACGATGCCGGTGACGAGATCGCCCAAGCATCGGAGAGCTGCGGAATCGCGGCCGCGGCCGGAAGCGTTTAGAAGGCGGGTTATGAGAATTCCTGTAGTGAAGTCAATATGGGAGCACATTCAGGCAATGCAAATTCAGGAATTGCTGACATGGATGACGTTGAACGGATTAGTTACGGACGGCACGACTGCGATCGTGCAAGACAGGGCATTTCGCGCATTTTCATATAGCGTGCGTCATGAACCGGCACCGCCTGTGAGCGCCGACGATTTTCTATCAGGGGAAATACCGACTGTCATTGATGCGAGAAGCGCATCATCGGCGCGGGTCGGACTGCTGGAAACATTAAAGGCGGAGGTAAATGCAGCGGTAAGCGCTCGACGAGAGCGAGGTGACGTCACGCGGGAGACACGTGCGTTGCCATCGGATACGCGAGTTCGCGCCACAGATGGTGCGATCGCACGTGAGGAGGTGCGCGGAAGGAAAGAAAGAGCGGGCTTGCATCGTTCGGTGCCGACGGATTTCGCGCCAGCTCTGGGTATTGCGAACACGCAAACAGAGATTGTGCGAGTGCGCGCGGAGCGGCGACCGGAGAGTTTCCATGGTCGGGAGCCATCGATGTGGCAGCGCGCAGTAAAAACGTTTTGGCCGGCGTGGTTGACTTCGGCAGCATCTAGAGTAAATAATGCTGAGAGCCGGGGAGAACGCGAGGGCATATCGCAGGTAGCGACGCGTGGCCCGGGAAGTACGAGCACGCCGGTGCGTGATGGCGCGCAGCTGGGGGCGAGGTACCGACCTTGTGAGACGAATTACGATCAGAAGCGCGTGAATGACACCGTGGGTGCGCGGTTAGGCAAGCATGAGGCCGGTAGAGAGCCTGATGAAACAGAGGACACGGACTACGATTCGGCACTCGATGACGACGAAACGTGGCTAGAGAGCGCGTCAGAGAAAGAGCGCGCGAGCAAACCGAGGAGCCGATTTCTTTATGGGCTACAAGCAGACGCGGTCACGGCGGTAAGAAGTTGGTCTTTAGCATTCTCGAAGAAGGGCGGACTGTCAGCGGAGCAATTTTTGAGGCGATTGCACGAAATGCAATCATTTTACAGATTCAAGGACGCGGAGATATTGCCGGCGTTAATGTTGTCGTTTACGAGCGCAGAAATGGCTTTATGGTGGGAAACGAATCGCCCGGGCTGGGACACATTGCAGGATTTTAAAGATGAATTCCGGCGCCAGTTTTGTCCGCGGCGATCGCGCGAGGATGTTTACGACGCGCTACGCCGCCGAACCCAAGGCGAAGATGAGCCAGTAGGTGAATTTCTCACGGCCTTCCTGTATATTGCGAGTAGGTTAGAACCGAAGCTTTCGGAACGTAGACAGCTTGAGTTGATTAAAAACAACTTATATCCGAAACTTCGCAATTACATCAGGGCGAAGAAGGTTCAAACGCTCAGAGATCTTCGCGTGTACGGGGAGAGATTCGAACGCAGACGGGACATCGAGAATCGCTACCGCCCGCCGCCAGCGCCGCAGGAGTCGTTGATGCCAGAAGTCGCTTACCGCGGAGATTCGTCAAGAAAAACCGCGAAGACTGGCAGCGGTGCGAACTTTGCGATGGGCGAACGAGTCTATGCGGTCGGTAACGAAAATAGTAAGGACCGCCAAGGAAAGAAAAATAAGTCGGCAACAAAACCCGTAGGCAGAAGCTGCAATTCGGATAGTGAAGGTTTAGCTCAATGGAAGGAAGCGGATTCGTCAAAAGAGTTGCCGAGAGATGTAGTGGCCGTGTTATCCCAGCTAGCTCATTCGCAGAGGGGCCCGCCCAGGGGAAATGCGAGGCCTGCTGCGAGGAACGCGTCAGGGCGCGTGACCTTTGAGGGCGTATGCCACAAATGCGGGGGGCTGGGACATCGGAAGGCCGAGTGCCCAAGCCCAGAGAACTTGAGACCGACGCGATCAAGTTCGGAGCCGTTGGAAGCTGAAGGCACGAGTGGCAGAGGGGTTTCTGACCGAAGTGCGAGTCGCAATCGGGGAAAGAGCCCAGTGCGCTGCTACAAATGCCAACAGCTGGGAAATTACGCGAACCGGTGTTTACAAGGAAATAGAACGGGGCTAGCGTGCCAAGGCTGCGGTAAGGAAAATAAAACGTTGGAAACATGTCCGCAATGCCAGGTGTGGCTCAAAGCCCTGGAAAACTTAAAAGCGGGACCCAGTTGCCCGACGGATTCCGCGTAATTGTGCGTAATAGGGCACCCAACGGAGCGAAAGTCGCGTTTATGAGGCTGTTTTATGGCAAGTTCGCAGAGTTTCAGCAGCAGGTTGAGCGAAATGAAGCTAGTTTGGGCGCGAATAACGCGAAAACGGAGGCCTCTATGCAACGCGAGGGCGCGAAAGATGGAATCAGGGAGAGTTCGAGGAAAGAGTTCGACTGGATCGAATTCAACGAACGATGGAAAAGAATGCGTGAAGCAGGGCCCGAGCGCGAGCGAGGAAAGCGAGCGTTGGAGTCGGGAGAAATGCTGGATGCACGCGAACCAGAGCGAAATCGAGTAGGTGGCCGAGGGAGTCCGACGCTCGGGCGTGGGTCGAGAGGTAAATCGACGAGAACGTCCGAGGTGGATCAGCCGGGCATGAACTCGAGGGAAACTGCAGAGACCGCGCGGTCTTCGAGAGGTCCTGAGGGGAAAGCGACGCGTGCGCGGCCGGTTCCGGAACAAACTCGGACTGAGAGATCGCCTCAGCAGGCTGGAAACTCGAAAACTGACGACCCTGACGGTGTAGACGAGACGTCGTCGCGATCCGTCACCTCGTTCAGGGAGTTTATGGTGCTGAGTGGAGCGGTAGCAGTTTGGGCGACACCGATCGCATCGGGTTTGGAAGCGTCGGATGGCGCAGGATGCGAGTCGACACGCAAAAATTTGACGGATAGTCGGGAGAACGAGAAGCGAGGCGAGTCATCGAGAACCGGTGTAGGTCTCTCGCGCCTCTGTGTTCGTTTTTGCGTGGGCGAGCCAAAAGTGGACGCGGTGGAAAATCGCGAGTTGCTGGTAGTCCATATCGCGAGGAAGCCTTACAGTGCGCTGTACGACTCGGGTGCGATGGTGACTATTGTGGGTCCACGGATACGCGGCGACTTTGCAGACAAGATTGAGCCATGCGACTTCGCGTTGTTCGGGTTTTCGGGAGCGAAAACCGAGATCGTGGGAAAACTTCGGCTCAGGGTTGAGATCGACGGAGTGTCACGAATAATCGAAGCGCGAGTCGTTGATGTGCCAGTGCAATACGACATGATAATCGGGATGGACTTCATTCAGGAGTTCGGCATTGGCACGAATCATGCGAATGGGAAATGGCATATAGAGGATGGCCCTTGGCACTGGTTCGCGGAGCTGAAGCGCGAAAGAGTGGAGTTCCCGAGCGAGCCTGGACTCGCGCGTGTTCGCGTTAGAGCCGAGGTCGCGGGGCTCTCCGAGTTGCGACCTTCGCAGCGCGAATTAGTGGAACGTCTGGTGCGTCGGGTGGTACCCGAGAAGTCGCCTGCGCATACGCATTTAATTAAGCATGAGATCGACGTGCAGGGTGCACGACCAGTAAAAACTCCCTTAAGGCGATATTCGCCACAGGTGATGGAGTTCATGCGAAGCGAGACAAGGAAATGGCTGGAATCGGGGCTAATCAGAAAATCGACAAGCGATTGGAGTAGCGCGCCGGTTATAGTCAGAAAACAGGATGGCACAAATCGAATGTGTATAGATTTAAGGTCAGTGAATAAGGCAACGAAAACAGATGCATATCCGATGCCGAGCATTGACTCAGTTCTGGATCGACTGCGTGGGGCGCGTTATATTTCTAAGATCGACTTGAAAAACGCGTACTTACAAGTACCGCTAAGCGAGGAGAGCAAGAGATATACGGCATTCGCGGTCCCGGGATTAGGGTTATTCGAATGTAATTACATGATCTTCGGATTAGTAAATGCTCCGGCGACGTTCATGCGACTGATGGATACGCTTTTCGGACCGGAATTTGAGCCATATGTTTTCAAATATTTAGACGATGTAATCGTGGTAACCGGAACTTTCGATGAGCATTTGACTTGGCTTGAGCGAGCTCTGCAGAAGCTGGTAAATGCGGGACTCGAAGTAAACGTGACGAAGTGTGAATTCGGGTGCTCCGAGGTGACGTTCTTGGGATACCGATTGGATAGTCAAGGATTGCGACCTGATCCGGACCGGATTAAACCGGTGATTGACTTCCCGCAGCCCCGAAACGTTAAGCAGTTGCGACGTTTTCTCGGTATGTGCGGTTGGTATGCGCGATTTATTGAGCATGAGAGCGAGATGAAAGTACCGCTCACGAAGCTTACGCGCAAGAGCGAACGTTGGCACTGGGAACAGGAGCAAGCCGAAGCTTTTGAAAAGCTAAAGAAAGCGCTGACGGAGGCGCCGGTTTTGGCGAGACCCGATTTTGCGAGAACTTTCTTTATTCATTGCGACGCATCGTCGTATGCGTTAGGTGCGTGTCAGAGTGCGTGTCAGTGCGTGTATTCAGAAGGATGAGGATGGGTTTGAACATCCTATATGCTACGCGAGTAGAATGTTGAATGTGCACGAGCGTAATTATACTGTGTCGGAGTTGGAATGCGCGGATGTGACAATGGGGATTAAAAAGTTCCGTCCTTACATCGAGGGAGTGCATTTCGTGGTAGTCACGGATCACACGGCACTTACTTGGCTACGCAATAAGAAGGAACCTACGGGTCGGTTGGCGCGATGGGTTCTAGAACTCCAGCAGTACGATTTTGAAATCGTGTACAGGAAAGGTCGCCTGCATCATACGCCGGACGCGTTATCGCGCGCATATGAGGACGGCGAGGAAGTAGCAGCTTTCGCGACAATCAAGGACCCTGAATACTTGCAGCGCATGAAGGACGTACTTGCGAGACCGGATAAATTTCGGAATTGGCGAGTGGAGGACGGAATGCTGTATAGATTCTCGTCTGATAGGTTACTCGATCCGGTTACAAACCGTGAGCAGTGTTGGCGCTTGGTGGTACCGATAGAACACCGAGCTCGAGTGATGCGAGACGCACACTGCGAGCCCTCGGCAGGACATTTCGGCAGGGCAATGTATTACGACATCACGGAATTCGTGCAATCGTGCGAGAAATGCCAACGGTATAAAATAGAACAACAATTTCCGATGGGCCTCATGAGCAAGCGCGTAGTTAAGCAACCGTGGTTGGTGATAGCGGCAGACGTGATTGAACTTCCGCGGAGTAAGAATAGGTTTAGATACTTAGTCGTGTTTCAGGACTTGTTCACGAAATACGTGGAGTTTAAACCTCTTGTGTCAGCTACGGGGAAGGCTCTCGCGCAGGCTCTTGAAGAGCTTATTTTGTATCGATGGGAGATACCGGGGTATATTGTCACGGACAATGGTAAGAATTTCTGTGGGAACGAGTTTCGAGCGACACTAGACGAGTACAAGATTGAACACGTACTTTGCCCGCCGTACCATCAGCAGGCGAATTTCGCCGAGCGAGCGATTAAGACGCTGAAGCTGATGGTGGCGATGTTCGTCGATCAGGATCACAGGAATTGGGATAAGTATTTGCATGAATTCAGGCAGGCGCTGAATACGACGATACAGGCGAGCACAAAGGTCTCGCCGGCGTTCTTGAATTTTGGCCGCGAACCGCAGCAGGCTAAAAGTTTGCGTCGTGAGGTAGAAGCGCGAACGCCGATCATCCGCTCGTCGATCGAGGATTGGAGCGAGCGTATGGCGAGACTTGATGCATTACGCGACCTTGTGATTAGACATATCGAAGAAGCACAGAACCGTCAGAAGAAACATTATGATAGAAAACGTCGAGACGTAGAGTTTTCGGTTGGTGATCTAGTCTTGAGGCGAGCACACACTCTGTCAAGCGCGAGTGCGGGGAAAAGCGCAAAACTGGATCCGCGATATACCGGTCCGTATAAGATTTTGCGAGTAGTTTCTCCGGGAATTTATATGCTAACCACGAATAACAACAAGCAGGTACCAATGGCTCATGTATCTGAGCTTAAAAGATACGTGCCTCCTCGAGGTACGAGGAAAGGTAACAGCCGAGAGTGATTTGTTTGTTGTGTGATGTTTGTGTGAGTGTGATGTTCGTGTTGTTTATTTTATTTCTTTTATTTTTTTTCGGACGAGTTAGGAGGAGACAGAACCGTGATAATCTGGTCAGCGGACTGGATGCTAGATGAGGTAGCAAGGCTAATACATGCATGGTTTATTACAGGAGAAGTAGTTATGCTGGAAGAAACGCCAGGCTTCTCTGGCGAGTACGCCGAGATGCCAGGAGTGGTGGAGGAAGGCCAGCAGGCACATTCGGCGTTAGAGCTGCCTATCGTGCCGCGGGGCGCGTGTGACCTTGTTGATGTGGGCGCGGCTACGGGGCAGAACCAAGGCGAGAACGCTGGTTCTGTTCCCGAGGGGGACGCCGAAGGCGAGGTAATCGCGGGCAGGGTCTTAGAGGTAGCGGTAGCGAGACCATCTGAGTGGCACACGGAGCGAGGTACGCTTCGTGTCGCTACTCGCCCATCTGGTCGGAGCGCGGTGGTTGCCGCTGCTGCTGCGGCCGCTGAAGCGAGGGCAAGGGTCGCTGAATGGCCACACGATTTGCCGGTGGGCGCCGTGAAACCGTCACCGAGACGAGGATTCGAGAATCAGGTGGCGATGGCCGAGCCTACTGGGAGTTGGCTGCCGGTGGAGGTGCGACCATCCACTTCGTGGGCAAGCTTGTCGGACGAATGGGACAACAGCAGGGCTGTCTCACCGTTGTTGATAGCTGAGCTTCGTCGAGGCGTGCGGACTCCGGAGCGAAGGCAGGAATTGATTGGGAGGTTTGGCCCGATCGTGGATGAATTAATTAGGCCGGAGGATCTGCTGCCGGAGCGTCCTTTGCGCTTTAGCGCACCGGATCCATCAGCTGTATCGGAGCGTCCGGGACCTCGTAGGTTGCCGCCGGTAAGCGCGACGTGGCGCGCGAGTACGGATGGAGTTCCACCGGAATATCTAAGAGAACTTCGAGAAGAGGAAGACGCGGCTAGATATGGAACGTCGAGAAGACGCCGTAAGAACCGGAAAACGCCGAACTTCAATGACTACGAGCCGTCGTTTGCAGGTGCTGCTCTGAAAGCACAAGACACGAGAACGGTTCAGGTCGGACTTGAGGAGGCACGAGAGGAGCCGCAGCGAGAAACGCAGCGTGCTCTACCTGCCGCAGAGCCACCGATCATGGCGAGTTCGCTAGATTCGGTGCTAGCGACGCAGGAGGTACCGGTAGCTATGGATGTTGAGGCGGGAGGCGTGGATGCTCGGATGACTGTTTTGACTGGGGCTGACGAATCGGAATCGACGCGACAGCTAGGTGAAAGCGGGGCTGATGTGACGTTATCGCATCAAGCTGCTGATAGACCAGCTAAACCGTATAACGTAGGTAGTGGAAGGGATAGGTATCGCGTGTTCCCCGATGGGACACGCATTCCAGCACCAAGAGCGGGGGTGAAGGTTCGTCGCCGTAGGGAAAACCAGCAGGCGAGAGCTGCGGAGGCCGAGGTAGCGAGATCGCAACCACAGCCTCAAATCGCAGACCAGAGTCAGCTCGGGGTAGCACATTCGCAACAGCAAATTGTAGCGGGGGAAGGTGTGAGCCGCGATCCGGTAGCAGCAATTTTGTTAGAGTTAGCTCGTTTAACGCCAGAACAACGGGAGGAAGTGACCAGGATCCAACGCCAGGCATGTGAACTCGCTGCCAGGGCGATTGGCAAGGGCGCAGCCCCAGATAAAGCATGAGAAGGCTGAGGTACCAAATCTGTTCACTTTAAAAGGGTTTTATGTTATTTTGATTTGTTTTATTTTATTTTTATTTTGTCTGTGTATGGCATGTTTATTTTTGTTTATTTATTTTTATTTTTATTGATTTTGAAGGTTTTGGCGAGCTGACTTATTGAAGTTTTTATGATTTTGATTTTGTAATATAGTTTTAAGTTGTTTTCTCGCTGGTCCTGTGTTCGAGCGAGGAGGGTTGCGTTGGGTAACCCACGGGTGCCTGCGGCTTCCGCGGCTTAGCGGGGGGCTGTGACAGGGCTATAGCGATGCTCGCTGGCCCTGTGTGCGGCACTCTCCTCGCATGAACGCAGCGACCAAGTATACGCTATATAGCGACTACATACTTGTGTCGTTGCAGGATCTGGAGGGAGGAGCGCGACGATCGGCGAGGTGTCGCCGTGAGTGCGAGTGAGAGCGAGAAGAGCGAGAGAGAGAGAGAGAGCGATTTTGACTGATTTTTGACGGCGAGAGAGGTGGGAGCGCGGCGGCGCGAGGCTTGGAAAATTAAGAGAAAAGAAGGGCAGTTAGGCGCCAGCTCTCAAGTAATTAGGGCCGCCTAAGGAGAGTCGGAACGAGAGGACATTTTCGGCCAGAGAGAACCGACGGCCAGAAGTACGACTGCCATTTGCCGGGAGAGCCAGAAGGTCCAAGCCGAGCCCGGACACGCAGCGACCATTCGCCGTCCCCGGGGCAAAGGCCGTGCTGCGGCCTCTCCTGCAGCAGTCCCAGTCGTCGCCAGGGCGCCACTTCCAGCGGGCCTGCGCTTTCGCCGGCGTCGTCTCTCTGCCGACAGACCGTCGGCATCCGGTGGGTCGAAAACCTGTTCGTCTCTCTCGCGCCAGCTCTCGCTCGATTACGGACATTTGCGTATTTGATTTTATCGCGCACGCTGAGCGATCTCGCGAACTCTTGTCGTGGAAAGGCTGAGCGAGCGCGCTCGCCGCGGCGAAGTTAATCTTGTAGCGATATTTGTGAAAAGGCGTCAATAAATGAGATCGCCATATGTAATATCATTGAATTAGTGTCCGTTTCTTTGTGTCAACCTTTCCCAGCCAGCGCGAACTTCGGCCTGTGAAAGTCAGCGCCGGCTTTCTTTACCGAGATAGAACCCAGAAAAATTAGCAGAGACCAGCCCATGGCGCACGGAGGCTAACCACTCTTGCACAATAACTATTTATAGATAAGACGCATCCAGAGAGAAGACGCAGCCCGATTTTTAACGGCGCAAAATCGTGTTTTTGGTGCGTCTTATAATGGGCGAATACGGTAATAAGTATCAACGACTTACGATAGGATAAGTGAATTAAAAAATATAATTTTGCAACGTTTTATAAAGCTTTTTGCCTAATTTTAGTATTTTCGTGGTGTATTTGATAGACTTTTATTTTTGAAAGGTCGGAAAAAATTATTGTTTTTCTTAAATGAATTCAATTTTTGAATGAATTTAAAAAACGAATAAATGTTTTTTAATTCCACTTTTGTATTTTTTATAAGTTTTTCTGAAACTATCGAATTTCTCTCGAATTACTAGAATTTTCATATAAATATGAGGGTGAAGGAATTAGTTTTTTTCTCAATTTACATCTTAAAAATTCAACCGACAATATTGTCATTTATTCGAGCTTCTCCACGTCTATCAACATTTTTGCTGAATCTAAATGGATAATAACCACTGTATTAATTGTTTTCTTATTGGAATGCAAAATGAATGTTAAAAAAATTAAGAGCCTTGAAATATTCAAGTTGCATGATGAATTATCAACAGCACACAAATCTACAAAGCAAAATGTTTTACAATCATTATTAACAAAGTGGAAAATGGATCCGAATGATTCATCTTTTGTAACGGTTACAAGAGAGACTCTAAGAACTCGTTATTATAATAATTTTAATGTTTATTACAAATCACTACCAAAAAATAATAAAACAACAGACAAGTTTCAAGAACAGTATAAGAGTTGGTTAGACGAAACTGTGATATTCGATTTTGGTTCATTGAAAATAGAAAATGTAAATAAAAACAATTCAGGTAACCAAAATTTTCATAAGTGCTTAATCTTTTTCATTAGTGCTTAATCTTTTTTTTTAATTTTATTTTGAAATTCAAACCTTTATCAGTATATTTAAATATATCTTAAATGGTTTGATTTCGAATATTCTTAATTATATCAAAGTCGATTATGATATTATAATTCTATAAGATTCAAATAAGATTAGTAGAAAATTTTTCCGATTTTAAAAAGTTGCGCATGCGCGAGGCGTATTTAAAAAGTTGCGCATGCGCGAGGCGTATTTATAAGCCCGAAGATTCATATTCACTTTATTTGTTGAGAAATTTTCTCATTGATTTTGACTTTAAAATAACGTTACCAAACATGGCAAACTAGTTTTTATGAGTAATTAACTAGAGATTTCCTGTTTATTGACGATATATTAATTTACGATGCATTAATGCTTTATCAAATTTTCTCTAAATCGTGATAACTCATTAAGGTCGTATAAAAGTTTTTTTTTTCATTTTTATTTTTACTCGATTTCACGATTATTAATTCTATTTTTAAATACAATTATTTAAATTATTCACAGCGTATTTAGCTTTGAACTTCCGAATTTAGAATTGAAATCTTTTTTTGAGTAGATCGTCATTTTCGTATACTTGCTTAAAAATCAAAATAAAAAATGATTTTATGTTATTTTATGATTTTCTTTTCAAAATTACAAACCAAGAAGACCTTCTGTATCGTACGAAAATTCGTCTAGCAGAACGCAATTTAGGATGATCCGTAATTTATCTGAAAGCATTACTGCTAAAGAGTGTTTTGATTTGGCGAAAAGAAAATTTAAAAATGAAGGAAATCATAGTGCCTTAAAAATCTTCGATAAATTGTGTCAGGAAAATTATGCAAATAATATACTACAAAAGGAACAGAAATATTCAAACTGTTCACAAATGAAACCATTGAATGCGGTTCGCTTATTAGTCGATTTAAACTTCACACAATCGACTTATCAAGAACTTAGAAATAATTCTATTGAACACGGTCATGATTTATACCCTTCATACCGCAAGGTTAGTTAAATTATTAGTATGCTTGAGTTCATAAAATTTGGTTTGAAAATTTTTTGTTAAAAATGAGTATTTTAGGTTTTAGCAGAAAAAGTAAAAACTTATCCACAAAACTACGTAGTAACAAAGCAAGACTGTACAGTGCCGTTACAAGAGCTTCTTTATCACACAGTTGAACGGTTATTTGAATTTCTAAAATTAAATTTTAATGAAGAGTTAAATAATTCCCTAAGATTGATTTTAATTTGTAAATATGGATTTGATGGAACAAATATAAAAACATATAAGCAAGAGTTATTTCAAAATGAAGGCGCAAATACTGCAATTTTCTGTTTGTGTATGGTTCCACTTCAATTAGTAGACAGAAAAAACAATATCGTTTATTGGGAAAATCCCCGACCTTCGTCAACTAGATTTTGCCGAGCAATCAATATTTATTTTGAAAAAGAAACTACTCTATTAATTCAAAAGGAAGAATCAAAACTTAAAAAAGAAATTGATAACTTAAAAGATCTTCGTATTAATGGATGTAATGTAGGCTTTCAAATGGAACTAACAATGATTGATGGGAAGGTATTAATTTTTCTTAGTTTCTTTCAGTCTTCGACATTATAAATATAATATTAATAAATATTTAACCGACTTAGGTTTGTGGTACTCTTAATAATACATCTAGCCAAACGTGCTTTATATGCAAAACAACAATATCTCATTTAAACGACATTGAAACATTGATAAACATGGAAGTTGATCCGGAATCATTGAGTTATGGGTTTTCCATACTACATGCGCATATTAGATTTATGGAATTAGTGCTTCATATAAGTTACCGTTTAATTTTGGGAGAAAATGCAACGTGGAGGGTGAGTACTAAATTAAAAAAAAATAAATAAAATTAAACTCTATACCAATTATGTTCAAAATTCCTTCAAATAAAATCAGTCCAGAGTATATATTCAACTGTTTTCATTGATTAATTTAAAATTTTTGAATGTGGATATTTATTTTATATTGTAAAAAATATAAAACAGTCATGTAAAGTGTCGTATCATAGAAATGTATCATTAATATTTTTCATTTTTATAGATTTCTAAAACGAATGTAGAAGAAGTTGAGCAACGCAAAAAATTAATTCAATGTAGTCTTCGAGACGAGCTGGGTATATTAGTCGATATTGTTTTACAAGGTGCTGGTAACACAAACGATGGTAACACCGCTAGAAAATTCTTCAAGAACTTTAAGATAGTTTCCAATTTAACTGGTAATTGTAATCACTGAATCATGGATTGTGGATTTTATTATCAGAGATCTCTGTTATTATATTTTATATCTATAAAAAATTTGGTGTTGTAGGATTTGATGAAGATCTACTTCAAAGGTTCCATGTTATTCTTGTAGTGATATCGTCTGGATATAAAATAAATACTGAGGAATTTCAAAACTATTGTGAAGACACAGCTAAAATGTATGTTACATTGTATAACTTCTACTACATGCCCCCCTCTGTACACGTTATCTTATTACATGGTTGGAAAATTATGGATAGACTTATTCTACCGATCGGATATTTTTCAGAAGAAGCTTTAGAGAGTAATAATAAGAACGTTAAGAGATTTAGAGAAAAATTTACAAAAAAATGCTCTAGGTATTTATTAATATTTCTTTGTTAAAATGTAAAGTAAGATAATTATCAACATTAAAATCTCTTTGGATAAAAATTTGCTTTTGTAAAAAATCGTCAATAATATTCCGTATTCAAATGTAGATTATTATTATTATTATTATTATTATTATATGTGACAAACTAATCTTTGTAATTTAAAAAATGTAAAATCAATCAATACATAAAGAATTATAAGATTGTCATATATAAAGAATTAAAATAATAATTTTTTCAGAATCGAAACAAATAAAGATATGTATCAGAGACTTTTTCTAAATTCCGATCCACTAATAACATCTCTCAAAACATTACCAAAGACAAAAAGATCAAAATTGTCGGAAGAAATGAAAAGACTATTACTTGTTGACACTACCCAAGAAGAGACTGAATCAGATAATAGTGATGTTGACTGAAAACACTGTAACATACCGACGAATTAAGAGTAATATATATGTGTGTATATATATATATATATATATATATATATATATATATATATATATATATATATATATATATATATATATATATATATATCTGCATATAACACAAATGTCATTAACATTCGAAACTGTACAAGTAAAATGGATTGTTTACGCAAATAAAATCAGTACTCGAAATAATATGTTGTCCATAAACCTGACTCAATAATCGTACATCTGGCATAAGGTAACATATAATTAATCTATTAAAATCACCTATTTTGCAATAAATGCCTCATCAGTTAGGTACCTAACTTTTCCTGGATTAGTTACATTAAATAGCAATAAATATTCATAAAATAAGACGACAACAAAAGATAGAATAGAAATATTTTCGTTAATAAATATATAAAAAATCCATGCTGCATGGTTACGCATTTTTCTTTATGTGAACGTAGGAATATCGTGCCGGAGACAACGGATTTGGATTCCTCGTTGAAAAATACATGGAAATCATGTGCCACGTGCAAATTATTAGTGATGCGAAATTTGACGTCAGCTGAAAGTACGATTTTCGTGGAAATTCGTGGAAAATGGCAATTTTCGTCATGTTAACGTTGGATTATCGTACCGGAGACAACGGATTTGGATTCCTCGTTGAAAAATACATGGAAAACATGTGTGACACATTAAATAAAATCTTATAATGAAATTTTATTCATGAAAAATTTATTTTTTGACTAATCACTCGGTATAAATGCATGTTTTTAGTCATGAAGGAATAATCGTAGGTTGTCGCGGGAAACGGATTTGGATTCCTTGGTTCAAAATACATTGAAAAAGTGTATTGCAAGTTGATTTTATGTCAAATCCAACCCATTCAAATATTTTGACACTTTTTTTGCTGTTCTGCATCACTGTGCGTCGCTTGGTGAGCGTATTCGTATGAGTTGCGTCAGCGAATTTTATATTTAAGGGCAAGCGCGCCCAGTAACCTGTTATACCTGTACAGCGATTTAAATGGCTTTTCCCCACTTAAGATTGGGGTTTTTTATGCCGGCTAGATGTCTCATTCCTATATGTATAAATGATAAGTTCTTCTTTTTCATATTACTCTGTGTTCTTACATTTGCGGACCACACATTCCTCTCTATCCGTATTTCTCCCAATCAAATTAATTTATATTTGCATTACCCCTTATTGTTCTATTAGTGGGCAATTAGCAACATTCAAAAATGACCGTTATACCCTGAGTGCCCAGGCACCCATGAAATGGTAACGAAGTTTCTTATGGCCAACTCATCTAGCATTTCTTAAATCTTAGTAACTATTGCTGACATCGTGACCAGGCTTTCAAGCGCCTTCAGTGGCGCTTGACTATCGGTACAGACTCTTATGACTCTGCCTTCCGTTCTGTTTTGTACCACATCCATAGCACGCGTCTTTATAGCAGCTATTTCCGCTTGAAAGACGGTTTTGTATTCCTTCAGACTAAAGGTTGAATCTTCTCCCTGCCTTTGTCTGTATATACTGAAGCCTGTACCTTTGTCAAACTTGGGCCCATCTGTGAACCATATGTCACCATGTCCCGGGACTTTATTTTGTTTTCAACTTTCTCTCTGCGGTATGTCCGTTATGAACTGTCCCCCGAATGAGGTAGTTTTTATTATTCTGCATATCAAGCTGTACACTGTTTTGGCGGCACATCCCTTAAGAACAAGTATCAGTGCTGCCTCGTCCAGCATCATTCTAACGGCGGCCGTGGGTGTGCTGCACTTCAATCTGAATGTCCCTCTCAAGGTAACGGCCTATATATGGTCCAACACCCTCATTGCAGTTACATTTTCGGTGACTTTCGACTATACTATTGCCACGTAGACCAGCTTCGGTACCAGTATAGGACTATAGATCCATAGTGCCTTTTGAGATTCGAGCCCCCCATCCTACCCCAATTGCCGATCTACACTGCATAAATATGTTTAACACCTTCCTACTTTATTGTTGTAGGTGTTGTTTCCAACCTAGTTTATTGTCTAAGTATACTTTTAGGTATTTCGCTCCATCTGCA
The DNA here is from genome assembly GCF_024137745.1 of Phymastichus coffea. NCBI lineage: Eukaryota > Metazoa > Arthropoda > Insecta > Hymenoptera > Eulophidae > Phymastichus > Phymastichus coffea. The sequence continues at coordinate 1,323,363 of NW_026706824.1, read as the reverse complement.
TATGGTACCTTTTGGCCATAGAAGGTAACTTCTTTAGTTATCTACTTTTATATTTCCCAGTGAAAACTACTATCTCTGTCTTTTTGGGGTTGACCGCCGGAGAGTTCGATTCACACCATACTTGCACTGTTCTTACGGCCCTTTACAGAAGGTCCGACAGAACCTCTTCGTACTTCCCCTTGACAAATATTTCGTTACACTCTTATATATGACGACGTAATTTTCAGCACAATGCGATTATTGAATAACAATTAAGGTTGAATAAGAAATTTTAACAAGCAACAGTTTTGGAATTTTTTTGTAAATATCGGTCATATATATATGAAAAATGTATTGTTTTTTTCAGATGATACATATAATTAGAACACTAATCTTCTTGATTTAATGTATTAACCTAGTCACATATATAGATCCTCAACAGCATTTAGTTACTTATAATATCAATACGAATAAATCTAAAATGGATACAAGTTTTGAAGAATTCGACCCTATGTCGTTACCAGATGATAACTCTACAAATTTAGGTATCGAAAATAATTTGCAACTAATCGATGGTGATAATGATAGGGATTTTGAAGAATTCGACCCTATGTCGTTACCAGATGATGACTGGATAAACGTAGGTAACGAAACCAATTCACACAAAATCTCAGAAGATATTGATACAAATGTCGAAGAAAAGCCATTGATCTCAGAAAAGCTGTCTGATCCAAACGAAACAAATCAATCGCCGGTAGAAGATTCTGATCTTGAAATAGACCTTGATCCAGTGACTTTAGAACTTTCAAAAAGTGTTGATAAATATGCTAAATCTAATTCATTATTTTTGTATGAAAATCAAGATGTCTCGACACCTTCCGATCAGAGAACGGCCGACTCTCCGTCTTTAGAAAATCATTCGAATCTAGATTTTGAATTGAATTCTTCTGCTGTATCAAATGTTTCTCATCAATATTTTGATGAGTTTGGGTTGTCAACCACAAATCAGAAGGAAAGTAGTGCTATACTTTTTGATCAGTCATTAATGAACAATGATTCTTCTTCAAAAAATAATTTGAGTCCAGAGCCCATAATAAGCTCTCCTGAGATTCTAAGAGGAACTTTTAAGAGTTTAAATGAGTCTAGATTTTCACCATTATTAGTTTATTCAAGGAGAAACTCTATAGTCAATGATTTATCTGCTTCTAGCTTGGTACTTGAATCGCCAGTTAAGGAAAATGATCAGAGTAAGTTGAGTTTTGAATATGATTCAGATCATTTGGACATAACCAATTCTTATAATGACTCCTCTAAGAGTCATAAAGATCTGCAAACAAAAAAGTTGAATGTTTCAATAGTAAAAATCAAGCCATTCAAATGAATTTAGATATGGATAAATCTGAAAAGAGTTCTGTTAAGCACAAAAAAAGAGTACGATCTATGAGTAAAATTACGTACAAGAAACGTGTGCGTGATTTTTCGGATAGTGAGACTGAAGAAGATTCAGATAATGAATATGAACCCAGTTTAAATGCTGAAAGTGATTCTGATGAAGTATCCAGTATGAGCGAGGAAGAGTTACCTTTGAGCCAAGATCATGATAATAGAGCAAAAAAAAAGAGAAAAATAAATCATTCTTATGAGCAGGATATAGAAGAAGAAAATATAGAAGTAGAATTTTTAAAAAAATTATATGTACCCGAATCTTCTGAAGGCGGAAAGTATTATGCCAAAGAAGGTTGCTGTCCTTATTGTAAAAAAGTTTTTCGTCGACTTGATAGACATTTAAAGGTGCACATAAAAGAATATAAAACAGTAGACAAACTATTTAAATTGCCAGTAGGGTGTAAAGAGAGAAGAGATATATTTAAAACATTAAGACTAAATGGCAATGCCATATTTAATGCAGATCCTAAATTAAATCCGTCGGGAAAACTTTTAGTAACCAGGCGTCTTGCACTAAATAGAAGAGCTACAAACACTGAAGACTCCGTTAAAGAAAATATAGACAATAATGTAGTTGAAAATGAAAGTATTATAGAATTCGATTTAGACAAAAAACTAGAAGAAGAAATGACTAGTTATAATGAAAAATGTACTACGTCTGTTGAAAAAAGGGAACTAAATCACCTGCTGAGAGTGAAATGCCAACATTGCAAGGCCTATGTGTCACGTCGGAATATTTCAGTACATTGTCATGTTCACCATCCTGAACTGTATCCTCAAAATAAGTCATCCAATTGTACAGGGATTCTTAATAGCTGTAGGCAAGAATCTAACCACCATCATCCTAATGCTTGCCCGAGACTCAGAGAAATTATGTCTAAAATATGTGAAACTGAAATCTTTTGGACTTGGAAATATGATGATACTATCATCTCGTATCTCAACCTTATTTGCGAGCGCTATGATGTCCGTGATCAAAATAGTCTAATAGCAACTCATGGCCGAAATCTAGGAACATTTTTAACTATAATGAAAAGACTCAACCCATCAATTAGTGATATGGCATCTTGTATAGATTCATCTAACTGGAATGATACAGTTGCAGCCATTAGAATTATTGCAGGATTTGATAAAAAAAAAAAGATATTTTGAATCCCCTTCTACAGCTCAACTTATAGGACTGCTCCTAAAAAATATAATAAATGTATTAAAATCTCAATACAACCAAACAAAAAATAAAATTGGTTATCGCCGTGTACTTTCTTTTTTAGTAGAATTTGAAACCCATTGGCTTCCCATGATTGGGAGCAAAATTGTGTCTAGTCAAAACAATAGAAGAAAAAATCACGAGGGAAAAACTGTTGAAGAAATTACGCCTAATGATAAGAATCTTATAGTAGAATTTTTATCTCGCAGACGAGATATTCTTTTTGATAAAGCACGTCAAAAATTCAATGATCAAATTTTCACTCAATTAACATCAGTGGAAATGATATATGTGCAGTGTTTGAACGGGCGAAGACCGGGAGAAAATAGCCGCACTTCATTAAATGATTATAAGAATAGAACCATCACCGATCAAACTAGTCTACACTTCAAAGGTCTTTCGAATGAGAACAAAAAACAAGCTTTAAAATTTTCTGTGATGAACCTTACTGGTAAAAAAACTGAAGGGCTCGATGGTCGCGTATATCTAGACACAAAGGACAAAAAAATAATAGATTTGATCGTAAAAAACAGAACTAAATTCGGCGTGTGTCCCAAGAACCAGTACTTATATGTAACTCCAAACATGAAGGAAAATGAGCATTTGAATGGGCACGAAGTAATGAAGAAGTTAGTTAATTTGTGTCATAGAACTTATAAGACATTTGAGCAAATTTCAAACGTTACGGCTACTGGATTTAGAAAATTCATTGCTACCCAATACAAAAGGCAAACCAATGGACAACACTCAAAGCTGCTTATTAGACATTTATTTCACACTGAGCAAACTCACAATAAATATTACAGAGGAGTCCTTCCCCAGAAATCTGTAGCGGTTACACATATCTTAGAAGATATCATTTTAAAGAGAACAGAAATACAGGTTGATCAAGATGAGGAGATAGACACTAACTCTGTAGAATCAAGTCAATTTGGCTTTTCAGAAAATAAACAGCAAACAAAAGGTATGAAACTTTCTTTTATAAATTATCTTTATTTATTCTATGTATATGTTTTGAAAAAATATGTTGATAAGCTGCGCAAAATATACAGGGCCACAAAATGCGACCTGAAAAGTTCAAACAAAGCACTAAGATGAATACCGTATATATTGTATAGATTCAGTTGGAAACGATCGAGATCTTTGTGTATTTTATCCGATTCATTTAATCCGTGATTAAAACGAGCCTTTCCACGTTAATAAGGGCAATGACCTTCAAGTGACCTTGAAGCTGCAGTGATGAGGTCAAATGAATGTCAGCATCGGCTATAGTTCATCAAAATATGTAAAATATGAGTATAACGTATATCATTTTCCATGATTCCTTCATCTGTTAACTCGTCAATAGTTCAGACTGACATAAAACTTCCTAGCCACAGATCGTCTTAGTCTCAAGATTCGAACTGAGTAGGCGATACTTGCTTGATTCCGAAAGAATAATATTGTCGTTACTTACAGATAATGACAATGGTTGGAATGGGAGCGGGGAGAATAATCTTTCCAGGTTCTTTAGGCGCATTTCACTCTTTCGAATATGCGGATGGCTATTGTTTTTCTGTCGTCAAATAATGCCACTGATGAATCGCTGGAACTCTTATCATCTCGATGATGACGGTCACGTCACCTGACTCGACTTTCGCTGCTATCTTTACTGCTCGTAAGGCTATATAACCTCAGAACCGTATCTTCATCGGTGAAAGAAATATTCGTTTGCGCTCACCACATCGTCTTGGCCTTTTACTTTGCCTGCGTTCACTATTTTGACAATCCTCACGGAGATTCGCGCCCTCCCGACTTACCGCAATAGCGCCTCCTGTCCGCGTCTCGAGCGATTGTACCGATGGGTTTTGAGATCCGTTCTTGACGGGTCACCGGCCTTACGGTAAAGTACTTGGCTTTTAGGCCAAGTACATGTCGAAATAGCTGCTTGACCAGCTCCTTCTGGGTCATGTTCAGGGTCATAAATCTGCCAGAATCTTCTGCGGTTGCTCAAATTCCGACCAAATTCCTCATAGCCGCCTTATATCTACTTAGTTCCACCCTCGCCCCCATGACTTTGACTATCTGAGCGGGCTTTCTCTTTCTTATTGTTTCTCTGTCTCACTCGCTTTCTTTCATTACGCAGTGCAATGGTGCCCGAGGCAATGATCAGGTGATTTATATTCATATGCAACAAACTATGAACACCGAACAATCAATTCTATTGATCATAATATTTGATTGTAACAGTTATGGACCTTAATTTTTGGTTGTTATTCAGATCATAGAAAATCCATTAAGACACGTTCTATTGGTCTTTCTATTGCCACGTATGGGTTTTCCTGTTCTCCGTATCAAGCCGTACGAGTCCTCCGCTAACTCGCAAAAGATAAAGACGTATCAGGTGCTTTGCTGCTTCTCTTTTAATAAGCAATACTTACATTGATGATATTCTGGGAGGAGCGGGCTCTTATGAAAAAGTTAGGAAAATTACAACAAGAGTTGATTTCGTTGTCTTTGGCGGAACGTTTCCCATTAAGCAAATGGACCATCAGTCATGCTGATCTCATTTCAACGTTCAAAGGTCCAAACCTGGAGAAAATAGTTCCATATATATCTCTCTCTCTCTCTCATTCTCTCTCTCTCTCTCTCTCTCTCTTTCTCTATTTGCCTCTCTCTTCCTCGACGTGGTTCCAATCGGAATCTTTGCAAATTCTTGGGGGAATCCTACAATGATGGATTCTTTCTTGTTTAGATTGTTGGTAAAGATTTAAGAAGGAAGCGTTATTAGAAGAATGGTTCTATTCTTCGTTGATCGTCTTTAAAATCCCTTAAGTTGAATCGCATACGTCACTGTGAATTTCAAAATATTTTTATAGCACTGCGTGGCTTAAATCAGCACTTATGCCACGCTTATTCTTGACCTAAGCAGTTCATTTTTTCACCGTGATTATAGCCATCGCCGGCGCTCGGGCTCTAACCACATGGTACAACAATAATCTAACTTAGGTCACGAATAAACGGCCCGTAAGTGCTGATTTAAGATCGGCAGTGCTATAAAACACCATACGACACTTGTGAACTAGATATCCCATGTATCTACGGCGTATTTATCGCCCTCGTTGACGCTCAGGCGCTAATTCTACGCCGTGCAATAATTGGCACACGTATCATAATATACTATTAGAAAACTTGTGGCGTGGAGGATTGACATGAGATCAGCCACTGCTAATCGAACTCAAAATTTGTTAGGCGTGCTGATACAACAAATTGTATGGTCTGTCTTCTGTTGAACTTCCTCGCTGGTGTTCTTTCAACGCAGAGGTTCTTAGAACTCCAGGACTTTTGTGATGCATCTGATCGTGATTACGTAGCAGTTATCTACCTCCGGCTTGTTCATGACGAAGGATATTCAACTTGTTCGTTGTTGGCTTCTGAAACCAAAGCTTCACCTATGAAGCAACGAAATTTACCTCGCTTAGAATTCAGAAGAGCACTTTTACTATCCTCACTTATCCATAAAGTGCAAACTACTTTGTTTCTCGATGTCATCTGTGTACAGACTCGACAATCACACTCTCTTGGATACGTAACTATCCAACGCAATGAAAACCATACATAACTAATTATTTCTCTTGTACACTAATAGAAAGGATCATAATATTTACTGTTTAATATGCTTGTTAACAGTAACAAATATTTACATTGAAGAAGATATAAATTGTGATGAAGATTTGAATGTTTAAATATTTCCAACGGTTTGTTGAAGCGAACAAAATTGTTTACTATATTATTCTGTAGATTTCGTATTAATTTACATTTCTCTATCTTTAAATATTACATATTTATCTTTAAATGCGGGTTGAGCTTATATATGGTGTTTCTATACAACAACTATTATTTAGAATAAATTATATTATGCATCACAAGAATAAAGTGGATTACTAAATGTTTGCGTGTAGTTTGATGCTTAAGTGAAGCGAAGTCTTGATGCAAAAAAGAAATGGCTGGCTCCCTTAGTTTTCGCGTGATTTTTTAATAACTCACATCATAAAGTTCGTACTCGATTATCGGATCACCGCTGAGAAAATAAAGAAAAACTAGCAATGAAAATTGTTGTGCGATACGTAATCTTAATTTTTAAATGTTACATAATGTCGAATCGGAGCAATGATACAGTTGATTTTCTTAAAGCACAAACATACACATTAGTCGTTCATATTCTTATTGATTCTTCATGAATAATTGTTACTATTTAACAAGCTTGTTATATATCGGTCTCTTCAATGAATGTTTCATTTAATGTAAATAATCCTTACTATTAGTGGAAATTATATAGGAATTTATCATTTTAATTTATAATCCTAACATGAGTTATGCATTACCTCAATTATTTTTATCTTATTACAGCTAAATCGGTGAGCCGAAGATCATGGAGTGACGAAGATAAAGCCGATTTTGAAATTGGTTTCAGTCAGGAATTGAAAGATGGCAGGTATCCTACATAAAAAAAGATATTAAAAGTAATGGAAGAATATCCTAATTTTGCCAAAAAAAGTAGAGGATCCATAGTGTCTACGTTTCAGTATATTTTGAAAACAAAAACTCGTTCAGCTAAATAATCTTGTATCTTTTTAACCTAAACCTAAACTTTTTAACTTAAAAGTTGAAATGAGATCATTGCATTATGTTCCTGTTCGAGTTTTATAATTTTTAATTATTATGGAATAATATTAGTAGCTATTTAGAGGATTATCGATTGCAATATTAAATATTAATCGATATTATAGTTTTTAAGAGTTCGTATTATTAAAAAAGCCATATTTAGTTTTAACGAAAAAAGTATTTTTTATGACACTTAAGATGTCGCCCGTAGGTGGTAGATGCCTGTCTTATCATTCACAAGGCAGGAGGAGTCTACTACTATATATGAGATGTTAACTGATTGTAATATATAATCAAAAAAAAAAGTTATTCCCAAAGATAGATGAGATTGTGTTCTATATTATTTTATACTCAGTTATGAAAAATGAATCGCTTAAAAATATGTACCTAGAATTAGAATTCAATTACATATTCTATGTTTCAAGAATAGTTCAGAGACAAGATCGATAGCTAAGTTTTAATTGGCGTACTTTGCGTATCTGTACATTTATATGTATTTTTCACAATAACCATTAAGTATATTCATTGATTTAATTATTTATAAATCACTTTGTTATACTGTGATTTAAAAATAACTACTGTATGGCAATTGCAAAATTGTATTACCAAATCAAGAACTAGTCCACTGTGATGCTAGACTTATATATTGATATATATTTTTCGTAATAAATATGAAGAATTACCAATTGCACACATTTTCATAGCGAACTTTATTAAAACCTCATTATTCCAATTATCGTGCTTAATGTTTGTCAGTTCATGTATAGAAAAGGAAAAAGATGGCCCTTAGAGATTATTTATGGTCTTTGAGGGAAGGCTATACATCTTTAACATCGCAAAATGTGCCATGCTTCGAAATATGCGAGATACTTACTCAAACTTGTAACAAGATTTTTCCAAATGCAAATGCTCGCGGCTTTTGTACGATTAATTATTTGAAAGGGAATAGTCACGAGAAGCAATAACCGTTCCAATGCAACAGTAAACTTGTGCGGAAACTAGATCTAATATGTCGCGATTCTTTCTGCAACTTGGCGCGGTGATCTTATTAGAAACATATTTTCACCCCTTCTCCACTTCGTTAGTTAAACTACCGTTGCGATGCTTGGTGGACAGCTCAACGAGAGATGTGTTCGTCTCGTTACAGTAAAAGGTTGGTTTTCATGTTTAAATTAAATTCCAAGCATTATTTCGAGAAAAGTTTATCATAAATGTTTCATATCTTCAACAACTTTTACAAATTTTTATTTACAACTTTTCTATATTCATATCAAATGATGAAAATTTTTTTGGCTCAAGTTAATAGCCTAAAACCAATATTCATAGCCAGGCATCAATCCTTTACAGTCGACAATAGTGTATTTGATGAGAACAATTTAGCGATATAGTTTGAATAACGTAACGAAACGTAACTTATTGTTGCGAAATCTTTATAACAAAATAAACATCGGTGGAGATTTTTACTCTGATTATTACCAATGAACGATTTCCTTCCTTCACGTAAATTGATCCTATGTTTGAACGATCTTTACCATGGTGATTATCAGTGAACTGCATCTACAATTACTATATAATAGTATAAAATGAAAAAAGTTCACGAGAGCATATAAAGACATAAATGTTTTAGCCAAGGAAAATGTTACAGTAATAAATAAAATTCATTTGCTCTAAGTACAACATAATTTACATTTTGTTATTCATACTGTTTAAGGTACACACTTCACAATATTAATTTCCGGAACCTCTTGCTCAACATGACAAGGCACTTTAATGTCTGATTATACAAACTATTTCAGTTCAAAACCTTCACAATATCGAAATTGCGTTGTCCGAACGCGTTTGAATTACTAAAAGACTTGACTTATATGAATGAGACTAATAATATTAATTGGTTTATAGAATTTATATGAACATATTAGAACGCGCACTGGAGATGCATGGTGCATTAGTGATAGTTACACAGTAGTATGCGTGATTACGAGATTGCTCGCATACTGGATGCCGCACTAGCGTTGCCGCTCAGAAAATGGCTCACAGGGACCCCAGACATTCTGATATTACCTCGGAGAGTCAGGGCTCTGTCGGGTTCGAATTGACCAAACTGAATAAAAGCGTATCTAGGGTTGGGTTCCTGAGAGTAATTTTTTGAGTGACAACGCTAGGCCGCTCATTCTTAATAGACTGCACTTACTGTCGTTGGCACGAGCATATTAGACGGCACTCGACAAATTCCGAACATCTCAATAACAGCTAACCATTTCGGCTTTAAAAATGCGCAGTAAAGTAACCATTATGAAAACACATTTCACTGAATGTAAATCCGAAGTAATCGTAACGTGTGAATAAATCCTTGAATCTAAATTTTAAAATGATAGGAAAGGGACTCGGACTCACGGCCCTATATTAGCAAGCCTGAAGTTTTGACCATTCCACCACGAACGCTGCCGAGGTCCTATACTAATCTTTGCTAAACATATAATAATTGTGTTCTTTATGTATACTATGTATAATTTATACTGTGGTTCGTTATGTCGGAAAGCTCACGCACGTGGCATCAATCAATCGCAGAAAAATATAAACTTAGAACGGGTGACGATACTATCTCGATCATGGAACTCCTGCAACTAGTGAATAATGTGACTAAGAGAAAATCCTTGTGTTCATAACAAGATCGCAACACCACGACAGCACTGCGGACTTCATAAATGTACTGTCTATTCGATCAACTGATAGGGCTTTTGCTAAATGTACTATATTATAATAGTAAAAGAAGGACCGGAGAAATTCAATAATACGTTGTACAATCAAAACGACTAATGCAGCTGCATTATCGTTCAGTGATATTGCGTTCTCTATAATATTACGACGACAGGGTAGCATTTTGCATTTCATGAATATGACACCGGTACGATCAACGGATAAGGATGATGCTAAATATATTATTCTACTGGAAAAAGAACAGGAGCACTGCTATACTATGTTTAGCAAATGAAATGACTAGTTCAGCTGCATAGAGGATGCATTTCTGTTTGGAGATGAATTTTTTCAAATCTGATCAATACCCATGAGGAATATCGTATATTGAATAACTCATATTAGAACGAGTATCATGTTAACAAAATAAGTAGTTTTTTCTAACCTATTCTCCCTTGATAGATAGCAAGATTATTGTCGAGTGGTATTGCGTTCTTTGCAAGATTATGACAACACGTGAGCATTGCGCATTTAATGAATAAGATACCGGTACGTTCAACGAATAATGATGGTGCTAAATATATTATACTACTGGATAAAGATCGGAAGAACTGCTATACTATCTTTAGCAATTGAAATGACTAGTGCAGCTGTATAGAGGATGCATTTCTGCATGGCTATGCATTTTTTCAAATCTGATCAATGCCCATGAGCAATATCGTATATTTAATAACAGGTATTAGACCAGCATCATGATAACAAAATAAATAGTTTATTCAAACCTATACTCTCTTGATAGATAGCTAGATGGTTGTTCAGTGATATTGTGTTCTCTGCATAATTTCGACGACACGTTAGCGTTGCGCATTTAATGAATATAATACCGGTACGATTATTTGATGAGGATGATGATAAATATATTATTCTATTGGAAAAAGAAGAAAAGAACTGCTATACTATGTTTAGCAATTGAAATGACTAGTGCAGATGAATAGTTTTTTCAAACCTAGTATACTATGTTTAGCAATTGAAATGACTAGTGCAGCTGTATAGAGGATGCATTTCTGCATTGCGATACATTTTTTCAAATCTGATCAATGCCTATGAGCAATATCGTATATCCAATAAGTCGTATTAGAAGCAGTTTCATGTTAACAAAATAAATAGTTTCTTCAAACCTATTCTCCCTTGTTAGATAGCTAGATGGTTGTTTAGAAGGATCACGTTCATAACAAGATTACGACAACATGTTAACATTCCGCATTTCATGAGTATTATACCGGTACGTTCAACGGAGAATGATGATGTTAAATATATTATTCTATTGGAAAAAGAAGAAAAGAACTGCTATACTATGTTTAGCAATTGAAATGACTAGGGCAGATGAATAGAGGATGCATTTCTGCATTGCGATACTTTTGTTCAAATCTGATCATTGCCTATGAGCAATATCGTATATCCAATAACTCGTATTAGGAGCAGTTTCATGTTAACAAAATAAATAGTTGCTTCAAACCTACTCTCCCTTATTAGATAGCTAGATGTTTGTTCAGAGGGGTCGCGTTCATAACAAGATTACGACGACACATTAGCATTGCCCATTTAATGAATATGATACTGGTACGTTCAACGATAATGATGGTGCTAAATATATGAATCTACTGGATAAAGACCAGAAGAACTGCTACACTATGTTTAGCAATCGAAATGAATAGTCCAGATGTATAGAAGAAGCAGCTATGCCTGGCGATGCATTTTTTCAAATCTGATCAATACCCATGAGCAATATCGTATATTGAATAACTTCTATTAGAAAAAATATCATGTTAACAAATTTAATAGTTATTATCTAAACCTGTTCTCAATTGATAAGGCGATTGTTCAGTGAGATCGCGTTCCTAACAAGATTACGACAATACGGTAGCGATGTGCTCTTCATGAATCTGGCACCTATACGATCAATTGATAAGGATGTTGCTGAATTTATCATTTTACTAAAAAAAGGTGATATGTATGTCTGTAATGTGTTTAGTTTCCAAATTGAATCGTGCAGCTGTATAAAAGAAGCGGTTCTGCACTGTGATATATTTTTTTAAACCTGATATATATCCATGAAGAGACTCGTTTCCGCAAGAACTTTTATTAGTATCAGTATCTCGTTATTAAATTAACAAGTAATTTATTTGCCCATTTTTACTTGGTAGATAGCAATTAGGTAGTTATGTGAGTTCGCGTTCTCAACAAGATTGCACTAACACGGAAGCTCTGCGCACGTCATGAATGTACTGAATGTACGATCTATTGATAATGCGATTGTATGAAAGAATCGGTGATAGATCAGAAATCGGTTGCTAAATATGGTTTTTACCCATTCTCAATAACCCAATTAATATAGTTTTCTCTGATAACTATTCTGTAGTAGATTCTAAATTTAGTAAGACATAAACTCAATTTTTTGGTTACTATAAAGCTTCGTTTTTATTAGTACAGCAAGGACATTTACACTCTCCAATCTCGAAATATTATGGACCATAATTCCATGTTATTTTCTCTCCTTCTTGTACATCAGTAATTGTTTGAAGGCAAATCTCACCTCCTATCTTATTACAGTATATTTGTGCATTCGGGCGACAGCTATGATTTACATATGACACAGGTCCAAGCCACAAATGGTTATCATTCTTATATGTGCTTGATGTTACAGAAAAATCTAGTCTGTGGTCCATAAGATATTTTAATTCATTTTTCTTCAATTTAACGGTGTACTCACTTAATATATGTAGAATATAATTTTTCGGCCAGAACTTCGTAGCACATACTTTTGCTCCCTGATATTGATCTTGTGGATATCTGAAATTATTTTGAGAAAAAAGAACATTTTGGACCAAGTATAATTAATATGCAGGAGTATACGAGATTAAAGCTATAAGCTTAGAAGTGTATTATGTTGAGTAGGTACTAGAATCTTTTATATCTTCGTTCGACTCAGCATCTTTCTCATACTCGTCATTTCGTTTTAAAAATACACGTTATTATAATGTTACCTATTACTCAATCGAACTATGAGGCCAGATTCTTTTTGAAGAAGTTTCATGTAACATATCATTTGTCGTTTTAACTTGAAGAGCGAGACAGACATATGTGGCATTTTTTTACTAACAAGTAGGGTCAAATTGCTAACTGTTGTGTTTATTGATCGTACATGATGACAAAAGTTCTCAATCTCTTTTCTTACACTTTTTCTAAAATTTAAATCCTCTGAAATAGTTTTCAAAAGTTTGAAATTCATTTTGTGTGTTATTGCCTCATCAAATAAATATAAGTCTATTGTCATAAAGTTAGCAATGTCGTCGACCGTGCAAAATTCTCTTACTCGTTTTCTTAATGCTATTCCATACCTAAAATGAAGAATTTAAAAATAAATTAAAAATAAATAATTTATAAAAAACAGTCAAACTTGATTCGATATGATTAATAGTGCAATTTCAGGCAAGCAATACATACGTCACTGATTGAGAAAGTGGCTCCGTGATATTAATTTTATTTATCCGTTCCAATACTAGAAAAATATTCAATTAAAAAAGTTATTCTCAAATATAAGTAAAGAATAAGTATAAGTTAGATTTTGAAAATAATTTATTGAGAATGTCAATGGCAGAAACGTCAAAAACCATTAATTGTAAATGGAGTTAATGTACATTTCAAATTAAACTGTGTAATATACGGTTCGATGCTAATGCGTAATATTGGCTTTTAACCTATGCGATGTTTTTCGTCCTAGCTAAGGGTTTAAAACAAAAAGTTTTAACAATCATTCTATGCATCAACATCGAAATTTTCAATTTTAAGTATAATGCGTGAAAGAATGATACTCAATGGTTATGGACAAAGAATATAAGCAGAATATGCTAACACCCTTAAATTTTGTTGATCATAATACTTTGATGAAGAGTGTTAACCCACCTAACCCAACCCGACCCGCGAAAATTAATTCATTAATTTGTTACTACGTGCCATGGTGTGTGAATAAGTATATACATGCAGGAGCGTATTCTATGTTTGAAGTTCTGATTTCGAGCATACAGATAAAACGATGATCACGTAGATGACAACCACACCGAGTGGAAGCAAGCAAGAGCTTTACTCTTCCCCTTCCTACTTTTCCAAAGTACAAAAAAAAAAGGATCGAGGTGACAGAACATCCAGTAAGAGCGAAGCTTTTTTTCAGTAAAGTAACGTATGTTTAGTAGTGATTTTAAAAATAGAAAATTAATGAATAAAATAACCTTTTAATAATTCAAAAATCACAGAATCAGGAACCAGGACAAAAATCAGGAAGCCATATGCATGGTGACACAATTTAAGAAGTTTGATCAATACCCATGAAGAATATCGTGAATTAAAGAACTTGTATTAGGACCAGTATCCTGTTTACAAATTTAATAGTTGTTATCTAAACCTGTTCTTTATCGATAGATAGCAAATGCTTGTTCAGTGAGATCGCATTCCTAACAAGATTACGTCCACACGGTAACATTGCTCACTCATGATGATGATACCTCTACAATCAGTCGATGAGGCTTTTGCTAAATATATTATTCTTGTGAAAGAAGTACAGAACTGTTATGATATGTTTAGCAATTGAAACGACTAGTGCAGCTGTATAGAGGAAGCCCTTCTGCATGGCGATACAGCTTAGGAAGTCTGATCAATACCCCTAAATAATATCGTGAATTAATGAACTTGTATTAGGACCACTATCCTGTTTACAAATTTAATAGTTGTTATCTAATTTTAATTATAGAAGACCATCTTGACTGTTCAGTGTGTAGTGTTAGTGAAGATATAGTAGTGAGCGATGCTATGATGGTGGGTATATGTATACGGGTGAAGGGTTTGAACGTGAATGGATGTATCTGTGTTAATGTGTATGAATGGGTATGGCTTGACATGGTGTAATCATTTAAATATGAATCCGTGAGTCGGCGGAGGTGAAGCGTGTGTGCAATTGAGAGTGTATTTTTTTTCAAATATGGTGATTTAGAATATAGGCGATAAACGAAGAAAATCATCGAAAACATGAAAAAGAAGTGCGCAGGATTTATAAGGCTGATAAAATATTTCCTGGTATAGCTATGTATTTTTTACTGAACTATAAGGGGATGGATTTGAATAAACATGATAGGATTGAGTTTTTATTACAAATTTACATATGAAGATACAGCTAAAATCTGTTATGAGATTAATTAGGAGTCAATTTATAAATGATTTTGTTAGCATTGCAGTCCAAGATTAAAATATGGAGTTACGTCCCAAATTTACTAGCAGTATTTAGTAAAACAAGTATCAAAACTAAGTGTGAAATCCAATAATCATGTTAAAGCTAGAACTTTTCGTTAATGCTGATTTAATAAATTGATTCTTCTTTAAATTTATATAATAGTGAAATATACCTCCGTAAAATGTATTTTCAATATCTTGAAATAACACCATACGAGAAAACTCCTTCTGTAATACAATGCCACTATTCCGACATAATTTTTTTAACTCTTCAGCTTTTTGTTTTATAATATACCTATATGGTACAAGTAAGTTAAGCAGTGCATAATGTCTATTTTTTATATCTTCATTGTAAATAATTTTTAATATTTGCCGTTTAGTCTGTTGGCAAGTCTTTGAGCCATTAGTCATAAATAGGTTTAGGTGGATATTTCCTGCTTCATCTGTCAAATGAAGAATCACCAGTTTCTTCATCAAATCCGCTTGTTCATTTATACCTGTATATAGAGCTCTTTTGAAAACTTTGCAATGTATATCTTATTATTTTCAACAAACTTTTCAAGGTAAAACTTCATTATAATTATGTTATAGGCAGGCAATTGAGTGAAATATTTTACATTTCATATCATGCAAAAAATGAAACTTCGAATGTACCTTTCTCGTAAGTTATTTACTTCGCTTTAAAAAGTTCTTCGTGCAAGTCATTTTTTAAATTATTTAAAAAAAATTTTACACTTATTATTTACAACATTTATGAACATGAAAACCAATAGAATTATCAATTACGCGCTAATAAAATAAATCTTTGTAGAAAATATTAGCTGATGTATTAGTAAAGCTAATAAAGCTGATAAATACTAAATAATATGCAGTCTGTATTTTAATAAACGATCAACTGTTATTTACTTCACCAGTTAAGTATCAACTTACCATCACGCAAATGGAATTGTTTTGCTGCTTCTTAGAGCTTTTCAGGTACACCATCTAAAAAAATCGTAAATATACAGTGTAACATAAATATAATTTGTGGTAAAAAAAATTCGATTAAAAAACAGTTCAAATACAGAATAAATAATATATCTCTGAGACATCTTAAGTCAGTTAAAATGAGTTCCTTTCATATTTAAATCAAAGTTAAATATTCCAATTTTAGAAACTACAGTAAAATTAAAGAAAACTATAAGCCAAATCAAAAAGCACAAATTATTCTTCTAACGGTTTCTTAAGTGCAGAATTCGAATCAGACCTCAGAACTTTTCATCGCCTGAGCTTTTTGAAGTCGTATTACGCCGAGAATACTTTTTTTTATGAAGTCTTATAGAACTTCTTTGAAGTACTACTACTCTGACCAATCTAATTTATTAAATGGTTTTTTACTTGTAAATTTCGTTGATTGATGTTTAGTATTGTAGAAATTTAGTCTCAGCAACAACACATGACGAGCTTTTCTATGCAGCAAATATAATCTATTTTTTTGTTTTATGGACGATACTATTCGCTGAGATACCAAAAATTCCTTCTTTGAAGCCTCATATTGACGTCTAAGTGGCCGCCAAATAATATAAGGTTGTGGCAGTTGAAAAGTTATGGAAATTATCTAATGTCATCGAGATATACAGGTGAAATTATGTTTTGTTCTGGGCAGACTAATTGATCTTTGCAATGTGAAGTTGCAATTGCAGTTTGCAATTTAATGAAGAAAAATATATATATTATTCGAACATGCCTGGAATATCTATCTGGCATTTTCAGGCCTGTCCAGAATATGTATGAATTATTTCCAGGCCATCCCAGAATATATATAAATTGTTTCCAGGCCATCCTAGAATATGTATAAATTATTTCCGGGAGTGCCTGGAAAGTAAAAATAAACGTCAACGTTTTCCAGGCATGCCCAGAAAATCAACAAGGTCCCGGAAAGTGAAACGAACTATCAATATACGGCCTGGAAAGTCAAATGCTGAGTATATATAAATATATGTATCTATATATATTTTTTATGGTCGGATTTTTTTTATATTTTTTTTTATATTTTTTTTATATTTTTTATATTTTTTTTATATTTTTTTTATATTTTTTTTATATTTTTTTTATATCGGATGTCCGAGCCGATGAGAAATATGGCCTCGGCTTCGCCTCGGCCTTATCTCTCATCGACTCGAAAACCCAACTTTCCAGCCTAGTATCGTAATATACTATTTAACCATATGTTATTGTGCATACAAAAAGCATGGTTTATTAAATCCACATATTAAAGTTTCATTAAATTTATTTATGTACATTTTAGATCGATTTTTTCCTTAACTGTGGCGTATTCTCCCGACTCACCTTACATAATAAGCATTCTTTAAGGTAGACGTGGCATTGACTTTAGTGGTAGAGCGGTAGCCTACCAACCCAGAGGACGCCGATTCGATTCTTCAATCTGTCTCTTCATTTTTTTTAATTATCGCTAAATTAGACAGAAAACAATAGGTAGGGTCTCTAGAGACTGGGAGCTCTAGAAGCCTTCCTCATTATATAACCCTTCCTCAAAAATTATACATCATTATTAACATTAATAATAATTAGTATGGAAGGATTAGGCCAGGGAACCAAAGAGTTAAGCCAGGAACTTCGGCAGATATTACTAATAATAATTATTAACATTAATAATTATTATTAACATGAAAGGGTTAGGCCAAGGGACCATAGGGTAACAGACCCCCCCGCATGCTAGCCTGAAACGTACGTATGTATACCATTTGATTACCTCTTTTCGAGTTTTTTATTCTAAGTATAGTTAAGCCAGGAAAATAGAAAAACAGGAGCGTAATTTTTTTGTTTTATTTTATTTAAATTGAATTTATGCAATATTAATATAATTATTCAACTTTTAAGTAATTGACGGTATCTTTACGTTCAAATGTATAAACGATATTGTTTAATTCACCCTTAATTTTGGTGCTAATTATTTAATAATAATTTATATGTTTGTATAAAGTAAATATTTTATAATCTAGTATATTCACCGTTTTCTTCATATTTCTTTCTCTAACATTTCTATTGTAAAAAAGGAGTTTCTACATTAGTAGTAGTAAATACTGCGAAATTAATGTTTTAACAAAGAATATGGTAGAAAGTTCATGTTAATTAAGAATACTTCTTTTTTTAAACGAAAGCTCGAGAAAGCTTTTGAGCTTTTCATAATTTGAATTTAATTAATCCTTTCAGGGGCACATTTTTCAGCTGCACTTATCCTAGACATGAAAGTGTATATAAGGGTTTTGGGGGTCACGGATTACGAATCCTAAGTCTAATTTTCAAAATTTAAAATGGCGGATCTAATATGGCGTACATAATTTGCAAACATTAGCTTATATAAATTAAAATTTGTATATTTAGGTTCTTGGGGTCGTTGATTACGAATCTAAACTCCGATTTTCAAAATTAAAAATGGCGGATGCAATATGGCTGGTGAAACATTTGAAATTAGAAAATAATTTTTTTTATATGAGAGTCTGAGGAGTCGCTAATTCTGATTTCAGCATTCTAGAAAATTTTCTACTAGTTACATATGTTTGTAATTATTTTTTAGTTTTGCAATGTAGAGTAACTGATCACGGGTCTAGTCCCGAATTTTCAAAATAAAGATTATGAATCTAAGGTAGTGAATAAATATTTGGAAAATTCTACCAACAGAATCTAATTGTAGCTTTGCTCAATATGAATTTGATATTCAGTACCATGCTGCAGTAATTTTTTATTTATGATATTCAGCAAAGCAATTTTTCTTTGCATTGATGCACAAAGTCACATTGCATGTTGTGCAGTAGATTTGGGATCGAACTCGATTGTTTTTAGTACTACAAAACTCACAATTTTTGTAGAGTCCTTCATAAATACCAGGCAAATGTTTCTGTACTTACGTCCTGATACTTTCGAAAGTTTTGATTTTTTTTGAAGCAGGAGTTTTGAGATTATTTGAACATGGTCTTCCTTGCTTCTTTTAGCAATTTAGTCCTATCAACTCATCTACAACTAATAAACGAAACTCTTTCATTTTCAAATCTTTATCAGGATTGAGTAATTTGAAAATTATAAAAGAGTTGACAAGAGTGACATCTATGAAGTGCCACAGTAAGCGGTGCCACCATTTTCTACTTTTTCTTGTGATTTCGTAGAATGATTTCATCTGATCTGATTTGTCAGCACATCCCATATGAGCATTATAATCCTTTGCCATTTGAGGGCAAGCTATAGTCTTCAATGAACCATCTTTTTGTCTTCTCTCTACCTCAGACGAATCAGATGGATCATGAAAATTTGATAAAAAATGAACTGGTTTTTTGTCTACCCATTTCAAATATCTAATGCCCTCATTCGTTGTCACCCATCTTCATGTCTTTATCTTTTCCTTGATTTTTAGGATGACCTTTTCTGTCCTTTCGAATTATCCCACAGGCAGAAATTAAATCTTTCAATAATGTTATCATCAAATTAGTACTTGTAAAGTAATTGTCAAAATAGATATGGTAATTTTTATTTTTCAGAGTTTGAGATAAACTCATGATAACTCTTTCTCCTACATTTTTCTCAGTAACATTATTGACTTTTCCCATGTAAATTTAAAATTCACATACGTAGACATTCATATCTGATCTTACCCATATCTTATATCCTCGTTTTATGGGTTTCTGAGGCATGTATTGTTTCATAGTATTTCTGCCTTTGAACTTTACCATGCTATCATCTATAGATTGCTCTCTGGTTGGATCATAATATTGCATATAAGTTTCAGAAATTCTTTCAATAAATGGTTTTATTTTATACAATTGTCGAAATTAGCTTCTCCTTTTTTAGGTTCTTTAGTTTGATCATTTAAATGCAAATTACTAAGCAGAAAAGAGAATCTTTTGACCGGCATTGACGAGCTTATGTAAACATCATTCAACTGAGAATTTAAAGATCAATAATCACGATAAGACGGTAAACGTTTGACACCTATCATTATGTTCACTCCAATAAATTTCTTTATTTCATCTGCAGTCACGGGAAAGTCATTCTTAATTTTATTCTGTTGATAATATAGATTTGTTTGTTGAACCATGTTTTCGATATTTTTTACCGATAAGAGCATCAAGAAAATATCCCCAGGTGTTCTGACAGTATCAAGAACATTCTTTAGTCCAACGTTCTGGGTGAAAGGTAAGTTATAGAAAGATAAAGTTGGTTTGATAAAATTTCATCTGATGAAATTTTACTGTTTTCGAACCTACGAGAATCATTTACATAATGTTTCCCAGAGCCTACATTCAGGTCACAACCTTCTTCATCGCTTATGTCATTTCCATCGACAGATTCATCATCTGATGGGATTTGATCACTTTCATATTCTTCTTCAGAATCACTCATTTTTTATTCAAAATTATTTGTTTTTTTTATTGAACTAATCAATAAGAAAATTCAATACAAAGTTAAAACTATAATCACACTATTTTAACCGTTAGCCCGCCACTCAAACGTGATCTCTAACACGGACAAAATTTCACATACATGAAAGCTTGTTTTTTCTTTCTGAGATATTCTCTTTCTAGTATACTAAAAATCGTCATAAAAAAAGTTTATCCATCCCATTGGGATAATTAAGATGCAATCAAATATCTAACCGAAAAGAAATACATTATAATAAGTGCATTTTATGAAAACTTTACCACCATATTTGAACCACCGTTTTGATTTTTCTACACCCAAGACTCATTTCATCATCAGCGATCTCAATAACAAGTGATAACAGCTAAGATAACAGAATTTTGTGAATTTTCCTTACAATCAGGCTGTGTTCAGCACCTTCAAAAACGCCTACATATAGATACCAGCTCATATAATTGAATTTTTTTAGATTTTTCTTACAATCAGGCTGCCATATTAGATCCGTCATTTTAAATTTTCAAAATCCGATACTGGATACGTAATTAGCTACCTTGAAAACCTATATGCAGGCAATACCAGCTGGAATAATTGAATTTTGTGAACTTTTCTTGCGACGAAGCCGCCATATTGGATCAAATATATAAATTTTCAAAATCTGATACTGGATTCGTCATTAGCGACCGATATGGTATACGGGCCAAATATCAGCGAATTGAGTCGTAAAATGAGCTCAAAACCGAATTTCATTAAAAATTTCTCCTTTTTTTGTTTGTTAATTGTTTATAAAGAATTATATATAGTGCTATTCTGAATTTTGACCTAAGAAACCTGTTCCCCAAGCATCCAGTGTTCAAACAAAAAAGATTAAAGCGATCTAGAGCTCAGATTATTCAAGCTATAAAGAAAAAACTGAGGAAAAATAAGGTGCCAGAATACTGGTACCCGCCCCTGAAAGGGTTAAATCATAATAAACTGTTTAATAATGAATAAACGCGTTACTTCGGATCATATTTGTTTCTTTTATATCACAATACCATTATAAATTTCTATGTTTAGTTTTAAATAGTTTAATTAAACATAGCTTTGCGCGCAATTGTTGTTAACAATAGTAAACAATAGACCCGTTTGACCTAAACGGTACGAGTGGGTCCATCTCTTAAGAGAGGACTAAACCTCAATTTTTGCTTCGTTCCACTTATCTCGGAAAATTCCTGCCTCCAGTCCAATTAACGCCGGCAAAATTGAACAAGAAATTCCTCCCGCCAATAAGGCAAATGGGGCCAACTTCACAACGAAGCGGTTGTGAGAGGATGAGGAATGGAAAAACCACCCAACCACCCTCAGCTTATAAAAGGCCCTGTACGGCCCCGGAGGAGTGGATTCTGCCATCCGCTCTCCAGATCAGAAGAATGCCCTGGGCCAAGCTTGCAGCCGACCCCGTATGACAAGTAATAATAGAAGATTTGGAAGACAAATTAAAACTTATTTTAAGCGCGCAAAGCTGCGATAAGTGAAGTACATAAAATAAAAAAGGAATACTAAAAATAAGTTAAAATAAAATAAAATCTTCTTTCTTTTCTCTATTTAGCATTCGGGAAGTCGCTTTTCCCATTTAAGCGTCGTTGTAGCAAGAGTCGCACTTCATTTTCCTTTCTGCATCCGTAGTACTGTTTTCATACTTTACCATTTTACTTCAATTCGTACTTTACCAAAGTTAAAATCACGCGCACCAAAACTTTCTCTACAATGCACACGCTAATCCCAGTTTACGATTACACACACAGACGTAAATTAAAAAGAGTGTACATAAAAAGTTGATCATCGACGTCACATTGGTATCAAAAACTTTGAAATCATTTTGTTTAGATTTTCAATGTAATTGTCGTTTTTAATAACGTTCGATCAATATTAAAAAAATATATATATCATATTTGCATTCAGTACTCTCAGGAACACACAGTTAGCGATTAAAAACGATCTGGTCACTTTTTCAATTCCTAAGCGCTTTTTGGGCTTGTTGCATCTCGCCTTCTAACACTGAAAGTGAAGACGTTTGTAATGGAACTAGAACTTGGTTGATGGTTTTTGATTAGAAAAACTACAGTGAATTTATCTAGGATGTAATACACATATTTTAGATTGTGAAAATCTAAGTGCTATGGGCAAAGCCTAATCGAAAGCGAAACTTTGTATTCGACCGATTTATAGGAACGGTGTGTAAACACGTCTGCTCATTGTGAAGACTCAAAGGTCAGTTGTATAAAGCAATTATTTTTGACAAGGATTTTGAGAAGACAGAGTAGCTACATACATTCCCTGCTGTAAAATATAAAATATTTTTTTTTCACTTATAAAACTTCATTCATCGAAATTTACCTTACTTGCAGAATGAAGATGATAGTAGTATAGCAATGTATGTTCCAGCACACCTGCGGGGGGTCTATAACCCTTTGGCCCCACCGGGCTTAACTCTTTGGCCCCTGGCTTAACCCTTTCATGTTAATAATAATTATTATTGTTAACAATTATTATTAACAATATTCGTGGGGGGTCCCTGGTTTAACCCTTTGATTCCGTGGCCTAACCCTTCCATGTTAATTATTATTAATGTTAATTATTATTAATAATTGTTTATAATTTTTTGAAAAAGGTTTCTAGGGATTCCTAGTCCCTAGGGACCCTATACCTAGTGCTTTCAGTCTAATTAAATTTAAATGTTTTTTTTTTTTTTAAAGTTATAAATATATATTATTGACAATTTATTTGCTACATTGAGAATGAAACGAATAGAAATTAGCGACGATTTTTTGAAAAAAATGAAGAGACGACCGGAGAATCGAACCGGAGTCCTCTGGGTTGGCAGGCTAGCGCTCTACGACTAGAGCCAATGTCACATGTACCTTAGAGGATGCATATTGTGTATATTAGCTACACACGGATACATTTGGTATAGGGCCTGAGCGTGCGGAGGAGGAAGGGACCGCATGCTGTCTATAGTTCTAACTTGAGGATGCGTGCTCTCTCTCTCTAGCTCTGACTCAGCGTGGACCACAGTGTGCGGGGGGGGGCATGCTGTCTATAGTTCTGGCCTGATGGGGATGCGCTACTATAGTAGTAGTAAACGTTATATTGATGAGAATGAAACAGAAAAATCTAATAGATCAAATAACAATGGTAATTTCAAATTAAAATTCCATTATGTATGGATTAAAAACTTATCTGCTCTTGTTAGAAGTTAACATACTGCACAAATTTATCTATGTGAACGCTGTCTCCACTATTTTAATAATAAAGAAAAATTGAATATTCATGAGACAGATTGTTCAAAATTTAATAAATATAGAGTTAATCTACCTAATTTTCCTCTTCTGAAATTTAATCATTATAGTGGAAAAGAAATGGTTCCGTTTATTATACGAGTGATTTAGAGTGCTTATTGAAACCAGTAAATAATGGTCGATCCTTCCAAGACCATGAAGCCTTTAGTGTGGGGCTTTATATAAAATGTAGTTATGATGATTCCAAAACAGTCTTTAAGATGTATAGAAAAAAACTGAATGAAGAACAATCGACCGCACAATGGATTATCAAACAATTTCAGATTTTGTTAGATGAAATGAATGAAATATATAAGAATGCAATAGAAATGAATCTTTCATGGCGTAATCAAATGGATTTCAAGATGAGTAAAGTGTGTCATATTTGTAGAAAATATTTTCAACGTGATGAAACAAGAGTTAGAGGTCATTGTCATTTGATGGGCCGATTTAGAGGTGCTGGTCACGCATCCTGTAATTTAAATTATAAGAAACCTTATTCGATACCAGTCGTCTTCCATAACCTTACTGGATATGATTCTCATTTTATAATAAAAGAAATAGCTACTAGCTCTGATCTTGAGGGAAATTTGACTGTTTTAGCTGAAAACAAGGAAAGATATATAGTTTTCACAAAACACGTGGACGGTAATACTAGTATAGCATATATAGGTAATATAGTAATAGTAGTATAGCAACGTATGTTCCAGTACACCTGCGGGGGGTCTGTAACCCTTTGGCCCCACACCCTTTGATTCCCTGGCCTAACCCTTCCATATTAATTACTATTAATGTTAATAATTGTTTATAATTTTTTGAGAAAGGTTTCTAGGGCTCCTAGTCCCTAGGGACCTTGTACCTAGTGCTTTCAGTCTAATTAATTTTAAATGTTTTTTTTTTAATTTATAAATATATATTATTGACAATTTACTTGCTACATTGAGAATGAAACGAATAGAAAATAGCGACGATTTTTTGAAAAAAATGAAGAGAAAGACCGGAGAATCGAACCGCAGTCCTCTGGGTTGGCAGGCTAGCGTTCTACCACATGTACCTTAGAAGATGCATATTGTGTATATTAGCTACACACGCATACATTTGATATAGGGCCTGAGCGCGCGGAGGAGGAGGGGAGGACATGCTGTCTATAGTTCTGGCCTCATGGGGATGCGCTACTATAGTAGTAGTAAACGTATGCTCTCTCTCTAGCTCTGACTCAGCGTGGACCACAGAGCGAGGAGGAGGGGAGCGCATGATCAGCTATGCTTACTAACTACCCTATCATCTTAAGTTGATTATGTCTATCATAAATGTAGATCACAGCTGGTTTGAGGGTAATCAAGCTTCTCCACTACTTTCAGAAAGAGAGAGCATCTATGCTTACTACCTTCCCTCTTATCTTATGTTGCCTATGACTATCGCAAATTTAGATCATAGACGGCTTAAGGATGATCAAACAAACTCATCATCTCAAAGACACGTGACCATCTGCGTTTAATGTGTTTTTTTGCGGATGACCATGAAGTCACCGGCACGTCAAGATTTATGAAGTTTTTAGAAAGTGACAAACTTTCTAGCCCACATGTGGGGAGGGAAAGGGCATACCAAACGCCCTATCTCACTCAAAGAATGTCTACGTTTGTGTGTAGCGTTACATATATTGTAGAAAAATCGTACCTGATAATAGTGTGAGTGTTTAGTAGGATTTTCGTTGGTCAGTCTTAAAGAAAACTTCGAGCTGTTCACAGTGAAGTGCTGATTATTTAAACATTAGTAAGTTTTTATATTTTTTATAAAATTTATTTAATAAAAAAAAGAAAAAACAAAACTATGGAGAACATTATCAAAGCGTGCGAGTTTTTAGAAACTGTAGGTATAATTTTTAAATAATTTAAAAATAATTAAAAGAACTTTTATAATTTTTTTTAATAATAATATTATTATTCAATTTCAGCTTACTATTCCTACCATACAGACCGTAGCAAAAGAGCCGTTATATCGGCTCTTAATTCTAATATTAATAACTGTAAGTATTTTTTCTCATTATATATTTATTTATTTATTTATTTATTTATTATCATTTATTTTTCAGTTGCAACGATTTGCGGATGACAGCAGTCCTCAAGGACTGCAAATCCGGGAGATAAAGGCGATTGTCCAATAAGTAAGTAGTATTATAAAATTATATCAATTTATATTTTTTATTAATATTTATTTGTCTTATCTCTTTTCAGTGGATTAAGGAATCTATGGCGGACAGAATTATGGCACACCAAGTCGCGTATCAAATTGACAAGATTGTCAATAATCACGTGAAGGCAAAGTTGGAGCAACGTAAGCGTGCGGAGGCTATGAGGAAGCAGCAAGAATCCGCTCGATTGGAGCGGAAACGGAAAGCCGACTTAGCTAAAGCGGAGCAAGACAAACATGCTGCGAAAGTTAAGCGAAGGCTTTCCAGCATAAACAAGATTGCTGTACCATCAACAACCGCCATGGTGAATCAAGATAATGTGCCATCTTCGAGGATGTCAACATCATCTGCGTCGGTGACATTATCATCGTCATCAGCAACGTCGAGGTCAACATCACCAGCGACGTCAACAGCAACCTCATCTACAGCAACATCCACAGGCTGTCAAAGAAGAGACGATGCCCAAATCGATATACCACTCGATGCAACTGCTAATGTAAGTAATTACATTATAGAAATAATTAATAAATATAAATTAAAAATAATAATTAAAAAATTTTTTTAACAGAAAAACATTCCGTTGGTGAAGAACGTCGAGTATGTTCGACGGAAAGTGATTTTGATTCTGGCCCAACCAACAGTGAGGAAGCACTCGCCCCTCTAAGGTCGTCGGATCAAAAAAATTTAAATAATAATAATAATATTAAAAAGAAAAAAAATACAGTATTTTTAATTTTTTAAAATTTATAAAAATAGTAATAAAACAAACTAAATTAAAAAAATAATAATGTTTTAATTTACTTAGGTAAATTTACTTAGCCATTCAGCGATTGACCACTGTAGTGTACAGACGTGCAAATACAGCGCTCTAGCCGAAAAGCGAAAGTATAAACCGTTCTAAGTGAGGTGACAGTGAATTTACAAAAATTGATTGTAATCAAGAAGTTAAGGAATGTAATTAACAAAGTTCATGAAAGAAACGGCAGAAATGGCCACTCAGTCGGGAGATATTACTCCTAATAAAAACACCAAGGACTGGAAAATAGCAAGCGTCAAAAGAAAAAGAGTGAGCCCTGACAACCAAACCCACGACAGGGAAAGACAATCAAAATTACCTGAGTATTGGCTAAGTAACACGAAAAACAGGTACGAGCTTCTACAGGAAAATAATGAAGAAGAAAACGGAGTAAGTAAAGATTTAAATACACCTAAAGTCAAATCACCTCCGATCTTCGTATATAATGTAGAGGATATTCGCCCGTTAGAAAAACTGCTAAATGAGATAGCAAAAGACAGCTATACCTTAAAGATAACCGGGCAAAACAAAATAAAAATACAACCGTTAATAACTGAAAAATACTTGCCAATTGTTAGCGCTTTGAAAAAAAAACACACGCAGTTTTACACATATCAACGCAAAGAAGAAAAAGGATTTAGAGTAATTTTAAGAAGTATACACCCTTCAGTAGACATAAAAGAACTGAAAGAGGCTATAGAGGAATACGGTCATAAAGTGATGAACATCAGCAACATTCGACATCGTACCACAAAAATACCATTACCATTATTTTCGGTGGAAATAGAACACGATTACAAAAGTCAAGAAATTTATAAAATAAACAGGCTATTAAATACAGTAATCAAATTCGAACCACCGAACGTTAAGAGAGAAATACCGCAATGTCATAACTGTCAAGAGTTCGGACACACAAAAAATTACTGTTTTAAGAGCGCAGTATGTGTTAAATGTGCTAAACATCACTTAACCAAAGATTGCCCAATAAAAGAAAAAATCAAAGAAATAGTATGTGCAAATTGCCTAGGAAATCACACTGCTAGCTATAAAGGATGCCCTACACGAAAACAATTACAGCAAAAATTATATCCTAGACTCCGAGAAAAAATATTACATCAAAATCAGAACAATACTCAAATTCAGTTAAATTCAAATTTAAATCTCGACAACAATAGTATCAGACCAAACACATCATATGCTCAAGCTGTTTTAAAATCAAAACATAACGATCAGAGAGAGACAGACATACCAAAACAAATAGATGTACAAACAGACTCAAATAATTACTCACAAGACCAAACAAATAACAAACTTGTACGCATGATGGAACATCTAACGCAAAAAATGGACAAAATGGTAAACTTACTAACAATACTAGTAAATAATATGGCAAAACAATGGAATATCTAAAAATTGTAATCTGGAACGCAAACGGTCTTATGCAAAGGCATCAGGAATTACGAGCATTTCTAACGTACGAAAACATTGATATCATGCTGATTTCAGAGACTCACTTCACAAGCAAAAATTTTCTACACATACCAAAATATTCAGTATACAAAACAAATCATCCACACGACAAAGCACACGGAGGTACCGCAATCATCATCAAAACAAAAATAAACCATTACGTCAATGTACACATTAGTGAAATAAATATACAAGCAACTAGCGTAACTATCAACGACAACAACGGTCCTATAACTGTAACAGCTGTTTACTGCCCCCCAAATAAAGCAATAACAAAAGAAAACTGGACGTACTTTTTCCACTCATTAGGAAATCGCTTCATAGCAGGAGGCGACTACAATGCCAAACATCCGTGGTGGGGTTCGAGATCATCAACTCCAACATTCAGAGGCAAAGTGCTATACGAGATAATACAAACAAATAAATACACCCCAATATCCACTGGAGAACCAACATATTGGCCAACTGACATGACAAAAAAACCATATTTGATCGACTTCGCAATAGTTAAGGGTATTAATAAATCACACATTACAGCTTCCTCATGCTTAGACCTTACTTCAGATCACTCGCCGATAATAGTCACTTTAAACTCCACAGTAAACAGAACAGTAAATAATCTCACAATAACAAAATAGAAAAAATATACAAGCTTCATTGAGAAACGTATCAAATGTAATGTCCCTCTTAAAACAACAAGGGATATAGATAACAGTATACAAACACTCAATTCTCTTCTAACAGAAGCCATCAATAAATGCTCTACTACTGTAACAAGGAGAGAATCTCAACTAAGTATCTCCTCAATAGTAGAGAAAAAAATCAAAGAAAAAAGACTACTGAGGAAAAGGTATCAGATTACAAGATCGAGCCATGACAAAACAAATTTAAATAGAGCAGTAAAAGAACTGAAGCAAGTATTGATTATAGAGAAAAATGCAGAGATACAGAAAAAACTCAGAACACTTAGCCCAACTGATGCAACGGACTACTCACTGTGAAAAGCAACAAAAAGGCTAAAGAGACCAACCTCATTCATTCCACCCATACGTAGAGACTATGGAACTTGGGCCAGATCGGACGAAGAGAAAACGGAAACTTTTGCTAAACATCTAAGTGAAGTATTCAAACCACATAAACGGAAAATCACAAAACAAGAAGAGGAAATATTACTCGAAGAACATAATGCACAGAACAGCACTTCGTTTAAACCAGTTAAACTAAAGGAAGTATACAAAATCATCAATACCATAAATAATAAAAAAGCCCCCGGTTATGATAGTATTATAGGAAAAATGATTAAAAAGCTTCCAATGATAGCAACTCGATACATAACAATAATATTAAATGCATACTTCCGTCTTTGCTACTTTCCATCACAATGGAAAAAAGCTGAGATCATCGTAATACCAAAACCAGGTAAAGAAAATGAACTTGTTACATCATACAGGCCAATCAGTCTACTGCCTGTACTTTCTAAAATCTATGAAAAATCCATACTCGCACGAATAAATCCAATCATAACAAAAAAAAAACTCATCCCGGACCACCAATTTAGATTCAGGAGCCAACATTCTACGATCGAACAAGTCAACAGAATCGTATCAATAGCAAGGAAATCAATAGAAAATAAACAATTCTGTACAGGCACATTTCTTGACGTCGCGCAGGCGTTCGATAAAGTCTGGCACAAGGGGCTAATACACAAACTGAAGGGGTCTTTTCCAAAATGCTATAGTGATTTGCTAGAATCTTATCTGCAGGATAGAACATTTCAAGTAAAAATCAACAAAAAAGTGTCAACATGGCAAGAAATCAAAGTAGGAGTACCACAGGGCAGTGTCTTAGGCCCAACACTATATCTGCTATACACATCCGACCTACCAGAATCCTCAAATATATCGACAGCAACATATGCAGACGATACAGCAATACTCACAACACACCAAGAAGCAGAAATAGCATCGGAAACAATTCAAAACTATGTAAATAACTATCTTCAAAATTGGCTAAATTTATGGAGAATAATAGTAAACGAGGGGAAATCAATTCACATCACATTCACTCTGCGTAAAGATACCTGTCCATCTATTTCGCTGAACGAAAAACAAATACCACAGAAGGACCATGTTAAGTACCTAGGTATACACTTGGATAGAAGACTGACATGGAAAGAACACATATTCACCAAGAGGAAACAATTAGGATTAAAATGGAGGAAAATGTACTGGCTAATTGGAGGAAAATCGGAGCTACAAATTGAAAATAAACTTTTACTGTACAAAGCTGTACTCAAGCCAGTCTGGACCTACGGCATCCAACTATGGGGAGCCGCTTCGAACTCGAACATTGAAATTTTAGAAAGATTTCAAGCGAAAGTCCTACGCAATATAACACGCGCACCGTGGTTTGTTCCCAACGATATCATTAGAAATGATTTACAAATTGCATCAGTGAAAGAAGAAATTCAAACCTTCTACGCAAAATATTACACAAGATAATGAAACACAAGATAATGAAACCATGACATAACTCAAGATAAAAAATAGAACCTTTTTTAATTCATGAACCTTTTAATTAAAAAAAAAAACAAGATAGAATACTTATTGGAGTACTCTGCTGATATCTAGTAAAATTCTCTGTATTAAATAATTTACTTATTGTCATTTAGTCTTACTTGGTCGACAGATTGTAAATATACTTAGGAAATAAATAAAAAAAAAAAAAAAAAAAAAATTTACTTAGGATCTACCAGTGGGTCCTCCAACAGAGTGCCCCCACCCCCATTCACTTACTCCGCCCACCTACCCATTCACCTACTCCACCCACCTACCCACCCTCACCCACCTACCCACCAACATTCACCTACATAGGTTGGTAAGGTAGGATGCTGTAGAAGTTGGTAGGGTATTTCGTAAGCTATATGATGATCTCTTTCATTCTCCTTCTATAGTAGGGAGCATAGTAAGCTTATGCTGGCTAAGTTTGGGCCCTCGGAGAGGGGGTAGCGTCTCTAGCTTGCTAGGTGCGTACGCCGCACAGTGGGAGATTTGGAAATTTTTTTGGACAAAATTGAATATCTTTTGATTGGAAAAAGATATCGACATCAATCCAAGGGCATTTTGAAGCTTAATTGGTGCTGAATAAAGGAAAACTATCAGCATTATCATTATATATATCTTTGACCTTTAAAAGTAAGGTCAAATTTGGCATTTTATGAAAAAATTTCATTCTTTCCAATTTTTAGCCTTCAAACGGATGATAATTTAATATAAATATATCGCATTTTTTTAGGATTTTGAACGAGAATTCCGAATCCGTTATCAGAATTTCAATTAAGTATAGTAGTCATTGAGAAAAACGCGTCCGAAGCCAAGGAAAGCCCAGTTTTCCTTGTTATTTCTTGTTTATCTCCCTGCAAACGGTGGATATCGTCTTATTCCATAAACGAAATATACATTTTTACAGGATTTTGAACGAGGATTCCGAATCCGTTATCAGAATTTCGATTAAGTATAGTAGTCATTGAGAAAAACGAATATATATTTCATTAGGAACGAGAAACCCGAATTTATTGTCAGAATTTCATTTATCTATATTGTTAATTGGTAAAAGCACTTGCAAAGTCGAGGAAACCCCGGTTTTCCATGACTCTTGTTCTCTAACTAATTGACTATACTAAATAAAAAATTCTATTACCTAAAATGACAACTATAATGTACGCCATAATAATTAAATATAATTATTTTATTACAACAATACATTATCAAGAGAAATTATTTTCAAAGTTCTTTATTCTACTTTCACATTTGTAGTGCTCTTCTAGATTTTACTTTTTTATAGTAGATTTCAATTCTATTATCCCATCCAGAGTGCTTTTCGGGATTCCCATTTTGATAGACGCTTAGAAAAGTTATATATTTACTTCAATAAGTAGACCATTTCAAATAGCAATCATATTTATTTTAGTTATTGTTAAGTTATTATCAAGTTACTATTAAATATAAAAAGTTTTATCTATATGAAGCTCAAATTTTGGACTATAGCGATAGTTCTGCTGGCAAAGCCAAGTCTTTAAGATTCTGAATAATTATAAAATAAAGTTTGATAGTAGGATCAAACGTGTCATTCTATATTTCTGACAGTGGGAATTAAAATTTTTATATCATTCGTAATTATAAAAATATCAAAATAGTTGGCTTATAAGCGTATAAATTGTTTTCAAAGATTTGATGGTGATACAATATTTTTTAAAGACGATATCCGCAGTTTGCAGGGAGATAAACCACAAATAACAAGGAAAACCGGGCTTTCCTTGGCTTCGGACGCGTTTTTCTCAATGACTACTATACTTAATCGAAATTCTGATAACGGATTCGGAATCCTCGTTCAAAATCCTGTAAAAATGTATATTTCGTTTATGGAATAAGACGATATCCACCGTTTGCAGGGAGATAAACAAGAAATAACAAGGAAAACTGGGCTTTCCTTGGCTTCGGACGCGTTTTTCTCAATGACTACTATACTTAATCGAAATTCTGATAACGGATTCGGAATCCTCGTTCAAAATCCTGTAAAAATGTATATTTCGTTTATGGAATAAGACGATATCCACCGTTTGCAGGGAGATAAACAAGAAATAACAAGGAAAACTGGGCTTTCCTTGGCTTCGGACGCGTTTTTCTCAATGACTACTATACTTAATCGAAATTCTGATAACGGATTCGGAATTCTCGTTCAAAATCCTAAAAAAATGCGATATATTTATATTAAATTATCATCCGTTTGAAGGCTAAAAATTGGAAAGAATGAAATTTTTTCATAAAATGCCAACTTTGACCTTATTTTTAAAGGTAAAAGATATATATAATGATAATGCTGATAGTTTTCCTTTATTCAGCACCAATTAAGCTTCAAAATGCCCTTGGATTGATGTCGATATCTTTTTCCAATCAAAAGATATTCAATTTTGTCCAAAAAAATTTCCAAATCTCCCACTGTGCGCCGTTTAGTGTGGATGCTTCCCTCTCTCTCTCTCTATGATTATAGATAGTTTGTATTAAATTCTAACAATATATATATCTTTTATTTTCTTTTTATTGAAAAGCATCGTGTACATTAATGTCTTGTTAATTTTAAACTAATTTTTAACATCACCACTAATTGGATTATATTGTACAATACGATCGTGTAATATTAAGCAGTAGGCTGCAGTATCTTCAGGAAAATCGGTCTGAGTTTCAAATTCTAGGCGAACATCGACTGCAGCGCTTTTTATTGTTTTATTTCGATTGGAGCAGTCTATAACTATTAACGGTACTTTATTAATGAAATCCTTTTTATTGAGTAACGGCTCGTTTTCTTTACCATAGTAAGTGTTTTGAAAATTAGTATACGAGGTGTGTTCAAAAAGTACCCGAAATGATCGTTTTTCCAAAAAAATATTTATTTATTCGTTTACATCAATGTGGTCCCCTTCACAGTAATCCCCCCCAGATATAATACATTTATGCCAGCGTTTTTTCCAATCTTCGAAGCACTCTTGATGTTCACTTTTTGGTATGTCCTTGAGCACTCTCAGCGATTCGGCCTTTATTTCTTCAATCGAGGAAAAACGCCGTCCTTTCATGGGTTTCTTCAACTTTGGGAACAGGAAAAAGTCACACGGAGCCATATCTGGTGAATATGGAGGTTGGGGCATGACTACGGTATTGTTTTTGGCCAAAAAATTATGAACAAGCAACGACGAGTAAGCAGGTGCGTTATCGTGATGCAAAAGCCATGAGTTGTTTTTCCATAAATCGGGGCGTTTTTTTCGGATTGCTTCACGCAAACGTCGCATTACTTCAAGGTAATTTTCCTTATTAACCGTACGACCTTGTGATAAGAACTCATTATGCACCACGCCCCTGCAGTCAAAGAAAACTGTAAGCAAAACCTTCACATTTGGTCGAACTTGACGTGCTTTTTTCGCTCTTGGTGACGTTGAATGCTTCCAGGTGGACGATTGTGCTTTGGTTTCGACATCATAACCGTACACCCATATTTCATCACCAGTTATGATCCTTTCAAGCAAACTTGGATCGTCGTTGACGTCGTTTAACAGCTCCTGAGTGATGTTCATGCGATTGTTTTTTGGTCAAAGTTCAGCAGTTTTGGAATGAATTTTGCTGCTACCCGTTTCATGCCCAAAATATTTGAAAAAATGTTATGACATGAGCCAATTGATATGCCAACTTCATCAGCAACTTCTCTAATTGTGATTCGGCGATCATTCAGAACCATTTTTTCCACATTTTTCATATTTTCATCGATTGTTGACGTGCTGGGTCGACCGAAGCGTTCGTCATCTTCAACGTCTTTGCGGCCATCTTGGAAACGCTTATACCACTCGTAAACACTTGTTTTTTTTCATAGCAGACTCACCATAGGCTTTTTGTAACATTTCACACACTTTGTTACACTTTATTTCATTTTTTACGCAAAATTTAATACAAATTCTTTGATCCATATCTTTTAAAAAACGAAAATCGCCGAGATCACAAAAATACGTCAAACCTTAGCGACTACCGCAGACAAAGTAAACAGTAAATATAGCTGAAAATTATATCATACTACAGGAGCATGTATACCAACACAATAAAAAAAAAATGTTGACAATCAGATTCTCCAGACCCGTGAAATTTAAAAATTCCGGGTATTTATCGTACTCCTCGTACATATCGTAGAGAACAGCAAACTGATTTTGATTGATATTTAAATTGAGATTTTCATACGGATAACATTGTGAATTGAGGAATAGCTTCACATTACTAATATTACAATGATCAAAATTACTAGAATTAACACTTGCTGAACTTTTACGTTTAGTTTGAAAAGCTAAAATAACAAAGCGAGGCTTTTCCAATTGATTGGAAGTCTTAACACTCCAAACATGCTTTGATATACGAGGTAATTTTGGATACTCATACATTTCCCAAGTACGATAACTCATAGTAATTACACGATCTCGTCCAATCTGATTGAGTAATTTGATTTTTTCTTTGTCTGCGACCATCACATACGGCATCAACCATTCAACCTTAGTTAAAGTAATTTTTGATTTTTCTGAAGCATCAGGATTCCTTACTGGAATACTTAAAATAGCATTCAAATCATCTTTTGATCTTGTGAGAATAAGTTCATGCTTGACATTGACTACAATTTTCCGATAATCTTCAGCAAAGCCCAGCAACATACTGAGAGGGATAGTCATATCAAAAAAACCTTGAGCGTTACATATTAAAACTTCATTGTTATCACCATTCCATCCGGCATTTTCAGCGATAGAGCTTTGACATGGATTGAGTGAAAGCCAATTTTTCATGAGGCTCGTTAAGCCTACATTTTTCACTTTATCAATTTCAATAGCATTTATTTCATATCGTATTTCCTCGAACAAATGACAGAGGGCGTTGTTGACTAATAAAGTGTTCTCCACTGGCGTAGTACCGTCCGGCTTGGTCAACCGACCACAAATATGAATCATACTGCGTGATGGAAGCAGAGATAAATCTTGATGTTGAATTGCTATATGGATTTCATTACTATTATTGAAATATGATAATGAATAAGGCTGATGCGTATGAACTTCATAATGAGCTATAGACTCATCGAAAGCGACACCTGAATGAATGTCTAGAATTCCCTCCATATTGTTGTTGTTGTTTTATACAGCACGCTAATATGCACAATATTTTCTTCCACGATTTTCGACGACTTTCAGTCTCAAGCTTTTCAGGAATTGTCTGTTCTGAGGTGTGAGCGGTCTGATAGCTCGCTGTTGACTGGTTGTTGATTGACATTTTTGTCTCTTAATATTGTAAATGATACCCATTACTAAGATATGGTCTTTATATGTGCTCGCCCTCTAATGACTTCTCCTCGAAAGTTAACTAGGTTACCGTCTTGATCAACTATACGAATTTGAAAATGATCAATGCTCTTTACAGCGACTGTAAGGTAAATGACTTGAGAGGGAACTTCTATAAACTTATATCCAGGTGGGACTGCTGGGAAAAATTCATATATAGTATGTACTTTGCGATTGTTTATATAAGAGCCTGTAGTAATATTACACTCTACTCGTAAAGCGTTAACTTTGAAAATAGTGACGGGTAAGTCAGAACTATGTGTTTCGTTTTCAACGAGCGTACGTCTAGTGAAGCCTAAAATTGAACCAATAGAATCTTCTGGTTCAAAATATATTTTTTGACTGCACTGAATGACACTACGTAAAGTATTATTATTTGGTTTCAGGCTAAACGATATACCTTTAGATGCTAATGCTTCTTTGAGAAAGCTTTCAATATCTTCTATTTCGTAGCAACCAGTCGCTAAAGTGACAGCTTCTTGACCTTCAATGTAAAACTTATTATAACCAACGTCAATGTTTGGTATTGAATTAAATGTTAATAGCTCAACTAGACGAAGAACGTATTTTTTGTTTGGTATCAATTAGATAGGTGGAAAATAATGTTTCGAGTACGGATGATGTTCCTGAGAGACTCAATGTTAGTGTATTCTCCATGACAGATTCATGTCAAATGATAGTCATTCTTTGAATGAGTATTTTATATACTAGTCGTCTTTTCTATAGTTTGTTTAAAAGAAATTTGAGACAAAGATGGCCGCAATTATATGTATTGAAATCTTGATATCTAATATAATTATAAATGATTCTATTAACTTTGAGATAAAGCAATAGATCTATAGGCGGTTGTAGATTACCAAAACTATCAAAATACATAACCTTATCACCTTTCTTTTTGTATGCCACCCAATGAGTACCTAGTCCACGTTTATCATCTAAATTTACAATAGCTGTCTTTTTTTATCGTGGTCCATCGGCTGGCAGAGCATTACGCATGAAAACACCTCGAAAATTTGGAATTTTTAGTATTTTAGCATATTTTCTTATATCATGATCTGTCAGTGCCCGATTAGGTAAAGTTACTTCGAGCTTTTTTTTTTTAAACCTTTTCCACTTGATCATGGTTTCAGATGAAGACCATAACCTTTACGATATGGTCTAAAATAAAGTTCTTTACCAATAGCAATAGCTTCCATAGTTTTATTATGTCTATGAGCTTCTTTCAATTAATTTTGAGCGGCCTTAGCACTGTTAACGGCTTTTGCTATTGAAGCAGCTCCTCCAGTTAGAGCTCCAGTAGCGCTTAAAGCAGCAAATAATGGAAATAATTATTAAAATGATTAAAAAAGGAAGCGCTCCACCAACTTCACTGGGAATAAGTAAAATACGTGGTATATTTATTTTACTTCTACCGCCAGCCTTTTTCACAGCTTCTTTGGCTCCTTTTATAGCCAAACGAATAACTACAAGCGCTCTATTGTTAGGCACACTACTTTTCGAGACCGGCTTAATAATTTTATTCAATGTAACTGACGGCTTTTTGATTTTTCTACATTTCTTTCGTGCTTGGCGTTTTTTAAATCCTCTACCTCGTTTCTTACTACCTTTCTTCATATCAATACCCATACCAAGCTTAGTTTTAACTTTCATAATGTTGGCTATAGCGAAGGGAGCTGCTTTCTTACGCAAACTGCTATCTTTAGCTTGCACTCTTTTCCAAGCTTTGTTAGCTAGAATTTCGTCAGCTTTATTTCTTGTCGTAATATCCTCCTGATTTGACTCAGAAGCAATATCGTGTTCTTTACAAGCAACGTCTAGTGGATTTTTACTAGGATCTCCACGTACCAATTGTTTGTTCAATTTTGTACCAGGACCACAATACTGATATTCAGGTAAGTGAGCTTCAATAGAAAAGTTATTTATTTTTTCTTGTTCACTAGATCACCACCAGTCTTTCTTTTATAGTACGTGATCATACTTCTTCGAATGACAGCATGTTAATGAAATAAAAGATATATAAGCAGACTTTTTATACCTAATAAACTCATTCATTGGATTTCAAAGAACAACCTCTTAAGCTTCAAATCATTAATTTCGATAAAGTGGTGGAGACGGAAAAACAAGAAAAAAGACATGGCGAACTATTGCCTAATAGTATCCGTCCCGTTTTCTGCGGACCTAGTAATTGTGGAAAAACTAATTGTTTATTAACATTAATCACTCATCTTAATGGTATTAGATTTGAAAACGTATATGTCTACTCACAATCCCTTAATCAGCCTAAATATAAATTTTTGAAAGATTTATTAGAGCCTATTAATGATATAGAGTATCATGCTTTCAGCGAGCATGAGACAGTTGTTTCACCAGATAAAACACGACCAAATTCTATTATGATTTTTGACGATATAGCCACTGAGAAGCAAGATAACGTAAAAGCATTCTTCTGTATGGGTAGACATAAAAAAGTAAATAGTTTCTATCTCTGTCAATCGTACGCTCGCATTCCGAAGCCTCTCATTCGAGATAA
Organism: Phymastichus coffea; assembly: GCF_024137745.1. Classification (NCBI taxonomy): domain Eukaryota; kingdom Metazoa; phylum Arthropoda; class Insecta; order Hymenoptera; family Eulophidae; genus Phymastichus; species Phymastichus coffea. Next base: position 1,284,485 of record NW_026706824.1, on the reverse strand, counting down.
TGTGAATTTACTTGTTTTGTTTCGACAAGATGGTGTGAATATTAAGCACATTTACAATGATCATGTTAACTCAGATATGTCTTTTGAGAAGTTTAAAGCAATTTGTTCAAAATGTTGGAGAGACGGTAATCATGGGTTTTTGGTTATCGACAGAGATAGACCAATAAATCATGGACGATATAAAAAGGGATTTGATTCTTTTGCTATAAATATAAATGAGTGAGTGGATGAAGATTATTTAACTTTAGAAATTAGAATCCTCAACATGGCTGACTTTGAAACAGAAAAGAAGGTGCTCGAGCAATTATCCATTGCTCGTGATGCCGTAAAACGCAAGTATCAACTAATAAAACGTGGTAAAGCTGATTTAGAAAAGACATTGCATGAAACTTTTAAATTTATGGTTGATCCATTGAAGAAACTCGTAGAGGCAACTACTGATAAAAGTAACGCTACTACTGCTGAACAGCCAACGAAAAAAAAAAGGAAAATCGAGTTCGATAATGTTTTCAAGTCAGAAGTAGCAACTGACACTCCCTACAAATCTAGATATTTCAATAGTACTGCTAATGAATTAAATTCTAGATTACAACCACTTGATACTACATTTGAGTCTGCTATTTTTATTGATGATGATGATGATGATCATGATGAATCATCACTTGATACTATAATGGGGTTTCTGCTCAGCTTCGCCTGGACAGGAACAGTTATATAATTTATAAGTCGCGGGAAATAAATTAGGTTGCCCTCCAGAGCAGCACGGTGCTCCTGCACCGGGTGTCCTGGGTCCAGCAGCTCAGTTGCCTCCTTTTCGGTCAGAAAGCTTGGCCCGCGGAGAGTGTCGTAGGCTACGCGTGAAGATGCGCGACGTCCAAAAAGAGAGATTCGCGCGTGTACAGTCGCATACACAATTGCAATTCAAGGAACAGGGAGTCGGCGGACAATAAGCACTCGAATATAATTAAAAGTAGAGGCGTATAAATTTTAATTAGCAACAAAGGAATACATAGTATCGAAACGCGTCGATATAAACAATATTAATCGCAACGCAACAAACTCGCAATAGTTTGACAGTGAAGCGAACGGAACTGCGCACGCGCTACGCGGTTAAGGTCGCGCAAGCACCCGCGCACCGTTCGAACGTGGAAGCGACAAAACAAAAGGCGAGCGTAAACGCGCGGCTTAGTTAACGCAAAAAGGGAGAGAGCGGTATAGAGAGAGAGAAGCCAGGTACTAGAACTGGTACTTACAGTATAGCCGCTTGTACGCCTACTCTAACCCGCAAACCGAGGGCACACAATAGCGGGCTCGCTTCTGACGCGCACTCGCTTCCGCTGGTCGGCTAACTCGCAACAACACCTCTCTTATTGTGTAGGCAGCGTACGTAGGCTGGATGTCCGCGGTAGGCCTCGGCTCGCCAGAAGGAAATTGAAGAATATTCCTGACGACTCGCGCGAGGGACGTTAACCCGTCGATCGTCGAAAACGGACTATATCAATATTCGAAACTCTCTCTCTCTCCTCGCAAGGAAGCGCCTCTCCGCGAGGTCCGCGCCGCGAGTCGATATCGATTATCGTACGCAAGTCGCGTCGCTTACCAGTTCGCTGACGTCCGTAATGCTGTAACTATTCAAACAATATGGTAATTTATAATGATTATTAAATATATTAGTTACTGGCTTCTTGGGGAGAGAGAGACATAACGAATATACAAACGATTCGTTATAATATAACTGCTATAAATTTGAACAAAAGTAGTTCAAATGTAATTACAGAACAAAGACAACAGCTATTGGATGATTCGATTGTAGGAAACTATGTTCGACTATTGCATGAACCTCAGCAGAAAAGTAATTTAGACATGACATTTGGTGTTCGCTTGCATGAAAATACATATGTCATAGGCAATTCTCCAATTTCCTTCCAAAACGATAACATGACTGAATGATAAAGCATCCAGCAAGACGCTTGGTTTAATGGAACTTCTCTTTCGTAAAGAACCTGATTCTAAACTAATCAGTTCATTGGGTATTGAAAATTATATAAAAATTCTTGAAATCACTAACGCTCATCGTAAGAGATACGAAACAAATGGAGAATATCGCAATAACATGTAAATAAATTCAAAAAGTATATTGGTCCAAATTTATCTTTGAGCAGTAGCGCTAAGAAGCGAAAATCGACTATTGATGGAAGAGGTCTTTTTCCTAACTATAAAATAGCTAGAAAAGGAACGTTATTTGATTATGTATATTGGAATGATCCAAACGAGCTCGTTGATCGATTGAGATTGCTTATTGCCGAACAAACCGGTAATTCTAGTCATGTTAATGAAATTCATTCAATTATTGAAGAATTACGTGAAGCTGGCTATATATATTAAGAGAATCCTAAATATTACTCAGTAATAAAATGAGTGTTGATGTGTTTGGACGTATATTGAATAAAAAAAGGAGGGTAATTGAGGTCCTCCTGGTGTAGGTTATAATATCACTAAAGACGGACAATACAACGCGAATGATAAAAGAATTTGTTATATAGCCGATCCTCAGGAAAGTAACGATGCTGTAAACTTACGAACATTGCGAAAAACTAGTGAAGCTAACGTTATTACGCTTACGAGTATGATAAATGATCTCTCAAAATCATTGGATACAATAAGATTAGAATTAGTAAAGCATCGAGTAGCTATTATTTAGTTAGAAGAAGAGAATAATAATAATAATAATAATATGGAGAAAAAAAGAACTATTAGACAGTTTGATTTTTTAAAACAATTAAAAAAATAGATTAAAATGAAACATCAAAGAGTAGTGGATGAGTTACATAAACCAGCACGTCGAAACTATCCCCGTAGAAAAGTTGATGTACGCGGAATAGATGAGACATGGCAAGCTGATCTTGTAGAGTTGCAAGGCTTACTCGAGAGAGAACAAAGGCTTTCGATATCTATTAACTGTCATTGATATATTTTCAAAGTACACTTGGGCAGTTCCTGTGAAACAAAAAACTGGTGTAGATGTTGTTTATGCAATGCTTATTCAAATTTTCCAAGACTAATGACAAAGTATAAAATAAATCTATATTCAACCTATAGCAATCTTAAGGCAACTATTTGTGAACGATTCAATCGCACGCTAAAAAATGTCATGTGGAAAAAATTCAGTCTTCAGGGAAATTACAAATGGATCAATATTCTAGCTGATTTATTGAAATCTTACAATAATCGAAAACATCGTACGATAAATATAAAGCCTAAAGACGTAACTAAAGATAATGAAATGCAGGTGTTGAGACGATTTTCTTACGACCGACGTCTTTTCGTTAAGAGCATTAAATTCCAAGTAGGTGATAAAGTACGTGTGAGCAAGTCTAAAAACGTTTTCGAAAAAGGATACACTCCTAACTGGTCTACTGAGATTTTTACTATTCAACGAGTTGCGAAGACAAAGCTTATCACTTATCATTTAAGAGATTATAAAGGCAATCCAATTGTTGGAGGTTTTTACGAGCAAGATCTACAGAAAGCTATGTATCCTGATGTTTATATCATTGAAAAAGTTTTAAGAAAACGTGGTAATCAAGTATACGTTAAATGGTTGGGATTCGACAAATCGCACAATTCATGGATAGATAAGACTTTATACGTATGAAAGAATAAAGACGTTTATGTAAAGTAACTTTTATTCAAATAAATATCATAATAATAATAAATAATTTTTGTTTTATTTTAATGGTAAGAGCCAGAACCTTCGCTCTCACCTGTGAGATACTTCCATTTGAGCATCATCACTTGTGAGTCCATTAGAACAAGTCGAAACCTGCTTTAGTAGAAACACCTGTGACTCATTTACCCCTCCACAATATATTTTATAATAAATTATTTGTACATACTTTATTGAAATAAAGATATATTTTTGTTACATTAAATAATAAATTGAAATCTACCAGCGCTATGATATTCAATCTGTAAACAATATTTTTGTACATGATCTGAAAGTAATATATAAAGATCATAATGTTTCATGATGGCTCCTGAAATTCGATCTCGTAAAATAAGTTGGAATTCAGCATAGAGCTCGAGAATGATTCGATTGTTATCTTCTTCCTTAAAGTTTGTTACTAAATAACAATGATTCTCTTCAAGTTCATAATGATTTTTCTCCGGTAGTGGATCAAAGGGCTTCATAGCTATTTTATTTAAGATTTCTAAGTCCATCTTCCTATCGAAGACTTGAGAATAGTGGAGAAGGAAGTGGATACTACTGATGATGATTTTTCTAACAGAATGACGTTTTCCGAGCTCTTGTCTCTCTCTCTCTCTTAAGACCTGTACCCCACTACTACACTTTTTTTATAGCCGCCACGACCGCCTCCCTTCACTTGCTCTTTCCACCTTTACTTGCTGCTTCTTCCACCTCCACTTAGATTTTTAGTTTGTTAAGTGTATATACTATACAATGATTTTTTAGTATAGGTTCAAGAATATGATTCATCATTATTATACGTTTTTTAAATAGTGCTCGCGATGTTATACTACTTAGTTGCATAATACGACGTTGAAAGCGTTCTCGATCTGTTGCAAGCTGCTCCCACACTCCTTTCCTCGAGTCTTTGTCTTCTATAGGAAGATGATGAATTTGAATATTATCCGAGAACCATACATACTTCGAAGCACGAATGCTCTTCTTATTTCTTCTAATAGGCGCCATGATGAATCACAAGAGGATAGTCTTGCTATAGCTATTTCTTCTCACTGAATGATGGTAAACTACTCATCCTTCTTATAAATATATTAGAACTCGAATGACTGCCCTCTATCGGAACTTAAGGTTAATTATAGGAATAGTGAGAGCCCCAACCTTCGCTCTCACCTGTGAGGTACTTCCTTTCGAATCATCGCTCATGAGTCACCATTACATTGAAAAAAAAATTCATTGGAAAGGGCTACATTATGAACTTCTTTTATCTCTCCACAAAAGGAAATAAGAGGAAGGAAGAATTCTTACTAGTCTGATGTAGGTTTTTCAACATTTCTTCATCTTTTTCGAGTACTATATTAACCCTTTTGGGCAGGAACACATCAAATTCGTCATCTATTGTAATAACAACGCTAAATCCATATTTCGTTGTTAATGATCTAACTTTAGTAACTTGATATAATGTATTCGATGTAAGTTGGGACATCGCCTTCCGAGGAAGGAAAGTCGTCTTGGAAATTTTATTTATTGCTGAGAAATCCATTCTGTAAAATAAAAAATCAAAGAATTAATTATTTATTTATTTATTACTAAGGTATTAATAAACTAAGACTATTTAAATATCTTACTTGTTTCAATAGTTAGTGGAAGATGTACTAGAGGTTGAGGTAAGATTGTTGCTTGAGTGAGAGCTGAGCAACTGTTTCGAACAAGAGTGAGCTCTTAGTTTTATAAGTGACATTCCCAGTCTTAAAGCTCAAGCGGCCGTCGCCGCTTCCCTCTCTTTCAGTCTCCCCTCTCTCATGATTCTTCATCTAAAACCATTATCCCACTCTGTAGACTCATTTATCCATTGTGTCTCCTTCACCATTACTAGTTCTCAGCGCCATCTAGTAACTGTCGGAGGAGTAGAATTCTTTCGCTAGTGCTACCCTCTAGAATTATTTTCTTCAATTCTGGATCTTTTCATATTACTATTTTGTTCTATCACTTCGTCTTCTTCTCTATACCTCTTTCTTCGTAGCTGTTCAAATCTTTCTTTCATTTCAGCAATTTCGAGAGGTTTATAATGCCTCCATGGAAGTGTGTCCGGATTATTATCGAAAATACAACGTTTATCATCATGAGGGCTTAGTGCTGTCTTTTCCTCTCTCTCTCTCTCTGTTATTACTTGATGTAATTTAGATCGAATATTACATTGAGTACGTTTAATAATTTCCATTTCGTTTAAACACTTTCGATAATCTGAGTGAGTTATTGTATTTTTTACTGTATGTTTTTTCACTCCTGTTGCCTTTTTCAAGGGATCCTTATTTATTATTTCGATACTGTATAGTTTACTTCGTAACCCAATGTACTCCTTCATAAGAGCAGCATTGCACTCATCCTTCATAACATCAAGAACTTTTTTGTTAGCTAGAGGCATTTCAAATTGATTATCAGCAGGATAGTCCGATGTGTCAAATTTATCAATGTCTACTTTCATGATCTCATACATATCGACATCTTGAAATTCATAAATGAGGCTGTCAGTATCATTATAAAGTAATTTAAATTTTTCACCAATTCGTTGCTTCATGTAACCATAATGAAAGTCATAGACTAATGTTTTTGAAAGATCTAATACCCATAGACCGATGTATATAGGTTTTTTAATAGTGATAGTTGTCCAGGATAATTGAATAGCAGCTAAATTTTCATGAAAGATGGAACTACTATGGTAATTTGGTTGGGTAATTCGAGCTTCAGCGCCATATCTACCACCCCATTGATTGATCAGTTTGACATCTTTTCGTTTTCTTTCGTCTTCCATCGTTTTTCCATACACTGCATAAATGATAAGCTTGTAAAATAATTTTTCAAACTCATTTTTAGCTTGCTTTCTTTTTTCAGTATTTAAATTAACATATGGTTTCAGCCATTGTTTTTGTTTGAATTCTAGCGCTCTATATATCTTTTTGAGTTTTAGTCCATGTTTGAGAGCTTGTTTTAACGCTCTATAATGAATAACGTATCGTTCTTTATCATAAAGCGTTGTCAAAAGTTTTTTCTGTTTTGATCCGGGTGGTTTAATATGTTCAGGACAAAGAGGTAGGTCTTTATGATCATCATGCAGCTCTTGTGGATACTCTAGATATACAGATCTACTTCTAAAATATAGCCTACGTCGCTATCATCAGAGATATTGAAAAAATTTGACATATCCACATTTGACACCTATTAGGAAGCCCTCAAATGGTAGTGGTTTAGTCATAGCCCAACCATAAAGGTTGTTTACGTCATAATACATTAAAATTTTGTTTGGCTCATCCTTATTGAATTCTTCACCCATATATTTATTGTTTGCTTTTGAAAATCTATTGCAGCATTGACTAATACCTCCACGAATATCTTTTTGAATGAATCAAACCATATCTATATCTGTTAATAGTTCAAGCTTCATATTTGTATATTTTAACATCGCGTCCCATGTTAATCCAGGGGTAATGAGCAGGACCGAGATCATATGCATTCCTACATGTTAATCGAAAATTTTCAAAAATATCAGCTAGTAAAACTACATCAGTTTTCAGATAGAGATCAGAATATATTCCTAAATCTATTTACTTCCAAATACTACCGAAAATATTCCATACGTTTTGAGCATGCTTATATTCTATAATAGAAATATCACTATCTGTCAATTGACAATGAAATTTTTCAATAGATGGTAACTCTCTCTTAGTTAATCTATTTAAATTTTGGATGTATTCATATGAGGTGTGTTCAAAAAGTAAGGTGACTTTGTATTTTTAAGAAAAAATATTTATTTATTTATCAATATTTATGTTGTCCCCTTCAAAGTAATTCCCCTCAGATACAATACACTTATGCCAACGATTTTTCCAATCCTCAAAGCACTTGTCATAAGCACTTTTCGGTATAGCCTTGAGCTCTTCCAGCGATGCAGTCTTTATCTTTTCAATCGTTGCAAATCTCCGTCCTTTCATAGGTCTCTTTAGTTTTGGGAACAAGAAAAAGTCACATGCGGCCAAAGCCGATGAATATGTTGGCTGAGGCATGATTGTGGTGTTGTTTTTGGTCAAAAAATCTCTCACAAGCAAAGATGAGTGAGCAGGGGCATTATCGTGATGCAAAAGACATGAATTGTTTTTCCACAATTCTGGGCGTTTTCTTCGTATTGCTTCTCGCAAACGGCGCATAACTTCAAGATAATACTGTTTTTTGACCGTACGTCCATATGGTAAGAACTCCTCATGCATCACGCCATGGTAATCGAAGAAAACAGTGAGCAAAACATTGACATTTCATCGAACTTGGCGTGCTTTTTTCGGTCTTGTCTCATCTGGGCTATTCCATTGGGACGATTGGACTTTGGTTTCGATATCATAACCATATACCCATGATTCGTCACCAGTCATGATCCTTTTGAGTAAATCTGGGTCGTCGTTGACGTCATTCAACAGTTCTTGAGCGATACTCATGCGACGGTTCTTTTGGTCAAAATTTAGCAATTTCGGAACAAACTTCGCTGACTTACGTCTCATGCCCAAAACGTTAGAAAAAATTTCATGGCACGAGCCAAGCGATATACCAACATCCTCAGCAACTTCTCTGATAGTGATTCGACGATTTTCCCGAACAATTTTCTTCACTGCTTGAACGTTTTCATCAGCTGTTGACGTGCTTGGGTGTCCAGAGCGAGGCTCGTCATTGGCATCTTCCCGGCCATCTTGGAAGAGTTTGTACCACATGTAAACATTTTTTTTACTCAGAACAGTTTCACCTTATGCCACCGTCAACATATCAAGTGTTTCGGAGCACTTTATTTTATTTTTTGCACAAAATTTGATCCATATTTTTCGATAGCAAGAAATTGCCGAGCACGCAAAACACTTATAACCTTTACGCCTCTCACAACCAAACGAAAAATTCTATACACTTGAAACTTGGTACAGATGTTTGGGAAGAGAGTACCAACATAACAAAACAAAAAAATCGATAATCGAAAGTACGTTGCCCGTGAAATTTGAAAAGTCACCTTACTTTTTGAACACACCTCGTATGGGAAAACTCCTTTTCTTTTGAGTAAATTAATATGTTCTAAAGTGTAATTATCATTCTAAAATTCTCTCTGTACAATATCTAGCTGAGGTAAATAATATGCTGATTTATCTAGAGATGTAGGCATAAATCGAAAGGAATCAATGAAACGAAAGCTAATTCGACTGTTTGCAACTTTTTTTGTGAAGGATATGTATCGCTCCTTGTTTTCAGCGAGAACATAGATCTTTCCCTCAAATTCTGAGTTAGTAGCAATTTCTGTTATAATAAAATATCAGTCATATCCTGTAAAGTTAAGAAATATGACTGGTATGAAAGCAGCATTTTTATAATTCAAATTGAAATAATTGTGAGCTGCATCTCTAAATTTTCCTGTTAAATGACAATGACCACGAACTCGTTTTTGGTTATCTTGAAAATATTGGTTGCAAATATGACATCTTCTTGCCGTTTTGAATGCCTGTCCATTAATAAATGATAAATCCATTTTTATTGCATTATTATATATCTTATCTAACTCAATCACTAGGGACTTCAATTGCTTTATAAACCATATTGCTGGTGATTCATCTTCATTTAATTTTTTTCTATATGACTTATATATCGACTTCCTATCATCATAACGGCATTTTACATATAATCCAATGGCTATATGTTCTTGGAAACTATGTCTCTTAACATCGAGATTTCTATTCGGATCTTCTATAGGTTTTAACAGACATTCAAAATCGGCGTATATAATAAATGGAACAGTCAACTTCATGAAATTTCAAATTTTCCTCGTTAGTAAAATAATGAAGGCAACGTTTGCAAAGATAAATTTTTTCAGTATGTTGAGCAACTTGTCTACGAAGGAGAGCAGATAAAGTCTTAATCCATACGTAGTGAGTTTCTAATTTGAATTTTTCATCATCTATTGGTACTTGTGGTCTATTTGTATCATTTTCATCACTATATTCGTTTTGTATTAAGAGTAAGTTCACACGTTTAGTTTGTTTTAATTTCGTTATATAGCATGGTGAGACTTCATATTTTGATCCATATTTTTTTATTATATATAAATTCACACTTATATTATTCATTTTTTCAAATTTAGGTATAATTTTTATTTTTACAGGAAAGCTTATACCATCATAATTCAGTTCATTCTCATAGGGCTTGTACTTAATTACTCTGTTTGGATTTCTTTCAACTATATGAAGGCATAAAAGTATAGCCCATTTAAAACATTCATTTTCTTCATTTTTAACATTAACACAGGCTCTTTTATAATCTATGCTTGGCGGTAATCGTATATATAAGCATGGTTTAAATGGATTATACTTATTTATATTAATACTGAGACCAACAATAGTTTTTAACGAACAGCTTGATTCTCTTTCTTGAAATTCTTCTATTTGTTTAAGTATAATATCTTTAACGTTATTTTGAAACCATCTATCAAGATCAGTAGTCTTATAAATGCAAACATTTTCTGTATTAAAATACTTGATTTGAATATCTTCTTCTTGACTTTTCTTTATGACAAATTGTGATGCTATTTCTGTATTTATTTTTAAGTTATTATGGATAGGAAGAAATTGAGGTATTTTAATTTATAAATGTTGATTAACTATACAGACTGTACTAATTGGATTTTCAAAGGCTGAATGAATTGGTCTCCAAACAAGTCCATCTCCTGGAATTTCATCCTGAATAGCTGTTAATGGTTGTATACTTCCACCAACTTTTATAGTTTAACTTAAATCGACTTCAATAGAATTCAAATGACAAACACAAGTTTGACACCTTTGTCGAATTGCTCTACTTAAATCAAATCGTTTCATAAATTCATTAATTGAAATTATAGCATTAACTGTTAGATTTCTCCATCTAATACAATCGTCTATATCTAAATAGTCCGAATGATTATAAGCTTTCCATAAATTTTTAATTGTTTCTTCAAAATAGGCAATACAAGTCATGTTGTTAGTTATCTAGTTTTTATTGTCTTGTAGAGCCTCTTGTCTATAGTTGTATAAAGGATTATTATGATGAAAGGATGGAAAAGGTAGTGAACAGCTCTAAAATGAACTTGTTCTCAGTTGGTAATTAATATTGATTTGTTTAACAAATCAATAAGGATTCAACTAACTACTGAGGAACTACTTGCAAATGGCGAAAGGTAAGGCAAGCTTAGCTCGCAGGCTGTCTTGAGAGACTGCGCTCTTTTGCTAGGCCAAAGTGGTTTTTAAAGGTTAAGTGAGGGCGCTACCAGCAAACTGAGGGCGCTGCCTATAAAGTGTGGGCGCTGTAGGTAGTATATGGAAGGGATAGCTCAAACGAAAGAGTAGGGGTGAACCGATTGTAGCATCATCTAACTTATTAATTTAGTATTAAAGGGTTTATATATAGATCTTCAGAATAAAAATATAGTCATTATTGCTTTGAGATACGATTCAGCTCACATATTATAGAGAATAATGGGATTTATACTCTAAGATGGACTATATTTTAGATATTCAAGGCTTTCAGAGTCCTAATAATATTTTTATTTGCAAGGAGTTTTCATATTTACCAGTATTTTCTAATACTTCACCTACAGTACTACTTTTTAAATCTCCATATCATTGGCTCAAACTCCCTATTGAATATCAAAGTGTTAATAAGTGGTTGGAATTACATCATCATGGTATTTATTTTTTATTATCCTTATTTAACATTGATTTTATTTGAAATATTTAATATAATCAATTTTATAGGTATGTTATGGAGAAATGGTATTTTACCATATAATTTTTTAAATTGTACTATTCGCAGTCATTTACATAATTGTAGAAATATTTATGTGAAAGGATTACAAAAGAAGCAATGGCTCAAAAAAATTCTTCCGGAAAAGTATGTTAAATAATATACAATAGTACAAAATTTTAAACTCGAATTTAATTAGTTTTTTTTTTTTAATTACAGAAACATTTTAGATATCGAAACTGAAATGAGATGTCCGCGATTGGAAAATTTAAGTCGTAAATTTAAACCATCATGCATATATCATAGTCAAAATCGCGAGAATATAGTATGTGCTGCGGTAAATACACAAAAGATACACGATTGGATGATGGAAAGACAAAAACAAGCAAAATCAAAAGGGATCGACACAGTCGAAAGATTTACAGATGACTATAATTCATATAAAAATTCAACTGAATAATTGAAAATAGCTATTTCAGACACTGAACATAAAGATTATAGACTAAGTGTACTCTAGTCAATGTATAATTAAAAATAATAAATATTAAATAAATAATAAATGTGTACTTATTTAAATAGTAAAATAATTATAACGATTGTAAGAAAGAGCGAACGGATGGGAATAAGGTTCTCTCCTAGCAGAGATGTTTAGGAGGATCTCAAGGAGGTGTCAGTCGAGCGACTGCATTCGTACTCTCTAGCATTCTCACGAAAACAGTTCCCTTCATGGAGAGAGCACGTATTGACTATAGATAGCATACGCTTCCTCCGTGTACCATGGTCCACGTTTAGCTAGAGCGTAGGAGAGAGAGAGAGAGAGAGAGAGAGAGAGAGAGAGAGAGAGAGAGAGAGATTAGATTAAACCATTTTTTATTTAGCCATGAGGTATAACCCTTCCAGAAAAATAAAGTACTATTAGAGTAATAAAACAATAAAACAATAAAATAACAATAATAATAACCAATAATAAACATTAATAAACCAATAATAAACAATAATAATAAAACAATAAAACACACTAGATAACATACGCTATACATTGGCATTATAACAAGAAACATAACAGGATAAAACGCAATAAGAAAGGCAATAAGAAATGACGGAATGTGAGACAATAATATCACACTGATAAAATAATATAAATAACAATACAAAACTGGAGATACGCAGGTCGCAGAGTACAGGAGAAAATAAGTCGTATAAAAGAAAGAGGGAAGAGAATCGTGTGAGCAAAAAGGATAGGTGGGCCTCAATGCTGAGAGGGTGGCCTCACGGCAGACGGTGTCACGCGTTGGAGAGGCACGAGCCCGCGTAAGTGAGCCTCAGTTAAGATGGGGATCAGCTCGGAGCGCTGAGTCTGCCTGCAGAACACTCTCAGGTTACGGACCATTGGCCAGGCATAACCAAGCTAAGCACTAACCTTTCTCGCTTTTGTGAGAAGATCGAAGACCGGCTTCGGCCATATGGGGCGAACGTAGACTCTCGTCGGTCCACCGGTACCAAAGATTGACTGGGCGGTGTGCTCCTTTAACTTCGGGGAGAAACGAAGAATCCTATCCCGGATCGATGGAGAGTCCACAAGAAAAGCGAATGAGCGGCCAGACCGACGAGCAGCGCCGGGAAGTGATAGTGAGCTTTGGGAAGAAACTGAAGAATGGTTCCAATCACGCATGTTTATAATTTGCGGCAGATTGTGCATTCCGCCAAAACCGAGCGCAACAAGCAGTGAAGTTGCTGCCTGGAACAGTGTGCCCTGATAGTCTGAGGGAAAACCGTGGACGAGGAGTTCCGGCTCATCTATGACTGCAAAAAGAGCATCTCTGACCTGGTGCTCCAAGCGCAATTGGGACAACAAATCCCGCATCTCTTGATGTCTGCCGGCATTTAGTTGGGCCTCTCGCTTGAACCACTCAGGTGTATCTGCCATGGTAGTAGAGTGATCTGCGCCTTGATAAGAGATTGAGTGCGGGGACGAATGCAGGCGGTTCTGATTCGTAGCGAAGACGTTGGTTGCAAGAACGAAGGACTCAGGTGACGAATGATGAGGCGCAGTACAAAGTTGCTTGGTTACCGGTGACAATAGCGGCCGAGTAGGCGAGGATAGGCGTTCCTTAGCCCGCAAGAGTACAGATGGAGAGTGTCCGGTAGGCGTGGCGAATAGCGCGGCTGTATTGGCGATCGGTAATTGGTTGGAAGGTGACAAATCAGTACAACATATAAATTTAGTATTTTTAGATATCGGCCTAGAATTTGGGAATATACAATTAAGGTGGTAAAGGTAGTTGCAGGATCCGCACAAAAGAGATGTCGAGTCGTCGCAATGAAGGTAACACTTTGCATAGTCTCTAATTGACATTAAGAAATCGTAGCGGATAACAAGTTTAGGAATTAGAGGATTAAGAGGGAATCGAACTACGTTAAACTCAACAAGTAAATAAACTGGAGAGGAAAGAGCGAATTAACGTAGTCGAAAAGGTCAGGATAGTACGTGTGTGGCAGATAGAAAATTTGGCGCGAACAAGAGTAAACGAAATCTGCGACTCCTACCTGCAGTAAGATGAAATACAAGATATTTCGGAAATCGCGGGAAATGTGGAAAAATTCGCGGGAATGTTAATTGGTAGAGAAACTTAACCTAAATGGCGCACAGAATTATGAGTACTTAAAATTAGTCGCTTAATAATAAATTGGCTGATGACTAACAGAAACAACAGAACAAATCACTCAGTCGAAACGGTAATGATAACGTTACAGGAGAAATTGATTAAAGGGCGCAGCCGGATATCGAGACAAGAATTAGAAAAGATAGGATAAAATATGATTAGCGATTTTGATGTATCTCTCTCACGAAGCGGTGTGTAGGCGATGATAACGTGTTTTAGTAGCCGATGTTGCAGGAAACCGGTGTGCAGGTCAAATCAATGCAATGATGACAGATGAAACCAGTAGCTGCTGAAGTCTCACGTCCGTTCAGATTAAGGTGGATCAGGTTATGTGACAACTGCAGATCAAGGTAATGTGTAATTCCAGGGCAAATTATGCACTAACTAGCTCAAGCCTAGCTGCCCCTTAGACAACACATCACCTGGAACAAGTTGCTCGCAGAGGTGCAACAAAATTATGTTAGTCAAACTGTAAAAACCTGGAGCCGATGTGAAGTTCGTGCGGCGCTCACCAGAGAGAGAGGGAGAGAGGGAGAGAAGAGAGAGAGAGAGAGAGCACGCATCCTCAAGTTAGAACTATAGACAGTATGCGCTTCCGTCCTCCTCCGCACGCTCAGGCCCTATACCAAATGTATGCCTGTGTAGCTAATATACACAATATGCATCTAAGGTACATGTGGCATTGGCTCTAGTGGTAGAGCGCTAGCCTGCCAACCCAGAGGACTCCGGTTCGATTCTCCGGTCTGTCTTTTCATTTTTTCCAAAAAATTGTCGCTATTTTCTATTCGTTTCATTCTCAATGTAGCAAATAAATTGTCAATAATATATATTTATAACTTTAAAAAAAAAAAAACATTTAAATTTAATTAGACTAAAAGCACTTGGTATAGGGTCCCTAGGGACTAGGATAGGGACTAGGAGCCCTAGAAACCTTCCTCAAAAAATTATAAACAATTATTAACATTAATAATAATTAACATGGAAGGGTTAGGCCAGGAAATCGAAGGGTTAAACCAGGGACCCCGCACGAATATTGTTAATAATAATTGTTAACAATAATAATTATTATTAATATGAAAGGGTTAAGCCAGGGGCCAAAGGGTTAAGCCCGGTGGGGCAAAAGGGTTACAGACCCCCCGCAGGTGTGCTGGATCATACATTGGTATAATACTGATGATGAGCTGTCCTTTACTCAAAAAAGTTCTTCACGCTCTCGCATTTTATATTAATCACAACAAGCATCTAAAAAATCCATTATGCGTATATAAAAATGCACTAGATATCGTCAAATGTAAGTGCGAATTTGATGTATAAATGTACCTTATATTGAAAAATGCATGAAATAAAAAAAAAATGTTGGTGATATTAATATTTCGGTAAATAATTTTTTTAAAATAAATACCATTCTTTTTGTATAAAAAAAGATTGTCTTTTTGTTTTTATATGAAAACTGTTAAAACTAACTACATTAAGAATAATAAGTATGAATTCTAAATAAAAATTTTTTTCGACAAAGTGGGCATTTGTGCAAATTTCAAACACATTTTATATAGGCAACGACATGCATGCACTCTAAAAATATTGATACATTTTACGTAACAAGACAGATCTTCTATATTAACACCTCGCTTAAACTTATATTTCCCTAACTTACTTACTTTTTTTAATAAGCTGAATAAGCTATGAGATTTAATGCTACTTTTTAGCATAAAAATCGACTCTGATCAGGTCAGTTTATTCATTTTCAATTTCTAATACTCATATTCGACTGTTGTATTAGATCAGAATAGAAATAATTCAATAGGAATCGATTTTTATTTAAACATTTTTTAAGTTTCCTTAGAAGCAATTCAGGTTTGTGGCTGCAATTTTTAATTAATCATAGAGAGAACTTTCTAGAAATTAAAAAATTTTTTTCTATTAAATATAATCTAAATTAAAAAATTCTAATTATATCTATTATTATGTGCGCTGTTAAATCATAAAAATAAAGCAGAATTTTTTAAATTGAGAATTTAAACTTTAAAAATTTTTTAATTATTGCACTTTGTAAACACACACTTTACATTTTACTTTGGTTCCAATTTAAATATTTGCAAAATTTTCGCTATCATATTTGTTGTGCAATTTTGTTTTATATCATCTTAAATTTTAGAAAGAAAATTATTTCAGTGCTTACATATCGCTGTTTTATGAACGTTATAATATTATACAACTTTATAGAAATCATATTACAAAGTCGGATTTATGTGCGTTGAGTTCAATGAATCTGTACTGAGCTTGCGCGGTCGTAGAATCCTTTTCGTATCATTGTTTCCATGAGTAAATAATTTTGTGCGAACATTCACTTAGATGGATTATATACATTCATTGTATTGTAAATATGAATTGATTGTAAATATAAATTTCATATAATGATCTCAGTACACCTGTCGTACCCTCTTTAGTATTGATTTTGGAAGGAATTTAGAAAGGTATATAAATTTAAGGACGTATATACTAATTTTTAAATAAATTTCATTGGTGTATATTATTCTTACTTCTACTTCGGAAATTCCGAGTGAAAATTATCTTAATAGAATTTATTAGAAATATATCTAAGGTTATTATATTTACCATCAAAACATATTTCTTTTGAAGTATTTATTACTACAAGCCTATGGAGATAGCGTCATATATCTGTGATTAATTGAACATGCTATAGCTGTAGAAACTTTAAGATATTACTTTTTTCTAGATTTATTTTGTACACAACGTTAAAATTTTTCCAGTAAACTTCACCCATTTTAGATAATAGATGTTGCACTATTGGACTATCAAAATACGACTATCAAGTCTCTATTTAATTATTTATTTAATAATCTTTATATCTCAAAAGTAAGTAACCGTCTTTTATAATATAGTTTAAACTAGTATCGGTTTTACATATCCATATATATATATATATATATCTAGAGAGAGAGAGTGAGAGTTTAAAAAACACTGAGTATTATACATAGATGATTTTAATTTTATAGCATCTTTGTATTTTCTTTTTAGTGGAAAACAAAAATGACCTAAAGCTTCAGCATTCTCGACTTTCAATTTGATTGCAGAATTTTTTATACATTTTTCTATCTCCACAAATAAATTTTCTTTTTTAGGGGAAGATTCGCTAATTGGTGTAGAAAAAAGAAAGTAAATAGAATGGAGCACCATAACCTTTACTGAATGAATAAAAAATTTTGAAGAAAACCCTTTGTAATAAATTATTTTACAAAAACATCTGGTTTTTCACTATAATTCACATGAAAACTTTTTCTTTATCTCAGAATGATTACGTTTCTTATATTTTCCAATATGCTTTATATGGTAAAATGATTTTATTGTTACAATATTAAAAGCAATTTTATTTTCGCTTTATTACATTTTTTTATAATAAAAATTTCATTCTATGCAATTTGTATGAAAATGTTGAAAAATTTTGTAAAACGTTGTATTTGACTTATTGAAAATTCAATGTCTTTTTAATTTATAATCAAACAAACAGAAATATTTCAAGCGTTAAGTTCGATTAATTTTCTACTATCATTTATTATGAAAAAGTTATACCAAATAGTATACTTTCTCTCCAAAAATATTTATTAAAAATCTTTTTCTTTTTATCGCAAAACGTACACCACTTAAATAAGTTTCAGATACTTAACAAAATTGGTAATGAAAACAAAATTGAGGTTTTATAATTTCTACTACAAAAAACCTATAGTAATCCCGAAGTGAACTAAATTTTCTAATGAAAAATTTTAAAGAAACAAACATAGCTTTCAAACTAATAAGTGTTATAAATCTAATCTTTGCAATAGTCATTTAGAAAATCAAGTATTTTGTGATTTTTTTCCTTTCTTATAAGTATTATAAACAAAAGCTAGATTAAACGTTGACGATAATTGTTATGATAATAATTTTAACTGATTTTGATAAATCTATTTGTTAGAACTATTTAAATTATAGATGCATGTATTATTATTTTATTTTCAGCTGTTAGCTTATTCTTTAGTATTTCTTAGAATACTTACATAGATTTTTACTTTATATTTCTTCGGAGAGGTAGTCTTCTTTTAACATCTTTTGAACGCCAAAACAAGGTTACATTCAATCTAGGAATAAACAGTCACTTTTTTTCAGCATTAATTAATTTAATTAATTGATTTGTTATGTATACTAGGGGATTTGTGGTTCGCATATTTTTTCCTGCATTCATATAATGTTAACGTAATACAGTTGGTCTCATCATACTAATGACCTAAAATAAAACGTATATTGACCAAGATATTGATATGACATGGTAGCGACTTTATGTTATTGCATGAATCATAAATATATTCATCAATACATATATAGAACCATATATATATTTGTTGAATGCAGATTGCCATACATAAAGATTATTAAAAAAAGAATTATTTTTAACTGTTAATAAAACATAAGCTAATAAATGAATGAATAAATCATAATCCCATCATTATAGCTACAATTTATTACATAGACAGAACACTCATTTGAGTATTCTGCTGAATTTCATATACATTTATCAATAGCAGGTACTTATTGTCTTAATGTGATAGATAGATTATAAATAAACTTATAGCCACAAAAAAAACTAGTTAATCAATATTAAGGTTTATAGCATTCTCTTGTAACAAGTGCAATTACAAGAATAAAACGAAATATTTTAAAATATGAAAGGTCGTGATAGTGATTGTAGTAAATAATAATATAAATAATCACAAATCTACAAAATGTTATAATTTAAATTTATGTGAGATTGTGATTTTCTATTGTGCAAATTTTTCTCCGTTTATTTACATAACGTAAACATACATAGAATACACATCTGAACTTGCAAGGATTTACCGTGAAATTTTGATAAATTGTTTTTTGCTGTGCAGAGAAAGAATAAATTTTCTTGTCGTTAGTTAATTTATTAGCTTTGATTATTTACATTACGTACATTATGTAAAGGTGAATTTGATGAAACAATATGAATTTAGTGAAACAATAAGTTTGAATGAATCGTGTTTTGTTGTATACGAAAAATGTAAAAATGTACATAATTGTTCACAATTTTCTAATACGATTATTAGTTTTATTTATTAATGAGTTAATTTAATTCCTAAGATTTTAATTTTTTTTTTAAATAATCGTTGTATGTTTTTCATATATAAGTAAGTTATCTCTAATATTCAGTGATATTATTCATTCAAATAAATTTTTATAGGAGAGCGTCAATGTCGTTATTAATATAGCAATGTATGTTCTGGGCCACCAGGGACCACGTGGTTGGAGGTAATAACGGTTCCCAGGGCTTAGGAGCACTAGTGTTTTCTGTCTCGTTTGGTAATTTATTTAAATGGTTATTAAAATTCCACTTAATAGTTATTAAATATTAGTAATTATATATAATGTTCAATAACGAATTAAAAATAGAGAACAAGGTGTTAGGATAATTTAAAAAAATGAAGGTACAAGTCGGGAAATTTTACCCGCGTACTCTGGGTTCACAGTCCACTGCTTTCTATGAAAACTACTATCACACGTACCCTGGAGAGTTCTTAATTTGTATATTAGCTATATATTTGGTATAGGATCCGACCGTATGGAGGAGGCGAGTGTGTGCTCTTTCTTGTAGAAGAGGTGTTATCGTTCTCTCACTATATGAAGGGGAGCTTACTAGCTTGAAATCTCTAAAATCTGAAAAAGAGAGAGAGAGAGAGAGTAAGAGAGAGAAAAGCTTTATTGAGCCGTGGGGTATAACCCCGTAGGCTATGAGCACAATACGAATCAGATACAATAAGTTAGAGCGCAGTAATAGGCAGTAAGATTATACAACTAAATACCAGGGTCATTTGAAAAGTCCGTGCAATGTCAGAGAGATGGCGCTATTAGTGCGCATCAAGGTTATTTTCAGTTATGGCATATCTTGGAAGAGCACACACCAAGTTTCAGCCAAAACGGCCAATTACTTTGCGTTTTACATTCGTTTCAATCAAAGAAATCGAGTGGTTGTAAAAAAATGGACGAAAAAGAATTTCGTGTATTGATTAAACATTACTTTTTCAAAGGCAAAACGCCTCAGGAGATTAAACAGAAGATTGATAAACATTATGGTGAATGTGCACCTTCGATTAGAATGATTTATAAGTGGTTTCAAAATTTTCGGAGTGGCCATATGAGCACAAAAGATGCTGAACATTCTGAACGCCCTGTTGAGGTTACTATTTCAGAAATCATTGATAAAAGCGACAATATGGTGATGGCTGACAGAAGCGTGAAGGTGCGTGAGATTGCTAGTACTGTAGGAATCTCGAGCGAACGGGTACATAATATTTTGCACCAACATTTGGACACGAAAAAGCTATTTGTTAGATGGGTGCCGCGATTGCTCACTATTGACCAAAAACGAGATCGTGTGTCATGGCGGTCATCTGCCGGGCGACGCGTGCTGTACGTCTGTTAGAATTATAAGCGCGATAAGTTAGTTAATTTGTTCTTTGTTCTCTATTGTAATAGATGTTAAGAACACCGATGTGCTCTATAGTGTTAAGACGTGTTCGCAACATCGTTCTGTTCATTAGGTTAAGATTTGTAAAGCTGGTTATAAGTAGAATTATGCAGTTTGTTCTTTCGCGGTTGTTCATGTACGTTTTCGAAGTTGAAGTGTAATTTCAATTTGACTTGATTAGAATCAGATTTGATTTCATTGTGAATTTTGCTGTGTATATAATTTCTTAATCACTTTCATTTCTTTACCTTCCCCCCCTCACGCCTCGATTGCTATGAGCGAGTGTGCCTCAATTGCCCGCCTTAAAAAATTGATAACGAACGAGCTTGCGTGTCATGGCATCCCTGGTGGGCATAGCAATTGAGGTAACGGGAACGGAAACGGTAAATTAGTGAATGGTTAATTGGGGAATTTTCCGTTGTGTACATACGCACAAAGAAAAGAATTTCCAGTTTCGTGTTTATTTTCTTAGGAGTGTTTTGTTTCGGATTACTAGTGACCTTTTCTCGGTGGAGGAGTCGAGTGGCCGCGAGTGCGTCATTTGGTTGTTTTGACACCGGACCCGAACTTAAACATTGGATTTGGGCATATCTCATGTTTTCTTTGTTAGATTTATGCAAGGTGATTGCTCGCCGGCTTAAAGCCTGAAAGAGAATTCGAGATAAAATTTCGGTGGTGTCGAACTGCATGACACGCGATAAAGGTATGCTGCCTCGATATTTTGAATTTCGGTTTCCCACGGAAAATGTAGCTAGCCTGTAGAGACAGGATTCTAATGTGCAGAATATTACGCGATGCGCACGCGAAAAGCCTTAAACGCGAAATTGACTCAACGGAACCGGCCGTACTGCTTGAGTGATGAGCCATCGCGGACTTCAGCGCGGTGACGTAGAAGAGCTGCGAGATCGATACTTGCGGTTTTTGATAAGAAAAAAGTGACCAGATTTGCATTCACCGGTATGTCCAAACGACTTGACGCTTGTTCAGATCCTGGATTTGCTATATGACAAATCGCGTGATGCAGCAGCGGACAGTGCGCGATGCACAAATTTCGGCGACGAGCCGGCAATAGCTGTTACGCCCTTGGCGGCTAAATTACCGCGCGAACAAGAGCAGACAACGCAGGAATTAATCACCGCCACTCCGCGCAGGCAAGTCCAGTTGCCGGGCAGAGGCACAGATGCGGCCGTCAATGAAAATGCGCTACCCTCGGCGGTCCAACCACCGTCGGCAGATCGGTTGTCGTCGGATAGCGCGAACCTACGCGCGCGCGACTAGGAACGTCGAAACCGGGGCGAAAGCAGCTAAATCTGGGGGGCTCTTACGTCAGTACCGCGCTGGATTTATAAGCGTGAAGTGAGACAGGGTATCACGGATGGCGCGAATGCTGTTTTTAGGATAGAGATGAGGCGGTGCACAGTGGAGTGACTCAGACCGAGCAGCAGGCTTCCTTGCCGCCACAGGCCAAGCCGCTCAGCAATCACGCGGCGCTAAAAGTGCCAGCGATTGCAACTGAGTCACCGGCTCACGCTAGCGCGCGAAACAATTTAACAGGGAGTGCGTCCATCTATCCCGATTCAAATAGATCGGCGAGTACAAAGTACCACGCGCCTAGGGTAAGCTCTTGGGTAGAAGACTAGGAGCGTGGAGTATGGACCACTACGGCGAATGAAGTGCGGATGCGAGCCTCGTTAAGTAAAGGTAGCGTGGTCAGCGTGAAGCGGTCTAAGAGAAGACAAGCTAGAAAGAGAGAAACCTTGGGGGTTAGCGATACGAGCACGTGCCCGTCGGATACGGATAGTTGTGATAAGTGGACAAAAAAATCGCTTAGAAAAAAGGTAGAGAAGCCAAGCAGAGAAAGCGGCCATCCGCGAATAAAGTATATGAATAGTATACCTGCGAACAGGGTAAGCGCACTTAATGCATGGTCTCTCCGCTTTTCGGGTAAAGACGGTATGAACGCGTTAAGTTTTCTATCGGGCTTAAGCGATTGTCAGCGCTATTACGGGATTTCTGACGAAGAGTTGCTTATCACGATAGGCACTACATTTCGCGATAAAGCGCGCTCGTGGTATAAGGTTAATTGTGGAATGTGGAAGACGCTGAAAGACTTTAACAGAAGTTTTCCTAGTGAATTCTGCCGGCGATTAAATAGAGAGTAACTCTACGGTGAGTTGCGTCAACGGACACAGGGTGAAAACAAGAAGATTACGTCGCGGCTGTCCAGACGATTTTGCGTCGTTTTGACCCACCGGTATTTGTAAAGCATCAGCTAGCGATGATCATAGAGGGTTTACATCCAAGATATAAACTATATCTTGAAACTGAGACCTTCTCTGATCTAAATAGTTTTAAAGAGGCAGGATTGGCTCTCGAAGATCGCATGGCCGGTTGGAAAAGGTGGCAAAAGCCGCCAACGCGACGTTAATTCCCGAATCGGCGTATGCAGACACGAAGAAGTCTTCCGGTAAATAGAAATTATTATTATTATTATTATTAACCAGAGTATAGTATAAAATATTACAACAAGTAGTAATAATTATACAATTATACATTACAAATTTGTAACCCGGCAGAGGATAAACCTGTTCGCTGGTCTGGTATTATAAAACTACTAACACTTAAAGAAATTAAAAGAAAAAAAAAATTTTAAACTGAGAGTAATTTTGTATAATAGTTTATAATATTTCACAAATGAAGTATGGCTTAATATTGGTAGCAAGAATGCTTCCTATAAAAGCTTACTTCACTAATATCTTCAATTTTGTTCTTCTATCTCCAATATCTGATTAACATTTGTCTGGCCGTTACGATTGTCGTCATTGATGCTTTCATTTTTCTTGCATATGATATTCTTTCATATGTATTTAGTCTAGCTGGACAAGTAAGTCCTGTAGCACACGTGACTCTATAGTGAGGGAACATTTCAGTATGTTGTTTATGTGAATCGCATTTACATGTTGCTGTGAATACTATGTCATCTAAGACTATCAAATCTTTATATTTAGGTTGTTGTTCCAGTGAGTGCAATGAATTAGTGAAAGTTTGATATCCTCTGATACCTCTATAAAAGTATAATAATGCTTTATTGTTTCCAAGATAATTGATGTCTCCATAGGTCATTCGAATATTATTTGTTTGTAGAATCGGTTTTCCTGATGTATTTTTTGGTTTACTTGTTTCTATTTGCATACAATTGTTGTCTGCAATGTCATCTATTTGTTTAAATACTGTTTCTATGGGTTTATATCTTACTTTATCTATATTTGGTTCTTTGTGATCTTCTTTGTTTTCTCCTTTTATGAAATGTATATGTTTTTTACCAATTAATTGTTTGTATGTGCAGTATTCACATTTATTAATGAAATTTATGTTGGTTGTATCTGTTTTTGTTAGAATGTAAGTTTCGTTTCTTTTTCCCTCTTTGAATCCGTTTTTTGTTTTGGTATTAATAGTTATCCTTTGTGAGTTCCATGCTATGTCAATCACATTTGCAATTGTTTTAATTATTTTTCTGTAGTTATCTGATACTTTCATTTTTTTCATGTTATATTCAGACATTCGACGATGAGAACGATTTTGATGAAGTGTACAAGTGCCTTGTGAACACAAATATGTCCTTACATCCAAGAGAAACTTATCCTTATCCTCATCCACATGGACTTCCAATGCTAAATTTAGACTATCAAAGTTCCCTTGTTGCTTTAGTTTGTAATAGATTTGTTTTAAATTGTTGCAGTGTATTTTGTGGTTCATTGTATTCCTGTATCTAGTATCTAGTATGGATGGCCTTTGATCCATTTTTTTATTTTGTCCTTTATTGTTTTTATATTGCTATTTAAAGTTTTGAGGTGAGAAGGTAGTTGATTGAAGGTGGCTAAAGCTCTTGTATAGCTATCTTTAATGCTGATTGTTTATTTTCTTTTAAGGGGCTGTATAGTTTTTTTCCTTGTTACGGAATTTTTCTTTAAGAACATATCTTGCAGATTGACATAGTGATACACTAGAGATTCCATGGTGAATGTTTGATCTATGTTTAGTGGATTTTTTTCATTTATAAACTTGTTTTTATTTATTATTTGTAATAGTCCCGTTTGTAGAGTTTGTATATATTTGAGTCTTCCAATGTATGCTCCACCCCATGCTATAATACCATAGTTGTTATGCTATGGAAAAGTGCATAGTAAATCATACGTAGATTATCTGTGCTCATTATCCTAGATAATTTGTGGAAAATATAAGTTAGATATTTTAGTCTATTGTATAGCATGTTTGTATGCAGGTCCCATCTCATATGGCTATCGAAATGCACTCCAAGGTACTTAGTGTTATCAACTTTTCGAATGGGTGCACCCTTTATTTTTATATGTAGATATGTTGAGTTGCTATTGCAGTTATTTCCAAAAGCCATATAAACTGTTTTGTCAATGATTAGTGACAGTTTATTCAATGCTAGCCAAATGGATATTTTGTTTAAGTAGAAATTCATATTTCTTTCAACTTCATGCCATGTTTCGCCTTTCACGATAATTACCGTGTCATCAGCAAAAGCCGACACACTATCATTTGGTAGCAATTGTAACATATCATTTATATAGATTATGAAAAATAAAGGTCCTAATATTGTACCTTGTGCTACGCCAATGTTGACTTGTTGATATTGACTATATTCACCATTGATTTTAACTCTTTGTTTCCTATTACTTAGATAGCTTTTGATAAGTTCATACGCACTTCCTCTAATTTCATATCTGTAAAGTTTTTTGAGTAGAATTTTGTGGTCCACAGTGTCAAAAGCTTTCGCTAGATCCAAGAAAGTTGCTGCTATTGATTTACTTTTGTCTAGTTGATTGTATATTGAGTTAGTTAGGTAGTATAGGGCATTTTTGGTGCTAAGACCTTTTCTAAAACCAAATTGTTTATTAGAAAATAAATTATGTTTGTTGAAAAAACTTGTAATCCTGATTTGTATTAATTTTTCAAAAATTTTGGCAATATTTGATATTAAAGATATAGGTCTATAATTTGTTGGTAGATACTTTTCTTTAGTTTTATGGATAGGAATAATTTCAGCACTTTTTAATTCGTCAGGCCATATTTCTTTTTGTAAGCATAAATTAAAGATATAGGTCAACGGATCACTTATGTGATTTATTATCATCTTTAGTACCTGAGTGTTGATGCCGTCAGATCCTCCATTTTTGTTGCCCATTTTTCTTATTGTTTGTTGAACTTCTATTCTATTTGTTAAATGTAGAAAAATACTGTTGTTGTTCATAGATGGTAGAGTAATGTTACTATTTATTGGTTGTCTAATATTATCACATATCTGTTTACCTACTGTACTGAAAAATGTATTCATTTGTTCTGCAATGTCGTTTGAGTTTGTAATTTTATTATTACCTATTAATAGATGATTTATGTTATTGTTTTTTTTGGTTTTCTTCCCAATTTTGTTGTTGATTATTTTCCATAATTTTCGTGGATTGTGTTGATTTGATTTTTTTCATATTTTTCTTTAGCTAGATCTATGGTCTTTTTTAAAGTTTCTACATAGTTTTTATATTTTTCTCTTTTTATTGTATTATTGGGATCTTTTTTCCAATTATTATAACGTTTTTCTTTGTGTGCACATGATATTATTATTGCTTTAGTTATCCAATAACTCCTTGGGTTCATTTTATTCTTATTGTATTTATTGTTATTAGATGATGCCTTGATACATGTTTGTATTTTTTCTATTAATTTGTTCGTAGCTAGGTTAGGCTCTTTTATTATTTGTATGTCAGCCCAGACAGTTCTTTTGGCTTTATTTTTTAGTTTAAAAT
Source organism: Phymastichus coffea (assembly GCF_024137745.1). Taxonomy (NCBI): domain Eukaryota; kingdom Metazoa; phylum Arthropoda; class Insecta; order Hymenoptera; family Eulophidae; genus Phymastichus; species Phymastichus coffea. The sequence continues at coordinate 1,257,956 of NW_026706824.1, read as the reverse complement.
TATAGGTAGTTTAATTTATAATTATTCCTTAGACTCATCATTATTGGGTAGTGATCATTGAAGGGTACGTTGAGGACGTAAGTTTTATATTTGACTTTTTCTAGCCTAACACAAAAATTATCTATACATGTACCTTTGTTAATATCAATATTGGATGATCTTGTTATGGTATGTAGACCTGGGCAATATCCATTTTCTAGCAGTACTTGTAGAAAATCTTGATCTAGTATTTCTTCTCTCAATATATCAAAATTAAAGTCTCCCATTAAAATATTGTTTTTATATTTTTTGTTTATTTTCAATAATTCTTTGAGATTCAAAAGGAATTCAGATTTAGATAAATCATGGGATCTGTTAATTGCAGACAGCACCAAATTTTTGTCGTTTTCTAGTGTAATATTAGAGTTAATTATTTTTAATTTATCTATTTCAAGAATTTCTGTAATTTCGATGATTTCTTCTTTCATGTACAAAACAACTCCATCTGATTTGTTTATTTTACTTTCATTATAATATATTTTATAGTCTGGAATATTGAACATTTCATGATTTTCTAAGTACCATGTTTCTGTGCATACTATTATACACGGTTTTTTATCGAGGTTCTTCAGAAATACTAGCAATTTATTGTAATTTTTTTTAGGCTTCTGATGTTTATACATAGAATGATATTATTTTCTTTACATATATATTTATTTAGATCGTCAATATTATCTGTTTTATGTTCATTTTCAAATATAATATCATATAAATTGTTATCCATATTGTAATATTGCAGAAAACTATTTAGTATTCCTGGTTTTATTACCTGTTGGACTTGGTGTAGATAACGATGATAACGATAAACTGTTATTTATTCTCGGACGGTTATATATCTTGCGGGTGTTTGTTTCAAAGTTTATTCTACCAAAATATCTTTGATGAGTTGGTTAAATCGGTCGAAACTATAGACAGTTTAAAAGACGCAATGGATGAGGTCCTAACGGTTGAACCCTCTAAAAAGAAAGCGCAGCAGCAGAGCAAGAAGCTAGGAAAGAAGGGCAGGAAGCAAAATAGTGAAATTGCCGTGGCTACAGCTGATAAGCAACAGCCACAGGCGACGAACTAGCTTGCGAACGGAGCCGGGCTTGCTTGTCAGAGCGTGCATACTTCGTGGGCCCCGGCTGCAGATGTAGCCCCTATCTTGGTTCCGCAGCAGCACAATCAAGGAGGTAGCAATTAAACTAAGGTAACAATTGAAGTAAGCCATTTATGGGGGCCGGATACAATTGCAACGCGTTAGGGCTTAGGAAGGCTCAATGGTCAGTAGCTCAGGTTAATCCGCAGGTAGTTTTATTATACATTATGCTAACAACTGCTCGACGCGAATTGCGGAGCCGGCGCTGTGGGACAATCCGCTACGTGTATAGAGGTTGCCCTACTTGTAACGAGGTGAAGTAGGGAAACTTCCGTGCGGAAGCTGTCGATCGCTCGACGACTCCTGCCTAAGATGGATCGAGCGGGCCATTGAGGTAGAGAAGGTGCTTTGCGCAAGGAGCGAAGGCACCGTGGAAGAAAGGAATAGAATTGAGACAAAAAGGGAAGGCGAGAACAAAGCAAAAATTGCCAGTTAGGCGGCTCCTCTCTTGGATTTAGTAAAAGAGGAAGACAAGAACAAGGCAAGAACTGCCAGTTCTGCGCCTCCTCTCTTAGATAAGGTTATAGGGGAATATTTGAAATTCAAGGCTAAAGTCAAGCGTGCAGTATTTGTAGAATATGAGGATTCGGAGAAAGGTAGTAGGGAAATTGTAGAGTTTAAAAACGTATTTAAAGGCGAGTTTAGTAGTTCGACATTGAAAGAGTTTCGGGCGCAGAGTGACGAGGGCGTGAGTTTCCCTAGTAGGATCAGCAATGAATCCGGAGAGATAAATTAACGCGAATCGTTACAGCAAGTCGCCGAAAGTTTTCAAAGAGGTCGACATACTCGTCCTAATATGCGGGAAATTTTGCCCGATACGGATGCGTATGATGCGATTGGGTTTAACAAATTTTGCGCGATAGTAAGCTCGTCCGAGAAGTGCCCAGCGAGGCAAAGTGAGTTGCCATCGTTGCGCACGAACACGAGTATTGCAGGTTCGAGTATTTCGCCCACGGTTGGGCAGGCTTCGGAAAACGCCGTTGCTTTAGGAAATCAGGGCGAACCTGCGGTAAAATTTGTTGGTGAGAAAGCGAGCTCAGGCGCTGCGCTCCCGTCGCAGGGGGGCTGTGACAAAGGTCCTGGTCACGCGCGATAGAAGTGAGCTTTGTTGATAATAGGGTTGGATTTGGACGTTTGCTCGTCGGTGCCGACGCACCTTCCGTTTTGGTGAGGGGAGGGTCTGAGTGGGACTCAGAAATCCCGAAGATAACGGCAGATGAATCGGACGCAGCGTTAGTCGCAGTCGTAGAGAACAGGTTCTTTATCAAGGTCGACATAGGCGGGCAAGTCTATACAGCGCTGCTAGATTCAGGTGCTCAGGTATCGGTAGTGGGACCGAATTTCGGCTTACGGTTTAGGGATCGTTTAAAGCCGCCTACGATATTCGTACAGGGCACATCGGGTGAGAAGCCCCGAACGTGGGGCGACTTCAAGCTGAGTTTTGAAATTGGTGGTAGGACGGATTGTTTAATTGATTTTAGGAGCCGACTTTTGAATAGCGTGGGATATAAATTTTAGCTACGGTAATCGAGCTTGGCGAGCAGGTGATCAAGGCGATTGGTATTCGTTAGCAGAGCAGAGTAGTAACGAGGTAGTCGTTTGTGCGGAATGCGCAGGTCTAAGTAAGTACGAGGAGGCTCAGCGAGAGACAATCCTGGCGTTATTTCGCCAAATTGCCCCGGAACCTGGCGAATCTCCGGCGGTTACTAGAGTTTTTGAACACATCATCGATGTAGGTGATGCGCGCCCGATAACTACTCCGATGCGTCGAATGTAGCCTCCGATATTAGCGTTCACGCAAGTAGAGACTATGCAGCTATGGAAAGCGAAAATAATTAGGCCATCGAATAGTCAATGGACTAGCACGTAATGGCAATCGTAAGAAAACAGGATGGTGGTTATAGATTTTGCATCGATTTTAGACCGGTAAATAAAGTTACGAAAGTAGACGCGTATCCAATGCCTAGCATTGATGCTATCTTGGACAGTCTACCTGTCGAAAATATATCTGCAAGCGGCGTTTTGGCAAATTCCGCTATAGGAAAATAGCAATCAATATACGGCGTTCGCGTTCGCTGGTCTTGGTTTATGGGAGTTCGAGCGAACGCCGTTTGGTTTGCGCCGACTACTTTCACGCGTCTGATGGATGCATTTTTCGATCCAGAATACGAGCCGCATGTTTTTCGGTATCTCGACGATTTGATGGTAGTTAGCGCGGATTTCGATAGCCAAGTGATTAGAGAAGGTTTTGGAAGTGTTTAGTAAGTGTCGATCTAGAAATCAACTTAGAAAAGTTCCATTTCTTCTGTACCAAGGTAACTTATTTAGGGTACAGATTAGATAGCAAGGATTTGCATCCGGATGATGACAAAGTGAAGCCAATAGTAGATTATCCTGCACCAAGTAAGGTAGCTCAATTGCGCCGTTACCTAGGTATGGTAGGATGGTACGCTCGTTTTATCGAACACGTGACTGAGATAAAGGTCCTGTTGACCAAGCTTATTTGGAAGGACCAGCTATGGGAATGGTAAGAAGAACTGCAAATTGCATTTGAGAGGTTGAAGCGCGCATTAAGAGAGGCGCCGGTACTCGCGCTCCCTGATTTTACACGTCCCTTTTAATTGCACTGCGATGGCTCTTCCCTCGCTGTTGGCACGTGTTTAGTCCAGGTATTCGACGCCGGCGAGCATCCCATATGCTGTGCCAATCTGATGCTAAGCGCGCACGAGTGGAATTACACGGCGAAAGAAATCGAGTTTTTGGCAGTACTTTTTTCGGTACAAAAGTTTAGGCCTTATATTGAAGGCTCACACTTTGTCATCGTTACGTATCATAGTGCGCTCACTAGAATCCTAAATAAACGCGAGCTAACAGGTCGATTGGAACATTGGGTACTAGAATTTTAGCAGTTAGATAGCGAAATAGAACATAGAAAGGGAGCGCTGCATCATGGACCGGATGTACTTCTGCGAGAATTTGAGGACAAGCTCGAGATTTGCGTATTTGGTAAGATATAGATTGCTTGGTATCTACAACGCGTGAAAGACGTTCTTCAAAGACCGACTAAATTCGAGAATTGGGGAGTAGAGAATAACATCCTTTATCGGTTTATGCACGATCACTTGCTCGATCCGGTAACTAATTGTGAGGAATGCTGGCGCATGGTGGTGCCGCTGGAGTACCGGGAAAGGGTGTTGAGAGACGCTCATTGCGAACTGTTTTTCGGACATTTCGGCCGTGAAAAGATTTACGATCGAATTGCTCGCGAATATTACTGGCCAGGAGGGTGGTATGATGTGAGGACGTTCGTAGATGAGTGCTCTCAATGTCACAAGTACAAGGTAAACCAGCAGGCGCCTCGAGGTCTAATGGGTAAACGTGTAGTAGAAAAACCATGAGCCGTGGTAGCGATTGACATGGTAGAGTGGCCCCGTAGCAAGAATAGGTTTAAATACCTGGTGGTTTTTCAAGACTTATTTACCAAGTCGGTCGAGTTAAAACCGCTACGTTCGGCGGACGGTCTTGCTCTTGTTGCCACGCTTGAAGAGTTAATCCTGGTTAGGTGGGATACTCCGGAATATATCGATAGTGATAAAGCAAAGGTATACAGGAGCAAAGTGTTTCACGATAGGTTGCGAAAGTACGGTATCGAGCACGTATTATGCCATGCGTATCATCAGCAAAGTTACCCGGTTGAGCGTGTAAATCGAACTCTAAAAACGATGATAGCGATGTTTGTAGATGCCAACCACACGAGCTGGGATAGGTACTTGCATGAATTTCGTCATGCTATCAATTCGGCGACTCAGGCGTCTACAAAAGTATTGCCAGCTATTCTAAGCTTTGTTAGGGATTCGCGTCCGGTAAAGAGTTTAAAGCACGAGATTAAGGTAAAAGTCCCTATTGTTAAGATAGATACGAAGGCGTGAGAAGACAATCTATCATGTTTAAATACGTTACGCGACTTGGTAGCTAGGTATATTGATGAAGCTTAGGAAAAGCAACAGAAATACTACGGTAAGGGTAGGCATCAGGTGCTTTTCCAGGTAGGTAATTTAGTTTTGCGCAAAGTGCATACGCTTTCGAGCGCATCGGATAGTAAAAACGCGAAACTCGATCCGAAATTCGACGGAGCGTTTGAAATTATTTCCGTAATTTCGCCCGAGATCTACGAGTTTTCAACAAACAGTAAACATCGTACTACTCGAGTCCATATCTCTGAAATTAAGCGTTATGTGCCTCCGCGAAAGGTAAATAAATAGGCTCAAAGACGATTCAGATATGATAATTTTTGTTTGTTTGTTTGTTTCTTTTTTTTTAAGGTTTAACGAGTGCAGCGACGAAAAGTGGTAATGGCTGAGTCCGGAGACTCGGGCCGCATCTCTCACATCGCCGAGGACCAAGTACCTTCTGAGGTTATGGAGATTAACCAGGCATCGAGGTCTGCCGCCCCGCTTCCGGGCTTCGGGCAGGCGGCCTCTAACAACGCCGAGGTTGCTTCCTACACCTCGTAGTTGACCAGGATGTTGATTGATGGAGGCGAGGATGGAAAGGCGAAGGAAATTCCTTTGCCGCTGACTTTGCCCTCACCTCCGACGCTGTTCGCACAGTAGGGTCAAAGTGGACAAAAATCTCCATCAGCCACATACTGCGATAAATTTCGACCAGTTCTTTTTTAAACCGTTCAGGGGAACCTTCTCTAACAGTGAGCTTGCGACCAGAACCTAGAAAAACTTATTTCCTACGAGACTCTACGTACAAAATTCAAACCACAAAAGTTAACCTTTAATCATTTGCTATACAATAAGTTAACAAACTCTATATAAACATACATATACATAATAAACAAACAAACCCACCAACCCCAAACATGTAAACCCCAAATCTACAAATCCCCAACCTTTAAACCACATTCCCACCACCCTTAACCCACAAACCTCAAACTCACAAACCTAAAACCTATAAACCTAAATTCAAAATTCATTAGACTCAAGATTCTTCATGATTCAACAGAAAAGCATAAAAACTTTTATCTGAAAGTTTGTTAGCTGTAGTCCCTTAATCCTCAATCACATAAACAACAAAATCACAACGCGAACACCCTCAAAACTCAAACCTATAAACCTCAATTTAACATTCTTTTGGCTCAAAATTCTTTATGATTCAACAGAAAAGTATAAAAACTTTAAACTGCAAGATTGTAAACTCTAATCCCTTAAACCTTAATCATATGAACCATAAGCCCAACACGTACGAACCTCATACCCACAAACCTCATACCCACATACCTCGAACCTATAAATCTTAATCCAACATTTATTAAAATTCTTAATAAATCAATAGAAAAATATAAAAATATCAAATTTCAAGCTTGTAAATTTAAATCCTTCAACCCTCAAACATATAAACCACAAAACCTCAACACCCTTAACCCTCAAACCTCAAACCCACAAACCTGAAAACCTATAAACTTCAATTTAAAATTTTTTTGGCTCAAAATTCTTAATATTTTAACAGAAAAACATAAAAACATTAAACTGCAACCTTTTAAAATATAATCCCACAAACTTCAATCACGTAAACCAGCAGCACAACACACTTAAACTTCAATCATATAAACCTCAATTTAACATTTTTTAGTCTCGAAACTTTTTACTGTTTTAACACAAAAGTATAAAAACTATTAACTCCTCGCTCGTAAATGTTTATCCTTAGATGCTTTATAGTTATAAAGTATAATTAAATTATAAGAAAAACAGAAGTATAATTAGACTATAGAAAACTAAAACTCATAAGTTTTAATATTTTAAATATTATTGCCTAACTTAATTAGTTTCAGTTTAACTTTCACTTACTTACACACATTACCACGTGGATGTTGAGGTCCAGACTTTAACATGCGTTCTTCTATTTTTTTTTTAAGTCAAATGCTGGATTTTTGTATCATACATTGTATCGTTCAAGAAAATTTTATTTATTTTAATAACTGTTTTGCTTCTTTAGTAAGTGCTATTATCTTCTATTTTTTAATACATCTAAATGAGGTAATTAAAGGATCTGATGTAATAAGCATACAATGCATTACATCTACATTAGTTTTTGACCTCTGATACAGTCTGCTATGTTGGCTTCGAACTTTTCTAAAGATTTTGTTACTTACTTCCTGTGCTTCTTCTGAAAATCAACCAATAGGTGCTGGAAATTGTCTCATGATATCACAACTGTGTATTAACACTTTATGTACGGAAGGTGGTATCGAGTACCATGGATATAACGTAAGGCATAATTTGGCCGTTTCTGTACAGTAAGTTTTAAATTTCTCAATGTTGAATTCCTTAATACTTCTTCGTCTAAAGTAGACAATATTCTTTGTAATGTGTGATATAATAAAGAAAATATATCAACTTCTGAACCATTACTATCATTAAGAAAGTATTCTGGATAGCAGTTTTCTTTAGCTTCTATAATTTTGTTGTACTTAGGATAAACTTGGTTATCATAAATCCGTTTATTATAAAATCTTAATTTATCGTACTTACTTTTAGATAAACGTACATCTACATACATAGCTACAAAATTATTTATATCCTGTACTTTTTGATTTTCTTTTAATTTGAGAGCCTCTAGAAGTCCATCCTTAACATGATTGGCAACAAGCTCTGAACAACGTCTTTTTTTCGTCCTGGAACATCCTTCTTCAAAAGAAGTACGTGGTCTACCTTTTCGAACATTACTAAATTGAGATGATGTATTAATGTTAACATTATGTGATGTTGTATTAGTAGATGTCGAAGACTGATAATCAGAAAAATCCACAACAAAATCCTTTTCTAAAAAACTATTGTATTTTGATATAAAACGATTTTTGTTTCGAGCAACACTAGACCAATTTGAGTTAAATTGTGATAAAAAAGTTTTCTTTAATTTATTACTTACAATTTTTCCAATATAATCAGGAAATGGATATTTTAATTAGATATTAATCTCTACATACTACAACGTTTTTCAAAATTAGAATACAATAAATATATACTACTGTGGGCAAAAAGTAAGGTGAATTTGTTTGTAAAATGAAAAATCTTTATTTATTCTTCTACATCAATGTCATCCCCTTCGAAGTAATCCCCTCCCGATAAAATACACTTATGCCAACGTTTTTTCCAATCCTCGAAACATGCCAAATAGTCCCTTTCCGGTATAGCCATCAGCGCCTTCTTCGATTCAGCTCTTATCTCCTCAATCGACTCGAAACGCCTTCCCCGGAGTGGTCTCTTGAGTTTTGGGAATAGCCAGAAGTCACACGGAGCCAAATCAGGCGAATACGGTGGTTGCGGAACGATATGCGTCGAATTTTTGGCGAAATGGTCACGAAGAACGAGTGCAGTGTGAGATGGTGCATTATCGTGATGCAAAAACCAAGAGTTGTTGGCCCATAATTCTGGTCTTTTTAGACGAATTGCTTCACGCAAACGACGCATAACGCTCAAATAATATTCCTTATTAACAGTTTGGCCGGGTGGAAGGAATTCATAGTGCACCACACCACGAAAATCGAAGAAAACTGTCATCATGACCTTGATTTTTGAACGACTTTGACGTGCTCTTTTCGGTCTGGCCTCGCCTTTAGCACGATATTCGCTTGATTGGTCGATTGTTTCAGGGTCGTAAGCATAAATCCAAGTCTCATCTCCCGTAATCATGCATTTGAGCTTGTCCTGATAGTCAGAAAGCATTGTTTCACACACATCAACGCGGCGACTTTTTTGCAAGAAATTGAGCGTTTTCGGTACCAAACGAGATTTGACTTTTCGTAGGCCCAAATGGTCTTTCAAAATTGTTTTCACAGATCCTTCTGATATTCCGATCATATCAGTAAGGTCTCTAACAGTCAACCGATGATTTTCGAGCACTAATTCCTTCACTTTATTGACGTGTTGGTCATCTGTTGACGTCGATGGTCGTCCGGAGCGCTCCAAGTCATCAACACGTTCTCGTCCCTCTTTGAAGTCTTTGTACCACTTATAAACATTTTTCTGCGACATGGTAGAATCACCAAAGGCCTTCCGCAACATCCTCAACGTTTCCGCAGCCGAAATTTCATTCCGCAAACAAAATTTGATGGCACTTCTTTGCTCAATTAAATCAGACATTGTAAAAATCGAAACATGCACTCTTGGTTGTTTGGTAAACACAAGCGTAAATATATTACTGATGATGACATTGACATGAAATTTGTCCTACCAACGCAAGTTGGTGAAATTAGTCCAACCAACTCAAGAAAAAAAGAACTAGCCCGAAATGTTAAGCCCGCGAAGTTTAAATTGAAAATTCACCTTACTTTTTGCCCACAGTAGTAATATTTTAACTATAATTTTGCTAAAACTATTGATGTTTAATGTTTATATATCCTGGAACGGTAGTCGATTGGATTAATCGATCCGTTCACGATTCGTTTACTTGCGATGTTAGTTCGAATGACTAAGAGAGAGAAGGGTGGCGCGAGGGTTTGAATATTCAGTTAAGCCTCAGTTGCATTCGCGAGAGTATCGCTGTGATTAGTTTTGCACTGCATTTCGCTGTTATTTTTATAAATAAAAAGTTTTCTTGTTGAATACGTGCGAGTGCAGATAGGGATCATCACAACAGCAGCATCTAAAGCAGCAGCAAAGCAGCAGCAAGCAGCAGCAGAATTTTGGAGCGAGGCAGCGCAGCTGATATTTGAGGAGCATCGACCGTTTATTCTGATCAACAATTACGGCTGATTACAGTAATTGCACCGCAGGGTAGGTGTACCTCCATTTATTATTGCGCGACAAAATACTTTCGAAAGTATTTTTTGTATTCGCGCCGAGCGTTAGATTTCGCGGCAATTATCGAATTCTCTCTCTCTCTCTCTCTTTCTCTCTCACCGGATTATAATAAATAATTGTGAATCCTATTCGCGTGCGTTAGTCTTTCGGCTCATTAAACGTCATTTCGTTTCCTATTTGCTTAATAGATCTATAAAGGCTTAAGTCTTAATCCGATTTCGTCTAAGGAATTAGGTGAATTAGGCATTGGTTGGAAAGAAGACACTTAAACGAAATCATCAAACGTAAAGGCGAATACACTCTACCTGTTTAACGGAGCGACGGTTAGCTCTACGTTATGGGAGTTTGTGCTTCAATGAATTTCTCATTTTTTGCTAGGTAACTACCCCGTTACAATCCTAACAAATTATAAAATATTTTAAATTGAATAAAAGTAGGCAAGAATCCAGTTATACTTTAAAAAAATGTAAAACTGATAAACGTATTATTAATCAGTTAATTCATTTTTTAACATAATTAAAACATTGGTATACTTGAAATATAGTATATTGTATTATTATAATGATTGTTGAAATTGGACTGGAAGTTTGAAGTCTATAAATAATGGGTATAACATTCATAACTTTATAATATCTAGCTTAACATTTTGGGTTACAGATTGGTTACAGATGGTTACAGATGGGTTACATTTTGGGTTACAGAATACTCAAATAAAAGACCTGATGTCATCTTAATTTATAATTCTGAGTTTTTAATTTTGTTGAGTTTCAATTTCAAATTCATGTATATATTGTTTATTACTATTAGAGGTAAAAAATATAAGTTTAGTAATTTTATTTCATCCTATTGAAAACTAAATGTACATGATCTTTTAATTTTATTGCCATTTACTTATTTTAATTTCAATTTTCAATAAAATGAGTTACCAAGTATAATCGTATATGAATTTTTAAAAAAGATTTAAGTTTTTAAAAAACTTAAAAATAAAAAAAAATGTGGATTATGATCAATTTTCAAATTTGTTCTTTACTTTTTATTTAGCTAAAAGAACGATTAAACATCATTGACATTTTTTATAGGTAAAAGATATTATCTGAACTTATTAGAGGACTATATACAACTTATGTATTGTGTTAGAGGCCTGCAATGGCTCGGTCAGTAGGGCGACGGACTCACACCCAGTAGGCCCGGGTTCGATTCCCAGTCCCTGTTGATTGATACAAGCACCACTGAAAAAAGTTTCATGTGCTTTGTTCTCAAACACATTGCAAGCCTCCATCACTGATTAGCACTGATGGAGCATAAATAGAGCGACATTAAACAAAAAAAAAAGTATTGTGTTTAATTGGTGTAGTTGAGATTTGGAATTTTTAGTTTAAAAATTTATCAGATTCAGATTTTTTACTTTAGGATTTGGAATTTAAGAAATTCAAGCATACGAGTATCAAGTTTACAATTTTTTCGTTAAACTCTTAAACGGTTTTTCCGAGTTTGAGGTTATGGGGCATTGAATTTATGATTTTAAGGATTTGGTTTATAGAATTAAAGATGAAAAGGTTTATAGTTTATATGCTTTTCTGTTGAATCATTAAGATTTTTGAGTCTAATGAATTTTGAATTGAGGTTTATAGGTTTGTGAGTTTGAGGTTTGTGGGTGAAGGTTGGTGTGATTGTGGTTTAAAGGTGGATGGTTTGTAGATTTGGGGTTTACATCTTTGAGGTTGGTGGGTTTGTTTGTTTATGGATATAAGGTTTGTTATCTTATTGTATAGCAAATGATTAAAGGTGAACTTTTGTTGTTTGAATTTTGTATGTAGAGTCTCGTAGGAAATAAGTTATTTAGTGTTACGTCTCGTGCATAAACTACGAATAGCGAATGTGCGGTACTTCTTTTCTGCTGGTTTTAGCACTCGTGATGCAAATGCAATTGGTTTGTCCTCGCCTATTTTGCCTTGTGAGAGTACACACCCTAATGCGAAATTTGATGCGTCTGTTGTTATTATGAAGGGTTTTGTCATGTCTGGATATTGCAGTATTGGTGCAGAGCATAGAGCTTTCTTTAAGTTTTCGAATGATTTTTGTCTCTCTGTATTCCAGACAAATTCTATGTCTTTTTGTAATAGCTGTATTAATGGTTTGGCTATATCTGAAAAGTTGTCTATAAAGCATCTGTAATAGCTAGTAAGTCCCAAGAATTCTCTAATATTTTTAACTGTTTTAGGGATAGGAAATTTCTGTATTGCTTCGATTTTTTTTGGGTCAGTTTTTACGCCTTCTTCATTTATGATATGTCCTAGAAATTCTACTTCTTTTTGAAAGAATTTGCATTTGCTGGTTTCTAATTTGAGTCCTGCTTCCCTTAGCTTTTGTGCTATGAGCTTGAATCTTGCGTTGTGTTCTTCTACTGTATTTGCCACAATGATTACGTCGTCAATGTATACATAGCAGAAGCCTTTTTCTCTTAAATCTCCGAGTACTGTTGTTAGTGCTCTTTGAAAAATTCTTGGCGAATTGATTAGTCCAAAAGGTAGCACTTTAAATTCGAAGCGTCCTAAGCCAGGTATGCTGAAGGCGGTTTTGTGAATGTCTGATTCTTTCATTTTTATTTGATGGAATCCAGAAACCATGTCAATAGTTGTCAAAAATTTGTTTTTTCCTATACAATCAAAGATTTCCAATATGTTAGGTATCAGGTAAGGGTCTGGTATTATTTTAGCATTCAATTTTGTGTAATCTATGACTAATCTCCATTTTTTTTTTCCCTCTTTGGTGAGTCCTTTTTTTGGAACGACCCATACTGGTGCATTAAAGGCGCTTGTTGAAGGTCTAACTAATTTGTTTGCAATTAGTTTTTTTGTTTCGTCTAATGCCACTTGTTTCAGTGTGTAGGGTAAAGGAAATTGTTTGATATATACTGGCTTTTCGTCTGTTAAGTTGATCTCGTGTTCTTCGATATTGCACATGCCGAGTTCATCTCCTTCTAGCCAGCATATGTCTTCGAATGATATGATCAAGTTCTCTATTGCTCGTTTTTTATTGTGGGTTAAGTGATCTAGCTATACTGTCTCAATCAGTCGGTTTCGTCTTTCTTTCGTGTCTTGAGTTTCTGGGGCTTTTTCTTGTGTGATTTCCCTTTGTATTTCTTTTTGTGTATCTATAGTTTCATTACCTGATAATTCTGCTTCTTGTATATGTATATTTTGTTTTGTATTGTTCTCTATTTTTATTTTTTGTTCTAATATCGAACAAAAGGTATAATAGTTGTCCATGATGTATTCTTCTTCTGTTTGCTCTTTTTTATTTTCGAGAGCTTCGTTTATATTTTCCATGAATTTTGCTAAATTTTCTTGATACGTTTGTTCGTTGCCTTCCTCTTGTGCTTGCTCTGTTTTTTCTTTTTCTTGCGTGTTTATTTCGTTTACTGTCGTTAATATTTTTTCTAGATCTTGATATAATGATATGTCCTCATCTTTTGATGTAATGTCATATTTTCTTGTAATTTCTTCTGTATTGTTGGCTTCTTGGTTTGAAGTAACAATCGATTTTTCTGATAATGTAGTAATTGTGGGAGTTGTGTGTTTATCTTTTGTAGATTTTACGAGTATTTTTTCTCCATTGATTTCTAGGTATCCTTCATCTAGTCTCACCTTGTAGTCTAAGAAAATGTTTATTCCTAGAATTCCATCGTATGGAATAGAGAAAGTGTCCGGGGCTACATGGAAATCAAAGTATGTGTTTTGTATTGGTATCTTCGTAGATCCTATGGTTTTGATAGACTTGTCGGTTATTCCGGAGATCAATATCCGTTCATTGCTATTTATGTCTCGTTTTGAAATACTGTTATTTTGTATGATGTTTAGTTGAGCTCCGCTATCGATCAACAATTTGAGTTTTTTGTGTGAATATGGATCATCGACTTCAATATATTGCAGTAAATTTTCCATTTTCAATAGGTATGTTTTTGCTTCTATGTTGGCTGTGTTTTTGATTTGTTGTGTTTTTGTATCTTTTTGTTGTGGGAGCGCTTTTTCGTTGTGTTCCCTTTCTAGGCGTTCCCTCCAGAAAGGGCCTCGAAGTTTCCCGCTCTTCCTTTATTTCTAAAGCAATTTTGTGTTGTGTGACCGGCTATTTTATATTTTTCGCAGAATTCGCCGACTTGTTTTTGTCGTGACAAAATTATTTTGCATTCATCGATTACGTGGCCGTGTTTCTTGCAAAATTCGTATATCTTTTGTTGATTTGTTGGTGTGTTGTTCATTAATGCGCTTAGTTTCCTACACTCGTTTATATTATGTCCTGGACTTTTGCAGTAGGCACAGCCTTTCCTTTGGAATCCATTATGATTTGAAATATATGATAGGTGTTGGGTTTGTTGAACTTGCTGCGATTGCGTTTTTAGGAGTGGGCAATACTTAGCTGTGTGGCCTGTGTCTTCGCAACACTGGCACTTAAATTTCTGTTTAGCTTTGAATTCTGTGAACATGATTTTTACTTGGTCGCAGGTGTCTTGTTCGTGGCCTACTTCTTCACAGATAGCACATATTTTGTATAGAGACTTTTTTATTTCTCCTGCTTTACAATCTTTTACGAGGTGGCCCATATTATTGCACTTTCTGCATATCACTTCCGGGCATTGCTGCATTGTATGTCCAATCTTCTCACAATTTTCACATTTGTTTTGTTTTGAAGTTTGGTCATTCTTACAATTTATTGGGTTGTGTCCTGTTTCGTTGCATTTCCACCATGCTTCGTAGTTACTGATGTGTGGGCATTGATCTACTTCATGTCCCATTTCTTGACAATATTGGCAGTGTATATTTTGTCTTTTGTTTAAACGACAGGCACTTATTGAATGGCTTGGTTGGCTACAGAATTTGCATATTAGATTAATTTTCTTTGGCACTTTCTTGCAACTATTCGAGAAATGATCTGTTCCTTTACAGTACACGCAGGCTGCCGTGCGACAAAATAGAGCTTCATGTGAAAATTCTCTGCATATTTGACATGTGAGAATTTTTGTTTCCTGAAATTCTTCTTTATTGTTCGAATATGTATAGTATCTACTTGGTTTTGTTGTGTATTTCCTTTTTTCTATGTCGCTTTCGATGTCTATTGCCCTTGTCAACATTTCTGGTACTGTGGTTCCTGGGCCTATTTCATATCTAATTTCTGCTTTTAGTCCTTTTCTATAGCTTTTAGCTGCTTCTTTGTCTAGTGTAGCTTCGAATTGTGTTCGTTCTATTGCTGTAGTGTCTTCCCATTTATTTAGTTCCTTTAATCTCAATACTAATTGTCGTATTCTGTTAGTATAGTGTACAACTGATTCGTCTTCTTCTTGTGATATCTGACGAACTTTTGCATATAGTGCGTCTATGTCTTCTTTGATGGGGTATAGAGTTCTGATTGCATTGATTAGGTCTGTTATATTTTCCACTTTGCTTCCTCTTATTGCCTCTTTTACTTCGCCTTTAATTTTTATTTTTAATAATTTTGTAAGGTTTCTCTCATCGATGTCGTCTATAATATCCTTTACTTCTTTTAACATGGAGATGTATTCCATAGGTGATATGTTTTTGCCATCGAACTCTGCGACGAAGGCTGCTACATCTTTCTATTGTAATTTCATTGGTTTTTCTTGGTTATCCATATTTGTAGGTATTTTATTAATTGATGGCGTAGAATTTTCTCTAATAATTTTTGTTTTTTGCTTTGTGGTAGACGGGTCTTCGATGAGTGTGTCGATGTTTACTAATGCTAGAAAATCGCTTTTCCGTGGGTTTTCCTTCTGTAGATTATTTTCAAAATTTTTTTGAATTATGATTTCTTGTTTATCTTTTTCAGCAAATGTTTTTCCTTCCTCTTGACTTTGTAGTTCGAGATTTTAAAATATATCTTTTGAAGTTCCTAAGATCAGGCTTTGTTTGTTGTAAATTCCTCCAAAGTCTGAGTATCGTTGATTTCTATCAAGGTCTATTGTGGTATTTATTGTTGAAAAGTTGTTTTCTTGTAAAACTGAATCTTGTTCTTCTGTTTGAGCTGCTGGTGAATCTTCGGTTCTTGAAATTTCTGCTTGTGTTTCCTTGGTTTTCTTTGTAGGTGAGTATTGTATCTTGCTGCTTCTTCTGAATGCGTTTTTTCTAACTCTTTATGTAGGAGGCTTTTCAGTTGGGGATTGCTGCGCGTTTGGGATCGCGTAAGCTTCGAGTCGTTTGAAATTATTCTGCTAGTTGGGATAATTTTTTTACTCATTTGGGCATTTTATTCGAGAAAAGAAAAGAAAAAGTAAATGTATTGAATTTAGATTGTATTGAACATTATAAGAAAGTTCGAAAGGATAATAATGTTCGAAAGTTCGAATAATGTGGACTTAAAAAAAAACTAAAAATCGATAGTTAAAATTTGTTCTGTTATTAGGAGGGAGTCACGAAAAGTGATTCGTATATTGTTTGATTTATAATATTATGGCATTCATATAATTATATAAGCATGCATATATATATATATATATATATATATATATATGTATGTCAAAGATCGATTCAGACGACTTTTTATAGATTTTAAATATAACATTATAGATGTGTATAGATTCATAAATGTTGGTAATCTATAACAAATCCCGATCATTTAACAATAAATTAGTTTTCTGACTTATAATCGAAACAGGCGACTATAATCTATAAGTCTTCGGAAACGAGTTCATAAACCAAGTGAAACCTCTAGGAGATTATATTCTTCAAACAAAAGTTATCAGCTGATTGACAATTTAAAATATCAATAAAGGAAACTGATTATCATGTTATATAAAAATTTCAAATTTATGTCAAACAGATTCGCATCTACTTCATTTAAAGAAAAATTAAATATTATATAATCAGGATAAAAACTATATTCTGATAAAAGCCAATTATGAGGGTAGAGAATCGATTTAAAATAGATATTTAACAGAGCAAAACCCATATGGGACGACTCAAAAAAAATACTACTCAATTAAACTCATCAGTGCCCCTAAATAGACATAAAACTTTGAAAGAGTCAATTTGTAATAACACTAATAACATTTTACCAATAAGTAAAGCTTCAACTAACACGTAGCATACAAATAGAATAATAAATTTATTAAGAAATTAATAATTTTGTTAATTTATTATTGTGTCTATATCGCAAATATATATCGGGCCAGAGTCGTTTCAGGCGACTTATTCCGTACAGCTTACATTATTGACACGTACAAATACTGGAAATATCCACAATGATACGGACTATGACTTGTGAATGACAGACAATTTTTACCTTTAGCTATAGCTAGCTGAACATCGGTGAGTTCTAGATATATGATAGACTGTAAGTTTTTCCTTATTCTAACCTGAACTGATATAATTTACGGAAATATATATCAGGGTTAGAGTCGTTTCAGACGAATCGGATTCAAACGCCATTTCTTCAACACGCTTCGAATTTGGCAGAGTGCTTAGTTAACTTCAGCGAGACTCGCGTGTTTGCAAGAAGTGATTTCCATTCGCACCAACATGGCGTGTTTTGTATTGATTCTATATACAGCTATTAATATGGTGGGTTTTCTTATCGATCATAATTTTCATTAGTAGTTGGAGAGAACATACGCCATCAAAAACGCGTTGCTGACTACGCAAAAAAGTGGTTTCCCATCCTTACATGTACAAACACTCAATTTCTTGACCATTAACCAGGAGATATTCCATAATCGTCACAGATATAATGTACCGATAACCATATCTCACTGAACTTTATCTTTTCAAACATTTGTAACTGGAAAAATTACCCGCTATTTTAAAACTAAAGTTATGTAAGAAATAAACAATATATGTATAGCCAGAGCCGTTTCAGGCGACTTACTCCGTACAGCTTACATTGCTGTCCCGTACAAATACTCAAAATATCCACAATGATACGGACTATGATTTGTGAATGACAGACAATTTTTACCTTTAGCTATAGCTAGCTGAACATCGGTGAGTTCTAGATATATGATAGACTGGAAGTTTTTTCTTATTCTAACCTGAACTCGTATAATTTACGGAAATATATATCGGGGTTAGAGTCGTTTCAGACGAATCGGATTCAAACGCCATTTCTTCAACACGCTTCGAATTTGGCAGAGTGCTTAATTAACTTCACCGAGACTCTCGTGTTTGCAAGAAGTGATTTCCATTCGCACCAACATGGCGTGTTTTGTATTGATTCTATATACAGCTATTAATATGGTGGGTTTTCTTATCGATCATAATTTTCATTAGTAGTTGGAGAGAACATACGCCATCAAAAACGCGTTGCTGACTACGCAAAAAGTGGTTTCCCATCCTTACATGTACAAACACTCAATTTCTTGACCATTAACCAGGAGATATTCCATAATCGTCACAGATATAATGTACCGATAAACATATTTCACTGAACTTTATCTTTTCAAACATTTGTAACTGGAAAAATTACCCGCTATTTTAAAACTAAAGTTATGTAAGAAATAAACATTATATGTCTAGCCAGAGCCGTTTCAGGCGACTTACTCCGTACAGCTTACATTGCTGACCCGTACAAATACTCAAAATATCCACAATGATACGGACTATGATTTGTGAATGACAGACAATTTTTACCTTTAGCTATAGCTAGCTGAACATCGGTGAGTTCTAGATATATGATAGACTGGAAGTTTTTCCTTATTCTAACCTGAACTGGTATAATTTACGGAAATATATATCGGGGTTAGAGTCGTTTCAAACGAATCGGTGCCAAGCGCCATTTCTTCAACACGCTTCGAATTTGGCAGAGTGCTTAGTTAACTTCAGCGAGACTCTCGTGTTTGCAAGAAGTGATTTCCATTCGCACCAATATGGCGTGTTTTGTATTGATTCTATATACAGCTATTAATATGGTGGGTTTTCTTATCGATCATAATTTTCATTAGTAGTAGGAGAGAACATACGCCATCAAAAACGCGTTGCTGACTACGCAAAAAAGTGGTTTCCCATCCTTACATGTACAAACACTCAATTTCTTGACCATTAACCAGGAGATATTCCGTAATCGTCGCAGATATAATGTACCGATAACCATATCTCACTGAACTTTATCTTTTCAAACATTTGTAACTGGAAAAATTACCCGCTATTTTAAAACTAAAGTTATGTAAGAAATAAACATTATATGTCTAGCCAGAGCCGTTTCAGGCGACTTACTCCGTACAGCTTACATTGCTGACCCGTACAAATACTCAAAATATCCACAATGATACGGACTATGATTTGTGAATGACAGACAATTTTTACCTTTAGCTATAGCTAGCTGAACATCGGTGAGTTCTAGATATATGATAGACTGGAAGTTTTTTCTTATTCTAACCTGAACTGGTATAATTTACGGAAATATATATCGGGGTTAGAGTCGTTTCAGACGAATCGGATTCAAACGCCATTTCTTCAACACGCTTCGAATTCGGCAGAGTGCTTAATTAACTTCAGCGAGACTCTCGTGTTTGCAAGAAGTGATTTCCATTCGCACCAACATGGCGTGTTTTGTATTGATTCTATATACAGCTATTAATATGGTGGGTTTTCTTATCGATCATAATTTTCATTAGTAGTTGGAGAGAACATACGCCATCAAAAACGCGTTGCTGACTACGCAAAAAAGTGGTTTCCCATCCTTACATGTACAAACACTCAATTTCTTGACCATTAACCAGGAGATATTCCGTAATCGTCGCAGATATAATGTACCGATAACCATATCTCACTGAACTTTATCTTTTCAAACACTTGTAACTGGAAAAATTACCCGCTATTTTAAAACTAAAGTTATGTAAGAAATAAACATTATATGTCTAGCCAGAGCCGTTTCAGGCGACTTACTCCGTACAGCTTACATTGCTGACCCGTACAAATACTCAAAATATCCACAATGATACGGACTATGATTTGTGAATGACAGACAATTTTTACCTTTAGCTATAGCTAGCTGAACATCGGTGAGTTCTAGATATATGATAGACTGGAAGTTTTTTCTTATTCTAACCTGAACTCGTATAATTTACGGAAATATATATCGGGGTTAGAGTCGTTTCAGACGAATCGGTGCCAAGCGCCATTTCTTCAACACGCTTCGAATTTGGCAGAGTGCTTAATTAACTTCAGCGAGACTCTCGTGTTTGCAAGAAGTGATTTCCATTCGCACCAACATGGCGTGTTTTGTATTGATTCTATATACAGCTATTAATATGGTGGGTTTTCTTATCGATCATAATTTTCATTAGTAGTTGGAGAGAACATACGCCATCAAAAACGCGTTGCTGACTACGCAAAAAAGTGGTTTCCCATCCTTACATGTACAAACACTCAATTTCTTGACCATTAACCAGGAGATATTCCATAATCGTCACAGATATAATGTACCGATAAACATATTTCACTGAACTTTATCTTTTCAAACATTTGTAACTGGAAAAATTACCCGCTATTTTAAAACTAAAGTTATGTAAGAAATAAACATTATATGTCTAGCCAGAGCCGTTTCAGGCGACTTACTCCGTACAGCTTACATTGCTGACCCGTACAAATACTCAAAATATCCACAATGATACGGACTATGATTTGTGAATGACAGACAATTTTTACCTTTAGCTATAGCTAGCTGAACATCGGTGAGTTCTAGATATATGATAGACTGGAAGTTTTTCCTTATTCTAACCTGAACTGGTATAATTTACGGAAATATATATCGGGGTTAGAGTCGTTTCAAACGAATCGGTGCCAAGCGCCATTTCTTCAACACGCTTCGAATTTGGCAGAGTGCTTAGTTAACTTCAGCGAGACTCTCGTGTTTGCAAGAAGTGATTTCCATTCGCACCAATATGGCGTGTTTTGTATTGATTCTATATACAGCTATTAATATGGTGGGTTTTCTTATCGATCATAATTTTCATTAGTAGTAGGAGAGAACATACGCCATCAAAAACGCGTTGCTGACTACGCAAAAAAGTGGTTTCCCATCCTTACATGTACAAACACTCAATTTCTTGACCATTAACCAGGAGATATTCCGTAATCGTCGCAGATATAATGTACCGATAACCATATCTCACTGAACTTTATCTTTTCAAACATTTGTAACTGGAAAAATTACCCGCTATTTTAAAACTAAAGTTATGTAAGAAATAAACATTATATGTCTAGCCAGAGCCGTTTCAGGCGACTTACTCCGTACAGCTTACATTGCTGACCCGTACAAATACTCAAAATATCCACAATGATACGGACTATGATTTGTGAATGACAGACAATTTTTACCTTTAGCTATAGCTAGCTGAACATCGGTGAGTTCTAGATATATGATAGACTGGAAGTTTTTTCTTATTCTAACCTGAACTGGTATAATTTACGGAAATATATATCGGGGTTAGAGTCGTTTCAGACGAATCGGATTCAAACGCCATTTCTTCAACACGCTTCGAATTCGGCAGAGTGCTTAATTAACTTCAGCGAGACTCTCGTGTTTGCAAGAAGTGATTTCCATTCGCACCAACATGGCGTGTTTTGTATTGATTCTATATACAGCTATTAATATGGTGGGTTTTCTTATCGATCATAATTTTCATTAGTAGTTGGAGAGAACATACGCCATCAAAAACGCGTTGCTGACTACGCAAAAAAGTGGTTTCCCATCCTTACATGTACAAACACTCAATTTCTTGACCATTAACCAGGAGATATTCCGTAATCGTCGCAGATATAATGTACCGATAACCATATCTCACTGAACTTTATCTTTTCAAACATTTGTAACTGGAAAAATTACCCGCTATTTTAAAACTAAAGTTATGTAAGAAATAAACATTATATGTCTAGCCAGAGCCGTTTCAGGCGACTTACTCCGTACAGCTTACATTGCTGACCCGTACAAATACTCAAAATATCCACAATGATACGGACTATGATTTGTGAATGACAGACAATTTTTACCTTTAGCTATAGCTAGCTGAACATCGGTGAGTTCTAGATATATGATAGACTGGAAGTTTTTCCTTATTCTAACCTGAACTGGTATAATTTACGGAAATATATATCGGGGTTAGAGTCGTTTCAAACGAATCGGTGCCAAGCGCCATTTCTTCAACACGCTTCGAATTTGGCAGAGTGCTTAGTTAACTTCAGCGAGACTCTCGTGTTTGCAAGAAGTGATTTCCATTCGCACCAATATGGCGTGTTTTGTATTGATTCTATATACAGCTATTAATATGGTGGGTTTTCTTATCGATCATAATTTTCATTAGTAGTAGGAGAGAACATACGCCATCAAAAACGCGTTGCTGACTACGCAAAAAAGTGGTTTCCCATCCTTACATGTACAAACACTCAATTTCTTGACCATTAACCAGGAGATATTCCGTAATCGTCGCAGATATAATGTACCGATAACCATATCTCACTGAACTTTATCTTTTCAAACATTTGTAACTGGAAAAATTACCCGCTATTTTAAAACTAAAGTTATGTAAGAAATAAACATTATATGTCTAGCCAGAGCCGTTTCAGGCGACTTACTCCGTACAGCTTACATTGCTGACCCGTACAAATACTCAAAATATCCACAATGATACGGACTATGATTTGTGAATGACAGACAATTTTTACCTTTAGCTATAGCTAGCTGAACATCGGTGAGTTCTAGATATATGATAGACTGGAAGTTTTTTCTTATTCTAACCTGAACTGGTATAATTTACGGAAATATATATCGGGGTTAGAGTCGTTTCAGACGAATCGGATTCAAACGCCATTTCTTCAACACGCTTCGAATTTGGCAGAGTGCTTAATTAACTTCAGCGAGACTCTCGTGTTTGCAAGAAGTGATTTCCATTCGCACCAACATGGCGTGTTTTGTATTGATTCTATATACAGCTATTAATATGGTGGGTTTTCTTATCGATCATAATTTTCATTAGTAGTTGGAGAGAACATACGCCATCAAAAACGCGTTGCTGACTACGCAAAAAAGTGGTTTCCCATCCTTACATGTACAAACACTCAATTTCTTGACCATTAACCAGGAGATATTCCGTAATCGTCGCAGATATAATGTACCGATAACCATATCTCACTGAACTTTATCTTTTCAAACATTTGTAACTGGAAAAATTACCCGCTATTTTAAAACTAAAGTTATGTAAGAAATAAACATTATATGTCTAGCCAGAGCCGTTTCAGGCGACTTACTCCGTACAGCTTACATTGCTGACCCGTACAAATACTCAAAATATCCACAATGATACGGACTATGATTTGTGAATGACAGACAATTTTTACCTTTAGCTATAGCTAGCTGAACATCGGTGAGTTCTAGATATATGATAGACTGGAAGTTTTTCCTTATTCTAACCTGAACTGGTATAATTTACGGAAATATATATCGGGGTTAGAGTCGTTTCAAACGAATCGGTGCCAAGCGCCATTTCTTCAACACGCTTCGAATTTGGCAGAGTGCTTAGTTAACTTCAGCGAGACTCTCGTGTTTGCAAGAAGTGATTTCCATTCGCACCAATATGGCGTGTTTTGTATTGATTCTATATACAGCTATAAATATGGTGGGTTTTCTTATCGATCATAATTTTCATTAGTAGTAGGAGAGAACATACGCCATCAAAAACGCGTTGCTGACTACGCAAAAAAGTGGTTTCCCATCCTTACATGTACAAACACTCAATTTCTTGACCATTAACCAAGAGATATTCCATAATCGTCACAGATATAATGTACCGATAACCATATCTCATTGAACTTTATCTTTTCAAACATTTGTAACGGGAAAAATTACCCGCTATTTTAAAACTAAAGTTATCTAAGAAATAAACAATATATGTATAGCCAGAGCCGTTTCAGGCGACTTACTCCGTACAGCTTACATTGCTGACCCGTACAAATACTCAAAATATCCACAATGATACGGACTATGATTTGTGAATGACAGACAATTTTTACCTTTAGCTATAGCTAGCTGAACATCGGTGAGTTCTAGATATATGATAGACTGGAAGTTTTTTCTTATTCTAACCTGAACTCGTATAATTTACGGAAATATATATCGGGGTTAGAGTCGTTTCAGACGAATCGGATTCAAACGCCATTTCTTCAACACGCTTCGAATTTGGCAGAGTGCTTAATTAACTTCAGCGAGACTTTCGTGTTTGCAAGAAGTGATTTCCATTCGCACCAATATGGCGTGTTTTGTATTGATTCTATATACAGCTATTAATATGGTGGGTTTTCTTATCGATCATAATTTTCATTAGTAGTTGGAGAGAACATACGCCATCAAAAACGCGTTGCTGACTACGCAAAAAAGTGGTTTCCCATCCTTACATGTACAAACACTCAATTTCTTGACCATTAACCAGGAGATATTCCATAATCGTCACAGATATAATGTACCGATAACCATATCTCATTGAACTTTATGTTTTTGAACATTTGTAACTGGAAAAATTACCCTCTATTTTAAAACTAAAGTTATGTAAGAAATAAACAATATATGTATAGCCAGAGTCGTTTCAGGCGACTTACTCCGTACAGCTTACATTGCTGACCCGTACAAATACTCAAAATATCCACAATGATACGGACTATGATTTGTGAATGACAGACAATTTTTACCTTTAGCTATAGCTAGCTGAACATCGGTGAGTTCTAGATATATGATAGACTGGAAGTTTTTTCTTATTCTAACCTGAACTGGTATAATTTACGGAAATTTATATCGGGGTTAGAGTCATTTCAGACGAATCGGATTCAAACGCCATTTCTTCAACACGCTTCGAATTTGGCAGAGTGCTTAATTAACTTCAGCGAGACTCTCGTGTTTGCAAGAAGTGATTTCCATTCGCACCAACATGGCGTGTTTTGTATTGATTCTATATACAGCTATTAATATGGTGGGTTTTCTTATCGATCATAATTTTCATTAGTAGTTGGAGAGAACATACGCCATCAAAAACGCGTTGCTGACTACGCAAAAAAGTGGTTTCCCATCCTTACATGTACAAACACTCAATTTCTTGACCATTAACCAGGAGATATTCCATAATCGTCACAGATATAATGTACCGATAACCATATCTCACTGAACTTTATCTTTTCAAACATTTGTAACTGGAAAAATTACCCGCTATTTTAAAACTAAAGTTATGTAAGAAATAAACATTATATGTCTAGCCAGAGCCGTTTCAGGCGACTTACTCCGTACAGCTTACATTGCTGACCCGTACAAATACTCAAAATATCCACAATGATACGGACTATGATTTGTGAATGACAGACAATTTTTACCTTTAGCTATAGCTAGCTGAACATCGGTGAGTTCTAGATATATGATAGACTGGAAGTTTTTTCTTATTCTAACCTGAACTGGTATAATTTACGGAAATATATATCGGGGTTAGAGTCGTTTCAGACGAATCGGATTCAAACGCCATTTCTTCAACACGCTTCGAATTTGGCAGAGTGCTTAATTAACTTCAGCGAGACTTTCGTGTTTGCAAGAAGTGATTTCCATTCGCACCAACATGGCGTGTTTTGTATTGATTCTATATACAGCTATTAATATGGTGGGTTTTCTTATCGATCATAATTTTCATTAGTAGTTGGAGAGAACATACGCCATCAAAAACGCGTTGCTGACTACGCAAAAAAGTGGTTTCCCATCCTTACATGTACAAACACTCAATTTCTTGACCATTAACCAGGAGATATTCCATAATCGTCACAGATATAATGTACCGATAACCATATCTCATTGAACTTTATGTTTTTGAACATTTGTAACTGGAAAAATTACCCTCTATTTTAAAACTAAAGTTATGTAAGAAATAAACAATATATGTATAGCCAGAGTCGTTTCAGGCGACTTACTCCGTACAGCTTACATTGCTGACCCGTACAAATACTCAAAATATCCACAATAATACCGACTATGATTTGTGAATGACAGACAATTTTTACCTTTAGCTATAGCTAGCTGAACATCGGTGAGTTCTAGATATATGATAGACTGTAAGTTTTTCCTTATTCTAACCTGAACTGGTATAATTTACGGAAATATATATCGGGGTTAGAGTCGTTTCAGACGAATCGGATCCAAACGCCATTTCTTCAACACGCTTCGAATTTGGCAGAGTGCTTAGTTAACTTCAGCGAGACTCTCATATTGAATATGAAATTTTCCATTCCCTATTTTCAAGCTATACTAGTTTTTTAAATATATATCTGGCTAGAGTCGTTTCCTACGACACATTGTCAAGTGCCGTTTTTATTATTTACCTTTATTGTGCTGAAGCTATTTTCGTAGAATTAATAAAGTATGAGTGTTATGGAAAAGCGTGATGTTCGTTAACTCGAAAATACATGTATCAAACGCGATCAAATGAGCCTAAAGTTGTATAAGTATTGTGGTGAATAGCAAGGCATAAGCGTTGTTCAAATATTTTGACTTGTGTCCAGCAATATGGAGCATAAGACAACAAGATCTTTTGCTAGTAGTTCTTTTTCTGAACTTCTCTTCAGTTTTAGTTTCTTCTGTATGAGTGTTACCGATGAGGTTATACCGCTCTGATGGGAGGCTGTAAGAACAATGGCATATTGACTTCGAGAAGTTTATAAGAAATAGATATCGGATCACGCAATAAAATGTAAATGATTAGTTGAAAATTAATGATAATTCAAGACATCTATTGATATCTGTTTTTTGGTAGTGGTAGAAAAATAACTTCTATAATTTTCGTGTTAGTTTATAAAATGAGTGACATATATATATACTATTGTAGTATAATTACAGATCGATTCAAAGGTACTTATTGAAATTGACTTTTCTTGTATTTTTAAGTATATTTGGTCGTGGAGATTACATATATTCAATTAACCGAGGAATAAATGGTTAAGAAGTTTATATTTTTATTTATATTTCACGTGTTATAACGAACGGGAATGATCCTCGTTATATGTCTTTAGCTTTCATTGCATAAATATATTTTTTATAATTATTGTATTTCTGTATGTTCTTGTAAGGAGTACTTCTGCGCCGCGGAGGATTATGTAAGTTGAGGAAGAGAGAAAGAGACAATCTTGTTTTAGTTTATTTATAAATACTCACAAATAGAGAAACACAATTTGCGTTATAAGAATGTGTTAATATTTATTATATCATAAAAACGTAGAAAATTTAAAGTCTAATAACATCTGCGTGATAATCATATTTCACATATCTCTTTGAAAAACTAAATAAAAGTACATTTTAAACGTAAATAATTAACGTACAAATTATCGCCTCAGTCAGTATGAGGATTTTACAAGTGTGTTTCTTACACATTTTTAGATCTTTTCAATTAGAATAATAAATAATAATTTATGTTATATGATTAGTTAAAATCTTTGAAAAAGCGAAAAAGTACATTTTTAATGTACATAAAATAAATGTTATAGAGTTTTACATTATGTTTTGATTCTCTCAGTTGAATACAATCTGTTATATGTCAACTTAAACTATATAAACAAAATCAATAATAAAATAAATATTATAAAATAAAAATAGTAATATTAGTCAGTAGAGGACATTTTATGTGCCTCTTTCACACATTTTTGAATACGTCGAACTGAATAATCTCTGTAAAAGGACGACTCCATTGCTTTCAGACAGTCTTTTTCGGTAGGTATAGTTTTTTTTTTTATGTGGTGCTCAAACGTTTCATAAATTTTAGATGGTACCATGTTTCTCTTTGAACTTGAATTATTGTTTACACATTCTTCTGTAGATATCTGTTTTCTTAACGAATGGATACATGTTCGCGTTGAAGCAACATCTCGGTTGAAAAATATTTGCTGATTTTCGCGGAGCATTTTTGAAATTTTCGAGCCACATATCTTCAATTTGCTATCTATTATTTCATTTCTAAAATAATTTTGTATGATTTCAAGTTCTTCCTTTTGCCACCTACGTTTACTTAATTCTGAAATAGTACAATGAAACACTGTTAATAAAATCCCTTCACTTAAGAAGATTTAATAGTATCTTAATAAATTCAAAAATTTTAGTAGAATCAGATGATTCATATGATAAAAAATCTTTCTTATCATTAACAAAATAATAGATTGCAAAATTTACTTCCGTTAGGGAAATTAACAATGAGTAATATATTTAGATTCCAAACTAATACAAGAATACAAAGTCGTACATTAACTAATTTATATGGAATATAAATATTTAAAAAGTATGACGGTCTTACGTTTAGTTTTACCAGATCCTGAAGATTTTGAAGACTGACGGACAACTGGTAATGATATTTCAAGTGCAGAATCTAACGTGGAAGAATTATCACAAGTAACTTTTGTTACTGAATTGATTTTAGTTTTCTCAATGTTTTTTATTATTTGTTCAACTTCTTTGTCGGTAGTCAAATCTAACTGTGATTTTGCAGATATTTTTAAACTATTGGTTGCATCTGAAAATTTAATATATAAAGTTTTTATATTTTATTTATATGATTTCTCGTAAAATGAAACAAAAGATGCTTCAAAAGTAAAACAAAAGCAACAATGTAAGTTATCAATCTTCGATAGTAAATTTAGTGTCATCAAGAATTAGTTACCTTCGTTTTCTGTCATACCCATTTCCAATAATTTGGAAATTTGAGTAACGACGTGAACGATCTGTGGCTGTCGGTATACCTGCTTATGGATGTCTAAGCGGTGACCCAAGAAATTAGCTAGTTCTTCGTAATCGCGTTCTGATAAATTTAATAAAGCACATAACGTTGCTATGTGTTTACGCATCGCAGTTCCTCGAAGACTTTCCGGATGCTCTGCTCCGCATTGCTCAGAATATCTGCGTATTATTCCACAGGGTTCGGGAACTTTAAACTCCTCAACTAAATTTGAACTAGGTAAACCGAAAACATACGGATTTTCTTTAGGAACTCCAGCAATATTTCTAAATGAGTAAAATAATTCGTAGCACTCTTCATCTTCTGATGAAAGTAGTAGTGAAACTATACGAGATCGCTTTGCTAGTGTATATACGTGCTTATATGTTTTGCCCAATAACTGACTTTCATTATCTAGTTTATTATAAACTTCTGGCATGGTTTCTACAATACTTTTTTTTTTGTTATAGTAGCGTGTTTCAAAATACGCCATGTCGCCGACACGCTTGCGATTAAAAAAGAGCGAAATTAATAGCTGGCTTTCGCCAAGCTGTTCCCAAGCTTTTTTCGTAAAGCCGTCCTTTTCTAAAGACTCCCGAGCTTCTTTTCTCATCTTTAGAGCATACGTATAAAACCTTGTTACATCTTCCGAACTAGTTTCTAACACTTCTTTGTCAGCTACATGCCTCACTGTAGACTGTGAAGCTTTTTTCGTTAAGGAACTTCTTATATCTACTTCAAATCTATTTTGAAATGAAATGCATTTATTTTTTTTCTTTTCAAGACTTCTTACGATTTCTAGATTACTTTCGTTTAATTCAAGTTGTTCGTTCAAATAATCTAATTGTAATTTTATTAAATCATCAGTAAAACTGGCAAGTTGTGTTGCATTTGAAGGGTGCTGGTAGATACCAGTAGTTGCTTTGCCTGCTACTGCCTCTATTGCTGCTTCATATTTTGCTGAAGTATTTAAGGTAAATGCGTCTCCTAACTCCTGAATATCGTCACATAAAAGAAGTAACTCTTCTGTCATACGTCCAATTAATCGAGCCTCTTGTCGTATTTGTGTTAACATGGAACGTTTCCTAATAGCATTTTCGTACTTTTTTAAACGCATATTTACATATAAGATGATTAAACGGTCTTTCAAAAGTACATCTCCTATAGAATCTGATCTCAAAGCACACATCAATTTGGCAGTCTCTTCGGTAGCACAAACATGAATTTTCAGATTCGATCCTTTAATATAAGTTTTCAAATTAACATTTCCTTTGAGTTTGTCTTGATTAATACACTTTTTAACATGTGTAGCTAATCTTTTACGAATATATGAGCCGTGACAATTGGGGCATTTTGCATAATCACTCGGCTTAACTTCTTTTTTAACGACTTCTTTTTCATTTGCCGTGTTATTTACTATAACTTTATTTTCATCTCCATTTTTATTTTGCTCTTGCAGTTTCGCGTTATCTTCAATCACTTTTTTAGGCTGTCTTTTACCTGCCAAAGGAATTCTACAAACCTCTAAATTATCAGAGATTTCGTTTCGATAATCGCGTCCTCTGTTTAGTAACATTTTCAATAACCAAAAACGTTCAAGTGACTTTGGTTTCATACCGATAAATTCTTTTACTTCGGGTTCATCAGAATGCATGGCCTCAAGATGTGGTGGCAATTTAACAAAATTCTTATGGCAGAAGGGACATGTATAAGTCCCTGAACTTTTTTTAATTTCATTCAATTCTTTAGATTTGTTTGTTAGGCTTCGTCGCTTCAAGATTTTAGATAAATTTAAATCTATCACTAAAAATTATATGATTGTTTAATAATAATAATAGATATTATAAAAATGGAAATTTATAGTGATACTAACAATGTAAATGATGAATGGATTATGAGAACACTGAATTGAATATTATAAATGAAATTATAAGTTAAGTAAATTCCCCAAAAATATACCAAATGAAATATTTTTTAAAAAATGTTAAGGTGATTCCCGTTCTTTCGACTACTGTTGTCAAGAAATAGATATCTCTTTAAAAATGAAATTTAACTTTGAAATAAACTCGGAGGTCACGTGGAAGGTCAAATTTAAAGAAACCAATGGATTTCTCGTAAAAAGTTAGAAAAAGAATTTACTGTTGAGAAAAATATTTGACTTGGAAAGTTTCTGGGAGTATCCATATTTTTTGGATACCCTACATATGTAGACTAAGAATTTATTCGCTTTTTTTACTAATGTCAGTTTTCATAATATGTTGATCTATTGTTCAACTAATGACTTATTTTATAATTCAGATATTTCTAATGAAGTTGAGAAACATAAACAAAAAAATCTTTCAATTACCTTTTCGAGTGGATGATTTACAAGCTGAATCTAGTGGCGATTGTGACTTTGAATTTGGTACGACGTTCTCTATGTTATTGTCATCGTTTTCTTCATAATCTTCCATGTCACTTTCATCATGTTCTAATGAATAAAAAGATATATATATATATATATACAGTAATAACGTGTCATTTGAAAACAATTAATTGATAATACCTGAAGGCTCGTATGATCTATCTCTTGGATCTAAAAAAATGAATGTCGAATTATAATTATCTAGAAGCGAAAATAAATCATAAAATACTTATGGATTGTATTTATTACCATCGCCATCTTCGTCATCACTCTCAATTTTTCTTCGCTTAAATGGCCGGTTTTTGATTGCTTCTTCTGGTGAATCATTATTTTTTTCAGAATTTACAGCATCGTTTCCAACATTGCAAGTATTTTCTTCTAATGATACTAAACTATTTGAAGTATACAACCTCTTCTTAATTTTGTTTGTTATGCCGTCATCTAAATGGAAATTATTAAAATTTTTTATATAATCATATGACTATTTGTATTTAAGTAAAGTGTCAAATGTCAAAAAATAAAATTTTTTTAAAAATGATGCATGTATAGCAGGAATTGATATGATTTTTCTCTATTACCATTAAAATATTAGTCACTAGAAAAAGTCAAGCTTTAAACATTATCTTGGCGGGTTTGATTTTTAATTACAAAGAAATATCATTAATTATTAAATAATGAACCTTTAGTAAAATTTCATACTGAGTGGACGTAGTTATATATGCCTAAGTACGAGAAACTAATACAGAAATTGAAAGTGATACACAAGTTAATATTGGTAGTAGTTGTCGCGCTAATCGTATCATCTTTCATTCAGTATTTATGTGTAACTAAGCACAAGCAAATTCAGAAGTGAAATTAAAATCCAAGCCGAAATGACATACAAATGGATCTCATGCCATCAAAAAATGAAAAAAAAGCTGGTAAGAGGTAGGTGGTAAACGGCTGAGGCATAGTTCATAAATAGTAATCAAAAGCCCAAACGTTTTACGTACAGACGCCACACCAACTGTAACTGTCTACCAATTTGAACTGTTGAGAGATTAAAGAAAGAGAAAGATGTCAAAATGAAGAGGACATAGTTTAGACATTCAAATCTCCATCGATTTATGTAGAGAAAGTGGAAAATATCAGACCTTTCTAAGAATTACTTAATAGTATAGGTAATAATA
Source organism: Phymastichus coffea (assembly GCF_024137745.1). Taxonomy (NCBI): domain Eukaryota; kingdom Metazoa; phylum Arthropoda; class Insecta; order Hymenoptera; family Eulophidae; genus Phymastichus; species Phymastichus coffea. The sequence goes on along the minus strand of NW_026706824.1, from coordinate 1,225,675 downwards.
GCTATACTTATCATACTAATATTCATAGAATATTATAAATGCCCAACGCCACTTTTCACAATGCAACTGGTTATTCGCAACAACAACTTAAAAATATTAAAGATAAACAAGCTATTCAATACTGTAGAAAGAATATAAATCCAATCAAGTGTCAAATAAACAATGCACACTACCGAGCGACAGTCAGGGAGCGATGTAAATCGTAGCTAGTAATAGAATTAACAAGCTAAGCAGTAAATTCTAATTTTATATACGCTCAAGGTGCGGCAGATAAACAAACAGATTCTATTCAAATTTAATAACCGGTACTGCTTACCAACTAGTACCAAATGAAGTAAATCGTGACAATAAGCTAGAAATAATGATTGAAAATCTCATGGATGAAATGGAGACGATGTTGATTCTATTGAGAGCTCTGATTAACAAAATACCAAAATAAATGATAAATTCAAAATAGCTATTTCAAGTGCTAACGGATTGAGTCAATGAAAACTAGAAATTGAAAATTATCTCACTCGTAAAGAAATAGATGTGATCATAAAAACCTCTTTTTAGAAGTAAGCATTATTTTAAAAACTTAAATTATATTGGTTATCAGTCTGATAATCTTGGCAATGAAGCTCATGGAGGCACTGCTATCAGAATCGTACGTAACTAACATTAACTTCAGAATTTAAGTCGTTGATTACATTACAAATAAATTCTCAATCAAGGCAGGTATTCCACAAGGAAGTGGCCTGTATCCCATTTTATATACAAGTCTACACAGTCAATATTCAAGTGAGGTGAAATATCACAACAAGAACATATGCAGACAATTCAGCACGGTTGACCACAGAAGAAGAATGCAATGAAACCTTCTTTACTATACAGATATTTCATTAAGATTCAAATTTGGCTAAAAACTGAAAAATAAGAGCGAATGAGAGAGAACAAATGTAATAACGTAACGATCACATTTAAAAAAAACCATTCCGCTGGTCTCTTTATGGACGGTAAAAATATTGCTCAAAGTAACCAATCAGAATATCGAGGAATGCATCGTATTCTAAATTAAAGGGATTATTAAGACAACAAAAACAGCTAAATCTTAAACTTAGAAAAATGTATTAATTGATTCGAGAAAATCTCAACTTATTCTTGAAAATAAACTTCTTGTGTACCGATCAATTTTCAGACTAGTATCGATTCCAATTTGAGACCCTCGAGATCCTCGCTAACGTACCTTGGTTTATCCCTAAGAAAATTATTAAAAAAGATCTTTAATTCTAACAAAGAAAGAAGAAATGATATCGATTTTCAAGAAATACAAAAATGAGTTACAAATCAGCTCAGAACTCGTATTGTATACGAAAATATTTGTAACCCTTGTGTAAAGAAGTATAAGTAACTCATCTAGTTTTCTTGATAATATTAATTAATGGTTTAACCAATTAAGTCGAGAACAAGTCTGCCCATGGGAAGAATACGCTGTTCATGTTTGCAAGATGATTGATATTCTATTTTTTTAGAAATTTTCATGCTTTAAAACCTATTTTACTTATTTTAGAGAGATTTTTTTATTAAAACTTACTAACACCATATAAATCAATATTTATTTTAAATGTTTGGAAATAAGTTCTTAATCTATATGAATAATATTATAAACTTTTGCGCTTACACTTTCTTGATGGTGTCTCCTGATTGGTTGACTTAACCATAACATTCATATTTTCCTTATCTGGAGCATCAGTTTCTGAAGGCAGAACCTTTGAGCAATAATCATGAAATAGTAGAGCTGTAATTGGATCCAAGAATATTTGGTTATTAATTGCTCAATATATTGAAAATACTAAAAGAATGGATTAACATTTTCATTTCTCAACAAATGTTATACTATTTAAATCATATTTTCTAGCTTAATAATATTAGATTTATAATAAATCAAAGATTATAAGAACAATTCTGATAACGTTTATGGTATAATTTCATAAACATTATTTACTGAAAAATATACTATTACAATTCTAACAATAAAAAATTGTATACAATTCATTTTAATAATAAAATATAAGATTAAATTTTTTCACTAAAATAATGGTAATAACAACTATTTCACAGTATTTGAGCAGAAAATAAAAAACATTCTAATTTTCAATAGATAAGAACAGACGTTTCCATGTGAACGATTAAATTTAATTGTAAGTTTGAAGTGAAAGTTACCATGGGCTATGTTCCACTTTGTATCCGTAAACCCAATCGAAAATGCATATGTTCCTACATGCCCACTTTCCTTTAAGAATAAGGAAACGAAATGGAACGCAGCTACGTTTCAGAATGTTCAAGACGTTCTATTAAAAAAATGAATACAAATTCATAACTTTTATTATACAGGGTCTCCAAAAAGTAACAAAATACTCAAAAAATTGTCCAGACAAAGTAACTTTCCAAAATGATCAAGGTTATACTTGAAGCAACTTTTTACCGGGAATCCATTGGTGACGTTAAATGTGACCTTGAGTATGATCTGTAATGGCATTCGAAAGAGAGGAAAATTTTACGTTCAAAAATGTACTCAGGTCAACTTCATTATTTCCAGCAAAGGTCTGAAACTATACAAGACTATACTCAACCGACAGAGGGTCAAAGTTATTAGGTTATCGAGTTATTGGTTTATCGATGACTTATGATCCGAACACATTTCTGGACGTAAAATTTCCCGCTCTTTCGAATACCGTTGTCAAAAATAGGGTTCCATTTGAAAGGACAAAGCTAACCTTGAAAGAACCTTGGAGGTCATGCTCAAGGATATATTTAAGGTCACCAATGAATTCTTGGTGACAATGACTTTGTCTGGACAATTGTTTGGGTATTGTTTGGACACTCTGTATAGTTCATTCAATAATAAACGTTAAAATTAGATTTCAAAAGTATCTGACACAGGGTATTTTATTTTATTCAGTCCACGAGAATAAATTCTAGATTTGACTTTTCTAGAAAATAAATTTTAGACCAAAGCTGTTAGGTTTAAGGGTAGACATCTAATGATGATCTTAAAAATTACCTTGAGCTCAACCTTTAAGGTTTTCTCAAGGTCAATTGTTTTTTTAATAAGAAGCTACACTTTCTACATCGGATATGGAAAGAGTGGAAAAGTAATAGGCAAAATAATATATTGGAGTTTTTTTCTGACCTCGACAAAGTCGATTATAAGACAATGCTCAAAAAACGTGCGGTAGCTGTTCATCTGAGTTTTCTGATAATATCAACGTTTTAAAACTACATTTATACGAAAGATCAATTTGAAATGTGACAATGACCTTATAAATTCTATTCTTTAGATTATTTTCAAGGTCACTGAAATAAGAGTTATTTCTTGAATCGGAATGTATTATTTTAACATCGGCTCTAAAAAATAAAGAAAATATAAAGCGTTAATATGTATCAATGACTTTGATCTTCAAATCAACATTCAAATACATTTGAAGATCTCATTTTTCTAGTTCAAAGCTTACTGCCTCAAGCTTATAATTTCTAAATACTCAAACCCTAAATTCACAAAATTAAATGTTCCGATTCAAGAAACAACTCTTATTTCAATAATCTTGAAAGTGACTTCAATATCATCATTTATAAGGTCATTGTCATATTTCAAATCGATCTTTCTCATAAATGTACCTTCAAAACGTTTAGACTGTCAGAAAACTAAGATGAACAGTTACCGCACGGTTTTTGAGCATTGACTTTCAATCAACCTTGTCGAGGTCAGAAAAAAACTCCCAATATATTATTTTAAACGTAAACTTTTCCGCTCTTTATTGAAATTCTAATACTCGAACAATATGTAAATCAATTTAATAAGAAATTTCAGAGCATTCACTACGGGTGAAAAACTTTCAATTTATTGTTGCAACGTTTCGAAGACTTTATTAAATTGTCTCCCTTATCAGGCTACAAAAAACAGTAATTAACGAATTGAACATATATGTTATCCAAGTAAGTAATAAAACGACAATAACACAACGCTGAATTCACCAACACTAAATAAAATAAAACCCTGTATAGCGAAGTTATAACAATTTTTTAATAAAAATTAAATGAAATATGATCTTACCACCTTCCATAACTGTTGAATTTAACGCTGTTATAGGACCATTTAGGGAACAGTTTTCTAATTCAAGTGAACTTTCATCCATTTCTGTAATAATATTATTATTTTTAACCATTAAACAGTACGCTATTCAAGATATAATTAAAAAAAAGCTAGTTTCTGATTTATAATGAGAATTATAGCTTACGTCTAAACACCGATGGTACATTATCAGGAATCATTGCTTGGTATGGTATATCAAAACTGTTTGTAATGGAAGGGCTAGAGGTGGTATTTGTGACGAATGATAAATCATTTTCCTCCAAGTAATTTTTCTTTTTTTCAATATCAAGACGGGTGTTTTCTTTTTCTAAAATAAAATAAATATAATGCTATAATATCTTTCAGAATATTTACGAATATTACTTTATTAAACTTATTCGAATAATTGATTAGCATATTACTATTATAACTATTTTTAGAATAAAGTATAAAAATATTATAATTGTGTATTATTCAGTCTGATTTTCGCTTTTCTCTATTTAATATATGACGGTAATCTATCAAACGCCCATATATTAGCTAATTAGCAACATATATTATGATGCTACCTCATCTATAGGTTCACTTGTGTATGAATGATAATAAAAGTTGCAACGAGCAAATTAAATTCGCTGGAAGTTAAAATTCGGTAGCATAAGCTAGGCTGCATAAGCTGCTGGCTTAGTATCAAGAGGGAGAGAGTGCATCCGGGGCTGAGCCAATCATCTCGCGCGCCGATTTAGTTTGATTGAGCTACTGTGCGAGCCGGGCGCTTACATAAATTTTGACAGGTTTCTTTGGAGTTCGATTACGTCAGCTGGTAGTCAACAATAGTAGCTAATTTTACAGTAACGATTAGTAGCAGCACACAGAAGTAGCAACAATCGCACCTGGAAAAGACTGGTTTCGCGGCATAGTCTCGACTGATTACCTTAGTTAGAAGTAAGTGCCGATAATTTTCTTTGCGATTTGCGATTTTGTTTTGTTGCGTGCGTTTAGTAGTTTGCGCCGAATTTTTTTCCCATCTCTCTGCAACCCGGTTTTATTAGCGTTATTTAAATCAAGCGTGCATCAGTCTCTCGGATATCTATTTATTGTATTTTTTTCTTTTGGAGAAATAAATCCCTTATTGTTTGAATCACACCGTACTCTTTTATTACCACCACATCAGCTTTCACTTTCCTGGTCAAATTTGAATTCGCTTTTAAAATTTCGTAGGCGGTAGTCTAAAGTGTCGTACGAAGCGCAATTTGTCGTCAATCAACGATTTCGCGTCTTCCACCGATCCCTACCTGAGGAGAGAGGTCACTGATTGAGCTACCACCGGATATCATCGGTAATTATTTACGAGAAAGAGAAGACATCAACGACATATTGTTGCATTTTGCAACCCGACCCGCGACTTGGAGGTTGACAGTTTTGCGCTCGTATTAAAGGCGGGGATCATCATCAACATTAGATCGAATGGCAAAATTCCCCCTAACATCTTACTACAATGTCAAATAGTGATATAGAGCTCGCTATAGATATTTTTTTTTAAAACTGGTACAAAGAGAATGTAGAATTAATAAAAAAACTTATACACTTACTCTTTGTTCGAGAAAGCCAATCGTTGTGACGGAGTACAGATTTTCGTGTCTCATTATAATCATATGTGAGTTCTTCTCCTGGTTTTATATTTCTTGAAGCAATGAAAATAAGATGAGGTTTATCGTCTACTATTACTTTTTTTACCAATAAGTTACCGACGATGTGATGATTTATTAATCTTCCCAGATACGGTGATTCTTGTGAAGCATCAATACTAAAATAATAAAAAAATTATGGATTTTAAAACTGTTTCATGTTATTGACATGTTTTAAAATAACATTCTCAATTTGATTCAACCGCAAAAATAACTTATTATTGCATTATAAATTAAAATAAAAGTAAACTTTCGACAATGGTAATATTTCCATAACGATGAGATTTGAAATTCAAAATTTCTGACAATTTTATTTTTTAACACGCCATCAGCCAAGAGCGCGCAAAATCGAGCTTTTCACATGTTGTATTGAAAAATACTGTACCTAACATGGGCGGGAAAGAGATTCTCGTCTCATGTATTTCCATAATCGATACGCTCGAGCGTAAATGTCAAACGAGACGAGAATCTACTTTCCCGCACTAGTTAAATATTGTACTATTGAAGAAATCTTTTCATTGAAATAGATATAATATTATATGTAGCATGGATGTTACAGAATTATGATAAAGTGAAATCAAGTAAAAAGTAAAAGGGATGAACATGCATTCATTTTTCATAGAGAAGATTGAGACAAGAATCATATTAAAATGCTTAAAAGTTATTACAATGCAATAATAACTACCTCGTGCACTAGTTTCAAATACATTACAAAAAGAGATAGTGGAAATTAACATAAAAAGACAACATTTGACTTAAATTTCAGATATTTGCTTGAATACTGAATATTTTGAAAACATAAAGTGTTGTTTGATTTAACCTCTCACAAAATTGCTCTGACTAATTATTTTTAAATAGGTTCCGGATGAACGTTCTTGTAATGTTTGAAGCTTAGTGTTCAAGTAAAACAAGTAGCATTATCTTAAAAAGATGGATCATCACATTAAAAAATAGAGTATGTTGCAATTAGTAGACCAAAAATTTGGTCATTGTTTTACGGTACGCCTAGAAAATGACATACTCCACGTAATTAGCAATAACAATACATTTATCAGGTTTTGAACGAGGACCTTATGCAAAATGTAAAACGTTTCGCTTTTCCGATTTTTAAATGTTCTTGTTAAAAGTATATGTCACAGTGCTAAACTCACATTCTAACCATTAACTTTAGGTTTTTACATTGAGATAATTCTTTTCGAAATTGTAAGAGAGACCCTACCTTCAATTTAGGTAACTAATTAAATTATACTGTAACGGCAAAGCGCGCATACAAATACATTATGTATGATGGTGAACAAAGTATTATAGATAGAAGAGCTCGTACCTGTTGTGTACGCGATATGTAAATAAAAGTATAGAAGAGTTTTATGTTACGCACTACCTATCTTTATACGAAATCTTTGCTCAACTCATGTAAAGAGGAAACTCTGGCTTCAACCTCAAAAATAATTTAAACTACTAACTACTTGCTCGTAATTACTCAAGCGTAAGAACTACCCGTGTCTGCTCGGGAATGGATCCAGTTTCGCTATGAGATTTCGAATCCTTCCCTTTGCCACTAAATTCTTGAATAAATGGTCAACTCATGAGTATTTAAAAAGATTAGAAGAATGCCCTCAATATTTAGTTGCCTTCAATTGTTCAGGTAGCATTTAAAAGCGTCTCATTCGACTTTTATCCAAATTATTAATTATTTATGTAAAGGGAAACATTTATTTATCTAATTAGGATTAACAAATTAGATATGATTAATGGAAATGTAATAATTGATGAAAACAGTAGAATATTTGAAAGTGAAGAACAAGGTGTAAAGAATTCCTTGATGTTGAACAAGTATGAAATTGATCGAAATAATGAGGAGAATATTGATGAAATTGATCGCATAATGTTAATGAGTGAAAATAATATTAATGGCGATGTAATAATAATATAAAATGTACAAGTAAACTTGAAACTCAGTCAATCGACGTGAACGAGAGCGAATTATCGGATGAATTGCGTTCGGCCGTGGAGAATCTGTCAACATTGAATGATACGCAGAAGGGAAAATTCTTTGATTTGTTTTCAAGCAGATGTGACGGGGCCGTCGGCTTGGCCGACCGCTTCTGTCTGTCTCTCTCTATCTCGCAAGCTCGTGCCGTCGGTGCCAGCGTCGAGCGGCTGTGTATAGCCATTGCTAATGCTCGACGTTGGTTTCAGGCAACCGTGGACGATGACGTAATCGGCGGAGAAGACCAATGACCGCCGAAGAAAAGCGAACGAGAGAGTAGCCGCGAAGAGCGTTCGCGAGAGAGAGAGCACGCACATGTGTGACTCGAGAGAGCGAGTCGCCGGCTCGTTGGTTGGTAGAGTGGGGAGAGGAGCGTGCCGCTGCCGAATATTATATAGAAACGGGACTAGTGATTAGTGAGCCTCGAGCCTAATCGACGCCCGCTGATTAGCAATTGATTTCGACGTGAGATTATCAGATTCATCAAGATATCCTCTTTCACAAAAGTAAAAATAGTTTGAATTGGAGAGTAATTATTCCTCAGTTGATTGTGAGAGATTTGATTGTCGCTATACACGTTAAATTGGGTCACCCAGGAATCTATAAGACTGAAATGTACTTGAGAGGCTACTACTATTGGCGATCTTTGCACCGAGATGTGAAGTGATACGTTGTGTCGTGCGACTTATGCCAGCGCGTGAAGTATATGTCGAGAGCGATGGAAGGTGAACTTCAATGGGTCTCATCAGAGGAGCCGAATGACCTGGTGACGGTTGATTTTTTCGGTCCCTTTCCCCGCGCTCGAGGGAGAGTGCAGTACATCCTTGTACTTTTGGACGCGTTTTCAAAACTAGTACGCTTATATCCAATGAAAGCAGCAACGACTGCCGCATCCTAGAAACCAATTTTAGAGGAATACATTCCGGAACGTGGAAAGTAAGCGCATTTTAACTGATAATATAATGGGACGCAGTATACGGCCCATGCGTGGAAGAGTAAATTCAAGGCTGAAGGGATTCGAGTTTTGTACAGTTTGATTCGCCATCCTCAGAGCAATCCGTCTGAGAGAGTAATGCGCGAAATCGGAAGGTTGTTTCGCACATATTGTCGCAATAAACATACCAATTGGGCCAATCATGTGAGTAACATACAGGCGCTTTTAAATATGACAACTCATTTTAGTACGCGGTTTACTCCAAATGAGTTGCATTTCGGAACTTCGATTAAAGACGAGATTGAGAAGCTGGTTGCATTTCCCGATAGAACTCTCATTGATCGCTCGATAATGCTTCGTATAGCAAGGGAGAATTTAATTAGTAGTTTTGATAAACGGAAAAAGGGTAGGAAACCATCCACATTGGTGATCGATTTAGGCGACAAGGTCTTGTTGAGGGTAAGACATTTGTCAAATGCCCTCGATAAGGTAACGCAAAAGTTTTTTGATTTGTACGAGGGACCTTACGTGATCATGAGAAGAATTGGTCATAATGCCTTTGTTTTAAGCAATCCGGACGATAGTGACAAAGTTGTTGGCACTTACAACCGCTTAAACTTTCGAAAATACTGCAAGGAACAATGAAAATGTGTTTGTGCGAATCTATAATTGTATAAGCCATGCCTGTAAATTCGATGTAAATATATTGCGATTCGACACCAAAGATTGTAATAATACTTGTTGCGAAATTGATATGTGATAGGGATGTATGAGTGAGCGAAATGATTGGAGTAATGTATCAGCGTTTAACGCGTGATTAATGCGAGCTAGTAGTTGGTGTGCATGGCGATCGAAGCGGGGTACGTAACGATGATTTCAACGAAGGTTGTTGGTATCATTCTCAGACTAGAGAGGGGGAGATTGTAACGGTCGTGATGGTCTGAAGTTTCTGCGTGCTGAACTTCAGATTATCCAAAGATGCTTTGGCTCTGTTCTGAGAAGAGAGCAGGGCTTTGGACCGGGCAAGTAGGTACCGCTCATCAATTAAAAGAAAGATCAGTTGAATCAGGTTGGTCGAGCAGGTCTGACGCTCGAAGGACTCTCCTCAGGTCGACGCGTCTCCCTCTGTGAAGGAAGAAAATTTTAAGAATCTTGACAATTCATCATGAAGAATACTTGGACGTCGATAACATGAGTTATCGTCATTTTACCTGACGATTCCGATGAAGCAGGGGGAGCATGACGACGGAGAGGAGCCACCAACCGAGCACCTTGAATCTACGACTCCTAATCGCAAGATAAGTAGCGTGTTTCGCGACTCGGGCGATTGCTATTTTATACTAATACTAACAGCGCGCGAAGCAAGCGAGCTCTTTGTAAAGAAACCTATGACAATTCTCCGACGCTGTAAAATAATCATTGTTGTAGATTGTCCTTGTAAGAATGTTCTATGTCTCTAGTATAATAAATTGATTTGCATTCCGAATTTCCTGTGTTCTATTCAAATTGATAAATAGTTTACAAAAGACTGTGCGCTATATTTGAAATTTAGAATCAAATAGCTGGATATCTTTATTGAGTCATTTTTATTCTGCTAATCGTGGGAATCAAGGTTTTGGTTCAGTTTCATTTATAATGAACAAGATTGCTTAATTTATTTATTATCATTTAATTTATTTATTATCAATGTATTTATCCCTGTGTTTCGGCCTAAGATAAGTGAGCGGAGAGAGAGAGAGAGAGACGCAAATACACAGGGACTTACTAGATGTAAGAGTGAGACACGGAGAGAGATAGAGAGACAGGTGCACTCCTGCCGCGTTGAGTAACCGCGTGCGCTGATTGGCTATCGCGAACGGGTCGCAAGAGAGCCCGTAAACACAAAACAATACCATTTCGGTTCACCCCAAGAGCAGACACGGATTTTTCTTTTTCTACAGCACATGCAAGAAGCACATATAAAGACGAACGACGAAGTGCACCCAGTAAAAATAACTCAGGACAGAGCTATGGAGAAGGTGTCCATAGTGACAGCATAACGGAAGGAGCAAAAAAAAAAAAGTATTGTGTGCGGTATCGGAGTTTTGCGAGGACGCATTGAAACTTATACTGTTTTTCTTAAGCAGAATAAGCGAAGACGTATCGAATGTAAGTACCTCCTCGATAGCATTCTTTCACTTGCTTAACCTAGCATCCTTTCTCTCTCTTAGCTTTGGTGTAAATTTTATGCTTATCGTCATATAAATATCTCACTCTAAATTATTACTTGATTTCGATTATTTCTTCCATCATTTATCGTTTTCTCGATTCACACTTCGACTTATTTCGCGCGTTTCAGCCACTTTAGCCGATCTACGGCGTCTATAATCCCGAACCCTAATAATCGCCCAGGTTCCAGCTAGTTTCGGATAAAAATATATATATTGTCTTTCTCTTATTTTAGCGAAACTGGGTAAACTGGGGAAATTCACCGTTACATATTTAAGTAATAATGATTTATTTACCAATTCATCTATAGGAGAGATTTAATGAGCTTAAGGAATTATCTTATCTGTTGCACAAATGTTGAGTTTGCATAAAGTATTTAAAAAATGAATCTCGTGACAAATTATAAAACGTAAAAAATACTTACCAGTAATATTTATTATTGTGAGTAAAATAAAATTGATATTCTGATGTTTTTTTTTGTAGAGCCTCTTGTTTCAATAATAATCTTCCCTTATATTCAACCACAAAATCTCCTTTGGAAAAATTTTTGACAGCTTGAATGCCTCTCCCTTTTCCCAAATAATTTTTAATTTCAAGACCATCTTGACAATTTTTGTTTATTTTTTGTTCAATTTGTTTTGCGACAAATTTTTGAAATATTTGCTCATCTTTCCGATTCAAAGGCCTATTTGGATCTAAAATAGAGTTGATAAAAATCAATTAAAAAACTAAAATAAAGCTGATTAGCAGGCTTAGGTACCTTTTGAAAGTTAACCAACTTACTGTAGAGATCTTCTACTATACAAACAAGTTTTGATGATGCCATAATATCTGCAAAAAAAAAATATCGTAAATAAAAAGTTGCAACTACGAAATAGAGTCAATAAAAAAAAATATAAAGTACAAGTATAGCTAACTATAACCGATAAGCGAGATTAATGGTGGTTTTCAGTTCGCACACTTTTAAATAGTTTGTAATTGTAGAAATGAACTGGTATTTCTTTATTTATGTTGAAATATATTGCTGAATATTATAACGAATCGCACGTAAATTCATTATGTCTCTCTCTCTCTCTCTCCAAGAAGCCAGTAATTTATATAACTAATTATAATCATAAAATATTATGTTAATTAAATAATTGCAGCACAGCGCAGACGTCAGCGAACGGGTAAGTGGCGCGACTTATGTTGGATAATCGATATCGACTCGCGGCGCGGACCTCGCGGAGAGACGCTTCCTTGCAAGGAGAGAGAGAGAGAGAGAGTAATCGAAATTAGCATAGTCCGTTTCCGACCAGCTACCGGCCGACATTCTGTGCGCGCGTAGCCACATAATTTACAAGTTTTCCCTGGATAAGTCGCGCTAATGGCCAACGGGGAGTTTTCTCGAGAAATAAAAAGAAGCAGGGAAAGAATACGGACGTCCACCATTGTTTGGCGAGGAGAAAAGTAGCACCGACGCTAAAATCGCAGCGAAAGTGGATATGCCGTCAAAAGCGAGTTCGCTAACCATCACTTGCGATCGACACATAAATAAGTGTACAAGCGACGACCATGTAAGTACCAGATTTCTTACTTGGCTTCTCTCTCTACCGCTCTCTCTCCTTTCGCGTAGATTATAGTCGCGCGTTTACGCTCATTCTTTTTTTGTGTACTTTACGCCGTTGCTACTGCCTGTATCGGCACGTTCTCTCTCGCCGCGAGCGTACTGTCGCTTTAACGTATTAGTCATACGTAAAACATGCAAGTGCGGTTTGCCGTTCGCGAGTACCCGGCTCCAGCAAGGCGATTTCGCTGTCGAGCAGCTCGACGAGGTTAAGCGCTCTCGCTTCCTTGTTCAAACGGTGCGCGACGGTTCGCTGCCGCCATTGTGCTTTGCCGCTCACAACAGAGCGAGTGCTTGCACGACCGTAACCGCGTAGCGCGTGCGCAGTTCGTTTGCTGCAACGATAAATTGTTGCGAGTTTATTTGCGCTGCGATCCTTATAGTTTGTACAGACGTGTTTTGATATTCTGTATCTTTTTTTTGTCAATTAAAGATTAAACGCCCTTTTCAATTTTACTCGAGTGTTAATCTTTCGCCGTTTCTTGAATTCCGGTTACGTGTGCGACCGTGCACGCACAAATCTCTCTCTTTGGCTGTCGCGCATCCTCACACGCAGCTTACGACACTCTCCGCGGGCCAAGTTTTCTAGAGGAAAAGGAGGCAACTGAGCTGCTGGACCCAGGACACCCGGTGCAGGAGCACCATGCTGCTCTGAAGAGCAATTTCATTTATTTTCCGCGATTCAAATTTTATGTAGCGGTTCCTGCCCAGGCGAAGCTGAGCAGAAACCCCGTTATAATATGTAATAATGATTTTTGAAACTTTAATATCAAATTCAGTTTTTATATCTATTTCAAAAATATTATTAAAAATATGTTTATTAGTTGCGTGACGGCGGAACGTTTTTTATAAGTTTTTCCAAAAATGAGGAAAAATTTAAGAGAAATCAATTTTCAAAAGAGTTTTCTTGTGTTGAATAGCTAAGCAGTTATTTTGTAACGGTTAACCATTGTACCCTATTGAGGGGGCTCAAGCCTATTTTGGTGCGGAGGCTAAGCTCAGTGCTCAGAAGCATTACGATATGAAGTCTATGATTACACATATGGCAGAGGATACTCATGTTCGAGATGCTCAGTTTACCATCACTTATGAACCTGAGCTACTCATCCATGTTTTACCCTCCAATTACTAGGGTACACCTACAAGCTGCTATTGCTGTCCTCAGGGCAATGGGATTCGGTGGCAAATATGATCTCTCCCCTATTCCCTCTCGGAATTCGGATATAGAGCTTAGCGACACAGGCTCAAAAAAATCAGCCTCCTCAATAGCAGCAACAACAAATGGGACTGAGTCATTATTTTCTGCCTTAGTCTTCGGCCAATTCCAATAACTTGCAAGCTCGGGCCGCCCTTCATTTAATTTGTTTGCGTTCCTGGTTGCTTCTCCATCTATAAGGGACCGTATTATCTGATACTCTGGCCGACTCAAAGTCCATACGGCACAGACTTGACCAAGGTCTATGTTCGGCCCATCTAACCCAAGCTCGATATCAACCTTTTAACGAAAGCTAGAAGGGTAAGCGCGGAGTTCGGATATGTCTGGCCTGTTGTTAAAAAGTCTAAGAGTTTTCTATAGATAAACTATTCACTTTTATCTGATCCCCATCGTAACCGTTGATGACTTTTTTACCTTACGCGTCGGTCGGTATGTGTCTTCTCCACTTTGACTTCAGCCTCAGCCTCAGTTTTTACTGGCACCTATGTCCGGAATTAATCATCAAATTGTTGATCTTTAGGGTCGCAAGCTCCCCACTAAAAATCACGCAACAATGAAATCCATTTGTTAATTATTAATTTAGCAACATATCTAATTTATCTGTGATCAATTCACAGGTACCTCAAAACTCTACAGCCTCATTATTATGACCCTTTACAATTTTTCCATAAGCTACTATTTCATCTTTCGTAACAGCACATATTAATATTAACGGTCTCAACTTTTTCCACTTTAACCTACTAGAAATGCAACCACAAAATAATAGCAATGAGATAATAGCCATATCCAAGACTAAATTTATATAAACAATATCGCCGATTCTCACCTCGCCCCTCAAAACTATAAATTCTTCCGATACAATCGTGAATGCAAAAAGGGTGGCGGTGTCAGATTTTATGTACGATATATTTACAATGTAAAAACTCTTGTAAACTTCTAAGTTGTGACGGTGTAGGCAAGTTCGTGCCTGCACCGTGCAACTCTCTCCTCTCTACCCTCTACCCTCTCTCTCTCTCTCGTTAGGCCTAAGCTCGCGGTCTGCGTCAGACACACATATGCTATACGAGGTGTGATCAAAAAGTAAGGTGAATTTTGAAATTTAGCGGGCTACGTCCGTTCGATCTTCGACTTTTTTATTTGGTTATGTGGGTACACTCGTCTAGAACATACGTTCCAAATTTCAGCTTTGTAGTATGTTTGGTTTGTTTGTGAGAGGCATCAAGGTTAGAAGTGTTTTGCGTGCTCCACGATTTGCTGCTGTCTAAAAACATGGATCAAAGAGTTTGCATTAAATTTTGTGTGAAAAATGGAATCAAATGTTCCAAAACACTTGAAATGCTGAAAGTGGCATACGGTGAGTCTACTTTAAGCCAAAAAAATGTTTACAAGTGGTATAAACTCTTCCAAGAAGGCCGAGAAGACACCGACGACGAACCTCGTTCTGGACGCCCCAGCACATCAACAACTGATGAGAATGTTGAAGAAGTGAAGAAAATAGTGTTGGGAAATCGTCGAATTACCATTAGAGAAATTGCTGATGATATTGGCATCTCATTTGGTTCGTGCCAATCAATTTTGACGAGTGTTTTAGACATGAGACGTGTGTCAGCGAAGTTTGTTCCGAAATTGCTCAATTTCGACCAAAAGAAACGTCGCATGAGCATCGCCCAAGAGCTACTGAATGACGTCAACGATGATCCAGATTTACTCAACAGGGTTATAACAGGTGACGAAACATGGGTATACGGTTATGACGTCGAGACTAAGACTCAATCGTCCCAGTGGAGGCATTCTGGATCACCAAGACCAAAAAAAGCATGCCAAGTTCGATCAAATGTAAAGGTTTTGCTTACAGTTTTCTTTGACTGCAGGGGCGTGGTGCATCATGAGTTCTTGCCACAGGGTAGAACAGTAAATAAGGAATATTACCTGCAAGTTATGCGCAATTTGCGCGAAGCAATCCGCCAGAAACGTCTGAATTTGTGGAAAAATAAAAATTGGCTTTTGCACCATGATAACGCCCCTGCTCACACATCGTTGCTTGTGCGCGAATTTTTGGCTACAACCAACACAGTAACGATGTCACAGGCACCGTGTTCCCCAGATCTGGCCCCCTGTGACTTCTTCTTGTTCCCAAAACTGAAGAGGCCCATGAAAGGACGGCGTTTTGCCACGATTGAGGAGATAAAGACGGCATCGAAGGATGAACTAAACAAGATCACAAAAAATGATTTTTTGAAATGCTTTGAGGATTGGAAAAAGCGTTGGCATAAGTGCATTATATCCGAGGGGGATTACTTTGAAGGAGATAAAATAAAAATTGATGAATAAATAAATATTTTTTGAGAAAAATAAAAATTCACCTTACTTTTTGATCACACCTCGTACATGTGTGTCTGACACCTTACTTTTGTTTTCCAGCGACAAGGGACGAGAGGAGAAGAGGTAAGTCGTCAGGAGAGAGAGTAAGAAAGAGAGAGCAAGATAGAAAGAGAGAGAGAGAGATGATTAGCGTTGGCGCGTGGCTGCCGTTGTTTTTTCGGCAACACTGCGTGCCGCCGTCAGCGGCATCGATAGCGGTAGGGGGTCACGCGTCAGTCTGCCTTCTGAGTTGAATAGAGAGTCCTTACATCGTCGTACCGCAAGTTTTGTGCAAGTGAGTGCAAAAGGAAAGGACCTGGATTTCCACCGTGCCACTATCTCCCGCCATTATAGTGAGGCGGGAAATAGAAGAATAGTCCAGGACAGCGACGATCGGAATAAGTAGCGGCTGGTTACGTGGACTCGTCATGTAGTTTTCGACCCTTGGCAACCCCAGCACCAGGAAGCAAGTTCATTCTCTCTTCTCTTTCTTCTCTCGGCATGGCGACTCGCGTAACCACGACCGAGGCCAGGCTTTCACGAGCCGGCCTAGCATAGCGGTGAGGTCGGCCTGCGTTTGCGTTTCCTCGACGAGACGAATCAGCCAGGCGCTCGCGCGCCGGCTATTTCATCGCCTCGTCGAGTGATTACTTATATTTAAGTAGTACCTGTAAATTAGTTGTAAGGTTTTGTATCTTAGCGTTGCGCACAGAGGTAACGTATTTATAAAGTATTATTTATATTTCTAAATCGTTTGTTAATTATTCATTTCGCGACCTCACACACCTTCATCCTGCTCACTGTTGGAGCGATCCGTCGCATCCCGTATCCCACCTAAACAATTAGTCGCGTAGTTGTGGCCTTGGCGGGCCCGATGCACTGACATGGCAATCCCTTGTGGCTTGGTAAAAAACAGTGAAGCGGTGTGAAACGTATAAGGTGGACGCGAAATTAGAAGTAGCAAACGGTAAAAGTGTAATTAATTAAATTTAAAAAATTTCAAATTTTTCTTTGTCTCGTAAAGTTATTCGGAAATTTTATTAGCAAGAGCAAGGCGTCATAATGCGACCTTTTGCTAATGAAAACAGTACCAGTGTCGGGTTGCGGCATACCAATCGTTCGCGCTATTGCGTCCGTCTTATTTCTGAAAAGTTCGAGTAGAGTCGTATGTTTGTTTTGTTATTGATCGTCACATTCCTATGCGTTTGGTGGCAAGGCGATAGCTCGCCGGCCTAAAACGCAAGGACAATCGGCCGTTTTCTAAAAATCTGTGTTTGTTTGCTGTCGCAAAGTTATTTCCGCGGAATAAATAAAGTAAAGCCGTGCATGTGTGTGTATCACTATTAAAATAATAATAATTTTTTTTTTTTATTTTATTCTTTATGGATATTAGGTTAAGAGATTGAAATTATTTCTAAATATATTTATTAATATTAATTAGTCATTTAAATATTTTCTCTAAGTTAACAAAATTAGGCGACATGCCACCCGCGCGTGGTATTAGAACGTCGATGCGTCGACTGCTTCGCGACCCACGTGTTAAGGAGGTAAAGCGTCGCATTGATTCCACAGAGCGGGTCGCTCTATTAGAATTAATGCGCTTCCGCGAATTGTCATTGCATGGTGACATAGATGATCTGAAAGAGCGATACCTTCGGTATACGATCGCGTCAGAAATGCCGGAATTAGAATTAAATCTACTTCCCGGTGATTTCCTAACGAGTTGCGTACCTGATGCATCGCAGTACACATGTGCAAGCGGCACATGTTAGCGACGAACATAGAAACCGAGCAGACGAACCTGCGCGGGTTGCTTCGCCAAAGGCAGCTGAAGCAAGAACGCCAGAGCAGGCGATGCGAACATCTGTAAACGTTGCCGCTCTACGTGAACCGTTTCAGCCGCCGGGTGTAAGGGCGTTGACTCCCGTTCGCGAGGAGGTAATGATGCCGGCAGTCAGCGAGGTAAGATCGGCTACGCGAAATAGTGACGCGCAAATGTCGGTTGTACCTGAAGTAGAGGGACGTAGTAGTAGCACTCTAGGGTAATTGTGGAGGGCAATAACAGCAGTTCCGCGATGGATCTATAGGCGCGAGATAAAACAAGATATCACCGATGGCACCAACACCGTGATACGAGTGGAAAGAGAGGCAGTACAAGGCAGAACGACTCAGGCAATGCAGCAGGCTCAACAGCCGCTGCAAGCCGAGCCGTCGGCAGGCCGCGCGGCGCTCAACGCGCCAGCGACCGCCAGCCCTGTTGTGCACAGCCGCTCAATCACTGCCTCGCGGTGTGAGTCGCCAACTCGCGCATTCCCTGCATCTAGCCATACAAGCACTATTTACGATAGGCGTTCTAAATCGGATATAGAATCTTGGGTGGAAGAATGGGAAAGGGCTATGAGGGCGCCGTGCAAGGAGTCTAGGCGTTTAAATTTACCAGCGAAAGATCACTCGGACTTAGAATCTAGGGCTTCGATGGAGGCGTCGGTGTACAAGCCCCCCAAGGCGAAAATTTTGCCGGGGTCTGGC
The DNA here is from genome assembly GCF_024137745.1 of Phymastichus coffea. Classification (NCBI taxonomy): domain Eukaryota; kingdom Metazoa; phylum Arthropoda; class Insecta; order Hymenoptera; family Eulophidae; genus Phymastichus; species Phymastichus coffea. The sequence goes on along the minus strand of NW_026706824.1, from coordinate 1,207,035 downwards.
AGCATAGCGACAATCTCTAGCGCTACCTAGTTAGATCGAAGGAAAAGAACAGAGAGTAAGAGCGATAAACCGGTAAAAATCAAGAAAAAGAAGAATAGCCCTGCGCGCGTCAAATACATAAACGGTGTACCTGTCGACGGTGTGAGCGCGTTAAGCGCGTGGTCATTGAATTTCATGGGTGACGACGATATTTCAGCGGTTAGCTATCTGTCGAGTTTGGAAGATTGTCAATGCTACTATGCGATCCCGGACGAGGAAATATTAAAAGCGATAGGTACGACGCTCCGTGGAAAGGCGCGTTCGTGGTACGAACTCAATCGTAAGAGTTGGGCTAGTCTAAATGAATTTAAAAAGAGTTTTGCAGATAGTTTTTGCCGACTGCTCAACCGCGAACAGCTATACAGAGAGCTACGTCAAAGATCACAAGGTGAACGCGATCGGATAGCAAATTATGTCGCGGCTTTTCAATCGATTTTGAGGCGTTTTGATCCACCGGTTGTGGATAAGAGGCTATTAGTAATTATAGTTGAAGGATTACACCCTCAATATAAGCGTTACTTAGAAAAAAAACGTTTAAAGATTTGAGTCACTTTAAAGAGTTAGGAATGGCGTTAGAAGATCGTATGGCAGGTTGGAAGAGGTGGACGTTACTCTAGTGCCAGAATCCACGTATCAAGAACCGAAGAAATCGATCGTTAAAACAAAAATAGTCGCGGCGTTAGACGAAGCGGAAGACGCGGATGAGGAAATTTTAATCGTAGAACCGAATAAAAATAAAACTCAAGCGAAGAAAAAGAGAGCAAAGACGAAAGACAAGGGGACGAATAGCGAAATCGCCGTGGCCGGGGCCCAAGAGTCCAAGCCGCAGGCGACGAACGTCGCCGCGCAGCCTCTCGCCGTTCAGACGCCAGTGCTCTCTGCGCCGAATCTAATTCCTCAGCAACGAAGATAGGGTAACGGGGCGCAAGCAGGTAACGCGAGAGCAGAGCGACCATTCGGTGGAGCATGTTTCGCGTGCGGTATGGTAGGCCATCGTAGAGCTCAGTGTCAGGCTGCGCAGAGCGTACAGCCGATTGTTTGCTATAAGTGCCGACAACCAGGGCATTATGCAAACAATTGTCCACTGAGAACTGCGGAGGCGACGTCGGTATGTTAGGTTTGCGGAACCGTCGGTTTTTTTTTCGCAATTATCCGACCTGTAGTCAAACGAGACAGGAAAACTCGGGCGCAGGAGCCGTGAACCGCTCTGCGACTCCTGCCTAAGGCAAATCGGGCGGTTAAGTTTGGAAAGAGAGTTGCTAAGAACGATAAGCAACTCGACAGGTGCGTCAAAAATTAGAAATTTCGAACGCACAGGTAGTACAAGGTTAGAGGAGATACTGGGCGCAAGCGAAAGTCAGCAGGTCGCGTGTCACCCGGTAAGTACGGATGAAATAAAGTTTGAGGAATCGGATACAAGCGAAAGAAAGCCAGTCGTTTGTAGGCCGGAAATGTCGCGTAGCCTTAGTACAGATGATGTAGCTGGCGGGAAACTGGGAGTACCAGGCCCTACAGATAATAAAGAGTCTTTTTCCTCGACGTTGGACGGATCTTTAAAGCCACAGAACACGAAATCGGGCAAATCGCGAAACGCAAAGCGTTCGATTAGACGTGCTAGAGCTAGAGCCGATAAAGAGCAACGGGATGAGGTAATAAACTCTTTCTCATCAGATGACGAAGCGAGTTCAGTAAATTCGCGAGCGAGGCAAGCTACAGAGGTAGGGCCGGAATCGCGGACAGATAATGAACCTGCGAACGCACGAGTATTGAGTAAGCGTACGGCTGTCTGGATAGATGCACCGTCCATTTCGGTGAGGGGGGAAACTGAGGCGAGCTCAGGTGTACCTACACCGCCGAGAAACGAATCGGAATTAGCGCGAGTAGCCGTTATAGAAAATAGATTTTTCATAAGGGTAAAAATAGGCAATGATGTCTATACAGCGTTATTAGATTTGGGTGCACAGGAGACAGTAGCCGGGCCAGAGATAGCTCAGAAATACGCGGAACGATTGAGGACGCCTACGATTTTCGTACAAGGCATTTCAGGTGAAAAGCCGCGAACATTAGGCGATCTCAGATTGAGTTTCGAGATTAGAGGTAGAGTTGCGTAGTTGATTGCGACGGCCGTGTCAGCAATGAAGCACGACCTCATTTTAGGCGCCGATTTCTGGACCGAATGGGATATTAACATTAATGTGAAGAATCGCGCCTGGCGGTCGAGAGACTTCAGTGACTGGTATCAACTCGCCGACGGTGCTAGCGAGGCGGTTGATGTTTTCGCGGAGTGCGCAGGGTTGAATAGATATGAGCAGGCTCAGAGAGAGACGATCATGGCGCTCGTTCGCCGGATCGTCCCTGAGTCTGGAGATTCGTCGGCGGTTACAAACGTGATCGAGCACGTGATAGATGTAGGTGACGCGCGCCCGATCGAAACCTCGATGCATCGAATGTCGCCGAAAATTTTAGCTTTCTTGCAGGAAGAAACCATGCGTTTATGGAAAGCGGGAATAATTAGGCCGTCGAATAGTCAGTGGTGTAGCGCGCCGGTGGTTGTACGAAAGCAAGACGGAGGATATAGATTTTGCCTCGATTTTAGGCCGGTTAATAAAGTGACGAAGATAGATGCGTATCCAATGCCAAGCATGGACTCGATCTTAGAAAGGTTACGCGGTGCAGTTTACTTATCCAAAATAGATTTAAAGTCGGCTTTTTGGCAAATACCGCTCTCGGAGGCTAGTAATCAGTATACGGCTTACGCAGTCCCAGGGTCAGGCCTTTGGGAATTCGAAAGAATTTGCGGCCGGACAATAATAAAGTACAGCCGATCGTAGAGTACCCAGCCCCGAGCAGTGTTGCTCAGTTGCGTAGATTTCTTGGGATGGTGAGTTAGTACGCTAGATTTATAGAACACGAAAGCGAGATAAAGGTCCCTTTAACTGAATTAATTCGTAAGGATCAGCCATGGTATTGGGAAGAAGTACAGCAGCTTGCATTCGAAAGGTTGAAGCGTGCGTTGACCGAGGCGCCTCTTCTTGCGCGCCCGGACTTTAACCTCCCTTTCTATTTACACTGTGACGTTTCTTCTTTCGCGGTAGGCGCGTGTTTAGTGTAGGTTTTCGACGACGGTGAACATCCCATATGTTACGCCAGTCGAATGCTCAATACTCACGAGCGTAACTACACAGTTAGCGAGATTGAATTTTTAGCCGTTTTATTTGCTGTTAAGAAGTTTAGACCTTATATTGAGGGGTCGCACTTTATTGTAGTTACGGACCACAGCGCTCTTACGAAGATTTTGAATAAAAGAGAACTTTCAGGCCGGTTAGAGAGATGGGTGCTTGAGTTTCAGCAGCATGATTGCGAGATCGTTCATAGGAAAGGAGCATTACACCACATGCCGGACGCTCTCTCTAGAGAATTTGAAAACGAATGCGAAGTATACGCGTTTGAGGATACTAGCGATAAGTGGTATTTGCAACGGGTGCAAGACGTGTTGTCTAGGCCGAAAAAGTATAGAACGTGGCAGGTAGAAGATAACACACTTTACAAGTTTATGCAAAACCATTTACTAGATCCGATTACAAACAGAGAGGAGTGTTGGCGTATGGTAGTTCCGGTTGAGCATAGGGAGCGCGTGCTGCGAGACGCTCATTGTGAGCCATCGTCCGGACATTTGGGCCGGGAAAAGACCTACGATAGAGTGGCTCGAGAATACTACTGGCCGGGAGTTTGGTACGACGTGAGTACTTTTGTTAGTGAATGTAAGAAATGTCAGGAGTATAATACGGTACAACAAGCTCCGCTAGGTTTAATGGGAAAGCGCGCTGTCGAACGTCCTTGGGCTGTAGTAGTTACCGATGTAGTCGATCTACCTCGTAGCAAAAATAGGTTTATGGTAGTATTTCAAGATCTATTCACTAAATGGGTAGAATTGAAACCGCTTAGGTCAGCAGACGGGCCTGCACTTGCTGCTGCATTGGAAGAACTTATATTATTTAGATGGGAAAACCCAGAATACTTAATTAGCGATAATGCGAAAGCATATAAAAGCAAAGTCTTCCAAAGCATGCTGCAAGAGCATGGCATAAAGCACGTACTTTGTCCTGCCTACCATCAACAGAGCGACCCAGTTGAATGCGTAAACAAGACGCTCAAAACTATGATCGCGATGTTTGTAGAAAAAGATCATCGTAGTTGGGATAGGTATTTACATGAATTTAGACACGCGCTAAACACGGCGACGCAATCGTCTACGAAGGTATCGCCCGCATTTTTAAATTATGGTAGAGATCCTAGGCCGGTTAAAAGTTTAAGACGCGAGGTGGAAAAGAAGATGCCGATAACAAAAATCGACACACAAGCATGGACAGATAGGCTACTGCGATTAAATGCGCTTAGAGATCTAGTTGCGAAACACATTGAAACTGCGCAAGAAAAACAAAAGCGACAATACGATAAAGGTCGGAAGCAAGAGTTCTTTTAAGTAGGCGATTTAGTCTGGAGGAAGGTGCACACGCTTTCGAACGCAGCCGGGGGTAAAAACGCGAAGTTATATACAAAATATGACGGACCGTTTAAAATTATCAGTGTTTTATTGCCGGAAATCTATGATCTACAAACGGACAGCAAACATCGCAGTACAAAAGTCCATGTTTCAGAGCTGAAACGGTATATTTCACCGCGAAAGGCTAAGTTAAATGGAATTAAAATGAAATAAAAATAGACGTTTTGATGTTCTTGATATTATTCTGTTTAGATATGGAACCTGAGAAGGCAGAACCATCGTCGCCAGTCGAAGACGTCGGAGGAGGTGGAATCGGGCCAGGCAAAGGAGCTCGCCGCTTGACCTTCACAAGGTGAGCAAGCGGCTTCTTTTGTCGAGGCTGATTCCATTCGCCCTTCGAGTATCTCGGCTGATGAGTCCGCACGCGTTGATTTCGTACGACACGCGATTCCCGTTTCGCCGCCGTTACCATTGAGTCCGGCCACCGGGGCCAGTATATATGGTCTCTTCGAAGAGGTTTCCGGGCTCTTCATTACAGTTGGTTGCGCCAGTTCGAACCTGGTCCAAGGCCATCTACAAGTGCGCCTCTTATCGCCTTGCCACCCTGGCGATTTGAGAAGCGTCGGATCGCGCTTCTCTAATCGACAAAGAGCGCGGCTTAATCTGTTCTCCAGCAACATCGAGTCGACGTTGCACTCGCGGGATCCGTTGCCGTTGCCGCCGCGCGAGTTATCAGTGGTCACTGTGATCGATTTGGAAAGTGACTCAGTGACCCTGGTGACTCGTTCGACGAGCCCTGTGCGCGGGCCGCGTGGGGTGGACGTCGAACCGATGGATGTGGAGGAACCGGTGGCGTCTCTGCCGACCCTCCCGGTTCCGGTTAGACGCGAACCTCTGCCTGTTTTGCCCGTGCCAATGAGACCTGCACCGATGCAGATTGCTCGAAACACTCCAATGTCATCGGAGGTGTGCGCACTGACAAATCAGGCTCCGTCAACAGCTTTTTGCGCGTTGGATAGGCCGGTTGAGGATGCGATCCGCGAGGTTCGACACGTGAGGGGCACGTTTCTCCGTGACGTGGCATATGTGCCGTGGGATGATTGTCTAGATTTCCCACCGTACAGATGCTTTAATTGCAGAACCGGATCGCATCGCAGATCTGACTGCTCGAGGGCGCCTCTCCAACGCGATTATTGTAGAAATTATGGGAGATTAAACACCATTGTCAGCGGTGTCCGCGCTGTAGAGGCGTTTGCGATCGAGCAGGCGAAAATAGAGGCAGCAAAGGTTGTGCCTGCCAGGGTCTCGAGCGAGCCGTTGGTGAGTTCGCCGCCTATTTCTCAAGATAGGCCGGCGCTTCAGCAGGTTCCTCGTGAACCGGAGGTGCGACCAGAGCAGCCAACCGCGACCGGAACCAGCACCTCGGGCGCGATTCGCAAACATCGTCATCGCTCGAGCAAGAAGGAACGCGCGAAGTTAGCAAGTAGAAGGGCTCTGCAGCAGGCTAGCGGGGCAGAGCTCCGCAACAACAACAGCGAGTTCAACCTGTTGTCGATTGATTTGTCTGCGAATTGTTGCGATAGAAAAGAGAGCTGTAAAATGATTCAAGAGTGAAAAGACTGAATGAAAGAAGCGTAAGCGTAGGCGGTTTAGGCGATGCTTGCTGTTGCAAATCGGGTTTACTTGGGGATTCCCTATTGATTAAATAGCAATAGATTAAAGAACAAATCAGCTGAAGTGAGGCTTTAAGTTGGCCTCAACTTGCCGTTCGTACTAGCCCGAACAGGTATGATATAAATCGGGGTGGGAATAAATGTGAGTAAAGCCGCTGTCCACGCCCTGCAAGCATGCGCATCGCTTAATAAGATGCTGCATTGCTTCTTAAAATCAGCAGGTCACAACAATTTGGTTGATGACCTCATCTGAGTCTCGTTAGCGAGCTCAAGGTTGAACGGTGGAGGGCGGAGAACGTGTCTCTCCTCCGAAAGCCAAAAGAAATCATTAATGCATGTTCGGGGAGACATCAGGCAATGCTATCACCATTGGCTGTAGAGCGAAAACATGCAACTCGCCTCTGGTCCTTGTTTGAGCTATAAGAGTGGGAGGGAGAGGGGTTCTTTACACTTTTCGGCTTGCAGTTATCGACGCATAGCTCAGAACGTTTCTGACGCTTCACTAGGCGAGTACCTTTTTTTTCTAGCGCTAGAGCTCTATTTCTCGATTTTTCAATACGTTGTCTGCAGCAACTTCTATTTTATTTTATTTATACACTTAAAAACTGTTTAACTTGTGTCTAGCTATAATTGTTTATCTTTATTCTATTTGTTATTGCGTTAATTTAATTTGTTCACCTTTTGTTCTCTATTTTTATATTTATAATGGTTTAAGCCTGTCCTTCCGTTACCGGCTAAACATCGTTTGAAATTAAAATTAACATTTCTAACTATTTGTTACTCTTTTAAATTATCACTAATCCTCAACCCGAACAACTACTCCACTACTATTCATAATTTTTTTGCATTCTCTCCCCCCGTTCGCTCTTTTCCATGATCTCATAGAGCTTTCCATTCTTTTTTTCTCCTCTTTGAAAACATTTCCCTCAAGATCTCCACAAAATAGATAAAATTGCTCTTAACACCGCCCTCTCTCGAAAGCTCCAGAACTAGATTCTTCCACATCTCAAATATCCTCTCCGTCAGTAGACATCCTAGAACTCATTTTTATCTCAGCAACGATAGCTCCCTTCAATGAGCTTGCAGCTACGTCTGATCTCTATTTCGAAAAAAAATAAACGATGGGTTACTGAAGAGATCTGCTGTCATGCGTATGCAACACGCGCCTTTTAAACTAGCCAAAATTTTCCAGAACTCTCAAGCTCTGCTCCAACACAAAACTCTCATAAACGCCATTTCCAGCCAACTTGATAAAGCCAAAATAATTATACCTCACGTAATTTACAGCTTGCTAAACAGACCAAATCTAAATAGCGTACATTAGATGTTATTAGTATTCCAAATAATCGCCCACCATCTCTCGCGCCAGCTCTCGCTCGGCGAAACATCGCCGTTGTGTCCAATCGCGACTTTATTCGCACTAGACGATGAGCAAAGTCGTTCACTTCATCGCCGATTAATTATCGTGAGCCTGCAAGCTTGAGCGATTTCCCTCACCTTTCTGTTTTCTTTTATATGCTACTAAGTTGTTTAATGTTATTCGGCGTAATAAAGAGATCGCCATTTTATACTTCTTTCTAATTGAAAGAGTTTCGTTGATTTAGCCGTCCCTCTACTTTCCCAACCATCGTGTCTATTCGCGCCGTGAGAGTCAGCGCCAACTCTTTTTATAGAGAAGCAACCCGTAAATAATTCACAGGGCGTAGTCCTGGCGCAACGCGACTACGTGCACCCTCGCACTTTTCTTCCCACAACTGATATAAAATAACATGTAACGTACCATAAATTGCGCTTAGGCTGCCTTTCTCTACAATCCCAGAGTAACATAGTATTATCTCTGCTTATCAATAAAACAGTCTACACACAAAATTCTCACTATCTTACAATTTATCTGCATCACGTGAATCAAGTAATCTCTAGATATTCCAGTCATGAAAAACATCCACCAATCTTACAACAAATCTTATAAAATATATGTCAGGAGATGGAAATCAATAATTCATACATTATCAGCACTGCATGATAGGTATACTGTACGAAACCTCAGTTTGGAGTCTCAGGTCATACTTTTACAATTTTAAGATATAATATTTTTCATTACATCATATTTATTTTATATTGTTGTGTGTATATATATAAATTAATTTTTTCTATAAATAAACAACAAGCAGAATAGTAAAAACAAGTAAAAATAATAAATGGGTAGATATACAATTGTCAATTATTTTAAAGACTACATAAAATGTTTGATGGATAGATGTTTGAATAAATCATGTTTATCAACTAAAATCTGAATTTCAGATAAATTTGACTTTGAAACCATATATTTACTTAAATTAAATATTTACACAAGTTTTATAAATAGGAAAACATAATTCCTTTCGCTTACAATTCCTTTAAAACCAATTTCTATCCATCGAACAATTTATATGACTTATTGAGAACTTATTATAACTCTGCAAGTTTTTATTTAAATTATATTTGTATAAAATGTTTCATGAATGAATGACTTACCTGCAAGTTAAATTTTAAAAAAGTATCATTTGAAAGTTAAATTTATTTCAAATTACCATTTTGATTGAATAATTTCTATTCAATCATTCATTCTTGAAATATTTGATATAAATATAATTAAAACAAAAGCTTACATTTTTATAATGTTCTCATAAGGTCATATAAATTGTTCGATGGATGGATATTGGTATTAAAAAAAATGTAAGCGAATGGAAATATATTGTCTTATTTATAAAGCTTGTGTGAATAATAAATTTAAATAAATGTATGGTATGAAAATCAAATTTATCTCCAATATAAATTTTGGTTCAAAAACATTTATTCAAACATCCATCCATCAAACATTTTATGTAGACTTTAAGTATCATGAATACCTACTGTAAAAATATGAACTTTTATATGTTTCAAACTTTATTGGTTCACACAATCATCTTATATAAATATAATTTAAATAAAAGCTTACATTTTTATAATGTTCTCATAAGGTCATATAAATTGTTGGATGGATAGATATTGGTATTAAAAAAATTGTAAGCGAAAGGAAATATATTGTCCTATTTATAAAACTTGTGTGAATAATAAATTTAAATAAATGTATGGTATGAAAATCAAATTTATCTCCAATATAGACTTTAGTTGAAAAACATTTATTCAAACATCCATCCATCAAACATTTTATGTAAACTTTAAGTGTCATGAATACCTTCTGTAAAAATATAAGCTTTTATATGTTTCAAACTTTATTAGTTCACACAATTATTTTTTATAAATATAATTTAAATAAAAGCTTATATTTTTATAATGTTCTCATAAGGTATATACAGAAAGAATGCATTCTGTAAAAAATAGGAACTTTTAAATGCTTCAAACTTTATTGACAATTCATTTTACTATTTAAAAGTCTTAAATGAACAAAGGTAATCTTTTCAATAAAAAGTATTCAGATGCTTAATAACGATACAAAATATTTCATGAATGAAGAATGACTGAATAAATGATTTTCAATCAAAATGTTTATTTCCAAGAAATATGAAGCGAAAGGGAAACTGTTATTCAAGTTATGAAGTTCATTTTTGATAATTATTTTTAATTTTTAATAATTATTTTTAATTTTTAATAATTATTCAATTAATATAATTAATATTTTTACAGTTAATATTTACATTTAAGGAATTGTATTATAATTACTTAATTTTTTTATGTAAATAAAATTTAATTATGAAATATCTTATTTTATGTATCTTAATTTTTTTATGTAAATAAAATTTAATTATGATATATCGTATTTTATGTACTTAAATTAGATTATGTATTTATGTAAAATTGTATAAATACAATTTACATATTCATTGTATAAATACAAATTTTACTGTAAAAGAAACTCAATCAATATAATTATAACAATTACAATATTACTTGTATAAAATCGCGGATAATACATATAAATATTTAAAAAATATTAAAATGAAATAATATAAAAGGAAAATCAGTATACCAATTCTAGAAAATATATTAGTAATTTATATTCTCACCTTTATGACATATGGTTATTAGGTTATTGCCATTGATTACTGATAATTTTTCATATCTATTTTTATAATCATTCTCGGATATTTAAATGTAACTGATAGCAACAACCAAAAATTAATTGTTATACTGCAAAAGACATTTTATAAAGAGAAAGAAACTTACATATCTTAATTGTGCACTTGTACTCTTAGAAGCGGAAACCGGAAAGAACTTTTTCATTAATTTTAACTAGATATTTGTTTAGGCATAGATTTGATAAAGATACGAGCAGTATTGATTAACCAGTTCGAGCCCGGGAACGAACTTCAGACTTATAAAACGTTTGAGTTACTAGTAGCTAATTGTTTGTCTATTTAATAATTTAATATTCATGAATGTTGGACGGTATGGCATTTTTTTTTCAAAAATGAAGAGAGAGAATGTAGGTGAAAAATCACTTTATTTGAGCGTAGCGCACACGCGCAACGAAAAAAACTCAAGGCGCATGCGCCTCCCTCCATCCAGGGAGAGATGATTCTCAAACAATTAATAAAATAGGGATATATTAAAAATATAAAACGGTTTTAGCTTTATATAATAGGGTGAAAATTAGCAATAATTATTTTCTTATTTATCCTCGTAACAGGGATAACCACCGCCCTGTTAAGTGAGTAGTAGTATACGTTGACTCACAAAAAATTATTTAACTCATATAACTAATTTAGTACATTAAAATTATAGTTAAATCGTTTTTACAGACAATGACTTTACCGAAAACGAGGGTTATATATTCTTCAATATATTGAAGAAATTAGGTTATTGGGGACAGCAGGGAGAGGTACTGATGATTGACTCTCTCTAGCGTTCAGCCGCACGTAAAAGGGCAAGTGCATAAAAAAGTTAACACGACACATGTTAGAGCTGAAGAGTGTGTTGAAGAAGAAGAGCCCTCATCACCCTGGTCTTAAGTGTTATAAGTCTAATTTTTTCTCTCACGCCTGCGCATAGTCCATTAATTTTCTCTTTTTCCCTCTACCTCATTAGTGGAGGTAGTGGGAGCTCACGGCCATCGCTGATTGGTACTCCACAACGGTCATCCCACTCTTTCGTTCTCCGCCAATGGGAGCGCGGTGCCGTAGCTCAGGGGAAGGAGATAAAGAGTCGCGTTTTTCCAGTTGTGCGTAATTCGGAGTCCACTCCACGGGACACCTCACTAGTCACCTTGTAAGTAACCTTGTTGGTTGGCGACGAGCCTCGCTCGAAGTCCCGCCGGCCAAGAGAGTTTTCTGGTGGGTGGCGAGCTCCAAAGATTCGAGTCTTGCTAGCCCGCAAGGACCGTGCTCCACCGGCTCTTCTGACGGCTAATTCGAAAGCGACCTCCTTTGTTCGACGAGCCTCGCTCAAAGTCTCACTAGCCAGAGAGATCGTCCTCCGTAGCCTGACCGCTCCTTTTTCAGGGCCATGGTCGAACGCGCGTTCAAGCGCCTGCCTTCTCGCCGGACAGTGAGTTTCGTGACAACTCAAGGTCCCGTTAGCCGAAGAGGATCGTTCTCGTCTGGAATAAGTCAGAAGCGCAAGGAGAAGAGACGAGAGCGTAATCTGAAGCGTCTACAACGCCGGCAAACCGAGATTAAGGCCAGACTCGCCAGGAAACTAGCCAAAAAGGAGACTCTTACGAGAATCATCATCGTCGTTGGGAAGAACCGGCCCTTTCACGGATCTGAACTCACTTCAGATCCTCATTTAGCTTCATCGACACCTAAGGTTGTCAACTCTTCGACTTCCAAGGTGGTCATGGGCGTACCAGAATTGGACGAAAACCCGGTCCTCACCCGCAAGTCGACACGTGCAATTCTGAGGCCACCTCCTTCTCGAGCCCCAGTGTATGAAACCTCGGAGACACATCCCCGAGGATTTTCTAAACTCGCACCAACTCCGGTCCTACGGAACGTTGTATGTCGACTGTCACAACGACACCCTTCCGCGCGACCCGCGATCGGCCTAATAGACCGCCCCGTCCTCGTTCCTCTTTCAGATAGAAAGCCGGTTGTGCGTCGCCTTTGCCATGGGGTGAAAAAGTGCCTTTTACCACGTAGCAACTGAGCCACGGATATCTATCTGGGCTTTTCTCTTGAGAGCAGCCTTCATCTGGTCCTCTCCTTTAAGAGAGACCAAACACTGGCTTTGTATGAAGCTGACCCGATCGTATTATGAATCTCAGGACTAAGTGAGTTGGCCTGGCGCTGACATGTCGGCTACCTCGCCTTAATATAAGTATTAGTACGAGTAGTTTATAAGGACATTTGAGTATTGTTGTTACTCTCGAGAGGTAGCGTATTTGTAGTAAATTAATAAAAATTATTTGCTCGCCTTATTGTTTCAATATTAACTATTCCCGCAGTTTTTGCTTAGAGCAACACACCGTCTCGCTTACCCCCACCTTAATAAATAATTGATAACAGATGTTGTTACGTACCGACACTATTATAGGGTAGATATATGAAATTGAAGCTGTAAATATAAAAATAGTTTTTTTTTTATTTTAAGGAAGTATCGAATCTTGATCCATCTGAATTCTAGCAATTCTAGACAATAAGTGCTGAATCACGTAAAGTTTCAGCAACATACATCTATAAGGAATTAAACGTTGTATCTGATTATTTACCCTGTACGTATTCAAAAATGAATACTTCAGTTTGTTTATTTACTAGATACTTAACCCAAGCAATTTTTTATTAAACATTCTTTTTCTGTAGACGACTCGTTTGAAGTAATCTTATTACATTAGTTTGCTTTTGAAAAGCTGCTAGTAACTTAGATAAGGCCGTGTGCTTCAAACTGTTTGAAGGTTTAAGAATGGAGATAAGAATAGAAAAAATACTGTACAGATGAGACAGGGTCGCTTAGCTTATTCTGCATGATGTATGTATAGCCATAACGAATACATTTACTGCTATAGTCAACGCAGTATGACTAAACCGTACGCTTAGTTAAGACTTCGTTGTGCAGTACGACATTATTAATATTTTATTAGTTGATAATTGAGTTAACTGCGATTTTATTTGCTGTGATTACAATGCATGGAGACGAATGACCGCTTAACGACAAATTTATTGAATTAAATATTCAGCAATATATGAAAATTCTATTGTTATATTATATAAATAGGTAAATACTGGCTAGATTACTCCATTAACTCAGAATATTTTAAAATATATTTTTATACATATTCTTAAATATAATAACATTATTTTTTACGTACCTTAAATAATGCAAATACAAGAAATATTTATCATTAAACGAATAATAAAAAATGACATGTAAAAATACTTACTAAATCAACATTCAATCTCCAAATACAAAATTACATTAATAACAATTACTAAATCAACATTTTTTCATCTTCCCAAGTTGAGTGTAATAAACTGTAGGAATAACAAATCGCTGAAATCAGTTAGAGTGTAACAAACTTATAGAAACTTAACATCAATAATAAAGCTATCGTATTAATTAGCAGTATGAGGGTACAACTGTTAATTACTTTGATAATAATAGATAAATAGACTTTGGTTATATTAATAAATTTAATACGGAAAACAATTGATAAATGATTTTCAAAGACAGTTTCGCGTAAGAAAAAATATTCTTATACTAACAAGGTTTTGCTAGCGTACTCCCCTTAATCAGAATAAATTAATATTATAATTAATTCCCTTTCATAGATAGTCAGTTTTTTTAAGATAACTTGCGAAATTTTTTAATATTATAACGACTTGTAGTTCGTTATGTCTCTCTATTCTCGCAAAGCCAGTAATAGAAATGATTTATAATTATTATTTGTTATTCCATAAAGTTGTTAACAGCGCAGCGCAGACGTCAGTGAACTGGTGAGTGACACGATAATCGTTCGATATTCGATTGTAAACTCGCGACGCGGACCGCGTGGAGATGCGATAGTCTCGAGGAGAGAGAGAGAGAGAGCATAGGCGCGAACTATAGAGTTAGCTTCCGACCGACAAGTGGTCAACGCCTGACAAGGAAAGTTTTGAGTTTCGTCACAGAGAAAAAAAAAGCTTTTATGTGAAAAGCAGATAGCAATACTCGAGGATTTTAATAATATCAAGGGGAAATCGATAAGACACGCTCATGATAATTAATTTCTGAAGGAAATATCTCGGAGAACCCGAGCGTGTGCTAAAAGAATTCACTAAAAAGAGAGGAAAGCGTCTACGCAAAAATTAATTGATCGAAGGCCATTGTTGTAAAAGCGTGTACGCTATTAAAGTTTGATGAGACTACGCCAGCGTCCAGCACTGTGCGTACCAGTTCTTTATCTGGTTTCTCTCTTTTTTGCTCTCTCCTCCTGTTTTAGTTTGCCATTCGCGCATTCCTCCTTGAATGATGCTTGATTTAAGCTGATTTCTCTGTTTGCGTGCGTACCGTTGCTTTCTTGTACTCGCATACGTGCAAAATGTTCAGATGTGGTCGTGTTTCATTCGTTTTTACGAGCCGAGGTTAAGCGTGATCGCTTCCTCGTTTGGACGTTACGCGCCAATTCACTGCTGCCATCGCGTCTTGCAGCTCACAACACGGCGTGTGCTTACATGCACTCTGTCCGCGTGGCGCGAGTGCAGTGTTTTCTTGTATGCACGGACGCATCTCAGTTAAGTTGCTTGCATTGCAACTCTCGGCGCTACTTTCAACGTATGTGCTCTTTGTAACTTTAATTACGTTTACTTCGAATAAACGAGCATCTTTATTCCGAAGTTGCCCGTATTTACTCGATTTCCATTTTCCTCGAATTCCCTCTAAACGTTTACTTGCGCACACACACATATCTCTTTTTGGCGTAGCACACGACACTCTCTGCGGGCCTATTTTCTAGAACGAGAAGGAGACAAATCTGAGCAGGTGGACCCAGGACGTCTTGCGTAGGAGCACAGTATCGCTCTGGAGAAAATTTCTCTCTATTATTAATTTAATTTCCGCGGCATTTATTAGTAATCTTTATATAACAGATTCTGTTCAAGCGAAGCTAGGCGAAAACCCCGTTACGATATTTCCTAGCAATTAAACATAAACTAGAGACCTATTGAATTGACTCATATTTTACAATTGACATTTGCAATCGAGTGGAGTAATAAAAAATAAACAAAGTAGATTATCTCAAATATATCTATCTTTCACATGATACAAGATTTAATATTTTTATAGTCTTTATATCACAATTTGATATTTCCTTTTGCTGTATAAATGATTGAAAACTTGAAAATTACAAAATATATGTTCATCGTTATTGGACAACATATAAGAATGCTTTATTAGTGATCGATAATGCCCTTTTCTATTCAATAATGCATTAATACATCAAAAATTATTTTTTATTCTGATCGATTTAAGAAACATGAACTCTCTTTGAAAATCATTTGTCTATAGAATGTTCTCATCAATCACGTCAGATGTTCAAACCAATACAACCGTTCAAGTTAAAATATAAGAAAATATCAACATTTCGAAATAACTGATATTATAATCACTATCATCGAAAATTGACATGCTATGCTTACGCAACATCAAATTATAAATTAATCATCGAAACCGCATCAGGCACTTGAATTGGCATAAATACTATGTGGGACTTAGTCTCTTTGATACTCTCTCAGTAAAAATGTAACATTCTTTAAATCTCAGCTATAAATATATTATATTAGATGCGTATTAATATTGTAATTTATTGAAAACACAAAATACATATTAGTTTTCGATAGGGTGACAATTTTTTTTCTAAATAAAAAAGATATTTTAATTATATAGTTATAGTTATACATATATAATTATCTGTTTAAAGGTGATTATCTATAAAAATTAAATGTGATTGAAACAAGCTAATTTTCTATATCTATTATTTAGATTGAACGTTTTGGCTCAATTCGCTTGCAATATCCAAGAATACAATTCTTCTCTCAATAACAAACTATATATTTCCTAAATTACTTAGAATCAATATAGATTTTCAAATTTTAAAACTTACCCAACTAGAGTTACAAAAAGATAAGTTTAGAAGATACTCACCTGAAAAATAAATGAATATATAATAATCTCATTACAAAACATAAGTATTTTTCAAATAACTTTACAACTCCTACTCAAATTTATATAATTAAAAATAATCAAATTCGAAGAAAATTTACAACATTGATATGAAGTTGGCTAGAAAGTCTAGTTTGCTCAGTTAGACGATCATTTAAGAGTTGCAACGATTGTCGAAAATCGTCTAGACTCGCGTGAGCTAATAAGCGTGGCTAAGCTTAATAGCCGCGATCGGTTTGAGAGAGAGAGAGAGAGAGAGAGAGAGGGCGCGTTAGGGGCAATGACCGGGAGGGGAGAGTTAGCTAGCCAGTATGACTGCGACCTTCAGTCCGGCTACATCATAGCTATTGAGTTTTAGCTGCCAACGTACTTGATAGTTTCGAGTGAGATCCAGGGAGTTTTGGTACTTTGTGCGAGAGTGTCGAGGTGGAAGTGCGCATCGCACGTCGTGTGTATAAACAACTGACGACATCAATTAGTGTGGTGAGACGGGTGTCCGCACTGTCCAACGTGTGTGACACCGTCGCCGATAACTACAACTGAGAGCGGAGTGCCGAGTGCGCGCATTGTCGAACGTGTGCGACCTCGGCCCCGGCGCACTCAACCTCTGCAGCCACGCAACAGCAACAGCAGAGCAGCAACAGCAGAGGCAGTTGATCCGAAGCGCGCGTATCGGATACGGTTGGCCACCGTATCCCCATCAATTACGCGGTAGGTGCCCAGCCCTATTAATTGTAATTAGCGTGCGATCCCGCGCAGCGTGCGCGGTGATATTATCAAAAGCGTGCGAGCGAAAAGTCCGCGACGATCGCGAAATTCACTCTCTCTCTCCCCGTTTCTATTGTCATTCGAACTTGCGTGCGGAAGTCTCTCGGCAAATCCCTCCCTTATACGAGTTTTTGGAAGTAAATAAAGTGGTCAGTAATTTACACGTAACGAGCGTATTATTTCGTCTTCCATTTGTTCAAGATCGGTGTTCTTGTTTACATTCAATTCAAACGCGCCGGTAGTTTAGCACGAATCGCGTAGGCAACATAAGAAGCGGCTCGCCAACCGAGTTATCGGCAGTGGCCGACGGAGCGCTACTAAGCAAGCGCGCCAACGCCCCTAGCGGAGAGATCGAGAACCCAACTTCGATCGGTAAGAGAACTCGGCGCAGGCGCACACCGGGACAAGGTGAGTTAGTGTGCTTACAGCACATAGATGACACGGCGTCGTTTGACCATACGAATAGATATATTTAACAGAGATTAAAGGTTAAACGGCAGCCTGTTACAGAGTTTATCAGAAGAGGTTAAATTTTATTGAATCCCAAATGAAGAATCTCTCATCAGATGTCAAGAAAGCAATAATATTTATTAAACCATTTTATTATTAATGATAGTGGAGATTAACTAATTTTGTACGTGAAATGTTACATGGGAACTGCTACATTATAAAAATGTCAAGAATACCAAAAATTATTCAATGATGAACAAAAATCGATCTTTGCTTCCTGAATACGAAGAAGCACATTTACTGAAAAAGAAAAACCCAAATCCATCATAATTGATGATTCGCACATTCGAAAAAACTCATCAATTAAAACAACTAAAAATTAGCACTACCATTATTGAGTATTTCACAATAATACATAAAGTCCAAAACTTCGGAATAATGAGTCAACTAAAAACATAAAAGCATCAGTACGTATAACTCGTCCCTTTAATACCGATATGAATAAATTGCAAAGCACTTTAAGCGGCACCATCAAAAGGTATGACATAATAAATCATTAATATAATTGATATTGCGGAAGCAATTAAATTTAAGGGAAGTATTATTGAGAGGCTTGTAACGGTCCTATTTATGAGCTTTTTATTAAATGACTGCGACTAGTCTAACGTATTTATCTGTTTAGTCAAAACAATACATTAAGCGGCGCTACCTCACTGTTTACGCGACTGTATACAAATAAGAGTCGAATCAAAATAAACAGCATGACGTCACAAAATAATAGACATAGATATAATGATTCATGATATTAAGAAAAATATGTTAATTATAGATAATTTTAATATAACAAAGTATCGATTATATAGATTTTAACATGTAGATTCATAATATCTCATTCAATTATAAATTAATAATGAATATCAATATGCAAAGTTGATTTATTTATTAACATATGAAATATTAGAAAAATATAAATAATTTATATGCAAAATGAATAAGCATAGAACATGAGTAAGAATTGGTTTCATTAATAACAGTTGAATAATAACTGTTATTAATAAATAAACAATTAATAATTTATTTAAACAATAAGCTATATATAGAACGAAAATATTAAGTTACTACTTAATAATGATAACTTTATAATTTAGAAATCTTAGATAATTAATCTAATAATTGTATATTAAGATTAGAAAAAACCGTTACAAATATGAAAAATTAGTCATAATTCAAATGTTATTAATTAATTTAAATAATTAATTTTGGAGAATACTTCCAAAATTAATCAACTATAAAGTTATATGAAAATTTAATAATTTTCTATTGTAAATATTGTAATATCACGTTAATTAACTCTATTAGTTAATAACTTTTGACGACACTATTTGCGATAATTGTATATTGTATAAAATCAACAAATAACAAATTCTGTAAAGTTGTGACGGTAAACGTCATATTAGCGCTGACTATTTAGCTTAATTGCTGCCTGTGAGGGCAGCACCTGCCGGGGGGGACAGAATAGGTAACGAAGGAATTCGGCACGCGAGCAGACGGAACGCGCGCGAACGAATTTGAACCAGTGAAGCATCGACCATCATAGTGTCCGTCCGCTTACGCTATCGTTCCATCGATTCACGTGCCCTTGACATCCATACGCTTTGAAAACAACAGCAATTAGTGATCCAGGAGTGCAGCCGCCAAGGAGCTATCGAGTACGAGCCAGAGGCCAGAACGAGAGAGAGAGAGAGAGTGTGTGAGGTTTCGCCATCGAGGGCGAAACCAGTGTGTGCGCGCGCTCGCGATCCGCGAACAAAAACAATATTAAAACTGTTCCGTGCTGTGCGACCTATCGTAGTTTTTCTCCGATCGCCAGCAAGTAAAAGGTAAGCTGGCCAGCTTAATTTCGCGATCGCGATTATACGAATAACAATTTGATTCTAACATTCGATGCGTGCATGTAACGGCTCTAATAACAAAGAGCAGCGTGCGTACCGGCAAAGCGTGTTGTCGACGAGCGGGCGTGCATGTAAACAAACGCGCGGGCCGACCTTTTGTGAATTTTGAGGGACAATAAAAGATTCGATTTACATTACTAACAAGTGTTTTCATTGATTCTCTCATCTCACATAGCTTCCACTCAATTTAGTATAGGTTATTAACGATTATCGGTTGACTGACGCATACTTTCTCGTGCTCTCCCGGAATAGTAGTGAGCATTGACAATTTCGCGTGTCTTTTTAAGGTAATCGCGCGAATATAACAATTAAACGGTTTCACCCCGTTACAAAGTTTACATGTGTTAAAAACTCAATATTAATGGTTATTTACTTGTAAATTAAGAAAACTCATTTCTCAAAATTCGCGAAAGTCTCTCGAATTTTCGATGACATCTCTCCTGCAAAAATAAGCGGGAAAATCTGTGTATAAATGGGCCACCTTTGCACAGGCTAGCATTCACTTCTAGCCTTGCAAGGTGAGCGCATGAGTCTGAATAAACTTGGATTAATACCTAAGTTCTTTCTCTCATTGTGATTAACTAAGCAAGACTATCCTCTCCTTATAATTTGAGCTCGACTTATAGAACATCTCGCGCTATAAGAAACTTGGGCTAAATTATATCCTATCAAAGAAAGACTTTAGCTCTGCTTATGGGACAATTCGCACCATAAGAAACTAGGGCATTGTTTGACTTTCCTCGAGATATTGCACTTACTTATGTATATTTGATTTATTTATTTATTATATTTAATTTATTTATCGATTTTATTGAGAATTAGAGTAAAATCATTGGAAACAAATTCTTACTCATTAGCTAGATTACGAGAGTTCGAATTATTTTATTTATAAGTGATACGAACATCACAGGCTTCCCAAATGAAAATCATAATTGACAGCAATCTCTACCTAGTTATAGTAAATAAATGCAGAAAAACAATGTATAGTAAGGGATTATTTCTTTAAAACGCTTGTAGAAAGTTAATTCTACCCATCCTCCGTGAGAGCATAATAAACGTGTGATTCTTAATGCAGCATGAAAGTGAAAACATGGCAACCTGATAACCACTATTCTGAGTATTTTCCCGAACGTGCATACATTCACATATTTCCGGAATCTAGTCGATTCCGACGACTTCCAGTACTGAAATACTAGGTAACCTAGAGAGTGCTAAAGAATATCCAATTCTCAGAATAGCAGCTCAAATTTTTAGCAGAAGTTTTATTCAGAGGCTTCCAAATTAAAATTAAACTTTGGCAAGAGCTGCTATCGAGTTATGGGAAGAATATGAGCGAGCTTGAAGATTTTTAATTGGATTCATAATCAATATACATCTTCAAAAAGAAAATTTTTCATAATGTCTGTTTTATTAACATAGCTAAAAATAGTATTTTAGATTATTAATATATTATCAGTGCTTCTGTCTACGGTACAATTATTTCTTTCATATAGATGACAGCAACACATGTTAGTAAATAGCAAACACTACCATTATAAATCGGTGCAGTCAAATTATGTTTCTTGAGCAGAAGTTTTATTCAGAGGCTTCCGAATTAAAATTAAACTTTGGCAAGATCTGCTATCCAGTTATGGAGAGAATATAAGCGAGCTTGAAGATTTTTAATTGAATTCATAATCTATTATACATCCTTCAAATGAAAATTTTTCATAATGATTGTTTTATTGACATAGCTAAAAATAGTATTTTAGATTATTAATGTATTATCAGTGCTTCTGTCTACGGTACAATTATTTCTTTTATATTCCAATTATGAAACGTGTAAATTTCAATAGGGTTATGAATTCCATTTGTTCATAATGTTAAATGGAAAAAACTGAACATCGGGGAATAACTTTCCGTTCAGATGTTCACGCACTCGTATGATGAAGAATATATGATATGCCTGACTGTAGAGCGATAGGGACGACTTCGGGCACATAAAACTTAGAGTCCCGTTTAATCTCGAAAGTATATCTACTAAGGATAATAAATCTACGATCCGGTGTTTCTCAATGCAGCATGAAAGTGAAAACTTGACAACCTGATAACTATTATTCTGACGATTTCCCGAACATGCATACATTCACATATTTCCGGAATCTAGTCGATTCCGACGACTTCCAGGACTGAAATACTAGGTAACCTAGAGAGTGCTAAAGAATATCCAATTCTCAGAAGAACCCGTTATAGACGACAACAACACAGGCTATTAAATAGCAAACACTGCCATGCTAAATCGGTGCAGCCAAATTATGTTTCTTGAGCAGAAGTTTTATTCAGAGGCTTGCGAATTCAATATAAGATTTGGCAAGAGCTACTATAGAGTTTTGTTTAGAATATGAGCTAGCTCGAAGATTTTTAATTGATGTCATAATCAATTATACATCCTCAAAATGAAAATTTTTCATAATGATTGTTTTATTGACAGAGCTAAAAATAGTATTTTAGATTATGAATGTATTATCAGTGCTTGTGTCTATGGTACAATTATTTCTTTCATATTCCAATCATAAATCGTGTAAATTTCAATCGGGTTATGATTTCCATTTGTTCATAATATTAAATGGAAAAAACTGAACATCGGGGAATAACTTTCCGTTCAGATGTTCACGCACTCGTATGATGAAGAATATATGATATGCCTGACTGTAGAGCGATAGGGACGACTTTAGGCACGTAGAACTTAGAGTACCGCATAATCTCGAAAATAAATCTACAAAGCAATAAATCTACGTTCCTGTGAATCTCGATACAGCATGTAAGTGAAAACTTGACAACCTGATAACTATTATTCTGACGATTTCCCGAACATGCATACATTCACATATTTCCGGAATCTAGTCGATTCCGACGACTTCCAGGACTGAAATACTAGGTAACCTAGAGAGTGCTAAAGAATATCCATTTCTCAGAAGAACCCGTTATAGACGACAGCAACACAGGCTATTAAATAGCAAACACTGCCATGCTAAATCGGTGCAGCCAAATTATGTTTCTTGAGCAGAAGTTTTATTCAGAGGCTTCCAAATTAAAATTTGTAACGGGGGCAGCGCCTTATTCGGCACTGACGTCACTAATTTATTAAGGGGAAAGTAAGAGGGTCACTTTCGCTCTTTAACAATCGGGGAACGAGAGGATAGGTCGAACGAATAAATAATTTTCTTTACTTGGAACATACAACTTAAATCTATTCAGACAAACAAATACAAAATCAGTTACAATCACGTTTACATCACGCGCACATATACAGAACAACTTAAACTAACGCGGGAGGACGAATGGCCCGGCGACTAAATCGCCTTGGCCATTTACCTCCTTACAAAGGAAAGAATACTTCGAAACCTCTCTACCGCATTACGATGAGCGTAGCCGGCAATTGATCGCCTGCCTGCGTATCGTTCCTACGCGGCCGCGCATCACCATGAGAGAGAGAAATACCGGGAGAGAGAGATAACCTGACCTTTGTCCTTGGCGATGAGCCGGCAACGGGGAGTTGACCTGGCCACTGGCTGGACGTCTTCCTCGGCGTAGCCCGTGGTGAACCCACTGGAAGTCATGCCGTGCATGGCAGCGAGGGCGACACTGAATGCCCTGCTGCAGGTGTTGCCGCCACACGTTGCCTCGGCTCGCCCTGGTCTGGTCACTTCTGCACGTGTTTCTTCTTCTCTCATTGCGCTGCTACTTCCAACTTCTCTCCTCAACTTTCTTCCGGGAACTAGCTCACGCGACTTGACGCATGATCAACGTTCGCGCTCTCGCCGGGCTCTCCCACCAAGCCCACTCATTAGGCGGCGTGCGACAAAAGCGCTAATTGGTCGCGCGTCACACGCCGGCCCAAACCTGCATATTGCGTGCATAGACGGGCACTCTAGCATGCTCGCTAACTTTCTCTCTCTCTCTCTCTCTCTCTGTCTTTCTCTGTCTCATAGTCGCTGCGCTCTTGCTTCTTCGAGCGCTCTCAATCTTGCTCGGCAATCTTCGGCGGCTGGAAAAACATAAAGGCCAGTGTTTAAGCGCAATAAATATATGCGCCGAACGCTGACCACGTCGCCATGCCGAGTGACAAGAGGGAGAGAGAGAAGGAGGGCAGACGAGGAGCAAGCGTACTGCTTGCTCTCGTCACAAATTAAACTTTGGCAAGAGCTGCTATCGAGTTATGGGAAGAATATGAGCTAGCTTGAAGATTTTTAATTGATGTCATAATCAATTATACATCCTCAAAATGAAAATTTTTCATAATGATTGTTTTATTGACAGAGCTAAAAATAGTATTTATATTATGAATGTATTATCAGTGCTTGTGTCTATGGTACAATTATTTCTTTCATATTTCAATCATAAATCGTGTAAATTTCAATGGAGTTATGAATTCCATTTGTTTATAATGTTAAATGGAAAAAACTGAACATCGGGGAATAACTTTCCGTTCAGATATTCACGCACTCGTATGATGAAGAATATATGATATGCCTGACTGTAGAGCGATAGGGACGACTTCGGGCACATAAAACTTAGAGTACCGTTTAATCTCGAAAATATATCTACTAAGCATAATAAATCTACGATCCGGTAATTCTCAATGCAGCATGAAAGTGAACACTTGACAAACTGATAACAATTATTCTGACGATTTCCCGAACATGCATACATTCACATATCTCCGGAATCTAGTCGATTCCGACGACTTCCAGTACTGAAATACTAGGTAACCTAGAGAGTGCCAAAGAATATCCAAGTCTCAGAATAGCGCGTTATAGACGACAGAAACGAGATTCGTAAATAGCAAACACTGCCATGCTAAATCGGTGCAGCCAAATTATGTTTCTTGAGCAGAAGTTTTATTCAGAGGCTTCCAAATTAAAATTAAACTTTGGCAAAAGCTGCTATTGAGTTATGGGAAGAATATGATTTAGCTTCAAGATTTTTAATTGATGTCATAATCAATTATACATCCTCAAAATGAAAATTTTTCATAATGATTGTGTTATTGACAGAGCTAAAAATAGTATTTTAGATTATGAATGTATTATCAGTGCTTGTGTCTATGGTACAATTATTTCTTTCATATTCCAATCATAAATCGTGTAAATTTCAATCGGGTTATGATTTCCATTTGTTCATAATATTAAATGGAAAAAACTGAACATCGGGGAATAACTTTCCGTTCAGATGTTCACGCACTCGTATGATGAAGAATATATGATATGCCTGACTGTAGAGCGATAGGGACGACTTTAGGCACGTAGAACTTAGAGTACCGCATAATCTCGAAAATAAATCTACAAAGCAATAAATCTACGTTCCTGTGAATCTCGATACAGCATGTAAGTGAAAACTTGACAACCTGATAACTATTATTCTGACGATTTCCCGAACATGCATACATTCACATATCTCCGGAATCTAGTCGATTCCGACGACTTCCAGGACTGAAATACTAGGTAACCTAGAGAGTGCTAAAGAATATCCAATTCTCAGAAGAACCCGTTATAGACGACAACAACACAGGCTATTAAATAGAAAACACTGCCATGATAAATCGGTGCAGCCAAATTAAGTTTCTTGAGCAGAAGTTTTATTCAGAGGCTTGCGAATTCAATATAAGATTTGGCAATAGCTGCTATCGAGTTTTGTTTATAATATGAGCTAGCTTGCAGATTTTTAATTGAATTCATAATTTATTATATATCCTTGAAATGACAATGTCTTATAATGATTGTTTTATTGACAGAGCTAAAAATAGTATTTATATTATGAATGTATTATCAGTGCTTGTGTCTATGGTACAATTATTTCTTTCATATTCCAATCATAAATCGTGCAAATTTCAATGGGGTTATGAATTCCATTCGATTATAATGTTAAATGGAAAAAACTGAACATCGGGGAATAACTTTCCGTTCAGATGTTCACGCACTCGTATGATGAAGAATATATGATATGCCTGACTGTAGACCGATAGGGACGACTTTGGGCACATAAAACTTAGTGTACCGTTTAATCTCGAAAATATATCTACTAAGCATAATAAATCTACGATCCGGTAATTCTCAATGCACAATGAAAGTGAACACTTGACAAACTGATAAGAATTATTCTGACGATTTCCCGAACATGCATATATTCACATATCTCCGGAATCTAGTCGATTCCGACGACTTCCAGGACTGAAATACTAGGTAACCTAGAGAGTGCTAAAGAATATCCAATTCTCAGAAGAACCCGTTATAGACGACAGCAACACAGGCTATTAAATAGAAAACACTGCCATGATAAATCGGTGCAGCCAAAGTAAGTTTCTTGAGCAGAAGTTTTATTCAGAGGCTTGCGAATTCAATATAAGATTTGGCAAGAGCTGCTATCGAGTTTTGTTTATAATATGAGCTAGCTTGAAGATTTATAATTGATGTCATAATCAATTATACATCCTCAAAATGAAAATTTTTCATAATGATTGTGTTATTGACAGAGCTAAAAATAGTATTTTAGATTATGAATGTATTATCAGTGCTTGTGTCTATGGTACAATTATTTCTTTCATATTCCAATCATAAATCGTGTAAATTTCAATGAGGTTATGAATTCCATTTGATTATACTGTTAAATGGAAAAAACTGAACATCGGGGAATAACTTTCCGTTCAGATGTTCACGCACTCGTATGATGAAGAATATATGATATGCCTGACTGTAGACCGATAGGGACGACTTTGGGCACATAAAACTTAGTGTACCGTTTTATCTCGAAAATATATCTACAAAGCGTAATAAATCTACGTTCCTGTGAATCTCGATGCAGCATGGAAATGAACACTTGACAAACTGATAACAATTATTCTGACGATTTCCCGAACATGCATACATTCACATATCTCCGGAATCTAGTCGATTCCGACGACCTCCAGGACTGAAATACTAGGTAACCTAGAGAGTGCTAAAGAATATCCAATTCTTAGAAGAACCCGTTATAGACGACAGCAACACAGGCTATTAAATAGCAAACACTGCCATGATAAATCGGTGCAGCCAAAGTAAGTTTCTTGAGCAGAAGTTTTATTCAGAGGCTTGCGAATTCAATATAAGATTTGGCAAGAGCTGCTATCGAGTTTTGTTTATAATATGAGCTAGCTTGTAGATTTTTAATTGAATTCATAATTTATTATATATCCTTGAAATGACAATGTCTTATAATGATTGTTTAATTGACAGAGCTAAAAATAGTATTTTAGATTATGAATGTATTATCAGTGCTTGTGTCTATGGTACAATTATTTCTTTCATATTCCAATCATAAATCGTGTAAATTTCATTGGGGTTATGAATTCCATTTGATTATAATGTTAAATGGAAAAAACTGAACATCGGGGAATAACTTTCCGTTCAGATGTTCACGCACTCGTATGATGAAGAATATATGATATGCCTGACTGTAGACCGATAGGGACGACTTTGGGCACATAAAACTTAGTGTACCGTTTAATCTCGAAAATATATCTACTAAGTATAATAAATCTACGATCCGGTGATTCTCAATACAGCATGAAAGTGAACACTTTACAACCTGATAACCATTATTCTAACGATTTCCCGAACGTGCATACATTCACATATTTCCGGAATCTAGTCGATTCCGACGACTTCTAGGACTGTTTTCTCTAGGTAGCCTAGAGGTTGACAATAAGCTTTGTTAATAATTGCAATAGTGGAAATTTTTGTTATGATTGTCCCACAAAATCAATCTTTTTCGTTGTTTTGTTAACTTCATTATTTTTTTTCATGTCTTTCTCATATTTTCAATAATTTTTCTTCACAATATAATAATAATTACGAGCATGTAATTAGTTGTTACGTATCTATTTATTCATTATACGCGTTTAATTGCTTCTGAATGTCGTTTGAAACGATTTAAAATTGTTTATATAAGTCTTCTGAAACGGTTATTATTCAAAAGTCGTCTAAAGCGAAAAAGTCGTTCAAAACGATTATTGATGTTAAGTCGTCTGAAACGAATTATAGCAAGAAATCATTCAGACGACGTCGTCTAAATAGGCAAAAGTCGTCTGAAGCGGTTACTTTCACGGTAAAAAGTCGTCTGAATCGATTTTTGACATACATATATATATATATATATATATATAAGTAACAAATTCGTATATGAGTAAGTAAGGAATTGTGGTTTTGACCTACTTTTTCTCTACTCTTTCCTTATTTCAATTCGAGTTCCAAAAAATTTTTTGCTGAGTTGTAGATTTTACCAGGTCATTTACTCGCGATGATCAAGTTACTACACTGTTTTCGCTTATGAAATGACATAATTTACGAATTTGATATTATGTGTTTTCAGTTCAAGAGAAGACGATTGAAATGTAATTTGTTTGTGAGAAAAATTCTTTCAAAATTAGAAATTATTAATTTGTTGTTAATTAATGCCTTGAAGATTATATTGAAAAGTTTGAATTCGTAAGATAAAGTAATTTATTCCGATTTTGCACTTTGAATTGATAGAATAGAATGATTTTTCTAATTTTGTACCGGAACCAATTATTACGTCTCGTGCATAAACTACGAATAGCGAATGTGCGAAACGTACCAATATAGTACTAGTGGCTGATTGAGGCTCACAAGTAATGAGGAATATACGATATATGAATAAGAATGAATGTGTTTTATTATTGTTAAAATATATGAATTAATATTTCAAGAGTATAAGATGTATGTAGTAGCGCACGCGCAAAAGCGCTTAAGTACGCAGAGAGATGTATCTGTACATAACTATAAGTACAGTCGTAAGAGAGCGTTTGCTTGAGGCAGACCGTGTCTCTAACTATGAGACCAACCTTGTACATATTGCATGACATTACATTTTATTTTAAAACAAACTCAATAGTTTTAACTTATCCCAGTCATTTTTAACATGGTAGCAGAGCGTGGTATCGAATAGTGTGATCGATTAAAAGTGAGGTTGATTCAGTGTATGGTTGACATAGTTAATGAAGAAGATAGGAATGAATGTTGTCTGAAATTTGTTTTTAAAGTTGAAAAATAAGTGAATGATCAAGAAGATGCAAGTGAATACGATTGTGAATTTTGCCGTCATGCGGTGCTTGGCAGGAACACATGGAAATTTGAGGATATACGACTAAATGAGTAGAAACAAGATAATATAGTACTCAACGTAATGAAACACCGAGGATATTGATAAGTATACTGTAAATATCAAGGTAATAAATCCTTTTATCGGAGAATGAAGTCGTTTGAAACAATAATAAACAATTAGAAACAAAAATTAAATTGAAACATTGAAACTTAAAAACAGATCAACAAGTAGTAATAAATATTTTATTAGATATATAAAGATATATAAAGATAGATACACGTGCATGAACGAGAACGTTGAGTAAAGTTGTGAAAAATTGTGTTTGAAAGTTGTAGAGTATAGAATGGCTTCTGATACGGATATGAAAATTCCTATCTTTGATGGCAAAGATTACAACCTTTGGAAAAAAAGATTATTACTTTTACTGAAATTTAGAACGTGTGATGAGGTGGTCACACACGAAAAACAATTGAAAGATACTGATTGGGAAAAGCAGAATTGTAAAGCTATGAACTTAATATATTCAAGTATTTCAAATGATCAATTAGAATTTGTATGTGATGAAAATGCAGCAATTGATATATTGAATAAGTTTGATGAAATCTACTTAAAAAAATCAACTTCTTTACAAATAGTTTTAAGAAATAGACTGGATAAATTAAAACTGAAAGATTTTGAAAATGCCGATAGTTTCTTTAGTGAATTTGAGAAATTAATTAATGAATTGAAAAGTGCTGGAGCAGATATAAAAGAACAAGAAAAATTAGATTATATATTAAAAACTCTACCTGATTCACTCGCATACATTGGAGACTTAGTCGATACTTTACAAGATAAAGATAAAAATTGCAGTTATATAAAAAACAAAATTAAAATGTATGAAATTCAACATAGCCAAGATAATAATAAAAAGTCAAATTTATTTAAAGTCGAAAAGAAAGATATTGAATGCTTCATTTGCCACAAAAAAGGGCATACAAAAAAGGATTGTAAAACTAATGCTTTTCCGAATTTCCGAGCAAGTTGGCGAGGAGGTGCTATAACCCGAGGCAGCTGGCGAGGCAACAACTCTCGTGGAAGCGGTCAAAGGGGCAGCTACAATCAAGAAGAAAATTACCAAAACAACAACTACAGAGGTTATACTAATAACAACAATAGAGGCTACGGCAACTACAGAGGCTACAGCAATAACAGAGGATATAATAACAACAACAATCGAGGTTACGGTCAACGAGGAGGTCACCGAGAGTTCAACAATCAACGAAGTTTTCAATAAGAAGGTCAACACGACGCACGCTATAGTTATAATAATAGGTATTACGATAATACACCACAGACGTTTTATTTGCACGCAAATATTGATGTTAAAAATTTTAATAGTAGAGTAAATTCCATAAATCAGAGTCAAAGTACTCAAATAAATTGGATCTTAGATAGTGGTTGTACAGACCATATAATAAACGATGATTCTTATTTCTCAAATTTTAAAAGATTAAAAAAACCAATTTATGTAACTATTGCAGATGGTAGAAAAATAAAGTGCGAAAAAGTTGGAAATATTATAACATCATTTTATCAAAAAAGTTTTAAAACAGAAATAATTATGAAAAATGTTTTTTATGTAAAAGAATTGGATAGAAATCTAATAAGTCTAGCTAGAATTACAAATAATAAAAATTTTAAAATCTTATCTCAAGGAAATCGATCTGAAATTTACGATAGAAACAATAATATAATTTGTACTGCGTATAACGAAAATGGTCTATATAAAATTTCGTCATATGTTGATAAAAGAAATATTAGCGTAAATAATTCTGGAATAATAAGTCAAAAAGAAAAATTACATAGGATTCTTGGCCATGTAAATTTTAATTATTTAGAAAAACTTTGCAAATATGAATTAATCGAAGGACTTCCAAAAAACTTAGAAAAAGAATATATGAAATGTGGAATTTGTATCAAAAACAAAATGCATAATTTACGTTTTGAAAACAATAGAACAAAAGCAACAGAAATCCTTCAATTAGTTCATACTGACTTAAATGGCCCACATAGAAATACCGGATACGAAGGTTCAAAATATTTTCTCACATTTATTGACGACTTTAGCAAATGTACATTGATTTTTCCAATTCAAAATAAAACTGAAGTATATCAATGTTTTCTTGAATACATAAATTTAGTAGAAAATTTAACAGGTAAAAAGATTAAAAAATTGAGGTGCGATAATGGTAAAGAATACATAAATAACAATGTTTTTAACTTAATCAGAGATAAAGGTATATATCTTGAACCTTGCCCACCGTATGTTCATCCACTAAATGGAACAGCGGAGAGATACAATAGAACGGTCATGGATACCGCTAGATGTTTATTATCGGAAGCAAAATTAAATATTAGATACTGGCCTGAAGCAGTAAAAACTGCAGCGTATTTGAAAAATCGTTCAATTGCGAATACACTTCTTAATAAGACACCTTACGAGATATTTTTTGGAAAAAGACCGAGTATGAAGTATTTAAGAATTTTTGGTAGTAAAATCTTTGTAAAAACTCCGGAAGAAAAAAGACATTCAAAATGGGACAGAAAAGCTGATATGGGAATTTTAGTTGGTTATGATAACGTAGGTTATAGAGTTTTAATGAATGGTAGAATTATAATTGCTAGACACGTAGAAGTAGTTGAAGATGATGTGAAATGGATAGGAATAGATACTGATAATGAGAGTGAAAGTGAATCTGAAACGAGTTATGAGAGTATGAGTGATGATGAAGTATTTTATGATAATGAGAAAATTAAGAAAGAAAACAAATTTAATAAAAGAAAAAAATCTAGCCCAAATTCAAGTGGAAATGATAATGAAAAGGAAAACTTAAAGTTTGAAAAGAGAGAGTCCACGCGAGAGAAAAGAAAACCTAATTGGTACGGTCAACCAGTGACAAGTTTTATTTATGTAAACACTGTTAGTGCTGATTCACCTAAGACTTATAATGACGCAGTAAATTGTAATGATTCTGCTTTGTGGAATGATGCTATGGCAAAAGAAATCCAAAGTATAGAAAAAAATAAAACTTGGACAAAAGTTGACAAACCAATAGATAAGAAAATTTTAGATTTAAAATGGGTTTACACAAATAAATCTGATGGTAGAAAAAAAGCGAGACTTGTGGTTCGTGGATATCAACAAGATCAAATAATTGAAGACATATATTCACCAGTAGCTAGACTGCAAACTTTAAAATTACTTTTAGCTTACTGTAACCAAAATGAATTTTATATCGAACAAATGGATGTTGAAACAGCGTTTTTGAATGGAAAAGTTAAATCTGAAATTTATGTGAAAATACCACAAGGTTATGAAAATGTTAATGAGAATTCTGATAAAGTTTTAAAGTTAGAAAAAGCTTTGTATGGCTTAAGAGAAAGTCCTAGAGCTTGGTACGAATGTTTTGATAATTTTATTAATAGTATGAATTTCAAAAGAAGCGAAAGCGACTATTGTTTATATTATAAAACTGAGAATGGAAAAAAAATTTATATATTATTATTTGTTGATGATTTGCTAGTTTGTTCAAAAAATCAAACTGTCATTGATAAAATTAAAAAGAAATTAATGAAAAGATTTGCTATGAAAGATCTAGGTAAAATAAAAACGTATTTAGGAATTAATGTTGAATATGATCTTGAAAAAGGAAAATTGAGCCTTGATCAAACTGATTATATAAACTCATTAGGAAATGTCTATAATTTAGAAAATACTAAACTGTACTTAACACCTATGGAGGAAAGGTTACATATACCTCCAGCACAATCAGCATGTAATGAAATCAAATATAGAAATTTAATTGGAGCACTTTTGTATATCAGTACATGTACTCGACCAGATATAAGCTATAGTGTAAATTATTTGAGTAGGTTTCAAAATTGTTATGATAAAACTCATTATAAATATGCTTTAAGAGTACTGAAATATTTGTATTTAACCAGAGAAAAAAAATTGAATTTTATAAGAAGATCAAATAATAAAAATATTATAGATTGTTACGTTGATGCTGATTGGGCAGGTGACAAAAATAATAGACAGTCTACGACAGGTTTTGTTATACGTTATTATGGGAATACGATTTTTTGGAAAGCAAAGAAACAAAGTAGTGTAGCTAAATCCTCTACAGCTGCAGAATATGTGGCTTTATCGGATGCTGTTAGTGAGATAAAAGTAATTAAAAATTTATTAAAAGATTTAGACGTAAATATTATTAAGCCTATAAAGATCTATGAAGATAATTCTGGTGCAATTGCTATTGCCAAATATGGAAATCTCACAAAGAAATCTAAATACATAGAAACACATTTTCATTTTATTAACGAAAGCTACGTAAGGAATGAAATTGATATTGTGAAAGTTGAGAGCGAAAAGAATATTGCGGATATATTTACAAAAGCACTAGGTAAAAATAAGTTCGAAATGTTCAGGAAAGATTTAAATATTGTATAATGAATTGTAAGAGAAACAATGTAAGATTTTTTTGAAACCTGTGAATATTTTTTTGAAAATGTTTACTGTTAAGAAATATAAATTCAAGGAGGTGTGTTAAAATATATGAATTAATATTTCAAGAGTATAAGATGTATGTAGTAACGCACGCGCAAAAGCGCTTAAGTACGCAGAGAGATGTATCTGTACATAACTATAAGTACAGTCGTAAGAGAGCGTTTGCTTGAGGCAGACCGTGTCTCTAACTATGAGACCAACCTTGTACATATTGCATGACATTACATTTTATTTTAAAACAAACTCAATAGTTTTAACTTATCCCAGTCATTTTTAACAATTATTTTGTTGTACTTACAGTTTCTAGAGTACTTTGAGTATCGTAGATCTTGGTATTTGGATAGGTTCAATAATGAAGTTGCACGTTCTCACTTTTAATGGATCGCGTATTTATTGAGATCAAATAATATAGTTTGACAGGTAATAATTGAATAGTTAGCCAAATTGTCGAACAGGCTTGCACGCGACTGTAGCATCGATACGTAGAGTTTATTCGTTAATTGTCGAACTGACGTGTACGGAGTAACAATAAAAGATGACTGACTCTTTACAGGTGGTTTGTCTTATATACATAGATTTGTGCTCAATTAATCGCTGATGTTTCTGTGTAGTTGGGTAATTTTTCCTTTTGAGTTCAATGTGTGTTGTGAAATGCTGAGTATGGTCTTTGTATTTTGCTGCCGTGTAGTTTTCTGGTGGATGTATACATAGTTTTGATTTTACGAAATTCGGGATTGCACTTTTTAAAGAATGTGAATGAGTAAAGATACGTCTTGAGACGTAAAATTAGGTTCTGGTCGCAGGTTCACTATTAGAGTAGGTTACCCTAAACGGTTTAAAAAAGAACTGGTCGAAATTTGTCGCAGTATGTGACTGATGGAGATTTTTGTCTACTTTGGCTCCACTGTGCGTTCGTAGACTATCGACGAGGGGTATGATTACTAACGGGTAATCGAAAGGTAGGCTCGATAATCCGGCTGGCGGCTATAACACGTACCTGGAATGAAGCGGTACGTCGGAGCTCAGCATTTAGGCTTACGACGCTTTGCATCCGAGAAGCGTCGGAAAAGTCGAGGATTCTCGCGGCAAAAGGGGGCATTATCTTTCCGTAGGCGGAATCGAGCAGCCAAGGCGAGAGATCGCCGGGCTCTCGAGCTGCCGCGGTTGGCTACCTCGCCGGTAGAGTGGCGAACAGGAGCCTAAGCACGAGGGCTTCAATTTTCAGAGGGAGAAGGAGTACCTTGTTTTAAGATTTAAGAATGCGCCTAATACATGGTCTTTGTTTCATCCGACGGAGATTGCCGAGCGAGGCCGAGCCGGCCCCAAGCTATTACGCTGACGATAGAGTATAGAGGTGTTAGAAAGAGAGAGAGAGACTTAGGGGCGTGCGTACCCCACGCAAGATTAGGCAGGTGCGCATCGTGAACCAATGAGGGGTCCTGATGCAGTTATCGTACGGCAATTGGTCCAGTTAAGAGATTAACGGATGAGGTGTTGATTATGCTTCGAATAGAAGAGGTTATGTGATACTGGTTGCAAAAGTAATGAATATATCAGGACAAGATGCAAATAATTATGCATAAAACAGTGTGCACTTGTTAGCTCCATGGAAGATGCACTACCTGGAACAGTTTGCTCGAAAGCGTGATCTGACTTGAGGATACTATCTTATTTAAAGAAAGTATGTATGCATACCTGTATCGTTATTCATATTGTAGAATAAAAGTACTGGACAAGATTGCGAGCGTTTGGTAGGATATTCGATAGTCAGTCTCGAGGAAAACTTCGAGCTATTAATGAAGTCTCCTTTTTTCCTTCCTTACTTCTGTTTTAAATTTTTATAGAAAAATTTTTTTTATATATATTTTTATATATAATATATATTTATATATACGTAACCAGTAAGGTTCTAGGCAAATCTATGGAGCGAAGTTAAGTTTTTGGGATTTTTTTCGAGTTCTGGAACATTTTCGAAAAAGTATAAATAATGCCTAACTTTCCACGACATACCGGAAATTATATAATAATAACCCAAAATTGAAACATAGACTAGCTAGTTTCTAGGAGACCTAAGATTTTTATAGAACAATTTCTGAGCCGATAAGGCTGAAGGTAGGCTGAACTAAAGGTTCCGAGACGTAGGATTTTATCATTTAAAAAAAGTTTATTCAATAAATACATACATTTATGACATTACCAACGTTGAATTAGATATCGAATCAGGATTATCAACGTTTTAGCTTTTAAATAACCTGTGTCCCAGCGTTTTTCTGCATAAATGCTTAGACAAAAATTCTGGAGCCTTACAGTGAAAATATTAAATAATCGAATTCATCTTTCATCTTTTTTCATTCAATACTTTTCATGTTATTTAAATATCACCTAGAATCAACTTTTTTGACAATATCAATGAACGAAATGTATTGTAACGTTCGATTCGTATTTTACGTTTTTAAGGTAAATAGCTCGGACTTTAGGATATATTCAAAATGGCGATTCCGAGAGTGAGCAAGAAGTTGACCTCGTCAAAGTTTTTTGAGTTTCGATATTGGTACAATCAAAGAATAGCGAACACAGTGTTATCCACGCAGTTCGATACTTGGATGAGCCGTTTGAAATACAATTGATTACTGTTGCATCTATCGACGAAAAGCCCGACAGCATCGCAGCGAATACTCAATTTAATTTCTAGGCAATATTAATTTTGGAGAAGAGATAACCTAAGGATGCTTTTTTCTCGTAAGAGAGAGAGAGAGAGTCCTATGAGTTGAGCACTTAGGTTATCGTGTAGGAAAGGAATAGCAGGCTAACCACTGAATAATGAAAATCAGTCTCAGCAAATAGCTACGTCGTTATTTCAATCAATGCTCGCGCTGCTAAGCAAGATAGGATAGTAAATCCACTTGCCGCCGCGACAAGCGAATTCATATTTGCGAAAACGGCTCCTTTCTCTACAATACAAATCTCTAAAATAGCCTCTACAATGCTATTTTTGATATTCGCATAAGCTTTGTACAGGTTTAGTCGTAAAGTGTTTCGATCGATATTGAAAGTTAGTAACTTAAAAAATCAAGTAGAAGTTAATGAATTTTTTAATATGAATCGTTTTTCCAGGAAAAATCACCTCTTAAAATTATAAGTGATTTAAGCTAGATATTTAAATAACACGGAATTTACAATAAATTTAAGACAAATTTTTGCATAAAAAAATCACTCGTGATAAGTAGAAAATTATTTAAAATAAAAACCACCAACTTAACAATCCATTTTTAAATAATAATTAAATAACGAATTCGTAAATTCCTCTTTTAGACATAATAAAATCGACAAACGGGTAAGAATCTTTATCATTAATTTTATAAGTATTACAGTCAAATCGCTATTTCACAACGCAATTTTAATTGTTTAAATAAATTATAAAATTTTTATTTATTCATAACTCAGTCGAAAATCAGTTATCGA
This sequence comes from Phymastichus coffea, assembly GCF_024137745.1. Taxonomy (NCBI): domain Eukaryota; kingdom Metazoa; phylum Arthropoda; class Insecta; order Hymenoptera; family Eulophidae; genus Phymastichus; species Phymastichus coffea. The sequence continues at coordinate 1,170,384 of NW_026706824.1, read as the reverse complement.
AGTGTCAAATTCTTTCTACTCTGTCTTAAGGTGCTAAGATCGCTGTTGTATATTCAAATTTGCATCACATTTATATGTTGCAAAATTACTAGTGATATTTACTTGTGTATTAAATTAAACTAAAAAATACATATTGAATGACTATAATAACTTGAGATTCGAGATTAGCGCATGAAAATTGACTGAACAATGCTTTTGTTCGTTAAAAAAACTTTGCAGTTATCGATTTTGCATTGTAAACAATAATTTTCCCACGTTCGTGACGTCACGCTCCTTATCTGGTATAACACATTTACGCGTATATGAGAAGAGCGCCTAAGCTCAAGTACCGCTTTTCTTCAGTTTTCTTGCGTACGACGGGTTGCTGTTTTGCAGTGGAAGACGAAGGAAATGGCAAATCAGACTGAACCGTTACGGTATGATTAGATAGTTTGATGAATAAACCATAGCTTTTGATATTTTCTTACGTAAGTTGGTCTACAATTAATCGTATAAAATTAGTATTAAAAAATAAGTCTTCGGTCCTAATCTCTAGAAAATGTCTGAGATTGAGGAAAGTTTCGGGGTTTGGTCAAATCTAAACCTATATATAATATGCATAAATTCCCGGAAATATGTTAATTTGCCTGGAAAATACGAAAAAATATTCTAGATGAAAAGTGAAATTACCTATGTTTCACCTCTTTTATGTAGACTTTTAATATTGAAACGTCGATTTCATCTTATTTTTCGCAATTTTTTCAAAAAAAGATTTTTAAATTGAGAAATAACAGAGAAATATATAATATAAAAACTATGTCATTAACAAATTTTGGAAATAAACTCTCTTTCGTGTTCATAACAATCATGCAAAATTAAAAAATTATAGTACCCTCGTTTTTTGTAGAGAACGGAAAGCCAATATGTAGCCATCGTGGATTTTTTTCAGATAAATTTTTTTGACTTGTTTTAATTTATTGATAAGGACTAATTTGGAAATACTTGTGTATATTTCTAATATTAATATAGATCTGAAGAAGTTTATTATCATTAAATGAATTAACATCATTCAAAATATTTCTATACTCTATTTCATCAAATAAATAAATGGAGAAAGAAACAAAGGAATGGCACACAGAATAGGATATCTAAAAAAATTTGAATATATATTAATATGAAATCCATGAACTAATACAACGTAGAACTATATATCCTTTAGTAGCCAATTTTTGGTTCATGTCACACCCAGAAAGCAGGCTATACTTTCCTAAAGGTTTTTGGTACGCCGAACTCAAATCTGACGTCAGAATTGCTTCATCACATCAGTATTCCGAGATATCTTAACCTAAAAGTCAAAAAAACTCTGTTTTTCCACGTTTTTAAGCTTGTATAATATTGTAGGTTCTGATTATTTTCAAAATCTGGAAAAACTAACGGAAAGAGCAAACTTTTAGCTTTTCATTTAATTATTACAATTATGATCAATTATGATTCGGATTTTTTTTCTCAGAGATATCGACAATTGAAATATTTCAACAATTGAAAATGAAAAATTTCAGTTTTATCTATAACCCTTATTTGGAAAAACATCTATATCACTTAATATTTCGGTCATTATTTGGACTCATTGATTAGAACAAGGCATAGTTCATAAAATAGATGTGGCCAAATGGGGTTTAGCTGTTATAATAAGTAAACAAAAATTCTATGACCTCAAATTCATCAGCAAGGAACTCACGACATGAAGGCCTCTGCTCGTTAAAATCTAGGTACGTAGTATCTCTTTAATTGCAATTAGATAACGTTGAATCCAAGAAAGGTAGTTGTATTGCTATTCAGACCCCAGTTATGCTGTCACTCTATAACCTTAAACTGTATAACATCAAACTCACGACAGATAAGGCTTTACTCATCGAATCCTATTTACGCTATAACCCCATAAGCTCAAATACAATAACATCAAACCCACGACAGGTAGAACTCTGCTTTTCTGATCTAAAGTGCGTAATACGACAAAACCAACGAAAGGTAGGGTGCTTGTTTTGTCTCATTCTCGGAATGTAAAGCGATGCATCAAGGATAAGAATCCGAATAAAGTGGTCCCTTAACTTGGAGAATTACTTTATCTTTCACGATCATATTGGTGTCATCTACAAGGATATCTTCATATAAGTTTGGCTTTCATTTCATTTCTCTTTTTTGTGCTAGGACAATCTGGTTTAAATTCCAATGATCTCTTGAGGCTTCTACGTTTGTGTTTAATTTTAAATTTAAGTTATATCATTCCTCTTGAGTGACCAACTCCCTTGGTAATATTGCTCTCTTTTCCTAAAATCTTGGGGAAATCTCTTACCCATCTCATCACTGAATTCCCTAATATTCTCGGGAAAGTAGTTTAGATGAAAAAATAAAAAATCTATTTTCAAGCTTATAAAGCAGATTACGAGGGTGGTCCGATAAGTACTTATCCTACAAAAGAAAAACGAAAATTTTGGAAAAGTGGCGTTTTATTTTTCAACATAGTCTCCTTTTAGTTCGATACACTTGGCCCAGCGATGCTCCAACTTCTTTAACCCGTCTGAAAAATACGTTTCCTCGAGTTCTGAAAAGTAGGCTTCCGTGGCAGCGATTACCTCCTCATTCGACTCAAATTTCTGCCCGGCGAGTGACTTTTTCAAGTTTGGACACAAAAACAAATCGCACGGGGCTAAATCTGGAGAATACGGTGGACAGGGCAGCAGTTCATAGCCTAATTCGACCAATTTGGCCATGGCGACGGCGGAGATGTGAGCCGGTGCGTTGTCATGGTGGAAGAGCACTTTTTTATTCGCTAAATGGGGCCGTTTTTTCTGCAATTCGACGTTTAATCGGCCCAATAATTCGGTATAGTACAGCCCTGTGACCGTTTTGCCCTTCTCCAGGTAGTTGATGTAAATCATACCTTGTGAATCCCAGAAAACGGTGGCCATCACCTTTCCGGCCGATGGGGCAGTCTTCGCCTTCATCGGAGCACTTTCGCCGGGTAACGTCCACTGTTTCGACTGTTCCTTGGTCTCTGGTGTATACCAGTGGATCCATGTTTCGTCGAGTGTCACGAAACGATGCAGAAACTCCTTCGGATTGCGCTTAAACAGCGTCACACATTGCTCTGAAGTTGTCTCACGGTTGCGCTTGTTGTTCGGAGTGAGCAAACGCGGCACCCATCGCGTCGACAGCTTTCTCATGCCCAAAATTTCATGCAGGACATGACCCACGCGGTCTTTTGAAATGCCTACGATCTTAGCTATCTCGCGCACCTTCAGATCTGCAAATACGAGATCGTGAATTTTTGTCACGTTATCCTCCGTTGTAGCCGTTTTCGGAGCACCTGGACGTGGTTCTTTTATAAATCGACGTGCGACCACGTTGAAACTCGTTAAACTAATTTTTGACGGTCGCCATCGAAGAAGAAGTGTCACCGTACACAGCATCCAAGCGCTTTTTGATTTCACTGCGCGATTTCCCTTCCAAAAACAAGAATCGAATCACCGACCGATACTGCTCTTTTTCCATTTTTCAAAAATCAACGGACACACTTGCGTTCACACGCTCTCAAAAATAAGCTACAACTCCGATCCGGCTGAAATCTTAACAGTAACCATCGAGAAGGTTGTACTACGTGATAGAATATTTCTTTTACGAGAGTGACGCCATCGGGCGATGAAGCTAAGTACTTATCGGACCACCATCGTAAGTCCTTATAAATTGATAACATATGTATGACAATCATTTTGTACTAGAGATCACTATTATTTCCTAGAAAAATTTCACAAATACTTTTAAAGCTCAGCCAAGCATCTTTTTCTTTCTGATGCATTTTTGTTGTGAATGTTTATCTTTCATAAGCTTTCTTATGTCAGGTCTCACAAAAATCCCTTCTTTAACTTTAACCTTAGTCAGATTTGTGAATTTATTCTTTATATACTCATGACATTCACCGTTCTTATCTAGAGCGTTGACAAATTGTTTCATCAAACCCAGTGTTATATGTAAAGGTGGCATAGAATTTTTTTTCATATAACCAGACTTTCGTGAATAACATAGGAACGAACTTGCTATTCAGTCCTTTTTGGCTATTTTTTTTATCCAATGTTGATTTTGGTTCCTACTGTGCTAAAGTCAGATTAAGCAAGGATTTTTTGTATTTTCTAACTGCAGACCAGCCAAAAGGTTGATTATTTTGAAATCACCACAAATTAACCAGTTATAAGATTTATAGTCTATCATATGATTCTGTAATGACTGTGGAATTTCCAAGTGGAACTGGTGCATACTGATTACCGTTATGCAGTAACACAGCTTTAAGATATTAAATATAAATAGTCGATAATTCTCTGACTTGCACTTTCCTATCCCGTACAAGGCAATGGAGACCTTCAATATTGTTACAATAAACAACAAATTCTTCGACAGAAAAAAATGGCTCAAACTTCCTGTCTCTATATTTTCTAACTTTGGTATCTAGTAATAGAAGACTCCTTTTTTTCAGTCTTGAAACCAGTATCTCAGCCTAACATTTTAAAAGATTCAGATCGCGGACAAGATCATCTAAATCTGGTTGATTTAATGGTTTAGGATCTTGGTTCTCAGATAAACTTTGATATCCTTTAGTGTCATAGTCAGAAGTATCTCTAGAACCTTCTGTCTTGACTACTTCAACATTACCTTTCATTGATGCTATAATACTAAATAAATGATTGAGTTAATATTCCTTTCGTTGAATCCATGTATGTTACATAAATAAAAATAGCAATCACGTGAGTGATTTTGAGGTTCATGCCATTTGACTGGTTGAGTAATTACTTTTGATTTAATTCATCCCTAGTTATTTAAGTTCCATCGACAAGAATTGCAGATTGATGTGAGTATCCATAGTTTACCGAAGTTGTATGAACTTTCTTTGTAAATATCGGAAATCTTTTTCCTTATAGTATCAGAAATTCGCCTGCTTGATTTTTCTATCTAATCAAATTAAGCAGAATTTGTCGATTTTTGCGATACATGGCATATGGAAACTTATCGTATCTTTATACGGAAAAGTGGAAACGAGTAGGTAATAAATGTATTTACTGTGACTTACCGGATAAAGAAAGCTACTTAATGCCAAAAAATCTGCCGATGGAGCTGCTCGCCAACTATTCTGAAAAAAAACCGTTAGAAAGCATCCCGTCCGTGAAAAAAATCTTTGAAAGAGTAACTCTGTAATTATTCTGAAAAGGATTGTTGAAAAGGTACCCGACGCTGGAAAGGAAAACTGCCGATAGAGCTACTCGTCAACTATTCTGAGAAGAATTGTTAAAGAGCAACTCGTCCCAGAAAAAAACCCATCAATAGAATAACTCTTCAACTATGCTGAAAAGAATTGTTGAAAATCTACGATTAAATAGGAAGAAAAACCAATAACAAAATAATTCCGAATATCCTGAAAAATACTAATAGAGGTGATTCCAATTATAATGCACCAAAAAATAGTTAAATTACTGTATGGCCTGATATAGTTTTATAGTTCCTACGTTTACAGTGAAACTTTTCCGAATTTAATACGATATTGTGTAATTACGATATTGATATTCCTCTTGTTATGAGCAAAGTTGTTAGCCGTAGGGTTACAGCGTACTTAGGATTGGGCTTACAAAGCCCTACCTGTCGCATATTTTATTATATATATATATATATATAATATTGTAAGAAAATCTCGTTAGTTACAATATTATAGAGAGACAGAGAGAAAGAAATTAGTTTACGAACGTTGACCTTCGATGCAGGAACGGGAGGCCTGGCTGCGTCCTCCGGATGGTGTTACTGGCCGTCGCTGGGCAACCCCTGTCGGCTCCGGCGGGTAGAGTCCCAAGCAGATGCTGGAATAAGGCACTCGTCCTCTTTTCCTCTCGGTTCTTCTCGGCTCCTTGGCGGCGTGTGCGTTCGGCTGACCTTTTGTTCTCAACTGCACTCTGCACTGCTGACCGACTAAACCGTCTTAACTGCTGATCGACTAACTACCGTCTGTACTTTCGAACTGGAAACCTTCTGTCGCTCGTTCTCTTCCGCGATCGACAACGTCTTCTTGTTCTTTCTCTCCCTACGTGACCTACTTATTAAGCGGCGTGCGACCAATGCGCTAATTGGTTCGCGACGCACGCCTGTCTAATCCTGCGTGGGGCACGCACGCGCCTAACTCTCTGTCTTTCTAACACCTATATTTTCATCGTCAACTTAATAGCTTCGGATCGACTCGGTCTCGCTCGGCAATCTCCGACGGCTGAAACAAAGACCATGCATTAGGCGCATTCCTAAATGCGCCTAACGCTGGTCACCATGCCTTGCTGAGAGAGGGGGAATTAGGGAAAATACCGACGAGAACAAGCGCATCGCTTGCTCTCGTCACACCCCCTTCCAGGCCAAAGTTCACAACTGCGAACGGCCTAATCTCCTCCCTTACAATCTCTCTCTCTCTCAACCGGCAACTGGCAACCAATGTTAAACGCTCGTACTTAGATAAACATCTTCAACATAGCATAATTAAACTCAAGTCTAAGTTGGTAACAACCAAATTAGATCAAGGGCAAAAGTTTATCGTTTTACCCGGAACGTCAAATCGAAATACAAAGTCCGTCATCGCGAAGAATCATTAACCCACGATGCCTCAAAGATCGCGACTTAACCAAAACTTCAACTGGACAAAAGGAACTTATCACTATTGCTGTCGCCCAAGCGATTCCAAATACCGAAGCCTGAGCGCTCGGAGCTCTTCCACCGTAAGTGGAGGTAAGCTTGATCCGGAGAGCCTGTAACCGGCAACCTCAGCCGCCTCGGGCTCAGTTACCCTGGCGTCACGATCCACTGGCAGACTCAAGGATACCGGCGCCTGTTCCATCCGCGATGCGACCTCTACTCGCACGGTGCTGGTCGTACTGGCTCCAGCTTGGATTCCCTCCGCGGCAGACGTTTTACGCGCGAGCCTCTCCCTGTGCGTCTTACCGAACCTATGTCGGGGTTTCGTCGCCTTTGGCTCCCCGACGGAAGACTCTGGACTGGCCATCTCTGGCCTCGCCTCAGGGATCCTTGACTCCAGTTCCACGGTTTCCGACTGCGAAGCCTGGAGTCCTACCGGATCACTTGAGTTTCCCAAGCCCTTCCCTCCTCCACGAGCATCCTGTGTGCGTGGTCTGCCCTAAAGGCATCGCGGCAGCGCGAACATTCGTAGACGAGGAGGCCGAATCGCCCGCAATTCCTGCATACCGGATGAGAAATAGGGTCCCTGCAGGCCGATCTGGGATGTGACTCCGTTCTGTAATTGAAGCAGCGGAACGAGGACACGTCCAACTCCGGGTCCCAGGGGACCGAGGCTAGATCCTGCGGAAAACTACTTCGGACCAAGCGAAACCTGTCTCATCTACCCAACAAGGAGGCACGGAAAGGGAGATTGAGGTTACCGCCTGGGAAGAGGTAAGGGTTCGTACCGGCTTAAGGACTGGTTGCACCGGTGCTACTAGCTCCACTTTCGTGTTCTCGGCAGCGGTAGCCATACCAATTCCCGAGGCCTTTCCTCCATCAGCCGCCGAAGAAACCGGTGGCTGGAGAGTGCTTGTTGCCTTAATAACAGCTCTCTCCGCCGTCCGGGACGCTGTCGACGTCTGACTGGAGGACGTCCTCCCGAAATTGCATACGGAGAGCTTGAAACGCATAGAGCGCTACCTCCTTCCCGCATTCTGCCGGGACTAAGGCTCCTTTTTCCGCTCTTCCTCCAAAGAACCGGCTGGAGGGCCGACCCTTACGAACAGTCTGGTACGCGGAGTCCGACCTCTGATGCACGAGCGGCTTGTATGGGAGAGGAGCGTGGACGTGCGGCTGCGGAGCTACTCGAGGTAGATCGCGAGCCGGTATCGTCTCCTCCTCGGAATCGCTCGAACTCAGCACGACCTCGACAATACCGTTGGTAGAACGTCGCAACAAGGGACTCCTGCTCCCTCTAACAATTGAAGCCCTCGTCCTTCGGCTCCTTTTCGCCGCTCTACCGGCGAGGTAGCCAACCGTGGCAGCTCGAGAGCCCGTCGATCTCTCGCCTTGGCTATTCGATTCCGCCTGCGGAAAGACAATTCCCCCTTTTGCCGCGATAACTCTCAACTATTCCGACGCTTCGCAAATGCAAAGCGTCATTAGCCTAAACGCTGCGCTCCGACGTACCTCTTCGTCCCAGGTACGCGATGGCGCCGCCATCCTGATTTTCGAGCCTGCCTTTTGATTACCCGTTAGCAATCGTATCCCTCGTCAATCGCCCACGAACGGCGTCGGAGGCGAGGGCATAGTCCGCGGCAAAGCAATTTCCTTCGCCTTTCCGTCCTCGCCTCCACCAACCGACGTCCTAATCAACTACGGGGTACAGGAGGCAACCTCGGCGTCGTAAGCGGCCGCCTGCTGGAAGCCCGAAAGCGGGTCGGCAGACCTTGACGCCTTGTTAACCTCCATAACCGTAGCAGCTTGCGGCGGATCTACCCGCCATAACGTGACGCCTGAAGGTACTTGGTCCTCGGCGATGTGGGAGATGCGGCCCGAGTCTCTGGACTGAGTCATTACCACTTTTCGTCGTTGCACTCGTTAAACATTAAAAAAAAAAAGAAACAAACAAACAAACAAAAATTATCATATCTGAATTATCTTTGAGCCTATTTATTTACCTTTCGCGGAGACACGTAAGGCTTAGTTTCAGTGACGTGCACTCGAGTAGTAGGATGTTTACTGTTTGTTGAAAACTCGTAGATCTCGGGCGAAATTACGGAAATAATTTCAAAAGCTCCGTCGAATTTCGGATCGAGTTTCGCGTTTTACCATCCGATGCGCTCGAAAGCGTGTGCACTTTGCGCCAAACCAAATCTCCTACCTGGAAAAGTGCCTAACGCCTACCTTTATCGTAGTGTTTCTTTTGCCTTTCCTGAGCTTCATCAATGTGCAAAGCTGCCAGTCGCGTAGCGCATTTAAATGTGATATCCTGTCTTACCACGCCTTTGTATCTACTTTAGGAGCTTTTAATTCAATCTTGCGCCTTAACCTCTTTACCGGACGCGTATCTCTACCAAAGTTTAGAAACGCCGGCGATATCTTTGTAGACGCCGAGTCGCCGTATTGATAGCATGGCGGAATTCATGAAAATACCTATCCCAATCGCTACCATCGTTTTTAGCATTTGATTCACACGCTCAACCGGATCACTTTGCTGATAATACGGAGAGCAAAATACGTGTCGAATGCCGTATTCTCGCAACCTGTCCTGAAACACTTTGCTTCTATAAGTATTCGTATTATCATTAAAGATATATTCCGGAGTTTCCCACCTAAACAGGATTAACTTCTCAAGCGCGGCAACAAGAGCAGGACCGTCCGCCGAACGTAACGGTTTTAACTGGACCCACTTAGTAAATATGTCTTGAAATACCAACAGGTATTAAAACCTATTCTTGCTACGGGGCAGCTCTACGACGTCAGTTGCTACCACGGCCCATGATCTTTCTACTACACGTTTACCCATTAGGCCTTGAGGCGCCTGCTAGACCACCTGGTACTTGTGACATTGAGAGCACTCATCTACGAACATCCTCACATCATACCACACTCCTGACCAGTAATACTCACGAACTATTCGATCGTAAATCTTTTCACGGCCGAAATGTCCGGAGAGCGGTTATCAATAAGCTTCTCTCAACACACTTTCCTGGTACTCCAGCAGCACTACCATGCGCCAGCACAAACATGCACCAACCGCGAAGGAAGAGCCATCGCAGTGCAAGTAAAAGGGGCGCGTAAAATCAGGGCGCGCGAGTACCGGCGCCTATGTTAATGCGCGCTTTAACCTATCAAATGAAACTTGTTGTTCCTTTTTCCATTCCTATGGCTGGTCCTTGCGAATAAACTTGGTCAACGGGACCTTTATCTCACTCTCATGTTTGATAAAATGCGTGTAACATCATACCATACCTAAGAAACGGCGCAATTGAGCTACGATACTCGGTGCAGGTTAATCTACTATTGTCTTTACCTTGTCATTATCCGGATGCAAACCTTCACTATCTAACCTGTACTCTAAATAAGTTTCCTATAGTGGAATTTGCCAAAACACCGCTTGCAAATATATTTTCGACAGGTAGACTGCTCAGCGCAAACTGTCCAAGATAGCATCAATGCTAGGCATCGAATACGCGTCTACTTTCGTAACTTTATTTACCGGTCTAAAATCGAGGCAAAATCTATAACCACCATCCTGTTTTCTTACGATCACCATTACGTGCTACTCCATTGACTATTCGATGGCCTAATTATTTTCGCTTTCCATAGCCGCCTAGTTTCTTCTTGCGTGAACGCTAATATCACCTACATCGATGATGTGTTCAAAAACTCTAGTAACTACCGGAGATTCGCCAGGTTCCTGGGCAATTTGGCGAAATAACGCCAGGATTGTCTCTCGCTGAGCCTCCTCGTACTTACTTACACCTGCGCATTCCGCACAAACGACTACCTCGTTACTACTCTGCTCTGCTAACGAATACCAATCGCCTTGGTCACCTGCTCGCCAAGCGCGATTACCGAAGCTAAAATTTATATCCCACGCTATCTAAAAGTCGGCTCCTAAAATCAATTAAGCAATCCGTCCTACCACCATTTTCAAAACTCAGCTTTAAGTCGCCCCACGTTCACGATTTCTCACCCGAGATGCCTTGTACGAATATCGTAGGCGGCTTTAAACGGTCCCTAAACCGTAAGCCAAGATTGAGTCCCACTACCGATACCTGAGCACCTGAATCTAGCAGCGCTGTATACATTTGCCCGCAGTAGTATAGCAATGCATGTTCCAGCACACCTACGGGGGGTCTCCGGTGTGCTGAAACATAAGTATGTTCCAGCATACCTGCGGCGGGTCCGTAACCCTTTGATCCCACCTGGCATAACCCATCCATGTTAATAATAATTGTTATTGTTAACAATTATTATTAACAATATTCGTGGGGGTCCCTGGTTAACCCTTTTGTTCCCTGGCCTTACTCTTCCATGTTAATTATTATTAATATTAATAATTGTTTATAATTTTTGAGGAAGGTTTTTAGAGCTCCAAGTCCCTAGGGACCCTATACCTAGTGCTTTCTGTCTAATTTAATTGAAATGTATTTTTAAAAGAGTTATAAATATATTATTGACAATTTACTTGCTACATTGAAAATGAAACGAATAGAAAATAGCGACGATTTTTGAAAAAAATGAAAAGACAGACCGGAAAATCGAACCAGAGTCCTCTGGGTTGGCAGGTTAGCGCTCTACAACTAGAGCCAATGCCACATGTACCTTAGAGGATGCATATTGTGTATATTAGCTACACGCGCATACATTTGGTATAGGGCCCGAGCGTGCGGAGGAGGAGGGGAGCGCATGCTATCTATATTTCTGGCCTGATGGGGATGCGCTACTATAGTAGTAGCAAACGTGTGCTCTCTCTCTCTCTCTCTCTCCTATGCTCTAGCTAAGCGTGGACCACGGTGCGCGAAGGGGAGCGTATGCTGTCTATAGACAAGGCGTGCTCTCTCCATGAAGAGTATTTCACTTAATACCATAGCTGTTTTCGTAAGAATGCTAGAGACTACGAGGGCAGTCGCTCGACTGACACCTTCTTGAGATGTTCCCCCTAAACATCTCTGCTAGGAGAGAATCTTATTCCCATCCGTTCGCCCTTTCTTGCAATCGTAATGATTATTTTATTATTTAAATGATTTCACATTTTATTTATTTAATATTTATTATTTTTAATTATACTTTGAGTAGAGTACACTTTGTCTATAATATGTATGTTCAGTGTCTGAAATAGCTATTTTTAAATATTCAGTTGAATTTTTATATGAATTATAGTCGTCTGTAAATCGTTCGACTGTATCGATCCCTATTGATTTTGCTTTTTTTTGTCTTTCCATCATCTAATCGTGTATCTTTTGTGTAGTTACCGCGGCACCTACTATATTCTCGCGATATATGCATGATGATTTAAATTTAAGACTTAAATCTTCCAATCGCGGACATCTCATATCAGTTTCGATATCTAAAATGTTTCTGTAATTAAAAAAAAAAAACTAATTAAATTCGAATTTAAAATTTTGTACTATTGTATATTATTTGAACATACTTTTCAGGATGAAATTTTTTGAGCCATTGCTTCTTTTGTAATCCTTTTACGTAAATATTTCTACAATTATGTGAATGACTGCGAATAGTACAATTTAAAAAATTATATGGTAAAATACCATTTCTCCATAACATACCTATAAAATTGATTATATTAAATATTTCAAATAAAATCAATGTTAAATAACGATAATAAAAAATAAATACCATGATGATGTAATTCCAACCACTTATTAACACTTTGATATTCAATAGGGAGTTTGAGCCAATGATATGGAGATTTAAAAAGTAGTACTGTAGGTGAAGTATTAAAACATATTGGTAAATATGAAAACTCCTTACAAATAAAAATATTATTAGGACTCTGAAAGTCCTGAATATCTAAAATATAGTTAATCTTAGAGTATAAATCCAATTATTCTCTATGCTATGTGAGCTAAATCGTATCTCAAAGCAATAATGACTATATTTTTATTCTGAAGATCTATATATAAATCCTTTAATACTAAATTAATAAGTTAGAGGGTACTATAGTCGGTTCACCCCCACTCTTTCGTTTGAGCTATCCCTTCCATATACTACCTACAGCGCTCTCACTTAACCTTTACAAACCGCTTTAGCCGAGCAAAAGAGAGCAGTCGCTCGAGACAGCCTGCGAGCTAAGCTTGCCTTACCTTACTCTATTTGCAAGTAGTTCCTCAGTAGTTAGTTGAATTCTTATTGATTTGTTTAACAAATCAATATTAATCATCAACTGAGAACAAGTTCATTTTAGAGCTGTTCACTATGTTTTCCATCCTTTCATCATAATAACCCTTTATACAACTATAGATAAGTAACTCTACAAGACAATAAAAACCAGATAACTAACAACATGACTTCTATCGCCTCTTTTGAAGAAGCAATTAAAAATTTGTGGAAAGCTTACCATCATTCGGACGATTTAGATATAGAGGATTGTATTAGATGAAGAAATCTAACAATTAATGCTATAATTTCAATTAATGAATTTATGAAACGAACTGATTTAAGTAGAGCAATTCGACAAAGATGTCAAACTTGTGCTTGTCATTTGAATTCCATTGAAGTCAATTTAAGTAAAACTATAAAAGTTGGTGGAAGTATACATCCATTAACAGCTATTCAGGATGAATTTCCAGGAGATGGAGTTGTTTGGAGGCTAATTCATTCAGCCTTTGAAAATCGAATTAGTACAGTCTGTATAGTTAATCAACAACATTTAGATATAAAAACATTACTAGTTACCGCAAATCAACTTTTAAAAATTAAAATACCTCAATTTCTTGCTATCCATAATAACTTAAAAATAACTACAGGAATGGCATCACAATTTATCGTAAAGAAAAATCAAGAAGAAGATATTCAAATCAAGTATTTCAATACAGAAAATGTTTATATTTATAAGACTACTGATCTTGATAGATGGTTTCAAAATAACATTAAAGATATTATACTTAAACAATTCGCAGAATTTCAAGAAAGAGACTCAGGCTGGTCGTTAAAAACTATTGTTGGTCTCACTATTAATATAGATAAGTATAATCCATTGAAACCATGCTCATATATACCATTACCCTCAAGCTTCGATAATAAAAGAGTCTGTGTTAATGTTAAAAATGAAAACAATAAATGTTTTAAATGGGCTATACTTTTATGCCTTCATCTAGTTAAAAGAAATCCAAACAGAGTAATTAAGTACAAGCCCTATGAGAATGAACTGAATTTTGATGGTATAAGCTTTCCTGTAAAAATAAAAATTATACCTAAAATTTGAAAAGTTGAATAATATAAGTATAAATTTATATATACTGCAACGATTACCGAAAATCGTAGACTCGCGCGAGGTTAGCGAGCGGCTAAGCGAGGGGAGCCGCGTTCGGTCCGTGAGAGAGAGAGAGAGAGCGTAAGGGGCAATGACCGGGAGGGGAGGCTCCGACCGGCAGTATGACTGTGCCACTCAGTCAGTTCGTGCCGATCTAACCTCCGTTTTTTTCCGAGCCATCCGAGTTTTGTGTTTTGCCGTTGACGCTGAGGACTTGAGTGCGTGGGTGTGCTAATAGCAGCAGCAGCAGTAGCAGCAACTGCGGTAGCAGCAACAGCAGCAGCATCAACAGCAGCAACGTCTGTGGCAACAACAACGACAGCAGCAATAGCAATCGAAGCGGCGCAGCAAGCAGCGGAACAGTCGATCAACGGCGTGTTAGTCGGATACGGTTGGCCACCGTATCCTCATCGACATCGCGGTAGGTGCACCTTCTTCCCATTGTTAATCGCTGTTATAATTTGCGTGCGAATCCGCGCAGCGAGCGCGAAGAATTTATCTATTGGGTGCGAGCAGGTAGTTCGCGGCAATCGCGGTTTTTTTCTCTCTCTCTCAAACAGCGTGTCTTGTCATTCACGCGAGCGTGCGGAAGTCTCTCGGCAAAACTCCCGTGTAAATTAGTTACCTCAATAAAGTGCATCTTTATCATTATTTTCGAGTTAGATAGTCGTTATTTGGTCTTTCCTTTGTCCGGAGGTCGCGCCAGTGTTTATTTTCAGTGGATTCGAATTCGCCGGTTGCGTAGCACGAATCGTGCGATTATCGATAGACCCGAGTCGACGGCTTAGGTTCCAGCGGCGGCCGCACGAGCGCTACTAGTAAGGGGCGACAGCGCCGCCAAGCGGTGAGTTGGGGGAACCCAACTCGGAACAGCGAAGAGACTCTGCGCAGGCGCACTCCGAGGCAAGGTAGGTTACTGTGCTTTGAGCACATAGATAGCAAGGCGTCGTTTAGTCGCAATTAAAGGTACGTTTGCATGATTTTAGACTAATCGGCAGCCTGTTACAATACTTAAAAAATATGGATCGATATATGAAGACTCACCATGCTATATAACGAAATTAAAACAAACTAAACATGTGAACTTACTCTTAATACAAAACGAATATATTGATGAAAATGATACTAATAGACCTCGAATATCAATAGATGATGAAAAATTCAAATTAGAAACTCACTATATCTGGATTAAAACTTTATCTTCTCTTCTTCGTAGACAAATTACCCAACATACTGACAAAATTTATCTTTGTGAACATTGCCTTCATTATTTTACTAACGAGGAAAATTTGAAATCTCATGAAGTTGACTGTTCCAAAATAAATAAGTGTCGGATTAATTTACCTGACGATGCTACTTTAGAATTAAAAAATTTTAAGCAGAAAGAGGAAGTTCCATGTAGTTTATACGCTGATTTTGAATGTCTGATAAAACCTATAGAAGATCTGAATAGAAATCTCGATGTTAAGAGACATAGTTTCCAAGAACATGAAGCCTATATTATTGGATTATATTGTTATGTGTGGCTCATCTGAAGAGCAAAAGAACGTTTACGTTGCTAAGTAACCTCTCTCTCGTTGGTGTTATGATTTTTTTCAGTTAGTTGTATTAATAGCTCGATTCTAATAATACCTGTTGTTAACCTATTTCTGATTTTCGAAAATAAAACTCGTTATCATTCTTTCATAATAAAGTTATTATTATCTTTTGTGAGTGTATGAGTTTAACATTTTGGGGACTTGTCCAAAGATTTTCTTGAAGACTACTATGTCCGGAAAAACGCCACGAACACCGCCTCGAGTACCATTTCAAATAAAAACGAGATCTCGAACTGCTGCTGACGCTACTCCTGCTAATGTCGAGGGAGCTGCTGCTGTTACTGCTACCAATACCACGGACACCGATTTTGCCGCTGCTAATAACCAACAACATCAAGCAGGTACTCTTGACCGTGCACATGCTTATCCAGTGCTCATCGATTTAAACAGTCCACGTGCCGAGCTGCACCCGGCGGCTGATGACTCGTGCTCCGATGATTTGCGCGATGTTGCGCGCTCGACGGGTGGCGCAGCGCCGCCGGCAGTTGGTGCCTCGTTGGCAGCCGCTGACGGCGCGTCGATGGTGCCCAACATCTTATCGACGGCGGCCGATGCCTCTCCGCTCGTGCGTGACGTCCCACCACCGCTGCCTGTATCCCAACCACCTCTTCTTCGCGAGGCACTCTTAGAGCTCAACGAAGCTAGGATGCAATTGGATGCATACCGACGACGGCTTGAAACGTTGGAGTCTATTCGGGAGACCGAACGTCAACATCGTCAGCAACTTGAGGCGACGTTACAATAACGCATTGAGAAAGAGTCTTGTGGCAGAACTATGCGTGCGTGACGATGAGGTCATCGAGGGTTGACGCGTTATCAAAGGACTGCAGTCGGAACAGCTATCCCTCAAACAACAGTTTGTCCAGCTTCAACAACGATTGAACCAGATGAGTCGAAACATGATTTCTCTGTCACACACAGAACCAAATACTACAATGACACCAAACAATACCAACAACAGTACGTTACAAGTGAACGATACAAGAGATGGTTATGACCTGAGCACACAATTACACACATCAAATCCAGTTACGACTGTCGATTAAGGGTTAGGTTACAGTCTGAAGCCCGACACTTATCATGGCTCAACCCCTTTGTCTGAATATCTCAATCAATTCAACTTTGTTGCTAGAGCTAATAATTGGAGTGATGAAAAACAGGTAGTCGCTTTAGCCGCTTCTTTGCGAAAACTGGCAACGAGTGTGCTGAATAACTTTAAGAATACAGAGACTTTAAATTTTAAATTACTTCTTGAAAAATTAGAGATACGTTTTGCTGAATATTTGGGAGCAAATAGCTATTCATTATTTCAAAATAGACATCAAAAACCCGGTGAAGATCTACCTACTTTGGCATCCGATATAGAAAAATTAGCTGCATTAGCTTACCCAGAATGTTGAATAGAAGTTCAGGATAAAATTGCTTATTTTCAATTCATCAATGGAATTTATCACACGGGGGTCAGAGAAACTCTACAATTAGAACGTATTACTTCTTTCAAAGTAGCTCTTGCACGAGCCTTGGAAGTGAAAGTTATTAAAGAACAAAATAAGAATTTGGCTTCTCAACGTTTGAAAGGTTCTTCAAATAATAATCAAAATTCTTCAGAAAAGAGGTTTGACGATGACGCAAAAAGTTCTGACAAACAGGCCCAATCTTTCGATCATCAACAATGATTGAAAAATCTTGAATGTTGGGGTTGTCATAAAAAAGGACACACGCGTTCTCGTTGTCCTTAACAGGAAAACTAGCTCGTTTCAAATTTTCAGGGGCAAATTTAACACTCGATAAAGAGGTTCCTACTGATTTTACTGTTGAATCGGATTATAAGAGTTTGCATGTTTGTAGGGCTCTTCAGAATTTAAAAATTTTTGAATTTGAAGGTAGCATAAATAAAAAATCGTGTATTTTGAAAATTGATTCAGGTTCAGACGTTACTATTCTGAATTCTAAATTTATTACTCCGAATTGCCATCAAATCTCTCTCAATAAAAAAAATTTGAAGTATCCCACTGGTGAAAATGTTCCTCTTAAGTTTAAAACACTTGCTAGAATTGATTTAGGTCAGTATTCAGTTTAGATGATTTTGTTGCAGATATTACTGACAATTGCATATTTGGGTGTGATTTTTTGAATAAGACTGGAATTACAGAGTCGATGTATAAAATTTTTAAAGGTATTCAAGTAGAATCGACAGTGATACGGATGGGCAAAAGTGTTACAGAATTATGGAGTGGGCTGGGAAATTACCAGATCTTTTGAAAGATGTTTTTGAAGATAATTCCCGAAATTTGGATTCTTCACAGAAAGAAAAATTCTCTCAGCTTTTAATAGATTTTCAAGATATTTTTCAAGATGATGATGTTGCCGGAAAATGTAATTTGGTTGAGCATAAAATTGAATTGAATGATTCCAATCCTGTGAAACAGCCGGTTCGTTCTCTTCCTTTTCATGTACGAGTAGAAATTGATAAAATGATAAATGATATGCACAAACAAGGGATTATTGAGAAATCATCAAGTTCTTGGTGTTCTCCAGTAGTATTAAAACGAAAGAAGATGACACTTGGAGATTTTATATTGATTTCAGAAAGTTGAACGATAAGACAATCAAAGATTCATATCCTTTACCTAGAATCGATCAAACTTTAGATAAGTTAGCTGGTAACTCTTGGTTTTCGACTTTGTATCTTAAAGGCGGTTATTGGCAAGTTAAGGTCCGTCCAGAGGGCAGACAAAGGACAGCTTTTTCGATAGGTAATGGTTTATGGCAGTTTATCATTATGGCTTTTGGGCTATGCAATGCTCCAGCTACATTCAAACGTTTAATGGAAAAATTACTCCGTGATCTTTTAAATGAAATTTTCTTGATCTACTTAGATGATGTCATGGTAATGGCAAAATCGTTCGATGATATGCTTGTTAACTTGAGTACAATCTTTACAAGGATTCGAGATGCTAATTTGAAGCTGAATAGAAAAAAATGTGTTTTCTTTCAGCGTGAAATCGAGTATTTAGGGCATATTGTTTCGGAAAAAGGAAAGAGGACCGATCCTAAAAAGATAGAAGCTATGATTTCTTGGCCAGAACCCGTCTGTAAAAAACAGGTAAAAGCTTTTACAGGTCTAGGTTCTTATTATAGACGTTCCATTAAGGGATTTTCGTCGATTGTGAAACCCGTTTATCGGTTAACCGAATAGAAGACTAAATTTGAATAGACAGATGATTGTAAGAAATCATTCTCAAATATAAAGAAAGTTTTATCAACTCCACCCATTCTAGCATTTCCTTGTACCGATTTACCTTTTATTTTGGATACAGATGCTTCTGATCATTGTAGAGGCGCGGTTTTATCACAAATTCAGAATGGGGTAGAAAGGGTGATCGGTTTTTACAGTCGTGTTTTGTCTAAAGCTGAAAGAAATTATTGTGTAACTCGTCGTGAACTACTAGCTGTAGTAGACTCAGTCCAAAACTTTCACTATTATTTATGTGGTAGACCTTTTTTTGTCAGAATAGATCACTCTGCATTGACATGGCTTTTGTCTTTCAAAAATTTAGATGGCCAATTAGCACGCTGGATAGGAAGATTAGACCAGCATGATTTCAAAATTATACATCGCAAAGGCGTTTCTCATGGCAATGCAGATGGACTCTCTAGACGACCTTGTCTAATACATCTTGCAAATATTGCTTCAATGTAGAGTCAAAATATGAGAAAGATAATTCTGTAAGACGTATTATTTTTGAGGAAATACCTCAAACTATATGGAGAGATCGTCAATATCAGGACGATGTTATTCGGCCTATTTTAGAAAGTAAAAAGAATGGAGTAAAATTATCATGGCAACATGTTTCTTCTAAAGATGAATATATATAAATTTATATATCTCAATGGGATTCTCTAGTAATTAAAGATGATGTTTTATATAGAGAATGGATTTCTTCTGATTTAAAAACCAAAATTCTTCAATTAATTGTACTCAGAAACTACATCGACGTGATTTTGGAAGAAGCTCACGATTCTTCTTCTGGTGGTTATTTTGGAGTTAATAAAACACTAGAAAAAATTCGTAAAAGATTCTATTGGGCTTCTTATAAAAATGATGTTGAAAAGTGGTGTAGATCTTGTTCCATCTGTATCGCAAAAAAAGGTCCTTCTAACAAAGGTCACAGTCACATGAAAATTTACGATGTAGGTTTACTTTTTGAAAGAATTCAAATGGATATTTTAAGACGTTTCCCAAATTCTTCTTCAGGAAATATCTTTTAGTTTTAATAGATTGTTTTACTAAATGGATAGAAGTTTTTCCTCTTTCCAATATGAGAACGAAAACTATTGCGGATGTATTTGTTCGAGAATTCGTAAGTAGATATGGAGTTCCTCTTGAAATTCATAGAGATCAAGGACGTGATTTCGACTCTAAATTAATTAAAGAATTATATCACTTACTTGGTATCCGAAAAACAAGAACAATATCGTTACATCCACAATCGAATGGTCAAGTTGAAAGACAAAACAAAACAATACTTGAAGACTTGTCTAAATACATCACAAATAATCAGAAAGATTGGCATCGTTGGTCATTATACCTTTTAGCTTACAAATCTTCGATACATGCACCAACAGGAGTTACTCAAGTCGAGATGGTTACTGGATTTGACTTACGACTTCCATTGGACCTGATGCGTGGATCTCCACCTACTGATGGTCTATTCACCCCCGGAACCTACATACACAAACTCAAGACCATACTCAACAAAATCCACCATTTTGCAAGACTCAACATTGGAATTTCTTCTCAAAGAACAAAGAAAGCCTACAACAGAACAGCTCGAAAAGTTGATTTTCAAGATGGTCAAAAAGTTTTGTTTTACAATCCTCGTCGCATCAAGGATAAAACACCAAAACTCTAAAGTAACTGGGAGGGACCATTCAAGATCATAAAGAAAATCAACGACGTGGTGTTTTGCATCCAAAAGACTCGAAAACACAAAACAAATATAGTCCACATTGACCGACTGGCAATTTATCACGATTGGTAACTCATCTGCTCTGCTTACGGTTATTTTGAGCTGTGGTTTTTTCTCGTGAGCCACAGGGCAAATGCCAGAGCAGGAATAGAGTTGTGGTACCACAGCACATCAACATTCCCACTCTCATTCATAACTTATCAAGTAATACATATACTTATAATCACAAGATCCCGACGATAACGATACAATTCTACTGTCAAGAAACGGATCCTTTGACCGGATGAGTTGAGGATCAACCCGCTTGACAAGTGGATAATTCCTGATGATTCTATCGAAATTTCAAGATGGATCAATTCAAGACACGGACCCTTTGGCCATGAGCGAAGGAACAGCCCGTTTGAAGAGGATGCTATTTTCGAGAAGTAAAAGATTTTGAGAAGACTGTGCTAATTTTCAAGAGACGGGCCTTTGGTTGAGAAAACCAAGACTCAACCCACTTGATGTCATCGGTCTTTTCTTCCCTTTCTTTTTGAGATTGTCGGGACGACAATCTGAAAGACGGGGGGATAATGTTATGCGTGGCTCATCTGAAGAGCAAAAGAACGTTTACGTTGCTAAGCAACCTCTCTCTCGTCGGTGTTATGATTTTTTCAGTTAGTTGTATTAATAGCTCGATTCTAATAATACCTGTTATTAATCTATTTCTGAGTTTCAAAAATAAAACTCGTTATCATTCTTTCATAATGAAGTTGTTATTATCTTTTGTGAGTGTGTGAGTTTAACAATATGTAAAATGCCGTTATGATGATAGTAAGTCAATATATAAGTTATATAGAAAAAATTAAATGAAGACGAATAACCAGCATTGCGGTTTATAAAGCAATTGAAGTCCCTAGGGATTGAGTTAGAACAGATATATAATAATGCAATAAAAATAGATTTATCATTTATTAATGAACAGGTATTCAAAACGGCAAGAATATGTCATATAAAGGTGAAACTCACAATCATTGCAATTTGAATTATAAAAATGCTGCTTTCATACCAATCGTATTCCATAACTTTACAAGCTATGACTTGCATTTTATCATAACAGAAATTGCTACTAACTCAGTATTTGAAGGATAGATCTCTATTCTCGCTGAAAACAAGGAGCGATACATATCCTTCACAAAAGAAGTTGCAAACAGTCGAATTAACTTTCGTTTCATTGACTCCTTTCGATTTATTCCTGCATCTCTAGATAAGTTAGCATATTATTTACCTCAGCTAGATATTGTACAGAGAGAATTTCAGAAAGATAAATACACTTTAGAACAGATTAATTTACTCAAAATAAACGGAGTTGTCCCATATGAATACATCCAAAATTTAAATAGACTAACTAAGACAGAGTTACCATCTATTGAATAATTTCATAGTCGATTGACAGATAGTGATATTCCTACAGAAGCATATAAGCCTGCTCAAAACGTATGAAATATTTTCGGTAGTATTTGGAAGAAAGTAGATTTAGGAATGTATTCTAATCTCTGTCTGAAAACTGATGTACTTTTATTAGCTGATATTTTTGAAAATTTTCGATCAACCTGTAAGAATGCATATGATCTCGAACCTGCTCATTATTACACTCTCCCTCGATTAACATGGCACGCGATAATAAAATATACAAATATGAAGCTCGAACTATTAACAGATATATATAACGTTTGAATCTATCTCGCGTTATGAAAATAATAGTTCGGACTCTTTACATTGAATTTGCAATTACGTCTCCGAGAAAAGCAAGAAGTTGACACGCGCGCAATCTAAATGACAAAAGAAAATCTTTCGAGTGGCAAACCACGAGGCTTACCAACTCGATGAGCTGCTTCGAAAAGCAATTGAGGGCAATCGCATCTATCGGGGAGAGGCCCGACAGTGCCGCGATCACTGCTCAATTTAACCTCTCAGCAGTAAATATGTTACAGGAGGGAAGATTTCTAAGGCTGCTTTTTTCTCATGAGAGAGATAGTCTCATGAGTTGAGCGCTTAGAGATCTGTAGGAAAGGAATTTAACAGGCTAACCACTGAAAAAGAAATTCGTCTCAGGAAATAGCTGAGGCTTTATTTCTACACAGTACTCGCGCTGCTAAGCAAGGTAGGAAAAAGAGTCCTCTTGCCGCAGCGACGAGCGAATTTATACATGCGAAATGGGCTCCTTTCTACGCTTGGTAGCCCCTACAACGCTATTTTTGTCATTGACGCAAATTTTGTATACGTTTTATCGCAAAATGGCTCGATCGAAATTGCGATTATGCGATTTAAAAAATTAAGCTAGAAAAGACGAATTTTTTAACATAAATTGCATCTCGAGGAAAAATCGCCTCTCAAAGTTATAAGTTATACAATTTAATAATCAAATTACGCCGTTTTTACAATAAAATTATGGAAAATTTTTACATGAAAAAATTGCTAGTGGTTAGAAGAATGTTATTCAGATAAAAGATGATTGATGTTGCTCTCTGATTTTGTATAATAATTAAAAAACAGATTTGCAAATTTCTTTTTTAGCGGTTTAAAAATCAGCAAATTAGTGACAATCATAATCATCAATTTTACAGATACGTGTGATCGATTTGCTATCTAACAGTGTTATTTTAATTGTTTAAAAAAATTATAAATTGTTTATTTATTGATAACTTAGGGAATAATTGGTTATCAAAGTGTCAAATTCTTGCTTTTCTGTTTCGATACGTCGAGATAATCGTATACTCAAAATAACAATATTGTTGTTTATTGCAAAATAACTAACAATGTTAACTTGTAGATTAGATTTGACTAACAAATATCGATTTGAGAGTTATATCAATATGAAATTCAGGATCAGCGCAACAAATTTAACTAAGACATACTTTTGTTCATTTAAAAAACTTTATAATTAACGATTTTCTGTTGTAAACAATAAATTTTCCCACGGTCGTGACGTCACGCTCCTTATATGGTAATGTTTTCGCAGAGTTGCCCTAACACATTAGCATATACGTGTGAAAAGCGCCTACGCTCAATTACCGCTTTTCTCTAATAGTCTCGTGTGTGACGGGTTGCCGTTTTGCAGAGGAAAATCAGACTGGACCGTTACATATAGATATGGTTTTGTTCATTTAAAAAGATATTCGTGGAGGTATTAGTCAAAGCTGCAATAGATTTTCAAAAGCAAACAATAAATATATGGGTGAAGAATTTAATTAGGATGAGCCAAACAAAATTTTAATGTATTATAACGTAAACAACCTTTATGGTTGGGCTATGACTCAACCACTACGACTTGAGGGCTTCAAATGGGTTTCAAATGTAGATATGTCAAATTTTTTTAATGTCTCTGATGATAGCGACGTAGGATATATTTTCGAAGTAGATCTGTAGATCAAGAGTATCCACAAGAGCTACATGATGATCATAAAGACCTATCTCTTTGTACCGAACATACTAAACCACCTGGATTAAAACAGAAAAAACTTTTGACAACGCTTTATGATAAAGAACGATACGTTATTCATTATAGAGCCTTAAAACAAGCTCTCAAATATGGACTAAAACTCAAAAAGATATATAGAACGCTAGAATTCAAACAAAAACTATGGCTGAAACCATATGTTGATTTAAATACTGAAAAAAGAAAGCAAGCTAAAAATGAGTTTGAAAAATTATTTTACTAGCTTATGATTAATACAGTATATGGAAAAACGATGGAAGACGAAAGAAAACGAAAAGATATCAAACTGATCAATCAATGGGGTGGAAGATATAGCGTTGAAGCTCGAATTGTCCAACCAAATTTCCATAGTAGTTTCATCTTTCATGAATATTTAGCTGCTATTCAATTATCCTGGACAACTATCAGTATTAGAAAACCTATATACATCGGTCTATGTGTATTAGATCTTTAAAAAACATTAGTCTATGGAAAAACATTACTTTCTTTATGGATATATGAAGCGATTAATTGGTGGAAAATTCAAATTACTTTATACTGATAATGACAGCCTCATTTATCAAATTCAAGATATCGATATGTATGAAATCATGAAAGTAAACATTGATAAATTTGACACATTGGACTATCCTGCTGATAATAAATTTGGAATGCCTCTAGCTAACAAAAAAGTTCTTGGTGTTATGAAGGATGACGGCAATGCTGCTATTATGAGAGAGTACATTGGTTTACGAAGTAAACTATATAGTATCGATATAATAAATAAGGATTTCTTCAAAAAGGCAAAAGGAGTGATAAAACATACAGTAAAAAATACAATCACTCACTCAGATTATCAAAAGTGTTTAAACGAAATGAAAATTATTAAACGTACCCAATGTAATATTCGATCTAAATTACATCAAGTAATAACAGAGAGAGAGGAAAAGACAGCAATAAGCTCTCATGATGATAAACGTTGTATTATTGATAATAATCCGGACAAATTTCCATGGGGGCATTATAAATCCCAACCATTTAACGTATACTTGATTACCACGTTTCCTTAAAACTTTTTCAATGAGATAAACATTAGAACACGTAGCTGTCTGTAGTTCTTGCTCGTAAAAACCTCCAACAATTAGATTGCCTTTGTAATCTCTTAAATGATAAGTGATAGGCTTTGTCTTTGCAACTCGTTGAATAGTATAAATCTCAGTAGACCAGTTAGGAGTGTATCCTTTTTCGAAAACGTTCTTAGACTTGCTCACACGTACTTTATCACCTACTTGGAATTTAGGGCTCTTAACGAAAAGACGTCGGTCGTAAGAGAATCGTTTCAACACCTGCATTTCATTCTCTTTAGTTACATCTTTAGGCTTCATATTTATCGTACGATGTTTTCGATTATTGTAAGATTTCAATAAATCAGCTAGAATGTCGATTTATTTGTAATATTTAGACTGTAGACTGAATTTTTTCCACATAACATTTTTTAGCGTGCGATTGAAAGGTTCATAAATAGATTTATTTTATACTTTGTCATTAGTCTTTGAAAATTTGAATTGTAGAATTCTTTGCCATAGTCCATATATAGATTTCTAGGAGTGCGTCCTTTTTTTAATATAGACTCCATTGCAAAAGCAACATCTACACCAGTTTTTTGTTTCACAGGAACTGCCCAAGCGTACTTTGAAAACATATCAATGACATTTAATAGATATCGAAAGCCTCTGTTCTCTCTCGAGTAGCCTTGTATCTCTAAAAGATCAGCTTGCCATGTCTCGTCTATTCCACGTACATCAACTTTTCTACGGGGATAATTTCGACGTGCTGGTTTATGTAACTCATCAACATTCTTTCATGTTTCATTTTAATCTATTTTTTAAATTGATTTAAAAAGTCAAACGGTCCGATATTTCTTTCTTTCTCCTTATTATTATTATTATAAATATTATCTTCTTCTAACTATTTAATAACTACTCGATACTTTACTAATTCTAATCTTATTGTATCCAGTGATTTTATAAGATCATTTATCGTACTCGTAAGCGTATTGACGTTAGCTTCACTAGTTTTTCGCAACGTTCGTAAGCTTACAGCATCGTTATTCTCCTGAGGATCGGTTACATTCGCGTCGTATTGTCCGTCTTTAGTGATTTTATATATAGGGTAGAGCCTACACCAGAAGGACCTCGATTACCCTCTTTTTTTTCAATATACGTCCAAACACATCAAAACTCACTTTATTACTGAGCAATATTTAGGATTCTCTTAAGATACTTATATAGCCAGCTTCACGTAATTCTTCAATAATTTAATGTATATCATTAACATGACTAGAATTACCGGCGGTTTGTTCGGCAATAAGCAATCTCAATCGATCAACAAGCTCGTTTAGATCATCCCAATATACATAATCAAATAATGTTCCTTTTCTAGCTATTTTATAGTTAGGAAAAAGACCTCTTCCATCAATAGTCGATTTTTGCTTCTTAGCGCTACTGCTTAATGATAAATTTAGACCAATATACTTTTTGAATTTCTTTACATGCTTATTGCGATATTCTCCATTTGTTTCGTATCTCTTTCGATGAGCGTTAGTGATTTCAAGAGTTTTTATATAATTTTCAATATCCGATGAACTGATTAATTTAAAATCAGGTTCTTTACGAAAGAGAAGTTCCATTGAACCAGGCGTCTTGGTGTATGCTTTATCATTCACAGTCACGTTATCGTTTTGGAAGGAAGTTGGAGAATCGCCTATGATATATGTATTTTCATGCAAGCGAACACCAAATTTCTTGTCCAAATTACTTTTCTGCTGAGGTTCATGCGATAGTCGAACATAGTTTCCTACAATCGAATCATCCAATAGTTGTTGTCTCGGTTCTGTAGTTACATTTTAACTAATTTGTTCAAATTTATAGCAGTTGTATCAAGTGATGATTCATCATCATCATCATCATCATCATCAATAGAAATAGCAGACTCAAACGTAGTATCAAGCGGTAGAAATGTAGAATTTAATTCATTAGCAGTACTATTTAAATATCTCGATTTGTAGGGAGTGTGAGCTGCTACTTCTGACTTGAAAACATTATCCAACGCGATTTTCTTTTTCTTTTTCGTTGGCTGTTCCACAGTAGTAGCGTTACTTTTAACAGTAGTTGCCTCTACGAGTTTCTTCAATGGATCAACCATAGGTTTAAAAGTTTCATGTAATGTCTTTTCTGAATCAGCTTTATCACGTTTTATTAGTTGATACTTGCGCCTTATGGTATCACGAGCCATGGATTATTGCTCGAACACCTTTTTTTCTCTTTCAAAATCAGCCATGTTTACGCTTGTAATTTCTAAAGCTAATCAATCCTCATCCACTCACTCCTCTATATTTATAGCAAAAGAATCAAATTCCTTTCTATATCGTTCATGATTTATTGTCTGTCTCTGTCGATAACCAAATACCTATCATTATCGTCTCTCCAACATTTTGAACAAATTGCTATAAACTTCTCAAAAGACATATCTGAGTTAACATGATCATTGTAAATGTCCTTAATATTCACGTCATCTTGTCGAAACAAAACAAGTAATTTTACATTATCTCGAATGAGATGCTTTGGAATGCGAGCGCACGATTGACAGAGATAGAAATATCTACTTTTTTATGTCTGCCATACAGAAGAATGCTCTTACGTTATCTTGCTTCTCAGTGGTTATATCGTCAAAAATCATGATAGGATTTGGTCGTGTTTTATTTGGTGAAACAACTGTCTCATGCTCGCTGAAAGCATGATACTCTATACCATTAATAAGCTCTAATAAATCTTTCAAAAATTTATATTTAAGCTGATTAAGGGATTTTGAGTAGAAATATACGTTTTCAAATCTAAGACCATTAGGACGAGTGATTAATGTTAATAAACAGTTAGTTTTTCCACAATTATAGGTCCAGAAAAAACGGCACGGATACTATTAGGCAATAGTTCGCCATGTCTTCTTTCTTGTTTTTCAGTCTCTACCACTCTATCGAAATTAATGACTTGAAGCTAAAAAGGCTGTTCTTTGAAATCCATGTTGTTGACTCATCATCGATACCTCAATGAATGAGTTTGTTAGGTATAAAAAGTCTGCTTATATATCTTTTATTTCATTAACATGCTGTCTTTCGAAGAAGTATGAACACGTACTATAAAAGAAAGACTGGTGGTAATCTAGTGAAAAAGATTATAAATAACTTGCCTATTGAAGCTCACTTACCTGGATATCAGTATTGTGGTCCTGGTACAAAATTGAACAAACGATTGGTATATGGAGATCCTGGTAAAAATCCACTAGACGTTGCTTGTAAAGAACACGATATTGCTTATGCGCAAAATCTGGAGAATATTGCGACAAGAAATAGAGCTGAAGAAATTTTAGCTAAAAAAGCTTGGGAAAGAGTGCAAGCTAAAGATAGCAGTTTTGGTGAGAAAGCAGCTGCCTTCACTGTAGCCAACATATTGAAAGTTAAAAGTAAGCTTAGTATGGGTGTCAATATGAAGAAAGGTAGTATGAAATGAGGTAGAGTGTTTAAAAAACGCCAAGCACGAAAGAAATGTAGAAAAATCAAAAAGCCGTCAGTTACATTGAATAAAATTATTAAGACAGTCTCGAAAAGTAGTATGTCTAACAATCGAGCTCTTGTAGTTATTCGTTCGGCTATAAAAGGAGCCAAAGAAGTTGTGAAAAAGGCTGGCGGTAGAAGTAAAATAAATTTACCACGTATTTTACCTATTCCCAGTAAAGTTGATGGAGCGCTTCCTTTCTTAATTCCATTATTTGCTGCTTTAAGCGCCACTGGAGCTCTAGCTGGAGGAGTTGCTTCAATAGCAAAAGCCGTTAACAGTGCTAAGGCCGCTCAAAATTAATTGAAAGAAGCTCATAGACGCAATAAAACTATGGCAGCTATTGCTATTGGTAAAGGATTTTATTTGATACCATATCGTAATGGTTATGGTCATCATCTGAAACCATATTCAAGTGGAAAAGGTTTATAAAAAAAAGCTCGAAGTAACTTTACCTAATCGAGTACTGACAGATCATGATATAAGAAAATATGCTTAAATACTAAAAATTGCAAATTTTCGAGGTGTTTTCATGCGTAATGCTCTGAAAGCCGATGGAGCGCGATATAAAGAGACAGCTATTGTAAATTTAGAAGATAAACGTAGAGCAGGTACTTATTGGGTAGCATACAAAAAGAAAGGTGATGAGGTTATGTATTTTGATAGTTTTGGTAATCTACAACCGCCTATAGATCTATTGCTTTATCTCAAAGTTAATAGAATCATGTATAATTATATTAGATATAAAGATTTTAATACATATAATTGAGGCCATCATTGTCTCAAATGTCTTTAAAACAAACTATAGAAAAGACGACTAGTATATGAAATACTCATCCGCAGATAGACTATCATTTGATATGAATCTGTCCTGGAGAATACGAGTACACTGACATTGAGTCTCTCGGGAAAATCATCCGTACTCGAAACATATTATTTTCCACCGATCGAACTGATACCAAACAAAAAATATGTTCTTGGTCTAGTTAAGCTATTGACATTTAATTCAATACCAAACATTGACCTTGTTATAATACGAGGGTGGTCCGATAAGTACTCAGCCTACAAAAGAAAAACGAAAATTTTGGAAAAGTGGCGTTTTATTTTGTAACATAGTCTCCTTTTAGTTCGATACACTTGACCCAGTGGATGCTCCAACTTCTTTAACCCGTCTGAAAAATACGTTTCCTCGAGGTCTGAAAAGTAGGCTTCCGTGGCAGCGATTACCTCCTCATTCGACTCAAATTTCTGCCCGGCGAGTGACTTTTTCAAGTTTGGAAACAAAAACAAATCGCACGGGGCTAAATCTGGAGAATACGGTGGATGGGGCAGCAGTTTGTAGCTTAATTCAACCAATTTTGCTATGGCGACGGCGGAGGTGTGAGCCGGTGCGTTGTCATGGTGGAAGAGCACTTTTTTCTTCGCCAAATGAGGACGTTTTTTCTGCAATTCGACGTCGAATCGGCCCAGTAATTTACCCCAGTGACCGTTTTGCCCCTCTTCAGGTAGTCGATGTAGATCACACCTTGTGAATCCCAGAAAATGCTGGCCATCACCTTTCCGGCCGATGGGGCAGTCTTCGCCTGCTTCGGAGCACTTTCGCCGGGTAAAGTCCACTGTTCCGACTGTTCCTTGGTCTCTGGTATATTCCAGCAGATCGATGTTTCGTCGACTGTCACGAAACGACGCAGAAACTCCTTCGGATTGCGCTTAAACAGCGTCAGACATTGCTCTGAAGTTGTCCCACGGTTGCGCTTGTTGTCCGGAGTGAGCAAACGCGGCACCCATCGCGCCGACATCTTTCTCATGCCCAAAATTTCATGCAGGACATGACCCACGCGGTCTTTTGAGATGCCTATGATCTTAGCTATTTCGCGCACCTTCAATCATCGATCTGCCAATACGAGATCGTGAATTTTTGTCACGTTACCCTCCGTGGTAGCCGCTTTCCGAGAACCTGGACGTGGCATTCAAAAATCGACATGCGACCACGTTGCAACTCGTTAAACCAATTTTTGACGGTTGCCATCGAAGGAGAAGAGTCAGCGTATATATCCAAGCGCTTTTTGATTTCGCTGCGCGATTTCCCTTACAAAAACAAGAATCGAATCACCGACCGATACTGCTCTTTTTCCATTTTTCAAAAATCAATGGACACACTTGCTTTCACACACTCTCAAAAATAAACAACAACTCCGATCCGGCTGAAATCTTGACAGTAACCATCAAAAAGGTTGTACTACGTGATAGAATATTTCTTTTGCAAGAGTGGTGCTATCGGGCGGTGAGGCTAAGTACTTATCGGACCACCCTCGTAAGTTTTACATTGAAGGCCAAGAAGCTATCACTTTAACGACTGGTAGCTATGAAATAGAAGATATTGAAAGCTTTCTCAAAGAAGCATTAGCACCTGAAGGTATATCGTTTAGCCTGAAACCAAATAATTATACTTAGTTAATTACGTAGTGTCATTCAGTGCAGTCAAAAAATACTTTTTGAACCAGAAAATTCTATTGGATCAATTTTAGGCTTCACTAGATCTACGTACGCTTGTTGAAAACGAAACACATAGTTCTGACTTACTCGTCACTATTCTCAAAGTCAATGCTTTACGTGTAGAGTGTAATATTACTACAGGTTCTTACATAAACAATCGCAAAGTACATACTATACATACATTTTTTCCCCCAGTCCCACCTGGATATATATTATAGAAGTTCCCTTTCAAGTCATTTATCTTCCTGTCGCTGTGAGGAGCATTGATCATTTTCAAATTCGTATAATTGATCAAGACGGAAACCTAGTTAACTTTTGAGAAGTCATCACAGTGCGCGTACATATAAAGACCATATCTTAGTAATGGGTATCACTTACAATATAAAGACCGGTCGAAGCTATATTCAGAGACAATAATATCAATCAATAACCGGTCAACAGCGAGCTATCAGACCGCTAACACCTCAGAACATTCAATTTCTGAAAAGCTTGAGACTAAAAGTCGTCGAAAATCGTGGAAAAAAATATTGTGCATATTAGTGTGCTGTAAAACAACAACAACAATACGGAGGGAATTCTAGACATTCATTCAGGTGTCGCTTTCGATGAGTCTATAGCTCATTATGAAGTTCATGTGCCTAATTCATTATCATATTTCAATAATAGTGATGAAATCCATATAGCAATTCAACATCAAGATTTATCTCTGCTTCCATCACGCAGTATGATTCATATTTGTGCTCCGTTGACCAAGCCTGACGGTACTAGTGGAGAACACTTTATTAGTCAACAACGCCCTCTGTCATTTGTTCGAGGAAATACGATATGAAATAAATGCTACTGAAATTGATAAAGTGAAAAATGTAGGCTTAACGAGCCTCATGAAATATTGGGTTTCACACAATCCATGTCAGAGCTCTATCGCTGAATATACCGGATGGAATGGTGATAAAAATGAAGTTTTAATATGTAATGCTCTAGGTTGTTTTGATCTTACTATACCTCTCAGTATGTTGATGGGCTTTGCTGAAGATTATCAGAAAAATATAGTCAATGTCAAGCATGAACTTATTCTCACAAGATCAAGAGATTATTTGAATGCTATTTTAATTATTCCATTAAGGAATCTTGATGCTTCAGAAAAATCAAAAATTGTAAACATTAAGTGTAAGCGTGTGCGAGTGCGACCGAATGACTCTTTGTAAGCTACCTCGTAATCACCGATAGGTTTTGAAAATCGCCGAAGAATAACAACATTGTACTCGTTGGCCCGGGGAAAAGACTAACACCGGCAACATTCAAAACAAAATAACATAACTCAAATGTTTTCTTTCGCTTTTATTTCAATATAGTTATATCTTTCCGGTATTGCTAATTATGATGATTGGCAATTGTGCAGAAATATGCTCGCTGCATTAATTTACAAACTAACCAACACAGCCGCGCCAAAAAACAATTATTGCGCCTGATAGGCAGGATTATTGTATTACGCAATAGCGAGTACAAGAGCTTTTCGGCTAGCACAATAATAAAATAACTTGGATTAAGCCTTTCGTTGGCTAGTAAAATCTAAATTCTTGTTTATGATAAATTGATTATAGCACTCGCACTCGCATTGTCCTTCAAGGAAATGTGTAATCCATTAATAAAATTAATCGCGGCAATAGTAAAACAAAGCGCGATATAATACGTAAATTAAAATGGAAGACACTCAAAAAGAAGTCGAAAACTGGATATTGTCGCTCCAAGAAGAAGAAATTAACGAGTATATCGAGCAATTGGAGCTAACGAAAAACGGGAGTAAGCTCTCGTGAGCTGGACGATTGCAAAATTGGTTGCTAGGCGACTACTCTGCAGCAGATTTCGTCGAAGTTGGCAACCAAAACAGCAACCCAACCCAACCCAACAAGAAGGACAGCCCTACACTCAGAGCTGATGACGTTCATCTGCGCTGAACATACAGTATCCGAAGAGGAAGGAGAGCATCCGTTAGCCCAGTTGATGCAAAGTGCAGAAGTCATATCGCGGATACAAGAAACAGCGATAAATATCATAGATGTATTAAAAAACGGCGGAAATGGTAACAGTAATAAAAATATTACTATAACGGCTAGTGATGGTAGCCAGTTTCAACTCCCGCCTGCATTCTCTGTAATGATCCAGGATCTCATTTTCCGATCCAGAGAAAATGAGAAAAAGCTCAAACTGCTAGACTCGCTAAGAGTCAACGTATCAAGTCTAACAAAAGTGTTAGACAAGATATACAGTAATTGCAGCAATTTTAAAAGCCAACTTGATGACTTATCCGCTAGAATAAGTATATTGGAAAATGCCGAAAATAGAAATGCACAGAAAGATGATGCGAACCATTCAAGTGAATTACGGCAACAAGAAAACACGCGCAGGAGCGCTGCATTTCAGGATACCTTCACCTACCATTACGACGCACTGTTACCTCAAAGTACTCCAGCTGGACCCGGACAGAGGCCCACTGAGGTCACGGCAGGACCCTCCGCCGGACGCTCCCTTTCGGAGAGGGTGGACAGCATCAATTTAATGGAGTTAATGCAGAAATGGATAACCATACGTCGATCACGTGGTCACCCCATCAGACAACAAATCTTTGGTCGACTACAAGGAATATTGGTCGTATCGTCTGAGGATGGAAACTCATGTTTTTCGGAGAGGGTAACGCGAGTGTGGACATCTTCCTGTCGAGGCTAGATAATTTGAGGAACGGTGCCGGGCTCACGGAAGATCAAATGCTCTTATCAGTGTCAGAGCTGCTCGTCGGTCGCGCCCTTATCTGGTACGAGGTAATGAAGGAAGAGTGGTTCTCCTACGCTGAATTTGAAGCAGGCGCACGGAAATGGTTTGGAAGTAGCGTACAACAACAACAACGATTAATGAGGGAAGTACAAAGTCGATATCACGGCCCAGACGAACCGGTTAACGTATACATTATCAATATGATGGGCCTAATGAGACGACTGAATCCTCCGATGGCATATGAGCGCCAATTGGACCTATTATACGCTAACCTCCTCATCGATATTCAGAGCCAAGTGCGTAGGGCTGAAGTGAACTCCATACGCGTTCTGAATACGCTAGCTACAGCGGTGCAGAACACCTTGATTTAAGAAAAGGTGGAACGGGTGGTACCTGACTCCCAATCGACCGTGTATCCGGAGTTAGCATACCACCCTCACGCCGTCGGACGCAAGGGCCACAAGAGCAAGGTACCAGCAATATCCAACGATAAGCAAGAGATTAGTGATCGGTTAGATCGTATGGAAAAAGTGCTGGAAAAAGTAACGCACCAGGTCGTCTATACACCGTCACCATCGAGGGTGACATCTGGTCTGAGCATTGACGCGGCTGATAGCGGAAGAGAAACGAGAGGAGAGAGTATGATCTGTTAATTGTCGAAGTCCTCTGGGCTGGTAGGTTGATCGTCTTTCTGCCGGCCGGTGACCTCCTTGGATATGGCGTAACTGGTGGACAAAGGGCCGCTCTCGAGAATACTTTGCTGAACGCACCAGCTGGTATGCTCTCGCTCGACTCTGCTTCTCACACCCTCCCCACTCACTTGCCTAATCGGCTGCACGTGGCACCGCCAAGCGTGGTCAGTGTCGCGCGCCTAGCTGCTATATAGTTGCATTATAGCAACACTCTCTCTCTCTCTCTCTCTCTCTCTCTATCACTTTCGGTATCTGACGAGTTGTTGCGCGCTCCTGGCCACTAATACTGCCGCTGCTCTCTCTTTCTTTCTTTATGAAGAGAGAAACAGATGCTGAAAGAAAAGATGGCATCAGGCACGAAACATACGTGCGCCAGATGACCGCCATGAGCCCTTGCCGATGTGGGAGAGAGAGAAGGGACGCACGGTGTAGGCCATGACCAGCCTACACCGTTACACGGCTGATAAATTTTGATATAAAAGTTGAACCTTTTATTGACCAATTCAAAACGTGTAATTGTTAGTGTGAAATTTACAAAATAAAAATTATGTGAAGTGTAGGGTGTTGTATGAGTGTGTTGGCTCGGCACTCAAAATTAATTAACAAAAATTAAGTTGCGAAGTTATTCATAATACGTTAATGAACAATTACAAAGAAATTGATAATCTCAAATAAATAATGAAATTAATACTAGAGTCGCGCGAGCGCTAATCAGTACTCCTCATTGCTTTTACGATAATGTTGAAATTGAATTAAAAACTGACACGCAATACCTTCCGTTAAATATTGGGAGGAATTTCTTAAAAATTAAGGCTGGCTGAATTAGAAATCTTGTGGTACTCACTCTAGGGTAATGGAGGTGAAATTCCGAGCTTATAATAGTATCTTAGTTTCCCAGGGCTTCCAATAAATATATATAATTTTCTACAAATGTTCCGGCAATTCCACAGGCAATTATTAATTGTAAAAATTATTCTGATAGCCCAATAAATCCTGGATAATTGTTTTACAATTTCTAAAAATTAATGACAATGAGCACGAGCGAGCTATGATGCTAACACTTTAATTTTAATTTACGAATATTAATTATTTTATAATTAATAAATTAATTATAAAAACTTAGAAAATTGATAGCTGGAACCAGACGTCCAATATATTATAAAACCATCGGCACATTCTCGGCCTTCTCTCTCTTATCATTTATTTTCTAGCCGTAGATCTTAGCAGTATTAATTCGAAGTAGCGAGATTTTATTAATTAGCACTGTCCTTTTCTCATATGATTTGGCTTTTAGTCTATCTCTTACTAAGCCTCGTTAAAGTAAATGCGATGCGCCCTTCTTGTTAATTTATTAAGCTATCTCTTTCTAATTCCTTTACATTAGACTATATAGTTGAGCGTGGCTAGCGCAGCATAGGCTTGCATAGGAATAAGTTAGCTAGGAAATATTTCGATTTATATTTCGAATATCATGTAATTTATGTTTGCTCATTTTATGTGATAATTATTTTCTTCGCATTGCAGCCAGACTTCATGTTGTTGAATTTATCCATTTTCTGCGTTGATGATGTTGCTGTTGGCTGTACCGTCGGTTGACGAAACAATTCTCAGGCGCACTTTTTTGGTCTATCCTTACGGAAAATAACCGGGACGTGCGTCACCACTATCGCGGGAAATTTTTTTTTCGGCGACGGAGGATCGAAGCTTTATTTTACTATACCACACACTAGGCAATACAGCAATGCTTCGCGTTATTTTACAACACTTTTGGCAATAAAATAACGTAAAGGGGGGCCTATCTAATATGCACTCGAGCACACGCTTGGCAATCGAGTGTAACTATCTAAGAAAGAAAAACCCGTACGCGAAACTAGGAAAGAAAAGAGTAAGGAGAGAAAAGTTAATGGAAAGTAGATAGACTAAATTTTTTTATTTAATTTTTCTTACTCACTTTTTATAATAGTTTTCCCACATACACTGAAAAATTAACTGGAACTTGAACGGACGAAGTCGAAAAATTAACTGGAACTTGAACAGACGAAGTCGAAAAATCAACTGGAACTTGAATAAACGAACTCGAAAAAGTAACACAAACTGAACGAATTAGAGAAACTAGAAAAATCTGAGCGAACTGGAAAACAACTGCCCAATTTTCTTGAAAAGCTCTCTTTTATACTTTTCGCAAGAGACTCCCACTCGAAAATCTTTGTCATTTTTGGGCAGGAAGAACTCAAATTTTCCCAACTTAATTGGTTGGAAAATTTGGGGAGTGTCTCAAGCGTAAGCAAAATTCGAACCCTAATTGGCCGGGGGCGGAGTTTGCTGGAGTGGCCTCATTTAGGTGGTTTGGGCCTTCTTCACATAGATGGCCATCTATATACTATTTTGACCTTTAATTATTTAAACTAATTTTATTTAAATTCAATTGTGTGTGTAGTACTCTAATTTTACAAAAATATCTCTTAATCTATAATAAAACTAAAGTACAGAACAAAAGTTAAGAATTATATTTATCCGAAAACAACCAAGATATTAATAGTTTTAACTATTAATTAATTCTTAAAAAACCTTAAGAAATGCTGAAAAATCAGAGTTAATTATAATAAATATAGTCATTAACTTTCGTTCAAGCCATTCTTATATTTTCTAAAGCAAAGTTGAGCGCATTCAACAATTAAACATACAAAATTCGTAAAAAGAAAATCTTAATAAATACGGAAAGATAATGAATTATTCCCATATTTATTTTAGGAATAAAATTAAAACATATCCGAGCAACAAACAAAAACTATGAATTAAAATAGTCCTTGTTGATTACTCGAATGTTACTTACAATAGATAAATTTCGCAATTTTTTAAGAGACTTGCAAGCAAATGCGCTTCCTTTAATTTAAAAGAAATTAGTAATATTGAGAATAAATTATTTAAGATAAAATAATAGTACTATCGGCAGGATGCACATGTGCACTGCAGATCTCTACTTTCTAAAGATGCTCGCAATCTGTCTACTCCGGATGGTCCGATCGTAAAATCGCTAAGATTGTTTTCAACATCCGAAGATTGCTAGATGCGCGAGCCGAAAATTGCCGTTCACAGAAAAAATTTTCCTTATTCGGCTGTACTCAGTTTTTCATCTTAATTTACGAGCTAAGTGTGTGGCCGGTATTTTTTATCTTTTTTTATTTTTGAGCCGCCTTTATATGGCATAAGGCAGTGATAATTCGAGGAATGGTCGACAGTATTAGTTTTATTTATTAATTATTAGTAATGCTGGTGCTCATCGTATTACAGCATATGAAAAAAATTAAAAATAAAATTATTTAATATTGTTAATAATTTTCTAATTTTTGACGCTTATCCAATGCGGAGTACGGAGAGTAGTCGTTGGCTTTCTGAATAGTTTAAGTTAATTTACTAATTAAATTATTAGTCAATACATTTTCAAATAATCCAAACAGTCCGTTACAATATAAATAGGAACATATGTATGCTTCGTATGAAATTCTTTGTATAATAAAACTGAGAGTTCTCGAAGTAACCGTGTACTATGCTGATAACGACGACGATGACGAAAACCAGACTTAAAGTAACGTAAAAAGAATGCGATCGAAAACCAAACAAGAAATTTTAAGTACGTGAGAGAGAGAGAAGGACATTAAATTTGAAATTTAGTATTACTCTCTCTTTCATATACATACACGTACATACGTATACATATATAACGAATAATAATATTACATTAATAAATTGATAAATTATCTATTTAAAATTTTATCAGTTGTCACGGTGTAGGCTGATCATGTCCTACACCGTGCGTCCTTTCTCTCTCTCCGACATTTGCAAGGGCTCATGGCAGGTATCTAGCGCACGTATATTTTTCGTGCATGATGCCAGTCTTTTGTTTCAGCATCGGTTTCTCTCTTCCACGAGAAAGAAAGAGAGAGCAGCAGC
Organism: Phymastichus coffea; assembly: GCF_024137745.1. NCBI lineage: Eukaryota > Metazoa > Arthropoda > Insecta > Hymenoptera > Eulophidae > Phymastichus > Phymastichus coffea. Next base: position 1,131,821 of record NW_026706824.1, on the reverse strand, counting down.
AGTACTAGTGAGCAGGAGCTCGCGACAACTTGCGCTCTCGTCAGTCACCGAAAGTGATAGAGCGAGAGAGAGAGAGAGAGAGCGAGAGAGAAAGAGAGTGCAGCTATAGTGCGGCTAGGCGCGCGACACTGGCTACGCTTGGTGGTGCCGCGTGCCGCCAATTAGGCAGTGAAAAGCAGTCTCTCACGCACTATTGAGTCGTTTTCTCGTGAGCATTAAGGAAGTGACCTCGCGAGCGAGAGTATACCAGCTTGACGCACCGCCACAGTATTTTCGAGATCAACGTGCCAGCCCAACGGACTTCACCGATTACACAGGTCATCCTCTCACCTCTTGTTTCTCTTTCATAATCGGTACAACCCATTTTGCTATTCGCGACTTGTGCGCTGTGCCAAGCTCTCGCGGGCCGGCATGGCTAAACTAGTGGCTAACTTTTCTTTTATTTATTGTGTATCGAGTCGGTGATGAGAAGGCAAGGCGCTCACGTGCCGGCCATCTCATTTAGTTGATAAGTAGTTAATGTGTATTTGATAAAGTGTTTTAATTGTCATCGCTCAAGGTAGCGATTTTATAATAAATATATTTCGTTGGTAAAAGGTGAGAGTAATTATTGCGATCGCCTTTCGTCTTCTGCCTTGCTGGGAGGCCTCGAGGCCTACCTCCCTCTCTCGATTTCTTTAAGGGAGAATTGTTGCCTCTTGTTTGACCGGTGACCGTCTCTGGAACCTTTCGAGGTCGACCTCAACCTCTTTTGGTTGGGGCAGATACGGGCAAATCTGTCGTCTCGGTGGGATCGTTATATGGACCGGCATATTTTGGCGCCATTTTGGCGCCTTGAGCAACCGAAGAGAGAATCCTGTTCCTTCCAAACCTAATCTCAGATCTTAAACACCGGTTGCCGTCTCTTCTGGTCATAATAAGCTGCTTGACGCGCAACTTCCTCCTGTGACTTAGATTTGGTCCGCTTCCAGAAATTAGGGAGCCTCTCCATATGTTCAGCCCAATCTACTACAGCTTAACCCTCAGAACACTCAAAGACTTGCTGATCTTGAGATCTTCTGAATGTCAAAGGAAGTACCGGCTGACGCCTAAAGATGAGTATCGCAGGACTATATCCAGTGGCGCTATGAGTTGCCAAGTTCAACGCGAAGTTGAACTCAGACGGGTACACGTCCCAGCTCTTATGATCACGGCTCACATACGACGTAAACTTGGTTTTGAGCGTCCTATTTACTAGCTCTGTGGGATTCGCTTGGGAATGATACACGGGAGTCAAGGCGCGCTAGATGCCGTTGATTTGGAGGTATCAATTGACTTCCTGATTCTTATATTCGGTGCCGTTATCCGACAAGAATATCTCTGACGCCCCAAACCTAGTTACAATCCTTTGTAATTCCTTTGCGATTGTCCTCCCATTGGCTTTGCGTATCGCAACGCACTCTACCCAGCGAGTAAATAAGTCTACAAATATTAGGACTTAATCAAATCCTCGACAGTTTTTAGGAAATGGACCAGTGATATCACCGGCCACGAACTGCCAGGGTCGTGACACTTGTCTACGACCCATCAGCCCGCAAGGTGCCCTTTGTTCCACCTTGCATTGCTGACATACTAGGCAACTGTTTACGTACTCTCTGACCTGATCGTACATCTTAGGCCAGTAGTACAAGCGCCTAGCCTTGAAGAACGTACGCTCTCGTCCTTGATGCTCTGCCGTAGGAGCATCATGGACCTCCTGAAGCACCTGGTGCCTTTTCTCCCTAGGCACCGCAAGATTCGACGCTCCATCGTTGTCGATGGACCCATCACCATCCTGATCAGGCTGATAGTGATACAGCTTCCCCCACACTACCTTCCAAGTATGGTGTGAGTGTGGGTCTTGACATACATCCTGGTATTGTTGCAAATACCAGGCGTCAGTGATTTCCGGCCGACTATTTATGACACTCACTTCAATAACCCTCCTCCTCAAAGGCCCTAAACAAAGCGTCCGGTACCACATTGAGATCTTCCCTTCGATATTCAATATCGAAGACATTGCCTTGCAATGCTTAGTGTCCACCGTGCTAGTTTTCCTGTGGGCTTTGTCATATTGTGGAGCCATTTCAGGCAACTATGATCTGATCAATGATGACCCTGAAGTGATGCCCTTCAATGTACGGCCGGAACTTTCCAACAGCCCACACCACTGCCAAGCACTCTTTCTTGGAAACCGTATAATTCCTCTTAGCGTTGTTGAGTGATCGCTGGTTCGATTACATCCTTTTCCAAAATATCTTTGACCAGTGCGTGCATTTCCTTTCATACCCTGTCAGAAACTAGGTAGTACTTTTGTTTGTGGGGCCGAGCACCTCCAACATCTATTTCGTGCTCAACCCCCACGGCACAGCCTAAAGCCTGACCTTCGTCAGGAATCAATCTTTTGACGAGGTCTTTTATTTCCTCAAGCTGTGTTTCCGTGGCCTCCCACAGTCCTACCGATGCGAGAAATGCCGTACCATCAATTCCAGCCACTTCTATAGGTATTTTTACTTGGGCGTCCTTTAGCCATAATTCATCCTCATCAGGATCCAAAACTGCGCGGAACTCTCTTATAAAGTTCACACCTACGTGACAGTCATCTGTGAGCTATAATTTAGCAACCTTATTGATTGAAGAAAAACCCATTCTACAACAAATAAAACAATGGGTTACTTTAATCTACCTTTCTATTGGGAAATGAAGAGAAAATTATATATAAAAAATTTTTAAAATACTTTTACACATACACATTGAACTATAAATAAAATCATTATATACTAATTATAATAAATATATATAAATATCATTATATATATATATATATATATATATATATATATTAGCGCTTGGCACTATACCAATCGTTTAGCCAATATACACAATAAGAATTGGCCTGCCTGCTAAAAAAAACTGTTGTCCACGCTCACCTTGGATCTTATCTTGGGCAGTTCCTATGAATCGCTTAGCCGTTTATGTTATCCTGCGCGGCGCTGAGTTTTCTGGCCGTTTCTGTCATCGTGTGTAGCACGACATCTCTACACGCCTGCAGCAACAGCGACGTCGAGAAGCCCAGCGGCAGACTTGTTTCGCCCCTGTCACCTCCGCCTTCCAGGAATTGTTAAGAAAGGTCAGGTCTCTCTCTCTCTCCCGGTTGTTCTGTTGAGAAATAAGGTTCGTTTATATGTAACGTCGACTGTATAGTAAGTGAGAACGCACCATTATGGAATGTGTGTGTGCGTGCGCAAGTGTGTGTGAAGTATGTACTTTTTGCGTAGCGCTACTGATAGAGAGTGTAAGCAATGTGTGCTCCGAAATGCTTTATAAGTTTATAATATTTAATAACTTTCTTTCTTCTAATAAATATTTAATCATTATTAATGCAAGACTTCCTACTTATTTTACTCACCATATCAACACTCTCTCTCTTCCGCGATAATGTGCAGCCACCCAAACTTTTAGGTAACTTAGTGATCGCTCACCAGCTACCTCTGTCCAACATTTCGCCGTTATTGTGTATCACGTAATTTGTTATAAATGTACGAGGGAGGGTCAATAAGTCTTTACAAAATCCAAAAGATGACGCTCGTTACGCTTAAATTATGATGTTTTGGCAACCAATACTACTAACTAGATATCGTACAAATTTTCAGCTCGATTCATTAAGTCGTTTTTTGTGAGCGTTGGTTGAACAAAAAGTTATTGATTTATTTGATAAATGGAAAAAACAGAGTTTCGAGCAGTGATAAAACATTTTCATTTAAAAGGCCTTACATCAAAAGAAATCACAGTTAAGTTGAACGCCGTTCATGGCAAGTCTATCCCTGTGTTTAAGACTGTTTATAACTGGGTAAATAAATTTAAACACGGCCGTACAACAACAAAAGATAAACCTCGTTCAGAACGTCACAGACGCCGAATCCGAGCGCCAGACCGATTCGGTGTGCCCATCGTCTACCTCGCCGATATCCAAGCTATGACATTTGATGAAGCCATATCAAGCGTAATAAGATAGCAAATGAAGATGTACTATGGACGAAGAAATACAAGCTCTCCGAAAAAACGATACCTGTAAAGTATGCACGCTACCCACAGGTAAGCGAGCTATAGGCTGTAAATGGGTCTATACAGTGATGAGTGACGCGGCTGGAAATAAAACGAGATATAAAGCAAGGCTTGTAGTGAAAAGCTTTTGCCAGCGAGAAGGTATCGACTACTTCGACACCTTTCCTTCAGTGGTTCGCTATGAATCCATCCGGATTCTACTCTCATTGGCAGCAGAACGCAACCATCATATAATGAAGTTCGATGTCAAGACTGCATTCTTGAATGGCGATTTTCAGGAGGAAATTTATCTTTAACAGCCGTAAAAATATCAAGACGAGGACCAGCCTGATGCTGTTTTCAAGTTACAACGAAGTCTTTACGACTGAAGTAGGCACCCAAATGCTGGAACGAGAAATTCACGAGATTTTGAAGAAATTTAATCTCGTGAATATCACAGTGACAATTGCGCGTTCGTAGGAAAAGTGCAAGGTTTCGAAGTGTATCTCGCGGTATATGTTGATGACGGTTTGATCATGAGTGAGAGCGAGGTTACAATTAAGAATGTGCTGCGTTTCATAGAGAGTACCTTTAAAATCAATTTTGATCACGCATATGAATTTCTTATCTTCGAAATGAAATGCGATCGCGAACCAATTCTTTCTTTTTTTCGATTATAATATTATTATATTATTTGTGAAGACCCACTTTAAATATATTATTTTTCAATTTTTTAATTTTTCAACTTATTTCCAAGCTCCGTTTTTAATTAAGCAATCAATTTCTCGATTCATAGCATCATTCCACAAAATTTTTTCGTGGCTATTAATCGCTTCTTTGTACGTTCAAGGGCTATCAGTACTTACGACGTTTACGTTAATGTAATTTGAATTAACAAAACTTGCAGTATACGGATCCAGCATTCCTATTCCTTTCTAACTTTCTTAAATTTAATATATTTTCATCGTTTTTCACCTTCAAATATTCTAGTGATTTTATTATCTATCAAAACTCTATATCCCACATGGTCGTATCCTAATGAAATTCTTACATCAGTTTTTCTATCCTATTTCGTATTTTGTTTAATTTCTAGCAGTCTGATAAATACTTTACTTCCGTATATTCGCAAATTTCTGATATCAGGTTTCCTTTTGAATAAAATTTCGATATGCGTCTTATTCTCGATTGTGTTTGCAATCGTTCTATTTTTGAAGTATGCAGCGGCTTTTACTACCTCTGGCCAATATTTTCGACTTACTTTGGCTTCAAATAATAAATATCTAGCCTAATTCATAACTATTCGAAAGTATCTGTCAGCAGGCGGTTGCGATCACGACGCTCTCAGGAAGCTCGATTATAATCCGCTTAGCCAAAACATGGATGATGCACATAGTGCACCATATGGCCAGCCGCGAGGCTGGCCAGGTCACTTTGTGCAAAAATCTTTTGTCAAAGCGGCGGACAGTAATTGTCTTACTCAGCAGAGAACGGAGACTCCTCAAACAAACAACTCGTTGTTTTAGGAGAGGACGTCGAAAACTTCTCTCTTTTGTGTACGGGCATATACAAATGCTGAAGTACAAAATGCGTCACCGATTGCCCTCGACAAGCAATTAATGCTAGTCGACCCGAAGTGAATGCATTGTATATTTGAACGAAGACTTGCAATCACAAGTGCGGATGTGTGTACCTTTGTAACGGGGGCAGCGCCTTATTCGGCACTGACGTCACTAATTTATTAAGGGGAGAGTAAGAGAGGCACTTTCGCTCTTTAACAATCGGGGAACGAGAGGATAGGTCAAACGAATAAATAATTTTCTTTACTTGGAACATACAACTTAAATCTATTCAGACAAACAAATACAAAATCAGTTACAATAACGTTTACATCACACGCACATATACAGAACAACTTAAACTAACGCGGGAGGACGAATGGCCCGGCGACTAAATCGCCTTGGCCATTTACCTCCTTACAAAGGAAAGAATACGTTGAAACCTCTCTACCGCATTACGATGAGCGTAGCCGGCAAGTGATCGCCTGGCTACCTATCGTTCCTACGCGGCCGCGCATCACCATGAGAGAGAGAGAAATACCGGATGAGAGAGATAACCTGACATTTGTCCTTGGCGATGAGCCGGCAACGGGGAGTTGACCTGGCCGCTGGCTGGACGTCTTCCTCGGCGTAGCCCGTGGTGAACCCCCTGGAAGTCATGCCGTGCATGGCGGCGAGGGCGACACTGAATGCCCTGCTGCAGGTGTTGCCTCCACACGTTGCCTCGGCTCGCCCTGGTCTGGTCACTGCTGCACGTGTACTTCTTCTTCTCTCATCGCGCTGCTACTTCCAACTTCTCTCCTCAACTTTCTTCCGGGAACTGCCTCACGCGACTTGACGCATGGTCAGCGTTCGCGCTCTCGCCGGGCTCTCCCACCAAGCCCACTCATTAGGCGGCTTGCGACAAAAGCGCTAATTGGTCGTGCGTCACACGCCGGCCTAAACCTGCATAGTGTGTGCTTTCTCTCTCTCTCTCTCTCTCTGTCTCTCTCTACCTCATAGTCGCTGCGCTCTTGCTTCTTCGGGCGCTCTCAATCTTGCTCGGCAATCTTCGGCGGCTGGAAAAACATAAAGGCCAGTGGTTAGGCGTAATAAATATATGCGCCGAAGGCTGACCACGTCGCCATGCCGAGCGATAAGAGGGAGAGAGAGAAGGAGGGCAGACGAGGAGCAAGCGTACTGCTTGCTCTCGTCACACCTTCACGCGGTGGGGCTGAAAACGCTGTCTCTGTAAAGAAACAGTAGGCAAAACACACAACGCTTGCCCCCAGGGCAATAGGCCAACCGGCCAAACAAAAGAAACAACACGCTGGTACACTCGTAAGTAGTTTTAAGTTATATTATAACCAAATTAGTTCTTAAGCAGTTAATAATAATTTAAGCAGTAATATAAGCACTAGTGTAGTAAATAGTATTAAGGAAGTTACCAATCAAAAATCAATTAAAACTAAAAATAAGAAAGATTTAAAAATTATAGATTTAAACCTATAGATTTAAAATCTTTAAATTAAATCAAAAGAAATAAAATAAAATAAAACAAAATCAAAATAAATAATCTAATAATAGATTAAAAGCTACGAAAATAACTAGCTAAATCAATTGTAAATAAAAGAGCCATGGGAAACCATGGAGAAACCCGACAAGGTAACTAACGAAGCTCATGTCAAAACATACACACAAGTACTCACTGCTCGCACTCGAACGCCACTCGCTTAATTGAACGCGCACGTTAACGCCAGAACTAAAATTGAAAGCCATCCTCCAGAATCGCCAGCAGCGATTCCAAAGGAGGAAATATATAACTAGACATTGCGTTGTACCTTGAAAGCGATATGGTCAACCATTCTAGGTATAATAAGGCGAGGAAACGTAAGCAGGAGGCGACCGTTGAGAAACCAGAGCACTGCTCCAATACTCCGGCGTCAAATCAGTTTCCTTCGCAACCAAACAATCTTGACGAAAGCAAAGACGATTGCCCACCAGATAAGAGGTTTAAATTGAACGCACAACAAAACCCTGAACTGGGCCCGAAACTGAGGATCATACAATTGAACCTCAACAAAAGGCAAGTAGCCAACGATGAGCTGGGAGAAATCATGACAGACAGAAATTTTGACATACAGGTGGCACTGGTGCAAAAACCATATCACTGGAATAACGCGATTTCATGTATGGGCAGTGTCGCAGCCATTCACGGAACCGAAAAAGGCGAAACGATTCAAGCTGCGATACTCTACAATCCGCACAAGGTCACTGCTACCAAGATTTCTAACCTGTGTGACTCCCACTGTGTTTGGGCACAAGTGGTCGGAGCCTTTGGCGAAATTTACTTCATAAGCATCTACTGCCAGTTCAGCCACAGCAGGAAGACCTATCTTAACAAACTAGCTGAGACTCTGAAGCAATTGAAAGGCAAAAGAGTCTTAGTTGGAATGGACGCAAATGCCAAGTCAAAGATCTGGTATAACACACAGGACAAGAATGGAACAGTCATAGAAGAATTCAAAGACCAATACGGGCTAATAGTGGCCAATAGGAGGGGCCAACTTCCGTAGCACGAGGGGTGAGACGGATATCGATGTAACTTTACACACGTCAAATCTGTCAAACCTCTTGGCTAGCTGGGCGGTGAAAGAATGGACCACCAGTGACCACAGGCCCATAGTAATCGAACTGGATTTTGTCTCACAACCAGCCAGACTCATACGAACCGGAGAAACATTAGAACCAAGGTTCAATATGAGAAAAGCTGATTGGGAGAAATTCGGAAGACTTTGTAAATTCGAGAAAGAGAATCTATCCAACTTCCCTTTAGAAACCAATGAAGACATTGAAACATATGTTTCTAAATTCGAAGAGGTTCTAATAAGGGCAGCAAAGGACTCTATTCCATCAAAAATGAGAAGAACGCGCTCTCAACCCTGGTGGAATCCTGACTTGCGAAGTAAGAAACGGGCGATACAAGGACAACGAAAAATCGTCGCTCTGAAAGATAAGGAAGGACCGAATAGAAAACAAAGGAAAGCCCTCCAGAGATTACTTGAAAAATTGAGACAAATGAATTCTGACTATGCAAGGGCTATTAAAAGAGCCAAAAACAACAGCTGGCGAGATTTCTGCACCATTGAAAGCGAAAAGAATGCTTGGGCGTACCCATACAAACGAGCATCCAAAAAAGTCAGAACCTCAAAAGCGATGTGCACGGTTAACCGTAATGGTTCAGTCACAAAAGACTGGAAGGAAACAAGCATGGCTCTATTAGAAGGACTAATGCCTGATGACGACCTAAGCTGCGAAAACGTTGTACATACAAAGATTCGCAGAGATATGCGGGAGGTTCCAGTAACCGGCGACGCAACGCCTTTCCTAACAAGGGAAGTTGAAATGGCCCTTAAAGCGAACAAGGCAGGGAAATCACCAGGCAAAGACAAAATAGAGTCAGAAATGCTTGTAAATGCTAGACCATTACACCAAGATCTGACGCGACTTTTCAACGCCTGCTTAAAATGCGGAGTGTTTATAGACCCGTATGTCTACTCCCCATAGCTGGGAAGACACTCGAGAGGCTTGTGATTCAAAGAATATCCAACATTCTTAACAGCTCGGACTGGTCTTCGGAGGATCAATTTAGCTTCAAGGCAAACAGATCCACAGAGGATACCATCAGAAGACTATATGAAATAGTAGAAGAGGCAGAATCTGATCCGTCGACAAAGTACGTAGCCGCTATTTCACTGGACGTCTCATTCGACGCCTTATGGTGGCCAAGCCTGCTCTCCTAATTGAAAGAAAGAAACTGCCCGAGGAACATCTACAAGCTCCTCCAGAGTTACTTCAGTGATCGAGAAGTGGGCATATATGCTCACTTCGAAGAAACACTGAAAACAGTAACGAAGGGGTGCCCTTAGGGTTCAGTATTTGGACCGGTAGGTTGGAACGTCATCTTTGAAAAACCACTCCGGGCAATCAGGGACGCAGGATACGAAGTACTAGCTTACGCAGACGATGTGCTTCCCATCATTAAGGCAAAGACTCGCATTGATTTTGAAAGACAAGCCCAAGAAATCATTAATATAATGACAGACTGGTGCAAGTCTGACAAAATGAAATTAGCAGTACAAAAGTCAGCACTAATATGGCTAAAAGGCCAACTAAGCGAGAATAGGAAACCTACAGTCAAAATTGGGAAAGACAACATTAGAACGCACAAAATAGTCAAGTACCTAGGAATCACGATCTCGAAGGGCTTCTAATTGGAAGAACATATTAGAAACGTGGTTCAAGACTGTAATAACACCTATTTCGAGCTAAGTAAAGTTGCAAAAGCGAACTGGGGTCTAAATTTCAACTCCATGATAAAGATATACAAGGTGTCAAATAAGTAACGGAACAAGGCTGTAGCTTTTTAGGTACAGATTATTAGACCAAGGTCAAGGTTATTCCTTTAGTAACTTTCAACGCGGAATCCGATGGTGACCTTGGATTTGACCTTAAGATTGACCTTCAAGGTTATTTCAAGGTCAACTTTGTTTTTTTAAATGGGAACCCCTATTTTTGACAACGGCAATCGAAAGAGCGGGAAATTTTACGTCCAAAACGGTATTTTAAAATTTTTTTTCATGGCCTTGAGAAGGTCGATTTAAGGTCAAATGCTTGAAAAACTGCCTAAAAGCATTTTTTTTTAAATTTTTAAGATATCGAAAAATGACCTCTACAAAATTTGTTCAGACCAGAATGGGCCACCCAATGCACCAAAAACCTTTGACCGTTACCCTCATTTTGAAGCTCATTTCAAGGTCGAAGTGTTTTTTGTAATGGAAACCCCTATTTTTGACCCCGGATTCGCACATAGCGCGAAATCAGAAAAAAACATTCAAAACGCAGTGAGTGGAAAAAACTTATCCGGCAAAAAAACTGTACCTATGTCTCTGCTTGCTCCTCATTTAAAACAACTTGACTTTCGGTTTGGATAACCCGTTACTTTATTATTCAAACAATCAAAGGTGACCTTGAAATAACCTTAAAATGATCTTGAAGGTCAAAGATAAGGTCACTGTAACATGCTCCCAGTAGAATTTAATAAATTTAGCCCGAAACATTTTGTAAATGTTTCGCGAATAATATTCGGTCTGAATTTCACATGACCTTAGCGATGAACGTCGTGGATCAATCGAAACTCAACATAATACCTTATCCAAACGTCGGATTTCGCGCTATGTGCGAATCCGGGGTCAAAAATAGGGGTTTCCATTACAAAAAACACTTCGACCTTGAAATGACCTTCAAAATATGGTTAAAGGTCAAAGGTTTTTGGTGCATTGAGTGGCCCACTTTGTTCTGAACAAATTTTGTAGAGGTCATTTTTCGATATCTTAAAAATTTTTAAAAAAACGCTTTTAGGCAGTTTTTCAAGCATTTGACCTTAAATCGACCTTCTCAAGGCCATGAAAAAAAATTTTAAAATACCGTTTTGGACGTAAAATTTCCCGCTCTTTCGATTGCCGTTGTCAAAAATAGGGGTTCCCATTTAAAAAAACAAAGTTGACCTTGAAATAACCTTGAAGGTCAATCTCAAGGTCAAACCCAAGGTCACCATCGGATTCCGCGTTGAAAGTTACTAAAGGAATGATCTTGACCTTGGTCTAATAATCTGTACCTAAAAAGCTACAGCCTTGTTCCGTTACTTATTTGACACCTTGTATAATGGCTTTCTACTATCAAAAATTACATATGCCGCTGCGGGCTGGTGGCAAATGACCAACATCAAACAGCAATCTGCGTTAGAAAGATTGCAACGATCCGTTCTTTGCAAGACACTCAAAGCCTATAAATCGATCTCTCATGAAGCGGCGCACGTGCTTGCAGCCTCCCGACCAATAGCTCTAGAGCTTGACGCGAGAGTTGCAAAGTACTGCGTCAGGAAAGGGAAATCGATTAAAATGCACGGCATCCGAATTAAATCGGAGGAACTTCGATCGGGCAGACTAAAAATCTCGAAAGCCATACAACTCATCAACGATGAAATCGAAAGGGTATGGCAGGAGAGATGGCAGTCAGCCACAAATGGCAGGAGAACGTACTGCTACTTCCCAGTAATCAAGGACATATTAAAGAAGAGGTGGCTAAATCCCAATCACTACACAGTCCAGTTCATGACTGGACATGGCGCTTTTAAGTCATACCTCCACAGGAGAGGATTATGCGAATACCAACTGTGTAGCTGTGGAGAAATAGAAAGCGAAAGTCATATTCTCTTTAACTGCGAAGATATAAGGGAACTAAGGAAGCCATTAATAGAGGCCGTCGAAGAGGAGGGTCATACATGGCCTTGCCCGGAAACGGCCGTAGTATCTAGCAGGAAAATCTACAAAGTCTTTGAAGACTTTGCTAGAAAAGTCATAGAGCCCAGAGAGGGAGCACCTATAAAAAAGAGATAGCGCATAAAAATAGTTCCGAACTATGGTAGAAAGACGCCGCCTCTTACAAGGTCCCTAACCAAAGGACAAAAACTCTCACAATAATCTAATTTTTGAACCCAGACAAGCTTATAAAGCTTGAAATTTTTGAACGATAATTTTTGAACATCACCTTCAGAACTAAATTCTGAAGCTCGAATACTTGAACGCGAATTACCCCATTTAACCCAACGACGGAGTTTTGAACCGAATGCGTGGCATGACCGGCAAGAATACTAAAAACTGCCTGGGGAGTTACCTTGTCGGCTAGACGAGACCCCGCCCTGACATAACAGTCAAAAACTAAATCGAAAGAGCAAATATCAGTATCAGCCAAGTCATAATAACCATTCTTTAGAAAGCGAGATCTGACTTTGGGACAAATACGGGGTAACAACAACCTTTCGAATGACGGATACCCACCAGCGTGAGCGGGGATGACCGAAACGCAATGGGAAGACGTGCCTCGGTACGTCGAAGCGATGGACCTGTGAGTCGTGGGAGAAATCCCTTAATACAGGTACGCAGGGTGGGATGTTTTTCGAACGCGAGCCCAGAAGGGGAGGCTTAGTTGGTTGATCGTCTTAGGAATCTTCCTCTGGCTGTCCTGGCTGGTCTCCCTTCTGACGTCCCAACTTGGGTTGGCCTCTGCGGGGTAATGGTACCAGGTCAAGCAAATCTCGTAAGATTTGTATGCTTCGTGCTTCCGACGCAGTAGATGTTGGGGCAACTAGAGTCTCGTCGCGCCCAAACCGAGGGTCAAGCCTTTAGTTCCGCTCTCCTTGAGCGTCGAACCGTGAAAAGATCGGTACTCCTTTTAAGGAGGTCGCCGCCTTAGATCAAAAAGGTTCCGACTCGCTTTGTGCGTCAGAGATTCGTAGCAAACTTGACTTCCGGATCTCCAAGGTATTTGAAAGCGGAAGAGTGAAAGACAGTGGGCTATGCCAACCTATTGGTGCCCAGAGAGAGCGGTGGTAATGTTTGATTACGCTGCGCCATCCTCAAAGCGGAAAAGTATGAACGACACACATACACTAACTGTATCTGTCAGCAATTCTATTTAATTCGTGTAGATATGTTTTTAAATAAATTCCTTTCTCTCTTACAAACTTGTATACATCATTATTCTAGTATTTTTTTCCGTTATCGCATCTAAATTTCTTCATTCTCTTTCCCGTGATATTTTCAACTTTATAAACGTAATTAATCAAACAATCCTGTATCTCTGTTTTTGATTTTAATGTATATATTAGTGCACGCTTGCTATAATCTTCGATAAAAGTTATATAATATTGAGAACCATAAAAACCCACTGTCTTATGCGGCTCGTTTGAATCAGTATGTACTATTTGCAAAATTTTATTTACTGAAATTAACTTCTATTATTTTTAATTCGTAAATTATATATTTTATTTCAAATACACGTGCCACATTTCAAAAATACTGACTTTAAAATTTTCGACATTCTAGCTATTCGTTTATCTTTGCATATCTTTTCTAAGTATTTAAAATTCACGTGATCCAAAATCTTGCTATTATTATTTTATTATTATTTTCATTTTTATTATTTTCATTTTCCTTGATATTCTAACATTATTTTCCGCGAAAATAACTAATTATTTTATACAATCCGCACTCTTTGTTAGCTACTGCAATTAGCTTATGTTTCTTATTATAAATTTTCGAAGAATTTTTAACAGAAATAATTTTGTACTTGTTCGTTATTTTTGCAACGCTTAGCAATTTTTTATTCATTTCCTTAACACAAAATACATTAGATATTTTCTTTTTTTTTATAGTTTCATATACTTAAAAATAACTTACAATACTACCGACTTTTGTTTCTTTCAAAAATTTATCATCTCCGACTTTTACATTTATTGATTTATTTAAAATTACTGACTCGCAAAATTAACAGTCATCATTTATTATGTGATCTATACATACACTGTCTTTGAGGCTGGTTAAAACGTAGGTTGGAAGAAGCGCTCGATGTGTTTGAACCTTTTCGCGTATATCTCTGAAAGACCATTTTCCAGATAGGTACCGTCAATGCCTCGAACGGCAGTAGTTGTTGTGCAAGTAACATGTACCCTCACACAGTTGGCATCTTTGGTGAGTGTCACGAAGAAAGCCTCGAGAGGTAAAAGGGGCGCCGCAGTCGAGGAGATGGAGTAAGGGAGGCTATGATTGTATCGCCGGCCCCACGAAGAGTGGAACCAGTTGTACCGGAGCGACCAACTCTCTCGTCGTTCTAATCTGCCTCATCTTCCCAAGCGACGAGCTCAACTTCGCCTCCTGAGATGCCGTGCTAGGTAGATGAAATGAACATGAGGTTGGAGCGAGAAACTTTTCTCCAGAGGAAAATTTCGGTTTCATGGAATCAAGAGCTAGATGTACCATTGTCTCGTTGTTTCAACTGTCGGATGGAAGCGCATCCAAGATCAGCTTGCCCAAATCCATCTCTCGCATGTCGAGTTTGCAAATCTGTTGACATCTGTAACGAGAGGAAGCGTTGCGCTTGTTTTCGTCGGTATTTTTTCACAATTACCCCTCTCTCGGCAAGGCACGGTGGCCAGCGTTGGACGCATTTAAGAATACGACTTATGAATGGTCTTTGTTTCAGCCGACGGAAATTACCAAGCGAGGCCAAGCCAGCCCGATGTCATTAAGTGGATGACAAAAATAGGTGTTAGAAAAAGGGAGAGAGAGAGAGAGAGGGGCGTGCGTCCCCCACGCAGGATTAAGCAGACACGCGTACCGTAACCAATTAGCGCATTGGTTGTACACCGCCTAATAAATAGGTCAAGTGGGGAGAGAAAGAGCGAGTGAAGGAGCTGTCGATTGCGGAAGGAACGAGCGGTCAGACGGTTTTTAGTCGATCAGCGGTGTAGTAAGTGCAGTGTGCAGAGTTATAGGTCAACCGAGTGGACACGCCGCCAAGGAGCTGAAACGAGAAGCCAAGAGGAACAAAGAAGAATTTCCTTATTACCAGCATCTTGCCAGGGACGCCACCTGGAAGGAGCAAAGAGTTACCCAGCGACGGCCAGTAACACCATCCGCAGGGCGCAGCCAGGCCTGCCTTTCTCCCATAGATAAGGTCAAGGCTCGTTCTCTTTATTCTTTCTTTCGCTCTCTCTTTAACGGTATGACACAGCGAGTAAGTGTGAGGGTCAGGTAGTTGACAAGGCGTGAACGTGCCGGCTACTTGCTTTAATTACGGTCGGCATTATTTGTTAAGGGGGTATCCCTATATAGATCGATCAAAAAATCGATTTTTTTTTTATTACATAAATCGAAAGTAGAACATTTCAAAAGTATGCTGTTAAAATTTTAGCGCAAAATTTGAATCCGTTTAGCCGCTATAGGCATATTCGCTAACGTCCTTTAGCGGGTGGTGCGCGCGGCGCAGGTAGGCAGGTAGGCGCTCGGACACAATAGCTCCCCGCTGAGCTGGGATACTTCGATAATGAAAAGAACAGATGTTCTGTGATTTGTGAATGTGTTTGTGTGTACCCTAACAAGACTTTACGAGCCAATAGTATAGTAGGATAGACAGTGTACAGTACAGCTATAAACTCGTTTTGGAGCATCGGTTCGCTACAGTTGGTTCAGTTTTACTGTAACTGTTGTGCAGTTTGCATCGCTCTCTCTCTCAACATTCATCATGACATCGTATCCGAAAGGCGAACATGGAAGCAACTATCGTGCAAGCCGTAGAAAGAGATCTTACCATGGTAATCAGCACATGAGTGAAGACGGCGAAGTGAAAGGGACCAGTGCTAGTGCACGAAAATTAGCAGCAGCAACTGCTGATGACGTGCCAGTCAATCTATCTCACCGATATCGAATAATTGAATTTGTGACTATTTTCTCGGTACTTTCCGAGATGCTGTGCTGTAAAACTTGTAAAGGAGCAGTGAAGTTTGAAGAGACTGGCTTCCGTGGTTTCGGATGGAAACTTTCCGTTTCTTGTAAATGTGGCACGAGTACTATACCTTCTGGCCCCCACATAAACAATGGCTTCGAAGTAAATCGGCGTATAGTGTTTGTGATGAGACTTTTAGGTATTGGTTTGCAAGGAATAAATTTGTTTTCTAATTTGATGGATTTTGGTGAAGGACTCAGTAATACAGCATATGACAGTATATTGGAGCACATTCATCAAGCGACAAAACTTTATTTCAAAATAACAAGTCAAAAAGCTGTCGAAGAAGAGAAGAAACTGAACGAGCAATCAGAAAAGCCATTACTTGAAATGAAAGTATCCGGCGATGGATCATGGAAGAAACGAGGCTTCTCTTCAAAAATCGGCGTGACTACGCTGATATTATATGAATGTGGAAAAATTGTCGACTTAGTTGTGAAAAGTACGTTTTGCAAATCGTGTCTAGGATGCTCTTACAAGGAAAACACTCAAGAATATGTCAACTGGTACGAAAATCATGCTGACGAATGTGCTGCAAATCATGAAGGTTCTGCAGGAAAGATGGAGGTCGACGCCGTTTTAGAAATGTTTAAGCATTCGGTTGATGAATACGGCATACGATACACCGTCTACATCGGCGATGGCGACTCGAAAACTTTTACTGCAATTTTGAAAAAGAATCCTTACGGAGATGAATTTTCGGTGGTGAAGTGTGAGTGCATTGGCCACGTTCAGGAGCGAATGGGAACGCGTCTTCGGAATTTGAAAAAAAAAAAGAGAAATTGAGAGGTAGAGGCAAACTTACTGATGCTCTTATAAAAAAGTTAAGTAGTTATTACGGACTCGCCATCAGAAGAAACGTCAACTCAATACAACATATGAAAGAAGCAATATTAGCTACATACTACCATATGTGCTCGACTGACGAAAAACCACAGCATCAGTACTGCCCTCCGGGAATCGATAGCTGGTGTGAGTGGCAACAATCGCAGGTAGTCGCAGCCGGCGTTTTTGAGCATCCACCGGCTCTCCATGAAGATTTACAAAAGCATTTATTGCCCATTTATGAAGATTTATCGAGAGAAGATCTACTGCAAAGGTGCTTGGGCGGACATACCCAAAATGCGAATGAAAGTTTTAATGCTCTTGTATGGCGCTTGGCTCCTAAGCATCTGCACTGTGGTTCAAAAACCGTTGAAATTGCAGCTTGGATTGCTGCTGGATTATTTAATGACGGTTATAAATCAATCCTGCAAACAATGAACATCCTCGAGTTCACTATTGGAGCGCCTACTTACAACTACGCCCAAAAGATGGATGAAAACCGAATAAAGCGTCAAGAGCTGAAGAGTTCGAGTGCCACAAAGGAAGGTAGATTGGCTAAAAAAGCAAGAGCTGCTCCTGAAAAAGATGAAGAAGATGACCTCCTTTATGGCCCAGGCATTGCTGATTAAGAAAAAAATTAAAAAGTAATGGTGAGTCAATCAAAAATGCGATTTTCGGCTACCGCGAACTTTAAACGCGTTTTACTTGAAAAGGAAATTTCTTGACTGTCCGTGTTTGGGGGCATAATTTCTTGGCAAGTTTTTAACTTATTAAAAAAAAAAAATAGCATTTTGAAGATAATTTAAAAATCTAGTCGATGAATCTACTTGTTTTTGAAATAAAAATTTATTTAACCACTATTTTGCAATAATAATAAAAAAAAATGTTACAATTTTTTTTCAAAAGTCCACCATTTTGCTATGGAATTTTTTTATACTTTAAATTTAGGTTAGTCGACGAGATTTAGACCTTATAATAACAAAAAAATTCTTCTTTTATGTTTCAGAGAGATACGACGACGACAAGTGTGCACACAAAATTGGGGGAAAAAAAAAAGTTGTATTGTTCAACATGTTTTTTTACAACTTTTATAAACAAAATAATGTAAAAAAAAATATTTAATGCATCTTCAATGTTTAAGCAATAAACTATAAAATTTTCAACTAAAAATCTTGTATAGTTTAAGAAAAAAAAAATCGCAAAGTTTTGGTTCATTTTTGCCCATCTATATAGGGATACCCCCTTAAGGTAGCGAACCATCAAGGCGATCCCTCGCCGGATGGCTTTTTCTCTTAGTATACGAGGGTGGTCCGATAAGTACTTAGCCTCATCGCCCGATGGCGCCACTCTCGCAAAAGAAATATTCTATTACGTAGTACAACCTTCTCGATGATTACTGTCAAGATTTCAGCCGGATCGGAGTTGTAGTTTATTTTTGAGAGCGTGTGAAAGCAACTGTGTCCGTTGATTTTTGAAAAATGGAAAAAGAGCAGTATCCGTCGGTGATTCGATTCTTGTTTTTGGAAGGGAAATAGCGCAGCGAAATCAAAAAGCTCGTGGATGCTGTGTACGGTGACTCTTCTCCTTCGATGGCGACCGCCAAAAATTAGTTTAACGAGTTTCAACGTGCGACCACGTCGATTTTTAAAAGAACCACGTCCAGGTGCTCCGAAAACGGCTACCACGGAGGATAACACAACAAAAATTCACGATCTCGTATTGGCAGATCGACGATTGAAGGTGCGCGAGATAGCTAAGATCGTAGGCATCTCAAAAGACCGCGTGGGTCATGTCCTGCATGAAATGTTGGGCTGAGAAAGCTGTCGGCGCGATGGGTGCCGCGTTTGCTCACTCCGGACAACAAGCGCAACCGTGAGACAACTTCAGAGCAATGTCTGACGCTGTTTAAGCGCAATCCGAAGGAGTTTCTGCGTTGTTTCATGACAGTCGACGAAACATGGATCCACTGGTATACACCAGAAACCAAGGAACAGTCGAAACAGTGGACTCTACCCGGCGAAAGTGCTGCGAAGAAGGCGAAGACTGCCCCATCGGCCGGAAAGGTGATGGCCACCGTTTTCTAGGATTCACAAGGTATGATTTACATCAACTACCTGGAAAGGGGCAAAACGATCACAGGGCTGTACTATGCCGAATTATCGGGCCAATTCGACGTCGAATTGCAGAAAAAACGGCCCCATTTGGCGAAGAAAAAAGCGCTCTTCCACCATGACAACGCACCGGCTCACATCTCCGCCGTCGCCATGGCCAAATCGGTGGAATTAGGCTATGAAATTTGAGTCGAATGAGGAGGTAATCGCTGCCACGGAAGCCTACTTTTCAGACCTCGAGGAAACGTATTTTTCAGACGGGTTAAAGAAGTTGAAGCATCGCTGGGCCAAGTGTATCGAACTAAAAGGAGACTATGTTGAAAAATAAAACGCCACTTTTCCAAAATGTTCGTTTTTCTTTTGTAGGATAAGTACTTATCGGACCACCCTCGTAAGTAGACTATGTCGGTTTATCGTCAAGACGATCACCTGCCGGGCGACACGTTCTATATATCGGTTCAATCTTTGTAAGCGCGGTAAATTAGTTAATTTGTTCATTATCTTTTATTGCTTAATATGCGTTGAGAACACCGTTGTATTCAGTAAGGTTAAGGCGTGTTTGTAACACCGTTGTGTTCGTTAGAGATTAAGGGTTTTGTAAAGGTTTTAGTATTTATAATTAGACGGTATGATCATTTAATGGTATTTGAAGTGTGATTTTTGTTAATTATATTTCTTTACCTTTCCTCACTCCCTCTTTGCGATTGCTATGAGCGAGTGCGCCTTACTTGCCCACCTTTAAAAAGAATGAAGCGAGTTTTCTTACACGCCTTGATATCCTTGTCTACTACTGCCCGCGCTGCCGTGACACTTATACGATTAATCTGCCGTGAGCAAGGTTGGTAATGTATAATAGAGCTCGGGATCAACTCCGTGAGATGCTCAGACTCCAGGCTGCACCAATCCAGAGTCATCGATCGGCGAGCCCAAGATATGGAAGCCACGGCACTGCTATGAAAAATGGTATAGGGTGAAGGTCGCGCATGCTCAGGCTCGAGAGGTGTTCACAAATGACACAACCATGTTTGTAGCTTAGGGGGGAATCGGGATAGTTTCTGCGGGAGATGAGATGGTTGAGATACCGAAAGTTCTTCGTCCAGTCGTGTCAGAGGTGTCCGGGCAAAGAATCTTGTGAAAATGCCTCCTCACTGTCGAGGGAACAACTTCGGGCGCTCAGGCTCCGGTATTTGGAGGCCTTAGAGCTGCAACTATTATTGATAATATTTTTTAGTTTTCTTTGTACTTTCACGGTTTTGGTAACAAATTGACGTGCGTGGTTACCATTTCTTAGGTGGGGAAGAATATCTTGAATTTGTTCTACTTTTAAGTAAAGTCTTGAGCATTAAATTCAGTTGAAAGTTTTACTTAGTTCTGATCTCATTGATACCACATTAGATCTAAGTTATTAACTAAAGATAGACTTTCGGAACAAATTTTGCTGCTACACGTTTCATGCCCAAAACTTCGGAAAAAATTGAATACCACGAATCAACGAAGATGCCGACGTTTTCAGCCACTTCTCTAATAGTGATTCGATGATTTTTTTACACCTTTTTTTTACTTATTTAACACTCTCATCAGTTATTGAAGTCCTGGGGCACTTGCCTGCTGAAGAGCGAGGTTCGCCGTCGGTGTCTTATCGGCGATCTTGTAAACATTATTTTGATTTACAGTAGACTAACCATATACCACTGTCAATATTTCAAGTGTTTTGAAGCACTTAATTCCATTTTTTTCACAAAATTTTATGCAAACTCTTTGATCATTGTTTTCGACAGCAAAAAATCACCGAGCACTAAAAACACGTCTAACGTTTCCTTCTCGCAAAAAAAAAGTAAACATACAAACTGGATGAAACTGTGAGCATATATAGACATGTATACCAATATAATAAAAAAAAATATTGATGATTGAATGTACGTAGCCCGCCCCATTTAAAAATTCACCTTAATTTTTGAACATACTTCGTATATTGATTTTATTCGTTAGTGATAAGATTTTGCCTTATGATAAAAGGTGTGTGTAATTATTTTATTTACATATCCACTTTTTCCTCCCTCGATTGCTTAGAGCAGAAGTGTCTCTTTTAGCCCCCTACTAAGAATTAGTTGCAAAAGCACGGTGATAATGTACCTTTTTGTTTCAGGTAATTCAAGAAATAACTATTGCTTCCTGATTTGACATTTAGATGACATTGTCAAATATTTTTCTTTGAGTTAATTATTATATTCCTGTGTAAAATGGAACGCTCGATTAATTTTTGGCATAAAAAATATGTAGAATCATATTTAAATTATTTATAACCGTTTTTTTAAATTTTTTCAAAATCTCTAGATTTTTAATTTTTCACATTCATCATATTGCAGAACAAAGTAGAGCACAAGCCAAAAATTTTTAGCCCGTCCAAGAAATTTTTGGTAATCTACAATTTGAGATAGAGAATTAGCCGTTTGACATAGATTTATATATATATATATATATATATATATGTACACTTCATATGTACTTAAATTTTATAAGTTATCTTATTTTACTTGTTATTAAACTGGTGCTGTGAACAAAAGAGCCACAAGACTATTGAATCGAGATTCTCCTTGGATTGAGTGAATTAAATCATTGATGAGGAAATAGTAGATATTTGGAGCTCGTTGCGGTAGCCTATCTATCAACTTCAAGATTCATGAAATTTTGATCCACTAAAACTAGAGAATCATATAAGAAAATATCAAAGTAAGTGTTTGGTCATTTTCTTTATTATTCCCATCCTATTTTATTTTTTTTTAAATACTACTGTTAAATATAAAGAAAATAGTGAGTTAATTAAAATATAATAAATACGAAAGAAATTATAATATAGCAACAAACACAAATATAAACTTTTAAACGATTTCAAATTAAGTATTTTCCGCTAAGCTATTCCGAAACACGAAAGTGGTACTAGAATTTTTTATTTACTTTATTCAATTATTCCGTTGAGCTATGCTAATTTAGCTATGATCAAAGAAACAATCAATAATGTTTTATTTTCTCTTATAAAATCCAAAATTGTTGGAAAAGCTTTAGACTTAGTAATTATAAGATGCAAATAGTTGGACAGCATCAAAAGTATTATTAAACGCTAGATATAGTAATCTTGAATTTGATGATTTAGTATTCACTAAACGTAGTCATTTCTATCACCGTTCAGAAAAATATAATGGTGATCTTAAATATCGTTTAAATTAAAGAAAAGAGCACATTCAACTGAATAATAACGATAACAATTTTTTTTATATGAAAAATATATTTTATAAAATTATTGTTATCAATACATTAGAGATAGGATTCTTTAATTTCCTGTAGCAATATTTTCATTTATCTTATTTTGAATTAGAAAATATTGGATCTTATTTTCATAAATTGCTGAATATACAATAAATATGATTAACAATTGGCTTTCTTTACTTTTAGCGACAATGTAATAGCAAACCTAAAACAAATGGTTTTGGTTTACCTTCATCAAAAGTGTTCTTAGGCGAGAAACATTAAGAAATATAATATTAATTGAATTTCGATCTTTAGTTTCTACTGCAACACACTAATGTCGTTTTATAGTCCTGCAATCTTCTGTTGTAAATATTCGGTTTAATCAATTTCTTAGGAGTCAAATGGTATAATTTTAATCGATTACCTACAGAGTGGAAGAACTATTACAGGAGAATATTATGCTTCATTATTAGATCGATTTGATCGATTTAATTTAAAGGAAAAGCATCCCCATCTAGCGAAAAAAAAGTTCTTTCCCACCACAACAATGCACCCAGCTTACAGGAGTTCCATTACTACGAAAAATTATTTGATTTACGATACAAAATATTTCCACATCCACCTTGTTATTCAAATTTAGCCCCTTCCGATTATTTCTTTATTATATTTTAACATGAAAATAAGAAATATTGCTGCGACAAATGAGCATTTTCAGGAGTTTAATAAAAACTACTCTTCAGGGGGCATAAGAAAGCTTTATTACCACTATAATAAATGTATAGAGTTAAAAACTATATTGGAAAATATATTGGAATTATTTAAACATATAGTGTGTTTTTATTTAAAGTCACGGACTTATTGAACGATCTTCGTATGTGCCCGCTCCTCAAGCTTATCAAAACGCTAGAAAAGCAAATCCAATGTGTTTACTGGAATGTAAATATGATTTACTAGGCAGTTCCGGAACTACAAGAAAATGGTTGTTAATGCTGGGGCGCACTGTACTTCTATTCAACCTCACTGGTTCAGGCTCCGGAGGCGGTAATAATGGACTCTGTACGGCAGGCGAGGAAGCCGCAGATACGAACAACGCGTGCGATTCGGCGACATGGTTAGCATTATGCACTCTCGAAACAGGCGTCTATGGTCTGATGTCTTGATGACACCTTAGTCACTCGGGATAAGTGCCTATATATCAGTATCACATTTTACACTCTTGTCAGTTATAGTTGCTGTACTGTGCCGCTCCGTAGAAAACCGTTTCTTATTCAACGACGATAGAAACTTTTTCATTTGGCTGTCCGATGCCGATGTTATTCTCGATTTGGCTCTTAGAATGCTGTGTGATGCAGCACTGGGCGTGGTTGTTTTATCGGAGGATAATTTCTTCATCCTTTTACATAGTTCATAGAGGCTATTTTTCACATTCCCGAACATTGTGACATTACTTGTGATATCCCGGACAAACTTTAACTGTTTCTTAGCAACACACACAGCACAATAGATAATTGAAATTATCTCAATCGATCAACTTATTACTCTTGGAAATAATGGTCGTAAACCAATAACAAAAAATCAAACTTATCAATCTATGCCAATGTCAATAATGAAGATAAGGTATATAAATAGACAAACTAATACGACTAATTATTATAAATCCAATACTGTTCCATCTAATGTGAATCGTTAAATGTCATTAATTATAGAATGACTATTAATTATAGAATAAGAGTAATTATTTTTTTTCAATATCATATCAGCAAATTTTATGTCAGAGAAACTTCATCAGCAGGAGTATTCGTTACAAGAATCAAGCTGTCAAAAATAATATAATCTGATAAATAAAGAGCAAACTAGGTACGATGTTGAAGACGTTGAGTTACTCGCGCACGTGCAATACAATCAAAAATTCAAATTTGTCTGTCGTTGGCGAGCTTCCATGAGTATGATGGCGACAACATAGTCTATAGAATTTCATTCTGCTCATGCGTAAGACCATCACGTCACTTAGTTGCTACCTAGCTTTCATGACTGAATCATGTGTATGGAAATTTCTCCGAATTTCCTGCTTGTTTCCTCAGTTTTCCGCAGTGAAAGGCGCAAATCAACATATTGCGCAGTTCCTACCTCTCATAAAATAAATCCATCTGCACTATGGAGTGTGATGTGAATGTGTGTGAGAGTAATGGCGTCCGAGAATTTCTTTAATTTCTTTATTAATAGTGTTACATCGACTTTACGCACTGACGCAAGAAACACTCTGCCCCTACGAATATACGAGCTACCTTTGTAGCACCTTGTAGTTGTCTCATATGAATTCCTGGCGTTTATTTCTACAAGGTGCGCCAGCGAGATCAACCGTCATCATTTTTGTGTGTAGATGCGTTTGCGCGCGAGTGATCGTGTGGTCGTGCAGCGTTTCCGTAAAACACATTAACTCTCATATTTTCGCACAAACGTGAACGCTGTTATTTATATACGTGCGTGTGCTTTCATTCATTCATATAATTAATCAATAAATCTTGATTTTTTTATACCTCACGCCTTTTTTCTTATAATGTGTGTGAAATTATTTTTATCCTGGATCCTTAGTCTTTCTCTCTGAATTTATTTAAAAAAAATTTGTTAGCGGAATCAGTGCCATCTAGGGCATGCCATACAACAAAAGACTGACCGAAGTAATATAATAAATTGTAACTCAATCAGTAAGTCCTGTTGACAAAATCTAGACTGACTTTCTACATGGATTATGAACTGGAAATCCATATGGATTCATATGAATTCCAAATGGATTTGAACTACATTTCCAAGATAGTTTTTTAGATATAATTGAAATATTTATTAAGCGATTCAATCAAACTATTTTATAAAAACTTATCTATAGCAAATATATTAAAATTCTTTTTATAAATATATTCTTTTTATAGATACTTTTCTAAAACTAGCTGTGTCAATGTCTGTTTATAATTCTCTCTGGTGTTTTCAAACTTTTCATAATTAGGAAATCAAAATACAAAAATATTCCATTTAAAAAAGAAGTAACAAAATAATGATATAAAACTAGTAAAATTAATTCAAGTATAATTTTTAATCAATAATATTATAAAAGCATTTATGTAATTTTTTCTTTTGTCAAATGATCCTTTATAATGGTGTTTGACTTTCTACCGTTTGACAAGGAGTGTCAATAGTGTGGCTGTTAGATTTTGTTGAAACTATATACACCCTTTTCATCCAAAATATGAGATACGTGTCCTTCGATTTCTTTGAATATGTTTTTTTTTATTAATCATCCACATGTAATACTATTTATAATTTAATATTGAATTAGATATACAGCGAAGTTATAAAGTTTCAGTATTCACAAGAGGCGCAAACACTCAGCTCACCGACACTATTAACAAATTATTTATTAAGGAAGAGAAGGGATATATTCATATAACATATAAATTCGTTCAGCCTAATGATCCGGATGGGGGACCGGATCACGCAATAATGCTGGTAAGGATTCGGATGAGACGAAGACGGGCACATGAATTGACTCGCATAATTGACTAAATAATTACACTTTTTTATTTGGCGACTATTATACACTCTTTTATTTACTTTTATTTTTCTTCTATATTTATAAGAGATCTTTACATTAGCGATGACTTCGTACACCGCGCGGTGGCCCATAACACAAGCAGCTTGCTTGAAAGAACGCACTCGGTTACGCTGGAAAATTGCAAGGTTCCCTGCTTTCAAGTTAGCTCATCTACATGTCGCACATACGGACGCAAGAGAGAAAGAGACAGAGTAAGCCGCTCATTAATCGTCGGCTGTGGACTTCAGGGGTGATCCTCCTCTTACTGCTACTATTCCGCTGTGACCACCGTGGGCTTCTAACCGCTACGCACTGATGATCGTCGATACTTCCAGCCCACCGTGGTAGGCGAAGTCAGTTCAATGTCGGGCGCCATACTCCGGCCAGTGTAACGACCAATCTCGTCCATTGCTTCTGCCTCTGATCCTCGAATCCTTGCGTCTGATCGCTACGGTTGCTACTTGCAATTCTGGTGGTGGTACGCTAATGGCTGTGGTGGTTGCTACTGGCTGCACACTGATTATTTTGATTCTCATGACAATAAAAATGATGAATTGATGAGAGATAGAGTGTTATCGTCAAAAATCAATCTTCTACTCGATCAGCTAGAATGCCGGTGGGGTTCCGAACTCCGCGGTGCATACTTTAAATATCGTCCATAAATTAATCTCTCTCCTTTTTTTCTCTCTGTCTCCCTCACCTTGCCGCCCCCTGAGGTAAGCGAAGCTAACGTACGTTTACTCCAAATCATTATTCATCCTTTTCTTCTTTTATCTCCCCTCTCCGACGGTTTAGCTAAGAGAATCGAAATCGTAAACGGTATTTTAAGAACTACAAAATTGAGTATGAGTGTATGAATAGTAAATACACGCTCACAGATTGGTGGTTATACGCTGACGGAAGAGATGAGTGCGCATGGCAGATCCGAAAATTCCTATTACAGATAATCAGGGAAAGTATGTCGTCAGAGTCACTCTCAGGTATGTTTGAAGCAGACATAAATTGTTGCATTAATTTATTCTTCATATTAAATTTTAGGCACCAAAAAAAGTAGAATACGTTGAAAAAATCGTGAAGCAAAA
The DNA here is from genome assembly GCF_024137745.1 of Phymastichus coffea. NCBI lineage: Eukaryota > Metazoa > Arthropoda > Insecta > Hymenoptera > Eulophidae > Phymastichus > Phymastichus coffea. The sequence goes on along the minus strand of NW_026706824.1, from coordinate 1,104,970 downwards.
TCTAGATAAAACTTCGTGGTTCACTCTTTCTATATCTAAATTCAGCAAAAGAATTTAAAATTATTAAAATTATAGCTGGACGTTAAAAGAGAATGGGCATAATAATTCCTATCAAGAGACCCCTTTTTACGTTAAACAGTACTTTTGCTGATTTTAAAGAATCGAATATGTTCAAATTATCTAGATTAATATTGTGTGTGTGGGTGTGTGTGTGTGTGTGTGTGTGTGTGTGTGTGTGTGTGTGTGTGTGTGTCAGAAAAAAAGTGGTAAGAGTAACTTTGAAATTTTATTAAAATAGTTGAGTTTTCGTACGACTGAAACACAGAATTCAAACTTTTACTTCTTGATTCCACTATGCTATAATCTTGGTCTAAATCCACAAATGACAGATGATAACTATCAAAGCATCTCTAGAATTGATGATAAAATACTAGTAATATAAATATTGATAATATTTTTTGTTGATAATATTGTAAGTTGTTGGAGTAATTGGTAGCAAATAAGTAGAAGCAATGTGAATTGAAGAAGGGAACTTTATTGTAAGAAAAGAAACACCAAGGTAGGAAGAAACACACGTGTATATGTCCGAGCGCAAGCGGCAGCAAGAACGCAGTGGCATGCGCAAGAGCAGGCGGCGTCGCTAGCGGTAACGAGCGCCGCATCAGAACGCCATCACACGTACTAGTGTCGCACATATACGAGTACATACAACTCTCATACTTCCTCACGACATTAGTACATACATTTGCACGCGACAATAATTCCAGCGAGATGATTCTACCATATTCCTGATGCGCAGACTTAAACTACATACATTGTACACTGCAATAGAGTCGAGGTGAGTCTACCAGACTCCCGATGAATTTAGATAGTCTTTCTTCTGTTCGTCTCAATAAAACTGGTTACCCTCCTCGTCTGTGGCCCAAGTTACTCTATTGATCACCTTGTATGTATAGTCATCATGGCTTGTGTTTTGAGTCAATTCGTCACCTTCACCTGGCTCACCTATATATCTCTTATTCATATAGTTTGCAAAACCAAGAATTTCATTTGTTAATCTTTCATGCACGGTGAACGATAGTGGCTTGGTAAATATATCTGCCAACTATCTATCCTGAGGGTATCCACTTTACTACAACGCGTCCTCTGTTTGCACATTCTTTCACGAAGTGAAATCTAATCTCAGTTAAATATCTGAGTCTTATCGCACCTTGAATTTGATTCATTTAATTGCTGCATAATTATCACAGTACAGAGTCATTGGATAGAGATTTTTTTTAGCGAAACTGTTGGCTTGTTGGCTTTCGCCCTTTTGAATCTATCTTAGGCCTATTTACTATTTTAAACACTCCATTCAAACTCATGACTTCTAATTTGTCATTTATAGATTCGATCCATTCGGGCCAGTCCTGTCTACTTTTAGCTTCGCGATAGCTCTTAGGGTCACCTTTAATTTCGGATAATAACGCGTGATATTATTTGCTGAATTCGGGATTTTCTTTACCTATCATTGACGCATACAGTACTACAGGTTCAACTAGATTTTTGCGCGGTCGTCCGCGTTTCCTTTCTATTGGTATCTCCTGTGTATCTCTCTCATTTTCGGAAATTGTATCTACCTCCATTTCTCCCTTAGTTTTTCTGTTTTTCTGATTAATTTCAGGGTTAATGCGGCTTATTTCTAGTTTTATTTTATTTTATGAAATCTTTATGGAATTTTACGAATCTTTATGGAAATCTCCATACACGTATTTTTCAATGAACTTAACGTTTCTAGTTTCTAATAATTTTTTAGTTTCCGGGTGAAAGACTATATATCCTGTAAAGAAGTACCCAACTAAGTAACCTTTTAGAGATAACGCGTCGAATTTTCTTGTGTTCTCTTTTTTAATGTACGTTAGGCAACCGAATCTTTTTAATTGGTTTACGTCGTAATGGTGTTTAGAGGCTAAGAGTTTTATTGGAATTTCCATTCCAAGTGTTTTATGCGGTCTTAGATTGTACAGGTAGGTCGCAACTCCTAACACTATGTCCCACATACTATATACGTCGGTAACCCTGAGTCAAAGAGCAGAGCTCGTGTTTTCTTTTGCAACGTTTAGTTTAATCTTTCTACTGTACCGTTGTGCTCGGGTGTGCCAGGACTAACAGTTTGTAGCTAAGCACCAAACTTCTCGAGTACTTTAATAGTTTCTCTGCTCATAAACTGTGTCTCTTTGTCACAGCATAAGTATGCTACTTTTTTATCGCACCTCATTAAGTTTCTAGCCGATATTATAAAATCTCTCAATCAAGCAGGTACGTCCCTTTTGTGCTTTAGAGGATATGATGCGGCATACCTAGAGTAACTATCTACAAATACTACAATAAACCTGTATCCCCCAGGGTGAGTTGCGGGAGTGATATACCCCATTACGTCCGCGTGTATTTTAAGCAGTGGCCTGTTTTCTCAAAGTCTAATTTTGACGAAGGGTAATTTATTCATTTTTGCAAGTGTACAAATCGCACATTCTTGGATTCCTTCGTCATAATCAGATTGATCGAACTCTTTGATTTTCGGGTGCGCTTTCTTGAACTTTTGCATATATCGTGCTGACATATGTCCTAGTCTTGCATGCCATAGTAACACGGTGTTTAGTTTATTTTTTCCTGTCGTCTTAACGTGCATTAGCTGGGGTATGATCTCTGGCTGAGCACCTAAAGGACCAGTCTGGTGCAGCCTCCTCCTTCTGTTGCCACTGAGCATGCATTGCTCGTGGTGACACTTGCTGTACCTTTTTGGAGCCAATCTGTAATACAAGTTTTCTTAATTGATTATAGTCACAGGTGACGCCTTTGGACGTTAGACTAAGACTATCAGCTATGGCAACAGAGGGCAAGACTTTTTCTACAGAGTGATAGAAGAGTTTTCTTTTCTCATCATCGGGGAATTTACCTGACTCTGAATGGTTTTCATAAGTTCTTACAGTTTTTTCGAACGGAGTACAAAAATCGTTTGCAGTTTCTCGCTTTGGATCAAACCTAATGTTTATTAGTTTTCTGTACGTAGAGTGTTCATCTAGACCGATTTCTGCAAGCTTAGTCTCCTTTATGAATTCTAAAATTTCGATTGGACTTTTGTCATTTAAATGAATGAAGTCGTTTTCATAATCGCCTAAATTTATATGATTGAATAGTATATCTTTCACTGTATTCTCCATTTTGCTCTAAAGTCGTCGAGTCTATCCTTGCGCTCTGCTCTTTATCAAAAACGTAATATAATCTCCTAGCTTTAAGTTCCGCGAAAAGATATCCCTTAAACGTCTCGAAGCTAGTTTTTTTGTTTAATTGATATTTCCTGAATATGTTAGAATTGGAAGTATTTGGGGTAGTGTTTGAGAATTCTATATTTATTTTACTGGTTTGAGATTCTTCTGGCAAGTTGTAAGCCGATTGGCTGTTACTCAATGTCTTTCTAACCACTAACAATTAAATTAGTTATATTTTTAATTGAGTGGATTTTACTTACTCCTTCGTCGTTCAAAGTTGAGTTTTCAATGTTTAAAGTGTTATTTCTCTTTACCTTGTCATAAGGCGTAGAGGTTCCAAACCCACGGCGAAGGTTTGGCGCTTTCCCTGCTCCTAGAGTTTCTTCTATCTCCTTGGACATTTCTCCTTTCTCTCGATCCTTGTGGATCTTCTCCTTGAACCTATAGCCTGTGTCGTTGTTCCAGTCGTCGACCCTAATAAACCCTTCGGGGGTTTGTGGTCGCTCCTTGGTTTGCTGCATTGTGCTTGCAGCGGTGACAGTGACTTGCTCACTGTCCTGATGTTCGGTGCTTGCAGCGGTAGCTGATTGAGCACAAAAAATGACCCTTTTGACGAGCAGGCTTGAATTGCTCAGTTGAAATATACTTCACAGTTAGACATTGGACAAATAAATACTTGCAAATTCGCCAGTAAAGAAGTCACGGATTTATCATAAGATAGGTAAATACTCAACGTACAGAAGTAGAATCATAGAACATGATAACTAGTAACAGTAGTTTAAATTCTATTTACGATCGCGCCAATTTAACGGACCAGCATTATACAGACTATCTTATGGATTGACTCATCCGATTATTTTAGGCTTGGCATAAAGTTTTGTACTTTGCGCAAGAGTACTGATAATGTATTGCTTTAGGTTTATTCGTGACCAACTTACGCATGTTATATCGGTCAAAGATCAAAAGTAAAATGTCTTATGACGTTACACTTCGGGGGCCAAGTTTTTTTTTTTATGAACTTTTGCAATAAATGAGAAAAGGTGAAAGGGAAAAAAGGGAAAAAGAAAAACTCGTACGTGACTTGATTGCGAATGCTTGTTATAAATTTTTGTCAATTTTACTGACAAATTTTTTGATTTAATTTTATTTAGAACTACAGGAATTTAGATACTTTTATGTAAGTTAGTTGTAAAAGTTATTTATTGTTTTGATGTTATTCTTCCAGTGATTTTATGTCATTTAAGAACTACAGCGGATATTTCGCGTTCTCCCCCTTAGAATATACTTGCATATAGAATATACTGCATAGAGAGAGAAAAGAAAAGAAAAAAAAAATATGTCATGTATTATCTTGTTTGCAGAATTATTTTGTCGTTTTGAGAAGGTCGTTCGTTTGTTTTGGATCGGGGTGGGATTGATTTCAATTCTTGCTATTGAGGTGTTCACGATGACTATTTTGACTTTCTTTACAGTTTCCGTATATATATCTTATTGTGTGTAGATGTTTTTATTGTTCGAATCTACTTTTCGTTCTTGTGAGAAGGCGCGTAACTGAAATAAAAAGTGACTAAAATAGATGCATAGACGAGTCGTAGACTGCGTACTATATATATCTCCTTATTATAGTGTCAATAACTAATTTTTCTACATGTAGGAGATTGATAAGTTTGATGATGATGAGGTTCCACGTGCTTTTAGCCAGCTTTTCAGCGAGTTCTCAACGAAGATCTTTTCAGATATTTGCTCTGCAGACATTTCTCTAGCCATGACATTTACAAAAATGTTTTTTACATCAGGAACACTAGTTGCTGTTGTTGGATGAGATCGTTTTCAAAGCAGACGCCGCTGGTTGCTGAGGATTCGATGGGCTCGAAAGTCGATCCAATTTTTGTATTGGGTTTTAATATGTAGGGTTATGTTATTTTCGTTGGTAGAGGTTGTAAATTTAATCCATTCATATCCTATTTTGCAGTATGTCAGTACTACAGAACTACAAATTATTTTAACGCTTTGCTTTCCTTTTTCACGACATGTGTTCTGGGCGCAAAGAACCAGATTTCATTATCTGAGAATACTGAAAGTTCATTATATTTCTTCAGGTACAGGACTTTGACAGTTGTTAGTATGCATTTTACTAGACGTACTACTTCACTCGCTATTCTCGCGATGAATTCAGGCTTTTCCATTATATTGTATACACGCTTGTTTGGAGAAAGATTGCTATGAATATGAAGTTTGGTTTGTTTTTCTTTCGACTTCAGATTTTTCCGTTATCAAATTTAGATATAAATTGTCAAGTTGTCTTTTAAAACGCTTCTCGGTGTGTACAAATTTAGAATTATTTATTTGTATTTATTCATTTATTTATTTCTTTATCCATTTAAAAAAATTTGACCATACATTACACAACAAATATGTGTAACTCAGCAGAGGAATACATTTTTGTACGCTAGTCTGCCGTGTACATAACAAAAATAAAATTATTACGAGAAAAATTAAATCTAAAAAATAAAACCGCTTTCCTTAGTATCAATAGTAAAACTACTGCACTAAGATAGCAGTTTAAAATGACCTTTTGTTAAATTAGCTATTTTCAACTTCTGATGAGAATCATTCTTGCAATATTATATCCTATTGAAACTGCATGTCTATCCAAGCTGTATACGAGGGTCTTTCTATAAGTCCTTGATTTTAAATAATAAAATTCCATTTAATTAAATAATTCCATTTTATGTTTCAACATTGTCCTCTTTCAACTCTATACATTTATTATAGCAGTGCTCAAGCTTCTTCATGCCTCTGAAAAGTAATTTTTATCAAACTTCTCAAAATATTCAGTTCTCGCAACATTTACCTCTTTGTTGGATGAAAATTTTTTACCTGCGAATCAAATTTATATATCAGAAAACAAAAATAATCGGAATGGGCCATATCTAGATAATAAGATCAGGATGTATTTTATAGCGTAAATCAAATAATTTCGCCGTTGCAATGGAATTGCAAGCATAAAACATTTCAATTTTTTCAAACCATATTATTTATCTGAGATTAAATTGTAGCTATCTATAAAATGTAACAATATTTTTAATATTAATTTTTCAAATGTTTTTGATACTCATACATTAGAAATCAAGAAGATTAGTGTATAGTTGGTAGGCGTATCTTTTTATTTTTCTTTGTGTATTATAACAGGCTGCCGATTAGTCGCTAAACCCAAGTAATTGTTATTGCCGTAACGTCCAACCGATGCTCTGCTAACTGCGTGCTTGGAACACGCTAACTCACCTTATGCCGGTGTGCGCTTGCGCCGAGTCCTCGTAGCGAACCAACTTCAATGTTCGTACTATCCGCTAGGGGTGCTGGTGCGCTCGCTTACCAGCGCTCCATCGGCCGCAGCTGATAACTCGTTTGACGAACGACTCTAACTATTGCACTCGCGGTCTATGATGAATTCTCGGCGCGTTCAAATCAAAATATAAATACCGGTGTAAGGTGAGACGAAATAATAACGTCGTCTCGTATTATGCACGAACCACTTTATTATGATAACTAAATCTTCTACACGGGATGAATAGCCGAGAGTCTTGGACGCACGCTATGTATACAATATTAATCTAACGGGGAGAGAGAGAATTAATTTCGCGGACGCTCCTAACGAACCGCACGCGCAACAATGTTAACGAAATTCACCGCGCACGCTGCGCGGGATCGCACGCAAAACTGACACAAAAGTGCAGTGTTCTTACCGCAAAGGTGATTCGGATACGGTGGCCAACCGTATCCACTTACAAAAACGATGAGCTGCCGCTGCAACCTACTTTTGCTACTGTTGCTGAGCAGTGCTGCGGATGCTGCTGCAAAGTTGTTGTTGCAGTCGTTGATGCTGTGCACGAGGTGCAGGAAACACACTCACTCACAACACTCGGCACAGAATATCTATTGTCACTCCTATAATCCCTTGACACTGCTTTGAAGTACTTGGCGAAAAACACGATGTAGCAAGGCTGACGAACTCTGCTATACTAACTCGCCAGCCCTCCCCTCTCGGTCGTTGCCCCTAATGTGTGCGCCCTCTCTCTCTCTCTCTAACTTAAGCCGATCACGGCTATTTCGCATAGCCACGCTTTACGGTCCGCGCGAGTCATAACGATTTTCGGCAATCGTTGCAGTATTGGTATAACTTCAACTTTCTCTAACTCATCTTGCCATATTTCCTTTTCAATGCAGTTATTTATAATCTTTATGAGTGACGTATATATATGGTTTCTTAATGATTTTAGTACAGTTGTATTTATTTCATCAATACCTGAATTTTTATTTTTCATTTTATTAATTATTTTTAAGATTTCTTGTTTAACTGTAGAATGTTAAAACGCACAGTTTTTACTTATTGAAAACATTTTTATAATTTTATCTTATGGTTTAACATTTTTTTTCACTTAACTTTTTACCAATGTTTGTATCATATTCATGTAACGGTCCTATTTATGAGCTATTTATTAAATGACTGAATTACTGCAACTAGTCAAACGTATCTATCTGTTTATTCAAATTAATACATTAAGCGGCGCTACCTCACTGTTTGCTCGATTGTGTATACATATAAGAGTCAAATCAAAATAAATAGCGTGTAGCAAATTAATAGATATAGATATAGTGATTTTTATTATTAAGAAAAATTTGTTAGTTAGAGAGAATTTTAATTTAACAAAGTATTTATTATATAGATTTTAGTACGTAGATTCAGAATATAATAACACAAATTGTATTTAATTATGAAATAATAATGAATTTCAATATGCAAAGTTGATTTATTTATTACGCTAACAATATGAAATATTAGAAAAATGTAAATAATCCATATGCAAAATGAATAAGTATAGTATATGAGTAAGAATTGGTTTCATTAATAACAGCTGCATAATAACTGTTATAAAAACAATTAATAATTTATTTACACAATAAGCTGTATATAAAACGATAGTATTAATTTTATACTTAATAATGATAGCTTTATGATTTAGGAATTGTCACGTCGATACGAAAGAAAAAGTACGTGACAAATTATAAGTTATGGTAACAAACCGCGTATCGATAATTTAGTTTTCTATTGTACCAACCCTCCCGGGAAGATTTGTAAATCTATCTAGCGGGATAGATTAGTCTAAGCACGTCTCCATAATATTTCCGCGAATATTACTCACCGCATATTAAATTAGCGAAAACACAGGAAGGAGCATCTCAGCCTACGGTATAAAAAGGCTGGATTGGAATTCGTACAAGCAGTATATAGTATACAGTACGCAGTACACAGTTGACGATTCAGCATTTTGGTAGTTTCGCAAAGTTATTTTTTAAGTCTAACTATCCGGCTACTTAGAACCGGGATTATACTCTGTTTAGTACTATAATTAACTTTAAACAATAAACCTTAAATCAAGCGCAAATACCTGAGACTGTTCGTAAAAAACCTCTTCTGAAATCCAATCCTAATAAGGTAAGAAACTATTTTATCTCCTTAAAACGCCCTACGTATAATAAAGGCGCTATCCCTTTAACCAACCTCTGCTTAACTCCTAACTAAGATCCAACCTTTACCAACGCGACATTACTTGAATATATTATTACGTCTGGCTGTAACATCTCCTCGCCTAGACATAACAATTAGGGGCCCCTCATTTCTTGGTAATTAGGATCTTATCGCAAAATTACAATGGTCGAAACACCTTACGAACGAAAACTAATCACACTTAAAATATTAACAAAAAAAATTAGCGAAATAGAACCGAACTTTACAACAAACAGGGAACCTACGCTTACAGAATGTCTCACATATCTGCATCAAAGATTTCCACCCACCGAAACAAAGCAAATTACCCGAGTCGAAGAATTACAAAGATTAAAATATAATTTACAAGACTACATTGATACAAACCCATTAGACTTTCTATGTAAAGATGACTTAATATTTGACATCCTCATTGAAATGACTAGTAAAAATTTAAATCCAGCATTGCTCCTCAACGCTATTACGGATATAAATTTTGAAAAATTAAAATTAGATAAAACTGAAATTCCATTACTCGAGTTTATCGAAAATCAAACAAGTTACGAGACAGCAATTGAAAATTCAGACACGTACAACGCGCCCACTACAAACGTATCTATGACTAACACACCGTCCGCTTCCAAATCACCAGAAATGACTCATAATAAATCGGAAAAAGTTGATTTCACTCCAACTCGACACTTTACCCCTACAAACAAAGCTAATTTTGTAAGCAGCCCATTTACTATGTATTATACGCCGGGGACTTTTAGAACGGGACTAATGAATTCCACTCAAAACATAGTATCGCCAAAAAAAAATTTTAGCTTGAAAGACGCCGTTAACTTTGTACCTAAGTTCGACGGATTTAACATACCCTTACACTTATTTATCGACGGTTGTCGAGAGGCACGCAGCATAGTCCCGACAATCAATGAAAATGATCTCGCCAAGCTAATTAAAATTAAACTAAGCGGTGAAGCACTTAAAAGCGTGCAAGGAAAAACGTTTGATAATGTAGAACAAATGATTAAATTTTTAGACCTACTGTTCGGATCAGCAAAAACTTGTAATCAATTAACAGGCGAGTTGGCAACTTTAAAACTAAAACGTGGTGAAAATGTAATCACATTTTCTAATAGAGTGAAAACAGTGGCTGACGAACTTTTTGAAGCAGCAGTAAGGGAAAATCGAAACTATGCTGGATTTAAAAACCAACTTGAAAAAGACAAAGTAAAATTCTTCATCCGCGGTTTATACTGGGTCATCAAAGCACGTATGGGGGAAGCCGAAAATTTAGAATTAGCTACAACGAAAGCAATAGAAATTGAACGAGAATTCAACGTACAGGAACCTGAGGAAATAACCGAAACAGTAAAAGCGCTAATCCAACCTAAAATAGAGCCGGTTCGATTAATGAAAGCGGAAGATAGTAGCATCTGCCAAATTTGCAATAGACCAAAACACACAGCTAAAGACTGTTGGTATCGGATACCGCAGAAACAAAATCAAACTCGGCCAACTACGCAACAGCAACGGCAGCAGCCCAAACAGCAGCCGTGGGCGGAGCCTCGCGCGGCAGCTAACAATAACACTAATCCCCGCTCCAGCCATCAGCCACTTTAGGCCGCCCAAAATCAAGTAAAAACAAGCGCCCCAGTCAATTTAAATTCGCAAGAAAAATTACAACAAATTAATTCCTCGATTTGCAACTACTGTAAAGAAACTGGACACTGGAAGAGTGATTGCGAAAAACGAAAACTCAGAAATCAAAAATTACAACAGGCGGAAAAAGACAAGGGTTCCCAGACACTCGGCGCTGCCCAGGAGCCCCTGTAAATACAGCGCCTCAAACGTCGCACGCACAAAAAAGCATCCTTTTATATTTTAACAGTCAGTCACCTACAATTCAACTTGAAATAAAAACAACTAAACAAAAATTTAGCTTCCTCGTAGACACCGGGGCAGCAGTCTCACTACTTAAAGTTTCAAGCAAACCAGACGGTGTCCACGTAGATATCTTTGACAGATACGAACTACGGGGAATCTCGCAAGAAAGTATCTCGACATTAGGAAAAGTTTCATTAACCTTTTATAACTTTGTACTAGATTTTCACTTAGTACCGGAAAATTTTCCTATATTAGAAGACGATGTAATAGGAAGCGAGTCATTAAAAAAATACAGAGTGTATATTGATTACGCCAAGAATCTCTTAAAAATTAATGACTTGTTTTTCCCAATAATCACCGAAAGTAAGTCCTGTTACATTGGAGCTATTCCCGTAACAAAAAAAATTAACCAGGCACCCAGCAAAATACCTCTCGCAAACGAAGGACAGGCACAGCCTAGCAATAACTCCTTGCATTCGGTCGACGACTCTACTAGAAAGCTACTGCACCTAGCAGTCGAAACTCAGAAGACGAACGCACCTATATACAAAACCCGTGTAAAAAAAAATGGTCACGAGGCCATAAAACAAGATGACATACTGACTCCTAAAGAGTATATACCTCAGCCGTCTGAAAACAAAATCCGAGAAGTACTAAAAAAATCAGTTTCCGACAAACTGTACAACCTGTCTGTTAACTACCTTTCCGAGAATTCAGAAAAAATTAACTCTGTATCTGTAACTTCTGGCATGCGCATGCAAACTCTGAAAAACGAATCCGATTTACTCTATGCTTTAAACAAAGCATCAGAAATGATTAAAAAATCAGAAAAATCAGAACCAGATTACCCATCAATACGAGAATTGACTAGCAGTATTATTAGTTGCCTAAATAATAAAGAATCTAAAATTAATAGCGATCGCTTATACCTGCTCGAAATACTAAATAGGTACCTCGATCCAATTAATAAATCACAAAGTAACTTACAAAAGCCAAATATAGTTAGTAACGCATTAAATGCATTATTAACGGCCCGCTCGATTGTTAGGGAAAAAGTACCTAGAGCGCATTGCGCAGCACTGCTTGTTAACCCAGAAACTAATAATCGTCACGAAAGAGTCAAACAGTTACTTCAGTTGATTAAATTGGACCATATCAAACAAGATCAACGAACAAAAATTGAAGAAATCGTCGAAAATTACAGCGACAGATTTTGTGTTAAGGGCGACAAGCTCGGGGCCACGAGTATTATCGAGCACGAGATCGATACTACCTCCGAAGTACCAATCAGACTACGAAAGTTTAGGCAGCCCCCGCAGATCAGTAAATTTATAAATGAACAAATGCAGGAATTGCTAGAAAGAGGTATTATTGAAAAATCAACTAGCGCATATTGTGCACCAGTCTTTTGCGTGCCCAAGAAGAATACGGAGGATGGCGAACCACAACCGCCGCGCATCGTATTTGACTATCGCGCGCTAAATAAAATTATTCCAGATTATAATTTCCCAGTCCCTCTACCTGTCGACTTATTTGAACGAATGGACGGTGCGCAACTATTTTCATCATTTGATATGTATTCATCATATCATCAGATAAGTATTAAAAAGGAACACAGGTATAAAACGGCATTCCAATGCGAGTCAGGCCTGTATCAGTTTTGTCGCTCCCCCTTTGGACTTAAAACTAGCGCACCAGTTTTCCTGTCACTAATAAATGTACTAGTATCAGATCTAAAAAATGTAGTAGCATTTTTCGATGATATTTGCGTATATTCTAAAACATTCGACGAACACTGCGAGAGCATCATCGAGTTGATGAAACGCCTTCGTGAAACTAATCTGGTCCTTCATCCGAAGAAATACAAAATTCTACGCCCGGAAATCGAATACCTTGGTCATGTAATCTCGAAAGAGATTATATGAGGTATTATATGACCGCGGTTCTTAATAGCCATAGCTAAACTACTCGACGAAGATACCCTGAATCGTATTGCGAATTCCACGTAGGAATCGCTATGGAGTCGATTCATTACATTCGGATCAGCGAGTACCGCTGTTTTGGCCATCCTTATGATCTTTAGAGCAATTAAGTTTGTCCTTGATACCATTATACACGGTTATGCCCTTCATTCCCTCTATAGCTTTAGCATACACCTACTTGGCGCATTCTGGAATTCTTTGACTAACTTACTACTTTACCTAGCTAGGAAACCTGAAAGAGAAACAAACCCAGACAAATTAAACAAGGAAGCCCCGTCGGCAATACAGCCTGAAGAGCGAACTACTATCTTTAAAATCGAACGTGACGATCAATTGACCCAGAAACCAAGCTACACACAGAGACAGATATATCCAGTATTATCAGAACCAGAAATTCCACCGTTAATCAACAGAACATAAGCGTCAACAATAGCTATATGTCTGAAAACATGGTTCACAGAGCCAAAAGAAAACTACTAGAAGACTTAATAATAGAAAAAAAGAGATTAAGTATATCAACTCAAATGCAAGACGAAACCGCAATAGAATTCGGACACAGAATAAATACATATTTACAAAAATACATTGTCATGGGAAAGGCCGCGCAAATGTTTTTATTCGAGGTTACAGAAAATGAAACTCAGAAAGAAAAATTAGCTATTTATATTTTTATTAAGGGCCTCAAACATGAAATCAGACGTTACGTTTGCCCTCTTACCTTTTACAACAAGTTACAAGACGCACGCTTACACGCCGTATAAATAGAAAAAAATCTAATAGACATCAATCGCATCAAAAGAAATTCGATCCGCCCCATATCGGAGTCTTTTAGAAAATAACAACACTGAACATTACACAAAAAACAACTGTTTGCATTATTTTCTTTTTTAGGATACTGACAAGTAACTACAAGACATTACAGTAGCCACTAGGTGCTAAACTCCAAAAGACCTCACCCATTACCAATGTCCTTCCGTAAAATCCCACAAAAATGTACAAAAGTAACACTAATGAACAATCCCCCCCCCCAACAAAATACCTCGTACTGAAAACACGTTGCATAAAAAATCAAACTTAATTGAAGCAGAGGTTACTTATTACGTAAATAGTAACTTTTCACCTACCTGCACAAGTTGTCATTACACCCTACCCATACAACAACAATTATCATAAAACCTTGTCTATGTCAAAATCATCGGTCCTCACAGACCACCATACGCCATACGATGCATTAAATGCACAGACCGCATACATCATGTCATTCTACACTATCCCAACCTAGAGTTACCTATAGACTCAATTCCTAAAACACCCGGCATCAACAGCCTTTTACCTTTCCGAACAAAAAACATCCGCTCTTTAAAACAATTTCATGAACACTACTCTAACTGCTTACAAATAGCCATGAAATATATAGCAGAGATAAGAGATATCTTTGAGAAACACACTGACCAAAACACACCTACACAAACACATTACACCGCTAGTAATCATCGCGACATCCAGGATAAAAATACAATGCTCGGCGAACTACGCAAACCCAGGATAAAAATACAATGCTCAGCGAACTACGCAAACCCAGGATAAAAATACAATGCTCAGCGAACTACGCAAACCCAGTACCGCTTACCCTTCCGACTCATCCCCACGAGTAGCACCGCTCCTGCTCCGTAGAAACTATAACACCTCCCCAACCACACTAATAAACATCTTTGACCAAATAGACAATTGGGAATGGATGGGGCTTTTTAACAAAATCGCTGTCAACGCTAGACAGAAATTTAAAAAAAAAAAAAAAAGAAAACAACTTTTCCAGCTAACACCAGCAAAATGCCCCTACCCAGAGTACTTTTCTTCAGTCTACCAACTACCGTTATATGCCAAAATCAGCCAACTACAAAGCAATATGATAGTCAGCCTGGAATCGCTTTTGAAAAAGGACCTACCATACGATTTATTCAAGAAAAATGGAATATTATCACCGCTCTCGACATCAACTTAGTGCTTAACTCTCATTACAATTTCACCCAAACACTGGAAAGAATATCTACAGCCTGCAACACAATCGAGATAAACGATTTCATCAAAAATTCTATATACACAGCCTACGAAGAAACTAAAAAACTTCAACACATCAACGAAGCAGTCAGCACCTCTCTCAACGCGTACGCTTTTGACACACCCAACGGGGGGCGGGATGCCCTAGCATCGCTGGACAGCCTCTTACTCGAACATGCCGATAAGGCCCTTGAAGATGTCTTGTACATGCACGAGAGTAATTTGACCGAACAAATGGGCGAGTATGACTTATCTTATATTACCGAAATAATTTACAATCAGAGACAAATCTTTTGCTTTTTAGAAAATCTCGCGCAGATTTCATTACTGGCGCAATGAGCCCAGTATATAATTCTACACACATTAGTCTTATTTTAGCCGAAATTAACGACATTTTACATAAGTTTACTTATATATCAACCGAAGTACGTCAACTCCTGCAAAACAAACAATTTTCTTTCAATCCGCAATTTTTGCTAAACGCGATAAAATCTATCAAGGCAATTACTAATTCAAAGTTGCCAGTACATATGTCAAAAATCAATATCATAACACTACAACAAATTGCAGAAGTTAACGTAGTCTACTTTCGTAAGAACATCATTGTCGAAGTAGTTTTTCCCCTTGTCGCAAGCAGCAATACACAGACTTTCAAATTATATTCGCTGCCAGTATTTCAGTATCCTAACAAAACTAACCAAATCGCTAAGTTCATTAGACCACAAGGTTATTACCTGACTGTGACAGAGGGAGAAGCTACCCATGCCTTTGTAAGCAGGAATTTGATTGATAACGAGTGTAAACGTATTTTTTCCTTCTATCTGTGCCCGCGCCCGACTATACGCAAGCCAAACAATAATTCCTGCGAGTTTAACCTGTTAACATCACCGGAAGAGTCAAATCTTGTATTTTGCCAGCTTGAAACTAGCTCCGAAACTGACTATTATCTTATACCGACGTTACAAAATAATGTTTTGCTATACGCAGTGAATCTCAATACTTCCTTTGATATTAATTGTAACGGCGTAGTACAACCCTTTCCTTTGAATGGTACCGGATTAATACAGATTCCCCAGCCGTGCGAACTTAGAACAAGCCATCATATTTATTTAGGGGCTAAGAAAAAACTAAAGGCGGAAAATTTTGTAATTCCGAAAATCTCTTTGATAACTACAGACAAAATAGTAATGAAAAGCCCAAACACAAATAGTAATCGGAACAGATACGAGCACTCGGACCGAGCAAAATTATTGCACGTATATGTAACTTTAGGTGTAACCATTGTAATCGTTGTCGTATCCGTAATCGCAGTAAGTTGCATACTTTGCGCATATAGAGTGTGCAGTAACAAAGACCGCGACTTCGAAAATATACCAATGCAAGAAATTAATCCACCCCTAACTCCTCAAAAAAGAATGATCTGCAAATCTGCACAGACATTACTTGACGGAAAATATTTTAGGCTACCAATCAACTACGACACTCCTCACTCCCCACCCGTGGCCGTGCAAGTGGTCCCACTCCAAAAATCCGAAACGACAGACACTCCTCCAACTCTTCCCACTCTCTAAAATAAAAAAGGTATAAAAACGCTAATATACCCCCCTGTCGTATCAGACACTCCATAAAATTAGCACGATGAAACTCACGGCAACTGCCACACTCGGCCCGCCATGCAAGAGGGCTAATCGATCCTGGACGACGGAACAGATATGCAACAGTCGGACGTCGGCAGCAACAATGGGACGACTATATGCAAGATGGGAGAACCGGAAGGCCCAGACGAGCATGCAGCATCCCGAACTGCCGCTATTAGACGATGATGGAGGCTGGAACTACCACGAGCTGACCCAGTATATTTTCCAGGAGGCTCATCACGGACACCTGCACTTGAGGTTCCTCTTCGAGGAAACCTATGGAGGAGAGGGATTCGGACGAGCCCCTTTTAATCCATGCCGTGTGTGCGGGCAAGATACCGCACATTGGCAGGGATGCTTCTTCTGCCGAGCACGTATCGCAGCCGCTTCGAAGGATCAACAACTAGCCATGGAGGCCGAATGTGTCCGCCCGGAGCATTTTATGCTCAGTAATGCCCCCTGTGCCAAATGCATTGGCAAGGAGTTTTTATGTAGGTTCCAGAGGAGCTTGCAGGTTCATCGTTTGGAGTTGCTGTAATTCTATCCCCAGTCCTTCCTATTCTTAGAATAATAATAAATAATAATGATAGTTACAAAAAAACAACAATATAAAAAAAAAAAAAAAAAACAAACACACACAAAAAAATAATAATAATAAATATATATATATATGTAAGGTATATATAACAAAACACAAAAAACACAAATATATATATATGTATGTAAAATATATATAACCAAACGCAAAAAACAAACAACAAAAGAAAACACACACATACAAAAATAATATAACAATCTTGACAAATATGTAGAATGATAAGACAAAAAAAACACAAAAAGTATACTCATACCAAAAATTGCAGTAGCGTTCGGAGAACGCTAGTCCCTTGCTCTATCAGCAAAGGACTCCGAGGGGTGGGCATGTCACGTCGATACGAAAGAAAAAGTACGTGACAAATTATAAGTTATGGTAACAAACCGGGTATCGATAATTTAGTTTTCTATTGTACCAACCCTCCCGGGAAGGTTTGTAAATCTATCTAGCGGGATAGATTAGTCTAAGCACGTCTCCATAATATTTCCACGAATATTACTCACCACATATTAAATTAGCGAAAACACAGGAAGGGGCATCTCAGCCTACGGTATACAAAGGCTGGATTGGAATTCGCACAAGCAGTATATAGTATACAGTACGCAGTACACAGTTGACGATTCAGCATTTTGGTAGTTTCGCAAAGTTATTTTTTAAGTCTAACTATCTGGCTACTTAGAACCGGGATTATACTCTGTTAAGTACTATAATTAACTTTAAACAATAAACCTTAAATGAAGCGCAAACACCTGAGACTGTTCGTAAAAAACCTCTTCTGAAATCCAATCCTAATAAGGTAAGAAACTATTTTATCTGCTTAAAACGCCCTACGTATAATAAAGGCGCTATCCCTTTAACCAACCTCTGCTTAACTCCTAACTAAGATCCAACCTTTACCAACGCGACATTACTTGAATATATTATTACGTCTGGCTGTAACATCTCCTCGCCTAGACATAACAGAATCTTAGATAATTAATCTAATAATTGCATTATAAGATTAGGAAAAACCGTTACAAATATGAAAAATTAGTTATAATTCAAATTCTATTAATTAATTTAAATATTTATTTTTAGAAAATACTTCCAAATTTAATCAACTATAAAGTTATATAAAAAAATTGAATAATTTTCTATTGTAAATATTGTAATATTACGTTAATTAACTTTATTAGTTAATAACTTTTGATGACACTATTTGCGATAATTGTATATTGTATAAAATCAACGAATAACAAATTTTGTAAAGTTTACATGTGTTAAAAGCTTAATATTAATGGTTATTTACTTGTAAATTAAGAAAACTCATTTCTCAAAATTCACGAATGTCTCTCGAATGTTCGATGACATCTCTCGTGCAAAAATAAGCGGGAAAATCTATGTATAAATACGCCCACCTTTGCACAGGCTAGCATTCACTTCTAGCCTTGCAAGGTGAGCATATGAGTCTGAATAAACTTGGTTAATACCTACTAAGTTCTTTCTCTCATTGTGATTAACTGAGCAAGACTGTTCCTTCCTTATAATTCGAGCTCGACTTATAGAACATCTCGCACCATAAGAAACTAGGGCATTGTCTGACTTTCCCTGAAACATTATACTTCTTTATATTTGACTTATTTATTATTATTAGAGTACGTTTGATTTATTTATTTATTTTATTGACAAATAGAGTAAAATTATTATTAGAAACAAATTCTTACTCATTAGCTAGACACGAGAGTTCGAATTATTATTATTTATAAGTGATACGAACATCACATTCATCTTTGGCTTTATTTATTTCATTGTTATGTAATGTAATACAATTCGTGTAATTATATTTCTTTATCTTATTATCATCATCATTTCTCTATTTCACATAACTTTTCCTTCTATCTACATGAAAGTAGAAAAGCTTTAAAACGTAATAATTATTTATTATTAGTTTTAGGTGTAGCGCATAAAACTGAAATGAAATTGAAATATAGTTGTAACTAAAACGAACATCGCAATTTAATTTTTGAGATCGCGGCATTTGGTCGAAAAAATTGGCGGTAGAGGGTTAATTTCTTTTTTTCTAGAAATGGGCATGGACCTTTTGTAAATTTAGCTGCCAAAATGTAGTGGCTATACGTCTAAAGAATGAAGTTGGATCCTTACTGATGAATCTAATCCAACAGCACAGGATGAAACGCCTTTAATTTTTGGAATAAATCTCATTTTTGAATCTTGCGAACTATAGCAAGCAAAATAAGTAATAATTATTATTTTTAGGTTGAGCTCATAAAACCGAAATGAAATTAAAATATAGGTAAAAAAGATTTAGTTATCCAATTTTTTCTTAGTTGCATGATCTGTTGCTTAGATCTTTTACTTTCATCTTCTGCTTTCTATATAACCTGTCACGTCGATACTAAGAGAACGCACATGACGGACTATGGTAACTAATCAGGTATCGGTAATATAACTTCCTATCATACTAATTGTCAACTTTCCCGGGAAGATTTGTAAATCTAGCTAGCGAAATAGATTAGGCTAAGCACATTCTCCATAGTATTACCCATCACATCTTAATTTGGCAAAAAAGCAGGGAAGGGGGACGTCAGCCTATAGTATAAAAAAGGCTGGATCAGGATCCGCGAATAGGCAGTAGTAGTTTAGTAATTCTATAGTATAGTACTATTGTATTATTTCTATGTTTAGCTACCCGGTTATTCAGAACCTGAATTGTACTCTAAAATTGTTCTTTCAAATAATAAATCTAAATCAAGTATAAGCACTTGAGACTCATTCATAAAATCTCCTCTAAAGCCCGATCCTAATAAGGTAAGAAACTTAGTTATCTACCTAAACACACCAGATATAATAAAAACGTTATCCCTTTAACCAATCTCTGCTTACCTTCTGACTAAGATCCAACTTTTACCAACGCGACAGTATTTTAAACATTATTGCGTCTAGCCATAACATTTCCTCGTCTAGATATAACATTCCTCTTTAGTATCTCAATTGATTAAGTTATTAACTCATTTGGATCGTTTATATTTTGAATTTCAGACTAGTTTACTTTTTTTAAATATTCCAATTTTCTATCGTAATATTTTCTTAACTTTTCTTTTGACATAAGAGATTTTCTTACACTATACATACAGCGTCTTGCATGTTTCTTATGAGATTTGACAAATATTTATTAAACGATGAAATCTGTTTTGAAATTTTTTATAATTCATTAAATGAAAATTTGGGTGGATAAGCACAAAATAGTTTATGTAGGGTAAATCTATTTAGACGCTGGTACTACAATGGAATTACGCTAATTCTGATAGTCTATCCTATTGAATATTTAAAAATTTTATTTATTGGAAAAATTTTGCAAATATTTTAAAAGAGGATGATGGACTCTTTCTAGAAATCATTCGGTCGAGAGGGAAATGCTGTCGTTTTTACTTTGGAAAATTTTAATATGAGTGCAAGAGTTTTTAGAATTTTGTTCGCGAACACGAAAGCGTCTTTACTAAAGAGTGTTTACTAAAAGAATTAGGATAAAAAATTAAAGGATAGCTAGTTAAAAGATTTGAGGTGTGGACAGTGATTCAAATTGGACATCGCATATTTGACCCTCCAAATAAACGCACTTTCGCGAGTATTGTCATTCTACTATCTGTTAACGATGGGATGTATTGTCTTCTCTATAATTGGAACTCTATGGACTGCTTTGCCTTGTATTGCTACGATCAATAATAATTAAGAACCATTGATCCCGGTCTTTTATACCTATATCTGAAAAACGAAAGCGCTCTCTCTTTTTTTTTATAATTTTGGAGGTAGAGGATAAAAATAGCCAATGAAGTGTCTCCACGAGGGTTATTTGCGCAAATCGGTATAATGTGTGATATCAGTACATAATTAGCTACTAACAGGTACCAGTCGAGTAAATAGCAAACAAGTATTATTAATAATCATGATGATAGCACAGGTTTACAAAATAAAAAAAGTTGATGCCTATTTGACCAGACCATATAACTTTTATGTATTTCGATGCGCTGAATACGAATCCGAGGTCCGTTGATCTCCATCACGTCAGGTTCAAGGTCTTTCGAAGGTCAAATGTATTTAATACAACGGAATTTAAAATTTGACTACGGATTCGGAAAGAGCGGGAAATTTTACGTTCAAATACATATTGTTGGTCTTTTCCAACATGACCTTTAAAGGACATCTAGAGCTCAAACAAATAATAAATAGACCTTATTTGCTTTTTATCCATATGAACTAGTTTTTGAGACATCCGATGGGCTTCTATTGTATACTGTCATGTATCTTTGTATTCCGAATACAAACCTGGAATCCACTTGACCTCATCCAGTTAGGATCAAGGTCATTTCAAGGTTAATTCGTTAATTTTGCACAAAAAAACAAATATAACCCTAGTCTTTGAACCCTGGTTGCTTTAACACTAGAGCCCTGCAACTCTGCGTAACTATAACCCTGGACTCTCAACCTCCGATCTCCGTATCTTAATTTTCTCAGCCCCGAGTCCGGTAACCTGCAACTCTACAACCCCGACCTTCACATCCTAATTTCATGAGCCCCTGATGCGATGAACTTCGATCTATATCGCGAAAGGCTTTTGAGCGTACAGAGGCGAGGGGCCTTGAGGACATCTAGCGCATACTGGACGGTCTCGAGGGAAGCTATTCTGGTTGTCGATGGTGTAATCCCCGTAGATTTTCTTGCTAGGGAGCGCAAGAGGATCTATGACAGAAGGTTAAACGAAAATAAAGTAGAAGTAGCCAAGGAGAAGAGTGATAGAATAATAGAGGTATGGCGAGAACGGTGGTCGAGAGATGGTAAAGGAGTATGGACGAGAAGCTCAATTCCTGACATTAAGGCGTGGATGGAGAGGAGCTTCGGAGAAATGAACTTCTACCTTACGCAGATGCTTACGTGCTATGGGTACTTCAAATGCTACCGGGATTCTCCGAA
Organism: Phymastichus coffea; assembly: GCF_024137745.1. Lineage (NCBI taxonomy): Eukaryota > Metazoa > Arthropoda > Insecta > Hymenoptera > Eulophidae > Phymastichus > Phymastichus coffea. Next base: position 1,083,044 of record NW_026706824.1, on the reverse strand, counting down.
TAGTAAAGTAGAGAACAGAGTTCTAGATAAGAGGATTCGCTTGCTTTTTACCAGCGCATAAAAAATCCCAAACATGGCATAGCAAATTCTACACGCCCCGACCTTGATATTCTCGAAATCGAATTGAAATCCAATCGAAATTTAAGATCTTCTAACTTTCTAAAGTCAGTTAAAGGTATGAAAATCAGGAAATCTCTGAAATTTATATTAAGTATTTCAATGTCATGGTGAAACAATCATTTTTTATGATAATCTCATGGAGGGTACTTCTTAACATCGAGGTTTATGTCTCTTACTCTGTTAAGCCACCACTCTTCAATGTAAACGTGCTTTCTTGCTAGGTCTACATCTTTCATCGAATGTTCTTTTCAGCGCTTTTCTCTTGTGCTTAACTGAAGTATCCCTCTTAAGGTTCCAGCAGTAATCTGACATCCCAAAATCCTTGATAGCGCCTTTCCATCTCTTTAATGTCTTGATGAAATCTTTCACCTTGCTCTTCACTATAATCTCCTAGATTTTCTGGAAATTTGTCCAAATGAGAATCTAAAAAGTGGAGCTTCAGACTCATGAGACATTGAACAGCTTTGTAGTTTACGACCAAGTCGTTGACTATTTCTTTATAATTTTGATCTCTGTTGTTACCTAAAAATTTCGTACAAACGTCAATAAAGCTCTGCCAAGCTTTTCGTTCATCTTCTGACATTCTATTCGGGAATTCGAGATCTTTTATGAGTTCTCTTATTTGAGGTCCATCAAAAATTCCCTCTTTGAGTTTTGCTTCGGATAACTTTGGGAATTTCAAGAAGAGATATTGAAAAGCTTTACTATCTCTTTTCTTTAAAGCTTTTACCAGCTGTTTAATCAAGCCTAATTTTATATGAAGAGGAGGCAGTATTATTTTATCAGGATCAACCAATTTATTGCATTTGAGATTTTTGTTCCCTACAACAAAACTATCCCTTGCTGGCTACTCCTTTACATCATAATGCTTTTCACGAGCTCTGCTATCCCATTCACATAGAAAACATGGGTATTTCGTAAAATCAGATTGTTGTCCCAAAATGATTGTTTCAACTTTTAAATCCGTGCAGATTTTCCATTTATACAACTCGTAATTAATTTCATTAAGTAAATATTCCATATTCACGTAATTTTCATCCATTGTCGTAGAGTGAGCCAATGGAACAGAAGCTAGTTTATTTCCATTGTTTAGTAATACAGCTTTAAGGCTTCTCTTAGAAGAATCAATAAATAACCGCCATTCTTTAGGATTATGTTCAACTCCAAATGTTCTAAACAACCCGTCTATATCACTACAATATACCAAAGAACCACCTTAAACAAAATATTTTCGAAAAAGCTCATCTCTGTTTCTGTAGTATGTTACTTTTGTTTTTTTGTGTAAACAACCTTTTTCTTTCAGCCGTGATGCCAATAGTTCCGATTGCGCTTTAGATAGCCCTAAATCTCTTACCAAATCGTTGAGTTCACTCTGATTGAACTTTGAAGGGGTTATCTCATTACCCGTTGTACTAACATCACAATCAGTTTCTTCGTCATCTTTTTCGTAACATTCTCGGTCATTCATTTCATCATGTTCTGCGTCATCTTCTTCTTTATCTTCTTTGTCATTTTCTTGGTTCGTGTTTCCCAAAGATTCTGTAATGTTTTCATCACTTATATCGATTTCCATTGCTTCATCTTCATCATGACTGATATCGCTTACTAACTAAGACTGGCATTGTGACAGACAAAGTAGTTGTGTAAGGCACAGATCGAATGTTTCTTGAATTAAATCCAAATTTGGTGTTTATACAAAAATAGCAATCATTATCATGATCTCGAGGTGCGCGCCAAATCATAGGCGATGAAAATATCATTTGTCGCTCTCCACTTTTCCAACGTCTTAAACGTGAATCGCAAACTCGACAGATGAGTTTTGGAATCCAGGGTTGGTTTAGATCCACATCAGTGGTTTTAAAACACTCGTCGTAGATCATGCGAAGTTTCTTAGAGAAAGAAATTAAGTTTCTATGAACATTGTATTTGCCGCAAAGAACACAGAAACTTTTTGAGCACTCATCCATTTTTGCAGATCATAAATCAAGTCCTGCTGTATTTGTACAAAATAACTAAACAAAAACTGGAGTAATCGCTGCTGCACCGGATATCCAACTATCCTGAAAAGGACCGTCGGACGGAGCCGCTGCTGTACCGGATATCCAACTATCCTGAAAAGGACCGTTGGACGGAACCACTGCTGCACCGGATATCTAACTATCCTGAAAAGGACCGTTGGACGGAACCACTGCTGCACCGGATATTCAACTATCCTGAAAAGGACCGTCGGACGGAGCCACTGCTGCACCGGATATCCAACTATCCTGAAAAGGACCGTTGGACGGAACCACTGCTGCACCGGATATCCAACTATCCTGAAAAGGACCGTTGGACGGAACCGCTGCTGCACCGGATATCCAACTATCCTGAATAGGAATTTCGGACGGAGCCGCTGCTGCACCGGATATCCAACTATCCTGAAAAGGACCGTCGGACGGAGCCGCTGGTGCACGCTTATAGTTTATAGGACTCGGTTATTAAGGAAAATGTAGTATTAGGGATTTGGTGTAAGATGTCTCAGAGTTAAGTGCTGGGGAGTTAAGAACATTGGAGTATGGGAATCGGGTCTTAGGATTAAGTGCTCGGTGGTTATGGAATTGAGGGTATGAGGGATTGGTTCAAGGCGTTTTATGGTCAAGTTTCTGGGGTTTTAGGAAATTAGGATGCGGAGGTCGAAGGTCATAGAGAGTTGCAGGGCTCTAGTGTTAAAGCAACCAGGGTTCAAAGACTAGGGTTATATTTATTTTTTTGTGCAAAATTAACGAATTAACCTTGAAATGACCTTGATCCTAACTGGATGAGGTCAAGTGGATTCCAGGTTTGTATTCGGAATACAAAGATACATGACAGTATCCAATAGAAGCCCATCGGACGTCTCAAAAACTAGTTCATATGGATAAAAAGCAAATAAGGTCTATTTATTATTTGTTTGAGCTCTAGATGTCCTTTAAAGGTCATGTTGGAAAAGACCAACAATATCTATTTGAACGTAAAATTTCCCGCTCTTTCCGAATCCGTAGTCAAATTTTAAATTCCGTTGTATTAAATACATTTGACCTTCGAAAGACCTTGAACCTGACGTGATGGAGATCAACGGACCTCGGATTCGTGTTCAGCGCATCGAAATACATAAAAGTTATATGGTCTGGTCAAATAGGCATCAACTTTTTTTATTTTGTAAACCTGTGCTATCATCATGATTATTAATAATACTTGTTTGCTATTTACTCGACTGGTACCTGTTAGTAGCTAATTATGTACTGATATCACACATTATACCGATTTGCGCAAATAACCCTCGTGGAGACACTTCATTGGCTATTTTTATCCTCTACCTCCAAAATTATAAAAAAAAAGAGAGAGCGCTTTCGTTTTTCAGATATAGGTATAAAAGACCGGGATCAATGGTTCTTAATTATTATTGATCGTAGCAATACAAGGCAAAGCAGTCCATAGAGTTCCAATTATAGAGAAGACAATACATCCCATCGTTAACAGATAGTAGAATGACAATACTCGCGAAAGTGCGTTTATTTGGAGGGTCAAATATGCGATGTCCAATTTGAATCACTGTCCACACCTCAAATCTTTTAACTAGCTATCCTTTAATTTTTTATCCTAATTCTTTTAGTAAACACTCTTTAGTAAAGACGCTTTCGTGTTCGCGAACAAAATTCTAAAAACTCTTGCACTCATATTAAAATTTTCCAAAGTAAAAACGACAGCATTTCCCTCTCGACCGAATGATTTCTAGAAAGAGTCCATCATCCTCTTTTAAAATATTTGCAAAATTTTTCCAATAAATAAAATTTTTAAATATTCAATAGGATAGACTATCAGAATTAGCGTAATTCCATTCCATAATTTTTTATTTTGTAAACCTGTGTAGTTAATAAAATGCGGGATTCATTCAGTCTTCTAAATCTATTGAAAAATTAGGATAATTTATCAAATATTTAGAAACAGTGCTTGTCAATTTACAATTATTGGTTTTTCTCCCCTAGATCTTTTTTTTCATTATTTTTGATTTTACTTATTGTTCGTTTAATCTTATTATCTTGGTATCATGGCTGAGTATCTCGGTGGGATTGAGTTTTTTGCTCTCTTTGTCTTTTGGTCTCTAGTAATAGTGTAAAATTATTTATCCTGGTTTATTTAATATGTCCGTTAGTTTCACCCTTCATTTTTGTACCTTGATATTATTATCTGCATCTGCTGATTGGAACGACAGTCATGGTTTGTGATGAGTTATTATCACAAAGTTATTGACACATATATAGTTTCTGATAATTTCAATTAACTCCTTTTTGCTTCTGTTAGTAGGTGTATCAATCCATAATGTAGAATTTTTTCTTCTCTACGCATTGGACAGTCCTCTATTTCTCCAATGATTTCTGACATGTCTTCTATATCAAGCCTGAGACAGTTGATCTGGTTGGCTGCTTTATTATATTTCTCTTCGGCTTTAGCTTTGATATTGTTTTTGAGCGTTATATGAAACACCGAACAATGTAATTTTCATCTGCTTTTTTAGACTCGACTCCGAGAGCTATGCTGACGTTTCCAATGAATAGCTCTATATTAAACTGGTAAATTGGATGGGCTTATCTTTCCGTATCCGTGTTGTTATCACAGGTCTAAGCTATTATGTTTCCTCCCTCAATAAATCCTCATATAAGAACATTATTTCGTCATACGTTGTTATCTCTATGAGAGTAGAGTATAGTTTCTCAGTATCATTGTCGTTTAATATAATAGACTCGTGCATAGAGTAGTTACTTGTAGTCTTTTCTATTGGTTAGATAGCTGTTTTATCGGATCAATTAAGATGGATCCTGTTGATGGATCATTTTAAAGATAACAGAAATATACAACTTTTATCTTTCGATTTTTAAGATCTGCATAGCCTTTCAAAGTTATAACCAATTTAATATAAAAAAAATTTATTTATAATAATTTTATTTATATTATGATTATTATGATTATTTAATACAATTAAAATATTTTTTCAACAGAATTATAAATTTTGATTTTCTTTAACTTGAAAAAAAAATTTTTATTCGAACTTATTTTACATGAAATTTATATTTTTCATTTAAAATGATATTTATGTTCTTTTTATAACTTTTTTGTATCTTTATGAATTTTTCAAATATTTGAACTTCAAAAAAAAACAATCAATTTTTTACTAATATACTTGTAAACCGAGTAAAAATTGATGTATAAACTTGCTTGATTACGCATTTTCAAAACAAAAGCATGAGCTTTTAAATTTCGTTGACATTTTTAAGTCGCGATTATATTATCGGTTCAAAAATTATACAAAGTTTGATGAGGGTTAAACATTTTGATATTTTATTATCATTTTATTGTTAATAAAACATATTTTCTAGTTTTTTTAGTGCGCAATAGTTATTTTTTAAAGCTTTGGACACACGGAAGACATTCATGTAGGAGTTTTTAAGCTGTGATAATTATTCGCCAAGATATAAAACTTGCGTGTTTTCCAGATTTTTTTCCTAAGGTAGGCAGAAGCTTGTGACGGGGAATGTATGTTCCGATTGATCGGACAGCTGGCAACTATATTTTTATTTGGTTTTATGTTCGGCAATATAAATTTTCGCTTGTTCGCGGTTTCGCCCTTTACATCCTGGTTCTTCGCACAATGTAAGATGATCTTCCTGTATCGGTAGTGCAAAACTTCATCTTGACAAATGTTATATCTGTTTCAATTTGTGGTGGCTTTGTTTCTCCATACGAAGGATTCCTATCTAGTTTTTTCACATTTTCGGCGCATTTTGTAATCACATATATATACTACCCTGCACATGCTTTTTCCTATCTAAACTTCATAAAATAATAACCTAATAAGATGTTCAAAGTTTTGCCTGTCGGTGAAAAATGGTTGCACCTCAAAGAACTCAATGGATTTAGGAAGCTCATTAGAAAAAGCTTGGAAATAAGGTAATTTTGATGAAAAGAAATAAAAAAATTAATTTTTCAGATATAAAAAACGAAAGGCAAGATATTCATTTTTCTTTGTTTTCTGTAACGGGGTGGATTAGCTAGTGCAAATTGTGTTTCTTAAAGAACAAACTCTCACGATGCAGAGCTAACCGCCGGTATGTTCATCACGTATGAGTATACCTGTATTCGCCTTTACGTTTGATACTTTCGTTTCGATGTCTCCTTTTCCAATAGATTTGAACTCACCTTAAGTCACCTAACTTATGACACTTGATTTATCTTAGGTGTGAGTGACCTAATACTTACTCCAGCTATTCACTAGATAAAATCGGTTTGAAAAAATAATCAGTGACGGATCCGTCAAACTAAAGGGAACGAAATAACGTAATGCGGCGAATTACGAACGTCAGCCGTAATTGCTGTTGGCAAATGAATTCTTCCCCTGGAAAGGCTGCGCGGATCCTCCTCGCTACAAAATCGGCTAATGCTGCACAATGCTGCTGTTTTACTTGCTGCTGCTGTGATTACTGCTAATTTTATTCTGCCTCTCCTCGCTGCCACTCACGCACGTACAAAACCAATAAATTTTCTAGATCGGCAAACAGCGAAAGCACAATTAAGAAAATTTTGGCGCTTTCCCGAACAACAGCTAAGACTTAACTGAAAAGTGAACTCTCGCGCGCTCCCTCTCTCTCTCTCTTAGACGTTCGCTCTAGCATCGCGAGTGCTACCGAATCGCGAACGTATCGATTGATCGATTCGAAGTTGAAGTACATATAATCGATTCCTATTTTAGTTTCGTATATCGAATCTTAAATGAACTTACCGGAATTAAAAGTGGTAACCCAAAATTTTCCTTACTATAATATTATATTAGTATATTGTAACGGGGGAGGCTATCTAACAAAATGGGAAATTTATTTAAGCAAACTCTCACGATGTAGATCTAACCGCCATCCGTTAAACACGTATAGTTGTACGTGTATCTGCCTTTACGTCAGATGATTTCGTTTAAGTGTCTTCTTTCCAACTGAGTTGAACTCACCTTAAGTCACTTGACTTGTGACACTCGATGTATCTTAGGTGTGAGTGGCTTTATGCCTAATCCGCTAAATCCCCTAGATGAAATCGGATTAAGACTTAAGCCTTTATAAATCGTTTAAGCTAATAGGAAATGAAAAAACGTAAGCGGCGAATAAAATTAACTAACTTTAATTAATAAAAACTACAGTCTTTTATGGACCGAAAGACTAACGCACGCGAATAGGATATACAATCAATTATTATAATTCGGTGAGAGAGAGAGAGAGAGAGAGAAAATTCGAAAATTACCGCGAAACTAACGCTCGGCGCGAATACAAAAATATTCGATATCGCGGTTGACAAAACACTTCCGAGCGTATTTTGTCACGCAATAATAAAGGGAGGTGCACCTATCCTGCGGTGCAATTATGGTGATCAGCCGTAATTGTTGATGAGGAAAATCAACTGCCGATGCTCCTCCAATTAATCAGCTGCGCTGCCTCGCTCTCTTATCAGCTACAATTTGCTGCTGCTAATCTGCTACTGCTTCCTGCTTTTGCTATTGCACTGCCGCACGTAAAATTGTTCCAGCAAAACTTTGTAAAACGGCGAAACACAGTGCAATAACGATTTAGCGGTATTGTCATGAAAACAGCTGAGACGTAACTGCCTATTTCAAATGCTCGCGCGCCCCCTCCTCTCTTAATTATTCGAACTAACGCGCGAGTAACAGAATCGCGAACGGATCGATTAATTGAATCGACTACCGTTGCAATATTCCATACTACAATAATATATATTAAGTATTTTTATGAAAAAAATGTATTGTTCTTCAGTAGCTCTAAAGCTTATAATCTACACATCCTACAAAAACACTTTTGTAGAAAAAAAATGTTTCTTTTTACACAAGGTATATAAAAATAACATTAGAATGAGTTTTATAAAAAGAAGTTTTTCAGCTTTATAATCTAAATAGAAATATTTTTTTTTTAATACTTTTTAATTTCAACGTATTTGACAAAATATATTTGTAAATCAAAAGTTTCTTGTTATTTATTGTAATAGATAAATGAATTGTTAAACTTCTATGGATCAAGGCGTATTTCTAAACATAATTATTTCCTAGAATATGCATACAACATTTGTATTTCCAAAATTGTTCCGTGATAAAATTTAATTGTCTGAAATTCTTCTTTTCAGTCAGCAGTTTGTTCATCGATGTTGCAAATAAGTCTATGTAAATTGTAATTGAAAATATGGCTAAGTTAAAGAATTTATCATTAGCTGTTCGCAATCATATTTTTGATCTGCATAAAATACACATCAAGGGAATTACAAAAATAATAAATATTAATAGGCGGACTGTTCATTTGAATGTAAAAAAATTAATGGAAACTGACAGTAAAGAAAACAATTGTAGAAAATAGAAAAGGAAAGTAAGTGCTTAAGAAGATTACATTCAGAGGATAAGTCTATGAAATTGAAATATGAGTGTCTAAAATGGTGTCTTATAAGGTGTCTGAAATAACAATAATTACAATTTGCAGAAGACTCAAAGAAAATGGACTTTATGGAGGAGCAACTATTAAGGCACCTCTATTAAGAAATGTAAATATGAAAAAGAGATTGAGATAGGCTAAAGGATACCAGCATTGAACGATGGATGAATGAGAAAATAGTATTATGGAGTGATATGTCTAAATTTGAGATCTGTGGTACCAAAAAAAAAGTTTATGTACAAAAAATTGATAAGTTATTAGATTGTATTTAGCGTGATGGGAATTCCATTCATTTTTCAACGCAATAAGAATCCTAAGCACTGCGTAAAAATTATTTAACGACCCTTCAAAAGCAAAAGAAATTCAGTATAATGGAGTGGCCACTGCTAAGTCCTGGTCTGAATCTAATATAATTATTTTGGAAAGAACTTAATTAGTCAGTAAGAAAATATCACCCTTCTTCTACTTCATATTTGTGGAGCATTTTATAAGAAATATGGAGAAAAATTCACTTTAGAATTTTAGAAAAATTAATTAATAGGATGACGAAACTTTGTAAAACTTATAAAGTTCATTATTTCGATCGAAAAAATATTCAAAATTGAAATTTCTTTTTGTGGACCACAATTTCCTACATTTAAATTTATTTATTACATGTAGTTTACATTTAAAAGAAAAATTATGATCACATAGCTTTTGCTTGAAAGCGTCAACTCTTGCGAACTAATCGTCATATAAAATCGATGCTAAAGTAAGAGAATTTGATGACGTCACATTATGAGCTACACTGGGACTTGTACTTAAATCCGGCCTCAGTCTGTTTACTCCGCTTAGATGTTTAACGAAATTCGATTTACTGATTCCGCAAAGAGCGTTGTACACATACATCGCCGCTGAAATTCGCGAAAGAAATAACGAAAGCAATTGTGATCGGAGATTCGCCAAAAAAAAAAAACGAATAGGATCAAGTGCGAACAAGCTTGACGTCATTTTAAATAGTATTTCTTAATTAATGGTCAAATGATTACAAAAATAATAGAAGTGTTTTAAGCATGGTAAGCGGTAAATGAGAGTGATACAAAGCAAGAAAACCGTGCAAAGAGGGAGAGAATATTCTTACAAACACAGCTAAATGCGCCACTGTTGTGCCCCCTACGAGTTATTAAAGGGTTCTATTTCGGTGAAGGAATCCGGCGCTGACTCCCATAGGCGCGAATCTACCGCGATAACGGAGAAGGTGAAGAGAGGAAATCGAAAGAATTATAAAAGGCGATCCCTTTATTTACACTATCGAAATAGTATATGCATGGTTTCTTACAAATCAAGATGGTGAGCGCGCACGCTGAAATCATAAAAACGCGACAGTAGGCGACGGTTAGGAGCGTATTCGCTCAATGTATGTACGCGATGAGTCAATACTATTTAGGAGCGGGTTCGCTCAACTATTATACGCGACGAATCAGTTCGTGGCGTTGCACCGGGAGAGAGCTGGTGTGAGAGAGAGAGAGTCCGCAAAACAAATACTAAAATCGGACCCACCGGGTAGCCTCTCCCGCGGCTCGCTGGTGGGGAGTCGGCGTCTGCGGAATCGCAGTCCCGCAGGCAGTAGGGTTCGCTGGATCACCGGCGGGGCTTGTTGGCTGCTGGCGGCCGGGATCTACCTCTGGATCGTCGAATGATGCTAGCGGTTAAGGCTGCTCAAAGCAGCCGGAGATTTACCACACAGGAGACTCCATTCACTGATTCATGGCTTGCTCACTTTCGGCCGGTGCACCGTCATTCTATATTCTAGGCCGTGACCTGATTAGTCAGTAGTCACTCCTCAACTGCCCGTTAATACTTCTTCGTTCCGCTCTGCCATCTTCTCGCGGCGCGAACCGCGCTTTCCGAGTTCTCGCTTATTCTTTTTCCTCTCTCACTCTCTCTCAGGCTCTTCTCGCTCTCGCTCTCTCTTGCGCCGTCTTCTCCGCCGGCCGCGCTCTCCCCTCTCCAGACTCTGCAACGACACGAGCGCGTGAATGCTATGTCAATCATAGCCATGTTCGGCCGCTACATCCGTGCGAGGAGAGTGCTGTGCACAGGGCTAGCGAACATCGATATCAGCCCTATCACAAGAGAAAGACAGAGAGAGGGATATAACTAAGAAAGTACTTACTTACAAATAACTCGATTCACTGTTGTTTTCGCGCAAGAATAATATCTCTATTGGCCGAGAGATCGTTAAATAGTTGTACAGTATTAGTATAACGATAGTTGAAAATAATTAACTGATCAACAGCTAGGATGCGACTATCACGATGATTATTTCCTTTTCCTCTATAAATTGCTAGTCTGTCTATTCGATGTATGATTTGCACACACTTATCTGCGACACTCGCTATATAAAAAATCGAGACAGTTTTTATCAATATCGATCCGACTTAGCTAATGAACTATGAAAAGAAAGGTTCTTTTTTTCTTTCTTTCTTCTCGCTTGTCTACTGATGTTCCGTTGGTTACTCCTAAATCTACCGCTGTCTTTTTCTTTTTAACTTACCTGTGTTCCTCTGCAGCACGGAACTAGTTTTTATTACACAGTAAGGAACGTAAGAATATACAAGAATATAATAATCATAATAAATATATTTATATAGCAAAAGAGCGAGAGAGGTATATAATGAGGTTAGTTTTCACTCGTTATAGTATATGATTTATTTTTGTTACCTGTTGCTACCGATCTATTTTGTTCTATTGTTGTTATCGATAGTGTTTATAGTTGCGATAAATAAATATTTCTTTGGGTACAAAGAAATATAATTAATCTATAAGTTAGTATAACATTAGAATAGTCAACATGCCCTCAACAACGTCTGCTATTAAACTTCTTACCTGTCTTAGTTTCTTTATGTATTCCTTAACTGACATGTTTTCGCCATCCATCTCTGGGGCATAATGTACAACGTCTTATAATTATAGTTTTAATAGGTGTACGTGCGCCATGTTTATAAGATTTATTACGATTGGAACTGTTATGTTAAAATTCTTCTGTACCGGTCTTTTTTTATTATTTTGAAAGAGGGAAAGAGAAAGAAAGTATTTTTATTATTTCTTTTGATATAGTACGTGGTTTGACTCATTTGATTTTACAGTAGCTACAAAATTATCTGAATTACTTGTGTTTGCTCTGTTCGTATTGTCTTTCAACTTAATTAGAGTAGCTATTTTACTTGTAATATCTTAATTTTGTGTATTATTTACCGCATCAGCGAATATACTTCTCGACGTTCTCAATATTAGACTCTACTCGCTGAAAATTCCTCCAAAATCTAAATATCTCTCGTTTTTTTTTTAAATCGAATGACTGGTTGAGATAAATGAGTGTATATTTGATCAGGTATGTATTGAATCCTACGTATGATTTCTTACTCAGATAATGGGTTAACTGTTATTTTAGTCTTTTTTGTTGTTCTTGATTTTTGTAATTTTTTACTTCTCCTAAAAGCTAATTCATGTAGGTGTTCTTTCATAAGTTTCTCCAATGATGGGCTTATACGACTTGATATTGCGTAAGATTTCTGTTGCTGAATGATTTCTCCTACGTTTCATTAGGCTTCTTGCTTATTCAAACATTTCTCAATCGGTACAAAAATATACCGACTTATTAAATTAAAATAATAGACAAAATGGAGATGAAAAACCAATATATCTTATAGCTTAGAAAGAAGAGAAAAAAAGAAGAAAAAGAAAATAAAGAACAGTATTTGACCTACTAACAGCAAATAATTTCGGTCTCCTTGACTAATTCATTTCCTTGTACTTTATTCTCTGTCTTTGCATAATTGGAGATTTCGAAGTCAGTCACCGCGTCGTACGTAACCGAAGAAGGTAGTGAGCAATACTTGCCTTCGTAATACGACACCTAAATACGATTGCGCAACTCTATCAATAGTAATATGTTCATGTGATGTATATTTTATTAATAAGACTGATAAAGGAATATGTTTTGGTATAATATTTGTTAGAACGTGAGAAATGTAAGAATAATTCTTTGTTTTTCATTTATAAAATCCTAATTTAAGCCATTGGCGTACACAAAACTAAAAATCAAACCATCCAATTTTCTTGTCGTGAAATCTCCTTTAAGTATATTAGTATATTGTATTTTTCAACGGATGCATCTTTAGTACAACGATTTTTAACAATATTGTGCTCCGTGAATTATTATGAAGACTGTTGATCAGTAAGCTTATTAATACAAGTATTAATAATACTAATATTATTTATTGACTCGCTGTTGTTATTAATATCATTAATATATTAATATACATTAATCTATTCATATAGAGATATTAATATCATTAGATGCAGTAATATTGGAAAAACAATTAATTGATCCGGCTGGAAATCTTCGTACAAATGTTGGTTTCGCAATGTCGTTTTCCAAATTATTCATTTCTTGCTAGATTACTGATTTTGATTTTTATTGATGAGGGCGATAAAACTTTTTCCAAAAACTCACCTTTGTACTCCGGTACGGTTGTGCCTGCCGTCCTTAGAAATGAACCCTGGGTGTGTCATCCTCCACTTGGAATCAAGTAAACTTCGCTACTAGGAGACAAGTTCTTACATATGGACATGGGTGTGCTTGGGAGTATAGCACGTCGAAGGCTCTGCGACGCAGCGAGTACAGTAGTTGAGGCCTCATCACCCCGTTGTAGATGTTACAAATGAGGCTGCTACTGTCATCTTCAAAATGCTAAAATATGAGGAGACCTTTCTCGAGCCAGTCCTGCAACTCCTTGTCAATTCGTAAAGCTGCTGCGATGTCACGTTTCAAAAACTCGGAGGCTATGCTAACCATGCAAGTGCGTGATAAGGTATCAATCTAAATATTTTTCTCTCCTTTGACTTGCTGGAAGTTCATATTAAATTTCACAAGAAAATGTAGATACCTCTACTGCGGTCTTGTGAAAAGATTGCTATCATACATATTTTCTCCATGACAATTTTATAGCTCTATATAGTTGCATAGATGAAGTGTGATCTATATCATACAGCAAACAGGAAAAGCTCTAGAGATCTAACGATAATTATGAGATTTTTTAATGTATGTTTCAGGACAGATTTGTATCTGGGAACTACAGCTCTATCCTGATAGTTTTTGATGAGTAGTTTTTGATAATCGTTCAATAAGTCCGTGACTTGGAAGAAAGTGGTGTTATCGTAACGTATTTTACACTGTAAGAGTATCTAGTTTAGTCATCTAATATAAGTTCGTATACAAAGATTCAAGTCAGTACGGTCATTTGGAAATTTTTTGCATATAGTCATTTGCATATAGTTTTTCATTGTGTAAGCAAAATTATCGAACAAAATGAGTGTCGTGTGCTTATTTAACATTATTTTCTACGGGGAAAATCAATCAAAGAAACTGAAGAGAAGCTTGATAAATATTATGGAGACTCTGCTCAATCGCATGGTAAGATTCAAAAGTGGTTTACTGAATTTTGTTGTGGTCATAAGAGCACAAATTATATTGAGCATCCTGGCCGTCCAAAGTTACTCAAGACATGATCAATAAAGTTCATGATATTGTACTCGCCAATCATCGATTGAAAGTGTGTGAGATCAGTGAGGCTATTAAGATTTCAGTAGGATGCACATGAAATATATGAAGTTTTGGGCATGAGAAAGTTGTCTGCAGGATGAATGCAGCGCTTGCCCACAGTTCATAACAAGCGAGCTCGTATGGTTGCGTCTGAACAATATTTGAGCATGTTTCAACGTAATCCAAAGGATTTTTCGTGACGCAACATTCCTGTTAATGATACATGGATTAATTATTATACACCAGAAAAAATAGTCGAAAATGTGGACTAGACCAGGTAAATTTGCGCCGAAAAAAGCGAAGATGGTACGATCAGCCGGAAAAGTCATGGCTACAATTTTTTGACACTCAAGTGGTATAATATTAATAGAATACCTACAGAGCGAGAAAACTATTACACGAGAATATTATGTCTCATTTACATACAGATCTGATACTATACTGAAGGAAATGCGGCTTCACCTGGCGAAAAAAAAGTTCTTTTCTACTACGACAATACACCAGCTCAAACGAGTTCCATTGTAACGACTAAATTATTTGATTTACGCTATGAAATACCTCCTCATCCACGTTAGTCTTCAGACTTGGCCCTTTTCCATTATTTATTGTTTCCCGATATCAAAATTTGGGTTGCGGGTAAAAGATTTTCATTCAATAAAGAGATAATTGCTACGAAAAATAGATATTTTGAGGAGTTTGATAAAAGTTATTTTTCAGAGGGCTCGAAAAAGCTTGATAACTGCTATAATAAATATATAAAGTTGAAAGAGTATTTAATTAAATAGTGTTTTATTATTTAAAGTCACGGACTTATTGAACAACCCTCATATAAATAGATTAATTTCATTATAATTATTCTTTTTACTGTTCGACTAAATAATTTATATAGAAGGAACGCTTCGTAACGTGTTCGGCTTAGCTACTAATTTAGAAAAATGAATGGATGCATCGGAGAATTGAACCTGCGTTCTCTGCGTCGACAGGCCGGTACCATTGGAGTCACTGCGACGTGTACCTTGTACAGTTCTCAGTACGTATATATACTAGCTACATATTGGCATACGGCATGAACATACTCTTTCTCTCTCTCTCTCTCGTTGTCATTTTGGTATATTAACTATGTATCTAAAGGCTCAGAAAGGGTAGCGTGAATATACTTATTCACTATCAAAACTGTCTGATAGAAGTTTGTTATCATTAGATTAAGTCTTGGTTAAGATGAAACCAAAAAAAATCTTAGATGGTTGAGCTGAGAAGGCGTTGACTTAAAACAGGATTGGGAATATTGCTACTGATCACTTTGTTATTTCACTGGAAAAGCCTTTGGAAAATCCACTGGAAAACTTCAGGAAACTCTCTAAGTTTGGCAACAAACACTGATAGGTCTAGATATTCTTCTTGGAAAAGCCTTGAAAAATAATACTAAAGGGCTTCATGAAAGGTGACTGGAAAAGCCTCAAGAAAAGTCACTGGAAAAACCTCTGGAAAGGTCACTGGAAAAACCTTTGGAAAGGCCACTGGAAAAACCTCTGGAAATGCCTCTTTAAACTCTCCTAGTTTGAAAGCAAGCACTGGTAGTTAAAGGTGAACTTTTATCGCTGATAGAAGGCTGGAAAGCCTCAGAGAGATCTGAACCTGGTTGACCTGCTAAAATAATGGGACTAAATGATTGTGCGCACTGATCTTTATACTTTTGCTCACAGCGCTGAGTGCACTTGCTTTCCCTATGTTAAATTTCAGGAAAAGGGATAAGTCCATAATGGATCGCCCTCTGGTGATATCTGAGATCAATTCTGGGTGAATGTGTGACGTCAGAGAAGATTTGATTTCAGTTACTATAATACTTGTAATCCAAAATATACAAATATCATCAACAATCGTGTTGTGAGTTAACAAGAAGCAAGACTTGACCTGTCGTTGTTGTACAAGGGCGAGATAGGAGATAAGGCCAAACATTTACTCTTAATGTTTGTAAAGTCATGACGTCACAAATGCTTATTGTGGGCTCGTCGATTTGAGTGAAAAAGAAGTCAGCCACACAGAAAACCTATATTGTGAATATCACCTATATTGTGAATAACAATAGTTAGTGTTATTAGGAAAACCTTCTCTCGTTTCAAACTCAAAGCGTTCGTCTACAGGCACACTTTTGATAGATTCGTTTTGTTTCAAACAATCTATCACGATTAATGGTGATTTCTCGATGAAATCTTTTTTATTAACCTGTTAACCGAGCGGGACGTATAAATACTTCCAAAGTAAACAATATCGGGTATGGGTAGGACATATGAATACGTCCTCGATATTTATATTGCGCCCTGGAACGGGCGGGACGTATATTTTACTACTAGTATGGTAATACGTCATTCATACACGTCTTAGTGGAAAAGGACGCACCCGTTATATGTTGCGTAATTAGAAAGGGATTTCCCCGGTTAACAGGTTAAGCAACGGTTCATTTTCTTTTCCGTAATTTGATCTTTAAAAATTAGAGTACATATTGTAAAGTACTGCATACTGATTTTTTTCAATATTTAGATTAAAATTTCCGTATGAATAGGATTGTCAATTGAGAAACAGTCTCACATTACTAATGTTCCAATGATCAGATTTGCTTGCATTAGAGCCTGATTCATTTTTTCTTGGAGTTTAAAAGGTTAAAGTAATGAAGCAAGGCTCTTTCAATTGATTAGATGTCCTCACACTCCATACATGCTTTAATGTACGAAGTCATTTCGTCTTGAGTACAATAACTCATAGAGCTTATTCTATAATGAAAAAATTTGATTCGGCAGTTTGATATTTTATTTATCGGCTATATATACCGGGTGTTCCAGACTATCCGTACAGCCATTTTAAAATCGAAAATTCGTGTTTTTGTGAAAAATGTTTCAGATGAAAGTTGTTTACGACAAAGGGGGCCATCTATCTGTATAATTAGTTTTGACCTTGAACATCGTTTTCAAGGTCATTTGGAACTTATTGAATGGAGGTCATTGAATGGACTTATCCCTTTTCCTGAAATTTAACATAGGGAAAGCGATCGGAATTTCCAATGGATACGATAATTTCCAACGTTTGGATAAGGTATTATGTTGAGTTTCGCGCTATGTGCGAATCCGGGGTCAAAAAGAGGGGTTTCCATTACAAAAAACACTTCAACCTTAAAATGACCTTTAAAATGAGGTTAAAGGTTAAAGGTTTTTGGTGCATTGCGTGGCCCACTCCGTTCTGAACAAATTTTGTAGAGGTCATTTTGCGATATCTTAAAAATTAAAAAAACGCTTTTAGGCAGTTTTTCAAGCATTTGACCTTAAATCGACATTCTCAAGGCCATGAAAAAAAATTTAAAAATACCGTTTTGGACGTAAAATTTCCCGCTCTTTCCGAATTCGGTGTCAAAAATAGGGGTTCCCATTTAAAAAAAAAACAATTGGACCTTCAAATGACCTTGAAAACGATGTTCAAGGTCAAAACTAATTATATAGATAGATGGCCGCCTTTGTCGTAAACAACTTTCATCTGAAACATTTTTCACAAAAACACGAATTTTCGATTTTAAAATGGCTGTACGGATGGTCTGGAACACCCGGTATATTACTTATTTATACATACATACATACATATATATATATACCATACAGTAGCAGATAATAGAAAAAATTTTAAACTGTTTTATCAAATTTATGTTTCGAGCCACCTAGTGGGGAGTTCAGGTGGCTTGAAACATACATAGGGGTTTGCGTATGCGTGAGTGCGCGCTGCGCACGCTTCGTGGGTGGTTCCATGACGCGTGGAAGTGGGGAGGAGAAGACGGAGAAGAAGGAGACATGGGAGAATCCCCCCCTTCATAGTAAATGATAAATTATAATAGTGACTGCCAAGGTAGGTTCATCCTATAGAGATTGTTAAGATAAGACGCTATAAAAGTTGGTAAGGCGCTCGGTAAACTATATAATGGCTTGGCGTAGTGGGCCCTGAGAAAGGGGATAGCGTTTCTAGCTTGAGGTGAGCTTGCTAAGTTATATGCTGGTTAGGCGCGTCCCCAATAGTGTGGGTGCTTCTCTCTCTCTCTCTCTCTCTCTCTCTCTCTCTCTCTCTCTCTCTCTCTCTCTGTCTCCTTCAACAGCCTATATCTATGAATAGTATGCGTTCTAGCAGCGTGCACTTTCCGTATAGAGTGAATGCTGCACTCTTTCCTTCTGTCTCTTTTTTTTTATATAGATTGTTAAGAATGAGCCACAGTGCCTCATCCGCATTCAGATCAGGAAGTATCATGTTTTTTCTATGCTTCTCCAACCACTAAAATACTTTCCCACTTTATACTCTCCCACCTCCTTTAGATGTATTTATTTGAAGCTAGTAGACAATGTAATTATCAACAATTATGTATTTTCCTTATTTATCATTATAATTGTATAAATAAACAATAAAATTAATGGTATATAGACAATGAAATTAATACAGTAGGTAAATGAGAGGGGCCTCAACTCAGAGGGGTATCAGCTCACTGAGTTGAAGCGTGTGCATGTTCATCTCACCTCCCCCCCCCCCCCCCGATCGGCCCATGCGCTGGCGATTCCCCCCCCCCCTTCTACTGAGTTATATCGGTGCGTTCTACGCACTCCTCCCTCCCCTACTGAGTTGATCTGATGTGGCGTGCGTTTTTCCCCCTCTCCTAGCCTACTGATTTGATTCCTATGCGCGCATCACCTCCCCCTCCTCCTACTGAGTTATACCGGTGCGTTCTACGCACTTCCCCTCCCCTACTTAGTTGATCTGATGTGGCTTGATCTGATGTGGTGTGCGTTCTCTGCAGTACTTCCCCCTCTCCCACTGATTTGATTCCTATGCACTGCGCGCGCGTTCTGTGTTACGCGTTTTGATTTTTTATTGTGTGTGTGTGTGTGTGTGTGTACGCGCGCGTAGTGCGCGTGTGTTAAAAATTTTTAGATTTATCTGAAAAAAAACGGACGGATCGGGGGATCGAACGCGCGTCCTCCGGATCCGCAGGCCGATGCTCTATCGCTAGAGCTACAGCCACTGTTACCACGGGCAATACCGTATTGTGTATACTAACTACACACACGATTGATATGTGGGGGGGGCGGCGGCGGCGGCGCCGGCGGCTGCTGCTGGGGAGGGCCCAAGCGCTAATACATACAAAAGATAATGAATTTTAATAAATATACTAATTATGATTAGTATATGGGTAATTTTTGGCTATTTCGATTGACTTGTAACCCTTAGGTTACGGATTATTTTTTTAATTTGGCACAATTGTTGTACACATAAAACTGAGATTTTTCCCAAATTTTGGAGACGATACATTAATTATATCAAAAGTTATTAACAATATAACAGGGTTTTGACCCAGCGCGGGTCAGTCGTTATATAAATTACGAGGGGATTGAAACAGCTCGGTGTGGGCCTCGTAATAGGCTGCGCAAAGCCTAGCCCAGCGGCAACAGGAACGTTGTGGTGCAGCGTCTGTTACCTCGGCCCGCGGAGAGCGTCGTGTAGTCCTATGGGCGCTTTGGAACAATCACAAAATTCAGGCGCGAAAGCCGGACGGAACGGGATTGCTTACGATAGGTAAAAGGGAAGCGCAAAAGAAGAAAACAGACATACGAATAACATCGAGTTTACTACGGAAAGTAATACAAAATTAATACGCAGCGTAAGCGGGAGAGAGAGTGGCGAAAAGCTAGCGAGAGAGACATGTATTCGAGAAGGTACTTACAATAATATCTCGGCGTTAGCCCTGCAGGCGATGTCCTCAGCCTCGCACGTGGTTCGTGATGACGCGCAGTGTATAGCTCGGGTGCAGTCAAGAGGCGGGCGGCCTTAAGGGCTCGCACGCGCGGTCGCAGGAACTAGCCCGCCAAAGGCACTAGGGGCAATCTCAGCACCGGTATCTTACACCGAGTAGACACTCGCGTATTTGCAGACAACCGAAATGTCAGTCACAAAAGTTAGTCGCGTAAAGACGGATAACAAAAGATCGTAAGCACGAGTATAGCCGCTCGTCACACGTCCACGTGCTTCGAAGTCGCCGGTACAAGAGCGAGTCTTTATCGCGTGCCTCTGCCCTACTCTCCTACTCGCGCGCGTTGCGCCGGCCTCCCGAATTCTCTCTCTCTAGCTCGCCCTCTATTAGTGCTCTCTCTGACTTACCTTTGGCTGCCATACATGTGGGATAATTATAAGACAATTATATATATATAAGAATAATTATAATTATGTATTGAGAGAGACATAACGAGGGTCTGGCCGCTCGTTATATGCCCCTTTCCCAGACTGGGTAGCAGGGCGTACCAGGTCGAAAAACCTGTCTCTCTCCACCAAGCAAGGAAAATTAATTGATAAAGAAAAATCAAGACATCGCAAATCTAATAACGCGTGACAAAAGAAAACGAGAAGAGAAAAAAAAACATGGGCGTCAATGCCTGATTCTTGGGGGAAAAACCTCAAGGGCGAGGTCGCGAGGATGGTTGTAGCGCTTAGGTTTAGACCTAGTGCTCGGATACACCTCGTCTTTCGCCGTCGTCCGCGTGGGTGACCGACGACTCTTCTCGATCCCGAAGGAAGGCTTCCCTGCGTTGGCGCGTTTCGACCGTGCTATATGAGTACGGCTGCTGTCCGCCACTCCTCCAGAGCTCGTGCCTCGACCAGTTCGGGCAGTCGGAGGTTCGAGGTACTCCCGTAAGGCCACAAGTGGAGCAAGCCCGCTTGCCGAAGAGGTCGGGACGGGGACCGGCCCAGCCGTTGCACGGCTCGTCTCCTGCGGCTCCTTGCAGGGCAAAGTAGCCTGGCGTGCAGCGCGTCCGGTCGTTCGGTATGGCCTGGTTGGAAGCTCGCCGGGAGTGGGTCGTCGGTGGGTCGCCCAAGGCTGCGAGCTGCCGTTTCACCGTCTCGAGGTGCTCTTGGGCTCGACGTTGCTCCTCTCGTAAGCGTTGTCGCGTCTCCTCGCGCTGTTTGCGAGCCTCGCGTTCCTTCCGCCATTCGGGGATCGCCTCCTGGAGGTAGGCTTTAAGTTCTATGGCCTCCTGCAGCCTGGTCGCGTAGGTTCCCGCGATAGCGAGACCGCGGGACCCATGACGGTCGGGTTGCGTTTAGGCGAGTACGGGGCGCATGTCGCGTGTATCACGCCGAACGAGTCCAAAAAGTCGTCGACAACTTTATTCTTGAACGGAGTACCGTTGTCAGACAAGAACTTTTTAGGGATCCCGAAACGCAGAAACACACGTTCTTTCAGTTGGCATCAGATGATTTTCCCAGTAATCTTACGGAGAGGGACACATTCGATCCAACGAGTGAAGAGATCGAGAAAGACAAGCAAGTGCTCGTAGCCCTGCGCGGATCGCGGGAAGGGGCCCATGGTATCGCCGGACACAATTTCCCACGGTCGCGTGACGAGGTGTCGTCCCATCAATCCTGCTGGTGTGACTTGTAAGGCTTTGACCTGCTGGCAGATTTGGCAATTCTTAATATAGTGTCCTACGTCATGATGGATTTTCGGCCAATAATAGCGGAGACTCGCGTGCTTGAGGGTTTTGTAGCGGCCAAGATGTCCTGCCGTCGGCTCCTCGTGGCATTCGGATAAGACTCGTGCCCGGTCTTCCTTTGGGATAACGAGCTTCCAGGCGTCGTCATCGGTTCCGAAGAGGTCGTCGACGATGGGGTCAGGCTTATAAATATATAACCGGCCGCCTAAAACCTTCCAATAGGGGTTATCCGTGGGCCGCTCGAGGACCTCCTGCATCCTCTTGCGGTACCACGGGTCGTTGATGCTCTCTTCGAGTGTCAACGAAGCGGTAGCCGCGAGCTCGACTTCGTCGGCCTCAAACATGCGTGAAAGCGCGTCAGGCACGACGTTGTCCTTACCCCTGCGACGTATAATATCGAAATCATACGATTTCAACGCGAGGGACCAGCGACCAAGCTTACCGTTTGGGTGTTTCAGGTTAGTGAGCCATTTAAGGCTCTGGTGGTCGGTCACAACTGTAAAGTGATACCCCTCCACGTAGGGTCGGAACTTTTCGGTCGACCAGACGACAGCGAGGCACTCACGCTCGGTAACCGACAGGCGGCGTTCGCAAGCTGTCAGGGCGCCAGTGAAATTGGGCCTGGCTAGGACAGGGGCCGTAGCCAAAAGGGCTTTGACTTGCTCAAAAGCTTGCCGTTGCGCCTCCTGCCATTCAAATTTGGCGTCCTTGCGGGTGAGCGCGTTAAGCGGCTCACAAATCGTAGCGTAATCGCTTAGAAATTTTCGATACCACGAGGCCATGCCCAAGAATCTGCGCAAAGCATGAAGATTTTTCGGGGCTGGGTACTCGAGTATCGGTGCGACTCATTCAGGATCGGGGCGCGTACCATCGCGATTTACCAGCACGCCGAGATAACGCACCTCGGTCATGCAAATCCTGGACTTCTTGCGGTTGATCGTAAGGCTAGCCTCACGTATTCTTTTTAGAATATGCGTGAGCCAGCGGACATGCTCTGAGAACGTTTCAGTAGCGATGATCACGTCGTCAAGATACGCGAAGGCATAAGGCTCCATCTCGGGCGAGATGAGCCTGTCGGCCAACATCTGAAATGTTGCCGGGGCACCAGCCAATCCGAAGGGCATCCGAACAAATTCGAATAGCCCGAGTCCGGGGATGGTGAAAGCAGTTATCGGGATGGCCCTCTCCGAAAGAGGGACCTGCCAAAGTCCGCTCGCGAGGTCAATTGCGCTCACGAATCTGGCGTGCTGGAGCTTTCGCAATATCGGGAATATTTTCTCTGGTTTCGAACTCCAAGCGCACATCTACTGGAGCAGTCTTTAATGATTCGTTTTGTTTCCAACAGTCAATCACTACGAGTGGCATGTAATTTTTATATTCGAGTTTTTTGAGCATCGGTTCGGCATCCTTACCGTAGTATACATTTTGAAAATTGGCATACATATCGTACAACATTGCGTACTGGTTTTTACTGAAATCAATGTTGAGAATACCGTATGGATAGCACTGAAAGTTGAGGTACAGTTTTACATTTCTGATGTTACAATGATCAAATATACTAGAGTTAGAGTTTGGTTCATTTTTTCGATTGATTTGGAAGGCTAAGATGACGTAGCGTGGTTTCTCCAACTGATTTGTCGTTTTAACCCGTTAACGTCCACAGGACACATTTTTTAAGTTTGAGTTTGAATTGTTACCTCGCAATGAATTCGAACTCAAATAACTTAAAACTAACCGTACCCTATGTTTTCGAGGGAGCTCTTTCGAATGGTGATAATCAGAAGTCGAAAAAAAGATTTCTAACCTCTAAAAAATCAAAATAAAAAAAAAAACGTGATTTTGAAAAAAGAAATTTTTTTTTAAACTGTTTTTCTGGAGCCTATACATTTTTGTATCGGTCTAAAACCGGTTAGAAAGGTGTCCTCGATATCTGAACTAAATGTTAGGATGATGACATTTATTTGAATAATTTTTCATCTAAGCAAAATGGCGGCCGAAATAAAAAAATTTTGTTCTAAACTTGATAAATTTTTTTCTCAGAAAGTATAGGTGTTAGCAAAAAATTTATAAGAATAAAAATATCTTAAAATTGGCTAAGAAATACTCTTAAATTTTTTCAAAACGTTTTGAAACAATTTTTGATTTTTGAAAAATTCAAAAAAATGAAATTTCAAAAAAGTTGAAAAAACATTTTGAAAAAATTCAAGAGCATTCCCTGATTAATTCTAAGATATTTTTGTTCAAATAAATTTTTAGTAAAACTGCATAGTTTTGAAGAAAAAATTACGTGAATTTGTAAAAAAGCACATATTTATTATTATTTATATTTATTATTATTATATTTATTATTATTATTTATTATTTATTATTATATATTTATTATAAGCACATATATATTATTTGTATAGTTGGATACAATTTAATCTTCATGCATTTCAAATCAGTTTTTTAAATTATTATTTTGATAACTAACTGTCAACGTATTGTCAGCTTCACATAATATTATACTAGTTTCAGAAAATATATAAAAGAATCTTTGTATAAAATGTAAAAATATGTTATCTTTACACTAAGTAGTTTGATGATTACTAAAGCTCTAAAAATTTTTTTTATTTCTTCATTGAGTTCGGAAACAATTTTTAGTTGTTTAGATAACTTAAAAAA
This sequence comes from Phymastichus coffea, assembly GCF_024137745.1. Classification (NCBI taxonomy): domain Eukaryota; kingdom Metazoa; phylum Arthropoda; class Insecta; order Hymenoptera; family Eulophidae; genus Phymastichus; species Phymastichus coffea. Next base: position 1,058,676 of record NW_026706824.1, on the reverse strand, counting down.
TAATTTTTTATTGCATTATTACATATTCTTATAAGAAAATAGTAGAATTATTTTATTGTGAAGTCGGAAAAATGCCACCCAAAAAACGATCAAAAAATTCTGATCAACAATATGATATTGAAACCGAAGAAAATGACGAGAATTTAGATGTCATTATGATTCCCAGTTTAGACGATTCTCAAGATTCTGAGTCTGATTCAAATTCAGAAAATGAAAATGATCACCTTGATGTATGCTCATTCCTTGAAAATCTTATACCTACTACTTTATACAATCAAGTTCTTGATAGCTACTCGGAAAATCAAAAGAAGTTAGAACCAAACCATGTTTATGAGTGGTTGGATGGCGAAAAAGTTTATGGGGAAAAGTTAACATGTGAAGTTTTTCTTTCAGAATCTGATCGTAAAAAGATCCTCGATTATTCTCTGACTGATTTGTTTGAATTATTTTTTTCTGTTGAATTAAAGGCATTTATAGTAGAAGCAACAGTATGCAATGGTGGTGATCTTACTCTATAAGACTTGAACACATTTTTAGGAATTATTATTTTATCGATCTTTAATTCAAGAAAAAGTCAGAGAGATTACTGGTCAAATAATCCTTTTCTAGTCTGCGAATTAGTAAAATTAGCCATGAGTCGTCAAAAATTTGAAAAAATAAAATCAGAAATAAAGCTATCAAAAAATGAAGACAAAAATGCAAATGATAGAGATTGGCGTATACGTGTTCCTTTAGATATTTTTCGAAAAAACTGCCAACAATTTGCGATTTTTTCCACAGCTTTATCAATTGATGAATGTATGATCAAATTTTATGGTAGGACAGTCTTGAAGCAGTTTATGAAAGGTAAACCTGTACGTTTTGGTTTGAAACTGTGGGCTATTTGCAATAAAGAAGGATTTATTTTTGATTTTGATATATATTGTGGGAAAGGATCAAACCATCTCCCTTCGAAGCAGTTAGAGAATTTAAGAAATTGTGCTTTGGGTAGCCGCGTTGTTCTACAAATGCTCCAGAGGCTCCTAACAACTGTGTCACCAAGAAAGATCAGTCGTTATCACATTTATTTCGATAACTTTTTTAGTTCACCAGATCTTTTCGTTCATCTACGAAAAATTGGTTTTCGAGCTACAGGTACTGTGAGAGCAAATAGAGTAAGCGGAGTCACTATTGATCTTAATAATAAATCAAAGAGAGGAACATATTTTGTGAAACATGACAAAAATAGTGGTGTCAACTACATATCAGTCATGGACTCTAAAATTGTCTCATTGCTCTCGACGGCTTGTGGCATTACTCCATTGTCTTCAGCAAAACGATATTCTAAAGATGAACATGGTAAAGTTGAAATACCTTGTCCTTATGCTTTCAATTTGTACAACAATTTTATGGGTGGAGTAGACCAACATGATTATTACTGTAGCAGTCTGTTGCCGTGTATTAGGTCGAAAAAATGGACTTGAGTAGTTTTAATGAGAATTATTCAAGGATCAATTACAAATGCCGCCGTACTCAAGAATTTGGTGTGTGGTAAAAAAGTTGTAACCATAAAAGACATTGCACTAGCTGTAGCATCAATATACTTGAATGAAACCAATAATCGACAATCTCACACACACCAAAAAGTCATGGCAAAAAAGAAATGTTTCAACTTCACAAAATGTTCTAAAAGAACACAAGAATTTTACGTTGATTGCCAAAAATATTTTTGTTCTACATGTTTCCTTGATTTTCATAAATAATTTTATAAGTTTCAATTAAATCTAGTTATCAGATTTTATCCAAAACATTTAAGTATAAAAAAAATTTGAATAAGGCGAGAAACAAAAAAAAATAAAAAAAAAAGTAAAAAAACAAGGCAAAAAACAAAAAAAAAGAAAATGTCTCTTTCTATTGTCGACCTCCCCGTGGTAAGAGATGGACAACGGTGATGTACCATCGCCGGCTAACAGGCACAACAATTAGAGAACCGAAAATCCCATTGGTTCGGCCTTTTTATTTATTTGTTGCTCATTATTTTAAATATACAAATAAGTTTTTTTACAATTTCACACATTTTTTCTTCAAAACTATGCAGTTTAACTAAAAATTTATTTGAACAAAAATATCTTAGAATTAATCAGGGAATGCTCTTGAATTTTTTCAAAATGTTTTTTCAACTTTTTTGAAATTTCATTTTTTTGAATTTTTCAAAAATCAAAAATTGTTTCAAAACGTTTTGAAAAAATTTAAGAGTATTTCTTAGCCAATTTTAAGATATTTTTATTCTTATAAATTTTTTGCTAACACCTATACTTTTTGAGAAAAAAATTTATAAAGTTTAGAACAAAATTTTTTTATTTCGGCCGTCATTTTGCTTAGATAAAAAATTATTCAAATAAATGTCATCATCCTAACATTTAGTTCAGATATCGAGGACACCTTTCTAACCGGTTTTAGACCGATACAAAAATGTATAGGCTCCAGAAAATCAGTTTAAACAAAAATTTTTTTTTTCAAAATCACGTTTTTTTTTTTTAATTTTGATTTTTTAGAGGTTAGAAATCTTTTTTTCGACTTCTGATCATCACCATTCGAAAGAGCACCCTCGAAAACATAGGGTACGGTTAGTTTTAAGTTATTTGAGTTCGAATTCATTGCGAGGTAACAAATCAAACTCAAACTTAAAAAATGTGTCCTGTGGACGTTAACGGGTTAACTGTCCAGACGTGATTTGTGTTTGCAGGCAGCGTTGGATATTCGTACAGTTCCCAACTACGAAAACTCATTGAAATACTTCGTTCGCTTTTTAGAAAGTCGAGTAGACGTATTTTCTTTGCATTCGATGCAGTCACCTAGGGCATAAGCCATTCGAGACGTGTTACATTAATCTTGAATTCTTGGTAAGCTTCAATGTTGGCCACGGTCTTCTTCGTTTGATAAACTGCATTTAAATCAGTACTCGATCTTACGAGAATTAATTCGTGTTTCATATTCACTAGCACTTTGCGATAGTCCTCAGCGAATCCAAGTATGAAGCTCAGAGGAATCAAAATGTCAAAGTCGCCATTCGCATTAGTTATATTACGGTCCTCTTGTTGTAAGGTATTTATCCATCCGGCATTTTCGGCAATCAAGGTTTGACTTGGAGTGAGAGATAACCAGTTCTTATATAACGGTTGTGAGACCAACGTTCTTACATTTATCTATTTCTATAGCATTCAGCTCATACCTAATTTCTTCAAACATGTGACAAATGGCATTATTACCAAAATCCCAGATAAGGTTTGAGATAAAGTCCATAGCCTTTTTTATAAGGTTTGAGATACAGGCCTTTTCCCAGAGTAATGGTCTCTATCGTTTTGTTGTGTCTCTTGTTCTCTTCCAATTGCTGTTTTGCAGACTTTGCATCGTTCACGGCTTTTGCGATTCCCGCGGCGCCATCAGCTAGAGCGCCAGTTGCACTCAAGCCTGCAAAAAGTGGTATAAGGAAGGGCAAAGCTCCAGCCATCTTAGTTGATATTGGCAGAATTCGTTGAACATTGATGTTTGCTTTTCCACCAGCTTTTTTAACGGTTGTACGAGCTTTTTTCAAAGCAGAACCGATGACTTTGCGCGCACATTTACCCTTGGACCATTTGAATGTGGCCGCTTTGATGACGCTTTTCAAATTAACTAAGTTATTCGTTTTCTTGCGTCCTTTCGTCTTGGTTTTCTTTCTTCTCCTCGCGAGACCCACACCAAACTTTGATTTTAATTTCATGGCGTTAGATATAGCGTAAGCTGCTGCTTTCTCATCAAAACTAGAATCCTTAGCGAAGACTCTTTTGATCGCTTTTTCAGCTAAAATTTTGTCTGCGATATTTCTAGCCTGGATATTTTCTCGATTTTTCGAGTACGCTATATCGTGTTGCTTGCAAGCTGCGTCGAGAGGATTGATTCCTGGATCGCCGCGAGCTAAACGTGTCTGTAACTTAATTCCTGGTCCGCAATATTGATAGCCTGGAATATGGAGTTCAAATGGAAGTTTATTAATGATATTATTGACGAATCCTCGTCCTTTCTTTGCTCTTTGACGTTTGCATATGATCATTCCTCGACTAAGTCCAACACACGACTAACGTTTTAAACTATAAAAACAGGTATATATATAGCCATGTGGTCAGTTATCGTTCGAACTCTGTCTCGTGAGTATGAATTTCAAGAAACAAACTGTGAAACTTCCCGTAGAAAATTTTGACGTCATCGTGCGGGAGGATAAGGTACCAAAGCGTCACGGAGATTTACTGCCGAATAGCATCAGAGCTATTTTTTGTGGTCCGTCCAACTGTGGCAAGACCAACAGTCTTTTGGCGCTTATCACTCACCCCAATGGCGTTAGATTCGAAAACGTTTAAGTGTACTCGAAATCGCTCGATCAGCCAAAGTATAAATTATTGGAAGAGATGTTAAAGCCGATAGACGGAGTGAAGTATTTTCCGTTCAAGGAGCACGAATCCGTGATCGATCCCGAGCATGCATTGCCTAATTCAATTATGATATTCGACGACATCGCCTGTGAGAAACAGGACAATGTACGCGCTTTCTTCTGTATGGGCAGACATAGGAGCGTCGATTGTTTCTATCTCTCGCAAACGTACGCGCGTATTCCTAAGCATCTCGTGAGAGATAACGTCAATTTATTGGCAATTTTTCGACAATACGAAGCAAATATGAAACATATATACGACGATCATGTGAATTCAGATATGACTTACAATCAATTTAAAGAACTTTGTGCGAAAGCGCTTTGATTGTTTTGTTATAAACATATCACGATAGTAATGCGGTACACAGTCTCTCGATGATCGTCGAAGCGTTAACATGGCTGATCATCAAAGGGAAAAACATGTGCTTTCTCAACTCGTAAAAGCGCAAGACACGATAAGACGAAAATATAGTTTATTGAAGCATAACCGAGAGTATACCGACGAAGTCTTGAATAAGACATTCAAACCAATAGTCAATCCTCTTAAAGTCATAATAAGTGAGAAGGAACAAAAAAAAAATTTTCCCCCCGAAACTCTCGTTACAGTTATTAAAAAGCCGAAATTTCTAAACAAAAAAAAATTAAAATACGAAATCAATTCGGCTGATAATGTCGACAAGTACGAAACCGCTCAGTCAAGTAGCGGAGATAGCGATGCTACTGTCACGCACAATACTACACAGTTTTATAACAGTTTATCCGACGAACCGAGCGAGGATGAGCATTTAGCTGGCGACAAGTACACGAATGCATTGGATAAAAGTGATTCGAATTTTGTGGACTTGATTTATGGAGTACGTAAAGATCGAAATGGATCATACACGCTTGGTAAATCTATGGTGATTTTTGACAAAGATAACGTAGACGTCGATGATTTCAAGTATCCAAAAACACAGGGTTTGATGGAGTTACTGGTTGCAAAGCAACCTGATCAAAGTTTAATCACTTCCAATTATCTCAAGAGCTACAAAGAAATCATGGAGATTTCTAATATTCATAGTAAGAAAAATAATCCAAACGAGGCTATACGAGCGCACAATAGTAATAAATTCAATAACATAATTAGTCCGTTATTTGGTTTGACTAAAAAAAATACAAAAGGAGGCGATGGGCTGGTACAGACGACTGATACGTCTTTGCCTACCTATAAGATTGCTAGAAACAATACTTCTATGGATTACGTATACTGGGATGATCCGAATGAGCTCGTTGATCGTCTTCGATTGTTATTGGCTGAGCAATCAGCTGGTAACAATAATCACATCAACGAAATTCATTCGATAATCGAAGAATTACGCGAGGGTGGATATATATATATACTAACAGCACACCTATCGTTCGAGCATTATCAAAATGAACGTCGACGTATTCGGACGTAAATATAAAGAGCAAGGAGTTCACGGTCTTCGCGGTCCGCCCGGTATTGGGTTCAAGCTCACGAGCGAGTACCATTACGATCTAGAGAATAAAAGATTGGAAAATCTTGCTCCTCCGCGGAAGGCTAAAGATGCTATAAATTGGGAAACTGCGGAAAACATCGTTCAGATGGCAATCAAATCTACGAGAGACGTGATCGCACGATTAAGGAGTGATCTTGAGGATTTGGATGTAATTATCAAAGAGGAATTACCACGAATAAAATCAAGTGTTGAAAATTTAGAAAACAGTCGATTAGATGGAAGCGGTGGTGGAGGAGTTGCACAAACCAACGAGACGTAATTATCCAGTGAAAAGGAAAACCGGTCGTGATGTGACAGCGGCCATGAAATCTATTTTAGCGAAAGGTAGACGGCCAAAGAATCTTCATACGGATAGAGGCAAGGAATTCTACAATGCAGATTTTCAAGCTCTCGTGAAAAAATATAATATCAATATGTATTCTACCAATAGTTCGCTCAAAGCTTCGATATGCGAACGATTTAATCGCACGTTGAAGAACGCTATGTGGAAAAAGTTTAGTCTCCGTTGGGAACTACAAATGGTTCGACGTACTACCGGAGCTCACAGCTGCTTACAATAATCGCAAACACAAAACTATTGGTATAAAACCTATCCAAGTTACAGCGGCGAATCAAGCTCAAGTTTTAAAAAAATTTATACAATACGTGGGAAGAAGAAGAGAAAGAAGAAAGCCAAAGTTCAAAGTTGGCGACAAAGTCAGAGTGAGCAAAGCGAAGCAAATATTTGAAAAGGGATATACACCAAATTGGTCAACGGAAATATTTACAATTGTGCGCGTGGCACCAACAAATTCAACTACTTATCATTTGAAAGATTATCAAAATAAGCCTATCCTAAGTGGCTTCTACGAACAGGAACTTCAGAAAACCAAATATCCCGACATTTATCTAGTGGAAAAGGTTATTAAGAGGCGTGGTAATCGAGTTTTCGTAAAGTGGTTAGGATTTGATGATTCGCACAATAGTTGGATAAATAGAACCAAATTGTAGAGAGAAAAAAAAAGAGAGATAACTACGTAAATTGAAGAACTAATAAATAAACACACACACACACATATGTTGATTTAAAAAAATATAAAGAAAGTTTATACTCTTCTTTTTTTCTTGTTATGCGTACATTGATATACATATATTTATGCAGTTGTAAATTCTATACAACCATTACCCTTATGGCTGAGAAATAATTTAAGTTTATTAGCGTAATCCGACATATCGTTGAACAGCTTTTTATTCACGATCAGTGCACTCGATACCTTGTTTGGTAGAAACAGCTGAAACTCCTCGTTCACTTCGGCTACGATTTTTGCACCGTATCGTGTTTCAACTTGTTTGAGTCTGGTGATCATAGACTTGGATTCTGTGTCCAATTCACGAATCTTCATAGTAGGTTTGAATTGATTACAAGCTAAATTATTCAGCTGCGCGAGATCCATCTGTAGAAAAAAACAATGATATTTAAACTCAGTTGACTTGAAACAAAACACACACACACACAAAATCACAATTACCTCGTGTAATTTTTTATTTTTTTCTAATTTTATCGACAAACCGAGCTTCCAGTAACTTCCTTTTCCTCGGTGTAAGTTGACTAAGAATGAAATTCGAAGACTGCTGCTGTTGCTGCTGCTGCGGCTGCTCGCTACTCGTCGTCAACGTTGCTGGTAACTTTGTCTCGATGAGAATGAGCTGCGAAGCCTCAGGTGTTGATTGATATAACCCGTCCCCCACTCCGCTCTTTTTCGGCGACGGCGACTCGACAGCGGCGGCGGCGGCCGGCGGCTCGGCGGCGTCGGCTGGCGGCTCGACGGCGGTAGTTGGCAGCTCGACGGTGTCGGCCGGCGGCTCGACGGCGTCGGCTGGCGTCTCGATGGTGGTGGTAGTGGTGGTGGCGGCGGCGGCGGCGATGGCGGTTGCGGCGTCGGCAGCAGCGACCGATGGCTCGACTGCGATCATTCCCAACGCCTCTATCCGCCCCTCCCTCTCCACCAATGGAATGTCGTAATGGCCCCAAGGAAGCGTATCGGTGATTCCGGGCAGCAAGAAGCATTTATCGTCGTGGGCGCTGAGCGTGATCTTTGTTTGTCTCTCGCTGTCCAACTGATGATGACGCGATCTGATGGACTTTTGCTGTCGGCTCAAAATCACATTTTCTCGGAGACATTTGACGTAGTCAGCGAACGTAATCGTAGTATTCAGCACCCAATTCTTGATCCTCTTTGCCTTCTTTATCGCATCTCTATTCCGAACTCTCACGCTGTACATTTTGCTTCTGAGTCCCACGAACTCGAGAATGAGCATTCCGGCGTTCTCGTCCTTCATCTTGCCGACCACCCTCTTATTGACTCTGGGAATCGCGAAGCGATTCGGCTCTGGAAAATCCGACGTATCGAATTCGCGAATATCACGACGCATGACCTCGTACATGTCTACATTGGTGATCTCGTACACGAGACTGTCCGTGTCGGTGTACAGAAGCTTGCAACGCTCCTCGCCAACGGCGGCACCGCGCATGTAGTACACGAGCGTCTTGGACACGTCGAGAACAGCGAGACCTATGTAAATGGGTTTTCTCACGGTGATTTCCGTACGCAACAGTTGAATCGTCACCAGTTCGTCGTCGAAAATGTCGCTACTGTGGAAATTTAGTCGAGCTATCAGAGCCTCGGCACCGTATCGCCCCTCCCAGTTGTTCACCAACTTCACGTCGATGCATTTCTTCTCGTTTTCCATCGTCTTGCCGTACACCGCATTGTTGAACAGTTTGTACAGCATTTTTTCGAATTCGTTTGCCGCTCGCTTACGCAACTCGCTATTCAAATCGATGTACGTCTTGAGCCATGGGCTCTGCTTAAACGTTAAAACCCGATGTATCTTCGCGAGGTGCAAGCCATGGCCTGTTGCTTGTTTCATAGCTCTGTAGTGGATTACGTAATGCTCCTTATTATGGAGAGTCGTCATGACCTTTTTCTGTTTGGATCCCGGAGCGGCTTTGTGCTCCGGACAAAATGGCATATCTCTGTGCGCATCGTGAATTTCTTCTGGATACTCCAAATCCACCTCGAGTATGTAACCGAAGGCTGAGTCATCGGGAATATCGAAAGAAAAGTTGGCGGCGGCGTCAATGTCGCACCATTCGAAATCACCGAGTGGATGTGGCTCGGTCATACTCCAACCGTATAGGTTATTGACGTCAAAATACATAAAATATTTGTCATCTTTCTGTGGATCGTAGTTGTCGTCGTCGTCGTCGTCGTCGTCCATGTATGGATTGTTCGCGATAGCGTACCTATTACAACACTGGCTAACTCCACCGCGAATGCCGTGCTCGACAAACATGAGCATGTCGATATCCGTCAAGAGCTCCAACCTTACACCCGTATACTTCAACATGGCGTCCCAACTCAATCCGGGTGTCGTATAGTAGTGGGCCGGATCCAAACGATAAGCCGTTCGACACTTGGCTCTGAAATTTTCAAAAACTTTGGCCAACAAGAGAACGTCCGTCTTGAGATACAAATCCGAATAGTTGCCGAGATCGGCGATGTCGAACGTTCTCCAAACGTTCTCCGCGTGACTGTACTCCTCGTCGCTGATATCCGAATCGTACAGACTGCTGTAAAAATCTTGCTTTCGTGGAAGCGTCGTCGTCTCCTCGAGTTTTGTAAACGACGACACATGGTCATACGGAAATACACCTTTTCTCTTGAGTAGGGCAATCTGCGGCAGTGTGTATCCATCATCTTGCTGAAAATGTCGCTCTAGAATATCGTGTTTTTCCAAGTACGACGATAGTTTGTCGAGCGAAGACGTTATAAATCGAAACGAATCGAAGAAACGCAGCTATATATCGGTACCCTCCACGTACTTCGTAAAAGATATGTATTTTTCCTTGGTTTTGAGGAATGAGGCTCACTCGACCGGGAAATTCGTTCGCGATTTCCCGGATAAATAGATGCGCATCGTATCCACTGAGATTGTGAAAAAAACGGGTATAGTTCGCGATTCTTGATAAGCAATGTTACACGTGCTATGAGCAGCTCCACGATACTTTCCCGTAAAGTGACAATGATCGCGAACTTTTCTGTCTTTTTTTTTTCATTCTCGACAAAAGGCCTATTACATATATGACATAGCGTAGCACGAAGAAAGCTAAATGCCTCTTGGAACGTTAAATTTTCCATAGGCTGCGGGCTTCTGTACAACTCTTGCAGATACTTGGCCAAATCGTGAAGATTGCGAACGAACCACTTGGCCGGACCAACGTCATCGACGGTTTTCTGTCTGTAGCTTCGATAACGCGAAAGAGAGTCATCGTAGCTACACTTGACGAAAAAGCCAACGCTGTACGGTTTGTGACGTTGATAGATCCGCTCGTCGTTGGACACCGCTTCCAAGAGACTCTCAAAATCGGCGTACACGACGAACGGTACCGCGCACTCATTTTTAGAGTTATCAAATTGTAAATATTTATACTTGACACTGGGAAGCACAATTTTACAAATATTCACATTTTTACAAACGATCTCGTGCGTTTTCAATTTCTCTTCAGTTAGAAAATAGTGCAAGCAACGATCGCATATGTACGACTTACATTTGCGAAATGACAACTGTCGATACATCAATCGAGATAAGTCTTTTATCCAAACGTAGTGTACTTTGTATGGTATACCGGAACGTTCCATTTGCTGCTGCTGTTACTGCTGCTGCTGCTTTTCGTTCACATCGATATAATAATTTTCCACTAGAAGAAGATTCACGTGCCTCTCTTTTTTCTCAACTGTCAAATGTTGCGGTAACACATCGTAGGACCCATTATTCAAACTTAAAAAGTACACGTTCACTGAAACGTTGTTTTGCTTTTCAAATTTCACGACTTCTTTCGGGTGTACCGGAAATGATAGATCTTTGAAATTATATTTATCTTGATGAGCAGTATAGGCAGTGACACGGCATGCATTCCTTGCGACTGAATGTAACGCCGAAAGGATGGCCCATTTGAAGCATTCGTTGTCGTTGTTCCGCACGTTCACACAGGCTCTCTTTCTTTTAATAGGCTTGGGCAATTCAACGTAAGAACCAGCTCTCATAGGATTGTACTTGCTGATATTTACAGTTAAGTTTAATATAACGCGAAGAGACCAGCCCGAGTCTTGCTCTTGAAATTCTTCCGTGCTCTTACTGATTGGTTCAATGACGATATTTCAATTATTTTTAATTAAGAAGAAATTACCTGTCCTTTCTGTTAAATTTAATTGTTGACAATTTACATATAAATAATTAATTGTCTACATCTAATACTCTATAAGAAAAAATTAGTAACATTATTTATCGAATTTTTTTCTCGTAATAATCTTTCGGTAATAGATATACAGGAGAATCGAACCTAGCCTCCTTTGCATCTATATGACAGTGCTCTACCGTCTGAGTCATTGTCGCTCTTTCTAAAGATAGTGCATACTAACTGTATATTACTTTATGATTTAGGAAAAAAATTATCGTTTTTTTAATATTATTTTGTACACTGAATTAAACGAACTATTTTTTAATTTTGTATATTTTAAATATTATATTGATTAACTAATTAAAAAAAATACTTTTAACTAATTAAAAAAATAATTAAAAACTAATTTTATAACTAATTAAAAAAAATACTTACCTTATACTTACCTGCTCGTTTGCTGAAAATGGAGGGGGTAAGAATAAAGAAAAACACAAGGTTAAATTTATTCATAATTTCAAATTGTTATTGTTTTTAGTACTTACCTTTGCGGCTACGATATATTTGCACATACGTTTGAATAGAACTTAAAAGTGCTGATTTATAGAAAAATAATATAAGTTTTTTATTGAAAATTTAGCACTGAAAAGTGCTGTTTTTAAATTTATCTGATCTGATCATGATATCGATTAACTGTCGGGATTGTACAGTTTTGTCAACTTGAAAAAAAGTGGCCCAGAAAAGGGCCGATCGTTCGTTCGCTGCAACTTGTCACTACCAACGGCTTGCTACCACGTACTCTTCGTCCGTTGCGTGAGAAAAAAAGAGCGTACGCGCTATCGCGATCCTATATTAATACACATTGGCGTCTTTTCTCCGCACTAATCACATTTTCTTTAGCTACTCCCACTACTAATTATGATCATCTTATGCGCGCGACAAAATCAGTGCTATCGCGTAGTCTCGCGTCCCTACTCCCAAATCTCTCAACCAATAACCGAAACGCGGCAAGTGTTTCAAAAATGAATAAAATTCGAACGCCTTGCAACGATACGTCATTGTGATTTTTTTTGTCGTGAAGTTAAGTTCAGTGAAGAAAAATGCAGCGTGAAAACGATAGTGCAGTGAGTGATAAATTGTTGGAACAATTGTTTTCGCCGGACGATGTCTCGTGGCACGAGGCAATTATGCAAGCCATAGAAGCACTTGGTGAGGACGTCGATCTTCACGAAGATGACGAAATCTTTGGAATAAATAATTTACCAGCACATGAAGCAGCGGTGGACGAAGTCGTCGAGGAGCCGCGAACACCTTCGCCTAGGAGAAACGGCGACGACATCCACGAAGCGGCAACAATACGGATGCCGCTGACACCTCCACCAACGATATTATTATTGTAAGTATCATTTTTTTCATTCTCTTTTACTCTCTCTCTCTCATTCTGTTTTTATAATATAATAACACAATTATATTTAAATTTTATTAATTTATCAATATAATGGTATTAGTTATATATAAATTTTTTATAATAATAAGAGCATATATGTTCTTTACATTAAAAAAAGAGGTTCTGTTCTTTTTTTCATTGAATAATATTGTATTATTCGTTATATAATATGTATGTACGTGTGTATATGAGAGAGAGAGTATTTCCAATTTTAAATTTAATGTCCCTTTCTCTCACGTAGTTAGAATTTCTTGTTTTGTTTTTGGATCGCGTTCTTTTTTTTACGATGTCTGGTTTTCGTCGTCGTAGTCGTTATCGCTGTTACTCTCATAGTTTTATTATACATGTGTTTCCTATTACAGCAGGCATCGGTCGCCACTTCAATTACTGCCACCGTCTCCAAGCTTGCGATTACTACCAACGGTGAATGTGTAAGTTGAATATTGTTATATATAGATAGATATATGAATTGATTTTTTTTTCAATTAAAGAATCTTTTTTTTGCAGGTCTGATGACGATGACGACGACGACATGGAGATGGTCTGCGAGGTGATTGTCGCGCGTCGACCACCACCACCACCACCATCATCACGACACGTGACACACGTCGACCTGGTGACGCCTCGAGCAAGACCTGTGATCATCGACATCACAACGCCACAACAGCCGCTCTTGGTGAACTTAGTTTCACCAGAGATACAAGAGACGCCCTGCCGCCAACGAGAACAGGTATGATTTTTTTCTCTTTTCTTTTTTTCTCATTGGCGGTAGTATGTTCAATGTTTTTTTCATTTTTTTGTTGCAGGTCGACGACAACAACAACAACAACAACAACAACATGCCAGTATGCGAGGGCTGGGAGTGCGTATACTGCGCCGCTGGTCGCTGCAGTCGGCAGCCGCAGTGGGTGAAATCACCACCGCAGCGTGGCAGCAGGCGGCACGTAGATCGAAATAGGCCGGTCGGACACGTGGTGCGCAGATTATTTACATCGAGGTCGTGCAGTCCCGAACGTTCCTCCGCTGTGCGCCAGCCTTCTAGATTGCCGTCGCCAGGTCCCTTGAGTAGGCCCGCGAGATCGCCTGTAACGGCGCTCATGCAGGATCTCCACATCACGGGGAAAAAGCGCCTGTGCGTCATGGACGAAACGGTCGACGGCACCCTGCTCTATAAAGTTGCCAAGTTATTTCCCGCTGATCACGACGACGACGACGACGACGACGACGACGACGACGATGGTGACGATAACTAAGCGTCGGTTTTTTTATAAATTTTTGTACATTTTTTATATTTTTTTGTATTTTTTTGTACATTTTTTAATATTTTCTAATATTTTTTTATATAATAAATAATTATTAATAATATGTCTTTTTTATTTCACCGATCACACACACACACACGCGCGCACATCGAACATAAAAAAATTATTATTCGTTATATACCAATTATAATAAATATTTATGTATAATATTTATTATAATTAGTATATTTATTAAAATTTATTATCATTTGTATGTATTAGCGCTTGGGCCCTCCCCAGCAGCAGCAGCAGCCGCCGGCGCCGCCGCCGCCCCCCACATATCAATCGTGTGTGTAGCTAGTATACACAATACGGTATTGCCCGTGGTAACAGTGGCTGTAGTTTTAGCGGTAGAGCATCGGCCTGCGGATCCGGAGGACGCGCGTTCGATCCCCCGATCCGTCGGTTTTTTTCAGATAAATCTAAAAATTTTTAACACACGCGCACTACGCGCGCGTACACACACACACACACACACACACACACAATAAAAAATCAAAACGCGTAACACAGAACGCGCGCGCAGTGCATAGGAATCAGATCAGTGGGAGAGGGGGAAGTGCTGCAGAGAACGCACGCCACATCAGATCAACTCAGTAGGGGAGGGGGAGTGCGTAGAACGCACCGGTATAACTCAGTAGGAGGAGGGGGAGGTGATGCGCGCATAGGAATCAAATCAGTGGGAGAGTGGGAAGTGCTGCAGAGAACGCACGCTACATCAGATCAAGCCACATCAGATTAACTCAGTAGGTGAGGGGGAGTGCGTAGAACGCACCGGTATAACTTAGTAGGAGGAGGGAGAGGTGACGCGCGCATAGGAATCAAATCAGTAGGCTAGGAGAGGGGGAAAAACGCACGCCACATCAGATCAACTCAGTAGGGGAGGGGGGAGTGCGTAGAACGCACCGTTATAACTTACTAGGAGGGGGGGGGGGAGTCGCCAGCGTACGGGCCGATCGGGGGGGTGGGAGGTGAGGTGAACATTCACACGCTTCAACTCAGTGAGCTGATACCCCTCTGAGTTGAGGCCCCTCTCGTTTACCTACTTAATACTATTTTTATATTTACTTTTTTAATTAAACATAGAGTAGAGAATACTTTTCCGATAATCTTTATTCTCTATAGTTAACAGCTTTTTCAAAATATGCAGATGTATTCTTATAAAAATTATATTTATCTCCAAATGAATCTATTATATTGATTACTAGTGGTTCAGTTTGTTTTTGTCTCTTCATAATTCAAGTATACAATTTTTGTTCATTTCTAGCAGCACAAACGAAATCAGCATCTTTTTTACAATAAATTACGTACAATGTTCTTAATAGATTTGATAATTCTGCTAACGGAGGACATCCCATATCTCTTTCAAGATCTAAAATTTTTCTGTAAATAAAAAAATGGCATAAAGAATTATCTATATAGACTAAATATTCAAATACACACATTACTAAAACTTGCTTTTCAAGCAGTATATTTTGAAGCCATTATTTTTCTCTTTTTCTTTCACAAAAATATTTTAAGAAATTGACAAATGATTTTCCAAAACTTCTAATAACAATTTATATGGTATTATTCCTGATCACCATAATATTTTATGATGATATAATTCATTCCATTTATTTACATATTGATATTTTTTAGGAAGGTTAAACCAGTGATATGGAGGTTTAAAGCACAGAATATTTGGATTAGAATTACTACTCAACGCTAAATAAGCTAGTTCTTTACAAACAAAACACTGAAATTTTTTTGGACACTGAAAACCTTGAAAATTTAATACATACTCTATTTTGAACAATACGATAGCTAGCATTGAAATGAGAATATAAGAATGTTTGAATTCAATATATGAAGTGTGTTCAAAAAGGAAGGTTAATTTTTAAATTGGGCGGCCTACGTAGATTCGATCATCGATATTATTTTTTATTATGTTGGTATATATGTCCCTCACATATGCTCACAGTTTCAGCCAGTTTGTATATTTACTTTTTTTTTGCGAGACAGAAACGTTATGCATGTTTTTTGTGATCGGCGATTTTCCGCTGTCGAAAAGAATGGATCAAAGAGTTTGCATAAAATTTTGTGTAATAAATGGAATTAAGTACTCCAAATCACTTATAGTGTTGACAGTGGCATACGGTAAGTCTACTTTAAGTGAAAAAAATGTTTACAAGTGATATATGAGCTCTTTAAAGATGGCCGAGAAGACACCGACGACGAACCTCGTTGTGGACGCCCCAGCACTTCAATAACTGAAGAAAGTGTTGAAGAAGTGAAACAAATGATATTAAAAAATCGTCGAATCACTATTAGAGAAGTGGCTGAAGACGTTGGCATCTCCACCATATTCACCGGATATGGCCCCTTCTGTTTCCAAAACTCTAGAAATCTATCAAAGGACGGAGGTTTGGAACGATTGAGAAAATAAAGAAAAAATCGCTGGAAGAACTTAAGGCTATACCAGAAAGTGCTTAACAGAAATCCTTCGAGAATTGGAAAAAATGTTGGTACAAGTGTATTATATCTGAGGGGGATTACTTTGAAGGGGACAACACAAATATTGATGAATAAATAAATATTTTTTCATAAAAATAAAAATTCACTTTACTGTTCGAACACATCTCATATATTTTATATACGATTAGTTAGATATCTCTCCAGCCATCTCCCCACTTTTCAATATAAGCTATCCCTTCCATAGCTCACAGCACAGACACCGTCTATAGCCATAGTTAATAGAGTCAACTGTAGTCTATAGAGATCACTGGTTGTTAGAAAAAGTAGCTTAAAAATCCTCTACAATTCCTAAAGAAAGTTAGAGACAATGAGTAGTTTGCAAAGTAATTTATGGAGAATCTCAGTAAAAATGTTTTCAATTTCATACTTTGAACAAATTGTAAAAGATCTGTGGTCAGCCTATTATAAATCTCTTGAAAAGGAGTCGACGTAGATGATTTTATTACATGGAAAAATTTGGCAAATTTTGCTTCTATGCTTTCAATCGATATTTGAAGCTGAGTAAACTACTATAATAAACTATCTCAAGCAATACTATGTAGACGTCAAACATATGCTATCCACTGTAATTCTGTAGAAACACAATTTGATAATTTCATAAAATTCGGTGGAATTATTCAGATATCTCAGTTAAATATAGATATATAGATAATATCCAAGGTGATGGTGTTGTTGGACGACCATATCATTCTACTTTTAAAAATAGTAGTAATACTATAGTTATAGCAAATCAACATCACGTGGACATAAAATCGTTTTTAATTGAAGCTGTGACGGCTAGCCGTAACTTAGTTTTTTTTAATTTAATTATTAAATATGACGAACGGAATGGGAACCTTCATGATTTCCCACGATGAAAACGCGTTTGAGATGAAGTGTTTATAGTGGCCCGAGCCTGCGTACTCGGCCTTACAATCAACGCTCTATCCTACTTTGTCTCACGCGCATGTGTTGACAGGAGCCTACGATCATCGCGTATACATCGTGAAGTGCTATCACGCTGATAATGGAAGGGGACCATAAAAATGCAATCTGTCTTTTTTTTCCCACCGAATTTTAAGAAAATATCCGTAATACTAAATAGATTTACATCAATTTTGTAAGTTATTATAATGCGCATCTTTTTGTCACCGAATAACCAATAAATAGAACAATAATGTATTTTATAATAAATCGTAAAAGGTTTGGATTTTTCTGAATGTTTATAATAATCACTATGTATCGTTATAATTAATTAAGTTTAGTACGATTTTGTATAAGTAATTATAAACTCTGGCGTTACTCTTGCTCTTAAAAGTGGCACTCCGAGAGCCATCTCTGGAGAAAAGGGCCCAAGTTAAAAGGGGACCGCCCTTTCTCTCTCTGAAAATTCACGCCCACAGACCAATAAAGAAATCCTAGATATGATTAGAAAATTTCCCACCAATACAAAATTTGGCCATTATCGCTTCATGGGCCTGAGGAAAGGGATTTTCACCCAACCACCCACTGCTTATAAAAAGCTCTGTACAAGACTGGAGGGCAGTATGGAGTGGGCACCAGGAAGTGATTATTACCTAACAAGAAGTGATTACCAGTGAGTGAGTGCTGGAGGAAGCATCAAAGAAGAAAAAGTCAGCCAAAATTCAATTAAGAAGCCACACAAGTATATTCAGAATATATAGAGAGAGAAAGAGGCCAAAGAGCAGAGAGAGCGCAGCCTTAATAATAAGTAATTAGAAAAAATAAAAGTAAGTAAAATCTTATATCTGGCTATCCTTTTCTTTCTTTAAGCAATCCGCCCTTTTTTTTGAAAATTCATTAAGCGTGAGTCTGGTGAATTTTCATTAAAGTCCCTTAAGAACACATTAAGCGTGAGTCTGGTGTGTTCGTAATAACATTTGGTTATTACATTCCGCGCTAGCATACAGTTTTCTTAACGCAACAATATTGCTCGTCCCGGCTAATGTGTTACACGATAGCCAAATCAGAGCAACCCTGAGTTTACGCTTACTCCAAGCGTACCTGAGAGTGACCCCGACGTCACAAAGCAAAGAAACTTTTACAAAATCAAATACTGAAGTTTCTAGCTTCTTCAATGCATTGTGGATAGCCAACAATTAATCCACAATGAATTGAAGATAAATATGGAACTTTCAGCTGAGATTATTATTAAAAAGAATAATGAAAAGGATATTAAAATTAAATATTTCAATACTAAATTCATTGTATTTATAAAAGTAATGATCTATTTGAATGGTTTGAAAAAAATATTAAAGACGTTTTATTTAAGAATATAGAAGAATTTAAAAAAAGAGACTCTGTTTGAATTAAAGACTATTGTTGGGCTTACAGTTAATATGAATAAACACAATACATTGAAACCTTACTCATATTTTCTGTTACCTAAGACCATAGAATTGAAATAAGCCTGTATTAATGTCAGGAATACCGGCAATTAATGTGTAACGGTGTAGGTTAGTCATGGTCTAAACCGTGCGTCCCTTCTCTTTCTCCGATATCGGCAAGGGCTCATGGCGGGTATCTGGTATATTTTTAGTGCCTGATGCCAGCCTTTTATTTCAACATCGGTTTCTCTCTTCATCAAGAAAGACAGAGAGAGGCAGCAGTATTAGTGGGCAGGAGCAGCGCAACAACATGCGCTCTCGTCAGTCACCAAAAGTGAGAGAGAGAGAGAGAGAGAGTGAGAGAGAGTGCAGCTTTAGTGCGGCTGGGCGCGCGACACTGGCCACGCTTGGCGATACTGCGTGCCGCCGATTAGGCAAGTGAGTGGGGAGGACGTGAAGCAGTCTCTCACACACTATTGCGTCGCTTCTCGCGAGCATTAAGAAAGACCCCGCGAGCGAGAGCATACCAGCTAACGCACCAGCACAGTATTCTCGAGAGCGGCCTTTGTCTACCAGTCACGCCATATCTGAGGAAGTCACCAGCCGGCAGAAAGAAGATCAACGCACCAGCCCAGCGGACTTCGCTAATTAAACAGGTCATACTCTTTCTTCTGTTTCTCTTCCTTAATCGGTTTTACATTTTTTGGCTATTCGTGACTTGTGCGCTGTGCCCGGCTCTCGCGGGCCGGCACAGCTAAACTATTGGTTAAGTTTTCTTTCTTTATTGTGTATCAAATCGATAATGAGATGACAAGGCGCTCACGTGCCGGTCATTTCATTTAGTTGGTAAGAAGTTATTGTGTATTAGGTTAAGGTTTGACAGATTCTTTTGTTCATCATCGCTCAAGGTAGCGATTTTATAATAAATATATTTGGTTGGTAAAAGGTTAGAATGTTTATTGCGATCGCCTTTGCTCTTCTGCCTTGCTGGGAGCGATACACCGCCTCCCTTATCTCCTCCTTAAATAATTAGGTGATAGCGGGAAAGGATTGCCGGCCAAGGACGGCCGACGCTATTACAAATGTTTCGAATGGGCTGTACTATTTTGTCTTCATTCGACCGTTAGTTATAGAAACCATAGTTACAGAACCAGTAATTATGCACGCTTTAAAAAAAAATTGAAATTTGATGATATAACGTTTCCTGTAGAAACAAAAAGTATTCCGAAATTTTTAAAGTTGATTGACATATCTATAAATGTTTATATTCTTAAAAAATATAGAACAAAATTTGACGTAGTACCATCTCATGTAACTAGTTCAAAAAATCCAAACATGTTAATCTTTTTTTAATTTAAAAAGAGTATATTGATGAATATGATGACCAAAACCCAAAGTGTTCACAATGAAGAACCATGTTCCAACGAGATTCACTTGGTTTGGATTAAAAATTTATCTTCTCTGGTTAGAAATTAGCTAACTTCTAACCAGAACACTAACACACACTAAGAAAATCTATCTTTGTGTACGCTGCCTCTACTATTTTACTACTGACAATAGGACATGATATTTATTATTCAAAAATTAATAAGTGTAACATCAATCTGTTTGATGATACAATTCTAAAATTTAAGCATTGGGAACGGAATGAAGTGGTTCCATATCTCATACCTGCTGACTTAGAATGTCTGTTAAAATCATTGACAATAGTCGTGCTTTTCAAGAATACGAAGCTTGTAACGTTGAATTATATATAAAATGTAGATATGATGATAGTAACTCAGAGTATAAGTCTTATAGAAAACAAAGAATTAAAGATGAGACGCCTGCTCATTGCTTATAAAACAATTTAAAATACTATTAGCTCAGTGGGAAGAAGTATATGAAAATGCTTTAGTAATGAATCTTTTTTTATGGATAAGTATACATTAAAATGGGCTATGAAGTTATGCGTGATATATCTTTTAGAAAAAACGTTCAGGGTTATGTCATTAGTTTACGTTTTATTGATTCGTTTCGTTATATGCCTTCATCTCTAGATAAATTAGCATCATATTTCCCTAAGCTACATAGATATTGTAAAAAGACAATTTGAAAAACATAATTTCATTGCAAGACAAATTGATTTACTTAAAAGGAAAGGTGTCTTGACATACGAATACTTTAACAGTTTTGGTGCTCCGCGTGCTACTTTGACCAGCTGCACGAATGAGTCCAATACAATGAATACTTATATTTGTCCTTTACCTATCGAATTAAGTATTCCACGGCGACACAACGTGCCTCTTTGCGCGCACAATGAACGCTTAATTTGATTTCCATCTCTCTACCTTACATATAACACGAAGACATCCGGTCTACAAAAAAACCGACCTGCCTGAAAGCTTACAATAATGACACAGTGAATGTGTAAGTTTTGAATGACTAACCTGAATCTCTATCTTGAAATTCTTCTATATTCCTGATTATAATGTTTTCACTATTATTCGTAAATCATACGTGTAGATCGGACACAAAAAAACCGATGATGAAAGGAAAATTGGAAAATGCAGGCCGAGGCCTGAACAATATATATAGCGGTAATCGAGCTAACTATGTATGTACTGTTACAAATATACAAAAATTGTTTACTTGGATTAAGGTATGGATGAAGTTAATAGTAATACATATAAAAATTCATGTGAATATTTTGAAAGAGTTATGTCAACTACTGAAAACAAATATTATAGACAGACCGTTCTGTATTTAATGTACAGTTGAACAATAAATTAATAATTAAGTTCTAGTAATTATAGTAATTAATATTCAAATAAAACGAACCATTGAGTTGAAAGGCTTCCGAAATCAAATAAGGCTACTATAGTGTTTGCTTAGATATATCTATACAGAGAGAAAGAGAGAGAGAGAGAATTAGCACGCGTTCGGGCCCTATACCAAATATGTAGCTAGTATATATACGTATTGAGAACTCTAAAAGGTACACGTCGCAATCAATTCAATGGTAGAGCGCTGGCCTGTGGACCTAACGAAAGCGGATTCGATTCCTCGATGCATCCGTTCATTTTTTTTTAAATAATAGAGCCCCCAAATACGTGACGAAACGTTCTTTCTCTATTCATTATTTAATTGAACAATAAAAATAATAATTAAAAAATGAAGTCAATCTACGTATAAAATAATTAATTCTACCGATCAAAAACTACCAGGATAGAGCCCTAGTTCCTAGAGATAAATCTGTGCTGAAACATACACATATGTTTAAGCATAGGGGAGCGACCGATGCTATACAATAGGGTCCTTAGTTTCTATTAAAAAGAAATGAATCTCTCTATGAGTTTCACTGATCAAAAACTAGTATGTTTAAGCATATAAAATATAAGGAGTGACCATCGCTATACAATAGGTTCTGTAGTTTCTATTAAAAAGAAATTACTGTCGATAAATTGCACTAGTAATCGAAATAATCAAAAAACTAGTGCCTAGGGAATAATCTATCCTGAAACATACATATATGCTTAAGAATAAGGTCTAATTTCTAGTGACAAATCTATCCTGAAAAATACATATATGCTTAAGCATAGGGAAGCGACCGACGTTATACTATAGGATCCCTATTTCCTATGAAAAAGAAATTAATTTATGTATAAATTAATTCTACTGATCAAAAATCTAGGGACAAATCTGTCCTAAAACGTACATTAAAAAATTTTTCTCAAACTCATAAGTAGCGTTAGCTCTCTAGTGCTTTTGCTGTTTGCTGCATGATATACATTACTCTTCATCTACGCAACTATGTATATAGCGCTATAAATTTTTCATGGAAAAAACACGTCTGTATTAAATAGTTTTCTACTACTTTTAAACAAACAGAAGAAATGATTTTCATCAATAAACTCCATTCCTTTTACGATAAAAAAGGATCATTATCTCTAAGCAAAAAATTTTCTCCAACTCATAATTAGTGTTAGCTTTTCTTATTTGCTGCATCATATAGACGACGCTTCGTCTATGCAACTATATAACGTTATACTATGGTCGCCCTCCCATCTCCAAGCTTAATGCTAGCTCAATAGCACCTAGCATACTATAAATTCAAATCACACTTTATCATAGCTCGATAGGGCTCGTCCGCATATTATTGGCTAACGCGTAATACTCTCATTAATAAAAATAGGTCATGTTGAGAATGAATGATTTGAGTTTTATTTTTAATCAGTCTGATCAATGATAATAATACTATTAAACCTATCAATAATTAATTGCGCGATTAATACACATTACTATTTTATCATCAGCTACCATCATCGTATCCTGATGTCACCTCTAGCTACCCATCGTATCCTTACATCATCGTCAGATCCCACTCGAATAATACTATAATGTCGTTGTCAGCTCCCACTTTATCCTGACGTCATGCACCAGAATATATGTAGCTTAACTACTAATAATAAATATAATAAATTTAATAAATACTTTAGACTATTTAACCCTTTGACTGCTAAAGGCCCTAAAAAATCCAAATCCAAATAATTTATACGAATAGCGTATATATACGCCAACTATTTTTAATCTTTTTACCATTATTTTTTAAACTCTGAGAATGGCATCAAATTTCCGGGTATTGTTTTTATCACTGTCAGTATCCACTATTACAGCGACTCATATGCGATGAACATACCGCCCATATAGATGAATGCGTCTGAGAGCGCGCAATAGTCAAAGGGTTAAAATAAATTATACAATTCAGAAATAAACATTTCACAATAATTTTTTCAATTTTCGGTCAACGTTAATTAATTTTGTTAAGTGTAGTTTTAACTTTTTATTTAGAATTTGAGGAGAGTGTATTTTATTTTTTTACTCTGATATTTTATCAATTTTATTCGATCATTTATCGTCTCGGTGTCAAAAACGCCTCGACCGATACCTTATTCTATAACCCTATACAATCACATCCAAATGTCTTATTAGAAATTGATTACAAGTAGGTAGAAGATTTGATTTATTGTAAGTAGACTGTCTTTGTAGAAAGAAAATACAGTTCTTAGTTGACTTAACCTTCACAATTAATATAATTAAGATAAGTTCCTCCTGAAGTTACGATAAATATCTGTAATAAATATAAATTACAAAACATTTTATCTGATAACATTCCAAACTTCAATAATATAGAATTTATTGTAATCTGAGAAAGTTTAAAATTTATGAAAAATAATAATGAGTGCGCATGCACGAGACGTAATCCTCACGTGCTCCTTTTGGTTCACGCTTTCGCGTGTAAAACAGGGTAACCTTTAATTATAAAATAAAGACCATGGTGTGTGCTTATACTATACTCCCCGCAATTATAATATATACCTGGTATATGCCGATATATAAAATTAGGATTCAGAATTGCAACTCGTATTTCGATACTATTCTGTTTCTCCGCATTTATGCCTCGTGCTGACCAAACATTAAATCAGAAGAAAACAAAACAACTCGAAAGTTTAGCGAAGCTAGCGCAATCCGATAGGCAGACTAGGAAAAACGAGAAATAAGAGAATAATTTAATAAGCTTTTGAAATTTCGATTTACTTAGTTTTATTCGATATAAACAAACATTGAAGTTAATAACTTCGATTAGCTTTGCGCGCTCACACCATTTTTTTTTAATTTTCTATTTTTTCTTCCTCTTGATTGTTGGTAGGACTTCTTCCCTCTTTTTACTTCTCTGCTAAGTTGCTAGTAGTGTTGTACTGGAACATCTGAGAAAGAGAGAGAGAGAGAAAGCTTTACAAGACGCGCAAGAACTTTTATACCCATAGGAGATAGTAGCGGGTGGTTTAAGGTCTCAAATTTTCATAAAATTTGTATTTCTGATAGCTGGATTGGTAAAAAAATAAATTTTCTGTTTAAATTACGCCACGTCTCGAGACTTTCAAGGGTCAAGATCTCCAAAATCTTCGAGAGTCGATATTAATTTCCTACAGTTTTTCAAGGTTTCCATTAACAGATGGATCATCGGGTGTTACATTTGAAAAATAAACCCATACTATTTTTTGTTTATTATATTTATTATGTAATTTAATATTTAACATATATAACTCAAATTTCATGTTTAACGTTGCTAATAATCAATGTTAAGTAATTGCATTAAATTTACATCGTATATTTTTCAATAAAACAAAATTAATGAAACAAGACAAATGTTACAACTGTTGTAAACATGAAATTTAGCTTATATCAGTTCGAACATTGTGTACTATATAAATATGACTAGTATATGCAAATTATAAATAAGAAATAAATTATTATTGGACTAAAACTAACGAACTTGCAAGTTGAAACTGGTAAGAATTAAAGTTCTAACCTAAATTAACTTTGATTCTTATTATACTTAATCTACTTTATTTATTGTTTAATACTAACGTCATTAAAGAGAAAACATTAATTCAACTAACACGAAATATGAAGATTAAGTATATTAATTAGACATATAAACAATAATTCGATTAATATAATTATTTGCGTATAAAATATTGGTATTGAAAGTTAGAAAATTTAAGGTTTCATGAAGATTTTGCTAGATTTCTCGCTAAATTATTCATTTGAGCATAAAATGTAAGGAAGATTTTACATCGCAAATTTTTTTATTTAACAATTAGCATAATTTAAATTTTGGAACTGTGAAATTTCTGATAAAATATTTTCCTTTGTTAAGTTTTAAGGGACAAAAAAAAGTGAAAATAAAGGACAATATTTTAAAAACGATGAAGGTTGCATTTTTATGTCCGTCTCTTCTTTATATCTCGGCCAAGAAATGCTAGATGTACGCTCGGTCCGCCGTGAGAGCGAAAGAGAAGTTGTGAAAAGACTAGACTATTTTTATACTAGAGTTTTTATATAGGATTTAACCTATGTCTTCTTAGTTTGACCGACGATTTTCATTTTAAAATTCAGGAACGGTTCATAGACTGCGGCAATCAATCATTAAGAAAAAGAGTTCTCATTCTATCTTTAGTTTTGTCTTAAGCAAGCGAATATTCCACGAAATCAAAAATAAATAAAACGTTATAAGCAAAGAAAATTTACTCTCACACAAAATTGTCTCGACGGTACACTGGGTTCAAAAGAATATTAAGTTATAATAAGAACAAACCTACAATTTACGTACTTCAATAAGTTAACAAAGTTTTCTACTAATAGACGTGTTTAATCAAAAATACGAGTATTATAGCAATGTATGTTTCAGCACACTTGCGGGGGGGGGGGAGTCCGTAACCCTTTCGTCCCCAGGCTTAACCCTTTCATGTTAATAATAATTAATATTATTGTTGATAAGTATTATTAACAATACATCCGCAGGCTGTCAAAGAGAAGATGCACAAGTCGATATACCGCTCGATTTGACGGCTACTGCAAGTACTTAAATTATAGAAATAATTAATAAATATAAAATAAAAATAATAATTAAAAAATTTTTTTTTACAGAAAAAATTTCCGTCGATGAAGAATGTCGAATGTGTTCAACGAAAAGTTATTTTGATTCCGGCCCAACCAATAGTGAGGAAACCGACTCACCCCTCGAAGGTCGTCGGATAAAAAAAATTTAAATAATAATAATATTAAAAAAAGAAAAAAAAACTGTAAATTTTATAAAAAAAAACTAATAAAATAAACTAAATTACAAAATCAATAATGTGTTAATTTACTTAGGATCTTCCAGTGCACCCTCCGACAGAGTGCCTCCCACCAACCACCCATTCACCTACTCCACCCACCCACACCCACCTACAGAGGTTGTTAAGGTAGGATACTGTAGAAGATGGTAGAGTATTTAGTAAGCTATATTATGGTCTCTCTCATTCTCCTTCTATAGTAGGGAGCATAGTAAGCTTATGCTGGCTAAGCTTGGGCCCTCGGAGAATGGATAGCGTCTCTAGCTTGCTAGATGCGTACGCCATATTGTGGATGCTTCTCTCTCTCTCTCTTTCTCTCTCTCTCTCTCTCTGTCTCTATAATTATAGGTAGTTTGTATTAAATTCTAACAATATATATGTATATATATTTTATTTTCTTTTTTTATTGAAAAGCATCGTGTACATTGATTACATACTGTGTTGTTAATTTTAAACTAATTTTTTAACATCACCACTAATTGGATTATATTGTACAATACGGTCGTGTAATATTAAGCAGTAGGCTGTAGTATCTTCAGGAAAATCGGTTCGAGTTTCAAATTCTAGGCGAACATTGACTGGGGCACTTTTTAATGTTTCAAGCAGTCTATAACTATTAGCGGCAATTTATTAATGAAATCCTTTTTATTGAGTAACGGCTCGTTTTCTTTACCATAGTAAGTCACAAGGGGCTATGTCGGAACTGTATGGAAGTTGTCGAAGTAATGCGATATTGTGTTAGCTGAAAAACTGTTGCACAAGATTGGATGAATGCGCTGGCGCATTATCGTGATGGAGAAGCCAGTCACCACTTTCCCAAAAGTGCGGCCGTTTTCTCCTTACTGCATCACGCAAACGTTTCAAAATTTGAACATAGTATTCTTTATTGATTGTCTGACCTGTTGGTGCATATTCGTGATGTACAACACCTTCACAATCGAAAAAAAAACAATCAACATTGACTTAACATTGCTCCGACTTTGACGTGTTTTTTTTGGTCTTGGCGATTCAGAATGCTTCCACTGTGAAGATTGTTGTTTTGTTTCAGGATCATAACTATAAACCCATGATTCATCACCTGTAATAACTTTTCTAAGTACATTATCATCATTATTGATCATTTCCAGATTGTCCAGAGCGATTTCTAAGCGAATGTTCTTCTGCTCTGCTGTGAGCAATTTTGGGATGAATTTCGCACACACGCGTTTCATTCCTAAATTTTCGGTTAAAATTTCTGAAATGATAGTTTTTGGTATTCCAAGGTTTTCTTCCAGTTCTCGCACAGTCATACGACGATCTTGTTCGATTGCAAGTCGCACCTGCTCAATATTATCTGCGGCTTTTGTCGTCCAAGGTCGACCGGAACGAGCATTACTATCGACAGAAGGGTGACCATCCTTGAACCGTTTATACCACTGTTTTATTCGTGTTTTGCTCATACGGGGGTCGTTTGAAAAGTCCGTGCAAAGTCAGAGAGATGGCGCTACTAGTGCGTATCAAGGTTATTTTCATTTATGTCACATCTTAGAAGAGCACACACCAAGTTTCAGCCAGATCGGCCAATTACTTTGCGTTTTACATTCGTTTCAATCAAAGAAATCGAGTGGTTGTAAAAAAATAGACGAAAAAGAATTTCGTGTATTGATTAACCATTACTTTTTCAAAGGCAAAACGCCTCAGGAGATTAAACAAAAGCTTGATAAACATTATGGTGATTGTGCACCTTCGATTAGAATTGTTTATGAGTGGTTTCAAAATTTTCGGAGTGGACATATGAGCACAAAAGACGCTGAACATTCTGGACACCCTGTTGAGGTTACCACTTGAGAAATCATTGATAAAATCCATGATATGGTGATGGCTGACAGAAGAGTGAAGGTGCGTGAGATTGCTAGTGCTGTAGGCATCTCGAGCGAACGGGTACATAATATTTTGCACCAACATTTGGACACGAAAAAGCTATCCGCTAGATGGGTGCCGCGATTGCTCACGATTGACCAAAAACGAGATCGTGTGAAGTCTTGCAAGAATGGTTTGCAGCTGTTCCAGCAAAATCCGCAAGACTTTAAGCGTCATTTCATCACTGTAGATGAAACATGGATACATCACTACACTCCTGAGACCAAAGAATAGTCTAAACAATGGTTTACCAAGGGGGAATCTGCTCCGAAAAAGGGGAAGACAATTCCTTTGGCCGGGAAGGTTATGGCGACTGTCTTTTGGGATTCGCAAGGAATAATCTTCATCGACTATTTGGAAACGGATAAAACAATTACAGGCGAATATTATTCATCGTTATTGGATCGTTTGAAAACCGAGTTGCTAGAGAAATGTCCACGATTGGCCAACAAAAAAGACCTCTTTCACCACGACAATGTGCCAGCTCACGCCTCAGCAGTTATGGCCGTAAAACTGATGGAGATATGGTTCCAACTCGTTTCACATCCCCCCTATTCTTCAGACTTGTCTCCATCGGACTACTATTTATTCCCTAATATGAAAAAATGGCTGGCGGGGAAAATATTTTATTCAAACGAGGAGGTGATTGCAGAAACGAATGTCTATTTTACAGACTTGGACAAATCCTATTATTTGGAAGGGATTAACAAACTAGAGCAGCGTTGGATGAAGTGTATAAGCCTAAAAGGAGACTATGTTGAAAAATAAAAAAGATTTATTAAAAAAAATCAAGCAGTTTTTATTTTTGCACGGACTTTTCAGACGACCCTCGTATATACTATGCAATGATTTTTTAGTATAAGTTCAAGAATATGATTCATCATTATTATACGTTTTTTAAATAGTGCTCGCGATATTATATTACTTAGTTACATAATACGACGTTAGAATCGTTCTCGATCTCGTGTAAGCTGCTCCCACACTCCTTCCCTCGAGTCATTGTCTTCAATAGGAAGATGATGAATTTGAATATTATCTGAGAACCATACATACTTCGAAGCGCGAATGCTCTTCTTGTTTCTTCTAATAGGCTCCATGATGAATCACAAGAGGATAGTCTTGCTATAGCTATTTCTTCTCACTGATTGATGGTAATGCAAGCTATGCATCCTTCTTATAAATATATTAGAACTTGAATGACTGCCCTCTATCGGAACTTAAGGTTAATTATAGGAATAGTGAGAGCCGCAACCTTCGCTCTCACCTGTGAGGTACTTCCTTTCGAATCGTGACTCATAAGTCACCTTTACAATGAGATAAAATTCATTGGAAAGGGCTACATTATGAACTTTTTTTTTACCTCTCCACAAAAGGAAATGAGAGGATATTTAAATAAGGAAAAAAAAAGACTATTGGATTAGATATATTTTGTTTTTTATTATTCATAGTGCAGCTAGGTACATTAGTATTATAATACATCAATATTATTCGTTGAAGATACAATTACATTTAAAATCGAAGTTTGAACCAACAATATAGTAAATAAAGAGCTCTTCCTTCTCGCTAGTTTGATGTAGGTTTTTTAATGTTTCTTCATTTGTTCTAGAAGTACATTAACTGTTTTGGGCAGGAACACCTCAAATTCATCATCTATTGTAATAACAACGCTAAATCCATATTTCGTTGTTAATGATCTAACTTTAGTAACTTGATATAATGTATTCGATGTAAGTTGGGACATCGCCTTCCGAGGAAGGATAGTCGTTTTGGAAATCTTATTTATTGCTGAGAAATCCTTTTTGTATGATAAAAAATCAAAGAATTAATTATTTATTTATTTATTACTAAGGTATTAATAAACTAAAATTATTTAAATATCTTCCTTGTCTTAATGGTTAGTGGAAGATGTATTAGAGGTTGAAATAAGACTGTT
This sequence comes from Phymastichus coffea, assembly GCF_024137745.1. Lineage (NCBI taxonomy): Eukaryota > Metazoa > Arthropoda > Insecta > Hymenoptera > Eulophidae > Phymastichus > Phymastichus coffea. The sequence goes on along the minus strand of NW_026706824.1, from coordinate 1,028,406 downwards.
GCTTTAGTGAGAGCTGAGCAACTGTTTCGAACAAGAGTGAGCTCTCAGTTTTATAAGTGTCGACCCCACTCTCAAAGCTCAAGCCGCCGTTGCCGCTTCCCTCTCTTTCAGTCTGCCCTCTCTCATGATTCTTCATCTAAAACCATTCTCCCACTCTGTAGACTCTGGTATTCATAGTTTCTTCCTCTTCATTACTAGTCATCAGCGCCATCTAGTAATTGTCAAAGGAATAGAATTCTTTCGCTGGTGCTGGCCTCTAGAATTATTTTCTTCCATTCTGGAACTTTTCATATTACCATTTTCTTCTATCACTTCATCTTCTTCTCTATACCTCTTTCTTCGTAGCTGTTCAACTCTTTCTTTCATTTCGGCAATTTCGAGAGTTTTATAATGCCTCCATGGAAGTGTGTCTGGATTATTATAAAAAATTCAGCGTTTCTCATCATGAGGGTTTAGTGCTGTTTTTTCCTCTCTCTCTGTTATTACTTGATGTAATTTAGATCGAATATTACATTGGATACGTTGAATAATTTCCATTTTGTTTAAACACTTTCGATAATCTGAGTGAGTAATTGTATTTTTTACTGTATGTTTTTTCACTGCTTTTGCCTTTTTCAAGGGCTCCTTATTTATTATTTCGATACCGTATAGTTTACTTCGTAACCCAATGTACTCTCTCAGAATAGCAATATTGCACTCATCCTTCATAACAGCAAGAACGTTTTTGTTAGCTAGAGGTATACCAAATTGATGGTCAGCAGGATAGTCCAATGTGTCAAATTTATCAATGTCTACTTTCATGATCTCATACATATCGACATCTTGAATTTCATAAATGAGGCTGTCAGTATCATTATAAAGTAATTTAAATTTTCCACCAATTAACCGTTTCACATATCCATATTAAAAGTCTAATGTTTTTTACAGATCTAATACCCATAGACCGATGTATATAGGTTTTTTAATAGTGATAGTTGTCCAGGATAATTGAATAGCAGCTAAATTTTCATGAAACATGGAACTACTATGGTAATTTGGTTGGGTAATTCGAGCTTCAGCGCCATATCTACCACCCCATTGATTGATCAGTTTGAAATCTTTTCGTTTTCTTTCGTCTTTCGTCGTTTTTCCATATACTGCATTAATCATAAGCTAGTAAAATAATTTTTCAAACTCATTTTTAACTTGATTTCTTTTTTCAGTATTTAAATCAACATATGGTTTCAGCCATAGCTTTTGTTTGAATTCTAGCGCTCTATACATCTTTTTGAGTTTTAGTCCATACTTGAAAGCTTGTTTTAACGCTCTATAATGAATAACGTATCGTTCTTTATCATAAAGCGTTGTCAAAAGTTTTTTCTGTTTTGATCCAGGTGGTTTAGTTTGTTCGGGACAAAGAGGTAGATCTTTATGATCATCATGGAGCTCTTGTGGATACTCTAGATCTACTTCTAAAATATAGCCTACGTCGCTATCATCAGAGATATTGAAAAAATTTGGCATATCCACATTTGAAACCCATTTGAAGCCCTCAAATGGTAGTGATTGATAGCCCAACCATAAAGGTTGTTTACGTCATAATACATTAAAATTTTGTTTGGCTCATTCTTATTGAAGTCTTTACCCATATATTTATTGTTTGCTTTTGAAAATCTATTGCAGCATTGACTAATACCTCCACGAATACCTTTTTGAATGAATAAAACCATATCTATATCTGTTAGTAGTTCAAGCTTCATATTTGTATATTATAATATCGCGTCCCATGTTAATCCAGGGGTGGTGTAATAATGAGCAGGATTGAGATCTAATGCATTCTTACAGGTTGATCGAAAATTTTCAAAAATGTCAGCTAGTAAAAGTACATCAGTTTTCAGATAGAGATCAGAATACATTCCTAAATCTATTTTCTTCCAAATGCTACCGAAAATATTCCATACGTTTTGTGCATGCTTATATTCTTTAGTAGGAATATCACTATCTGTCAATCAACTATGAAATTTTTCAATAGAAGTAACTCTGTCTCAGTTAGTCTATTAAAATTATGGATGTTTTCATATGGGAAAACTCCTTTTCTTTTGAGTAAATTAATCTGTACAATATCTAGCTGAGGTAAATAATATGCTAATTTATCTAGAGATGTAGGCATAAATCGAAAGGAATCAATGAAACGAATGCTAATTCAACTGTTTGAAATTTCTTTTGTGAAGGATATGTATCGCTGCTTGTTTTCACCGAGAACAGAGATCTTTCCTTCAAATTCTAAGTTAGTAGCAATAATAAAATGTGAGTAAGAGCCTGTAAAGTTATGAAATACGACTGGTATGAAAGCAGCATTTTTATAATTCAAATTGCAATGATTGTAAGCTGCACCTCTAAATTTTCCTGTTAAATAACAATGATCTCGAACTCGTTTTTGGTTCTCTTGGAAATATTGGTTGCAAATATGACATCTTCTTACCGTTATGAATTCCTGTTCATTAATCAATGATAAATACATTTTTATTGCATTATTATATATCTGTTCTAACTCAATCACTAGGGACTTCAATTGCTTTATAAATCATAATACTGGTGATTCGTCTTCGTTTAATTTTTTTCTATATGACTTATATATTGACTTACTATCATCATAACGGCATTTTACATAAAATCCAATATTATAGGCTTCATGTTCTTGCAAACTATATCTCTTAACATTGAGATTTCTATTCGGATCTTTTACAGGTTTTAACAGACATTCAAAATCGGCGTATATAATAAATGGAACTTCCTCTTTATGCTTAAAATTTTTAAATTCTAAAGTAGCATCATCAAGTAAATTAATCCGACACTTATTTATCTTGGAACAGTCAACTTCATGAGATTTCAAACTTTCCTCGTTAGTAAAAGAATGAAGGCAACGTTCACAAATATAAATTTTTTCAGTATGTTGAGTAATTTGACTACGAAGAAGAGCAGATAAATTTCTAATCCATACGTAGTGAGTTTCTAATTTGAATTTTTCATGATCTATTGATATTCGAGGTCTATCAATATCATTTTCATCAATATATTCGTTTTGTATTGTGTAAGAGTAAGTTCACATGTTTAGTTTGTTTTAATTTCGTTATATAGCAAGGTAATACTTCATATTTTTTAAGTATATATAAATTTACACTTATATATTCAACTTTTCAAATTTAGCTATATTTTTTGTTTTTGCAAGGAAGCTTATACCGTCAAAATTCCATTCATTCTCACAGGGCTTTTACTTATTTACTCTGTTTGAATTTTTTTCAACTGGATGAAGGCATGAAAGTATAGCCCATTTAAAACATTCATTGTCTTCATTTTTAACATCAACACAGACTCTTTTATTATTTAACCTGTTAACCGAGCGGACGTATAAATACGTCAGAAGTAAACAATATCGGGTACGGGTAGGACATATGAATATGTCCTCGATATTTATATTGCGCCCTGGAACGGGCGGGACGTATATTTTACTATTACTATGGTAATATGTCATTCATACACGTCTTAGTAGAAAAGGACGCGCCCGTTATATGTTGCGTAATTAGAAAGGGATTATCCCGGTTAACAGGTTAAGCTTGAGGATAATGGTATATATGAGCATGATTTAAATGGATTATATTTATTTTTATTAATAGTGAGACCAACAATAGTTTTTAACGACCAGCCTGAGTCTCTTTCATGAAATTTTTCGATTTGTTTAAGTATAATATCTTTAAAGTTGTTTTGAAACCATCTATCAAGATCAGGAGTCTTATAAATGCAAACATTTTCTTTATTACAATACTTGATTTGAATATCTTTGATTTTTCTTTATGATAAATTGTGATGCCATTTCTGTATTTATTTTTAAGTTATTATGGATAGCAAGAAATTCAGGTATTTTTATTTGTAAAAGTTATTTTCGGCAACTAGAAATTTTTTTATATCTAAATGATGTTGATTAACTTTACAAACTGTACTAATTCGATTTTCAAAGGCTGAATGAATTGGCCTCCAAACAACTCCATCTCCTGGAAATTCATCCTGAATAGCTGTTAATGGATGTATACTTCCACCAACTTTTATAGTTTTACTTAAATTGACTTCAATAGAATTCAAATGACAAGCATAAGTTTGACATCTTTGTCGAATTGCTCTACTTAAATCAGATCGTTTCATAACTTCACTAATTGAAATTATAGCATTAATTGTTAGATTTCTCCATCTAATACAATCGTCTATATTTAAATCGTCGGAATGATTATAAGCTTTCCACAAATTATTAATTGTTTCTTCAAAATAGGCGATAGAAATCATGTTGTTAGTTATCTGGTTTTTATTGTCTTGTAGAGTCACTTGTCTATATTTGTATAAAGGATTATTATGACAAAATGATGGTAAAGGTAGTACACAGCTCTTAAATGAACTTGTTCTCAGTTGATAATTAATATTGATTTGTTTAACAAATCAATAAGAATTCAACTAACTACTGAGGAACTACTTGCAAATGGAGTAAGGTAAGGCAAGCTTAGCTCGCAGGCTGTCTCGAGCGACTGCTCTCTTTTGCTCGGCCGAAGCGGTTTGTAAAGGTTAAGTGAGAGCGCTGTAGGCAGTATATGGAAGGGATAGCTCAAACGAAAGAGTGGGGCTGAACCAACTGAAGCACCATCTAACTTATTAATTTAGTATTAAAGGGTTTATATATAGATCTTCAGAATAAAAATATAGTCATTATTGCTTTGAGATACGATTCAGTTCACATATTATAGAGAATAATTGGATTTATACTCTAAGATGGACTATATTTTAGATATTCAAGGCTTTCAGAGTCCTAATAATAATTTTATTTGTAAGAAGTTTGCCTATTTACCAGTATGATCTAATACTTCATCAACAGGACTTCTTTTTAAACCTCCATATCATTGGCTCAAACTGCCTCTTGAATATCAAAGTGTCAATAAGTGGTTGGAATTACAACATCATAGTATTTATTTTTTATTATCGTTAATTAACATTGATTTTATTTGAAATATTAAATATAATCAATTTTATAGGTATATTATGGAGAAATTGAATTTTACCATATAATTTTTTAAATTGTACTATTCCCAGGCATTTACATAATTGTAGAAATATTTATGTGAAAAAATTACAAAAGAAGCAATGGCTCAAAAAAATTATTCCTGAAAAGTAGGTTCAAATAATATACAATAGTACAAAATTCTAAATTCGAATTTAATTGGTTTTTTTTAATTATAGAAACATTTTAGATATCGAAACTGAAATGAGATGTCCGCGATTGGAAGATTTAAGTCTTAAATTTAAATCATCATGTATATAGCATAGTCAAAATCACGAGAATATAGTACGTGCTGTGGTAAATACACAAACGATACACGATTGGATGATGGAGAGACAAAAACAAGCAAAATCAAAAGGGATCGATACAGTCGAAAGATTTACAGATGACTATAATTCATATAAAAATTCAACTGAATATTTAAAAATAGCTATGTCGGACACTGAACATAAAGATTACTCTACTCAATGTATAATTAAAAATAATAAATATTAAATAAATAATAAAATGTGAACTTATTTAAATAATAAAAAAATCATAACGATTGTAAGAAAGAGCAAACGGATGGGAATAAGGTTCTCTCCTAGCAGAGATGTTTAGGAGGAATATCTCAAGGAGGTGTCAGTCGAGCGACTGCACTCGTAGTCTCTAGCATTCTCACGAAAACAGCTATGGTTTTACGTGAAGTTCCCTTCGTCGAGAGAGCACGCATTGACTATAGACAGTATACGCTCCGCTCCGCCTCCGCACGCTGTGGTCCACACTGAGTCAGAGCGTAGGAGAGACAGAGAGAGAGGGAGAGAGAGAGAGAGAGAACACACGTTTACTACTACTATAGTAGTGCATCCCCATCAGGCCAGAACTATAGTTCTATATACAGTGTCTATAGACAGCATGTGTTCCCCTCCTCCTCCGTGAACTGTGGTCTACGCTGAGTCACAGCTAGAGAGAGGGAGAGACCACGCATCCTCAAGTTAGAACTATCAACAGCATGCGCTCCGCTCCTCGGCACGCTCGAGCCCTATACCAAATGTATGCGCATGTAGCTAATATACACAATATGCATCCTCTAAGGTACATGTGGCATTGACTCTAGTAGTAGAGCGCGAGCTTGCCAACCCAGAGGACTCCGGTTCGATTCTCCGGTCTGTCTCTTCATTTTTGTTCAATCGTCGCTATTTTCTATTCGTTTCATTTTCACTTCATTCATTTTCAATGTAGCAAGTGAATTGTCAATAATATATATTTATAACTTAAAAAAAATACATTTAAATTTAATTAGAAAGAAAGCACTAGGTATAGGGACCCTAGGGACTAAGAGCCCTAGAAACCTTCCTCAAAAAATTATAAACAATTATTAACATTAATAATAATTAACATGAAAGGGTTAAGCCTAGGGACCAAAGACCCCCCCCCCTTCCCCCGCAAGTGTGCTGAAACATACATTGCTATACTACTAATAGGTTTGGATACAATATTTAATAAATACTTTATTTGAACAATGCATTAGTGAAGAGATATATATGATAAAACTATATCATAAATCCAATAGAATCTCCTTAAAAGACGTTAGTAGACAGAAATGTTACTTACCCAAAAATTAGTATGAATATGATTTCGAAATTCAGTTTAATTTTGAATATAATATTTTGTTCGAAAAATGATAGAACCAGTAAAGATATATGATATTTAATAGACTGTTCGTCTTCTGTAAATATAATAAGTCTAAATTCGGTCCCTACAAAATTAATTAATGTACCAAATTAAAAATGAAATCACTTTACAAGGTATATTCATTGAACATATTAATGTTACTTGCAGCATAGAATTGGTAGTATTAGGATATATAATTGAATTCTATGTTATGAATCATGATTATGCTCTACCATTCGATGGAATAATTGGGTTACGTTAGCTTTATAAATCTAAGAGTAGAATTAATTTTGAAAATGTATATCTAACCCAAACGAATGTAATAACATCCTTAGAATAAGTACGTGACAATAATTATGAAAGTATTATTATACATATATACATTGATCACATTTTATGTAAATATATTTTTTTGATCATGAATTATATGTCACGCAATTAATAAAATTTGTCGCGCTACCGAAATACTGTATTTTAAGCCTTGTGTGACGGTAAACGTCGAATTATCGCTAATAATATAACCTAATTGCTGCCTGCAGGGGCAGCACCGACGGGGGATACGAAAAATGAAACGAAGGAATTCGGCGCGCGAGCAGACGCAACGCGCGCGATTGAAAACGAACCAGTGAGGGTTCATCCAACATCACGCTCTTCCGCTTTTCGCTAGCAACTACCGATCCGCGAGCCGCAAAGACCAAAAACCAAAAGGAGAACGCCCGTACCAGTGATAGCTTGGAGTGATCGCTGTTGCCGAGGTACCGTGCAGCTACCAAAGGGGCAGACCTGAGCCGACGGAAAAGCGTCGTCCTCCGCGAGATCGACAGTGTGTTAATAAGGTTTCGCCATCGAGGGCGAAACCACGTGTGCGCGAATTCGCGAACCGCGCACAAAAATAAACAGTTTTCTCGTAGTGCGACTCATTATCGTCCACTTCGTACGTCTGCAATATAAAGGTAAGCTGGCCAGCTTAATTTCGCGGTCGCGATACGATTGCTGCTCGGTCAATTATTCGTCCGAAGCGTGCATGCAGTAGCTCTACGAACAAAGAGCAGCGAGCGTCCCGACACTGCATGTTGTCATTGAGCGAGCGCCGATGTCAACATAAACACGCGGACCGATCTAATGTAGCATTCGATAGATAATAAAAGGTTCTGTTCGTGATATTAACAAATGCTCTCAGCGTGTTTATTCCGTAATGACTCCACTCCTCGTAGATTCGTAGATTTATTTGTTGACTGACACCCATTTCCTCTTGCTCTCCGACTTTCTTATTCGGTACAGGTGATAGCGAGCGCGTTCGCGCGATCATCGTAATAAAAATAATTAAACGGTAATCAAACCCCGTTACATGGCGCTCAACGCAAAAGAACCTACGGTGTTTCTGATTGTTCAAAACACCGGTTCTCCATAGTGACCTTGCGCTCAGTCAACCAGCGACTTAGGTGGCAATCAAGTGTTGTTGTGCACACTTGATATCGAAGGCCACAACAGTAAACACAGCCTGTTAGTTAGCTGGCGAAGGCTCGCTGCGGCGTACAATTGTAAATAGTAACTGTAAGCGCGTACGAGTGCGACCGATAGACTCTTAGAAGCGTAAACACCAATAAACTTTGAAAGTTGCCGCAAATCAATAATATTGTACCCGTTGGCCCGGGGAAAACTAACACCACTAACAAACAGTTAGGGCGTCTGATAGGCAGGATCATTATATTGCGTAATAACGAGCGAAGAGTCTCTCGGTAGACATAACATTAAACGCCCGTGACAAGCCTAGTATCGGCTAATAAAATTTTAACTTGCGTACCATTTTTTTTTTGAAAAACAGCACTCGCAGTCGCACCACGCGTAACAAGCGTGTAAATTTCGCGTGAAACAAGCCGCAAACTAACAGAAGAATGTGTACCGCACTCAGACAGATATAGAAAAATGGGTGTTGACGGTCCAGGAGGAGGAAATCCATGTGTACCTCGAACACCTGGAGCTCAAAACAAGCGGGACCAAGCTCTCAAGAGCTGACCGCCTGCATAACTGGTTGCTTGGCGACTACTCCGCAGCAGATTTCGCGGAAGTCGATAACCAGCAAAGCAATCCAGCAAAAAGAGCTGCCCTACGCTCGGAACTGATTGTATCCCTAAGTACGGAACACACAGCATCCGAACAAGAGGACGAACACCCGCTAGCCCAATTAATGCAGAGTTCGGAGGTAATATCGCGAGTGCAGAAAGCCGCGATAAACATTGCGAATGTCCTGGATAGCGGAGAGAACACAAATAGTAATAATGGTATTACTTTAATGGCTGATGATGGCAGCCAGTTCAAACTCCCGCCGGCATTTGCGGTGATGATCCAAGACCTCATTTTCCGGTCCAGAGAAAATGAGAAGAAACTGGAGCTACTAGACTCACTGAGTTTGAATATGTCGAATCTAACGAAAATATTAGACCAAATCCTCAGCAACAGCATCAATGTGAAGGAATAACTGGACAATCAATCCGCCAGGATCAACGCATTAGAAAACGCCGAAAACAGAAATATACGGCAAGACGATGCGAACAGTTCCAACGAAGCGCGGCAATAGGAGAACACGCGCAGGAGCGTAGCATTCCAGGACACCTTCACATGCCATTACGACACCAGGCTACCCCAGAGCACCCCAGCTGGACCCGGACAGAGGCCCACGGGGGCCACTGGCAGGACCCCCCGCCGGACGCTCCCTTTCGGAGAGGGTGGACAGCATCAACTCAGTGGAGTTAATGCTGAAGTAGACAACCACCCGCCGAGCACGTGGTCATCTCAACAGACGTCAAACCCGTGGTCGACAACGAGAGACGTCGGCCGCATTGTCCGAGGATGGAAACTCAGGTTCTCCGGAGAGGCCAATGTGAGCATCGACACCTTCTTGTCAAGGCTGGACAACTCGAGGAGCAGCGCAGGACTTACGGAGGACGAGATGCTCCTGGCCTTATCCGAGCTACTCGTCGGTCCTGCCCTCGTCTGGTATGAGGCAATGAGGAATGAATGGTTCTTCTACGCGGACTTCGAGGCAGACGCGAGAGCATGGTTTGGGACCAGCGTGCAGCAACAGCAGCGTTTAATGAAGGAGGTTCAAAGCCGATATCAGGGCCCAGACGAACCAGTGAACGTCTACGTCGTTAATATGATGGGCCTAATGAATCGGCTGAACCCCAAGATGACGCACGAGAACCAACTAGACCTGCTGCATGCCAACCTCCTCCCGGACATCCAGGGCCAAATACGGAGGTCAAAACTAGACTCCATACGGACCCTGAACGTCCTGGCCACGGCGGCCCAGAATAGCTTGCATCAGCGAAGGATGGAGCGGACGGTACCAGACCCTCAGACGACTCTGTACCCTGAGTTAGCGTACCACCCCCGCACCGACGCGAGCAAGGGTCGTAAGGGCAAAGTGGCAGCCATGTCCGGCGACAAACCGGAGGTCAGCGACAGGTTGGACCGCATGGAGAAGGTACTCGAGAAGGTGACGCACCAGGTCGTATACACGCCGACGCCCTTGGGGGCGACACCTAATCCGAGCCCGGAGTCGGTCGATGGCGAGAAGAAAGTCTTACCCATCCATATATTGAACCAAATGCTGCTGTCTCTCAGGGAGATATCGGAGGGGATAAAGAAGAATCACGCCGACAAAAATCTGACCTCCGAAGACCGAGCTAAGAAGCCGAAGACCCCTCGCAGACGAGAAAGGGATTTCTCCAGGCCAATTAAATGCGTCGAGTGTGGCCTATTTGGATACAGCAGGAAGTACTGTCCCCAATGTAATAAGGGTAATGAGGAAAGGAGTGGTTAGGTGGGGTTGACCCCACTCCTTCATCCCTTAACCCAAACCCCGTTAACGAGATCTCGCGGCCTTCGTCAGCACAGCCCGCACCGTTAATAGCGAGCGTGTTGAGCGACGAGAGCTAGAACTCCCCTGGTGACGCCAATGATGAACGTGGCGGTAAAGTGCTCGCGGAGAAGAAGGGTAATGACGTTAGTAAAGCCCGAGACCCTGGACCAGCCGAGGTGGTGGCGTATGGATCGCACACGCCCTCGGGGGCGCGGGTAAAGGCAGATAAACCGTCAAAGGCTATCGACGTTAGTAAAGCCCAAGACCCTGGACCGGCCGAGGTGGTGGCGAATGGAAATGCGCTGGTGGCTACCGATGAGAATAGGAGATTTCCACTTACGGCCTCTCTATGATCCGGGAGCTTCCACCACGGCGATGGGTAGCAATGCTCTGCAGAAGCGTCTGTGCTAGGCATCAGACTGGACACTACCCACGCGGGTACCGCAGGACTACCCGATGGCCGTAAGTTAACGATCGCCGACCACGCCTGGTCACCGTTCACTGTAGGGGCGATGACGATGCCGACGTAGGTGGCTATCCTCCCAACCCTCGTCGAGGAATGTATTTTAGGAGTGAACTTCATCAGGTTATTCAAAGCGGTACTTGACCCCGACGACAATACGTTGCTGTTCAAGGAGTCGCAAACCAAAATGAAGCTAGAGGTAGCTAGCCTGGAGGCCGGTCCGAGATTAGCTACGATCGGACTAGCCGAGGTGACTGCCACTCAACAGGTGTCCTTGCAGAGGATCATCGACGAGGCCTTATTGCAAGCCCCTGTGGGCTTGGGATGTGCGGCAGGCATTGAACACGGGATTCGGGTCGGCGATACGAAGCCAATCAAACAGCGTTACTATCCGGTATCGCACAAGGTCGAGCAAGAGATGCATAAACTGGTAAGGGAGATGTTAGCCCAAGGGGTGATCGAACCAGCGGACAGCGGCTGGTCAAGCCCAGTGGTGATGATACGTAAAAAGGACGGCTCGTATCGATTTTGCATTGACTTCAGAAAGGTCAACAAGGTCACCGAGCCAAATGCGTATCCCCTGCCGTTTATGCAAGATATACTGAGACGTTTGCGAAACGGACGATATATCTCGACGCTCGACCTCAATAGCGCGTATCACCAAATTCCACTCAAGACCGAGTCTCGACCAATCACGGTCTTTACCGTACCTGGACTGGGGCATTTCCAATTCGTACGTATACCGTTCGGCCTCTCGTACGCCGGCGCCAGCTTCCAACGGTTAAACGATAGCGTGATCGGCCCCGAGCTAGGCGAATTCGCCTTCGCCTATTTGGACGAAATCATAGTAGTATCGTCCAAATTTGAGGATCACCTGCGACACCTAAAAACCGTATTGGATAGGCTGTGCGGAGCTGGCCTCTCGATCAATCGAGAGAAGAGCGTCTTCTGCAAGCCTGAGGCCAAGTACCTGGGCTTGTTGATCAACCGCGAGGGTATCAGACCAGACCCTGAAAAGGTGCGCTCTATCGTGGAGTACCCACGGCCAGGAAACGTGCGACAGCTGCGCACCTTCCTGGGGGTCGCTTCATGGTACCGCTGATGCTTGAGTTACTTCGCCACGCACGCTCAGCCGTTAACGAAGCTGACGGGGAAAAAAAGCGAATATGTGTGGGAAGAGGACCAAGAACAAGCCTTCGATAAACTGAAGGCACTCATGATAACCGCACCATGCCTCGAATTACCGGAACCCGACGGGCAGTACGTGCTGGAGACAGATGCTAGCGCTACGGGAATCGGTGCCGTCCTGATACAAAGAGTAGGAGACGGAGACCGGATCATCGAGTACGCTAGCAAAGTCCTTAATCCGACTGAGCAAAACTACTCAGCCACGGAGCGCGAGTGCTTGGCGGTCGTGTGGGCCATCCAAAAATTCCGCCCATACATAGAGGCGTCCCGATTCAGGGTGGTGACGGACCACAATAGTCTAAAATGGCTATATAACCTGAAGAACCCAATTGGACGTCTAGCCCGATGGGTCTTGTAACTCCAAGGCCATACTTTCGAGATCGAATATAGAAAAGGGGCAGACAATGTATTGCCCGACGCATTATCACGCGCTTTTGAGCCCACGAAGGCTGAGGTTGGCGTAATGGACCAACCGAAGCCAAGGGACAGCGCCTGGTAAATGGAACAATTCCGGCGCGTCGAGAACCACCCAGAAGAGTACCCGGATTGGAAGGTTGTTGGCCGGGTGATGTATCACCTAAAGCCAAACTACGACCACCGAGAAGAAGATGGATACGGGGACGTATGGAAACTCGTCGTGCCTCCGGAGGAACGCAAGGCGGTATTGTTCGAGAGCCACGACCTAGAAACTGCAGGACACTTGGGACGCGAGAAGACCTTCGCCCGCATCGCCCAGTCCTATTACTGGCCGGGAATGTACGCGGACATTAAGGGATACGTCCAAAAGTGCCAGGTCTGCCAACAGTGCAAGGTTGAGCAGCGACTGCCGCGCAGGCTCATGCAGGACCGAACGTTGCCCACGCCTTGGCAAGTGGTCGCGGGCGACATCGCCGGGTCCTTTCAGAAGAGCCCTCGAAGGCATGAATACGTCCTGGTATTCATTGATGTATTCACACGATGGGTCGAATGCATACCCATACGTCGTGCCAATGGCAAGACGATCGTGAAGGAACTCCGGGAGCGGGTAATCCTACGTTTCGGTACGCCAAAGATCTTCTTGTCCGACAATGGCACCGAGTTCCGCAACCAGCTGGTAGACGGGTACCTAAGAGGCCAGGGGATAAAACGGACCTTCACTCCAACCTACACCTCGCAGGCTAACCCTACGGAAAGGGTTAACCGTACCTTAAAAACGATGATAACCTCGTACCTGCGAGGGAATCACAGGGAATGGGACCGAGCGCTGCCCGAACTCATGTTCGCGTTGAACACGGCCGTCCATAGTTCCACGGGGACCAGCCCTGCCATGCTCAACTATGGCAGGCAACCGGAAGCCCCGAATACCCTTCGAAAGCGAATGGACGAGCTTGTCGCGCGAGAGGAGAGTTTGCTTCGAATCGGGCAATGGAACGAACATATGCAGAATAACCGTTCCGCCATTCAGCTAGTTCACAAGAGCTCCTCGGATGAGTCCCTGAGACAGGTAAGGTACTACAACGCCAAGCGCAGGGCCCACAGATTTAAAGAAGGGAACTGGGTGTGGAAGAAGAATCGCGTGCTGTCCTGCGCGGCGCAGGGCATTTCCGCGAAATTAGCACCCAAGTTCATAGGTCCCTTTATCGTCACGAGGGTACTAGGTGCCAACTCATATCGCCTTGCCAATCAACAGGAAGAGGTCACGGAGTTAATACACGCCAAAGACCTCAAACCCTACTATGGGCAAGACGACGACTTACCGGAAGATGGGACCCAACGACGGGATGACAACGAAACCTCTACCACCGAGGGAACCAAGGAGACGAGCGTCCCGCCTAATGCGAGCGATACGACAATTCGCGGAAACGGGTGCGCCGACATTGCAGACAACACACTCCGGAATAACGACGCGACAACTCCGAGCTCACCTCGTCACACCCGCTTTAATCTCTCCAACCAAGTCCCACTAAACGCCTCTCCTATTAACGCGGCGAAGCGACCACGAGGGAGACCTCGCAAGTACGCACTAACCACACACACTACACAGCATCGATAGACTACTCGAGCCCCTCCTTCCATCGTCGGGAAAAGGAAGAGGGACAGACCACCGAGAACGCCAACCGTGGATGCATGAGGCCCGGCGAACGAAGGACATGGGAGACCGACGCCAAGGACCCCACCTTCGACCCCGGCGACGAAGGCCCTGGGCAGCCGAACAGGCGCCCACCTTCGATATCCGAGAAAAATATTCGGGATACTGATGTATAGAATTTTGCAGGATGTAGATCCCCCTCGAACAATTCGAGCAAGCGGCGGCCGCCCTCATCGGCCTAGGTTTGGGCCCCGCCGTGGAAGGAGTGGTGCAAGCCGCTCTGCTTCTCCTAAGTACCCGGAAGGAGGAGGAGGAACAAGCACGAGTGCGAGCTCACGAGAGCTCGTCATCCGTGCTTATTGAAGAGCTCCCCGCGGAGGAGACCACTACGCGCACGTTGACGACACCCGGCATCGCGCGCGGCGATACCGCGCCACTGCCTGGACCCCCAGCGGAATCCATCCGGCTGAAGGCCCCAACAACCTCCGTTGGCACCCAGACGGAGGGGGGTTTCGCCCACGCGACCTGGCGCCCCAGGTTCACCAGCCAGACACCCCCGTCTGGCATACGAACCTGGGAGGAGATAGTGGAGGGGTTGAGGGAGGTCGAGCAAGGCTGGGCGACCCTCAACGCCCTCCAACGAGCCGTGTACGCCGAGTATGACGCGTACACGGCTGCGGGACACCGCCCCGATAACATGGACCACTGGGGTAAGGTGGTGTCCCGCCGACGCCAGTTCGCGTCGGCGCTCAAAGAAGTCCAGCGCCGTCACCGCCAGGCCCTCGAGGGCCCGGCGAGTAACATACCCACGGGCCTCTCCCAGCCTCCGATTGTCGGAGCCAGATCAGCGGCTCCAGAGGTCAGGTCGGAGGACACGCCACGCCAGGGCTCGCAAACGTGCGGGGTAAACCTGGTGGTGAACGTGGACGGCAGCCAGGGGGGTCATGCAACAGGGCCCATCCACATCAATGTGGTAGTAGGGCCCGCGGGTGAGGATCCCACGGTCGTAAGGCCGCGGTGGACCGCCCCGAACCGTAGGGACGGTTTGCCACTGACCCCCAGGGAACGAGGCCTCCCACGGGGCACCCTAGCCCGCGCTCAGTGGGAGGGGTGCGACGTGCGCCACTACCCCGGGGTGACCCGCACGGACCGTTGCCCCCGTGTACGACGGCACGCCGACCTGGTCCAAAAGAGGCTGGGATGGGAGGCGCGCTGTCGTTCTCCATTAGATGACCAAGGTCAGGAGGAATCGCCGAGACCAGCCAGGTGATCTTTCCCTGCCCCCGTGGGCAGGGCCACATCTACACTATTCCGCCGTATAAAAATTGATCTAAATATCACATGGACTATGACCCTTTATTGTCCTTTCTCCTCTCCACCTCGGAAGGGACAGCGCTAATAGGATTATCGTCGAGGATCCCGTAGGTCCAGACTGGAAGGGGGCTGTGACGGTAAACGTCGAATTAGCGCTAATAATGTAACCTAATTGCTGCCTGCGGGGGCAGCAACGACCGGGGCGACGAAAAATTAAACGAAGGAATTCGGCGCGCGAGCAGACGCAACGCGCGCGATTGAAAACGAACCAGTGAGGGTTCATCCAACATCACGCTCTTCCGCTTTTCGCTAGCAACTACCGATCCGCGAGCCGCAAAGACCAAAAACCAAAAGGAGAACGCCCGTACCAGTGATAGCTTGGAGTGATCGCTGTTGCCGAGGTACCGTGCAGCTACCAAAGGGGCAGACCTGAGCCGACGGAAAAGCGTCGTTCTCCGCGAGATCAACAGTGTGTGTGTGAGGTTTCGCCATCGAGGGCGAAACCACGTGTGCGCGAACTCGCGATCCGCGACACAAAAATAAACAGTTTTCTCGCAGTGCGACTCATTATCGTCCACTTCGTACGTCTGCAATATAAAGGTAAGCTGGCCAGCTTAATTTCGCGGTCGCGATACGATTTTTGCTCGGTTAATTATTCGTCCGAAGCGTGCATGCAGTAGCTCTACGAACAAAGAGCTGCGAGCGTCCCGACACTGCATGTTGTCGTTGAGCGAGCGCCGATGTCAACATAAACACGCGGGCCGATCTAATGTAGCATTCTATAGATAATAAAAGGTTCTGTTCGTGGTATTAAAAAATGCTCTCAGCGTGTTTATTCCGTAATGACTCCACTCCTCGTAGATTCGTAGATTTATTGGTTTACTGACACCCATTTCCTCTTGCTCTCCGACTTTCTTATTCGGTACAGGTGATAGCGAGCGCGATCGCGTGATCATCGTAATAAAAATAATTAAATGGTAAGCAACCCCGTTACACTTGATAATAATTTCAAAAGAAGATTTCAATTTTAAATTCTCATGAATCATAGATAAGCAAATATTGCATTCGGTAACTTTTTTATCAATAACCCAAAAAGGTCTGAGTTTAAAAAAAAGTAACCGCGAAATTTTTATATTTGACTCGAGCGCAATTCTTGAGTGTAAATTATTTGTTTGTAATTTGACCGTGTCTTGTAAAAATTAGACAAGAAATTAAAATTAAATGAGGGATACATAGAAATCAATGGAAAAAAAATTGTAACAGAAAGAGATCAATGGAAAATAAATATTGCAAAAACTCACTGAGAGGCGAATCCATAGAAAATATGATAAAAGAAAACTATCAAAAGGAAAGAAAGACAGAAGAAATTACAGCAAAAAATGAAATTTCACTGAAAAAAAATGAGGTAACAATATGCAATGATATGCAATAATTACTAGTATCAATAAATATAATAGAAAATCAAAATAATAAAAAAATATAATTATAAGAACAAGGAAATTTACAAAACAAATATGTCAATTTAGAATAAAACATTTCATATTGAGTAATGCACTTGAAGGAAGAAAAGAATGGAAGCATGATGATTATATCATAAAAAGTTATCCTACTTTTTCGAAATATTAAAAAATAACATCAAGATAAAGAATTCAGATAAATACAATAACCTAACGACCATAATAAATTTTCTTACATTTGATATTGAAGATATTCCCGGAAATTTCGAGAAGGCTACAATGGAACTAATATTCGCAGAAGAATATTTAAAACGGAAATAGAAATTGAATTTACTAGATTATGATTATGATATTTATAAATCAGGCAAAAGTAATAAAAATGCAGACGCGCTTTTAAAAATCTAAAAAAGGAAACTACAATAAATATTGTAATCAGAGCTTAAAAAATAAGAGAAACAAGTAAGTAGACACATACTTGTACTTGAGAAATGTCAAATAATAATGTGAAAATTTTAAAAATGGAAAAGGGTAAAGACAAAAAAAAAATAAAAAATATAATATAATAAAACATTGGAATAAAATAATTAAGTAAAATCATTACAAGAAAAATATAAGAAAACACAGTTGATTCTCAAAAATGAGAACAACATTAACACAGAAAAGATAACAAAATTATCTTTACAAAAATAATTATCGAATCCAGAAATGAAAATACCATATTTATCGTTAAACATACAATCATCTGGATGAAAAATCAAGTTGCTTAATAAATAAACAAATATACCAAGTAATAAAAATTTTAAATCAAATAAAATTTATTCGGGATCGGATTAATTTTGAAGGTTACGAAAAGAGCAGTTTTTTTTTATTTATTTTTCCAAAAAAAGGCTCGGGGTATCTAGATTTTTGAAGTTTAACATTGTTTTTTAAATAGGAATCTCTATATTCGACTCCAAATTCAGAAAGATGGGAAAATTCTACATTAAAATTAGGTATTATGTGCGGGGTCCATTTATCCTCTAAAGGTTATACGAAGGTCAGCTTTTTCACCAAATTAATCTATGCAAAGGAAAATTTTACGATCAACTTTACAATTAGAAATATGTTGTGATGACGAAATAAGATAGTCTAGGTCAAGATAAAAAATATTTAGAAGCTATTATCTTCACTTCGAAAGACATATGTGTTAATAATCTTGACCTTATTCTTAAGTTATTTTTGCACGTTAAAACAAATGTCATATGGCTAATTTGTCTGGAAAAACTAAGTATCAAATATCATGAATGGTTAATTGCTCGTGTGAATGAATCTTATAATACGAGGGTGGTCCGATAAGTATTTAGCCTCACCGCCCGATGGCGCCACTCTCGCAAAAGAAATATTCTATCACGTACCTTCTCGATGGTTACTGTCAAGATTTTAGCCGGATCGGAGTTGTAGTTTATTTTTGAGAGTGTGTGAAAGCAAGTGTGTCCGTTGATTTTTGAAAAATGGAAAAACAGCAGTATCGGTCGGTGATTCGATTCTTGTTTTTGGAAGGGAAATCGCGCAGCGAAATCAAAAAGCGCTTGGATGCTGTGTACGGTGACACTTCTCCTTCGATGGCGACCGTCAAAAATTGGTTAACGAGTTTCAACGTGGTCGCACGTCGATTTTTGAAGAGCTACGTCCAGGTGCTCCGAAAACGGCTACCACGAAGGATAACGTGACAAAAATTCACGATCTCTTATTGGCAGATCGACGATTGAAGGTGCGCGAGATAGCTAAGATCGAATAGGTAGGCATCTCAAATTACCGCGTGGGTTATGTCCTGCATGAAATTTTGCGCATGAGAAAGCTGTCGGCGCGATGGGTACCGCGTCTGCTCACTCCGGACAACAAGCGCAACCGTGAGACAACTTCAGAGCAATGTCTGACACTGTTTAAGCGCAATCCGAAGGAGTTTCTGCATCGTTTCGTGACAGTCGATGAAACATGGATCTACTGGTATACATCAGAGACCAAGGAACAGTCGAAACAGTATACTTTACCCGGTGAAAGTGCTTCGAAGAAGGCGAAGACTGCCCCATCTGTCGGAAAGGTGATGGCCACCGTTTTCTGAGATTCACAAGGTGTGATCTACATCGGCTACCTGGAAAGGGGCAAAACGGTCACAGGGCTATACTATGCCGAATTATTGGGTCGATTCGACGTCGAATTGCAGAAAAAACGGCCCCATTTGGCGAAGAAAAAAGTGCTCTTCCACCATGACAACGCACCGGCTCACACCTTCGCCGTCGCCATGGCCAAATAGGTCGAATTATGCTACGAACTGCTGCCCCATCCACCGTATTCTCCAGATTTAGCCCCGTGCGCCTTCTTTTTGTTTCCATACTTGAAAAAGTCACTCGCCGGGCAGGAGTCGAATGAGGAGGTAATCGCTGCCACGGAAGCCTACTTTTCAGACCTCGAGGAAACGTATTTTTCAGACGGGTTAAAGAAGTTGGAGCATCGCTGGGCCAAATGTATCGAACTAAAAGGAGATTATGTTGAAAAATAAAACGCCACTTTTTCAAAATTTTTGTTTTTCTTTTGTAGTCTAAGTACTTATTGGACCACCCTCGTAAGGTTACTAGTCGGCTAAATTTTACTTAAAATATTTATGTAATAATTGTTATTCTAAAACATTAATTTTCAATTAGGTTATTTATTTCGGATTTTAAGAAATCTTTCAATAAACTATGTTTGGGAGCACCGATAAATTACAAAATTAATAACATATTTCATATTTCGGTTAGATTCCTGCTTATGTTTTTTCGACAAATGATATGATATAGTGTGTAACGGAGTAATACCGTTTAATTATATTTTATTCGCGCAATTAAATCAAAGGGGCGAAAGTAATTATCTATGCTCAAAATGCAATCCGGAGAGCATGTGAAGACAGGCGTCAGTCAACCAGTAATTCCAATTAACCTATAATAAATTGAGTGGAAGCAGTGAGGTGTAAGCGAGTCGAAAAACACTTGTTAGTAATATGAACTAAACCTTTTATTATCCCTCAAATACTACATGAGGTCGACCCGCGCGTTTGTTTACATCGACGCTCGCTCATCGACAACACGTAATGTCGGGACGCTCGTCGCTCTTTGTTATTAGAGCCGCTACATGCACGCTTCGGATATGATAATTTATTCGTTAACCATGCAATCGCGATCGCGAGATTAAGCTGGCCAGCTTACCTTATTATTGCAGGCGTACGGAGGTGACACGATAAAGCGTCGCACTGCGCGAAACTGTTTTTGTTTGTCTTTGCCGGTCGCGAATGCGCGCACACACGGTTTCGCCCTCGATGGCGAAACCACACACACTCTGACGATCTCCTGGAGGTCTGCGCTTCATCGCTGGCTCAGGTCTCTCCCCTAGGCTGCTGAAGGGTACCTTGACGACGGCGGTCACAGCTAACCGGTACTTATCTGCACGTCCTTCTCTTGATACGTTGGCGTTAACGGCACGTAGATCGTCGGTAGCGAAACGAAAACGGGCGGATTCAGTGATAGTCAATGCTTCACTAGTTCGGTTTCAATCGCGCGCGTTCCATCTGCTCGCGTACCGAATTCCTTCGTTACGTATTTCGTCCCCCCCGGCAGGTGCTGCCCTCACAGGCAGCAATTAAGTTAGAATATCAGCGCTAATTTGACGTTTACCGTCACAAGTGTTACATATCATATAATACACATGATATTAATGTTTAATTATACTTTATTTATTATACTTTATTATTCAAAAAATGCTGGATTATACTCGTAATGAAAAAGTTGAACTGTGAGGTTACATCGATAACGGTTCCTGAATAAATATCAACATCCAATAGTCACCACGATTGCTAGGATAGAATGGTGTGCAAGGCGTTGACGTCTAGTACGGCGACAATGCTAATGTAATAGTGGTAATGTAAGTGAAAGAGATCATACAATAGTCTTAACTGTGTTAACATTAATACACTCGAACCTGTATTTGTCTATACGTGAAATTGCAGTGCAATGAAACATTCCATTTAGCACAGTTTAGAGAATTTCGCCTATTCATCGATTCCATTCTTATCATATAGAGCTT
Source organism: Phymastichus coffea (assembly GCF_024137745.1). Lineage (NCBI taxonomy): Eukaryota > Metazoa > Arthropoda > Insecta > Hymenoptera > Eulophidae > Phymastichus > Phymastichus coffea. The sequence goes on along the minus strand of NW_026706824.1, from coordinate 1,007,226 downwards.
GACGCTTGGAGATTTCCAAAGAAGACTTAATTTTTCGCGATTTATATTTTTTCAATTACATTACGTTTTCTAATGAAATGACGTTCAATAGTGAGAGTCAATTGAATCAGCGCAAAGATTCTTATTATTCAGTAGATAATCGAAATTGGAATCGTAAAATTGATGGACAGCATCGCTGGAGTCTTGTAATTTAGTGTGGAATTATTAAAAACTGTATAAATTAACTTTACTATTTTAATAGAAAGGTAAATTTGCAAAAATATTTACATTTTATACGGCATAATGTTTCATTTTTTATATGATATTGAATTATTAATTAGACAGCGAATTTGATACCAACAAAATAATACATCAGTTCATAGAAGTTTGACAGTAAGAAGAGTTCTAAACCACCGATTCCCTCATAGGATATTTAATTGTGCCTTAGATCTCCGGATATGACTAGTCCCGATTTTTTCTTACAGGGATACTTGAAAAATATATGTTATATGGAAGCATCTACAATAAGAAATAATATGATGCAATGTATAACTGACGCATGTAGATCAATCCTAAGACAGGTTTTATTATCAACCGTTGAAAACATCCAAAGACGAATCCAAATATGTATCAACAATGATGAAGGAATATCCAAATATTTAATCTTTTAAAATTAAATGTTTTATGTGCATCTTTTAAAATTGTCCATTCTATTGAAGAATGAATAAAAAACTACGAAGATTACCAAAGGAAGAAGCTGAAACGCATAAAAACTAGATAATCCATGATTATCACACAAAGCACTTAAAACATTTGATAAAGTAGCTATAGATAGTAGCGCAGTCGCACCGTGGGCAACTTGACGTCGTCACAGCGATTTTCTTGGTATCAGGGCGATGGTGCCCAATAATTGTCGATTTATTCGTCCTCTCACGTCCGTGAAGTACCGGCAGCACAAGATGTGACGTCTCGTCTCGGGTCGTAGATTCGTTCGATTTCGCGCGTAAATTACATAATTTTGTAACCGGAAATTGCGAACAAGGACTTCTCGTTATCGACCGTCCGCTGCTGAAAATAATATCATGATGCAGGGAAGGGAGGGTTAACGTGGCGTAAAATTAAGAAAATCGATCACACTTGACCTTCCTTTATTCTGAAATACAAGTAAAGTTACGGTCGGAATGACGGATGGTCAGCGCGACTTGACGCGACTCAATGCGCAGTAGAACAGATCCACACGTCCCGGCGAATCAAATCTGCGACGATCGAATACTCTCGATCCCTGAATTCGTAACAGTAATTTACTATCTCATTATCTAAATTCCTCATCTTTTTCATCCTATCACTCACGATAATTCAGAAAATGGCGGATGGTCAGCGCGACTCGAGAAAAATTACGAGAAAAATCGCGCACCGCACTTCACAATTAATATTAATGTGTGGCAATTTGCCTACTTTCAGACCTCTGCTGAAGAACTCGACAAACAGAATTATGGCAACGAATCTGATAGAATTTGCTTCCTTCCAATCTAGCGAGCAGTGGCAAAATGGACGAGGAACGGCTTTTCGCGGTCAAATATCATCTTTCCTCTCCTCTTTCCGAGAAGAAATCTCATTATTGGCCGATATGCTAATTCGGATATCGGTAGCGCCCTTCGAATATTTCGTCATTGGTCATTATGTAAATTAGAAAAATACAGCGCCCTCATTTTATTTCCTATTTTTGTCGCTATTTACCCTCTCTCACCCCCCCCCTAGGTCGGCTAGCATTGATTGATGAGAAATATCTACCCCTACTCTTATTTATTTTTCGATGCGGACGGAAATACAATTTTATTCTAATTCGCTCATTGGTCATGACATCAGCAGCGAGTTTCGTCAGAGTTTCTAATTTTATCAATCAATTTATCAATTTAATTCATCAGATTGCTTGTCGCTTATTAATACATTTAAGGGATTATAACGGCCGCATACAAGTACTTATAATTTTATATTTCAATATGTTCCACGTATAAGTAAATAATTGTCAGTCGGTCTTATTTTCGTAGCGCCCTCATCATCGCATTTACATTTGAATCTGTATAATATTTATTTTAGTTCGCTCGCTTCATATGGTTTGTTTCGCTCGCTCTCGCTTAATCTGTTTCGCTCGCTTTCACTTAGTCTGTCTCGCTCGCTCTTGTTTAGCATGTCTCGCTCGCTCATGTTTAGTCTGTCTCGCTCGCTCTCGTCCAGTCTATCTCGCTCGCTCTCATTTAGTCTGTACCGCTCTTGAAAATGGCCGCCTTCGCTCCCGCGTGTCAACCTCGTACTCTGCTGCCAGTTTCCCAAGCGCCTGCTGGAGCGCTCCCCTTCGGTTGTGTGTCCGGGTGTTGTCAGTGATCGACAGCAGTGTCAGTATGTGTAGCGCTCAGGATATCGCCAATGATGCGCAGCAGCCTAACACAGCTGATTGCCGGCTGCCGCTTCATCGATGATTTTCTATTCGCCCCAGGTGTGCCAGCATTTCCAGAGTGTTTGTGTTAGTGCTGAGAAGTGTAACGGATCTGCATATACCGTTATCATGTATTTCCACTGCAGTTCCCAGTCAAGTTTTGGTGTTTTTCTTTCTAACCGGCAACATGTGATCGGAAGTGTATGTGTGCGTGCACTCTCTTTTCCCTTCTCGTGTGCTTCATTATTCAGTCATCCGTTGGATCGCGTTTTTCAACTTGTTATGTCGTTTTCTCGAGTTTGGATAGACGGATATGAAAAAGAATGAGTGTCCTAATTAGGGCGCACATAGATTATAATTATCCGGCTTGTTATGGGGCGGCAAGGGACGGGGGGGGGGGCTTTCCTGAGGTATTCAACTAATGGAACACTCTCAGGCAAAGCCTTGTAACGCACCACATTACAAATTTATGGACTGATTAATGAATTATAGCAAGGAAATTTTCTTCATCTAGTTTCCGATCTCGATTTACGAATGATCGTAGCGGTAGTTTTCTTATTATATTATACTGTTTTCATCAGTCTAGTGTAAGTTGTATATATTTTAAATAGCATGTTTGTCTCAAAATTGCTTATTATATTAGGTAATTGTTTTTTTTATCGTCATCAGCCTTTTGCTTTGGCTCGTATCTATTTTAAAAATTGTCTTACTTTTATGATTTTCTTCACCTGTTCTATATTTAGATTTCTTTACAAAGGAATTTGCTTCATCCCTCTTGATTTGCTAATTATTTTTTTTAGGGATGCAGGTTTAATAACTGCAATTTATTGTTTCAACCTTGACGAATTATATAAATTTGATCAATTAAAAACACATCGTAGTTGTCGAAAAACTGCTGAAGCTTGGAAAGAAAATGACAGCCAAAAACAAAGAGCTAAGGAATATGCAAACTGTGTAAAACAATATGTAACTCTATGAAACAACCTTTCTTTGATTTCTTTGATTCCACAAGGACACAGAAATTATAGATTTGATTTCACCTCCTGAACTTTAAAGCAAAGAATGGGTTAAAGAATGCTATGTTGATCGAGAAGCTTACTTTGGTAAATTTTCTGTCAATGCAAATAAATCCAGCAAATCGTTGAAGAAGACAGATATTTTACGTAGAATTTATGAAAATCATGGAGGTCACTGTATGAAATATGTTCAAATAATAATTTGAATAATCATAATTTTAAGAAAAAAAATGGCATAGTTGCAAGAAGAAGAAATAAATTTTTTACATAAACACAAATATCAAATAAATCGGAATTATTAGAGCAGATATCACATTTTGTTGAACAAGTTAAGCTAAAGCTTTCTTGAATAGGACCAAATAATGTTTATCATTCGAATCAGTCAGGATTCAATCTTGAATTCCATGCCGGCCGTATTTTGGCGATAGCAGGTACTTCAAAGATTAATTGTCTTGCTCAATCTCTGAATCCCCTGACTCATAATTATTGTATAACCATTTATTTGTGCTGTTGATGTTTAAAAATCATCTTTGTTAATCATTTTCCAAGTAACTAATGGTTAATTTGGGCCAATTGTAGAAAAAACCGTAAGTAAAGCCAAAAATATTCTTACTATGGCATCAAGTTCTGGAAAATCAATAACTAAACATACCTTAAAATGGTTCGAAGTCATCTTCTTACAGATTGGGGGAAACGAAAGTGTTTTGTACTTGAGCTTGTGGACTAGCCAAAAAAAGAAGATATTTAGTAATACCAATTAAGCAACTAAAAAAGTAAAATTGTACATTCCTTCTGGAGCCATTGGATTTTTCCAACTACTAAATTCGTATAGATTTAGACGTTGAAAAAAGTTTTTGAAACACTTTTCTGATCTTATTATGTTACGTAATTATGAAATAAATTCACGCTTAAGAAACGATATTCTAAAAACACAATGACTTCTTCACAACTAATTCTCATCATCGAGATTTGTAAATATGCTTAAATATACATAGTGGAAGAGTAGTTACATTACAAAAAAGTCTGATAAAGTTCAAACGCCTGTAGAGTACTGTTGATGCTTACTGCAAAAAATGTGACATTATAGCAATAATGAAATACGCCTGGTGTAATATGCCTTCGTGTACATAACACTTTCGTGCCATCCACGATACTAATTTTCCACATTACTGTAAAAAATACGTTAAATGAATATTTCAATACACAAATACCAGTCTTCGTTTGAACAAAAACACATTGAAAACTAAATGCTTGTCGAATCTAACGTGATAATCAAGTGCCCTAAACGTAAGAAGCAAGAAGACTCACGATACAATCAAGCACCCAGGCTTATAAGAGGCTAGGAGGCTTAAGTTAAGTTATCTACGGAAAAATTCACAACATCAAATTAAATTCTAATTGTAATATAATCATATATAATAAAATCATTAAACCCGCTGTTTTCAAGGTTATGTGGGTTTTCAAGGTTATGTGGGTTGGGCTGCTTGAGATTTTATTGGTGTAGTCTTTGGGGGAGGGGGGGGGATTGAAGGTTTAGAAATACCAGTTTACGTGAACTTAAATGGTTATATGTTAGGTATTTCAGCTGTCGACTTGTATGAAATTCTATTATTTTATTTATAGAATACGAGAATATAGAAGACGAGCGATTAATCTTGCTGTTCTAAGGCTTATATGTAGGCCTATGGTAGGGGTTGATAGAGGTAATTTCTACCCCTTAAAATGCGTTTAGACTGATAAAAAAACACGTGTCTAATATTTTTCAGTGTGTCACCCGTGTGTCAAATTTTATCCGATTTGGTGAGTGATACTTAGGCAGTGTTACTTGTAAGTTCTCTTGTAAGCGCATGACTCCTTTCATACAACTTGTTCTGTCCAACGAGATTATTTCGTTATCAGACGCAAAGCCAATCTCGCGATTTTTGTGCTTTTGTGTTTCCATTCATGCTCTGGAGAAAATTTCTTCACCGGAACGGTGGGATTTATCCGCGCGTGTATATGAAATACTACATACACACACACACGAAAAATTTATTTATTATAAAATAACTTTTTTTAACAAGTGGTTATTACGAAAACCATGCAAATATGGAGCGGAGTATAACTTTTGTACATTACCGCTCAAAAATTTAAGCTAACCCCACATGAAAACAGCAAATTTTAATTCAATTTGTACGAGATACATTGTATATGTACATAAAAAAGTATACAGAATTAAAAGAAATTAAATTTCTTATACTTTGAAAAATAATAAAAGTTTTTATCTTATACATTTTAAAGCTGTAAATTTGTTAACAATATCTACATAAACAATAATTTTAAATATCAAAAAGTTACATTTAAATATATTTGTGAACTAAACAGTAGAAACATCATTAACAGGAGTCCGGACCGATGCATTCCCAGGAAGTAGGACGACGATGAAGACGACATCCGACACCAGCTGATCCAGAAACGAGCCGAGGAACAACGCCACACAGACAAGAATATCCCGCTGCACCAATCACCACGTCCAATAAACAACTGTCTGACACTTGCGCACACATACATGCTAATGACCGAGCTCGCGAATACCCGAAAGCGACGTCGAACAGCGGCAACGTGACGCGACATCAACGCGATAACGGAGCAGTGGCCATATTATGACGCAATCCATAAGGAGCGTAGCGAGCGTGAGCAGGGAAGGAAAGAATACGTAAACATGAGTCAGTAAGGAATGCATGAGCAAGAGTCGAGAGCAAGAGAGAAAATACCGAATCGTTAGTAAGGGCAATCGATAGGGCTAACGAGCGTGAAAGAGCAAAGACCGGATAATAACCGATACAGTTACGTACGTATCGATGCGCTAGACCGACCAAAGGGCGCACTTTTAAACTGCAAATTATTACGAAGATATAGGCAGACCGATAAATAGGATAATTAGGCGCTAAATAACCGACCAGTAAAAAAATTACTTGGGCTACAGTAGTAAAATAAACGGCGCTGATGATCGTGACGACGTCATGGTAAACCAATAAAATAAAAGTTCACGACCGAAGGGAAAGGGAACGCCAGACGAAGTGACAAGACGCCGAAAGAGACTTGGGAATGTTTCTGTGGACCACAGCCGCGTACGGAGCTCTCAACCCTACGTGTCGGATCTATAAGTGCGATCACCATTTTGTCGATAAATAGCGAGGCCAGCCGCAAGTAGCAACGACCATCGTCCAAGACTGTAATAGGAGTGAGTACATCCTAGATTAGTTACGACCGGGAGTGCGCGACGTGACCATCTTGATCACCATGCTTCTACCGACCAATCTGACCCGCAATAGGCGATCGTCTATCGTGATTGCCTTCGATCAACTGACCGACCAAACGTGCTAAGATCGCAGGTGCAGATTGCGATCGCGTCGTGATACTTCGATCATCAGACTAGTCGTAGGTTAGGGCCAGAAATGAGCATGTAGGAATTAGTATGGGCAAGCCGAATAGGATTAGCAAGTGCATCTATCAAATAAATGTAAAACGAGTTACGAGCTGAATTTCGGTTAATGCGTAATAATGGATGGGCGACCGATAGGCTTATTAGATGAAAGTGACTATTGATCCTGGATAGGCTGGGGAACTAAATGTGATATCAATAATTCACCTTCTTATGATAACCATTTGAACTTTTGAATTTACCCGTGATTCACCTGTCCTCCATAGCTATCACGGCATGGTTATATAATGGACCAATATAATGGATCAGGGCTGCTAGAGGAACCCATTACAATTACTTGCTTATGAAGAGAGTCTCTTCTCTGAAGACCCTGACACGTTTCAGAACACAGCAAGTAGGATTTTCGCGCTCTATTTCCGCTTACAGGTGACCACAGTGGCCATTTCGAGCAGAGTGAGGCAGCCTATTCCCGACATCACAGCGATCAAACCCGTCGGTTTGCAGCGCTAGCGTCTTCCTAACGCGGAGACGTTAGCTGGCGCCCAACCAGATGAATAAAAAGCATCAAACCAGTTGATTACGCTACTGATGACATCCAAGGAAAAGGAAGAGCTGACTAGAATACTTTCCCTAATCTCTCCTCCGTCATAATCTCTTAAGAATTACGAATCTCGAAATAATCAATCTCAAACAATAATACAAAAATAAAAATTACTTCTATAAAATGTTGAATAATTCAGAATAAATCACAATTTTGTTGCACTAATAAATATAACAAATTTTTTTTAAATGGCAATTTCGTCAAAATAGCCATCTCGAGGTTTAATTATTCCTGCACAAATACGAGACATACGATCAAATAAATTTTTGCAATAGTATTTCTTGTAATTTTACACATTCCTCTTGCAAGATATGCCACAAATCACTTTTGTTTCGCAATGGTTTATCACGAATGTTTCTATCTAAAGGACCCGATAAATACTAGATAAATACTATTGCTAAAAAATAGAAAATTGCTCAAAAACTAAATATTTCTTATAGTGGTGTAAAGACAATTATAAATAGGTATAAGCAAGGACATGGCTTTAAAACCCGTAATCACGGAGGTCGTCCATGATAAGCATTACGAGTCAAGATGAGCAAATCGTCCTAAAAAGTAAATGAGATTGGTTAAAAACTGCACGAATGATATGGAGTGAACCTATTGATGCTGATGATCTGGAAGTGTCTGTTTTTACTATAAAACGCCGTCTTTACGATACTGGCTTTTACAGTCGAGTAGCAACTAAAAAGCCACTTTTATAAAAAGTAAATAAATTGAAAAGATTAGCCTGGGCAAAAAAATATGGGCATTGGACATCTGCTCATTGGAAGGCAGTAATGCAACAAGATAATGATTTTAAACATTTGTCAAAGTATAGTATGAAGTATATATTAGATCATGTCAAAGAAGAGTAAAAGTCTTTAGATTATGGAATGGCCTTCCTAAAGGTCTGACTGCAATCCCATCGAGTACTTATGAGGTCATTTAGATATAAACATTTTTGATAAACCGTTACGAAACAAATGTGATTGTTGAAAGCCATTTAATAAAAATTTTTTTATGTTTATTAATGCAACAAAATTGTGATTTATTCAACATTTTGTATAAGTAATTCCATTTTTTATATTATTTTCCAAGACTGATTATTTCGAGATTCTCATTTCTTAAGAAACTGGATTGGAATATAGATATTTGATGTTTCTACTGTTTTGTTCACAAATATATTTAAATGTAACTTTTGGATATTTAAAATTATTGTTTATGTAGACATTGTTAACAAATTTACAGCTTTGAAGTGTACAAGATAAAAACTTGTGATGATGCGTCATCACGGAAAATCTATCTTACCTTACGCTAGCCCCGCTCCCGATAGAAACATGCGACCGAACAGCTGTTGCCGCATAAGCCCACCCGCACATGTCCGAGATCTTGCGATTTATTATTCCTCAAGGTCTACCCAACCGATGCGCACGACCCTTACACCTGCGTACAACCTCTCGCGCACTCACGACTCGGACCGACACTCCCTCAGGAAGCTGGACGTCAATAAAGACTCCAGCTGGGATCAGCTGATCTCAAGCCGCCGTCTAACTAGAGCAGACCTAGCTAGACCAAAGTAGGTGCAACTGAGCGCGTGAGAGCGAGCGAGACAACCGATACGAGACCGATCGGACGCGAGCGAGGGGAATCGGTAGGACTAACGGACGGCTGTTAGACAAGGATAGGCGATAATGACGCTAACGGATTAGCCAATCGGTAATAGCTTAGGGATAGTTCGACAAATAACATAAAACCGACGCTATCAGTGCAACCAGTAAGGTAATTAGGCGCCAAGACTCGACCAATAGCGAAATACGCAGGCAATGATTAACAAAATAGACGGCGCTGACATCCGGCTTAGCAAAAAATCGACCAATCGCACGATTTCTAAGGTGAGGTAAGCGAAGAGAAGCGGTGCGTCGCTGAAAAACGTCGCGCCAGTGTCTGCCGAGCTCTGGAGCCGACCAGAGCCAGTATCCGCTGACCTCCGGAATCGACCGAAGACCTGAACTCGCGAGTGAGTGAGCCAGCAGACAAAGCAGCAAGCAGCAAGCAGAGCAGAGCAAGCAGAGCAGCAAGCAGCAACGAGCAACAAACAGCAGCGAGTAGCAACAGCAGCGAGCAGCAGCCCCAGCGAGCAGCGACCAGCAGCAACAAGTAGCAGCAGGAACGGCAGGAGCAACGGCAGCAACAATAGCGGTAGCTACGACGGCATTAGCGGCGGTAGCCGCGGTCACGATCGCGTCGAGTTCGAACAAACGCACGAGTAAGTACCTTTCTCTTCTTCCCATTAAAATCCCGTGATTGTTTAAACGTTCACGTTATCGGGAATGCCGCACGACCTTCGCGCGTCTGATAAATTCGCTTATGCGCACATCTTTCGTCACTGATCTTTCGGGCGATTTTTCTTTGTTGTCGTCATACCGAGTACCGTCCGAACAACGAATTCTTCGCGCACGCGTGTCTATTTGCCGTCGATTCTTTGTCTGACCTTTATCAATCTGCCGAACGATGAGCGAACTTTTCCGATTTTCGTGCGGAAAGTAAATTCTCCGTGTGCGCGTAGTCTTATTGCCGATCCTCTCGAAGTGATTTCCTTGTAAGTTGCTATATACCGAATAGACAGAGCCTGATCTTTATACGACCGACCGATCCCCCGTGTGCGCGTTAGTTATTGTAAATTCTTTTGTGTGATTTTCCATTGTGGATTGTCGAACGCCCACAAGCATCGCGTGACCTTCGCGCGGGCTACGAGTTTTCATACGTGTATTGACGAAATTCTTTTGTGAAGCCGATCGGACTTATATACATTACGCGAGTCGTGTCTGACCGTCACTCGACCGACAAATTTTCCGTACGAACATTACTATCCTCCGATTTTCGTTATACGATTTTGTTTTGAAGTGCTAAACATCGATCGAGTAGCGTCTGACCTTCGCGCGACCGGCCGATCCTCGCGCGTATGTAAATTCGTCGTTAGTTTCCCTGAACGAACTTTTGTGCTTTGCGCGTTGAAATAAATAGTCCGACGTTGTGTAATCACCTTACAATTTTTGAGTACGTCCGCATCAACCGTCGTCACCTCAAGTCGAAGTCGCGTCATGGTACGCCACTGGCGCCCCTACCAGGTTAGAATAGGTAGACCATCTTGAACGACTGACCTTGCGCTGCTCCGGGATAGTGAGTTTGTTCAATAAACTCGAGTCCTTATTAACTTAGTGTTATTATTGACTTTGCCCGTTTGATTACCTCATCCCCAGTAGCATTCGCGGTCGGTCTCGAGATTAGCGAACGCGTTGAATTAATTGATATTTCGACAATTGCTATCACAAGCCACGTAACCGGTCGATTTGGATCCTCTCCTGCCTATTGGATTGTCAACGAGGCGTCCTGAGTCGCCGCTCTGATGTACCCGCTTCTGAGACAAGAGCCTCGTGCCCCGAACATCACTGACTAGCCGTCGAGCCTCAGCCATGGTAGCTAAGTTATCCGTTGTCCCCTTTTCCCGTTTGATTCTTTTCTCGAACGACTCAGTCTAGGACTTTGCACTCACCGTCTATACGCGAGGACACGGTAGCTGGCGCCCAAATAAAATAAAAGCTGAATACATCGGCTGACTGCGCCGCTGGCGGCGGTCGAGGCCGGAAAAATCGATTACTACACACTTTATTTTTCCTCTCCCCTTGTCTCGTCGCAAACTTTTATTATTTTTCAAAGTATAAGGAATTTGATTTGTTTTAATTCTATATATATTTTTCATGCACATATACGACATATCTCATACAAATTGAATTAAAATTATTAAAAAAAAAATTTTTTTATAATTAGAAATTTATTCTCTTTACCATTCTTTTGTAGGATGCATAGTATTTAAAATACAAAAAAGTTTTTTTAAATTGTGATTTTTTACAAAATCATACCGTATCATAAAAAAATATTAATCATAATATTCTATAAATCATTTTAAATCTTTTGCAAATGCCTTTCTAACGACTAAGTTTACTCACTGATAATCAGAAAGAGAATGAAGCAGATGAAGAGCATGGGTCAACACCATTAACTAAAACTACATATATGAGTAATACAGCATTAAGGTATGGATTTATTCACTCATCCACACCTACAGTAGATAATATATATAGCTTGAATTATTTTTTTCATCAATTAGAAAATTGTATGTCAGCTTTTCAATTTTTAAGTTTTGATTTTTTTTTCGTTACAGATTTTTTTATCATCGTGGAAATCATTAATGCTATAGCATGCATCTCGTACTACTTACCAATAAGATAGTTGAAAGAGTTGGGTTGAAACATTTTATACTCAATCACTGTTATCAATAAAATTCAAGCAAATTTGGGTCTGAAATCGTCATTGACTTCGAAGCTGATTTTGATATGTTCCTTCCAAACAAATTAAATGAACACTTCATTGCAAACCCAAACTTAATAACATCTTTATTTGGTGAAATTAATAGTAGATGTTAAGTTAGAATATCTTCAATCAAAGTTGAAACTATTCATAGCAAAAAAAGTGTATCTATCTCTGAAATTCAGGATTGAAAAGTATGAAACATTGAATTCAGATTACAGTTTGCACTCTGTACTTAACGTAAAAATCAATTAAGATAAATAGTAGTCTTTTTCATTTAAACAATCCTTCTTCATTAATCATAAGACAGTATAATAGTATACCATACATAAATATCTCTGACACTTTAAGAAAAGATGATAAAAAAAGGATAAAAAAGTGAATAAATCATCTTAGTGGAAGTCATATACTGTAGATTTCTCCATCAATACGAAATCAATATCAAAATTAGATATTAATAAGATTTTAAATGTATAATATTGAATAATGTATGTTATTTACTCATTGCTTATATTATTAGATTATGTTAAATAAATAGAAATAATTTTTTAAACAATATGTTTTTGATTTTTCAATGACTTTATCCCTCTGGGCATGGAGCATGCGCATATATACTAACGATTCATAAAACAACTCTACAAGGGTAACTAAGTATTATTATCGTTCATTGAGGTGAATCTTGATCTTGATGGGATTGACGGGATTGGTAAAAGATACATTTTAGAGAACTAAATGAAAGGACACACCACGTGGTATAATGGAAAGTAGAGTATAATCGAGAGAATGAAAATCTGGCACTGATTGCACGAGACATTCGTTCAAGCTGCCTTTCTGAAGTATACAGAGTGCTCTCGGGTCTCTTCCTGTCTCTTGGTGACGCGTACAGGGAAGGCAGAACCACACTGCGGCTATAAGACTTTCGGCAATAAGAGGCTGCAATAAGCGTGAAATTTTTTCTAATTTCGCGATATTTTTTTTCTCTTCACCGCCCAGTTCGTCTATGAATCATATAATTTTTATAAATTTCAACAAGTATTCGTCGGTGAACAGCTATATAATAGCTACAATCAATTAGCTATAAATTTTTTTTTATTTCATTGTATTTCATATTATTTGATTCGTTTCGCGCATACTCATCACTTCGACACAATATTATTATACGTATGTTATTATACGTATTTTATTAACATGTATTCTATTACGTATGATCAATTTATAATATCAATTATTTTTAACAATAATTGATATAATTATAACGCCAATTTTAACAATAAGTTTTACGGTTAGGGCATTACATAGTGGTAATTAGTCATTCGATTACGGACAGAAGAAAGGCGTCAGTGGTTTTTCTGAAATGTTGCAAGAGTTGCAACACTCTCAGGTTAAATCTTATAATTCACAATATTACAAACTGATTGAATAAAATGAGCGATAGTCAATGAAATGATGAAACTTTTATTTTCTTTATTATACAGTCTCAAAATTTACTATTTTTGAATGCAATAACCAATATTACTGAAAAATGAACTGCAGTGCATCGTGTAATCTCATTGGATAAACTCACGCTTGATAAAAGTATTTATAACTTATTATATTTTTTACTTAGTTAATTCATGAAAGAATAATTACTTTTCATTTTGATGAACTACTTCTATTTTTCTAAGACAATATTAAAACGCAGTGAATATTGCTTTCTAAATGAAATCAGTACAGTATATTTCCCATGTTACAGGATGCACGCGGTTGGATTACATTCAGCTTTGGCTATTAAACGCCAGCGAAAACGACGAGATGAACAGCGCCGTGCTAAAGAACGTAGATATAGTAGCCAATCTGGTGAAAGCGGTTTGACATCACCAAGATTATCGACAGCTTCGCTCGATCAACGTCGTCACCATAAAACCCATACGGAAAGATCTAATCAAGGAGTGTTAGATACTAAAGTTGTAACATCAATAGGAATGTTGCATGTTGGTGTTGTATTCTTAGTATTGGGGGCTTTTTTATTAATTAGTGGTATTCTGCCTAATGATTTAGATTCATTAAAAAACAAATCTTTCATTAAATGGTGGAATGAACTTGTAGCAATCGGACTTTTTTCAATCACAGTTGGATGTTTTTTAATTATCTTAAACCGTATTATTACTAAAAAGGAAGAAGATGATCTTGAAAAATATGTAAAACGTCAATTAACGCGATCGAAGTCGGGTCATCGACTTGAAAGAGATATTGAAACAGGCGAGCTAACCACGAAACATGCTAAGAAAGCAAAACAATATAAAAATTTGAATTCATCAATTTCCATCAATAGTCGACCTATAAAAGATATACCCAATACATATTCATTAGCAAATCCATCGCCAGTTTATACAACGTATTCAATATGTGAAACTCATCCAACAATAGAATCTTCTATATTTTTAGAAGGAATAGCTGAAGAAGATGGCATTACTGATAGACTAATAACTTTAACTCAATTACATACCGAATCAGAGTTGACGAATAAAAAAAACTTATTTGAAAAATAATTTTAGCAAAAATAATTTTTGCAGAATATTGATATGAAATTTATAATGCGTTGTAATGTCTGAATTTGTAATATTCTAGTGTACTCCGCAATTTCTTTTGTATTGTGGTGTTCACTACATATATACCGTAATCCATGTAAATCTTTACTCTTTGAATATATTTGATACATCAAATTAAATATAATTATATATAATATGACTAAGATTCGATTTCGTATGTATTCAAACATGATTTGATTACTTTATTCATAAGAATAATTGTTCAATAATAAGTACGAATTTTTATAAATTTTAATAACTAATATTTTTTTCAGCAACATTTTAAAAAATTTAAATAAGTCTTAAAATCGAGTATTTTTATATTATAGATATTAGTATTTATAAGTATTTAGTTAGTATCCAATTATTGAATTAATCAATCAAATCTAGAATTTTTTTAATCCGATAAACCGTCCTACTTAGTAATTATCTTCATTCTATAACTTCTTATGGTAATCTATTGAATAATTATTTAATTTCACTTACTTCAATTATTTTCTTAAGTTATAAAATAATATAATGATAAATGGTTTACTATGGTTATGGGTTACGAGTAAAATTTTATGTAGCTAGTTAAACAATTTTCATATAATTTGAAAATGATTACTGTCAATATTATAACGGGGTTGCTTACCGTTTAATTATTTTTATTACGATGATCGCGTAAACGTGCTCGCAATCACCTATATCAAATAAGAAAGTCGGAGAGCAAGAGGGAACGGATGTCAGTCAACCAACTATCTGCGGGAGTGAAGAGAACGCTCTGAAAGTACTTGTTAATATCGTGTACGAAAACTCTTTATTATCTCTCAAAACGCTACATTAGATCGGCCCGCGTGTTTATGTTTACATCGGCGCTCGCTCGACAACAATATGCAGTGTCGGGACGCTCGCTGCTCTTTGTCCGTAGAGCTACTACATGCACGCTTCGAGCACGGAAAATTAATTGTTACGCATGCAATCGCGATCGCGAGACTAAGTTGGCCAGCTTACCTTTATTCTGCAGACGCACGGAGACAAAACTGAACGATTTACACTGCAGGAAAGTCTGTCTGTTCTTTTGTGTCGCGGATCGCGAATTCGCGTGCACGTGGTTTCGCCCTCGATGGCGAAACCTCACACACACTTCCAAACCACAGGACACGGCGCTTCTCTGCTGGCCCCGGTCTGCACTCTTGATATCTGCACGGCAGCTCGGCAACAGCAGTTTCCCAAAATCGGCTCTGGTGCGGATGCTCTGCTTACGGAATTCAACTCTGGTGCCTCATGTAGCGGTAGCTGGTTTCGTATACACGGGCGAGCGTGTTGATGGTTAAACCCTCACTGGTTCGATTTCAATCGCGCGCGTTCCGTCTGCTCGCGTGCCGAATTCCTTCGTTACGTTTTTCGTCTCCCCCGGTAGGTGCTGCCCCCGCAGGCAGCAATTAGGTTAGATTATTAGCGTTAATTCGACGTTTACCGTCACAATACATTGCGCATTACTTAGAATAATAGTAGAATTATCAATAAAAAAGTAAGCAAAGTATATTCTTTATGGTCGAAACTGTATAAATTAGTTCCACATTTATGTGAGAAGTGAAATTAAATTTATTTCATTGGAAAATATTATTTAGAACTTGCAAAATATAAATTGCAAAATTCATTTTTGAGGGAGAACTTTGAGAATGAATTCCATCCTCTCAAAATATTATTCCGCCGAATAGAAAAAACATCCGTTACTTATTTTTCTATGACATACAAGATATTAAGAGAATATTGAAATTATGAGGTAGGGTTGAGGGAGTGGGGTACTTTCCTTGTAAATTGCTAAGAACATAAAATATTAAAATATGTAAATCAGATAATTTCTATATTACTATTCGATGACAGCGTCACCCAATCGGGCGATTTAAATTTTTAATTTCTCATAACAAGAGCATTTATATTGTCTTATCTCAAGTTTTCAGCATCCATCGAATGTAAAGAACAGAAGAACGAAATATTACCAAGAAGATTATTTATTGAGTTGCTATTATTTTTAGTTAGCCACTAATTTTGTTTTGAGATAAATTGTTAGAGTAATAGTAAATAAAGTCGCATCTTTTATAAAATATGTGTTTTTCTTATTCCTGATTTCAAATTCGGGGTTTTCTACATTTTGGGGGCTTAGCCGGAATTGAGGAAATAATTAGAGAACAGTTGTAAGAAAAATACAATTAGACGTAATGTTGATGTGTTCGGCTGTAAGAGACTATGCTGATGGACCAAAGCTGATAACATGCGGTGATTTCGTTGCTCTAGTAGCTACATTTCAACGTGAATAAAAATCAGCTAAGTCAATTTTTATACATTTAGTTAGATTAGCTTAAGAGGTTGTTTTCTTATATATGGCGTTCGGTTTGCTTAGATATTGTTCCTAATTTAATCAGAGAGTAAGCTTAGACAAAAGTGCAGTCAAAGTCGAAATGCCTTTGATTGAGTTGACACAGATTGCTTGCTCAGATCTGAAATGGCACCCACCAAGGCAGGTGATCAAGCGCAGTCACTGGAATCAGATTGTCCTAGGTTAAGCTATCGCAAGTATCGTAAATTAACCAGATAGATTTTTTAGCATGACTAGTGATTCGTCAAAAGTACTCGCTCGACGGTTCGCCATGTGCATTAGACAAACGCGTTGTCGGTGTTCAAGTGAAGAAGATCATTGTTGTAATACCGATATCGCATGTCATCTTCCACTTCCCAGTTCCTTTAATTGTTAAAACGTTTTTCAACGTCATCTCTGTGCTAAAGATACCAGGGATTGGTATTAAGAGCAAATGTAGCAACTTCCTACCCATCCTTGAACTCACGCCACAGTGCATCTGGGACTTAATGAAGGATTTTCTTTCGGTAGATCAATTGAAAGTTCCATTTCTGTAATTCGAACTCCCACTTTATGAGCCACCGATTTTAATCCTTGCTCTACAGCTAAGTCAGAGTCATGTGATCGGTTACCGTAATAAAATGCGTATCTTCGGTATATAGTCTGAACTTTTTAATTGCGAAAAGCAAGGCGAGACACTCCACCTCGGACACTGTGAACTTCTGAACACTGATTCGCGAGTCGGGCAACACGCAATTTTTAACCACAGTGACGCTCGGCTCCACGTCTACACTTACAACTTTCAAATTACCGCTTCTGTAGCTACCGTTACCGCTCATCGGCTCTCGGCCATTAACTCGACGGCACTCTCGTTGCATCTGACAACTTGCTCTCTCTCTCTCTCTCTCTCTCTTTCTCTGTGTCTTCGTCTTTATCTCATGTGTTTAGAACTAACGTACACTCACTTTCCGTTCCATCCACTTCTCGGAAAAATTTTCCCGCACCTCGAACAAAAAGTCAAGTGTGAGTGTGCATAAAAATGTACACTCCCTACTTGATAGCAGCAAATAAGGGTGGCGGGCCGCAGAGCTAAGTCTTCTACTACAATATAATTATAAAATCTAAGTTACTTAAAGTATTCATTATATTCATTTCTTGCATTTAATCAGCACTAATATTTCAATTATATTTTATAAGTATTTGTAACAGCAAAGAAAGATCATCTTCATTTGTTTGGTTTTTAAGTATATTATAATTTTATAATTTGATTTGCATAAAACAAAATTCCTTCAACACTTTAACAATGTTTATCAATTTTTAGAAATAGAATAGAATGATATATTTGTCCCTAATATAAACCATTGGTTTTTATTAGAAACACCGTTTTTTCGAGTATATTGTCTTGACATATTTTTGAAATCCAGTATAATCGCTGGTAGCCAGTGTCTAAAAAAATTTCTTTACTGCTCAATTACTTCTTCGTAAATGAATAAACAAATATGAATAATAAAAATATGTGTGATCTTGAGGTTTGGGAAAATGTCATTAAAGAATATTCACAAATGATTTACACATTTTTTTTATTTATAGAAAACTTTATTATTATTTATTAGTATCCTTGAATAATTTAATCTGTTTCTTTTCATTCTATGCGTTGAACTCTAATGTAAAATTGTTTCCTGAATTTGATAGTTTGAAGTACATGTATAATTTTGTATTTGCCATTGTAATTTGGACTCATGGCAATCTTTCAAGACGACCTTCAAAACGGAATTCCATAGCCATTCTTTTTTTAAGTTCAGTGTACACAAGAATTTTTGTGCCATCATTGTGCCATCTTTGATTATGAATTTATGCTCATCGTATTTGAAATCGCCAAAGTTCCGTTCCAATCCATGATAATAGATAAAGATAGAGCTCCAATCACAAGTTATCTCGCTTGTATTTTTTATGTTAATCGCCGCCAAGAATATGATAATGTAAATTGTCGCACAAATGATTCTCGTGATAGTTGATTGGAAATATTGCAATATATTTTATGGCTTATGACTTTCCAGGAAATATGGAGCCTTGCATTTTGATTACATACTGTAATATTGTATTGGATGATAGTATTGTATAGGATAAAATGAAGCGGTATGTCGCGGTTCCTGCGGGAACATTTTTTTAACTCCAAACGCACATGGACTATAAGTTGCATACTGACTTCTATTCATGTCGATGTTGAGCATCGGTATAGATAGCACTCTAAATTGAGACAGAGTTTCCTGCTCAAGATGTTGGATTGAAAAAACTGACTAGCTTTAGCTTCTTTCTCATTTTTTTATGTAGTTATAAAGCTCAAGGCGACAAAGCATGGCTTCCCAAAGCACGGTTTGGTACTGATATGCATGACTTGAAAATATTTTTTTTTTAAAGTACATAAAAAAAACTGCAAAATGGAAAAAGAATCACCTTGATATCTCTTTTCAGTCGCGAGATTTTTGATTTTGAAACTTTTTTTTTACAAACAGTATATAGTGCGTCCTCGAAAGATCTAAATGCGCCTAATCCAAATTTGAGGTAAAATTTTTCCTTGTACGACAGATTTCCGAGATATCTTTACCTAAAAGTGAAGAAAAAACTGTTTTTGGCTATATTAGAAGTTAAATTACATAGTGAAAAATGTTATTTCTCAAAACCAATAATGCGATCTGAAAGCATGAAAACGCTTTTTCAAATTGAAAAAATCTTTCTTCTTATGTAAGCAATAGATGTTTGATGTTTAGCATTTTAGCTTTTTCCCTTTAGTCTTAAAATAGAACACAATTTTTGTAGAAAGCAATCTTGCAGTACGTTTCAGTTTTTTAGATCGCTTAAACCGAATTTAACATCAAAATTGAGCTCTAACCTTAAATACATGAAATTTTCTGACCTAAAATTGCAATAAAATGTTATAGGCTTTAATAACAATTTTTTTATAACGGAATATCAATGAAAGCATGAAGATGTGAAATTTGATTTTCAACAAGTTCAATCAGCATAATCAGAGTGTTTCGAATTTACGACAGATTAACCTCCAAGCTTATATCTAACCCTTCAAACACTATACTCACGAGTTTCAAACATACGACAGGTTAACCACAAAATAAAAACTACAAATACTATAACCCACGCGTTTCAAATCTATGACAGGGTTCTAGTCTAACTTTTTATTTAAACCTAATAGGTGATGCTAAGTGCATAATAACCTACAAACACTACCACCTCGCCAGGTTAATTTAAATAAACAATTGTCTGCAGACACTATCGATATATCGATTTTGTTAACAGAAGAAAACTTTAGCTTCGAAACTATAATTCAGTGTCAGTTTCACGTAAATCTCTTTCAGAATTCATGTTCAAAACATCAGAATATTGACTTGGAATTTTTACTAAACCAGAAACTCTCATTTCTTATGAAATTGTTGACTTTTCGTCTTAAAGGATTGTTGAAGAGACTTCCGTTTATGACTAGTGAAGTCGTTATCTTCTCTTTTCAAAGATCAATAGTAGTCTGCCTTTAATTTCTTATTCCATTGTATTCAGTAATGTTGTTCTTTTTAATAGAAATCTTAATGAAAATATTCACCGATTTCTTCGCTGTATGGCCTTAAATTTTTTGGGACATAATCCAAATACGAATTCAGAAAATGTTGTTTTAAACTCATCAAGTATTCCATTTTTTCAAAATTCTTCAACATTGTAGACAGAATAGTCTTATCGTATACTATAGATCACAACTGTTCCCTCGAAATTTTTCGATGAACTCTTTAAACTTACTCGAGCTTCCTTTTCAGGTATCATGACTTGAATAAGGTAAGGATCTTTCATAAGATTTCTTTTGTCTAGCCCAACAAAAATACTGTCCTTGACTTTTCCATCGTTCAGATAAAGAAAGAAGATTCGAATGCACGGCGTTCCAGAACAGCATTTCAATGACATTTTAAATAACCAAAAATATTATTTTACTGTTTGCTTTCCCGGTACATGTAGAGTACAAAAAAATTATTTTGAAAATATTTGATGCGTAACTTTTTATTACTACGAAAAGTGTTAATTTTTTATTTGTTCTATACAAATGTTTTTCTTAAACACGAATATGCATATTTGCCTCACCATCTATGCATTATATACATGTATTTTTTTCAAAAATCTATTTAAAAATAGTGTAAGAAGAATATTATAAAGAAATAATATTATTTATCAGAATAGAATGAATATTTAGCTCTAATGAAAAAAGGCGGAATAATGTATTGTAGTGATGAATGTAATGTGTTCCAGAATATTTTTTTTTTTTTTTTTTTTATTATTTAACGTCGCTCTATTTATGCTACATCAGTGTTAATCAGCGACGGAGGCTTGCCGTGTGTTTGAGAATAAAACATATGAAACTTTTTTCAGTGGTGCTTGTGTCAATCAGTAGGGACTGGAAATCGAACCCGGGCCTACCGGGAGCGAGTCCGTCACCCTATCGACCGAGCCATTGCAGGCCTCAGTTCCAGAATGTAAATACAAACACCGATCGCTAGGAATGCGTAATATTGCCAAACGTAAATGAAATCAGAAAAGTATAGAACTATAGAGGCCTTATAGTTATTCTTGCTTTAGTTTTCATTGAATTTAAATGTGAAGCACTTCGTTTGTCGAGCAATCTATAATTATTTGATGTGTTGGCTTGGATATAATTAAATAAAATGATAAGAGTACGTAAATTAAATCACACTGTAACGCACACTGAAAGTTATGAGCGTCTATGTCTTCTGTGCCTGTGCAAACAAAAAGTTGCACAGGCATAGAAGATGTGGGCGACGAAAAAAAACAAAACTTTTTCGTCGCCCACATTTATTCTAGGTTGATACCCTTCTGCGAGCGTACTCTTCAGCAAATTAATCTGTATAACTTGACGAGTCCTTGGTGCTAATGTATATCGTACCGTGCCAACTGCCGGTCGCTTTTTGCTATCTGTAATCTTATTAGTCGCGCTTTCCTTAAAAGCCAGTCATTCTATTCCTCTATCTAGGTCCACTGCAGTTTCAATATCCGACATTTCATCCTCACTAATACTCATTGTTTGTATCAGATCATCTTGTAGTCGGTCAATGGGAACATCATTCGGTAAGAACGGTGTCGGGTTCATTACATCACTATTTACCATTAGGCTGTTATGATACTACGAAACCACTGCATCAGTATCGATCAAATAATCTCTGCCTAACATTCCATTCTCTTCAATAGGAAAATAGTTCCATACTATGTGGAATTTTGCGGATTTTCCATTAATGGTTAACATTGCCGTACCTATGGTCGGAACGGTGTGCGCCGTAATACCGCTCAAGGTAGTGACCTCCCTCGTGTCAAACCTCGTAGTCCAATATAATGCACTAAACTTAATTAAGTTCACGGCTGATCCATTATCAACCATGAACACGGTCCACTTTTTACAGGTCTCTGGTATACGAAACCTTACTCTTGTTGGCTCATAGATCTGATTATTTCCTGTGCCAAGTCTCCAGATTGAGGCAACTGCGATGATTGGTTCATTAACGATTGCGGATTCCTTAGTATCGTCATCACTTTTGCTGGAGGCACTCCCGGTTTTTCGGACGGTGATTCTTCCTGGATGTCGGTCAACATCGTCTTCGCCTTCGGTTGTTGATGTTGAATTTTATCTTGGTTATGGCGGCACGTCTGACAGGGGCCCGTTTTATTCGCTGCTGGGCGAGCCCCATCCGAGTTTAAATTATTTGCATTATTCTGTTGTTGGTACTTTGGATTAGGTCTAAGCTCGCCTCTTTGCTGCTGTTCATAGGCTATTGTACCATAACGTTTTCCAGAGGGATGGTGATACGAGTCTGTGTCCGGGTTATATAGCCGTCCTGCAAGCGGTCCATTATCCTGATAATTTTTGTAACGAGGCTTCCAGTTCCTATTTTGGTACGGTCTCTGCCCTTGAAATCGATTCTGTTGCTGTCCTTGTTTATTCTGGTTATTCGTATACGACTGCTGTCCATCATTTCTTTGTACGAACAACTATTAAATTTCCGCGGGTAATTCCTCCTACTCGTCCTCTAATTGTTCCTCTTGATCATTTTGTTAGTCTTGTACAAAGTTAACATTGAGGCTGCGCAATAAATTTGTCCATTTGTTAGAGTTCGACTCCCCATGCCTCGCCCTTGACTTATTTCTTGTTTCTATACGCAATGCTTCTTTATAAGCATTCTCCAAAGTTTCGATGGAAAACCAAGCCATTGGACTCAATCCGTAGAAGAATTCAGAGAGATTCTAAGCATAATACCTTCTGGTATTAAAAAAAAATTTAATCAAATTATTAAGACCAAAATTAGAAGAAGAAGCACGTGTTACAGTAGTAGGATTAACGTTTTCTACTGTAGATGAATTGCTAAACCGTCTAGCAAATCCTGTCCAAACTTTAAATTAATTATTAGGGGAATTAGGAAATAAGTTTCAAATGAAGAAAAAGTGTTAACATTTGGAAATAGGCTACGATTATTGAGCAGCAAAATTATTGAAGCCAAGAAGAGAGACGAAAATATAGAATCTTTAACGCCTACACATAAACAAGCCATTGAGCAGAATATGTTCGAGTGTTTTAAGAAAAGATTAAAACCCAATATTCCATTAATCTTGCCTGCCGATATCACTATTCCGAATGCCTTAAAAAATGCCATAAAAGATTTGGAGTTGCCGCCCGTATTACAAGCTCGAGTCACTAACAATCATCCTCGTTTTCTAAGATTAATAATCTCTGCCAGATATGTGCCTTACGATGTAATGCCATAGTTAAAAGTAGTAAGAACAAGGAATGTAATTATTGTAAGAAAATCGGTCACGAAGAAGATTCATGCTTTTTTAAGTTCAGAAATAATAGCATAATATGTAAAATTTGTAATAGAAAAAGACACGTTACTCGTGATTGTTGTGCACAATTGAAATGTCAAATATGCATGTCAAATAGAAATGACCATGTAAAACAAAAAATGGCAAATTATTGATTTGTTCAAAGCAAATAAAAACCAAACTGAAATATCTAAATTATTGAATGTAAGTAGATGTTGTGTACAAAATACTATTACTACTTATCACAAAAGTAAGACGGTGAGAAGTAAGAAAAATACAGAAAGACCGTGCGCAACAAGTTCTCGCATTGATAGAATTATCATTCCAAAAGCCAAACAAAATCGTACTATAACAGCAAATGGTATTAAAAGTCAATCAGATCTAGAATCAAAAGGTTAAAATATCCAGACAAACAGTTAATAGGAGTTTGCTTGTAAAGAATTTGAAGTCTCGTGTCGCGACTTCCAAACCTCTACTAACCTCTGTAAATCGTAAAGAAAATTTTGGAATATCTATAATATTTTTGTTTCAAAACTAATTGGTTTCAAACGAATAGAAAATGTATTTTCCTGCAATTTATGTGCAGTAAATTTAAAAATAACTGGGCTATTTGAAAAAAATTAGCCTTAAATGCAATAAAATTAGCGATTTTCAAATATGAAAATTAGACGTTGTTTTTATGTGGTTAAAAAAATTTATACATAGCTATTTGAAATTGATTGTAGAAGTATTAGTGTTGCACCAACTGATACGTCTAACTTCGCTCCAGGCTTCATGAGCATTACTTATTATAATTAGTAATTAATCTCATAGCTTTTGGCAGTATCAGTGGCTAGATGGTATATGTTGTTAAGAAAATGACTCCAGTTTTAGTTTAGTTCAGTTTGTCTTTCTTCTCATTTATAATTTCATTATGCTTTTCAGATTGAATAGCAATACAGTGATATCTTATAATTTTTGCTTCGGTAGTGGAAGAAATGCTATGACTAATTTCATTGATGGAAGTGGAAATGTTTTCAGTCACAATCAACAACTCAGTAGGTCAAAGAAGTATCGTGTCCTAAAGGTAGACCATCAGTATTAATCAATCATCGGTGCCAGTTTTAGAATAGCTTTGAAGACTTTCTCTGACTTTCAGAGCTTATTTGACAACTGCATCAGTATTTACTATAAATCTTATTACATCCAACCAAACACTTTGAAAGCGTATGCCAGCTAGACAACTCAATATTGATACTGCTAAAAGTAATAAAATTGATTAACTGAATAATTGTGAGAAGTAACGCTTAATTTTTATTGATTGTGAAAATCTTAGCAATAAACAAATTGAGTAATAATACAGCTAATAAAAAAATTGAAAATGAATTAGCAGAATATTTTTTTATTTACATTACATATTATAGCTTAGCATATATATTATACGGAACACAATCTTGTTTGAACTGAGTCAATGTTAATGTACATATAGAAGCACAGATAGTTTTAAGTTTCGAGGAACTGTTTTTATAAATTTTGTCTGAAGTTTTAAATCGTCTATTATTTCATACTTTTGATTTAAGTGATTGTAGCAATAAGTGTAGTAAACCACAAAGCCTGACAATCGTAACACTTTCTCTTGTATACGTAAATATATAGGAATGCATTTACATTTCCTACATAAAATGTTTTCTGGCTCAAAAGTGCTGTGAATACAATTCTCCGGTATGTTTCCATCGCTTCTTTTTATGATATCTTCTGCTCTGATAACTTGAACTAGCTATTAGTGACCTACACTTTTCTAATCTTGACTTATAGCAGTCTAAACGATTATAGACAACATCTCTGGTCCAACTGCTCTCAGTTTTCAGTAAATTACTAAACAAAGTAGTCACATTGTACATATAATTTAAACTTATGCCAACAGATTTAGAATAATTCTGAAGAATGAGAGCTCGATTCACATACATCTGATACATATCCATTGTCTTTATACAGTAGCCAATTATAGAATTAAAAAATAAACCATTAGTCGAGCAATTTGCGTCAATATAGCGTTTGAATGCATCATTATTTTCATACGAATGACAGCATAAATGAAAAATACTGTCGTAAGCACAGGTTAACAACAGATGAAATTCCTTAATTATTTTACGATTTATGTCTGTGATTGACACTGTGTTACCGGTTTTCAACTGTTTATGAAAAATTCCTTTGTTAGGATCATCTAGTTCTTTCTCTTTTAATCCAGAGAATTTTTTGAGAGTCATTTGTAGATTCAAGATAGGCTGTCTCATGTCTTTTCGTTGACAGATCCTGATCTTGTGTTTTGTAAAATTATTTACTCCATTGTTCAAGGCATGAAAAGTATTCGTAGATTCAATCTCCATAGAGTTTTGCTCAACTTCATCAACAAGAGAAATCAGCCTGATGAAGTCAGTAAATGTGCTGACGAAACGTTGCTGAATAAAATTAAAATTAAGTGAATTTCCAGCTCTCACTATTTTTCTTCTTTCCATTATTACAAAATTTATCATTTAAGAAAACTATAAAGAAATCAAGACAGTATGTTACGTATTCATCATTAAAAATTTGCTGTTCTGTCATGTTACTCACAATTTAAGATACATAATTTTCCAATTGTGATATTTCCTTTCCATTAACTTCATAGTTTTCATTATTCAATAATTTTTTCAATCCTGCTTAACAAATTTGATTTGACCATTTATAATATTAGCTTATTGTAAAATAAATGTTGGGACCCAAAGCAACTCATATTGCCTTAGATCTTTAAAATAAGATTCATTAGCACCAGACGTAGCTACATCTTGAACACTTTTAAAAAGAGGTACCATAACACTCGTCTATAATGGGCAACAATTATACAAGTATATTAAATTATTCTTCAATTCTGGTAAATATAATGGATTAGTTATTCCCAGTGTATCTTTCTTTTCAGCAATTGTTTTTACTTCCTCATATCTTTTTGCAATACGAGCTTTTAAATCAGTTTTACCAACGTATACTTCAATATCTTTATGAGAATTCTCCAATTTAGTAAAATTTGCTTTTTCGTGTATAGTCTCATCATCGAATTCGTCATCATCAAAATTTTCAATTTTACCAATTAAGTAGTTGTATTTTTCAAATTGACTTTGGCGGCATATACTTAATTTCACAAACAATTATTATTGCTTCTAATAATTCTATGATTTCATAAAAACTTTTGGATTTACAAGCTAAAGCGATTGTTCGTGGATAAAAGTCTTTAGGACTCTGATCTTTACTTTCTTTTAGGCATTTCCAATCCGTTGAACTTTTAATGATGTGCGCTCTATCCATTCTTTTTGCACAGTTGAAATCTATAACGATATTGCCAGGATCTTTTAAAAATTCATCACATTCAACCAAGTACTCTTGTAAAATGCACCCGTTTAAAGTTTCACAAAGTGATTGTAATAATACTAGTGAACCATCAGATACTGCTGAAGTTAGTAAATGATCTATACGCCGCAGCCACTGTTGTAAAAACGCATACACGACATTTATGTCATGCCTTTAACTTATCATTTGGCTAAGAAGAACATAGCTGTGATCGATTATCGTCATCAACTGATACAAAAATATGTCGCTACTCTTCTCTTCGCCAAATTCTATTTTTTTGGTAAAACTTCATTATGTATCTATTGTTACAACAGAAATAATAAATGTAGATTCGTTTCAAAGTTTTATTTAGTCGTCTAATCAGTACCAAGCTCTAAATGGACTCGAGCATACTTCTGTTATAAATGTAAATTCGTTCTTCAGAAATAATTAATAATCCACAGGATGTTTGGGTCCATGTACACCCAAATGTTTTCTGATTGCTTCAGCTCTAGCTCCTCTTAAGATACTCAACGAAGGCATATATAAAGGTTCTGGATCCGAATAATCCATATACTCGTTAACTAACTTTTGTCTAAATTGTGAAGCACATAACGTAGTTTTTCTTTTCTAGCTTTTTTATCGTCGTCGGCCCAAAAACGCTAACTCATGATTGATATATTTTGTATCATAAGTGAAAATTTCATATGTAACCCCGTCCTCATCTTTTCTTGGACGTTTTCTACATACACCGTATAGGTATGTACGATAATGTTTTTCTTTGCAATAACCTATAACGAGTCGCATACTCGTTATGTCTCTCTCTCTACAGCCAGTCTATTTATTAATCATATTTATACCTTACCATACATCATAATAATTTGTAATTTGTAGCGCAGTTGAAATGTCAGCGAACAAGGTAAGAGTCGAGCCCTACGATCTATACTATCGATAGTCCTTAGCGCGGATGTCGCGGAGAGACCGCGATCGCGAAGGGGAGAGAGAAAGAGAGCGCGTAATGAGCAGTTGTAATGCGAGCAGAGACCAGTACGGACGCTAGCTTAGTCTGACAGCAACATCTTTTTTTTGCGTTACGAGAGATTACGAAGGAGTAAGCGAGTACGCAGTGGCGATTATACGAGCCCGAAGATCGCCAGTGACGAGCGAAGACACATAGTGAATTCCGGGACAGGAATTCCGTCAGCTATAAAGCTTAGAAGCGGGAACGCCCGCGCGAGCGTAGGCTAGGAGTAAGCGTGGTCGCGACCTGTTGTACGCGCGTTTTTGTCGTTCTAAGAACCGACGACAACAACTGTAAGTACCTGCTCGATTCTTTTCTCTCTCCTATTGCTTGCAAATTGCATTTGTTGCTTTAGCTTTTCACCCAACCTACGCACTCTGTCATTTTGCTCGGTATTGCGTCTTGCCTCGAGCCGCTTTAAGCGAATTCGTCGTCCGATCTTGCTCGGTCGCTGACAAGATTGGCGCGCTGCGTTTTGTTGTCGCCTCGTTCGCTGCCGCTCACATTTCGTCAACACGCGCGCTTGCATGTATTCACGAGTGCCTAAATACACGATTCATTTTTACTAAAATCCGCAGTGTCTTATTCCGATACACCTGCCTTATTGAATAACCACTTCGCAACGAGACTCTTTAGGTTGTCTCTCGCCATGTAACCTGTAGCTTACGACACTCTCCGCGGGCCGAATTTCTACGTAAGGAAGGAGGAAAGCTGATGCAGCTGGACCCAGGCATTTTTCGCGCTGGCGCACAGGGTCGCCTTGGATAGCGCACTTCGCTTTATTAAAATATTAATCCGCGAGAATTATTTATTATCTAGCTGATTTAGCCCGAAAAGAGCTCGAGCTAAAACCCCGTTATATTTTGGCGCCCAACGTGCATATCGAATTCTCAGGAAACTTGATACAAAGATAACTTTTGCAGAAAAAAAAAAAAGAGACTCACCAAGCCAGCGAATGTAAACACAAGTAAGGAAACAAGCAAGACACTTTTGCTTGTGATACGAACACTCGTGCCGAAAAACATAGAGTAAAAAATATGTCGTACAGACATACTCTATCGGAATAGCGTGGGCTAAGCGAATGACGCTAACTCACGTGTATTTACTGTGATATAAGAAACAGCCTGGACACTGACGAATACAAGCGTTTACGCATATACATCTCACGTATAAGCGAAAATCACAAAACGACTATTTGTGTATGCATATCAATTCTCGATAAATTGATTTCGATTGTAATATAACCTATCTATATATTTATACATTTTACGAAGCGCCCTATTATTTAATAACATTTTCTTTTATTATATATTATTATATACCGATACCGTCGTACAACGCCAAACTAAAATATAATAATAATATATTAAAATAAATAAAATAATAATCTTAAAAAGAAGAAAGCGAATAAAAGAAAATTATCAAGAACAAATAGAAGAATATAAAACTGAATATAAATAATAATAAATAAAAACAAGATGTCGGACAAAACTAATTTAACTATTTTCAAAACAGAAGTAAATAATAGAATAAAAGAAAGGATTAAAACACTTCCTAGTCATACATTACATTCAGTCTTAAACAACCTTGAGCTGAACAACGATGGCTCAATGTACGAACGTGCTAATAAATGATATAGACGGTTACAAGGCGATTATACCGCGCAAGATTTTGTTGAGACAATCGATAATTTGTCGCTTCAAGCGAAAGAAAGACACAATAATTTATGTATGACATTGATACAATCAAATGTCATCCCAAAACCGATACGCGACGATTTTATAGAAATAATACAGCAAGAAATCAACGAAGAATTGAACAAAACAGAAGAAACAAATAACAAAGAGGATACACAACAACAAGACATGTCGTTAACACCAGCTTCGAATACGTCAGGAATAATAATAAGAGAATCTGCGACGAATATAACAATTCCAACGACAACAAATATAGCTCAAACTATGACAACGACTAGTTTCATCAATACGCAGCCCATGATGTCGACAACAGAAAATAAGACGAATGCTATACCACATATGTTGCAAACGGCAGAAAAAATGATTTGGTGTAAGCTACCCTCAGGGAAGGCACAATACATACCAGAATCAACGGCAAAAGAGCTGAAAGGAGCTCTAATTGCAACAAAAACGATAAAAGAGAAGGTCGACGAGCTAGAGAAAAATTTATCAAGACTCAAAAGCGAAAATGCTGAACTGCAAAACACAGTTTACAGTCTAAATAATCAAATAAAAACGATAACAGATATCAATAGTAATTTGAAAGTTACTAAACAAGATAAAAATGTTATCTTTAGAGACACGTATAGTCTCATCGACACAGATTTTGATTTAACGACAATCGAAGAACAACCACAGCTGAACGTAAGAACAGTACTCTTGTCATCAACGGCAAGAACTCAAATACCAGCCACAACAACTAGTATTTTAAGAAATCTATCGCCGTTCGCGAGTGCAGGTACAACACAGGTAACAACACTCGGCACACCAGGCTTTCAGCCCGGTGGAGTGACTTCTACCCTCGCAAGCTCAAGCTGGGGGAGGGGGGATCATAGACAAGAAGCGTATTCGCTTTCGCGTGCGGCAGGAGCGCAATCGATAAATGCGACTCAACAGCAAGCCACTTTGATCCATGGACTTCCAAGTTGGAGGACTAGTAGAAACCATTTGGACAGTACTAGAGTTCAGACAAGGAACTTAGGAAAAACGGTGCGAGACTGGAAGGTACATTTCTCGGGCGACACAACCACGAGTATTGAGGAATTTCTTGCACGAGTAGAAGAAAATTGCTGTTTGGACCGCATCACGGAAGACGAGATTCTTGATTCACTGTCTACACTTTTCAGAGATCAAACGCTACAATGGTACCGAATCTTGAGACCAACGGGAACACGTACAAGGATTTTGAAGAGGCAGCGTTGACAGTTTACAGTAAGGTGCATCGCTATCATCGTAACATGTCAGTGGGGGCCCACTTGAGGACGCATGGACCCGATGAAACAGTTAGGAATTATTTATCTGTGATGAACACCATATTTAGCCACTTTGAGCGACCGTGGAGTATTCCAGATCAGATCAATTTGGCTATTGATAACATGATCCCCAAGCTGAAGAAAGAAATGAAGAAGGACCAGCAAAGTATGACGTTATTGCCACAGCTTCTTAACCGAGCCCAAGAAGTGGAAATGGCCGAGTCAGACGAAAATTGGAAGCATCCGCCGTCTCCAGACCAGAGCTTGTTACCAGAAGCGGCATACAAGCTTAAAACGAAAGCGACTGCGCGATCAAAAGTGAATATCACTTCCATTAACGAGAACAACGTCATCTCGGAGATTGACTTAGAAAAATCCTTTCAAAACTTCTTCAATAAGAAATGCTTAGAGTTTGCTACTACTACGCCCTAAAGTCTACCCGTCGCGAGTATTGACGCTACCCCTACTTCTACAAAGAGCGCTGCGTCAACCAATCACTCAGGAAGAGGCCAGAACTACCGAGGTCGCGGAGGCCGAGGTAGAGGACGATGGAGCCCTAGAGGTGGACGAGGAGGCGAGCAACGATCTGAGAGCCAAGCAAAGGAAAAAGAAAGCAAGATACAAATATACATAGGACTATAAGCGAAATGGAGTCGGCTACCTTACAATTATTGACTAGTATGTCAGCCAGCTTTACCCTACAAAACATAGTACAAGGAATTACGGAGTTTGATGGAAAAAATTTGCCGCTTAAAGACTTCATCCAGGATATTCGCAATGGAAGAGCATTGATAACAAATTCACAGGAACAAAATTTTGTCCGGTTATTAATTGCTAAACTATGAGGACCCGCACGTTACTGCATTTATGGAAAATCCATTAAGGCAGTTGATGACTTAATCAGGATCTTAAAGGAAGGATTCGCACCTTGCAAAGACTTCGCTTACTACGACTCCAAAATCCATAGCCTGCGTATAAAGCAAGGGGACACTGTTGGGGACTTTCACGACAGGATAAACATCCTTTTGAACTGTGCACAGAATGTGCTGAAAGAAGAGCTCGGAGAAGAGTACACTGAGATCATGATGACTCCAATGCGCAACTCAACTATTAAGACTTTCATAGATGGATTGCCAAAAGAAATTAGAGACTTAGAGGACATTAAACAGCCTAAAACCTTGGAGGATGCTTATAAAGAAGCAAGTCAAGGGCAAGGCATGGGGAGTCGAACCCTAACAAATGGACAAATTTATTGCGCAGCCTCAATGATAACTTCGTACAAACCAACAAAATGATCAAGAAGAACAATTAGAGGACGAGTGGGAGGAATTACCCGCGAAAATTTAAAAGTTGTTCGTACAAAGAAATGATGGACAGCAGTCGTATACGAATAACCAAAATAACCAAGGACAGCAACCGAATCGATTTCAAGGGCAGAGACCGTACCAAAATAAGAACTGGAAGCCTCGTTACAAAAATTATCAGGATAATGGACCGCATGCAGGACGATTATATAACCAGGACACAGACTCGTATCACCATCCCTCTGGAAAACGTTATGGGACAATAGCCTATGACCAGCAGCAAAGAGGTGAGCTTAGACCTAATCCAAAGTACCAGCAACAGAATAATGGAAATCATTTAAACTCGGATGGGGCTAGCCCAGCAGCGAATAGAACGGGCCCCTGTCAGACGTGCCGCCAGAACCAAAACAAAATTCAACATCATCAACCGAAGGCGAAGACGATGTTGACCAATATCCAGGAAGAATCAACGTCCGAAAAACCGCGAGTGCCTCCGGCAAAAGTAATGACGATACTAAGGAATCCGCAATCGTTAATGAACCAGTCATCGCAGTTGCCTGAAATTGGGGACTTGGCACAGGAAATAATCAGATCTATGAGCCAACAAGAGTAAGGTTTCGTATACCAGAGACCTGTAAAAAGTGGACCGTGTTCATGGTTGATAATGGATCAGCCGTGAACTTAATTAAGTTTAGTGCATTATATTGGACTACGAGGTTTGACACGAGGGAGGTCACTACCTTGAGCGGTATTACGGCGCACACCGTTCCGACCATAGGTACGGCAATGTTAACCATTAATGGAAAATCCGCAAAATTCCACATAGTATGGAACTATTTTCCTATTGAAGAGAATGGAATGTTAGGTAGAGATTATTTGATCGATACTGATGCAGTGATTTCGTAGTATCATAACAGCCTAATGGTAAATAGTGATGTAATGAACCCGACACCGTTCTTACCGAATGATGTTCCCATTGACCGACTACAAGATGATCTGATACAAACAATGAGTATTAGTGAGGATGAAATGTCGGATATTGAAACTGCAGTGGACCTAGATAGAGGAATAGAACGACTGGCTTTTAAGGAAAGCGCGACTAATAAGATTACCGATAGCAA
This sequence comes from Phymastichus coffea, assembly GCF_024137745.1. Classification (NCBI taxonomy): domain Eukaryota; kingdom Metazoa; phylum Arthropoda; class Insecta; order Hymenoptera; family Eulophidae; genus Phymastichus; species Phymastichus coffea. The sequence goes on along the minus strand of NW_026706824.1, from coordinate 973,861 downwards.
AATGAGACCGGCAGTTGGCACGGTACGATATACATTAGCACCAAGGACTCGTCAAGTTATACAGATTAATTTGCTGAAGAGTACGCTCGCAGAAGGGTATCAACCTAGAATAAATGTGGGCGACGAAAAAGTGTTTCTTGGGGAAGGCATAGTCATTAATGATCATGAGGCCTGCAAGATTATGGCTATACCCATGAGAGAGAAGTAACCATAGAAATGGACCCAAAGGAAATTATTTTATTTGAATATTACTTAGAGAACAGAGTACCAGTTAATACCGAACACTATAGGCATCCTCCTGTGCACCGAGAATTTTTATCGGAGCAAATTAAAAAACGCTTAAGGGAAGGAATAATTGAAGAATCTAACTCACCTTATAACTCGCCGCTCTGGATTGTCCCTAAAAGCCCGGCGAGTGATAGCACACCAAGTTGGAGGATGGTCATCGACTTTAGAGAATTAAATAAAAAGACTATAGGTGATGCCTACCCTTTACCTAATAGTGCTGATATTCTAGATCAGTTGGGAGGTTCGATATATTTCTCGACGTTTGACTTAATCAGTGGATTTCAACAAATTCTCGTAAGAGTTAAGGACAGGGAGAAGACGGCATTTTCAACTTTTGATGGACATTTTCATTATATCAGAATACCGGAAGGACTACTGAACGCGCCAGCGACCTTTCAACGAATGATGAATGCGTTGCTACGAGGACTGTTGAACGTAGAAATGTTAGTGTATTTGAATGACGTGATAGTTTACGCTAAGAATTTACACGAACATGAAGTTAAAGTAAGGAAATTGTTTGAAAGACTTACCGACACAGGATTAGTCTCAGAACCGGACAAGGTAAATTTCCTATGTCGAGAAGCAAAATTCTTGGGACACATTGTTATTGCGCAAGGAGTTCAGCCGGACCCTAAATTGATTGAAGCCGTAAAGAAATTTCCAACGCCCAATGGAGTGAAAAGTGTCAGATCTTTTCTTGGACTCTCCGGATAATACCGTCGGTTTATCCAGGACCACTCGAAGATAGCCAAGCCTCTCAGTGATTTAACGAAAAAAGACCAAGCATATAACTGGGGACCGCCACAGGAAGAGGCTTTCGACAAGCTGAAGCGGATGCTTTGTGAGGCTCCTATCCTAGCTTTTCCTGATTTTAAGAAGACCTTTACCTTAACCAAAGATGCTTCGGATTCCGCAATAGGAGCGGTTTTATCACAAGAAGTGGATGGTCATGAAAGGCCTGTAGCATATCTTTCAAGGTTGTTGAATAAAGCGGAAAGAAACTATACTACCACCTAAAAGGAGTGTGTTGCAGTTTATACGCAATGAATCAGTTTAGACCTTATCTCTTATGCAAGAAATTTACCCTGATTGCTGATCATGAACCTTTAAACTTTATGCATAATCGCAAGGACCCAGGACTGTCTAATGAGGTGGATGTTTAAATTCACAGACTGCCAATATACATTCAAATATAAACCCGGAAAATTAAATTGCAACGCAGATGCACTCTCAAGGAACCCGATTAACTTGCAAGAGTATTTAGACGAAAAGGATCAGAAAGAAAAAGAGCTGAATGAGAATATCCCGAAGATTCAGGTAATGATGCTAAAGCATAAGACTAAAGGAAAAGAAACAGATGAGAAAGAGAAAGTAGAGCCACGGGAATCGATTGGTAAACGAAAGAGGGCTCATACTATCTCGAATGAACCAAGGACGAAAGGAAGGCCTGTTGGGGCCAAGACGAATAAAGAGAAACCAAATTCAGATTACAGTACCATTGCTGAAAGAACTCGAAGCAAGAAGTCTGTGATAACCGCAAGAAAAACTCTCTGACTACCGAATGAACCCAGACCCGGCACATCTAAGCTTAAATTGGAGGTTGAAAAAGGGGCTAAATTAGACAAAGATAAACCCTTACCCAAGAGGCTAAAGGCGTTACGAAAAACTACATAGGATGCGGCAATAGATGATTCCACATTGAAAACCGGTGAATCGGACAAGGAAACCTCGCCTAAAGTTACAGAGCGGGAAGGAGTAACGTCGACTGATGAATCTGCCATCGAAGTTGCCGTGAAGGAGGTCGATAGCAACGAGTTCGTTAAAGATTCGTCTTTTGGACAATATCTGCCAAGTGGATGACACAAACGGGTACAGGATATTTTAGACCGATTGGAAAGGAAAAACATTAGCGCCAGTTTTTCGGATTCTGATAGAGAGGTCGGATGGAAACAGACAAGATCCCCTCCGGGACCGTTGTTATCCTCATCTAGGATAGAGGATAAAGATCCGAAAAATGTCCAGAACAGTACGGATGACAGTCCCCCGATAGAAGATCCGCGACATAGTGGGCTGAGAAAGGAAACCGAAACGGAAGGGGACAACTCAAGCGATGAAGTTCAGACTGATAGATCGGAATTTACTGAACGAATAGAGCTAGAAGTTAGTGGACCTCAAACCAGCGGGAACTCTGGAGAAGACGATGAATTATCAGAAAATGAAAGTTATACTAAAAGATGCGAAGAACGAGCCCTGGCAAAGAGGACTAGTTTATCGGCAAACGAAGTGTGGGAATGGGCAGAAAAATTCGAAACCAGTTTGCGAAGACATAAAAGTTTAGATAATGAATCGTACTATTGGGACGACATGGGCCTTGTGCGAGACAACCGAACCATAGAAATGCCTTCTCATTTCTCAGATGGAGACGACCCCCCCTCCTCCAGAAACTACAAGAGACACTATGGAGGCTTGACCCATATGATAAAATAAATGATTCTGATGAGGTAATGGCGAATAGGATAACGAAGCTAGTGGAAGATTCGCAAAAATTAATGGAAACTCACCTAGAACACGACAGTGGCTCGGACACAGATCGCCCGGATGAAGATGAAAATCAACGTCTCTCGGATAGGACTAAGGAAGAAAGTTCCAAAAGAATTAAGGTAGCTGAAGAAACCTTAAGGCAGCCACGATATCGAGAGATATCAGTAACCCCAACCATTAAGACAGGAATACCGGGAGCCAGAAGTACTCCTATGGTTAAAGGACCTCGACTTATGGTAAGATTCGAAGAGCTTGAGGGTATACCCGAAGAGTCAGATCCTAGAAACAAGAGCCCTGTGGAATTACACTTTTCAAAAACACCCGTAGATGATGAATTATTCTTCCTGTTACCGCCGACAGGACCAATTAACCAATATCGAAGACCGGAAGACTACAAGAACCCAAGTTCAAGTAGTGAAACCGAGAGCGGAAATTCTTCAATAGGACCTGCAAAATATATCTTACAAAATAATGTAAGCACGAGCCAATAATCTCTAACCTATCGACGAGATAACATTATACATTTTATGTTACGAGACTGTAATAACCAAACTGTGCTATCTCGAAATTATTAAGTGAAATTGGGGCCATAGACCTACGCAATAAGAAATCTTTGAAACCTAAGGTCGAACAAATACTAACAACCAAATATAAAACCATAATATTTTCTCTGTAGTTATAAAAGACAGATATAATGACTCCATTACAATAGAGGCTTTAAAAGTCGGACTTACAAATTTGAAGAAGATACTGATTAAAAGAAATATAGTAAGTTTCCGGATTGCTAGACAAGGGGACTATACTGATGACCTTGGATCTGGATTACTAACAGAAATATTAATAAGAATTTTTGAGAAGAGTCCTATAAAAGTAATTGCTTATTATGGGAACATGTTCTCCCACCGGCAAACTAGCGGACGGATATAATTAAAACACTACATAACAGCCAAGTGGGTGGCCATTAGGGTATTAACCAGACATACCAAAAAATCCGAACAAGATATTATTGGTCAGGACTACGAAAGGACATATTAAATTATGTACGGAAATGTCTGAGTTGTCTTGAGAAGAAACTTGATCGTCACAAGACTAAGGAACCGAATCTGATTACGGACACACCAATCGAGGCGTTCGACAAGCTATCGATAGACACCGTAGGAAAATTATCAACCACTCCTAGTGGAAACTCTCACATGCTGACCATGCAATGCAATCTGACCAAATACTTAATTGTAATGCCAATAAAGGACCTTAGAGCAACCACTATCGCTAATGCGTTAGCCAGACACTTAATATGCCAATTCGGTGCCCCTAGAGCAATATTGTCAGATCGCGGGACAAGCTTTCTTTCGGAGATTATAGAATCACTATTACATTTATTCAAAATTCATCATTTAACGACTTCCGGATATAGATCTCAGACTAATGGCTCTCTTGAGGGAAGCCATGCACCATTAATCGATTTCTTACGAATATATTCGGAGCGATTCGACGACTGGTACCGGTTAACCCCCTTTGCCGTTTTTACATATAATACAAGTATACATAATGGAACTGGTTACACCCCCCTTGAACTAGTTTATGGACGAATCGCTCGTTTCCCCATGAAGATCCCTTGGGAGGAAAAATTAGGGATCTATAACCAATACCTACGCGATCTAGTCTTACGCTTGACAGAACTAAAGATAGCGGCGAGTGATAATCAAATTCGCGAAAAGGAAAAATCTAAAGACCAGTATGATAAACACGCTAGACCCTTTAAAGGGAAAGTCGTTGTTTACGCCTGGATATTAAACGAACCTTGGGTAGGAAAAGCCGATAGTTATTATAAAAAACCCCTAAAAATCGTCGAAATCTTAAATCATAAAAACGTTTTATTAGAATTACCCAATGGAAAAACAATACAGAAGCATATGGATAAACTTAAACTTCAGGCGTAGCTTTATAAATTCAATTACTCACTTATCTTATCTGTTCTATATTCCTCATCCATACTATTTACTTTGTTCTGTTCTTTCAGGTACTATTTCTTTTAATATACTTCCTTTCATTTAATATGTATCTAATCTTACTTTCCTTTCTCTCCGTATTCGCCCCGTCTATTATGGACCCCCAAGCTTATTCTATAGAAAAGTTAGACAACAACCCAGGAATTTACTACGAAAGAATAGATCCAATGAGAATAAAGAGGGTAGATTGGAAAATATACATATCCATCAACTTCAATTTGTTCCTGGCGAAGACCACTGCTATAATTGACCTACGGTCACTACTCAAAATTGTACTGGGCATCTCAATGAGGAACCTTGTAGTAATATAATCGGCAAGGATCACATTGATCTGAAGACAATCGCTCTTGAACAAATACGAACGAAGATTCAAGGAGCTATTGAAAACATGGGACATTTTCAGTCACCCGATGTCCAAGGACCTAAAACTATCAGGCCGAAAAGACTGGTACCTTTTGGAGGCATAGGAAGACTGAGTCATAGTTTATTTGGATTAGTGACCATTGACGAAACTAATAAAATAGAAGCCAACATAAATCAATTATATGCAGACCAAAAAGATATCATTAAACTCTTTAATGATAGGACCCATATAATTACCACAGGAATGGATAAACTATATAAAATGATGGACGTCCACGGACAGAATTTATAATTTAAACCTTCAATGTGACAAAAATTCAGGAAATTAGAGAATGAAAATGCCCGACTGGAATACATGTTTTCAGTACATTCACTTGGATGAATGCTAGAGGCAAAATTAGATCATTCTATCAAAAGCTCGGAAAAATTATTCATGCGTTGAAAAGGGCAAAATACATCCGGACGTTATAGATTCTAACGTGTTGCACCAGATAGCAAATGATATTAAATTCATGATAACGGACCTCAATTTCCCAATTCCAACGGAACATCTCCGAATTGAAGAAATTATTAAAATCTCCAGCATTGACGCGATCCAGCGAGAAAGGAAGACATATATTGTCATTCTTTTACCCTTAGTTAACAAAAATTACTATAATCTATACCGTCTCCACTTAGTATTGGTACCGCAATCACCAAGCTCAACTGGAAAATCTGCATATATTAGATACGAATACCCGTACTTGGCTTAAGTTCGGATCAAAAACAGTATATACAGATGGACTACCATTCATTGCAAAGTTGTGTGCGAACACACTATACCTTTATATGTTCGGTAGGAGGAACTGTTTTAGATGCTAATCTAAATAGTAAATGCCAACTAGGACTGCTATTACAGCCATCCAGGCATGAACTATACCATTATGACATAGTTCTGAGAATACAACGAATTACCAGTTGGAATTATATATCAACGGATGGGTCTTGGATATACTGAGACAACCAACAAAATACAGTCCGAATTGTTTGCCCGAACCAAGTGGACCAAAAAACCGAAATATAAGGGGTAGGAATATTAAGATTTACCCCGGGGTGCATCGGTTATACCAAGGATGCGACCTTGTTTACAGAAGTGGGTAAAGACAATACAAATGTTTACCTATATCATCCAAACTTAACCCTTAACCTAACGAATCTTTACCCGACACTAACCTACTTATCTGAAACAGATATCAAATTGGAAGAATGGACCCCAGAAGCTGAAACCTGGACCAGCCAAGAAAAAACATTAAGCGACATCATGGAAAAGAAGCAAATGATAAGAAATCATAAAAAAATCACAACAGCGCAATCAGGATTGATTTATGAAGGATTCAGTATTAATATCCTAATCATAATAATTATCAGTATAATTTATAAATGTTGCATCGTACGCACAAAAGCGTTAAATAATACCATAGTACACGAATCACCTCACGTGCATACACCGGATCCTCGACACAGATCAATTCTTCATAGCCTCAGACTGATTACGAATAAGCAAACGCCTGTCCGAATGCCTGAAGAACGATCTAAGAAACAAGCTCAAATTGAAACCCTTCACATTCAACCCTCGAAGAAACCGAAACCCTCCGCGACTATACCTAATCCGTTGATAAAATCTGAAAATTCTTCGGGTTTACAAATCCAGACAGCAGAGTTTGTATGAATTTTTATTAATCAATAAATTATTGATCATTTGTTTCAGTACCCAATATCGTCATGAGTGACATGTCCGACCACTCAATAATAGATCCGACTTCCATCAATATACGGTACTTAAAGCTTAAGCCGCTGAGCGAACTCCTGACTCGATTAGAGAGTATCGGACCCATAGAGGAGTTTCATTCACTACAAAATCTCACAAACAACAGTACAAGAATTATTCTCCGCAAATTTACTAGAATTAAATATGCAGTTGAAGCAAGAACAATAAAAAAACTGGAACATAAGCGAGATAAATCGTGCCCGTATTGGAAAACCGAAACCGTTACGAACAAACAATTCTAGGCCTACGGAGAAAACCCGACTATTTTGTCGACTTCCCTGGACAATTGAAGAGAGTTATAGGGAAATCTCATTTTTACAGCACTTCGTACAATTCGAACTCTTAATGTATCATAAAGAGGTGCGAGATAACAAAGGAACCCTTGCTATAGGCTACGCTCAGTATTACAAAGCTGCTGATGCCGCAACAGCCTTAAAAGAATGCTACCCTATTTACGGCGCTAGATATCCTAATATAAGGAAAAGAAGATGGGACCACAGTGAAGAAACTAGGCACCACTGGCTTTGCGACGAATGGATAGACGCATCAATCTACGAGGAACACGATACGACCTGCAAATGGCAGTACTAAAATAAACTCAGGGAAGGAAAAATGAAAAAACAATACCGTAAATCAGAAGTGAGAAGAGTGTATAAGGTGAATTCTACCGAAACAAGCCGACCTAGCATAGAATTAGACAAAATTGGCCCCTCTACAGATATTGTTACTCTCACGGAAATTAAATTAATGGACCCTACTCCTAATCCACGGGCAACCTTACGAAAAGCCCGACGAATTGACCTAACGGAAGAAGACGTGATAACAGGAATTGATCTGAAGATAGAAGATACTTCGAATCAGCTGTATAAATTATAAGTCATAGGATAAAAAAAAAATTATTGAATCATTCAATTATATTATTATTTTATTTAACGGACCCATAACTCTTTAATCTTTGACCTATTTCTTTACTCTTGTTTATGTCTAGTCTTAAATCTTTGTACTTTTTCTCTCCTCTCAACCACGCAACTAACTGGACCATATTTTTACCTTAGGATGGGAGAAATTAAGGGAATTCGCCTCCGAGCTGTGGCACTAGTAGATAACTCCTCCACTGCAATTCGAGTCAAATTTGATGACCCTCAACAAGAAGCTGCGGTCATCAAATTATTTAGTACTGTAGGGACCATATGCTCTGCCACAACGATAGCAGACCCATCCTCCTCACATTATGGAGAAATTATTATTGAATTTCTTCTTGAAGAATGGTTACCTTGCGGCAGTATTAAGATTGTTCCCGTGTACCGTAGGGGAATGGTCACCTTACACTTCAAAAGAGCACTCTTCGGTAGACGAAGATGAGGAAACTACGAACCCAATTAGGTTCACGCCACGATCGACTACACCAGCCTATGCGAAGGAGGATGACGCCGACCGACGACTGGATTTCCTCATACCGCACCGCGATGAACAGGGTAAACCATGGCCAGAACAGCGGGTCTATGACGACTTCATTCAATTTGGACCAGTAGATTATATTAAAACATGGTAAAGCTCTTGCGGGCCTATGGGCGTAATCAAATACATATTTAGTTGGAGTGTTACTTCAGCATTAAGTAATTTAAATAAACGTTATAAGGCGAAACATTCGCCACCTCGACATCTCACAGCCAAATTTCGGAACAGGTCCATTTACATTTATCATGGTGCCTGCAGACACCGTGTTACCAAGACAGAATTAGAAGCACATAGGACCCTTTGCCAATACCAAAACAGGAATGTGCTCAGAACGCATTGGTTCTGTGGAAGGGCAGTGTACCTTTCCGATTGGGATCAACATTTGCAAGACTGTAATCTAGAGACCTACGATTACAACGGGTCCCCCTTTGATAGTATAAACAAGCTGACCTTGTTTTTGCAAACTCCCTCAGCCAAACCAAAGGACCAAATTTTGTTACTCCAGGACCAAATTTCCTGTCTGCAAGACTGAGAGGGGCTAGATCTAACAATCGGACAGGATGACCGCCAACTTGCGTTGCGCAAATAAAGATTGGACCAAATTAACGAGCTTTTGCCTCCTTCTATTAATTATTTTGCTTGTATATCAATAAAGAGGAGCATTTATATTATTTTACTATTATTATTTATCATTATTATGTATATTATTATTTTCTTCTTGTACTACCCTAGTTGGACCCAAAACGTTACCGAGGACGGCAACGATTCTAAGGGGGGAGGGATATTACATGACGTTCCATTATGTTATAATTATATTTTACGATTAAGATTTCGCTCTCGAGAATTCTGTTCGGACATAGTAATAAAACACTATAGCTAGCAGTATATTCGTGTCCGTGATTCGGTGGGAATGAACAGCAGAAGCTGATTGACACTGCTGTAGCATGCTGCGACAGCATGCTGCAGTCAGCGTGCTTAGCTAGGTAAGACGAGCCGATACGAGAAGCGTAAACGTCTAAAGCATATGTGCGAGAGTGAGACGGAATGCGAGGGACAAAGAATATATAATAAACCGGCGAAAACAACGACCAGAGATTAGTCAGTCAGGACTGAGCGCTAGAGCTACTAGGCCGCAATATTTCCGCATTACAGAGTTCATCTCACCGATTGAAATCTAAATTTAGTTTGATTCATCCGAGTTATCCGGTATTATTCCTTTACTTAATTAAAAGTTGAGTTCAGTTTGAGTGTATTAAAAGGCAAAGAAAGACAGCAACCGTACAGCCAACTTGTTCACGCCGCTAGGACCAAGAAAAAATATAAATTAATCGACAGTATTAATTGGACATATACGAATATACGTGTACATTTGACGGACCTTACAATTCATTTAAAGAGAAACAGATAGGAGAGAGGACCGATAAATAGAAAATACTAAAGGACCGATTGTCAATAACTGTATTTAAAAATAAGTGAGTACCGTATTGTTTATAGATAATAGACAACGCGAGGCGAAGAACACGCGTCTATATATATATATATATATATATATTTCTAATTTTCGCTCTATCATTTATTCATGTACTTAAGCTTTATAAAATATATTTTATAAGTACTATTAAACGCACTTGAGTATACCCATATGCTTCCCTATTATTGCTTATTATATATATAAACGATTAAGGATAAATATATACGAATACGTCCGATCAAATAATTCATAATTGCGGTATCGGCAGTCCGGATTCAAATCTACGGAGACTGTTATTGACGCACGAACAGGACGGGGTGCCCGAGAGCCTGATTGCCGCCCTAGTCAAAGGCCGCTCGGCTGTTGAAAGGCCTTCGTATGAGACAAACTCGCCTCGCGCGAGTTGTCACCCATCATTCATCAACTTATTTTTTTTTTCTCTCCTATCAAAAAATATAAAATAATAAAATTAATGTTTTTTGATATTATAGATTATGAAGATAATTTTGGGTAAAGATTATATGATAAATATTTGTAACACGAGAGGGGATCAATAAGTCTTTACAAAAAGGAGGAAAAAAAGTTGCGTACGTAATTTCTTTATATTTTTCAACATAATCTCCTTGAAGGTCGATACATTTTATTAAACGGCCTTCCAGTTTTTTTAAGCCATCGGAAAAATATGATTTCTAAAAACCTTCAAAATAGGCATTTGTTTCGGCGATGATTTCTTCATTCGATGTGAATCGTTATCCGGCAAGCCATTTTTTGAGGTTAGGAAATAACAAAAAGTCACTGGGAGCCAAATAAGGCGAATATGGTATATGGTCAATTAATTCGAACTCTAAATCGTTAATTTTTGCTATCGAAATTGCACACGTGTGAACTCGAGCATTGTCTTCAAGAAAGAGGCTTTTCTTTTGTTCAAGTGAGAACGTTTTTCTATGATTTTTTCTTTCAGCTAACCTAATAATGACGCATAATATTGTACAGTGATCGTCTGGCCCTTTTCCAAGTAGTCGATGTAGGTAATACCATACGCATCCCAGAAAACCGTAGCCATAACCTTGCCAGCTGACTTTACTGTCTTTGTCTTCTTTGGGGCTGGTTCTCCTGCGGTAATCCATTGTTTGGACTGTTCTTTTGTTTCAGGAGTGTAGTGGTGTACCCATGTTTCGTCTACAATTACGAGTCGACGCCAAAATTCTTTCGGATTACGACGTATGCGTGCCAAAAAACCCTGAGAGGTGACCACGCGGGTTCGTTTGTTTTCAACAGTGAGCAAACGCGGCACCCATCTTGCTGATATTTTTTTCATCCCCATTTCATATGCAAAATTGAAATGATTGTACCATTTGTTACTCTTGTGACCTCAACTAATTCTCGTAATTTTAATCTTCTATCACTCCACACCATATCGTGGATTTTGTTGACCATTTCGAACGTACTCACTTCTACGGGGCGTCCTGAATGAGGTTCATCCTTTGTTATTATACGGCCGCGTTTAAATTCATTTATCCAATTATAAATAGTCTTAAATACAGGGGAAGACTTGCCATGACCGGCGATCAATTCAACTGCGATTTCTTTTGGTAAGGCCTTCCAAATGAAAATGTTTTTTCCACTCGAAACTCTGTTTTTTCCATTTTTCAAATAAACCAATAACTTTTTGTTCAACCAACGCTTACAAAAAAACGTCTTAATGAATCGAGCTGAAACTTTGTACGATATCTAGTTAGTTGTATTGCTTGCCAAAAACATCATAATTTAAGTGTGACGAGCACTATCTCTTGGATTTTGTAAATACTTATTAAGCCCCCCCCCCTCCTAAAATGGTCCATCTAAAACGAATACCTACAGGAACCACTGGATATATTTAGCTATTAGATGTTTTTGGGTTCCGTGTTTGGAAAAATTTTGTCAAGCAATTTTCAGATAGTATTATGTATATACGTAGATCATGATTTAGAGTTGTGCAAACGAAATAACATTATCAAATTACAGTCATTAGTTCATAACCAGTTTTCATCCCCACGTTATAAAAATCTATTCAGGTATGCATGATATAAAAGTGGGTATCTTGTAGATAAACCAGAGGCATTTGAATATCCCGTAGATTTCAGTTTCCGACATTCATGTGGAACGTATTGTGAAATAGACGGTTGTAAAAACGTAACTATTATTCGTTGCGGTTGTTGTAAGAAATCTTTATGTTTCAAGCATTTTTTTGAAGAATATCATTATTGTTCTGCTTATAATCCATAAATTTATATCGATATTCTGAATGCATTTTTAAAGGTTTTTTTTTATTTAAAAAAATTAATAATGTTGATAGATAAGTTTATCAACAATAAGAAGTAACGTAAAATATCATCTAGTGTATTATTAAAATTTAATTCTGCTTGCTTATCGCAGCTATCTATTGTAATAAAAATGAATATTCAACTGGTGAGGATGGATAATAAATAAATGTTCAAATAAATATTTAACTCTGTACCCTCTAATATATAATTTAAAAAGAAAATTCGAAATACATTACCTGTAGTTTTCAATGTCCTTCCCAATAAAAGAAGTTTCATTTAGTTTGCAAGAATAAAATTAAAAAAAAATACTTTCACCCTTGGGAACAATAAAAAATATCATCTCCTGGATCCGTGGTCTAACGTATAACATTGTAACATGGTAATAAATAATTATCAGGTGGTTTCAAGAAAAAATGTTTTATAGAAAAGGAGATATACTGAAAGAACGGTACTTAGGGATGAACGTGATGAGTAGTTTCCAGCCTTTAAATGGTTTCTTCGCCTCACGAATGAATACTTCTGGCTTTTTGTTAGTCGTGCATAGTATATTGAACAGATTCATCGTTAGTTACATCAATTTCATTTATACAGTTGTCTCAAAGCGTTTAGTTTCAATGACAATAAAAAAATTAATTTAAGCGTTGTGACGGTAAATGTCGTATTAGGATGGACGACCCTCAACACCTTCCAACGAGCCGTGTATGCGGAGTACGACACGTACACGGCTGCGGGACACCGCCCCAGTGATATGGATTACTGGAGTAAGGTGGTGTCCCGCCGGCGCCAGTTCGCACAGGCGCTAAAGGAGGTGCAGCGCCGTCACCACCAGGCCCTCTAGGGCCCGGCCGGTGACGCACCTATTGGCCTCTCCCAGCCTCCAACCGTCGGAGCCAGACCAGCGGCTCTGGAGACCAGGTCGGAAGCCACGACACACCGGGGCCCGCGGACGTGCGGGATAAACCTGGTGGTCAATGTGGACGGCAGCAATGGGGGTCAAGCAACGGAACTCATCCACATAAATCTTGTGATAGGGTCCACGGGTGAGGACCCAACGGTCGAAAGGCCGTTGTGGTCCGCCCCGAACCGGCGGGACGGATTGCCACTGACCCCCAGAGAGCGAGGCCTCCTGCGTGGCACCCTCTCGCGGGCCCAGTGGGAAGGGAGCAACGTATGCCACTACCCCGGGGTGACCCGCACAGACCGGTGTCCCCGCGTCAGGCAGCACATCGACCTGGTCCAGGAGAGGTTGGGATGGGAGGCACGCGGGCGCCCCCCGCTGGACGCAGAAGGACGGGAAATGACCAGCGACCAGCCCGATTGAAGATCCCTGCCCCTGTGGGCAGGGCTACACCCACACTGGTACGCAATAAAGTTACTCAGGAGTTTGACAACCCTTTTTCAACCTCGACTTGGCCTTGAGGCAACTTGAAGAAGAGACAATCGACTGCAAATCGTGCATCCAGAATATTGTGTGAGAGGGCGTGTTGAGTTGAGTGAGTGTAAGGGCGTCACCAGGTTCGCTACGTTCGAGAGCCAGGTGGGGTTCATCCGAGGCTCCGTCATTCTTTGTAAGTACCTTCTCGTACCTACTGTCTCTCTCTCTCGCTAGCTTGTTACTCTCTCTCTCTCTCTTTATCGTTACGCTGAACTACTTGTAAACTCCTGCGTTATATAAACACCATTTTATCATATATGTGTCTTCCTCGTATTTACATCTGACTCTGCTGCTTCTCACGTTCCCCCATCGATATATTAATACGAAGATTAACTACTTGACCCACGACTCTCCAGCGGACCTTAAGGCATAACTGGACATCCGGGCATAGCCTCGTGCGGCTACTGCACGCCCGCAACGAGTTGCATATTATATCCTTCGTTCTCTCGCGAAATAGCGCGGGCAAGTAACAACCCCTTTATAAGTTTGTAAAAAAATCAAAAAAAAATTTTTTTTTCCAAACTTAATTTTTTTATTAAATACTTGTTCTCGATGTAAAAGTAAAAGTGTTTGATCTTTAGAGTTTATTTCTACAACGCATATTTTTGAAGATAATCAGAGATGAAAAAAAGTAATTTTTTTAACAAAAGTGAACTTTTTATTGGCTCGATAACTATGGATCCTGTTCCGCTCATTTTCAAAAGAAAATAAACGGAGATCTATTCCACATAATTGAAAAAAAATTGAGTTATTCTGATACATGAAACTGTCCTCACATATGATCGGACGTATGGTGACTGCTTTGGTAATATGAACACTGTTATTTATTATAAATTATTATAACAGATTAATCTGACAATACGTCAGATCTTATGTGAGGACAGTTTTTTACATCAAATCTTTCATGAGAATAGAATACGAATCATTTTTATATATTTCTTATGTTGGATCTTGCATGAGAATAGGTTCAAGCATAAAAAATAGGAGGCCACAACATCCTATGCGATCTAGCGATGTTTCTTACATTAAAACTAATGTAAGAGTTTTTAGTATAATGATATCAATCTTTTGTCTCTATTACTCTCGTTGACTAAATATGTGTGTTATCAAAAGAAAAATATACGAAGGGTTCTTTTTTAAATCGTGTGGAATAGTTCACTATTTTTCTGTAGAAGTATTTTTATATTCTCGTATACTTTTCTTCAAGTTTCTTTTACTTTGGATAATCTAGATAGCTGAACATTTATTACAATCAAATCTGTATACTATATTAGTAACTGATAAGTTATCTAAAGTATTTGTATCTAATTTACACTCTCCCAGCTCCTTTATATATATTTATTTATAGTAAGTAGACAATGTAGTTATTAGCAATTTTCTATCTCTATTTTAAATACTTGTCCTCGTAGATATACGAGGGTCGTTTGAAAAGTCCGTGTAAAAATAAAAACTACTTGATTTTTTTTAATAAATCTTTTTTATTTTTCAACATAGTCTCCTTTTAGGTTTATACACTTCATCCAACGCTGCTCTAGTTTGTTAATCCCTTCCAAATAATAGGATTTGTCCAAGTCGGTAAAATAGACATTCGTTTCTGCAATCACCTCCTCGTTTGAATAAAATCTTTTCCCCGCCAGTCATTTTTTTATATTAGGGAACAAACAGTAGTCCGACGGAGCCAAGTCTGGAAAATAGGGGGATGTGAAACGAGTTGGAACCCTATCTCCATCAGTTTTGCGGTCACAACTGCTGAGGCGTGAGCTGGCGCATTGTTGTGGTGGAAGAGGACTTTTTTGTGGGACAATCGTGGACCTTTCTCTAGCAATTCGGTTTTCAAACGATCCAATAATGATGAATAATATTCGCCTGTTATGGTTTTACCCTTTTCCAGATAGTCGATGAAGATTATTCCTTGGGGATCCCAAAAGACAGTCGCCATAACCATCCCGGCTGAAGGAATTGTCTTCGCCTTTTTCGGAGCAGATTTCCCCTTGGTAACCCATTGTTTAGACTGTTCTTTGGTCTCAGGAGTATAGTGATGTATCCATATTTCATCTACAGTGATGAAACGACGCTTAAAGTCTTTGCGGATTTTGCTGGAACAGCTGCAAACCATTCTTGAATCTCTTCACACGATCTCGTTTTTGGTCAATCGTGAGCAATCGCGGCACCCATCTAGCGGATAGCTTTTTCATGTCCAAATGTTGGTGCAAAATATTATGTACCCATTCGCTCGAGATGCCTACAGTACTAGCAATCTCACGCACCTTCACTCTTCTGTCAGCCATCACCATATCATGGATTTTATCAATGATTTCTGAAGTGGTAACCTCAACAGGGCGTCCAGAACGTTTAGCGTCTTTTGTGCTCATATGGCCACTCCGAAAATTTTGAAACCACTTATAAACCATTCTAATCGAAGGTGCATAATCACCATAATGTTTATCAAGCTTCTGTTTAGTCTCCTGAGGCGTTTTGCCTTTGAACAAGTAATGTTTAATCAATACACGAAATTCTTTTTCGTCCATTTTTTTACAACCGTCCGATTTGTTTAATTGAAACGAATGTAAAACGCAAAGTAATTGGCCGATCTGGCTGAAACTTGGTGTGTGCTCTTCCAAGATATGCCACTAGCTAAAAATAACCTTGATACGCACTAGTAGCGCCATCTCTCTGACTTTGCACGGACTTCTCAAACGACCCTCGTATTCTAAAAATGCGATAGCTAGGCTAGAAATGAGAAAGTTGGAATTTAGTATATATTCTATTTAGTTAGATGTTTCTGCAATCGCCTTCCCACTTTTCAGTATAAGCTACTCCTTTCATACGTTACGGCACTACGTATACTATTTCTGTGTCGCTACAATCGCTTCCCCACTTTTTCAGTAGAAGCTATCCCTTACATAGCTCACAGCGCCGACGCCGCTGCGAACAGCGCCACCGCCTGCCTTCAAAAGTTAGTCCACCGAAAGAAAGAGCACAGTCTGTTAAGACCGTCTGTAACCATAGTTAGTAGTTAACAGTAGTCTATAGAGACTATACTAGTTAGAAAAGGTAGCTTAGAAACCCTGTATAATTCCTAAAGTCTTTAAAAGACAACTATTAATTTAAAAAGTAATTTACTGAGTATCTAAAAAAATGTTTTCAATTTCATACTTTGAACAAACTGTAAAAGATCTGTGGTCGGCTTATAGTAAATCTCTTGACAAAGAAGTCGACGTAGATGATTTTATTACATAGAATAATTTAGCGAATTCTGCTTTCATTGCTATTAATTGATATTTGAAGCGAAGTAATTTATCTTAAGCAGTACTACAAAGAGGTCAAACTTATGCTACACACTTAATTGCCCTAGAAAAGCAAAGTAATAATTTTATAAAAGTCGGTGGAACTATTTAGACGTCACAGTTTAATATAGATAAAATTCAAGAAGATGGTGTTGTTTGGAGACCTATTCATTCTGCTTCTGAAAATCGTGTTAGTACTATAGTTATAGTAAATCAGCATTATCAAAATGAAGCAAACAATCTTTTACAAAAGTAAATACCGAAATCACTAGCTATCCATAATGCATTGAAGATAAATATGGAATTTTCAACTCCGTTTATTATTAAAAAGAATAATGATGAGGATATTAAAATTAAATACTTTAACACTAAAAATTAATGCATCTGTAAAAGTAATGATCTAATTGAATGGTTTGAAAAAAATTTTGAAGACATTTTACTTAAGAATATAGAAGAACTTCAAGATACTTTGGTTGGTCATTAAAGACTACTGTTAAGCTTAATAAAAATAAACACAATCCACTCAAACCTTGATTGTTAAAAACCACAGTTATAGAACCAATAATTATGCACGTTTTGCAAAAGAATTGAAATTTGATGATATAACATTTTCTGTAGAAATAAAAAGTATTCCAAAATTTGAAAAGTTTAATGACATATCCATAAAGTATACATTCTTAAAAAACATAGAAAAAATTAAAATAAAAAGTGTAGCCACCATGTCACGTAACTACTTCAAAAAAAATCCGAACTAATCTTCTTTTAATACGAAAAGAGTATACGATGCATATGATGATGAAAGCCAAAATATTCAGAATGATGAACCAATTTCCAATGAGTTTCATTATGTTTAGATTAAGAATTTGTCCGTTCTTGTTAGAAGTTAAATAATTTCACATACTAAAAAAATCTATCTTTGTGAACGCTGCCTCCACTATTTTACTACTAGGAATCAATTGATAGCTCACGATATTGATTGTTCAGAAATTAATAAATTTAGAATAAATCTGCCTCACGATACAATTCTAAAATTCAAAGATTCGAAACTTAAAGAAATAGTTCCATATATGATGTGTCATAATATGTCATATATGATGCGCTTAGAATGTTTGTTAAAACCAGTTGACAATAGTTGTGCTTTTCAAGAACACGAATCTTTTACCGTTGGAGTATATATAAAATGTAGATATGATGATAGTAAGTCAGAGTATAAGTCTTATAGAAAACAAACATTTGAAGAATGGACGCCTGCTGAATGGTTTATAAAATAATTTAAAATATTATTAGCTTAGTTGGAAGAAGTATATCAAAATGCTTTAGCAGTAAATCTTTCCATTAGATAAGTATACATTTTAATGGGCTACGAAGTATCACCTTTGCAATAAAACTTTTAAGGAAGAAGAAAGTAAAGTTAGAGATCACCATCATTTAACCGGTAGAATTAGAGGAGCTGCTCACAATCATTGTAATTTGAATTACAAACAGGTCAATTTCATTCCAGTAGTATTGCACAATTTTACAGGCCATGACTCTAATTTTATCGTAATAGAAATTGCTACTAATCCAGATTTCGAGGGACAAATTTTTATTCTAGCAGAGAACAAAGAGCGTTATATACACTGTCGTCTATATTTCTTAGCCCACCCAGAGAAAAAATTACATAAAATTGAAAGCTTCGTTACTAAGAAAGTGTTCATCCTATAGAAGCCTCCGGCTTCGGAAGCGAGTGTATGAGCAAAACACGAATAAAAGAGTTGTATAAATGGTTCAAGGATGATCGCACTTCTGTCGATAGTGATTCTCGTTCCGACCGACCTTCAATGACAAAAACCGCAGATAATATTGAGCGGGTGCGACTTGCAATCGAACAAGATCGTTGTATTACTCTGCGAGAACTAGAAGAAGACCTTGGAATGTATTCCTAAAAAAACTAAGAAAAACTATCATTTTAGATATTTTAACCGAAAATTTAGGAATGAAACGCGTGTGTGCGAAATTCATCCCAAAATTGCTCACAGCAGAGCAGAAGAGCATTCGCTTAGAAATCGCTCTGGACAATCTGGAAATGGTCAATAATGATGATAATGTGCTTAGAAAAGTTATTACAGGTGATGAATCATGGGTTTATTCTGAATCGCCAAGACCAAAAAAAGCACCTCAAAGTCAGAGCAACGTTAAGTCAATGTTGATTGTTTTTTTTTTGATTGTGAAGGTGTTGTACATCACGAATATGTACCAACAGGTCAGACAATCAATAAAGAATACTACGTTCAAATTTTGAAACGTTTGCTTGATGCAGTAAGAAGAAAACGGCCGCACTTTTGGGAAAGTGGTGACTGGCTTCTCCATCACGATAATGCGCAAGTGCATTCATCCAATCTTGTGCAGCAGTTTTTGAGCAAACACAATATCTCATTGCTTCGACAACCTCCATACAGTCCCGACATAGCCCCTTGTGACGTTTGGCTGTTTCCAAAACTAAAAAAACCACTCAAAGGCCACCGATTCGATGACAAAACAACGGTTGAAAACAATACGACGAGTGTACTTAAGGCTATCCCTAAAAGTGAGTTCCAGGATTATTTTGAAAAGTGGAAACATCGATGGAACCGTGTATTCAATCAAGTGGGGATTACTTTGAAGGATGCCACCCACCAGATGATAAAGAATAACGCTAGCACGAAAATATAAAGATAGGTCCGATACTTTCTGAACAGACCTCGTAGATAAAATTATTAAATTTATCTAGAAAAATAATTGTTAATATTACTAATGTTAATATTACTTCTGACTGGAGGTTCGGTCTGTGTTTGTCCTTTCGTATCGTTCCTCCGTATCTCGTTATGTTACGTAACTCCATCTGCTCAGTCATCTGTTAAACAATCGACCGCGTTCTTACGTCTCAGAATAGTTTCCATATAGGTAGCGACTAAGCGTCATCATTCCAGTTCATGCAGCATCATCTCCACAATGTTCTGGAGGGTGATGCTGCCGACCGTTGTCTCTAGTTCTCTTCTGAGTCTTGTCCAGCAGTCACACGCGAAAAACGTCCACAGTACTTACAGTCGGGTGTTCGTATTCTATTGATATTGTGAAGGTACCGTCAGAAGTATCTGTGATCCGTCAAGAGCTGGGTATCGTAAAAATTTACATCACCAAATTTCCTTTCAATCCACAGCCTCAAGTCCCGTATCAGTCGTCTCGTCCAGTTACAACCTCGTTCTTCTAGCCATCGGCCTTGCCACATATCAATTGTCCTATCAAGCTCGGCGATTGCGACGTTCTTTCGTCCTATGTTTCCACTGCTCCTG
Organism: Phymastichus coffea; assembly: GCF_024137745.1. Lineage (NCBI taxonomy): Eukaryota > Metazoa > Arthropoda > Insecta > Hymenoptera > Eulophidae > Phymastichus > Phymastichus coffea. Next base: position 953,588 of record NW_026706824.1, on the reverse strand, counting down.
TAGATCCTTTTGCATTCAAAGGCAAGAATATCCACGGGTATTATGCCAGCTATCACCAAAACAGCCTGCACAGAAACTGTTCGGCAGGAGCAAGCGATTTACTTGACTAACGCGAGATAAAATCAAACGTTAAATTTGGCGCCTGAACAGGGACTCTTTTGAAGTTTGTAAATAGTTTTCGAGTGAAAGATTTTTGAATTGTTGCGTGCGTATTCAAAATTTTGTTATGTCGAATAATCGACAGTCAAAACTTGCTAAACGCAAGAATGCTGGGTTGAGAAAGGAAGTACAGGAATTAAGAGCGAAAATTAGTGAGTTAGAATCACGATTCGCGACGGAACGCCACATAACAGCAACAAATATTCTAACCTTACACGAAGATTTGTTGTTTGTACATAATATGTGTACTTTTATGGTAGTAGTAGTATTCTTTGCCCGTTCTAGCAGCATAATTATTTAAAGTTTGCACGAATACTTATAATGATTTTTGCTTCTTACTCTCTTACGTAATTTAGAATACTCATGAAGTCATAAAAAGTAGCGTGATCCTTAATTAGTTTGTTGTTAACAAATTTTTAATAACTATTAAACACTTCCTATACGTGTTAATTTTTTCAATATTTCTCTGATTAAGATAACGGTTTAAGCTTACTCCCAAAAAGTCTGAAAATAAGCGTTATTCAATTTTTAGCACTCAAAAACTAGTAGAACCCAATCATGTTTACGATTGGCAAGTATTAGATTTGAATGATACCTCAACTGTGAATAACGATGATCCCTACAACGTTCAATCCATTTCCTCTTTCTATTCTAAAAACTCTTTAAAATTGTTTTATGTATACTTCTCAAATTCAATGAAAAATTATATCATAGAAGCTACAACTGAAAACAATTTTGTAAAGTATGAATGATCTAGAAAAATTTATTGTTATCATAATGATTACTATTTTCAATTCGAGAAAAAATCTCCGTCACTATTGGTCAACTAAAAAAATCTTACAATGTCCAGTTATTTCTGAACTTATGACAAGAAATAAATTTATTGAAATCAAGAAGAAAATAAGATTTTATAAACTTCAAGATGAAAATAAAAATGATAAAGTTTGGAAAATTAGAAGTTTATATGATTATTTTCGTGAAAATAGTATGTAGTTCGGTTTTTTTTATTACAACTTATCAATAGATGAGATAATGGTAAAATATTTCGGGAAGTTTGGCATAAAACAGTGTATTAGAAATAAGCCAATCAGATTTGGAATAAAATGATGGGCCCTTTGTTCCTCAGATGGATATTTATATGAACTGGATATTTATACAGGTAAAGCAGGACTTGATGAACGGAACCCTCTAGTTGCTGTTTGTTTGGGATCGAAAGTCGTTATCAAGTTGCTATCGTCTTTACTATAAGTAACTAATAAAGAAGATCTTACTAAGTATCATGTGTATTTTGATAATTTTTTCACCAATCCAGATCTTATTATATTTGGAAAAAATTGGATTATCAGCAACTGGAACGGTCAGACAAAACCGCGTCAAAGAAAAAGTTGAAATACCAAAAAAAGCTGAGAGGGGAACAACTGTCGCTCTCCACGATCAAAATTCCAAGCTAAATTATATAACTGTGATGGATTCTAAACCTGTATCAGTGTTATCAACAAAATTTGGGGATGAACCGAAAATTGAAGTGCAGCGATGGCATGAAAAAGCTAAGAGGTCCATTCTTTTCCCTCAAGCGTTTTCTTCCTATAACCAAAACATGGGTGGGGTTGATTTGCATGATCAACATTGCAATGCTTTGATGCCTTTAATTAGGAGTAAAAAATGGACATGGTGTCTTTTCTTACGACTTATTCAGGCTTCATTGACTAATGCTACTGTGATTTATAATAAACTGCACCCAGACTTGTCTAAAGGTTCAAAAGATATTGTGCAAGAAGTTTGTGAATTTTATCTTGAGATATTTGCGAATCAACGTCCCAACAAGCGAAAGAGATCAAGTGACACATCATTGCATAAACACGTAATCAAACAAGGTATGTACAAAACATGTGGGGTATTATCGTGTGAGATGAAAACTGAATTTTATTGCCAAAAATGTGCTATACCCTTGTGCAGAAGACATCGAGAAGATCACGAAAATATAACTGAATAAAAATTCAATCGAATCAGATGATCAATGTTTGATAGCTGTTTTACATAACAAATTGAAGTCCGTCAAAAAAATGTTTCACATATTTTTTTCATGTATTTTTCCGTATAATCGATTTCCGCAATCAGATTCGTAAAACAATAACTTTCTTGGTAATTTGTTTAGATAACTTTTTATAAATAATTGCAAATGGCAAAAGAAAAAACACGGGTATTTTTTTTCAATTTGCCTATGAATTGCATAGTTAGTTTGACGCAATCTCTTCCAGTTTTGGCCTGGGCCTTAATAGGTTAACGTATCCAAATTTTGACGAGAGTTACAAATAATGTCCTATTAAATATTTACATGATTTCAAAAGATATTTAGATGCAAGCAATTGCAATACGGCTCAGTTGCTCTGCCTAATATCCCAGTGAATGGCCGGTGTGAATTCTGCATGGTATGATTTCGTACAACGAGAGATTAACAATTTCAATGATTTTGAGCGTTTGTTCAAAGAGAAATTCTGGAATGCTGAAATCTGCAGAAACATTATGCGTGAAATTGAATTTGGGAAGTATTATCCTAGTGGTAAAGTCACGAGGTACAACTACGCAATCCGCAAAATAAATTTAGCATACGATATTAACGAGAGCTTAGATGAGGAAAAACTCATCGATAAGCTATTTCGATATTTCGATAAAGATGTACGCTTACTAGTGCAAGCTAAAAGTGTGCGCAAAATATCGGAATTCATTAGAGTACTTTCTTCTTTCGATAATGACGATTATATAAGTAATCGAAACGCTTCAAAAGAACATACGAATGAACATCAAGTAAACAGTATTTCTATTACTCCTTCTATTCAAGAACCACAAAATAAACGTCGAGAACACAAGCCAAAAGTTTCCCTCGAGGAAACCATTGACGAAAAAGTGCAACAACTTGAAATCAGTGCGGGAATAAGAGTGAATAAGAGTCCGAATTACTTACTTGATTAACGCGAGAGAGAGTCAAACGTTACAGATAAATAACGGGATTCTATTAGTTTTGGTGGTACGGTTACTGAGAAATGATAGATCAAATTACTTACCTCGATTGGCTATTTTTTTGTATCAGTGATTGACAAATTGATCTGTGACCATACAGACAAAAGTAATGAAATTCCTCCCCGATTTAGTAAAATAATTTCTCTCGCCTGTTAATGGCATTATGTGTTTTCACAAGGAGTATAAAAATCATCTGACCGTATTCTAATGATTGTAGAACGGAAAGATAATTTCATTGTTCAAATTGCATACACAATAAAAGATAGTTTATTAAGACAATTTCTCTGATGTAGTCAGTAAAAGCAAACTATATGTTAATTAGGATGCTTAGTATTTTTTATAGGCATATGAAAGGGTATGTTTCTATAATCGTGAAAAATATTTCTGTAAGATAAATGCAAAATGTAAATCAGTTCACGAGTTTGTTTTGCATAGAAAAATTATCAGTATGAATAAATTTATTCTTAGTAAACTACAAATAAGATAACCATGGCAAATCAAATAAAGTTAGTACTAAATATTTTAGTGCAAGTTCACTGTTATATACTATTTTTTTATAATTCGATACAGTGATAATGATGCTTTTCACAGTTCTACGTATACCAGACATTTATATTTAGCAATAATAAAATATGCATAAGAGTAATAAATTAATATAATATTTAGCACTTTCTTATTATCGTTCCCATTATACAGAAACATTATTAACTTTAATGTTGATGATCGTGAAGTTATGACCTCAAGTGGATACATAAAAAATAAATTAGACAAACCAAATCCATTCAATTTTAGCTAGCATAGCATCTTCACAAATTACTGCAGAGAGTAACAAAGGAGCTCGTAAAAATGTACTCCACAAAATAAGATTACTTAGAACATATACTGCAAGCTACTCTTCAACGCGTTTTTTATGCATGTAATATTTTAGAATAATATATTTACTTTAACGTTTTTCTGTACATCAGTAACATTGATTTGAAGTTTGAAATTCAGTTCATGATCCATCAATTTATTGTAATCAGCTTTCAAAGAGAAACATTTTTTTTCATATTATTTGCTCTTTTCTAACCTTTTCAATAGCTTCCTTACATTTGAGTAAATCCTTAGCAAGTTTTTCAATTTCTTATATTTTTTTAAGCATAGTTTGGGAATTGATAATATTATTTTCATAGTTAATTATAATCATATTAATATTTCATAGTTAATAATATTTTTACATAATGGAAACGATAATAGTAAAATGCAAAGTATTTTACATGTAAATTAGAAAAACTATTTTTCCTTAGTGTCTAGATAAAATTCTTATTAGAAAACAGGAGCGATAATTATATCTCACCTTTAGTAGTAAAATACATATAACAAGTATTTTACCGATTCCAAAAGCTCTGTCTTTTTTAATTCCATTATTTGCCACTATGAATACTACTGATGCTCGCGCTGGAGGCTCTGCTTGAATAGCAAAAGCTGTCAACAGTGCTGAGGCCGCTCAAAATGAATTAAAAGAGGTTCATAGACATACTAAAACTATGAAAGCAATTGCTAGAGGTAAAAGTCTTTACTTAAAGCCTTATGAGAATTATTATGGAGTGCATCTCAAGCCGTATACTAATGGGAGAGGTCTAAAAACAAAAAAGCTTTACCTAATTTTTTTATACATAATCGTGCATTGACAGATCTAGATTAAAAAAATATCCTTAATTAATGAAAATTAATGATTTTCGAGGAGTCTTCATGCGTAATTTGCTAGCTAATAGACCTTACTGTCAAAAGTCGGCTTAGTTACGACGTAGTCGTAAGTCGTATAGTTAAGAATGAAAGTTATTTGTTCGACGACCGTCATGGCAAATACACTTTCCAGGATTTTCCGCCAATTAAACTAATACCAATTAAAAACTGTGTACTTGATCTAGTAGAGTTACTGACATTCAACTCCATACCAAACATTGACGTCGGTAGTAATAAATTTTATATTGAAGGTCATGAAGAAAATACAATTTTGAAGTTATTCACTTAGACATATTACTTACAAGTGTAGTTAATAGGTATAATATTGTGTCCATTCTTTGCATTAATTGGTTCATCATCTGTTCAAGTCTATTGTTGTTTGTGCTTACATTATTGCTATAGGAAGTCTCAGATTGACTGTTTCTACCTTTCGCTGTAGTTTCTGTGTTGTGTTGGTCTTGGTTTGATGCTGCTCAGGCGTACGATACGTTTGGTCTGACTATATTGCTATTTGTATGTAAATTCTTTTATTAGAATTTGATTTTGAATTAAATTTAATATCGTTTCGCATAGTGTGGAAAAAAGCCTCTGTTGCAACTGTTTACGATACGGATAACCTTTGTGATTTACAGTATGATTTCCATGACAGTTTACGCATACTACATCCTTCATTTTTTCTTTGATGGGACATTCTTTGGTTGAGTGATTTTTTGCACATTTAACGCAAACTAAGCTTTTATAACAGTAATTTTATAACAGTGTGCCCAAATTTTTGACAGATTTGGCACTGCGGGATCTTTCTCTCTTCACATTCCGAGGTCCAAATTTTATTACTGTATTCATTAGACAGTTAACTTTGTAAATATCGTGATTATTACTGCTGTGTTCAAGTTCAACGATGAATTGTGGAAGCGGTATTTTTGTAATTCGGTCACAAATATTAGGTATGCTTATTACTTTGTGTCCTATTTCTTCTATAGCTTGTAACGGAGAATATGCGACCGTTCCCGTCTGGGTAGCTTGTGGCCGTCAGCACAAATTATTTATTTAGGGATTCGGGAAGCAAAAGACGTTCCACTAAATAACGCGTCAAGCAAAACCACGTTAAACGCATAGATTCGAAGTCGAGATGAGGAGTGATAAAGCGGCGAATAAACACAACAGCGGATTAACACTAACCCTTTAATCGTCAACAATAGATTACAACACGTCAATCTTATGCCTATACACTACGAGCGGTACAATAACAAAACAGAAGAGGAAAGGCCATCGCAATAAACACTCTAACCTTTTACCAACCAAATATAATTATTATAAAATCGCTACCTTGAGCGATGACGAACAGAACAATCTATGAAACCTTAACTTAATACACAATAACTTCTTACCAACTAAATGAGATGACCGGCACGTGAGCACCTTACCATCTCATCATCGACTCGATACACCATAAAAAAAGGAAATTCAACGACTAGTTTAGTTGTGCCGGCCCGCGAGAGCCTGGCACAGCGCACAAGTCGCAAATAGCTAAAAAGAGTAAAACCGATTAAGGAAGAGAAACGAGAGGAGAGAGTATGACCTGTTTGATTGGCGAAGTTCGCTGGGCTGACGCGTTGATCTTCTTTATGCCGGCTGGTGACTTCCTCAGATATGGTGTGACTGGTGGACAAAGGCCGCTCTCGAGAATGCTGTACTGGTGCGTTAGCTGATATGCTCTCGCTCGCGGGGTCACTTCCTTACTGCTCGCGAGAAACGAAGCAATAGTGCGTGAGAGACTGCTTCTCACACCCTCCCCACCAACTTGCCTAATCGGCGGCACGCGGCACCGCCAAGCGTGGCCAGTGTCGCGCGCCTAGCCGCACTATAGCTGCAGTCTCTCTCTCTCTCTCTCTCTCTCTCTCTTTCACTTTCGGTGACTGACGAGAGCGCATGTTGTTGCACGCTCCTGGCCACTAATACTGCTGCTCTCTCTTTGTTTCTTGATGAAGAGAGAAACCGATGCTGAAATAAAAGACTGGTATCAGGCACGAAACATACGTGCGCCAATTGCCCGCCATGAGCCCTTGCCGATGTCGGAGAGAGAGAAGGGACGCACGGTGCAGGTCATGACCAACCTACACCGTTACAATTTTGAAGAATATAAAATTTGTTGTGTAATATAAAATTTATTTGACCAGTAATCTCACATTCTGACCTGTTTTTTCTTAATAATAGCTTCAGCGCTTGATTTCTGACGTTTGGTGGTAATCATGTTCCACTTGTTTAAGTTTGTGTAGTTTTGTGTTAGATTGGAGGGAATGTGTACCTCCTTGGTGGCCATTTCAGCCGTTTTAGTTGTTAAATTCGAGTCAATTATTGTTGATATCCACTGATTGTTATTATTTTTTAATACCTTATTTATTTGTTTTTACTTATATTCATTTTTAATATATTTTAATTGATGCACTTTGATTTGTAACGTTTAACTAAACGATTAGAACAAAGTGTAAACACGTCCTTACACCTTGAGTTTAACGTCAAGTGACTGAAATAGATAAAGCTAAAAATGTTGGCTTAACTAGTCTTACGCAGAACTGGTTATTACTCAATTCAAGGCAAAGTTTAATTGCCGAAAATACTGGCTGGACTAGCGACAAAGAAATGGTGCTTACAAATGCTTCAGATTACTTTGACATTACTGCCCCTTTCAGTATACTGTTAGGATTTGCTGAAGATTATCGAAAAATCGTAGTAAATCTCAAACATGAGCTTATCATTACAATATCAAGGAATGATTTGAATGCTGTCATAACTGCACCTACCAGTTCGCAAGAAGTGAACACTTATGAAAAAATTATTGTAACGATATCTCACGTTACTAATTTTTTGGCGGGCAAGCGAGGCGCACTCGTTCATAGCAATCGGGGAGGGTAAAAGGAAGGGTCAAGAAATAAACTGCAATCGCGTCTCAGAAAACCATTAAATCGTTCTACCTAATTATTAACACAAATAATACGAAACCTTAGACACTATTGAATACAACTGAATTATTATCGCATGCAATACACAAAGGAACGGAGAGATAAATAAACTGTAACGGTGCCGGTGGATTTGACCTGCACCGTGTGTCACCTATCTCTCCCTACTATCGGCATGGACTCATGGCAGACCTATGGCGCATAGTTTACATGCCTGATGCCAGCCTTTATGTTTTCAGCATCGCTACCGCAACAAGTAAGAAGAGGAGAGACAGAGAGAGGCAGCGGCATTGGTCGACAAGAGCGCGTAGTAACATGCGCTCTTGTAAGAGAGAAAGAGAGAGAGTGAGAGAAAGAGAGAGAAAAGAGAGAAAGAAAAGAACGCGACTAGTGCAGGCAGGCGCGTGACACTGGCCGCGCTTGACGGTGTCGTGTGCCGCCGATTAGGCAAGTGAGTGGGGAGAGCGTGAGAAGCAGTCTCTCACGCACTCGGAAGCATACTCGCGGCGGGCAGTAAAAAGTTGCCCATAGCAGAGAGAGGTGCACGGACCCCCTGCAGTCAGTAAGAAAGGCGAGGAAATCTAGACGGCATTAGTATCGGCTCGGATCCAACCTATCATCTCAGCGAGCCCTCCCAACCACACATTTGCCTGCAGTCAGACACTATCACCATCATCGGCAAGGCGCTCCATCAAAGGACAATCGTCAGGTCAATCTCTAATCTCTTTCTCTTAAATTCTTATCTTACGGCTACTCGCGGCTTGTGCGCTGTGCCAGGCTATCACGGGCCGGCACAGCTAGTTTAGTTATTAAGATAATTTAGATTGTGTCGAATCGGTAGCGAGGTGGCAAGGCGCTAACGTGCCGGCCATCTTCTGATTGTCAATATAGTTAGATAAGGCGCGATAGATTGACCGAACTGTTAACGCTCAAGGTAGCGTATTGTAATAAACAGATTTACCAAGATAAGAGGAATGATCATTGCGTTTACCTTTCTCTTTACCTTGTCAGGAGCAATACACCGCCTCCCTTGCCTTCCCCCTTTATAAATAATTAGTAATAGCAATAGATTTATCGGCGATATAGGCCGACACTATTACAAAACTAAAATTGCCCGCACTTACAAAATTTAAACGATCAACATGACGCGTCGCCCGGCAGGTAACCGCCTTGGCGATAAATCGACTTAGCCTAATTACGTTAAACGAAACCGCCCGACAAAGGATCGCTTTGACGGGTCGCTACTTTACATTACTACGCTGGCCGTGTGTAATTACCAACAGGTAGCCGGCGCGTTAATACCTTGCCACCTTACTCTTGACTCTTATACCATGCACCATACCGGCAAAGAGAGAGAGAGAGAAAGAATAAAAGGAAACGGCCTTGAACTTTACGGTGCGGGAAGTTGGGGAGGCCTGGATGCACCCTGCGGATGGTGTTGCTGGCTGTCGTTGGGTAACTCATGACCGGCTTCTTTCCGAGAGCATATCTCGCATAGTTGTTGGTAAAGGGAACTAGTCCTTTGATTCCGTAGCTTTCGATTCAGCTCCTTGGGGTGGCGTATGTGTACTCGTCTGACTGATTTCTACCTGCCTACTCTGCTAACCAACTTCTACCCGCTACCCTCCGCTCTAACTTATGCCTGTCTCCCACTCGCTTCCGCAATCTACAGCTTCCTACAACTTTTCTTTCGGTTGGTTGGATGACGCGAGAGCGTGCGCACGTGCCTTGAGCGACTCTGAACATCTGTACGAATTTGAGCTAGTAATTCTTTTTGGAAAGTAATTTAATAGTGAGCTAAAGAAGCGTGAAGGAGCGAGGAACGACGTAGTTAATAAAGTTTGGGTGAAAACCTGGGAAAAAGTGCAAAATAAACGATTTTGGTGTGGAGAGATTCTTGGAGGTTAGATTTCCCGTGGATAGGAAAGCTATGGGAGGAAAAGGCGCTTCGAAGACATCGCTAAGCGGAGGCCAACAAACGCTTGACGGCAAATTGAGAAGTACGAAGAAAGTGACGTTCAAAGAACCGGATTTGGATAAATTGTATTATGATTTGGAAGGAGTGAAAGAAGAAAATAGGAAATTAAGGGAAAAATTGAAGGCAGAAAGTAAAAAAACGGAAGAGGAGAAAAGTGAATGGAAAAAGAAATATAAGGAACAAGAAGAGAATATTAAAGAGCTGATTGACAAATCAAAGGAAATGGAAGCGAAAATGGGAAATCTGGAAGAACTTATATTAGAGGTTAAGAATAGATTAGACGCGGCGCTGGCGGTGGAAACAGCAAGGGAGACGGAGATGGAAGAATCGCAGTACGAAGGCGACCCGACTGATGGCAGCACAGACGAGGACAAAGGTTTGACGTGGAGTGTGAAAAGCGGAAGAAGCCACATGAGCAGACGAAGTTTGGCGAGCGGCGTGAGCGCTACCAGTGGGGCGACTAGCTGGGTAAGTAATAACTCGGAACGTTTTACTAATAGGGAAGTGTTGAAAATGAAAAAAATGATGTATGACAAGGATAAATTAGAAAGAGCATGCAATATTGTTATAAAGGGAGCTAATCAACATATAGAAGCGATAGAAAAAAACGAGAACACTGAATCAAAAGGCGACTATAAAGGGTGGGTGGAAAAATTTTTAAGCTTCAAGCTGGGAACCTCAGTGAAAGCTGTCAATGCAAGGGTGAGCGGTGGGAAAGAAAGAGTGATTATAGTTAAATTGGAAAATGAAAATGTAAAAAAAAATATTATGAGGAATAAAAGTAAATTAAAGGGCACCACTATATATATAGAAAACGATCTGACGTATGAGGAAAGGAAGAAGCAAGAAGAAATAAAAAAAATGGGTATATGAAAAAAAAGGTAAGGGTCTCAATGTTAGAATTGGAATAGGTAGAATCAATGTAGAGGGACAATGGATAAAATGGAATGAGAAAGAAAAAATTAGAAAAATAGAATACGAAGAATTAAAAAAAGAGATGAATAGATTAGAAAAAGTTAGGAAAGAAAATGATCAAGAGATAGAAGAGCAAGATAGCTGTGAAAACAGGGAAAATTTCGAACAGCCCGGAAATGGTTCGCAGATAAAATAAGTAGGGATGAGTATATAGTAAAAAGCAAATCATATTTTGCAGAGAAGAAAAACAAAACAAACGACAAACCAAATAGCACGATGAAAAAGCTAGAGAAACTTAGGACAAAAGAGACTATAAATAGAGGAAAAATGACAGTACGCCAAAATGAAAAACAAGAAATACAGAAAAATAGGAAAAAGTTAATGTTTTGGAACGTGGCAGGGATATTTAGTAAAGACATGGATTTCTGGAGGTACATAGATGAAAATGATTTTGTGAGCCTGACGGAAACCTGGATTGAAAATAAAAATGCAGAAAAGGTAAAATCGATACTCCCGGAAAACTTTGAATGGGAAATAATAGATGCGAGAAAAAAACATAAAAAAGGAAGGGCCGCTGGAGGTTTCATTATAGGAATAAAGAAAAACTGGGCAAAAAAAGAATGCATAAAAATTGAAGAAGTAGAAGAAGGGCTAGTAAAAACAGAGATTATAGGTAAAAAAGACAAATACGTAATATGGTCAGTTTATAACTCGCAAAACACTGAAAAAATTCTAGGTAAACTTGACGAATACGAACACAAAGAAAGAGAAAAAGTAGTTATAGGAGGAGATTTTAATATAAGGATAGGTGAAGAGGGAAAATACTTAGACTTTGATAGAGGGGGGGAATACGTACACCGAAAAAGCAAGGATAAAAAGTGTAGTAATAACTGGGAAAAATTGATTGACCTTAGTGAAAACAAGGGATGGAAAATTTTAAATGGAAATACAGAAGGCGACAGAGAAGGAGAATTCACATTTATAGGCACAAGGGGATGCACTGTAATTGATTATATATTAGTCAATGATGAAATATGGGAAAAGGATATAAATTTTGAAATCCAAGAACGTGTAGAATCAGATCACTTACCACTAATTTTAGAAATAAAAGGAGAAAATATATTAGAAAAAAGCCAAAAAACAGAAAGAGAACCTGAAGCAACAAAAAAAGTTATTATTTGGAACGACGAGACAATTGCATATTTTAAAACTAAATCAAGGGAGCTGTGCAATCAAATAGAAGAAAAAAAGGAGGATAGTGTTGAAACTAGATGGAAAGATACTAAAGAAATTATTGAAAAATCATGGACAAAGGTAGAAAAAAAGATTATAAAAAAAAGAAAACTAGGTTATAAAACGTGGTGGAATAAAGACTGTTCAAAACTAAAAAACAAAGCAAAAAGAGAATATGGAAAATGGAAATTAGGTAAAGTAGAAAAAGAAAATTATCTAGAGGCAAGGAAACTCTGGAAATTAAAATGCAAGGAAAGAGAACTTGAATGGAAGGATGAGCAATTAAACGAACTGAAAAACTTGAAAAGAGAAGGTCAAGTATGGGAATACATAGGTAAATTTAGGAAGAAGAATAGAAAGGGTATGGGTAAAAACGAAATTACATTAGAACAATGGAAACATCATTTTGAAAAGCTTTTAAAAGGGTCTAACAACAGAATTTTAGGTGAAAAGCGAATTTTAGAATCTGAAATTACTGAAAGGGAAAGAATCACGGCTACAGAAATAAAACTGGCATGGAAAAACTTAAAGAAAAAAAAGGCACCGGGATGGGACGATATACCACAAGAGGTATGGATACACGGGAGTGATGAAATAATAAACAAATTAGTAGCGATAATCGGAAAGATCTGGGACGGGGAAGAGATACCGGAAGATTGGAAAACGGGAGTTATAGTTACCATATATAAGAACGGTGATGCCAATGATACCAATAACTACAGAGGATTAACCTTGTTACCGACAGCGTATAAATTATACGCAGAAGTAATTAGGAAAAGACTTGTTGAGGAAGTAGAAGGAAAAAAATTATTACCAGAATGTCAAGCCGGATTCAGGAAAGCAAGATCGACCTTAGACAACATATTTGTATTAGACCATCTAATTAGGAGATCGAAAAAGAAAAAACAAAAGTTATACGCCTTATTCATAGATCTAAAGAAGGCTTTCGATACGATTAATAGGAAAAAGCTATGGGAAATTTTAGAAAAAATAGGAATTAGTCAATATCTGATCGAAAGGCTGAAGGGAATGTACGAAGAAACCAAAGCTAGAATTAGAACTGATAAAGGCTTTACCGAAGACCTTTGGATAGGTCTTGGGCTGAGACAAGGTTGTGTGTTGAGCCCAATATTATTTTGTCTATACATAAGTGAACTTGAAAATGAATTTAGAAAAAGAAACATAGGGGGAATAAAAATAGGTAATATTAGGATCTGGAGTCTAGATTATGCTGATGATTTAGTATTATTAGCCTTGAATAGGGAAGCACTTTTGGATATGATAGACACGCTTAAAAGGGTTTTGAAAATAAGAGACTTGATATTAAGTACAGAGAAAAGCAAAATTTTAGTCTTTAACAAAAAGACAAATGAAAAAAAAGAAAGCTGGAAATATGAAGGAAGTGACATGGAAGAGGTTAAGAAATTCAAGTACCTAGGTTTTATATTCAACTCAGAAGGAAACTACAGAGATCACATAAAAGAACTAAAAAAGAAGGGTATGGCAGCAGTTAAAGAAGTATGGGGATTAGGAGAAAGAGCATTCAAAAACGACATTAATAGGAGAACGCTGTTATTTAATTATTTAGTAAGAAGCGTAATGGAATATGGGGTGGAAATTTGGGGATGGCAAGAGAGAAAAGAATTAGAAGAAATACTGTTGAAATATTGAAGATGGACATTAGGCTTAGATTTTTGCACGGCGAGATACTTGATCTACAGAGAAAGCAATAGTGAAAAAATGAAGGGAAGGTTTGCCATTAGGGCACTGAAATTTGAAACAAGAATAAGAAAAAAAGAGGAAAACAGACTAATAAAAATGTGCTGGAACGAAAAAAGAGAAAGCGGACTAGAAGACGAATATATGAAAGAAAAAGAAAATTATTTAAATAGCATAGGATTAAGTACAATAGCAATAGAAAGCATGACAAGTCAAGAAGAAGTACACGAAGAGATTCTAAAGAGAGAGATAAATATACAAGGGCAATCCATAACTAATAAAATATATAGGTCGAGATACAATGAAAGGTATAAAGAGATAATGATTAGTGGCAAACCAGAATACTTGACTAAAGGATACAGAAACTACAAAGACATTGCAAGACTAAGATGTGGAAATTTAGAAAATGCTAATAAGTACTGGGAGACCGAAGAGAAAAAAATATGTGACCTGTGTGGAAAAGAAAAAAGCACACTAAAACACCTAGTCGAAAATTGCGAGGTAACAAAAAATTGGGAAATAGATACACGAAAAATTGAATTTAAAGATATGGAAAAAATCTGGGAAGGAAAAAATAGCGATGTGGTAGTAAAATGGATTAGAAAGTTGGAAAAAGAATGCAGGTATAAACGAGGTATAAATTTAGAAAACAAATAAAAAATCGCACAAATGTTAGGATAATGTAATGCCTGTTTGCAACAAAAGCAAAATATGTAGAAATGACATGTAAAATATTTAAAAATGTATAAATATCTATGTAATATACGGGAAATATATGTGAAGTATGAAGAAATATGTAGAAATATGTAGGAACGTGTACAAATATGTAAAAATATGTAAATATATGTTAAAATGTAAGAATATGTAAGAATATGTAAAAATATGCAAAAATATGCAAAAATATGTAAAACAGAAAAAAAAAATATTAAAATAGATAAATATATGTAAAAATATGTAAAAATAGGTAAAAATATGTATCATAAAAGATAAAACATAAGAGATGATTTAAAATATCCAATAGACAGATTACAATAACTAATAAAATTTTGTTGTACTAGTATTAAGCAAAAATTATCGAAAAATGTAATAAAATAAATTTATAAATGTGAAAATGTAGCGATAAAATATCTATTTATTTATATAAATATTTATAGGAATAAGAAAAATGTATAACTCAACCAAGTCTATTTCTGGGCTATGTAAGCTGAAATTAATAAATACATACAACTTTTCTTTCTTTCTTCCCAATCAAACTACTTATTAAGCGGCGTGCGACTAAGGCGCTAATTGGTTACCCGTCATGAGCCTGCCTAAACCTGCGTGGGGTACGCAAGCCCCTCTCTCTCTCTTTTTCTCACACTTAAAGTCGTCCACTCCAGCGGCTTCGTGCTGGCTCGGCCTCGTTTGGAGATCTTCGTCGGCTGAAAAACAAAGGCCATGCATTAGGCGCATTCAAAATGCGCCCAACGTTGGCCACTATATCTTGGCGAGAGAAGAGGAAGTGGAGAAAAATACTGACAAGAACAACCGCAACGTTTGGTTTCGTCACATTAATATTACCTTGAATAAAATTTAATGGTAAATGCCATATGTAGTAGTAGACGATAGAGAAAAAATCAAACTGCATAATCAAATTGTTCTTGATAGAGCAATCACTGAGTTATTGCACTTTGAAATTATTATTATTATTATTATTATTATTATTAATATTAGTATTATTGACCATAGTACATACAGGGTGAGGAAAAAGTATGGAAACCCCGAAAAATTCGGAAAACCGCAAGAGGTTAGTCATGAAACAAATGTCATACCCTATGTAACTTTCAACGAGGAACCCAACGGTGACCTCTGATTTGACCTTGAAACTCATTTTCAAGGTTTTTTAAAGTCAACCTTATTTTTTCATATGGGAACCTCTATTTTTTATACTGGAATCAAAAAAAGCGATAAATTTTACGGGTAGGAACGATAATAAACCCCGTTTCTTGAAAACGTCTTAAGGTTTTTCAAACTGTGGATTTAGACAAAGGAGTTTCGCCATCGCCGTTTCGAAACGTTCTATTAAAGAGATTAACAACATTAGTATACGGCCTTCGTTGATCACCCTAACCCCTATTCATTAGAAGAGATATTCGTTCTCTTTCGGACAAACGAAACATTTTAAAAGTTTGAAAAAAACAAAAATTTAATATTGTTATTGTAACTAAAAAAAAAACTATGAAATATTTGACGAATTTGTCGAATTTGTTTTATTTTATTGGTCAAGTATTTTTGTTTCTAGAGCCTATTTACTATGAAAACAACAAAATATGGTTTCAACTTCCAATTAGTAGGTCAAGAACAAATAAGATTTTTAAATCTAAATGATAACAATTTTTTAATTATTATTTGTAAAAGCACTTCTATTTCATTTTTAAATTTTCACTTCTTTCAAATACCTTCAAAATAATTTTGTACTTCTATAAACAATTAGCTTTACAGCCCATGAAAGAGGAGAAAACGTAACTTTTGACGAAAAAAAAACGTGACTTTCCAGTTTTTGACAATTTTAATGATATTTTATGCTCAAAGTAGTGACTTTCTATTTTCTAAAATGAAAGATGAAGACTGCGAAAAAAATGACATCCAGATAAATTATGCAGTGTGAAAAAAGAGTTCTCTTCTTTTTCAAAATTCTAAAAAAATACGAGAAAGACAGATCTTCAAATTGCTTTTTATTCGTTTTCTATCAAAAATCAACCCTGTTTTTGTAATTTTAAAAAAATATTGTTTTCTCAGACAAAGCTACATGTCAATTAAATGGCGAAGTCAATCGTCATAACCTTAGACATTGGTACGACGAAATCCTCATTGGATGAGAGAAAGACAAATTCAATATCCTCAAAAATTAAACGTGTGGTCATAAATGGTAGGCGATACAATAATAGGTCCCTTTGTTATCATAGGAAATTTCAACGCTGTAACTTTTGTGAAATCAGACTATTTCAGCTATCCAGGTGTTAAGATGTGATAATTTAAAATCATGGTTTTAAACATATGGAAAATACATGGTTTCAAGGAGGATTAGGGATCACGCTATCTATGAATCGTTCCCACTCATAAAATTTATCGCTCTTTTTGATTCCAGTATAAAAAATAGGGTTTCCTATATGAGAAAATGAGGTTGACCTTGAAATAATCTTGAAAATGAGGTTCAAGTTCAAATCAGAGGTCACCGTTGGGTTCTTCGTTGAATGTTACATAGGGTATGACCTCTGTTTCGTGACTAACATCATGCGGTTGTCCGAATTTTCCGGGGTTTCCATACTTTTTCCTCACCCTGTATACATAATTACAAAGAATAATCGTATATATACATTGTAAAAATTTTTTTTAAATTTGCAATCCACCAGAGGAAATTTTCCTTTTCACCGGTCTGGATGCATTTATTACTAACTTAAAACTAATATATTGATATAAATAAATTTATTATTAAATAATTGCACTTTTTCGGTACTCTTCTTCGCCAGAATCTAATAAATCTTAATCTAACTATGGTATAATTTTCTATTATAGCATTGTGATCCATAATACTCGCATGTCTTGTTCTTTTGCTGTGGTTGAATCTTGCTGGGCAAGTAAGTCCAATTGCACACGTTGCTCTGTAGTCGGAAAAAATTATCTGGTATTATATTATAGAAGTACATTGGCAGTTTGAGGTGAATATGATGTCATAAAGTACTATGAGATCTTTGTATTTAGGTTGAAGTTAAAGTGAGTAAACAGAGTTTACAAAAGTTTGTTTATCTTGTAAATCTCTATCAAAATAGAGTAAGGCTTTGTTCTTTTCTGTGTAATTGATGTCTCCGCAAGTCATCCTATAGCAATTTGGTTGTTGAATTGGATTACTAGGGCCTGATACTGGTTTATTTCAAATTATTTTATTGTTATTTTATATATTACGTCGAAGACAGTTTGAATTAGTTTGTATTTTATTTTGTCATTTGCTATTGTAGATTCAGATTCAGAGTGACAAGCTTTTGTAAATTCTATTGGTATGAAGCCCTTGCAAAAGGAAGTATTAAAGTCGACTTTTTTTGATTATGTGAGTCTGAATGTTGTTTATAGCAGTCTTAGAATTTGTTTGCCATTTTAATGATTTTGTTAATCTGATATGGGATCTATTGTAATATAAGTTACATATGCCTTGTGATCATACATAGGTCCTCACGATTAGTAAAATAGTAGTGTCTTATATTGGAAATTTGTATCCTCATGGACTTCCGATGCCGGATACATTTTTCATTTGTACTATGTAAGGAGTAAATGTTTCAATTTATTACAATTTCGCTTATCTTTAGTTTTCTTCATTTTTTTGGTTTTCTCCATTTTTGATCAATAGTTAAAGGATTTTTGTCTAATATTAAATAATTTTTGTCAATTATTTTTATCAATCTAGTCTGGAGATTTTGAAGTTCTTTTATTATACCAGATTATGCTCCGCCCCACGCAACTATTCCATATGTAATTACACTATAGAATAGTTCAAAATAGAGCATCCTTAAGTTATCTGTTGTCATAATTCTTGATAACTTGTTAAATATGAATTAATTATTATTTGGTTTTTTTTATATAAATTTTGCAAATGTTCCATTTCATATTACTATCAAAAGCTACTCCAAGATACTTTGTGCTATCTACTCTTTTTATTTTCTTACTATAAATAGATATTTTTAGGTTTTCAGGAGTGCTACTATACAGGGTGTTTCATTTTAATCCGACCAAGCGCATATCTAGTAAAAACAAACGCTATCAACAAATGATATCTACGAAAGTTGTAGGAGATTGAGTGGGCTACCAAATGTTATCATCAACTTTGACCCTTAATTCGATTTTCAAGGTCATCTGAAGGTCAAAGTGCTTTTTTTAATTGAAACCTCTATTTTTGACCCCGGAATCATGTAGAGCGGGGAAAATTACATCCAAAATGATATTTTAAGTTTGTATATATGACCTGAGAAGGTTAATTGAAGATCAAATGCTCAAAAAACCTCCTAATAACTAAATTTTTAAATTGTTTGGTAGAATAAATATTGTAAAGATACCTTTTGAAAGTAATTGTGTAAAATGCCATGCTGTCTTTGAAGCCATTTTGCAAGGTCATTTGAAGGTCACAGTGCTTGTTGTAACAGAAAATTTTTTTAACAAGGATCCGAAAACGGAAAAATATACAATTTGAATATGACAATGTCCTGGACCCTGTTATCGACATTCAAGGCCATTTGAAGGTCCAATTTTTATCCTACTATTAGCATCACCTAGGATCAACGACTTGAACGTAATAGGATTGTGAGGTTCGTATCACCTTTTATTTATATTATTGTTCGTACTCTCGTGGTCTGTCGCGTTAATGAGCAAGAATTTGTTTCGTTTTTTTAAAATGCTTCTAATTATTACTTTTAAATAAAATAATAAATAATATATATGATTATATGAATGAGATTTCAAAGAAAGATAGACTTTACCCTAGTTTCTTATGGTGCGAAGTGTCCCATAAGCAGATCTTAAATCTTTCTTATACGAGATTGTAACATACAAATAACCAAACTCGGTAATACAAAAATAGGATTAAGAAGCAACAAACCGGCGTAGTTCATAGATTTATAATAGGCTTAGGGAAATATGTAAATAATAAACGCACGCGAAGACAGTATATATAAGAACGGACGAGCTTGGTCAGGTACTCTTATTTTGGCCATCCTAGCGAGTTGACGTGACGACCTCCTTAACGTGCGATTTCACTTTGTTGTTTATACGAGGAAAATCACGTTGAATACCTTAAAACACCCTATCCTATTAGGCCAAAGTGGAGGCAGCTAGAGTATTGTGCTCCGAAGCATTACTTTAACTGGTAATACGTAGGAGCACAATAATACAAAACATACAAATTTCCTTAATCCAGTTACTTGGAAATTCCCGACAAAAACGATAAGGCTGTTCGGTTGCTTGACGGAAATCCACTTGATTATCCTGGTTCATTATATTAAATCTGCAAGAGTGGTCAGCCTCCGTGCGCCTTGGGCTGGTCTCTGCTAATTTTTCTGGGTTCTTTCTCGGTAAAGAAAGCCGGCGATGACTTTCACAGGCCGAAGTTCGCTCTGGTTGGGGAAGGTTGATACAAAGAATCGGACACATTAATTCAATTATACTACATATGGTGATCTCATTTATTGACGCCTTTTCACAAATATCGCTACAAGATTAACTTCGCCGCGGCGAGCGTGCTCGCTCAGCCTTTCCGCGACCAGAGTTCGCGGGATCACGCAAGTGAGATCGCTCAGCATGCGCGATAAAATCAAAATACGCTAATGTCTGTAATCGAGCGAGAGCTGGCGCGAGAGAGATAAACTGGCTTTGAACCCACCGGATGCCGACGGTCCGTCGACAGAGAGGCGATGCCGGCGAAAGCGTAGTCCCGCAGGAAACGGCGCCCTGGCGACGATGGAAGCTGCTGCAGGAAGGGCCGCAGCACGGCCTTTGCCTCGTAGACGGCGAATGGTCGCTGCGTGTACTGGCTCGGCTTCGGACTCCTGGCTTCCTCGCAAATGTGACAGTCGCACCGATGGCAGTCGTTCCTTTCCGGCCGAAATATCGTCTCGTCCAGTCTCTCTTTAGGCGGCCCTAATTACTTGAGAGCTCGCGCCTAACTGCCCTTCCTCTCTCTCAATTTCTAAGCCTCGCGCCGCCGCGCTCCCGCTTCTCTCGCCGTCAAAAATCAGTCAAAATCGCTCTCTCTCTCTCTCTCGCTCTTCTCGCTCTCACTCACACTCACGGCGACACCTCGCCGATCGTCGCGCTCCTCTCTCCAGATCCTGCAACGACACAAGTATGTAGTCGCTATATAGCATACACTTGGTCGCTGCGTTCACGCGAGGAGAGTGCCGCACACAGGGCCAGCGAACATCGCTATAACCCTGTCACAAATCCGCGAGAACTTTGGGTCTCAAACAACCCCGGCTTACCAATAATAAGTCACAATAAAAGGATGTAATTCAGCCGAAGTTTCTCATAGCGCGAAGTGTTCTATGAGTCGAGCACAAATTACAATAGGGAAAAGAGAGGATTTGCTCAGTTAATCACTTGAGAAAAAGAACTTAGGTATTAGCCAAGTTTATCCAATCTCATGCGCTCACTTTGCAAGGCTAGGAGTGAATATTAACCTGTGCAAAAATCAGCGTTTTTATACAAAGATTTTCCTGCTTATTTTCGCAGGACAGCTCTCTTCGAGTTGTTTACGCAATTGTGCGAAATCATTTTTCCAAATTTACAAGAGTATAACAGTAATAATGAAATTTTAAAACATGTAAACTTTACATAAGTAAATATTGATCAATTTAGTATAATATACAATTATCGCAAAAAGTATCGTCAAAAGTTATTATTATTATTATACTAAAATTATTGATATTAATTCAGTAAGAGCGAGAGAGAGAGAATTCAAACTTTGCCGTAAAATCTAACACTTGGCGCGAATACAAAAAAATAACGCTCGCGATAGACCAAATACTCTCGCTCGTATTTTGTTGCGCAATAGAAGGGAGGTGCACCTACCGTGCGGTGCAATTACGGTGATCACCCGTAATCGTTGAAGAGAAATCTTTTCTGCCAACGGTTTCCTCCTGATTAATCAGCTGCGCTGCCTCACAGAAAATCTGCTGCTTTGCTTGCTGCTGCTGCAATGGTGCTACTGCTGCTAGACTTCCTCACTAATGCTTACATACGTATCCAAAAATCCAGAAAACTTTGTAGCAAAAACAGCAAAAAACTATGCAAACTAAATTGGCGGCACTCAAAAGCAGCTGAGTCTTAACTGAATATTTCAAACCCTCGCGTGCCCTCTCTCACTCTCTCTTTCAGTCGTTCGTTCGAGCATCGCGAGTGTACCGAATCGCGAACGGATCGATTAATCGAATCGACTATCGCTGCAGTCTCCATTATTATGTACAAAATTAACGCTTTTGATCTATATACAATTATATGTTTAAATAAATTATTAATTATTTATTTCTTGATAACAGTAATGTATGGTTTATTTATTTACTTCATTTGTAAAATATGATCGAGGTTGTGCGGTTTTCTCCAGTATTGTAACGTGACTGGCTATGAGCTGTTCATTTCATCCTATAATAAATATGACTACGAGAGAAATCAGCCTGAAGAGGTCAACAAATGTGCTCACGAAACGTTGCTGAATATAATTAACATTAAGTGAATTTCCATCTCTCACTATTTCCCTTCTTTCCATTATTACAAAATTTATTATTGAAGAAAACTATAAGAGAATCAAGACAGTATGTTACGAACTTGAAATATCATTTTGGATGTAATTTTTCCCGCTCTACACGATTCAAAAATAGAGGTTGCCATTAAAAAAAGCACTTTGACTTTCAGATGACCTTGAAAAACATATTAATGGTCAAAGTTGATGGTAGCATTTGGTGGCCCCCTCTGTCCCCTGCAACTTTTGTAGAGGTCATTTTTTGATAACGTTTGTTTTTACTAGGTTATGCGCATGCTCGGATTAAAATGAAACACCCTGTAGTTGTTGCCAAATTCTATGTAAGCTGTTTTGTCTATATTGAGTGATAGTTTGTTTATTGCAAGCCAATCATCAATTTCTTTCAACTATTTATTCATATTTGTTTCTACTTCTTCCCAAGTTTTACAAATAGTTATTATAACTGTATCATCTGCGAAAAAGAGAATAGTGTTTTCTGGCATTGTTAGCAAAATATCATTTATATATAACATGAAAAGCAGTGGTTTAAGGATAGTGCCTTGTGGTACTTGCACTCTTACTGTTTTCATTTGACTCTGTATATTATTTATTTTAACACTTCGTTTTCTGTCTGTTAAATATTTTTTATTTTTTAACAGATAGATATTTTATAACTTAATAAATTGTTAAATAAAATTGTATGGTATACTGTGTCAAAAACTTCCGCAAGATTGAGAAAAGTGCTAGCAATTGGATCACTTTGATCGAGTTGTTTGTATATAATATTTGTTACATAATTTAATGCATCTTGAGTACTTTTGTTCTTCTGAAAGACAAAATGTTTACTTGATATTAAGTCGCAATATCTTATCAAACTTAAAAATCTTTTGTGGATAATTTTCAAAAATTTTTGCTATGTTAGAGATGAATGATATTGGCCAATAATTATTAGGTAAAGATTTTTCTTTATTTTTGTGTTGTAATGCGGTACATTACAAGGCCTTTCCTGAGCGTTGCATTATTTACAACACCTCAGGAAAGCCATTCCCGTCCCTTGCCGCCCCGTAACCAGTTGCATAAAATGTAAATAAACGCGCACTAAAACAAACACTTAACCCTTTTCATGCCCGAATACCACAACCGGAGATATTGACGAAATAAGCGACGAACGCGATCCGACGGACACTCAAAAGAGAAAGAAGGAGTGCACCACGAAATAAGAGAGCGCACGCACACACTCACTCACGACCACGTGTTGCCGACCGGCGAAAGAAAAACGGAAAACTTCACTGGGAAATGCAGCGAAAATGCACGTTGATGACACATGCAGATCCGTTACACTCCCAGGCACCAACACCAACACTCACAGAACACTGACACCCCTGGGGCGAGCAGAAAATCGCCGATGAAGTGGCAGCCGGCAATCAGCTGGGTCGGGCTGCCGAACATCATCGGCGACATCCTGAGCGCTACACGCAATCACAACGGTGACCACACACAAACACCCGGGAACACGTCACTTAACCGACACGGGATCGCCCCAGGAAGCGCTCCAACGACCGTTACGGGAACACGAGGTGTACACGCGTGAGACCGAGCAGCCATTTTGAAGCGCCGAGATGAACTGATCATGAGCGAGCGAGACAGACTGAGACAGAGCGAGCGAGACAGAGAGAGAGCGAAATAGACTAAACAGAGCGAGCGAGACAGATTATATGAAATGATGAATAGAAGTATATGTAAATGCGAAGATGGGGGCGCTACAATTAAGGCGGCGTACATTATATATTTACTCATAACGAATTAAAATTATAATTAGAAAATGGACATGAAAAATACCGAATTATAAAAATTCGCATGCGACCGACATACCCCCTATTATAATAGCGAGCGACAAATACCCCCTTAAATTTAATCAATAAATTAACCTACAGGATTCGAACCTCTGACGAAATTCGCTGGTGACGTCACGACCAATAAGCGAATTAGAATAAAATTTGATTTCCTCTGGATAGAAAAATAGATAAGAGTAGGGTAGATCTTTCCCATCAATTAATGATAGCTATCTTAGTGGGGGCGGAGGGGGGGGAGAGTAAATAACGACGAAAGTAGGAGAGTTAAGGAGGGCGCTGTATCCTTCTAATTTATATACGGACCAATGATAAAATATTCGGAGGGCGCTACCGATATCCGAATTAGCATACCGACCAATAATAACATTTCTTCTCGGAAAGAGGAGAAGAAAAGCGATCTTTGACCTGTTCTTCTAGCCAGAAGGAGTGCTTGCGCCAGATACTCTCGTCACGCAGGATTAATTGCGTTAGACACCTTCTTTTCGCGCTAATTTCGTTCGCCAAATCTCAGCAAGGAAAACCGCAAGTAGGCAAAGTGCCACTCATTAGTATTAATAACGGAGTGCGGGAGTAGATTTTTCGGTGCAGTAGGTCGTCGCGACGCGTGGATCCGTCGATTCCGGTGCCTATTGAATCGCGCTGACCTTTCCGCCACTTCGTAGAATTGAACGCGTGAGTGTTAGGATCATACGAATTAAAAGCAGTGATTAATTTATTCGCGCTGACCTTTCGCCAATATAGTAGTTATTGCGAATGTAGAATTAGACAAATAAAATCACTGATCCTATTAATCGCGCTAACCTAATCGAACGTGAGTGTTAGGATCAGACAATGAAAACTCGTGATTTAAGATATTCGCACTGACCTTTCGCCAAATTAATAATCTATTGCGAATATTGAAAATAGACGAATTATGACTCGTGATTTACTTATTCGCGCTAACCTTTCGCCCGTATAGTAATTTATTGCGAATATTGGAAGTAGATGAATTAAAATTCGTGATTTAATTATTTGCGCTGACCATTCCACCAAATTATCAATCAAATACCGACCGAAAGAATATTAGTATTTCGATTATTTCGTGTCCTTGCTATTTCATAATTATGCAGAGTCATACTGACCGTAATCAATCCGACTACTTGCTTATGAATTAATAAATACGTCAATAAAGGTGATTAATTAATCACTTTTATTATATAAAATTTACTTTGGTTACCCTGTCTCATTCGAACGGACTTTCGACCTGAATTAAGGAGTCATCATCTGAGCTGCCGGCATATCATAATGCGAGGAGACAAATAGGAAACGAATTATTGGACACCGAGGCCTGGAGAAGAGGAGATCGCGAGTACTCACCCGTTTGCCCACCCTGCGCAGTCGCGGTAAAAGCAGACCGGAATATGCGATCGCCATTAGGCCCTATCCCCGATGATTGCCCTAGTCAAACGGCGGTCTGGCGCCCTAAATAATCGGGGATAAGGAGTCATCCAGGCCTTGTGGTGGAAGAGCTTCGGTAGCGCGGTTAAGGCCTCCGAAATCCCCCGCCACAGTGTATGGGTATTATTTCTTTTTCAATGCTTAAGTATATTATGTGTACTATGGGAGATATTATAAATTCAGTTAATGTTTTTATTACTTTCGTATTAATGCCATCGACTCCACCAATTTTATTTTTCATTTTGTTAGTGATCTTCTTTATTTCATATGTGTATATAGGTTTCAAAAATATGCTTTTTGAATTCATTTCTCTTTTTTTTATGTTACGGTTTGGTGGTGCGTTTATTTTGCTGGTAAATTCTATTCAAACATTACAGAAGAATTCATTTAATTTGTTTGTTATTGTTGTTAATTCTGTAATTGTAGCGTTATTATCAATGATGTAGTCAATTTAATTATTTTTCTTCGTAATTTTTTCTAATTTATTATTAATTATTATTGACCGTAGGCTTGTAGGATCGTGAGCTGTGGCTTGGATAAGATTTTTATCAAAAGTTTCCTTTGATTTGCTAATAAGTATGTCAAGTGTTTTGACATAATTTTTGTAATTTTTTTTATTTATTGTGTTAATTTTGTTGGTTTTCCAGATGTTATAACATTTTTCTTTAGTTTTATATGATATTAGTATTACTTGAGATGTCCATGCTTTTCTAGGTTCCATGTTATTCTTGTTATTACTTTTATTGTTAACCATTTTAGCTTCTTGTATGCATTGTTTAACGTTATTTAAGTATCAAGATAGCTTTGTTTAAATCTGTTTATATTTCTATTTCTTCCCAATTTCTAGCTCTGGCTATACTGCTTAAATTTTGGAAATTTATATTCATGATATTTGTGTAGTGTCGTATTATCTTTTTTATACCCTTCAATGACATTATCAGTGGATAATGGCCATTGAACAGTGTGCTTAATAGTTTGATTGTAAGTTATCTTGTCAAGCTTAATGAAGAAATTATCAATACACAAACCTTTATTGTTGTCATCAGTGTATGGTTTGGTTATACTATGAATACCCAGGAAACAGTCATTTTTTACAAATAATTGTAGAAATTCTTGGTCCATTGTTTCTTGGCTAAATATATCACAGTTAAAGTCACCAACTATTATACTATTTTTCATATTTATGTTGAGTTTTAAAAGTTTTTTAATAATTGTGTCGTTTGATCTTCATCCTACGTTATATAAATAAATAGTTCGGACTCTAAAATATATTGATAATCGCGTTTCTGAGAGTAAGCAAGAAGTTGACACGTAAAAGTACTTTGTGTTTTGATATTGTTACAACCATTACGACGATTAGCAAACATCATGTTATCCACGTAGTTCGCTGCTTCGATGGGCCGTTTGAAATATAACTAAGTACTGTTGCATTTATCGAGGAAAAGCCCGACAGAGCTGCAACGAATACCTAGTCCAATTTCTAGGCAATATTAACTTTGAAAGAGGAAATAGTCTAAGGCTGCTTTTTTCTCATAAGAGAGAGAGAGTTTTATGAGTTGAGCAGTAGTATAGCAATGTATGTTCCAGCACACCTGCGGGGGGTCTGCAACCCTTTGACCCCACCGGGCTTAACCCTTTGGCCCCCTGGCTTTACCCTTTCATGTTAATAATAATTATTATTGTTAACAATTATTATTAACAATATTCGTGGGGGGTCCATTGGTTTAACCCTTTGATTCTCTGGCCTCTATCCCTTCCACGTTAATTATTATTATTAATGTTAATAATTGTTTATAATTTTTGAGGAAGGTTTCTAGGGCTCCTAGTCCCTAGGGCTCCTAGTCCCTAGGGACGCTATACCTAGTGCTTTCAGTCTAATTAAATTTAAATGTTTTTTTTTTTAAAGTTATAAATATATATTATTAACAATTTACTTGCTACATTGAGAATGAAACGAATATAGAAAATAGCGACGATTTTTTGAAAAAAATGAAGAGACAGACCGGAGAATCGAACCGGAGTCCTCCGGGTTGGCAGGCTAGCGTTCTACCACTAGAGCCAATGCCACATGTACCTTAGAGGATGCATATTGTGTATATTAGCTACACACGCATACATTTCGTATAGGGCCCGAGCGTTCGGAGGAGGAGGGGAGCGCATGCTGTCTATAGTTCTGGCCTGATGGGGATGCGCTACTATAGTAGTATTAAATGTATGCTCTCTCTCTAGCTCTGACTCAGCGTGGTCCACAGTGCGAGGAGGAGGGGAGCGCATGCTGTCTATAGTTCTGGCCTGATGGGGATGTGCTACTATAGTAGTAGTAAACGTGCGCTCTCTCTCTTTCTCTCTCTGTCTCTCTCTCTCTCTTTCTCTCTCTGTCTCTCTCTCTCTCCTACGCTCTAGCTAAGCATGGACCATGGTGCGCGGAGGGGAGCGTATGCTGTCTATAGTCAATACGTGCTCTCTCCACGAAGGGAACTGTTTTCGTGAGAATGCTAGAGACTACGAATGCAGTCGCTCGACTGACACCTCCTTGAGATGTTTCTCCTAAACATCTCTGCTAGGAGAGAACCTTATTCCAATCCATTCACCCTTTCTTACAATCGTTATAATTATTTTACTATTTAAAAAAGCACACATTTATTATTTATTTAATATTTATTATTTTTAATTATACATTGAATAGAGTACACTTTGTCTATAATCTTTATGTTCAGTGTCTGACATAGCTATTTGTAAATATTCAGTTGAATTTTTATATGAATTATAGTCATCTGTAAATCTTTCGACTGTGTCGATCCCTTTTGATTTTGCTTGTTTTGGTCTTTCCATCATCCAATCGTGTATCTTTTGTGTGTTTACTGCAGCACATACTATATTCTCGCGATTTGACTATGATATATGCATGATGGTTTAAATTTAAGACTTAAATCTTCCAATCGCGGACATCTCATTTCAGTTTAGATATCTAAAATATTTCTGTAATTAAAAAAAAAAACTAATTAAATTCGAATTTAGAATTTTGTACTATTGTATATTATTTGAACCTACTTTTCAGGAATAATTTTTTTGAGCCATTGCTTCTTTTGTAATCCTTTCACATAAATATTTCTACAATTATGTAAATGACTGCGTATAGTACAATTTAAAAAATTATATGGTAAAATACCATTTCTCCATAATATACCTATAAAATTGATTATATTAAATATTTCAAATAAAATCAATGTT
Source organism: Phymastichus coffea (assembly GCF_024137745.1). Classification (NCBI taxonomy): domain Eukaryota; kingdom Metazoa; phylum Arthropoda; class Insecta; order Hymenoptera; family Eulophidae; genus Phymastichus; species Phymastichus coffea. The sequence continues at coordinate 925,106 of NW_026706824.1, read as the reverse complement.
AATTAACGATAATAAAAATAAATACCATGATGATGTAATTCCAACCACTTATTAATACTTTGATATTCAATAGACAGTTTGAGCCAATGATATGGAGGTTTAAAAAGTATTTCATTCGAGTTCTAATATATTAATAAGAAGGTTGCACAGGTTGCTTTACCATCATTCAGTGAGAAGAAATAGCTATAGCAAGACTATCCTCTTGTGGTTCATCATGGCGCCTATTAGAAGAAACAAGAAGAGCATTCGCGCTTCGAAGTATGTATGGTTCTCAGATAATATTCAAATTCATCATCTTCCTATTGAAGACAAAGACTCGAGAAAAGGAGTGTGGGAGCAGCTTGGACGAGATCGAGAACGCTTCCAACGTCGTATTATGCAACTAACTAGTATAATATCGCGAGCACTATTTAAAAAACGTATAATAATGATGAATCATATTCTTGAACCTATACTAAAAAATCATTGTATAGTATATACACTTAACAAACTAAAAATCTAAGTGGAGGTGGAAGAAGCAGCAAGTGGAGGTGGAAGAAGTAGCAAGTGGAGGGAGGCGGCCGTGCCGGCTAGAAAAAGTGCAGGTGGGGTAAAGGTCTTAAGAGAGAGAGAAGAGCTCGGAAAACGTCATTCTGTTAGAAGAGTTCTGTTAGAAGAATCATTACCAGTAGTATCCACTTCCTTCTCCACTATTCTCAAGTCTTCGATAGCAAGATGGACTTAGAAATGTTAAATAAAATAGCTATGAAGCCCTTTGATCCACTACCGGAGAAAAATCATTATGACCTTGAAGAAAATCATTGTTATTTAGTAACAAACTTTAAGGAAGAAGATAACAATCGAATCATTCTCGAGCTCGATTGTGAATTCCAACTTATTTTACCAGATCGAATTTCAAGAGCCATCATGAAACATTATGATCTTTATATATTACTTTCAGATCATGTACAAAAATATTGTTTACAGATTGAATATCATAGCGCTGGTAGATTTCAATTTATTATTTAATGTAACATCAATGTATCTTCATTTCAATAAAGTATGTACAATAAATTTATTATAAAATATATTATGGAGAGGTAAATGAGTCACAGGTGTTTCTACTAAAGCAGGTTTCGACTTGTTCTAATGGACTCACAAGTGATGATGCTCAAATGGAAGTACCTCACAGGTGAGAGCGAAGGTTGGGGCTCTTACCATTAAAATAAAACAAAAATTATTTATTATAATTATGATATTTATTTGAGTAAAAGTTACTTTACATAAACGTCTTTATTCTTTTATACGTATAAATTCTTATCTATCCATGAATTGTGCGGATTGTCGAATCCCAACCATTTAACGTATACTTGACTACCACGTTTCCTTAAAACTTTTTCAATGAGATATACATCAGGATACATAGCTTTCTGTAGTACTTGCTCGTAAAAACCTCCAACAATTGGATTGCCGTTATAATCTCTTAAATGATAAGTGATAGGCTTTGTCTTCGCAACTCGTTGAATAGTAAAAATCTCAGTAGACCAGTTAGGAGTGTATCCTTTTTCGAAAACGTGTTTAAACTTGCTCACACGAACTTTATCGCTTACTTGAAATTTAGGGCTCTTAACGAAAAGACGTCGATCGTAAGAAAATCGTCTCAACCCCTGCATTTCATTCTCTTTAGTTACGTCTTTAGGCTTCATATCTATCCTACAATGTTTTCGATTATTATAAGATTTCAATGAATCAGCTAGAATGTTGATCCATTTGTTATTTCCTTGAAGACTGAATTTTTTCCACATGACATTTTTTAGCGTGCGATTGAAAAGTTCATAAATAGTTGCCTTAAGATTGCTATAGGTTGAATATAGATTTATTTTATACTTTGTCATTAGTCTTTGAAAATTTGAATTGAAAAATTCTTTGCCATAATCCACATGTAGATTTCTAGGAGTGCGTCCTTTTTTTAATATAGACTTCATTGCATAAGCAACATCTACACCAGTTTTTTGTTTCACAGGAACTGCCCAAGCGTACTTTGAAAATATATCAATGACAGTTAATAGATATCGAAAGCCTTTGTTCTCTCTCGAGTAGCCTTGCATCTCTACAAGATCAGCTTGCCATGTCTCATCTATTCCGCGTACATCAACTTTTCTACAGGGATAGTTTCGACGTGCTGGTTTATGTAACTCATCCACCACTCTTTGATGTTTCATTTTAAAGTTTTTTTTAAAATGTCAAACGGTCCAATAGTTTTTTCTTTCTCTTTATGATTACTATTATTAACTTTTTCTAACTGTGTAATAACTACTCGATGCTTTACTAATTCTAATCATACTGTATCCAATGATTTTGAGAGATCATTTATCATACTCGTAAGCGTAGTAACGTTAGCTTCACTAGTTTTTCGCAACGTTCGTAAGTTTACAGCATCGTTACTCTCCTGAGGATCGGCTATATAACAAATTCTTTTGTCATTCGCGTCGTATTGTCCGTCTTCAGTGATATTATACCCTATACCAGGAGGACCTCTATTATCCTCCTTTTTTTTATTCAATATACGTCCAAACACATCAACACTCATTTTATTACTGAGTAATATTTAGGATTCTCTTAATATATATAGCCAGCTTCACGTAATTCTTCAATAATTGAATGAATTTCATTAACATGACTAGAATTACAGGCGGTTTGTTCGGCAATAAGAAATCTCAATCGATCAACGAACTCATTTGGATCATCCGAATCTACATAATCAAATAACTTTCCTTTTCTAGCTATTTTATAGTTAGGAAAAAGACCTCTTCCATCAATAGTTGATTTTCGTTTCTTAGCGCTACTCCTCAAAGATAAATTTAGACCAATATACTTTTTGAATTTATTTACATGCTTATTGCGATATTTTCCATTTGCTTCGTATCTCTTTCGATGAGCGTTAGTGATTTCGGGAATTTTTATATAAATTTCAATATCCAATGAACTGATTAATTTAGAATCAGGTTCTTTACGAAAGAGAAGTTCCATTAAACCAAGCGTCTTCCTGTATGCTTTATCATTCACAGTCACGTTATCGTTTTGCAAGGAAATTGGAGAATTGCCTATGACATGTGTATTTTCATGTAAGCGAACACCAAATGTCTTGTCTAAATTACTTTTCTGCTGAGGTTCATGCAATAGTCGAACATAGTTTCCTATAATCGAAGCATCCAATAGCTGTTGCCTCTGTTCTATAGTTACATTTGAACTACTTTTGTTCAAATTTATAGCAGTTGTATCAAGTGATGATTCATCATGATCATCATCATTATCATCAATAGAAATAGCAGACTCAAATGTAGTATCAAGCGGTTGTAATGTAGAATTTAATTCATTAGCAGTACTATTGAAATATCTAGATTTGTAGGGAGTGTCAGTTGCTACTTCTGACTTGAAAACATTATCGAACTCGATTTTCTTTTTCTTTTTCGTTGGCTGTTCAGCAGTAGTAGCGTTACTTTTATCAGTAGTTGCCTCTACGAGTTTCTTCAATGGATCAACCATAGGTTTAAAAGTTTCATGCAATGTCTTTTCTAAATCAGCTTTACCACGTTTTATTAGTTGATACTTGCGTCTTATGGCATCACGAGCCATGGATAATTGCTCGAGCACCTTCTTTTCTCTTTCAAAGTCAGCCATGTTTACGCTTCTAATTTCTGAAGTTAAATAATCTTCATCCACTCAGTCATCTATATTTATAGCAAAAGAATCAAATCCCTTTCTATATCGTCCATGATTTATTGGTCTCTCTCTGTCGATAACCAAAAACCCATGATTATCGTCTCTCCAACATTTTAAACAAATTGCTTTAAACTTCTCAAAAGACATATCTGAGTTACCATGATCATTGTAAATGTGCTTAATATTCACGCCATCTTGTCGAAACAAAACAAGTAAATTCACATTATCTCGAATGAGATGCTTCGGAATGCGAGCGTACGATTGTCAGAGATAGAAACTATCTACTTTTTTATGTCTACCCATACAAAAGAATGCTCTTACGTTATCTTACTTCTCAGTGGTTATATCGTCAAACATCATGATAGAATTTGGTCGTGTTTTATCTGGTGAAACAACTGTCTCATGCTCGCTGAAAGCATGATACTCTATATCATTAATAGGCTCTAATAAATCTTTCAAAAATGTATATTTAGGTTGATTAAGGGATTTTGAGTAGACATATACATTTTCAAATCTAAGACCATTAGGATGAGTGATTAATGTTAATAAACAATTAGTTTTTCCACAATTACTAGCTCCGCAGAAAACGGCACGGATACTATTAGGCAATAGTTCACCATGTCTTTTTTCTTGTTTTTCCGTCTCCACCACTCTATCGAAATTAATGACTTGAAGCTTAAGAGGTTGTTCTTGGAAATCCATGTTGTTTACTCATCATTGACACCTCAAAGAATGAGTTGTTAGGTATAAAAAGTCTGCTTATATATCTTTTATTTCATTAACATGCTGTCTTTCGAAGAAGTATGATCACGTACTATAAAAGAAAGACTGGTGGTGATCTAGTGAACGAGATTATAAATAACTTGCCTATTGAAGCTCACTTACCTGGATATCAGTATTGTGGTCCTGGTCCAAAATTGAACAAACGATTGGCGCGTGGAGTTCCTGGTAAAAATCCACTACACGTTGCTTGTAAAGAACACGATATTGCTTATGCGCAAAATCTGGAGGATATTGCGACAAGAAATAAAGCTGACGAAATTCTAGCTAACAAAGCTTGGGAAAGAGCACAAGCTAAAGATCGCAGTTTTGGTGAGAAAGCAGCTGCCTTCACTGTAGCCAACATTATGAAAGTTAAAAGTAAGCTTGGTATGGGTGTTGCTATAAAGAATGGCAGTAAGAAACAAGGTAGAGGATTTAAAAAACGTCAAGCACGAAAGAAATGTAGAAAAATCAAAAAGCCGTCAGTTACATTGAATAAAATTATTAAGACGGTCTCGAAAAGTAGTGTGCCTAACAATACAGCTCTTGTAGTTATTCGTTCGGCTATAAAAGGAGCCAATGAAGCTGTGAAAAAGGCTGGCGGTAGAAGTAAAATAAATATACCCCGTATTTTACCTATTCCCAGTAAAGTTGGTGGAGCGATTCCTTTTTTAATTCCATTATTTGCTGCTTTAAGCGCCACTGGACCTCTAGCTGGAGGAGCTGCTTCAATAGCAAAAGCCGTTAACAGTGCTAAGGCCGCTCAAAATCAATTGAAAGAATCTCATAGACATAATAAAACTATGGAAGCTATTGCTATTGGTAATGGACTTTATTTGAAACCATATCGTTTAGGTTCCGGTCTTCATCTGAAACCATATTCAAGTGGAAAAGGTTTAAAAAAAAAAGCTCGAAATAACTTTACCTAATCGAGCACTGACAGTTCATGATATAAGAAAATATGCTAAAATACTAAAAATTGCAAATTTTCGAGGTGTTTTCATACGTAATGCTCTGCCAGCTGATGGACCACGATATAAAGAGGCAGCTATTGTAAAATTAGATGATACACGTGGACCAGGTATTCATTGGGTGGCATACAAAAAGAAAGGTGATGAGGTTATGTATTTTGATAGTTTTGGTAATCTACAACCACCTATAGATCTATTGCTTTATCTCAAAGTTAATAGAATCATGTATAATTATATTACATATCAAGATTTTAATACATATAATTGCGGCCATCTTTGTCTCAAATTTCTTTTAAACAAACTATAGAAAAGACGACTAGTATATAAAATACTCATTCAAAGAATGACTATCATTTGACATGAATCTGTCATGGAGAATACACTGACATTGAGTCTCTCAGGAACATCATTGGTACTCGAAACATATTATTTTCCACCGATCGAATTGATACCAAACAAACTATACGTTCTTCGTCTAGTTGAGCTATTAACATTTAATTCAATACCAAACATTGACGTTGGTTATAATAAGTTTTACATTGAAGGTCAAGAAGCTATCACTTTACCAACTGGTAGCTACGAAATAGAAGATATTGAACGCTTTCTCCAAGAAGCATTAGCATCTAAAGGTGTATCGTTTAGCCTGAAACCAAATAATAATACTTTACGTTGTGTCATTCAGTGCAGTCAAAAAATACATTTTGAACCAGAAGATTCTATTGGAACAATTTTAGGCTTCACTAGACGTACGCTCGTTGAAAACAAAACACATAGTTCTGACTTACCCGTCACTATTCTCAAAGTCAACGCTTTACGTGTAGAGTGTAATATTACTACAGGCTCTTACATAAACGTTCGCAAAGTACATACTATACATGAATTTTTCCCTGCAGTCCCACCTGGATATAAGATTATAGAAGTTCCCTCTCAAGTCATTTACATTCCAGTCGCTGTGAGGAGCATTGATCATTTTCAAATTCGTATAGTTGATCAAGACGGAAACCTAGTTAACTTTCGAGGAGAAGTCATCACAGTGCGAGTACATATAAAGACCATATCTTAGTAATGGGTATCATTTACAATATAAAGTCCGGTCGAGGCTATATTAAGAGACAAAAATGTCAATCAACAATCAGTCAACAGCGAGCTATCAGACCGCTCACACCTCAGAACTGTCAATTCCTGAAAAGCTTGAGACTGAAAGTCGTCGAAAATCGTGGAGGAGAATATTGTGCATATTAGTGTGCTGTATAAAACAACAACAACAATATGGACGGAATTCTAGACATTCATTCAGGTGTCGCTTTCGATGAGTCTATAGCTCATTATGAAGTTCATACGCATCAACCTTATTCATTATCATATTTCAATAATAGTGATGAAATCCATATAGCATTTCAACATCAAGATTTATCTCAGCTTCCATCACGCAGTATGATTCATATTTGTGGTCGGTTGACCAAGCCGGACGGTACTACGCCAGGGGAGAACACTTTATTAGTCAACACCCTTTGTCATTTGTTCGAGGAAATACAATATGAAATAAATGCTATTGAAATTGATAAAGTCAAAAATGTAGGCTTAACGAGCCTCATGAAAAATTGGCTTTCACTCAATCCATGTCAAAACTCTATCGCTGAAAATGCCGGATGGAATGGTGATAACAATGAAGTTTTAATATGTAACGCTCAAGGTTTTTTTGATGTGACTATCCCTCTCAGTATGTTACTGGGCTTTGCTGAAGATTATCGGAAAATTGTAGTCAATGTCAAGCATGAACTTATTCTCACAAGATCAAAAAATGATTTGAATGCTATTTTAAGTATTCCAGTAAGGAATCCTGATGCTTCAGAAAAATCAAAAATTACTTTAACTAAGGTTGAATGGTTGATGCCATATGTGATGGTCGCAGACAAAGAAAAAATCAAATTACCCAATCAGATTGGACGAGATCGTGCAATTACTATGAGTTATCGTACTTGGGAAATGTATGAGTATCCAAAATTACCTCGTACATCAAAGCATGTTTGGAGTGTTAAGACTTCCAATCAATTGGAAAAGCCTCGCTTTGTTATTTTAGCTTTTCAAACTAAACGTAAAAGTTCAGCAAGTGTTAATTCTAGTAATTTTGATGATTGTAATATTGGTAATGTGAAACTACTTCTCAATTCACAAAGCTATCCGTATGGAAATCTCAATTTAAATATCAATCAAAATCAGTTTGCTGTTCTCTACGATATGTATACTAATTTTCAAAACGCTTACTATGGTAAAGAAAACGAGCCGTTACTCAATAAAAAGGATTTCATTAATAAAGTGCCGTTAATAGTTATAGACTGCTCCAAACAAAATGAAACATTAAAAAGCGCTCCAGTCGATGTTCGCCTAGAATTTGAAACTCGGACCGATTTTCCTGAAGATACTGCAGCCTACTGCTTAATATTACATGATCGTATTGTACAATATAATCCAATTAGTGGTGATGTTAAAAAATTAGTTTAAAATTAACAAGACATTATATGATCAATGTAGACAATGCTTTTCAATAAAAAAATAAAATTATATATATATATATATATATATATACACTATATATTGTTAGAATTTAATACAAACTACCTATAATCATAGAGAGAGAGAGAGAGAGAACAGCATCCACACTATACGGCGTACGCACCTAGTAAGCTAGAGACGCTACCTCCTCTCCGAGGGCTCAAACTTAGCCAGCATAAGCTTACTATGCTTCCTACTATAGAAGGACAATGAGAGAAACCATCATATAGCTTACTAAATACCCTACCAACTTCTACAGCATCCTACCTTACCAACCTATGTAGGTGAATGCTGGTGGGTGAGTGGGTGTGGGTAGGTTGACGGGTGTGGGTGGGTGGGAGAATGTGGGTGGGTGGAGTAGGTGGATGGGTGGTTGGGGAAGGCACTCTGTCGGAGGGCCCACTGGCAGATCTAATCAGCGGTGATGTGAAGATCTTCATGATGTGAAGATCTCTCTCTCTCTCTCCCTCTCTCTATCTCTCTACCATTAGTTCTCTCACTCTCTCACTTCTTTCTCTCTAATTAAAAAGATTAAGCATTTTATTTATTTTAATTTATTTTATTCAAAATTTATATTAATTATTACAAACAATATTATTTTATTTTATTTTGTCTTCTTTCTTCTTATACGTTCCTACTACCTTGAGGGGGCGAGTCGGCTTTCTCGTTGTCGGTTCAGACGGAATCATAATTATTCTACGCCGAATAGCCTCACTACTCTTGATTTGCGGCTTCTTCGGCACAGTTCTCTGTAAAATATTAAAAATATTAATTAATTTTGTTTAAAATAAACGTATGAAATATATAAAATATATTTATTATAAAATTTATTATAAAATGTAGTTTTCTTACCTTAGTAGACAAATCAATTGCCTCATCATGAGGTAAAATGTCGAGCGAAGGCATCGATAATGTTGCAGCCGCAGACGTAGATGACGCAGACGTAGACGATGCTGACGTAGACGACGATGACAACGTCTCCGATACTAAAGATGATGCAGATGAGGGCGACGCTGATGACGATGATTCTGCTGCAACTAATCTTTTTTTTATTTTGGCCGCTAATTCATCCTGCACCGTCTTGGCCAGCTCAGCTTTTCTTTTGCGCTCCAATCGTGCGAATTCTTGTTTTTTCCTCATTATTTCAGCGCGCTTCTGGCGACATAGCTGCGCCCTCACTCGCTCTTCTACGGTCTTCTCAATCTGATAGGCCAATTGTTGTGCGACCAGTCTTTCCGTCATTGATTCTTTGATCCACTGAAAAATGAAAAATCTGTATAAGTACATGTATATTAAATAATAATATTAATATACTTACTTCACGAACAATCGCTATAATTTGAGTTAGTTGGGCAACGTGTTGTGCGTTGCCTGCACACCTAAGCAACTGAAAATAAATAAATATTCAAATATTAAATATTAAATAATATAAAAAAAGACCTTACTGCGTTTAAAATAACAATGAGCAGTCGATACAGCAGCTCGCGTGGGATATCATTAGTACTCTATAAATTATAAATAAAAATTATTAAAATTATATACATAAATTATTTTTTATTTTTAAAATGTTTACTTACGGTTTCTATAAGCTGACAAACACTAACTATATTTTCCATTTTTCTTTTTCACCAACAAAAATTTGTTCACAAATAAATAGAAAAAACTTATTTCACAATGTGCTGTGACCAACTAAAAGTTTCCCTTGAGACTGACCGTTGAAAATGCTACCGAACGCTCGTAATATTAACAGGTAATATTTTTTCTACAATATGAGTATAGGATAAAGAGGGTTGGTAGTAAACCATAGCTGCTCTCTTTTTCTCTCTTCCAGAAAGTAGTGGAGAAGCTTCATCACCCTCAAACTAGTTGTGATCTACATTTGTGATAAACATTGTCAACTTAAGATAAGAGGGTAGGTAGTAAGCATAGCTGCGTAGGAGAGAGAGAGAGAAAGAAAGAGAAAGCATACGTTTACTACTATAGTAGCGCATCCCCATCAGGCCAGAACTATAGACAGCATGCGCTCCCCTCCTCCTCCGCACGCTCGGGCCCTATACCAAATGTATGCGTGTGTAGCTAATATACACAATATGCATCCTCTAAGGTACATGTGGCATTGGCTCTAGTGGTAGAACGCTAGCCTGCCAACCCAGAGGACTCCGGTTCGATTCTCCGGTCTGTCTTTTCATTTTTTTCAAAAAATCGTCGCTCTTTTCTATATTCATTTCATTCTCAATGTAGCAAGTAAATTGTTAATAATATATATTTATAACTTTAAAAAAAAAAACATTTAAATTTAATTAGACTGAAAGCACTAGGTATAGCGTCCCTAGGGACTAGGAGCCCTAGAAACCTTACTCAAAAATTATAAACAATTATTAACATTAATAATAATAATTAACATGGAAGGCATAGAGGCCAGGGAATCAAAGGGTTAAACCAAGGGACCCCCCACGAATATTGTTAATAATAATTGTTAACAATAATAATTATTATTAACATGAAAGGGTTAAGCCAGGGGGCCAAAGGGTTAAGCACGGTGGGGTCAAAGGGTTACAGACCCCCCGCAGGTGTACTGGAACATACATTGCTATACTACTTTGAGCGCTTAAATTATCATATAGGAAAGAAATAGCAAGGCTAACCATTGAATAATGAAATTTGATTTGAGGAAATAGCTGAGTCTTCAGTTCAGACAGTGCTCGCGCTGCCAGGCAAGGCATGATTGTAAGTCCTTTTGCCGCAGCGCCGACCGAATTTATACTCGCGAAAACGGTTCCTTTTTACGCTTGGTAGCCCGTACGACGCTATTTTTGATATTTGCATAAATTTTGCACAGGTTTTGTCGCAAAATAGCTAGCTCGAAATTAAAAATTGGTGACTTTAATAATCAAGTCGAAGATAACAGAATTTTTAGTAAAAATCGCTTTTCAAGGAAAAATCGCCTCTTAATGTTATAAGTGATTAAACTTGGATAAGTAAATAACACGAAATTTACAATAATTTTATGGAAAATTTTTACATAAAAAAGTCACTCGTGATATGCGGAACATTATTCGAATAAAAACTACCAAATTAACAAACCATTTTTGAATAATAATTAAATAATGAATTCGTAAATTACTCCTTTAGCTATTATATAATCAACAAATGGGTAACAATCTTTATCAGTAATTTTATATGTGTGTACAGTTGGATCGCTATTTCGCAACGCAATTTTAATTGTTTAAATAAATTATAAAGTTTTTTTTATTGATAACTTAGTTAAAAATTAGTTATTAAAGTGTCAAATTCTTGCTTCTTATTCTTAAAGTGCTAGGATCGCTGTCGAATTTGCATCATATTTATTTATTCGAATTTGTATCATATTTATTTATTCGAATTTGCATCATATTTTTTTGTTGCAAAATTACTAGCGATATTTACTTGCAAATTAGATTAAGTTAACAAATAGATATTGAATGATTATAATAACTCGAGATTCGAGATTAGCACATGGAAGTTGACTGAAAAATGTTTTTGTTCGTTAAACAAAACTTTGCAATTATTGATTTTACACTGTAAACAATAAATTTCCCACGCTTGTGACGTCACGCTCCTTAAAATGTCTTAATTTTCGATGAACTGCCCTAACACATTTACGCGTACATGTGAAGTAGCGCCTTATTTCTTATAATGCTTCAGTTTTCATATGCATGATGGGTTGCTCTTTCGCAGTGGGAAATCAGACTGGATCGTTACATAATAATTACGAATTCAGTTTTATGCATATCATTAGATCTGTAAATAACGAAAAAAATTAATTCTTTATTGTTTAGTATTGTTATTTTCGAGTTAATTATTTTTAAGTTATTGATTTCTATTATTTCTGTGTTTTTTTTTTTGATGTCATTATTTATATAGATCACTACACCATCTATCTATTTAGTTTACTATTGTTGTAATACATGTTATATCCATCTATATTGCATAATTAGTTCATATTCTAGATTCCAAGTTTCTGTATATATTTAATGATAGGGCTGCTTATTAGAAGTCTGTTAATGGAAAACTATTAATTTATTGTAATTTGTATTCAAGCTTCTAATGTTTATGTACACTATTATTGCTTTTTCTATTTTTAAATATTTATTTAAGTTGCATACGTTGCTTATTATTTTTTCTTGAGTAAGTAGATTACTTTCACCACCATTATTCATATTTCTTCTTACTGTTTATTTATCCGTTGGACTTGGCGTCTACAGGGAAACGAGCGATACATTGCTTGGTATTCTAAGTCTTAAATTAGTTATCTTTTGTTGTGTTGTAGCACGCTCTGTTTTACCAAAGTACCGTTAATAAGTTGCTTGAATGGTAATTTGTCATTTCAATGTATTTTTTAATTTTATTTTTGAGTATTTCACAATTGTGGCTATCATTTTCAAAATGTTTATCATTATAGTTTGGTTAGAAATTTTTATTATAATTAGTGCAATTTGGACACGTAAATGTGCTTTTTTGCAACTGTAAGCTGTATGATTGCCGGTGCATTTCATGCACGTGGCTTCGTTTCTGCATCTACTGCCACTGTGGCCAAATTTTAAACACTTGTAGCAAGAAGTTATATTTATGTCAAAAACTCTACAATTTTAACAGACAACAAAAGTCTATTATTGTTTTCTTTGATGTGCTTGTATAAATTTGGAGTTACTTCAATTATTGCAGTTATTGGTTGAGCCTTCTCATTAGTATAAACATGTAATACTTTACATTTTTCATCATAATTGTAACGTCGGACCGTTTAGTTTAGCGAAAATGTTTTTTTTTGTGTATATCTAACGTGTAACTTAGGTTTTAATCTGGGAGAGAGTATTCATTTAGAGAGTAGTTTATTTAGACCTGAAATAAAGAAAGGCAAAGATTTCAAAGTCGAAACAGATGCTTCTTTTGTCGTGCACGATCTGATTTTCCTCCAAAAACTCGTAATGTTTTTTTTGAGTAGGTTTGGATATAGAGCAAGGAGGCTGCGGAATTTTATCTACATCCTCTTACACGATTTCTCCTAAGGGTTTCCACTTTTAGAAGCCAAAAAATTTATCGTACGAAAGAAAATTAGACAATACTTTTTAAATATATTAATAAAGAAAATAACAGCATGATAGGAAAAATTCGCAGCTTCCTAAAACCCCCCGCATGTTTGTTCATCAGAGACATAATTTCAGCACAATTAATAAAAATATCCGAAAGTTTTGAAACTATTTTTCTTAAATAAGTAGGAAAACGTAATAAATATTCAAAAGATAATTGCATTATTGAACAGAAGTATATTAGTCCATTATGCGATACAAGTTAAAATTGTGTATGTAATAAACAAAATTGATTTCAATAAATAAAATAACAAAATAACTTTTTAACAATTTCTTATGTCCAACTTTTAAAATTAATTATGCAGAAATTAAGTAAATCAAAGGGCCAACAAAACTCGAATACACGATCTCCGAACAATAAATTAATTAGATAGTTTTCACTCGATAATTAATTTAAGTTAGAAATGTACCAAGATTTATGTAAACTACTCTGGTACAACCCACGAATAATACACAACTTTTCCTTTTCCATTCCATATTATTTATTGAACGAATTTAGTTAAATACTTAAGTTACAATTTACAAACACCTGGAATTTTAAATTTTCGCATGAAATATATTTAGATATCATGTAAGCCACGCTATTATTAAGAATAATTTATAAAAATTTTTATAATAAATTGTAACAGGCTGCCGTATAGCCGCTTATCCCTAGTAAATATACTTATCACGACGGCCAAAGGTGCTCTGTTAGCTGTGTGCTTCAAGCACACTCACTCACCTCGCTCCAGTGTATGCATGCGCCGAGTTCTCTCAGTGATCCAACTTAGATGCGCGAACTCTCCGCTAGGGGCTCTGATGCGCTTGCTTACCAGCGCTCCGTCGGCCACTGCTGGCAACTCGGTTGACGAACAGCTCCTTCTATACTTTCGCGATCAGTGCTGGATTACCGGCGCGTTCGAATCGAATGTAAACAATAACACCGACACCGGATAAAGGGTAGGCGAAATAATAAGAACGTCTCTTATTGATCTCTAACTACTTTATTAAACCAAAGCTAAACCTGTATAAGGGACGATTTGCCGAGAGTCTAACGCACGCTATTTCGACACAATAATTTGAATGGGGAGAGAGAGAGTAGATCTCGCGGACGTCGCGGACGATTCGCGCGTTCGCTACTTAAAACTCACCGCGCACGCTGCGCGGGACCGCACGCAAACCGTATGACAAAGTGCAGCGCACTTACCGCTAATTCGATGAGGATACGGTGGCTAGTGGATGCTTCTCGGGTGGTTGTTGCTGCTGCCGGTGCAACACACGTTGTGCAGTGGATGCTGCTCGGGTGGTTGTTGCTGCTGCCGGTGCAACACACGTTGTGCAGTGTGTGCTCCCGTCACCCCACTCTGACTGTCGTCACCACTGTTGGTGCACACGTTTCGCAGTGTGCACACTCGCCTCGCCACTCACTAATTATCTACCTGACCTTTCCGTGTATCACTCAGATGGAAAACACGTCGTTGCTTCTGACTCGATAAGCTACGATGTAGACGGACTGAAGGACACAGTCATACTGGCTCGCTAGCTCTCCCCTCCCGGTCATTGCCCCTAACGCGCCCTCTCTCTCTCTAACCCAAACCGATCACGGCTGTTACGCTTAGCCACGCTTAGCAGTTCACGCGAGTCCTAACGATTTTCGGCAATCGTTGCAAAATAAACTATTAATTACAAGATAAAATTGTAACGAAAATGGTACTTGGAGAGCCATCTAATGAGATAAGGCTCATATCCTTGAACGCACGCCTCCGATTTCCACCACGGCCCCGAACTAATTAGGGCCCGAAAGCCGAGAGGGAAAAGTGGAAAGATCTCAGTCAGCCAATGAAAAACTACTGCCATTTCCACTCTTCCCAAAAAATTCTTTAAACAAATTATTTTCTATTTTTAGTGCATGAATCTCATTATACTCTTCATCGTTGTTTCCATTTCTTGTCCATTTTCAAGGTTTTTTTCATGATCTATTTCATTTAGTATTTCTTGTTCAATTTCCTCTCTACTTACCAGATACAGTTGAGTGATGAATTTTCTTGCATCACCCAACTGAATAACCCAAATTTCTTACGTCACTGAGCTCTCCATATGGTAGGTTGGAGGTTAAGGTAAAATCTGGATATTCATGGCAAATCACAAAAGAACTATTCACTATTTTTATCAGATAGCCTTGATTGAATTTAAATACAATTTCATTAGTATGGTACAAATTTCCGCACATTAGGTATATGACTGCACTCACTTTGTTATTCGTATCACATTTATAATATTTTGTTAGCGAGGTAGCTGTGTCGGGCGGCTCCGCTCCGCTCGACATCATGATGATGACTGACATCATGATGATGACTGAATTATATGAGTATCTGAAATTACCTTCCACATCAAAGCATGTTTGGAATGTGAAGACATCTAATCAATTGAAAAAACTTCGCTTCGTTATTTTTGCCTTTCAAACTCAATGAAAAAATGAATTAGGTACTAGTACAAGCAGATTTGATCACTTTAACATTAGTAAATTAGAACTATTTCTCAATTTGCAATCTTATCCATATTAAAATCTTAATCTTAATATTGAACAAAATCAATGCAGTATTTTACAATATGTACTCTAATTTTCGAAGTTCATGTTACAAAAAAGAAAATGAGCCGTCGCTTAACCCTTTGAAGCATACATTTTTCTCTCCAGGATATTTAGATGAAAATTTATATATAGGGGTTATTGAGGTCGCTGATCATGAATCTGACATTAGATTGTTCGAATTTTGCATCTAAGATGGCGGATTCAGAATGGCGGACATAGATTTTTTTCTATATTCGCTTGAAAATTTTAAAATCCATAACTAATGAGTTTTAGGGGTCACTGATAACGAATCTGATATCAGGTTTCCTAAATGATGTATCCAAAATGGCGAATTCAAAATGGCGGACAGGCATTTATTTTCTATATTGGCCTGAATACTTCAAAATTCAATGTAAGGGCTTTTAGGGCTCGCTGATAACGAATCTGATATCAGATTTCCGAAATAATATATCCAAAATGGCGGATCCAAAAATTCGGATATCAAATTTCATTTTTAGGGACTTCATTTCCATGAAACGTAATTTCTAAGGGTTTTCGGTCGTGCTGATAACAAATCTAATAATATAATTTAGTATTCTGTTTCAAATATTCTAGTATTTTGTTTTCTGATTAGGTGAATGAATCTCTCAAAAAAACAAAAATATATATATATATATATGGCCCTCAGACCCATGGAGAGTACATTCAATACAAAGTGTTTGGTGCTCATACAAATCGCCAAAAGGCCCTCAACCCCCGACCTACGAAAAATAAATAAAGATCGGCTCTTTGCTTCTGGAGTCATCCATATATTTGTTGACACTCATTGACTAAAATAAAACATAAAAAATGCAGAAAATAATATATAAAAAATAAAAAATAATATAAAATATAAAAAATAAAAAAAATATATAAAATATAAAAAATATAAAAAAATATAAAATATGAAAAATACAAAAAAAACGTAAATGGAGCTTGAACTCATCACGTCCTCATCGTAAGCTCCGGGTAATGTCGAGAATGAGTGAAAGAAGTATCCACTATTCTGAGATATTATACTTTCAAGTCATGCAAATAAGCATGTACATCAATCATATCCTTTGGCCATCTTGGCTGCAGAATTTCAGAAAACTAGTATGATATTGATTATCACCGAGATTGAGGCACTTTAGATATGAGTTTGAGAGTATTCAAGCCAATATAAAAATATACATATCCGCCATTTTGAAAGCATTATTTCGGAAACCTGATACCAGAATCGTTATCTGCGACCCCTAAAACCCTTTAGATATGAATTTTAGAGTATTGGTATCAATATAGGAAATCTTCTTGCCCGCCATTTTAGATCCGCCATCTTGGATACACAATTTTTGAAATCTGATGTCAAATTATTATTCAGCGACCCCAAAAACCTTTGTATACCAAATTTGAAAGGGATACTCTCATTATTCGCGTCAATAATGAATTTCTCCCTAAAAATTCAATTTTTTTCTTCTTTGTTCATTTAAAAATATTAAAAAATAACCCAATATATTGATTTCAACTACAAAATTATGTTTTTGAACTATTAATGAACTGAAAGAATGCAAAAGACCCTGTTGAAATCCATAATGTTGTTCTAAAATGGCTAAAGAAGCAATAAATCAATGTGTCCATCAGGATGGACATTGTGCTTCAAAGGGTTAATAAAAAAGATTTTATCGAAAATCTTTACTGTAATCGTGAAAGATTGTTCGAAAGAAAATGAAACCACGAAAATTGCGCCAGTAAACGAAAGCCTTGAGTTTGAAACGAGAGAAAATTTTCCTGACAACACTGCCGCTTCTTGTTTAATTCTATATAATCGAATGACACAGTATCATCCAATCAACGGTGACGTCAAGAAATAAGTTTGAGATTCTACTAGCAAAAATTTATTGTATAAAAAAATAAATAGCAATGATATTGTGAGAAAAAGTTCTTTTTTAATAAAATTATTTTTAAATAAATATATTTGAAAATTTTAATATAAGTGTTGTTTACTATGAATTAACCCAAAAAAATTTTATATTAATTTTTATTAATTTTTTTATTATATTTTTGCAAGAGACTGAGTTAGCAGTCTCCAGTCCTCGGCTACGGCAGCAGTAGCGTCTCAAAGGCAGTGGCGGCCGCACGGGAAATCGTATCCCCTCTGCAGGAAGGTAGCAACCCTATTCCATCTCTAAATTAATCTTTATATAAATTCTACTAATCAAAAAACTAAGCTCTCTAGTACCTAGAGGACATACACATATATTTAAGCAAAGGACCTAGTTATTAGGGACAAATTTATCTTGAAACATATATACGCACCACCAAGCCATGCTGAATCAGATCGAAAGGGAGAGTGAGCGAGAGGGAGAGAGAGCTAGCACACACTAAAGCCCTATAAGTAGCGCCCAACAGACACCAGCGTCTGCCCGGGAAATCGCATTTCTTCTACGAGATATATATTATATATACATATAGAGGGCGAGAGAGAGACCGAAAGAGAGAGAGCACTCGCTCCCAACCTCCACGCTTTTTCAAGCTAACCTGAGCTACAACTATAGAGAACGCGCGTACCCCACCACCACCACGCGCTCGGGCTCTATGCCAAATACATAACTAGTATACATATTGAGCACTATACAAAGTACACGTAGTAGCTGCAGTGGTATAGAGTCGGCCAGTGGATCCAGAAAATGCTGGTTCGTTCTACCATGCGTCAGTTCATTTTGCTGAAGAAAAAAAAAATTGCATCTCAGCCTAACACGTGAAGAAGCGTTCTTTTTATATTCATTATTTAATTGAACAATTAAAATAATAATTAAAATGAAATCAATCTCTCTATAAAGTAATTCTACTGATCAAAAACTACCAGAACGAGAGTACTAGGGTCTCTAGTCTCTAGGAATAAATCTGTCCTGAATCTTAGATTGCGTATCTACTGACTTTCATACGACCTTGGAGTTCCAATGATCCTCACATATAATACACTATTTAAACGTAGACTTTCTTGCTCTTTCCAAATCCGGGGTCAAAAATAAGATATTATATTGGAAAAAACAAAACTGACTTTGAAATGATCTTGGATATAACCTAAAAGGTCAATTTCAATGCTACTCGGCATTGGAAAGCCTCATTTTTTAAATGAATTTTCAGTATTTTCAACAATTTTTTTAGTTACAAGATAAGTGAGCAGAGGGGACGTAACGTTCAGAATACATAACCTATATATATACATATATATATATAATTTCTAACTCGTTATGCCTCTCTCTCCCTATTGTTTGATAATTACTTGTGTACAACTTATAGTGTTAAATTAATTTATTATATCAATCAATTTATTGTATTTATAATAATTTCTGTATAAGCATGCTCACGTTCCTACCTGAGGTAAATGAGAGCGGAGAGAGTTGCGAATACGTAGGGACTTACTTATCGCGCGAGCGTGAGATGGACAGAAAGACAAGAATAGCCACCCCGTAACGAGTAGTCGTACGTGTTGGTTGGTTTACCCAAGACAAAAATGTGAAAATTCGATGGTGCAGTGAGAGACAATATATCACGTGAGGCATTGTACCTGCATCTTCGGAAAAGACCTTACGTGGTGCACATACTTCTGAGTGAACGCATACGACAAGGTCCTCGTCAAACATAACTCGGTTACTTGCGCCTGAACGCACGATATGTAAGTACTGGCCCGATAGATTTCTCTCTTTCTCACCGCTTGTGTTAATGCTTCTCTATTAAAGATCCTTGTTGATTATCGATCCGCGCATACGTTTTCGTTTTATTTCGAACGCCTAATCCTCTTGCGCCGATCTTTATTAGCGTACCGTCGGTATTCGCGTTTCTCAGCCATCACAGCGAATCCATGTCGTTTCAACCGTTCAGTAGAGAAAACGAAACTAACCTGGGTTTCTAGCTGTATTTTGCTTTTTCGTATTTATCTCTTTCTTTTATGTTAATGGGGTATACCGGGCTCAATCCCCGTTACAATATGTATGTGTGTGTGCATGTGTGAGTGTGTGTACACAGTAAATACTTTAAGTTACAGCTTACATTTAGCATTATAAAATATTTTATGTTATTATAAGTCTTAAAGGTGCATTTTATGAAATCAGTGTACGAAGAAATTCTGAACAAATAAAAATATGTAGACACTGCATTTTAATTAAACTTATTGGTTTCTAGGTAAATTATTACTACATACATGCCGTATCATTAAGTTATATGTATATCGATCTAACCATATATTATATGCAATATTCTTCTAATTTAAAAAAGCCGTATAATATATAGATAAATTTCACCTGATTTCAAGAAGCTTCTATTACATATTTATCTTTCTTCATAATTAATAAAGTAGCATAAAATTCTTGTTGCTCCTGAAACATATATAATTATGCGATGAGTAAGAAGAAAAAAAATTCATCATTTAGATTAGCCTTATTTCAAAGGATTAGATTTGAATACTGTTGGGAACAAGAGCGCACTCAGCGCCCTGCCCCTATCGGCGGGCGGTAAGGCCGATTATACTGACACCTCAGAGGGGGCCGACAGGGAGCGCTCGAGAGTGACCTCTCCCGCCAGGGGCCAGTTTTGCGAGTCAGTTTTGATTCCAGCGCCTCGACGGGCAGCCGTTCAAGAGAGTCCCAGAGTGTATTGCAAGTGCTTGAAGTGTAATCGGATTTTAAGTGGAGTCGAATAAATTAATTGAAACAGCCCCCGACTTATTCTTCACCTTCTGCGCAACAAATACATACTTTGGCCTGATAATTATTATCTGCTCTAGATTTTTTTTACGCTTTTGCATTTTTAGCTTGAGTGGACGGCTTTCTTACAAGGGAACCACCCCAACCCAACCTCACCGATTTGAATGATTTTGGGATATGTTGTAGTACTGGAAAAAAAATTAGATACGTGTTTTTTTTTATCGGCCTATAAGGGCTTGAAAGGGGTGAAATCCACTCTCAAAATTAATCCCTAATATCAGTTTTTTTAATATTTCTCAGCATCAAATGAATATTTTTCAGTAAAATCAACGTTAAAAAATTTCTTATAAAAAGGCGCTTTTAAGGACATAATATTTATACCGAAGGGTTGCAACCTCCTTTTTAATAGGGGTAAAGACACTATTTTTTGTACTGTTTTACGACATGTAATATAGTAAATCAGCTCGAGTGATTTAAAAATCGCACTGATAATGAGAAAATACCAAAATTAAATTGACGTGTTTCCGGATTTAAAAAAAAATATATTTAAGGGGTGTTTCACCCCCTAGCAACCACCCCCATCAAACTACCAGCAGGTTAATCCACCTAACTCTGGGATAAACAAGTTTAGTCGTTTGTTATTTTTTGAAATAATTTAATTCTATGCATAAACGAGCTACCTCAACTAACCAACCTGCCTCTAACCCACTAAACCCCCATAAACCACCCTTACCGAACCACATGCCGGCTAACCCACCTAATCCTGTGAAAAGCAACTTTAGTCGTTTGTTATTTCTTGAAATAATTGAATTGTACACCATAAGTGAGTTATCCCATATGTATAACATACCTCTTGTCCATCTACCCCTAACCTATCTAACCCCCACCCTTATAAACCACCCTTACTGAAACACAAGCAGGCTAAACCTCCTAACCCTGGGAAACACGAGTTAAGTCGTTTGTTATTTCCTGAAATAATTTAATCCTACGCCTGAGCGAGCTACCTCAACTAACCAACCTGCCTCTAACCCACCAAACCCCTATAAACCACCCTTACCCAACCAAATGTAGGCTAATATACCTAACTTTGGAAGAATTGAGTTTATCAGTAGCTTTTTCTTAAAATAATTGATTTCTACACCATACGTGGGGTATCCCATTTTTTTTTTGATAAAATATATTTGTTGTAACGGGTAAGGTTATCTGAAAAATGAGAAATTTATTTAAGAACAAATTCCCATGATGCAGAGCAAACCGCCGCTCCGTTAAGCACGTATGATAGTACGTGTATTCGCCTTAACGTCAGATGATTTATCCTAGTTGTCTTCTATCGAACGGAGTTGAACTCACCTTAAGTCACGTGTCATGTGACACTCGACGAGTTTTAAGTGTGAGCGACTTTATTCCTTATCTTCTTAATCCCCTAGAGTTAATCAGATTAAAACCTAAACCTTTTCCAATTACTTAAGCTACTAGGAAAATCAAATAAAGAAAACGGCGAATAAATTTAACAAACTTTAATTAACAAAAATCACTACAGTCTTTGTAGGGCCGAAAGACTAACGCTCGCGAATAGGATTTTACAATTAACTATTTTCAGTGAGAAAGAGAGAGAGAGAGAGAGAGAGTAGATTCGAATTCTACCGCGAACTAACGCTCGACGCGAATACAAAAAAATAACGCTATCACGAATATACAAAATATCGAACGTATTTTGTATCGCTTAATATGACGGGAGGTGCACCTACCATGCGGTGCAATTACGGTGATCAGCCGTAATTGTTGTTGCAAAAATTTCAACTGCCGCTGCCCCTCGATTATCAGCTGCGCTGCCTCGCTCTGCCTCAATATAACATTGTTGCTGCTTCTGTACCGCTGCTATTATATGTCACGGAAATGCCGTTGCACTCACGCACGTAATTGACCCAAAGAAACTTGATTCGGCGAAAACAAAGTGCGAAAAACAAATCGGCGGTAACTCGCGTTCACAGCTGAGGCGTAACTGCCTATTCAAAAGATCGCGCGCCCCCTCTCTCTCTCAATAGTTCGAACTAACGCGCGAGAAGCAGAATCGCGAACGGTTCGATTCATTAAATCGACTACCGTTGCACTGTAGCTCAAACATAATTTATGACAAATAAAAATATGTTTAATACATTTTATTTTAATAGTATCAAAATGGTGAGAAATATCTCTTAAAAATAAACACGAGAATAACACGAGGTCTAATTATCATTTATCGATCTATACATATATATTTATATTCGTATGTAGATACATAAATATATTTACATAAGAGCCATCGTACGCGATACTACATATATTTTGATTTTTCATAATAATTTTCATCTTTTTCTTTTTTTTATTTATTGGTAAATTAAAATGTATCATTCAACGAATTCCTTACAGAAATGATAGTCATCGTAAAGTGTTTGAAACATAATGATCTTTTACACCAACGACATCGTATTATAGCAACATTTTTACATGCTTCTACTTCGCAATGTATATTGCAAGAATCTCCAAAACTAAAATCATCAGGGTTATCTGTTTTAGCTGGTTTTTCAGCAATGAAGCCGTTTTTATATCAAACGTATTTAAAAATATTTGTATATCTTGGTGAAGAATGCTGATTATGGACAAGAGACTGCATTTTTATGATGTTATTTCTTAAATGTAGATTCATTTCATAGTCCATCAAAATTACTTGATCTGATAAGCGCCGAACGAAGTTTTTTCAGATACGAAATCCATAAACATCGAGTGGTTGGATGTTCGCTGTCATTCCTGTGGGAATTTTTTTTATATTAACAATTTTGTTTATCGGCATCGTTTCCCTTACAGCTTTATCGCAATGTCCACTCCAAGAGTCGAGTAAAAGTACAGATTGTGGTCCAACATTTGGGTAAAAAACTTCTTTCAACCAAATTTTAAAATGATCTAAAATAAAAAAATGTCAAAATTTTTTTATGTCATTGCATTATAATAAACAAAAATATACTAACTTGTCGTTAATTTTCCAGATTTAGATGCTTCCACATGTACATTTTCTGGTCCAAATAATAAAGATTTCCCTATGGGACCGAATTGATCACTTTTTTCTTTTAATACTATAAAAAGTGGTGATAAAAGTTTTCCGGTTGCTGATATAGTTGGCTAAATTGTATAACTGTGCGTTGTCGATGAAACTGACTGTACCAGACATTGCACCTGCTTTTCTACTTCAACTGCTAATGTTCTTCCCGAGTGCATTTCTAATTGGAAACCACTCTGATCTGAATTATAAAAGTTTGCAATGATGATTTCTGGTATACATGATTTAACATCAGCTACAAAAGCATCAGCATTAGTTTGTAGTTCTTGTTTACTTTCTAATGTTTTTTTGGTTATAAATTTATTTATTTTCCAAGATACTATTCTATGAGCTTTGTTAAATTTTAGTAACCAATTTTGAGAAGCCTTGAATCTTATATCTTCATGGCCAACAATTTTTTGAGCTTGCAATGCCCATTTCCGTATGTCTCGATCATGCACTATCGTACCAGCTGCAAATAGCGACTTTTAAATTATCAAACGTGTATTGGCATATTTGCGCAATTTTTTCTGGGTAAGTTCCATTTATATTAATTGTTTTCGCCCAACGTTTAAGTTGACTTATAGATGAAACTTTTTTGAATCTATGTTGTACAGTATCCAGTTTTAAGTTTTTGTTTTTTCCGCTCCTCCAAAACTCTACGGCTCTTTGTTTATAATTAAATGTGATTTCTTCATCATCATTTGTGCACTGATTTGTTGGTGTAAACTCAGGATTAGGAAAGTGATGTTTATAATCTTCATGAAAATCTAACGTCTCTTCAACAATCATATCAATATCATTAAACTCATACACAGCATGTATTAATATTTCTTTCAACTTTTCTGACAATTTAATTTCTTTGAAATTAATGTCGCTATCTGGTATTTGCAAACTTTGAAAATATGCTAATAATAAATTGACTACGTTCAATGGATTGATCTTCATATTTTAATCTAAAACAAAATCAAGATATAAATACTCTTTTTTACAGTTGAATAATTTTACAAAAGACAAAAGAAAACCTAGTCTATAGATAGAAATCGATCATACGTTTTTAACAGTTATATTTCACATGTTTACGAATAAAAATATTTGAATAAAATTATACGAGTATATGATAAGTGACATAAATACTTACGTAGTAGACAAAAAATTTTCTTCTTGTTATATACTATATTTTCGTGTTCGGGAAATTTATATGTAAATATAGAAATAAGTTTATTTATAAATCCAGCACTATAAAAAAACTTTAACTTTTTAAATACTTGACTTTTCTTCAACTACTATGAATAATGAAATATGTATCGGATGTCTTATTATCGTAAGGGGCGTAGATTTGATATAACTTATGTTCTTCGAGCCATTGATAAGACAAAATTGTAAATAAGATAAAGTGTACAGCAAAGTAAAGTACCAACAAAAAATAAGCTAAACCACAAGTGGAAATTGAAATAAGTAAACAGTTTATAAGTATAGAAATTGAGACTATACGAGTAATAACTATTTATAACTATTAATATAATCAATTGTTTATTATAATTTCTTTTCTCATTGACAAATTGTAAATGATTAAAAAAGAAATAATAACTATATTAAACTTCCATTTTTGAAATTAATAATTTCGAACTGTTATTACTTGTTATTTTTCTTTATTACGAATTAACTTTACTTTTAAAAAATAATAACTATTATTATTGCTGAGTGTGGGCCCTCGGAGAGGGGGTAGCGTCTCTAGTTTGCTAGACGCGTACATCGTATAGTATGGATGCCGTTCTCTCTCTCTCTCGCTCTCCTTCGATAGTAGGGCGCTTAGTAAGCTTATGATAGGTTAGTGTGGGCCCTCAGAGAGGGGGTAGCGTCTCTACCTTGCTAGGAGCAGCTACCATCCATCTCCCACCTTTCGTCTGACTACCCCCTCTTCAACCTACAGCGCCGAAACCACTGCTTTCAGCGCCACCATAGTGCTCAAAAGCCGTGCTCGATTGGAAAAGAGCGAGCCAGCCCGCTTCACTAGCTTTCTTAGCAGTGACAAGCAGTAGTAGTAGAAGTAGTACTAGTAGTAGTAGTAGTAGTATTACTAGTTATCCTACATTTTCATCACAATGGCTTCTATTTCTTATTTTGAAAATACAGTACGCGATTTATGGAAAGCCTATTACAACTCAGACACTAATAAGGATGATTTTATTAGATGGAAAAATATAATAATTACCGCTTTGAATTCTCTTGAAGAATATACGAGGGTGGTTCGATAAGTACTTAGCCTCACCGCTCGAAGGCCCCACTCTCGCAAAAGAAATATTCTATCACGTAGTACAACCTTCTCGATGATTACTGTCAAGATTTCAGCCGGATCGGAGTTGTAGTTTATTTTTGAGAGCGTGTGAAAGCAACTGTGTACGTTGATTTTTGAAAAATGGAAAAAGAGCAGTATCCGTCGGTGATTCGATTCTTGTTTTTGGAAGGGAAATCGCGCAGCGAAATCAAAAAGCGCTTGGATGCTGTACGGTGACTCTTCTTCGATAGCGACCGTCAAAAATTGGTTTAACGAGTTTCAACGTGGTCGCACGTCGATTTTTGAAGAGCCACGTCCAGGTGCTCCGAAAACGGCTACCACGGAGGATAACGTGACAAAAATTAACGATCTCGTATTGGAAGATCGACGATTGAAGGTGCGCGAGATAGCTAAGATCGTAGGCATCTCAAACGACCGGGTAGGTCATGTCCTGCATGAAATTTTGGGCATGAGAAAGCTGTCGGTGCGATGAGTGCCGCGTTTGCTCATTCCGGACAACAAACGCAACCGTGAGACAACTTCAAAGCAATGTCTGACGCTGTTTAAGCGCAATCCGAAGGAGTTTCTGCGTCGTTTCGTGACAGTCGACGAAACATGGATCCACTGGTTTACACCAGAGGCCAAGGAACAGTTGAAACAGTGGACTTTACCCGGTGAAAGAGCTCCGAAGCAGGCGAGACTGCCCCATCGGCCCATCGGCCGGAAAGGTGATGGCCACCGTTTTCTGGGATTCACAAGGTGTGATCTACATCGACTACCTGAAGAGGGGCAAAACGTTCACAGGGCTGTACTATGCCAAATTACTGGGCCGATTCGACGTCGAATTGCAGAAAAAACGACCTCATTTGGCGAAGAAAAAAGTGCTCTTCCACCATAACAACGCACCGGCTCAGACCTCTGCCGGCGCCATGGCCAAATTGGTCGAATTAGGCTACGAACTGCTGCCCCATACACCGTATTCTCCAGATTTAGCCCCGTGCGACTTCTTTTTGTTTCCAAAAACTTGAAAAAGTCACTCGCCGGGCAGAAATTTGAGTCAAATGAGGAGGTAATCGCTGCCACGGAAGCCTACTTTTCAGACCTCCAGGAAACGTATTTTTCAGACGGGTTAAAGAAGTTGGAGCATCGCTGGGCCAAGTGTTTCGAACTAAAAGGAAACTATGTTGAAAAATAAAATGCGACTTTTCCAAAATTTTCGTTTTTCTTTCTTAGGCTAAGTACTTATCGGACCACCCTCGTATGTTACGGCCTAACTTAAGTAGAGCAATACGACAGAGATGTCAAACATGCGCTACTCATTTGAATTCAATCTAAATTAATTTAAATAATGCCATAAAAGTAGGAGGAAATGTTAATTCATTACGAGTCATTCCAAACCAAATTGAAGGGGACGGAGTTATTTGGCGTGAAATAAATTCAGCATTTGAAAAACGTATCATTACAGCATTCATAGACAATTAAGAACATACAGATATAAAGTCATTCTTAAAAGCATCAAATAAACTATTATAATTACAAATACCAAAATATCTTTCAATTCATAATGCTCTAAAAATAAATATAGAAATGTCAGCTCAATTTACCGTAATAAAAGATAATGTAGAGGACATTCAAGTAAAGTATTTCAACACCGAAAATGTTTGTATTTATAGAACGACAGATCTTAAATTATGGTTTACAGAAAATATTGAAGATATTATACTTAAAAATTTAGAAGAATTTCAAGAAAAAGATTCCTGTTGAACATTAAAAACTATCATCGCTATTCCTGTTAATATAAATAAATTTAATCCTTTCAAACCTGGCTTATATATTCAACTACCAAAACAACTAGCAGATAAAAAAGCAATTATCAACGTTCAAAATACAGATAATGAATATTTTAAATAGGCTGTTCTTGCCTGTCTACATCCAGCTAGATTTCATAGCGAAAGAGTTCAAAATTATATGCCCTTTGCGAATGAATTGAAATTCGATGATATAAACTTTCCTGTTGAGGTAAAGAATATTCCTAAATTTGAAAAATTAAATAGTATTTCAATAAATCTATACATACTAAAAAAATACGGTTTTAAATTCGAAGTCTCACCATATTATATATCAACTTTAAAACAAGATAAGCATGTAAATCTTTTGTTACTACAAAGCGATTATATTGATGAGAATGAAACAGAAAAATCTAATAGATCAAATAACAATGGTAATTTCAAATTAAAATTCCATTATGTATGGATTAAAAACTTATCTGCTCTTGTTAGAAGTTAACATACTGCACAAATTTATCTATGTGAACGCTGTCTCCACTATTTTAATAATAAAGAAAAATTGAATATTCATGAGACAGATTGTTCAAAATTTAATAAATATAGAGTTAATCTACCTAATTTTCCTCTTCTGAAATTTAATCATTATAATGGAAAAGAAATGGTTCCGTTTATTATACGAGTGATTTAGAGTGCTTATTGAAACCAGTAAATAATGGTCGATCCTTCCAAGACCATGAAGCCTTTAGTGTGGGGCTTTATATAAAATGTAGTTATGATGATTCCAAAACAGTCTTTAAGATGTATAGAAAAAAACTGAATGAAGAACAATCGACCGCATAATGGATTATCAAACAATTTCAGATTTTGTTAGATGAAATGAATGAAATATATAAGAATGCAATAGAAATGAATCTTTCATGGCGTAATCAAATGGATTTCAAGATGAGTAAAGTGTGTCATATTTGTAGAAAATATTTTCAACGTGATGAAACAAGAGTTAGAGGTCATTGTCATTTGATGGGCCGATTTAGAGGTGCTGGTCACGCATCCTGTAATTTAAATTATAAGAAACCTTATTCGATACCAGTCGTCTTCCATAACCTTACTGGATATGATTCTCATTTTATAATAAAAGAAATAGCTACTAGCTCTGATCTTGAGGGAAATTTGACTGTTTTAGCTGAAAACAAGGAAAGATATATAGTTTTCACAAAACACGTGGACGGTAATACTAGTATAGCATATATAGGTAATATAGTAATAGTAGTATAGCAACGTATGTTCCAGTACACCTGCGGGGGGTCTGTAACCCTTTGGCCCCACACCCTTTGATTCCCTGGCCTAACCCTTCCATATTAATTACTATTAATGTTAATAATTGTTTATAATTTTTTGAGAAAGGTTTCTAGGGCTCCTAGTCCCTAGGGACCTTGTACCTAGTGCTTTCAGTCTAATTAATTTTAAATGTTTTTTTTTTAATTTATAAATATATATTATTGACAATTTACTTGCTACATTGAGAATGAAACGAATAGAAAATAGCGACGATTTTTTGAAAAAAATGAAGAGACAGACCGGAGAATCGAACCGCAGTCCTCTGGGTTGGCAGGCTAGCGTTCTACCACTAGAGCCAATGCCACATGTACCTTAGAAGATGCATATTGTGTATATTAGCTACACACGCATACATTTGATATAGGGCCTGAGCGCGCGGAGGAGGAGGGGAGGACATGCTGTCTATAGTTCTGGCCTCATGGGGATGCGCTACTATAGTAGTAGTAAACGTATGCTCTCTCTCTAGCTCTGACTCAGCGTGGACCACAGAGCGAGGAGGAGGGGTGCGCATGTTCAGCTATGCTTACTAACTACCCTATCATCTTAAGTTGATTATGTCTATCATAAATGTAGATCACAGCTGGTTTGAGGGTGATCAAGGTTCTCCACTAATTTCAGAAAGAGAGAGCATCTATGCTTACTACCTTCCCTCTTATCTTATGTTGCCTATGACTATCGCAAATGCAGATCATACACGGTTTAAGGATGGTCAAACAAACGCATTAGCGCGGACGCGTGACCATCTGCGTTTAATGTGTTTTTTTGCGGATAACCATAAAGTCAGCGGGACGTCAAGATTTATAGAGTTTTTAGAAAGTGACAAACTTTCTAGCCTACATGGGAAGGGAAAGGGTACACCAAACGTCCTATCTCACTCAAAGAATGTCTACGTTTGTGTGTAGCGTTACATATATTGTAGAAAATTCGTACCTGATAATAGTGTGAGTGTTTAGTAGGATTTTCGTTGGTCAGTCTTAAAGGAAACTTCGAGCTGTTCAAAGTGAAGTGCTGATTATTTAAACATCAGTAAGTTTTTATATTTTTTATAAAGTTTATTAATAAAAAAGAAAAACAAAAACTATGGAAAATATTATCAAAGCATGTGAGTTTTTAGAAACTGTAAGTATAATTTTAAATAATTTAAAAATAATTAAAATAACTTTTAGAATTTTTTTAATAATATTATTATTCAATTTCAGCTTACTATTCCTTCCGTACAGAATGTAGCAAAAGAGCCGTTATATCGGCTCTTAATTCTAATATTAATAACTGTAAGTATTTTTTTCTTATATATTTATTTATTTATTTATTTATTTATTATCATTTATTTTTTAGTAGCAACAATTTGTTGAGGAGAGCTGTCCTCAAGGACTGCAAATCCGAGAGATAAAAGCTACTGTTCAACAAGTAAGTATTATTATAAAATTATATCAATTTATATTTTTTATTAATATTTAATTGTCTTATCTCTTCTCAGTGGATCAAGGAATCTATGGCAGCCAGAATGATGGCGCATCAAGTCGCATATCAAATAGACAAGATTGTCAATGATTGCGTCAAGGCAAAGTTGGAGCAACATAAGCGTGCGGACGCTATGAGGGAGCAGCAAGAATCCGCTCGATTGGAGCGGAAACGGAAAGCCGACTTAGCTAAAGCGGAGCAAGATGAACTTGCTGCGAAAGTTAAGCGAAGGCTTTCCAGCATAAACAAGATTGTTGCACCATCAACAACCGCCATGATAAATGAAGATAATGCACCACCTTCGAGGATGTCAACATCATCTGCGTCGATGACATTATCGTCGTCATCAGCAACGTCGAAGTCAACATCACCAGCGACGTCAACAGCAACCTCATCTACAGCAACATCCGCAGGCTGTCAAAGAGGAGACGATACCCAAATCGATATACCACTCGATTTAACTGCTAATGTAAGTAATTATATTATAGAAATAATTAATAAATTTAAATTAAAAATAATAATTAAAAAACTTTTTTTTTACAGAAAAAAATTCCGTTGGTGAAGAACGTTGAGTGTGTTCGACGGAAAGTGATTTCGATTCCGGCTCAACCAAAAGTGAGGAAGCCGACTCGCCCCTCTAAGGTCGTCGGATAAAAAAAAATTAAATAATAATAATATTAAAATGAAAAAAAAATTGTATTTTCAATTTTGTAAAATTTATAAGAAAAAGTAATAAAATAAACTGAATTAAAAAATTAATAATGTTTTAATTTACTTAGGATCTACCAGTGCCCCCACCTCCATCCACCTACTCCACCCACCTACCCATTCATCTACTCCACCCACCCACCTACTCTCACCCACTCACCCACCAACATTTACCTACATAGGTTGGTAAGGTAGGTTGCTGTAGAAGTTGGTAGGGTATTTAGTATGCTATATGATGGTCTCTTTCATTCTCCTTCTATAGTAAGGAGGATAGTAAGCTTATGCTGGCTAAGTTTGGGCTCTCAGAGAGGGGTAGCGTCTCTAGCTTGCTAGGTGCGCACGCCGTTTAGTGTGGATGCTTCTCTCTCTGTCTCTATGATTATAGGTAGTTTGTATTAAATTCTAGCAATACATATATGTTTTATTTTCTTTTTATTGAAAAGCATCGTGTACATTGATGTCTTGTTAATTTTAAACTAATTTTTTAACATCACCACTAAATGAATTATATTGTACTATACTATCGTGTAATATTAAGCAGTAGGCTGCAGTATCTTCAGGAAAATCGGTCCGAGTTTCAAATTCTAGGCGAACATCGACTGGAGCACTTTTTAATGTTTAATTTTGTTTGGAGCAGTCTATAACTATTAACGGCACTTTGTTAATGAAATCCTTTTTATTGAGTAACGGCTCGTTTTCTTTACCATAGTAAGCGTTTTGAAAATTAGTATACATAGTAACATATAGTATCGTAGAGAACAGCAAACTGATTTTGATTGATATTTAAATTGAGATTTCCATACGGATAACATTGTGAATTGAGGAGTAGTTTCACATTACCAATATTACAATCATTAAAATTACTAGAATTAACACTTGCTGAACTTTTACGTTTAGTTTGAAAAGCTAAAATAACAAAGCGAGGCTTTTCCAATTGATTGGAAGTCTTAACACTCCAAACATGCTTTGTTGTACGAGGTAATTTTGGATACTCGTACATTTCCCAAGTACGATAACTCATAGTAATTGCACGATCTCGTCCAATCTGATTGAGTAATTTGATTTTTTCTTTGTCTGCAACCATCACATATGGCATCAACCATTCAACCTTAGTTAAAGTAATTTTTGATTTTTCTGAAGCATCAAGATTCCTTACTGGAATACTTAAAATAGCATTCAAATCATTTTTTGATCTTGTGAGAATAAGTTCATGCTTGACATTGACTACAATTTTCCGATAATCTTCAGCAAAGACCAGCAACATACTGAGAGGAATAGTCACATCAAAAAAACCTTGAGCGTTACATATTAAAACTTCATTGTTATCACCATTCCTTCCGGCATTTTCAGCGATAGAGTTTTGACATGGATTGAGTGAAAGCCAATTTTTCATGAGGCTCGTTAAGCCTGCATTTTTCACTTTATCAATTTCAATAGCATTTATTTCATATCGTATTTCCTCGAACAAATGACAGAGGGCGTTGTTGACTAATAAAGTGTTCTCCACTAGCGTAGTACCGTCCGGCTTGGTCGGCCGACCACAAACATGAATCAAACTGCGTGATGGAAGCAGAGATAAATCTTGATGTTGAATTGCTATATGGATTTCATCACTATTATTGAAATATGATAATGAATAAGGCTGATGCCTATGAACTTCATAATGAGCTATAGACTCATCGAAAGCGACACCTGAATGAATGTCTACAATTCCCTCCATATTGTTGTTGTTGTTTTATACAGCACACTAATATGCACAATATGTTCTTCCACGATTTTCGACGACTTTCAGTCTCAAGCTTTTCAGGAATTGACTGTTCTGAGATGTGAGCGGTCTGATAGCTCGCTGTTGACTGGTTGTTGATTGACATTTTTGTCTCTTAATATAGCCTCGACCGGACTTTATATTGTAAATGATACCCATTACGAAGATATGGTCTTTATATGTACTCGCACTGTGATGACTTCTCCTCGAAAGTTAACTAGGTTTCCGTCTTGATCAACTATACGAATTTGAAAATGATCAATGCTCCTCACAGCGACTGGAAGGTAAATGACTTGAGAGGGAACTTCTATAATCTTATATCCAGGTGGGACTGCTGGGAAAAATTCATGTATAGTATGTACTTTGCGATCGTTCATGTAAGAGCCTGTAATAATATTACACTCTACACGTAAAGCGTTGACTTTGAGAATAGTGACGGGTAAGTCAGAACTATGTGTTTCATTTTCAACGAGCGCACGTCTAGTGAAGCCTAAAATTGATCCAATAGAATCTTCTGGTTCAAAATGTATTTTTTGACTGCACTGAATGACACTACGTAAAGTATTATTATTTGGTTTCAGGCTAAACGATATACCTTTAGATGATAATACTTTTTGGAGAAAGCTTTCAATATCTTCTATTTCGTAGCTGCCAGTTCGTAAAGTGATAGCTTCTTGACCTTCAATGTAAAACTTATTATAACCAACGACAATGTTTGGTATTGAATTAAATGTTAATAGCTCAACTAGACCAAGAACGTATAGTTTGTTTGGTATCAATTCGATCGGTGGAAAATAATATGTTTCGAGTACGGATGATGTTTCTGAGAGACTCAATGTCAGTGTATTCTCCATGACAGATTCATGTCAAATGATAGTCATTCTTTGAATAAGTATTTTATATACTAGTCGTCCTTTCTATAATTTGTTTAAAAGAAATTAGAGACAAAGATGGCCGCAATTATATGTATTAAAATCTTGATATCTAATATAATTATAGATGATTCTATTAACTTTGAAATAAAGCAATAGATCTATAGGTGGTTGTAGATTACCAAAACTATCAAAATACATAACCTCATCACCTTTCTTTTTGTATGCCACCCAATGAGTACCTGGTCCACGTTTATCATCTAAATTTACAATAGCTGTCTCTTTATATCGTGGTCCATCAGCTGGCAGAGCATTACGCATGAAAACACCTCGAAAATTTGCAATTTTTAGTATTTTAGCATATTTTCTTATATCATGATCTGTCAGTGCTCGATTTGGTAAAGTTATTTCGAGCTTTTTTTTTAAAACTTTTCCACTTGCATATGGTCAGATGAAGACCATAACCTTTACAATATGGTTTCAAATAAAGCCCTTTAACAATAGCAATAGCTTCCATAGTTTTATTATGTCAATTAATTTTTCGCGGCCTCAGCACTTTTAACGGCTTTTGCTATTGAAGTAGCTCCTCCAGCTTAAAGCAGCAAATAATGGAATTAAAAAAGGAAGCGCTCCATCAACTTTACTGGGAATAGGTAAAATACGGGGTATATTTATTTTACTTCTACCGCCAGCCTTTTTCAAAGCTTCTTTGGCTCCTTTTATAGCCGAACGAATAACTACAAGAGCTCTATTGTTAGGCACACTACGTTTCTAGACCGTCTTAATAATTTTATTCAATGTAACTGTCGGCTTTTTGATTTTTCTACATTTCTTTCGTGCTTGGCGTTTTTTAAATCCTCTACCTCGTTTCTTACTACCTTTCTTCATAGCAACACCCATACCAAGCTTACTTTTAACTATCATAATGTTGGCTACAGTGAAGGCAGCTGCTTTCTCACCAAAACTGCTATCTTTAGCTTGCACTCTTTCCCAAGCTTTGTTAGCTAGAATTTCGTCAGCTTTATTTCTTATCGCAATATCCTCCAGATTTTGCGCATAAGCAATATTGTGTTCTTTACAAGCAACGTCTAGTAGATTTTTACCCGGATCTCTACGTGCCAATCGTTTGTTCAATTTTGTACCAGGACCACAATACTGATATCCACGTAAGTGAGCTTCAATAGGCAAGTTATTTATAATCTCGTTCACTAGATCACCACCAGTCTTTCTTTTATAGTGCGTGATCATACTTCTTCGAAAGACAGCATGTTAATGAAATAAAAGATATATAAGCAGACTTTTTATACTTAACAAACTCATTCATTGAGGTGTCGATGATGAGTAAACAACATGGATTTCAAAGAACAACCTCTTAAGCTTCAAGTCATTAATTTCGATAGAGTGGTGGAGACGGAAAAACAAGAAAAAAGACATGGTGAACTATTGCCTAATAGTATCTGTGCCGTTTTCTGCGGACCTAGTAATTGTGGAAAAACTAATTGTTTATTAACATTAATCACTCATCCTAATGGTCTTAGATTTGAAAACGTATATGTCTACTCAAAATCCCTTAATCAACCTAAATATACATTTTTGAAAGATTTATTAGAGCCTATTAATGATATAGACTATCATGCTTTCAGCGAGCATGAGACAGTTGTTTCACCAGATAAAACACGACCAAATTCTATCATGATTTTTGACGATATAGCCACTGAGAAGCAAGATAACGTAAGAGCATTCTTCTCTATGGGTAGACATAAAAAAGTAGATAGTTTCTATCTCTGTCAATCGTACGCTCGCATTCCGAAGCATCTCATTCGAGATAATGTGAATTTACTTGTTTTGTTTCGACAAGATGGCGTGAATATTAAGCACATTTACAATGATCATGTTAACTCAGATATGTCTTTTGAGAAGTTTAAAGCAATTTGTTTAAAATGTTGGAGAGACGATAATCATGGGTTTTTGGTTATCGACAGAGACAGATCAATAAATCATGGACGATATAGAAAGGGATTTGATTCTTTTGCTATAAATATAGATGAGTGAGTGGATGAAGATTATTTAACTTCAGAAATTAGAAGCGTAATCATGGCTGACTTTGAAAGAGAAAAAAAGGTGCTCGAGCAATTATCCATGGCTCGTGATGCCATAAGACGCAAGTATCAACTAATAAAACGTGGTAAAGCTGATTTAGAAAAGACATTGCATGAAACTTTTAAACCTATGGTTGATCCATTGAAGAAACTCGTAGAGGCAACTACTGATAAAAGTAACGCTACTACTGCTGAACAGCCAACGAAAAAGAAAAAGAAAATCGAGTTCGATAATGTTTTCAAGTCATGTAATGCGGTGCATTACAAGGCCTTTTCAGAGAGTGTTGCGCTATTTGCAACACCTCAGAAAAGGCCATCCCTGTCCCTTGCCGCCCCGTAACCAGCTGAAAATACGTAATATTAACGCGCCTAATGCGAAAATCATATTTTCCCTTACATGCCAACCACAACTCAATAAGCAAGAAAAACAGACGAGCTGTCGCGATCCGACGGATAAAAAAAAAAGAGAGCGCACGAGAGAGAGAACACATACACACACTCCTGACCACGTGTTGCCGGCGGGCAAGAAAAAAACAAGAAAACCTGACTGAAAAGTGCAGCGGAGATGCACGTAACGACACGTACTGACCCGTTACACTTCCAGACACTGACACTGACACCCGGAGCACGCTGACATTCCTGGGGCGAACAGAAAATCGCCGATGAAGCGGCAGCCGGCAATCAGCTGAGTCGGGCTGCTGCGCACCATCGACGACATCCTGAACGCCACACACACACTGAATACGAACTACTGCCGACACTCACACACAACACTCCGAAACCGCACACGACCGAAAAACGGAGCGCTCCAGGAGGCGCTACGACTACCGGCACCGAGACACGAGGTGCACGCGTTAGAGAGTAGGCGGCCATTTTAGAACGCTAAGCTAGATAGAGCGGCAGCGCGGTAGACTAAGCGGGAGTGCGAGCGAGATAGACTAATTAAGGGGAAGAGAGAGCGAGATAGATAGATTACTAAAGGCGCGCCTATAGTTGACTCAAAATTACGATTTATTTGTACGCGTATGCGAATTAATTGTAATTAAATGTAAGGCGATTTGAAACTTGTTTTAAATTTAGAACTGACTTAAATTAAATGTATTAATTATAATTGAACCGTATCTTACGGATTAAATAATGTATGTAATCTCGCAAACTCTTATATATACTTGAAAGCGATAAGCCGTGTATTTATTGAAATTAATAGCTAGCCGATGAAATTTGAAACTCGGACGAAATTTGTTGATGACGTCACGACCAATAGGCAAATCATTAGAATATTTGATTTCCGTCCTCATCAAAATTCCGACAAGAGTAGGGATGAATCTCTCTCTTAGATTAAATGCTGACCGACCTAGTGGGGGGTGAGAGAGGGTAAAAATTGATGCGTAATAGATAAGACGAGGGGCGCTGTTACCTTCTTAATTTATATATTGACCAATAACGACACACTCGGAGGGCGCTACCGATATCCGAATTTGCATATCGGCCAATAATAGTGTTTCTTCTCGGAAAGAGGAGAGAATGAGAGATCTTTGACCGCGGAGAACCGTTTCTCTTCCATTTTGCCACTGGATCTCGCCAAGGACAGTTCCGAGCGTAAGATAGTGAGAGCAACTTAGCACATTTCTTTTCTTTTTGAAGGATTTATCGCCACATTAATTCCAAGTAAGTGATTGAAGTGTGACTGACCTTCGCAAATAATTAGGGCGCCAGGATAGGAGTAGACCGTAATTCGCCGAGGCGCGTGGATCCGTCGCGGTCGCGATTGCGAGTTCTGACCGAAAAGCGTTGACCTTCCGCCATTTCAGTGCGCGATGTATGGCCTTACAAATAAATGAAGTAACTTGATATTGCGTTCCGGTAATTTCACCTAAATCCCGACATTTTCCCTCTGCCAATTATTTTCAGCCGCGGACGGGATATTATAAGTGAAATTTGAATTGTTTTTCTCTATTACGGTAACGAAACGTACGATTCGACGAAACCCGACCTGAGACAAAGGAGTGAGAGCTAGTCGACCGGATACCTTCTGTGATTTTGCTGGAAGCAGGACATTGAATAAAGGATTGATTTGAACGAGAATGTCAGGACAAACATCGTCGGAACTCTAGGTGATTTTTTTTTCAAGTTTCGAACCGTTTTGAAACTTTGAAACATCATCGCCCGCTC
Source organism: Phymastichus coffea (assembly GCF_024137745.1). Classification (NCBI taxonomy): domain Eukaryota; kingdom Metazoa; phylum Arthropoda; class Insecta; order Hymenoptera; family Eulophidae; genus Phymastichus; species Phymastichus coffea. The sequence continues at coordinate 887,170 of NW_026706824.1, read as the reverse complement.
TGCGCAGTCGCACGGCGGGCCATTCTACCGACGAATTCGCCGTTGACACGATTCTCCAACGATCACTGTAGGTAAGGGCGGTGACCTGACGCCCTGCTACCAAAGTTCGGAAAATCACGTCCAACGGAAATTGGTGTTGGCAATTTTAGCTGGTGAGGCCTACGCCCCCCGAAATCCCCCTTCACAGTCAGAAGTAGCAACTGACACTCCCTACAAATCTAGATATTTCAATAGTACTGCTAATGAATTAAATTCTACATTACAACCGCTTGATACTACATTTGAGTCTGCTATTTCTATTGATGATAATGATGATGATCATGATGAATCATCACTTGATACAACTGCTATAAATTTGAACAAAAGTAGTTCAAATGTAACTACAGAACAGAGGCAACAGCTATTGGATGATTCGATTATAGGAAACTATGTTCGACTATTGCATGAACCTCAGCATAAAAGTAATTTAGACAAGACATTTGGTGTTCGCTTACATGAAAATACACATGTCATAGGCAATTCTCCAATTTCCTTCCAAAACGATAACGTGACTGTGAATGATAAAGCATACAGCAAGACGCTTGGTTTAATGGAACTTCTCTTTCGTAAAGAACCTGATTCTAAATTAATCAGTTCATTGGATATTGAAATTTATATAAAAATTCTCGAAATCACTAACGCTCATCGAAAGAGATACGAAGCAAATGGAAAATATCGCAATAAGCATGTAAATAAATTCAAAAAGTATATTGGTCTAAATTTATCTTTGAGGAGTAGCGCTAAGAAGCGAAAATCAACTATTGATGGAAGAGGTCTTTTTCCTAACTATAAAATAGTTAGAAAAGGAACGTTATTTGATTATGTATATTGGAATGATCCAAACGAGCTCGTTGATCGATTGAGATTGCTTATTGCCGTACAAACCGCCGGTAATTCTAGTCATGTTAATGAAATTCATTCAATTATTGAAGAATTACGTGAAGCTGGCTATATATATTAAGAGAATCCTAAATATTACTCAGTAATAAAATGAGTGTTGATGTTTTTGGATGTATATTGAATAAAAAAAAGGAGGATAATCGAGGTCCTCCCGGTATAGGGTATAATATCACTGAAGACGGACAATACGCCGCGAATGACAAAAGAATTTGTTATATAGCCGATCCTCAAGAGAGTAACGATACTGTAAACTTACGAACGTTGCGAAAAAGTAGTGAAGCTAACGTTACTACGCTTACGAGTATGATAAATAATCTCTCAAAATCATTGGATACAATATGATTAGAATTAGTAAAGCATCGAGTAGTTATTACTCAGTTAGAAAAAGTTAATAATAGTAATCATAAAGAGAAAGAAAAAACTATTGGACCGTTTGACATTTTAAAAACAACTTCAAAAATAGTTTAAAATGAAACATCAAAGAGTGGTGGATGAGTTACATAAACCAGCACGTCGAAACTATCCCTGTAGAAAAGTTGATGTACGCGGAATAGATGAGACATGGCAAGCTGATCTTGTAGAGATGCAAGGCTACTCGAGAGAGAACAAAGGCTTTCGATATCTATTAACTGTCATTGATATATTTTCAAAGTACGCTTGGGCAGTTCCTGTGAAACAAAAAACTGGTGTAGATGTTGCTTATGCAATGAAGTCTATATTAAAAAAAGGACGCACTCCTAGAAATCTACATGTGGATTATGGCAAAGAATTCTTCAATTCAAATTTTCAAAGACTAATGACAAAGTATAAAATAAATCTATATTCAACCTATAGCAATCTTAAGGCAACTATTTATGAACTTTTCAATCGCACGCTAAAAAATGTCATGTGGAAAAAATTCAGTCTTCAAGGAAATAACAAATGGATCAACATTCTAGCTGATTCATTGAAATCTTATAATAATCGAAAACATTGTAGGATAGATATGAAGCCTAAAGACGTAACTAAAGAGAATGAAATGCAGGGGTTGAGACGATTTTCTTACGATCGACGTCTTTTCGTTAAGAGCCCTAAATTTCAAGTAAGCGATAAAGTTCGTGTGAGCAAGTTTAAACACGTTTTCGAAAAAGGATACACTCCTAACTGGTCTACTGAGATTTTTACTATTCAACGAGTTGCGAAGACAAAGCCTATCACTTATCATTTAAGAGATTATAAAGGCAATCCAATTGTTGGAGGTTTTTACGAGCAAGTACTACAGAAAGCTATGTATCCTGATGTATATCTCATTGAAAAAGTTTTAAGGAAACGTGGTAGTCAAGTATACGTTAAATGGTTGGGATTCGACAATCCGCACAATTCATGGATAGATAAGAATTTATACGTATAAAAGAATAAAGACGATTATGTAAAGTAACTTTTACTCAAATAAATATCATAATTATAATAAATAATTTTTGTTTTATTTTAATGGTAAGAGCCCCAACCTTCGCTCTCACCTGTGAGGTACTTCCATTTGAGTATCATCACTTGTGAGTCCATTAGAACAAGTCGAAACCTGCTTTAGTAGAAACACCTGTGACTCATTTACCTCTCCATAATATATTTTATAATAAATTTATTGTACATACTTTATTGAAATAAAGATACATTGATGTTACATTAAATAATAAATTGAAATCTACCAGCGCTATGATATTCAATCTGTAAACAATATTTTTGTACATGATCTGAAAGTAATATATAAAGATCATAATGTTTCATGATGGCTCTTGAAATTCGATCTGGTAAAATAAGTTGGAATTCACAATCGAGCTCGAGAATGATTCGATTCTTATCTTCTTCCTTAAAGTTTGTTACTAAATAACAATGATTTTCTTCAAGTTCATAATGATTTTTCTCCGGTAGTGGATCAAAGGGCTTCATAGCTATTTTATTTAACATTTCTAAGTCCATCTTGCTATCGAAGACTTGAGAATAGTGGAGAAGGATACTACTGGTGATGATTCTTCTAACAGAATGACGTTTTCCGAGCTCTTCTGTCTCTTAAGACCTTTACCCCACTACTACACTTTTTTCTAGCCGGCACGATTGCCTCCCTCCACTTGCTACTTCTTCCGCCTCCTCTTAGATTTTTAGTTTGTTAAGTGTATATACTGTACAATGATTTTTTAGTATAGGTTGAAGAATATGATTCATCATTATTATACGTTTTTGAAAAAAGTGCTCGCAATATTATACTACTTAGTTGCATAATACGACGTTGGAAGCGTTCTCAATCTCGTGCAAGCTTCTTCCACACTCCTTTCCTCGAGTCATTGTCTTCAATAAGAAGATGATGAATTTGAATATTATCTGAGAACCATACATACTTCGAAGCGCGAATGCTCTTCTTGTTTCTTCTAATAGACGCCATGATGAATCACAAGAGGATAGTCTTGCTATAGCTATTTCTTCTCACTGAATGATGGTAAAGCCAACTATGTATCCTTCTTATAAATATATTAGAACTCGAATGACTGCCCTCTATCGGAACTTAAGGTTAATTATAGGAATAGTGAGAGCCCCAACCTTCGCTCTCACCTGTGAGGTACTTCCTTTCGAATCATCGCTCATGAGTCACCTTTACATTGAGATAAAATTCATTGGAAAGGGCTACATTAAGAACTTTTTTTTTACCTCTCCACAAAAGGAAATAAGAGGATAGTAAAATAAAGGAAAAAAGACTATTTAATTAGATATATTTTTTTTTATTATTCATAGTGCAGCTATTTACATTAGTATTATAATACATTTAATTACTATTCGTTGAAAATACAATTATGTTTAAATTCGAAGTTTGAACCGACAATATGGTAAATAAATAACTCCTCCTTCTCACTAGTCTGATGTAGGTTTTTCAACATTTCTTCATCTTTTTCGAGTACTATGTTAACCCTTTTAGGCAGGAACACATCAAATTCGTCCTCAATTGTAATAACAACGCTAAATCCATATTTCGTTGTTAATGATCTAACTTTAGTACCTTGATATAATGTGTTCGATGTTAGTTGGGACATCGCCTTCCGAGGAAGGAAAGTCGTCCTGGAAATTTTATTTATTGTTAAGAAATACATTCTGTAAAATAAAAAATCAAAAAATTAATTATTTATTTATTTATTACTAAGTTATTAATAAACTAAAGTTATTTAAATATCTTACTTGTTTCAATAGTTAGTGGAAGATGTATTAGAGGTTGCGGTAAGACTGTTGCTTGAGTGAGAGCTGAGCAACTATTTCGAACAAGAGTGAGCCCTTAGTTTTATAAGTGGCATCCCCACTCTGAAAGGTCGGCGCTGTTGACTGATGGAGGAAATCCGGACGCCATTTGGTATCAATGGATGCACTATCAGTCTGGGCGCTCGACGATACCTTCGGTGCTGCTGCCGGAATAACTCCAGTTGGTTGTACTGGTAGCATCGCGGTCTCTTCATATACGACGTCCGGTGCGGATGATGGAGTCAAAAGCTCATTTTCGTCCACCTCCTCGATCAGCACGGATGACGAGCTCTCGCGAGCTCGTGCTCATGCCTATTCCTCCTCTTTCCTTGTTTCTTCAATGATGTGGAGGGCGGCGTATACTACTCCGTTGACGGTGGGGACCAAATCCAATCCTATGAGGGCAGCCGCCGCTTGTTAGACGTACTCCTGCGTAATCTTCATCCTGTAATATTTCTACATGTCAATTCCGGTGGCGGTTGCGATCACGACGCTCTCAGGATGCTCGATTATAATCCGCTGAGCAAAAACATAGATGATGGACATAGTGCACCATATGGCCAGCCTCGCGGCTGGCCAGGTCACCTTGTGCAAAAATTTTTTGTCAAAGCGGCGGGCAGTAATTGTCTTCATCAACAGAGAGTGGAGACTTCTCAAACAAACACTTTGTTGTTTTGGGAGAGGATGTCGTAAACTTCTCTTACCTATACGGACATAAGCAAATGCAAATGCTGAAGTACAAAATGCGTCACCGATTGCCCTCGACAAGCAACTAATGCTAGTCGACCCGAAGTGAATGCAATGTGTATTTGAACGAAGACTTGCAATCACATGTGCGGATGTGTGTACCTTCACGTGGTGGGGCTGAAAACGCTGATTCTGTAAAGAAATAGTAGGCAAAACACACAACGCTCGCCCCTAGGGCAAAAGGCCAATCGGCCAAATGAAAATAAACAACACGGACCATGACAGCACGTGGTGAGGTGCGGCCCGTAAACGCCCAAACATTCAATGCCGAGTCTACCACACCCCAAGAGCTCAAGTCAAGCCCAGAAAAGCCAAAATCCGGGAATCACTTGAGGGGAAATCTCTTGGGATTGTGGTTCCGCGCGCCCTCTTAGAGGACGGAAGACCGCTCCGGGAGCTAGTTGCAGAGGACCAATGGTCCCGGCAATCCGAATCTAATTCGGGTAGATAAGAAATTACTCCCTATCGACTAGCAATCGGTAGGTGCCACTATTGTGGGTAAAGAGTCGTGGCCGTGGTCATAGCAGCTACCCAAAGTTCTTTGCCTCGAGCTCCGGGAGTAAGGCCCGACACCCTTGTGTGAGAAAACACAATTTGAACGCTAATCTCGAACGCTAAAACACCTGATTTGAGCCTGGATCTCGGAAATTGATTTGAATGAGTGGCATGACTGGCACGAATATTGAAAACTGCCTGGGGAGTCGCCTTGTCGGCTAGGCGAGACCCCGCCCCTGACCGCTTGCTGTTAAAACTGTAAACAATACAAGTGTTGTCTAATAAATCAGATTTGTCTTTTCCTAAACGTATGAATTCTTGTAATGATTTTTGTAATAAAGGTATTGGAGTAATCTCATGTTTTCTTAACACAGAAAAACATTTTTTAAAGATGTTGCAATTATTTGAAATAGCGACTGTAGGTAGTTTTTGATTCATTAATTTTTTAGAATTATTCTTCCCTTTTTTATATTTGTTAATCCGTTTGTGTATGTGTTTTTTGATAAATTCAGATAGATAATTATTCTTTTTCAGGATATTAGTAACTATTTGTAAATTGCGTGAACGAAATTTTTTGTCAGCAAGTAAAAACACCCAGTCAACTAAATTTGAAACTATATTAACTTTTTGATGAATTGTATGTTTTGAGTTAAAATTTAAAATTCTGTCAGTTTGCGTTGTTTCTCTAAACCAATCAAATTTTAATTTATTTTTAATTATACCTATAGAGAGCGACGGCTACAACAGCCCCAGCGAACGCATCTCTTTAAGTGCCAGCCCGATTTGTCTCTCTTTTTTGTTGCTTGCGCACCTTCTCTCTCTCTCGCACCTACGGTGCGTCTAATCTTTCGTTTGTTCTTCACACACACACACACACACACACACACACACACAACACACACACACGCGCGCGCGCGCGCACACACACATACGCACACGCACACGCACACACACACACACACACATATATATATATATATATATATATATATATATATATATATATATATATATATATATATATCTATTATATTACAATTTTGTGCTTCATTTACTTGTGCCCGATCCTTCACACTCCTAGTGCTATTCTATTGCGTGGCCGTTTGTATATTCTGCGTTTTTAGCCGCGATGAATCGATTCACGACGCCTCCGCGGGCCCATCGGCAAAAAGGCGATCAAGCTATTACGCTGTAAATTTGAGCGTGCTGTTATTGCACAAATAGCGACTGCTCGAGCTTGGTGTTTAGGCGATATATGAAATTTGTAAGATTGATTTTGTGATTGTGAGTTCGTAAGTTGCGAAAATTGCAACGCTCATTCTCGGCTGTATAGGTTTCCGTTAAACTATAGCGCTAAGTTTAAGTGTGTTTATAGGCCGTGTTAAGTCTTTGTGTTGCGCATTCGCACCAAAGTCGTTCCTGTTGTTAGGCACGCTAAGCTGTTTTCGAAACAAAGAGGACAAACGTGTTCAGGCCTGTTGAAGATGGAATAGGTCGGGGAAGCTTGGACCTATTTGGTACCTGTTATGTTTACCGCGCGGTATCCCGTGTAATGCGATGCTGGTGACGAGATCGCCCAAGCATATGAAAGCAACAGAATCGCGGCCGCGGCCGGAAACTTTTAGGAGAAGAGTGATGAAAATTCCCGTGGTGTATAATCTGTACCCGAAATAATCTGTACCCGAAACTGCGCAGTTATACGAAGTCGAAAAAGATTGAAACGCTGAAAGACCTCCGCGTTTACGGGGAGAGATTCGAACGTAGACGGAACATTGATAACACAGGTCTGCAAGATTTTGTTATAGAAAAGCCATAGGTCATTTTCGAAGTAATTTTTGGCGTAGAAAACGAATCCGGAGTCCAAATTGCTCCATCACGTCAGGATTTTGAGATATCCTAACCTAAAAATGCGAAAATAGTGGTTTTTTGCTATTTTTGAGGCTATGTAGCACCGCGGCATTCTCATTAATCAGAAAAAAACCAACGACACCTTAAAGTATAAGTCTGACACTTTCAAATACCGTTGAGTTTGCTCAAATAGCTCATTTCTGCATCAAAATATTCCATCTTGAATTTTTCAAGTTTCATGAATTTAGTTGTTTACTTCGTTGGTAAACTCACATAGTTCTGGAGAAAAAGTGTTTGACTAATCGCCTTTCTTTTAAAAAATAAACAACTTAACCTCAGATAGGCTAACATGACTTAACCCTCAAGTATTTTATCCAAATACATCTTATGAACCCTCATAAACCACCCTAGCACATCAAACAGACTAGCCCATCTAACCCTGGGTACACCAACTACTTTTCTTTAAGCAAACCGAATTCTCCATCACTGATGGACTACCCTATTTGAAGCTTTATAGACTTCATTATCACATACCCTTAAAACCCTTGTAACTGCTATACTTATACTTCTATACTCAAATAGGTGAACCCACCTACCCTAGGTATTCCTAGGGTATTCCTAACAGAAATAACACGCAACTACGAACAACGAAAAGAATAAGCAATCTTCGCCTTCATTAAAGGCCTATGACAAGAGATCAAGCGCTATAAGTGATCCTTCACATTCTATAAGTCTACCATGCAAGCCGAAACGCTACACAAAGAGAAAACATCTGTTAGATCTTAAACAAATTAAACGAAACTCAATCCATAAAATAATCGATTCTTTCCACATCGCAAACCAACCTAACAATAATTTTAACACGTAATAATAACTATCACTGTTCCAATCACTGTTCCATCAACACATTAGTTTTTATTCATTTTATAAGATGACTGATGAACCCTAACTTCAGAACTGTCGCTGAAAGACTTAACTCCGAAGCTTGCTATTCCGCCACCCAGCTTAATAGAGTAATCCTCTGTGACGTCGACAGCGTCCTACAATATTGCTGTAAATGCTATTTACAATTCATCACTCACCCCTTCCTCATAATTGAGCCAGTAATTAATAGATACTTACTCGCTATTGAACAAGGACCTAAACTCAACTGTAACATCTGTAAAAATACATTATTTTACTCAACTAACAGTTCTAACTGCCAAAAATGTCTCAAAATAGTAACCAGCAACGCAGAAGTTTTGTAGAAGTACGACGTGATAGAAATATTCCGCTATTTCCGCTAAAATTTATCTGTGTTGAAATGATATACTTTATCAACAAAGAATATCAACAAACGTGTACAACATGCTATAATACATACATACCAACTCATGCACAATGCAAATACAGTCTGGTCATAATTAGAGTTATGTGCCCAATCAGACCTTCTGAAAACTTAAGATGCTCAAAATGCAAAAAACAAATCCAATACGATGTTAAAAATTTTGTTGATCCAATTCTAATCGTAAACATCACTCCACGATTAACCGGTATAGCCAATATCCTATCCAGTACTCATTACACAGGCCCACAAAAAAAACAAAAGTGTCTGTGCAATGGACTAGACCTATATATTCTTATATATTTTTCGACGCTGAATCCGAATTTCCAATAAAAAAGTAGGGTCCAGCTGCTTTTTTATGGGGTTTTGCTCGAAAAACCTCAAATTTTTAGTTTTTTCATGGTTTTTTTTAAATAAAAAAGAAATAAAGAAAAATTTTATTTTTTGACTTCGGAATCGAATTCTTTGGAAAAAAATACATCGAAAACCATGTTTTGAATTTTTTTTACAGAAATTTCAAACCACCATACGGCGATGAAAAGGCAGAAAATCACGAAAAGTGAAAATTTGCTTCAAATTTAATTAAAATGACACTAAAATTAAGTTTTACGATTGTAAATCGATTTATAAACATTGAAAATACTTTACTGGGGGTTTTTGAGGTCGCTGATCAATCGTTTTTAGCTTTTGTTAGCGTGATGAACTTGAACTTTGCAATCGTTACATACTCTCTGCAATTTGGATATTTGAATGAAACTATCTAAAGTTTATAACTTATATTGCTACTCAATAGCAGTACTATCAAAAACCTGCGGCCACGAAGACTTTGGCCACGATGACAACTGCCTTGAAAATGGGATGTGTAGAATGATTCGTCGGTCCAACTCTTCGTAGTAACGAAACCGGCGAAGGCCCGTTGTCTTGCAGGGGAGAGCTAAGATGTGAGAATGATGCCGTAGTGTGTCTGACGACGAGTTGACATTGTCCCCGTCAAAGTCAGAAAGCTCTTATACTTAGGCTTGAGGAGGTATGAGAGTTATCACCCCCAGGACGGCTGACTCACCTGCGATCGGGACAGGATTCTTAGCGTGTGGGTTTTAGATATAATTTATGGTACATCACAATTCCTCATATTCATTTAACTCCGCTGAAACTTCTGGTATCAGATGCAATCATGAATGCACTGGTAATCCTGATAATTTTTGTTATGTATGTGCAAAATTTGTTGGGTCGAAAAACAAAAGAAAAATAACAGAAACAATAAATGATTTGTATAAAGTATGTTTTGACATTGAGATTTCACAGCAAGAGAAAAGCTGGGTACCACAATTTGTCTGTAACTCGTGGAATATAATGATGAGTCGAGTTACTAAAAATCAGGACAAGACGTCCCTGAAATTCATTGCATCAACAAAATGGAAAGAACCAGAAAATGAAAACGATTGCTATTTTTGTACAACAAAAGTAGGGGGTATAGCTTATATAAAGAAAAAAGAAGTACATTATTCTAGTCCTAGAACTGTTGAGTTTCCAGAAAAAATCTTTATTGAAGGTTTAGAAAATGAAGAATCACGAAATAGTTTTACAACAGGTTTAGATTCTCTGCATGTGAACGATCATTCGACAAATCAGATTAATGTGAAAGAAACTGAACCAAGCGATAACCCATCCTCCGAAGATCTAAGCGAATCCGACGAAAGTGAAAACATCTCTCTTCAGATGATGATGAAGAATATGTACCCAAAGGTGTGGAGAATTCTGTGAAAAAATATGATCAAAAGAGTCTGAATGATTTATTATAAAGGCTGGCCTATCTAAAGAGCAATCTGAATTGGTGGCTTCAGACTTTAAAAAGCGAAATATGCTGACAAAGGGAACTAAAGTAAGTGAATATCATGACCGAGAGAAAACCTTTCGAAAATATTTTAAAGAAGATTCAGAGCTAGTTTACGGCATCAACGTAAAAGGACTTATTGACGAATTAAAACCAGGTATATACAAACCTAAGGATTGGCGCCTGTTCATTGATTCGTCCCAGAGGAGCCTTAAAGCAGTCCTTCTTCATAACACAAATAAGTACGCTCCTTTGCCATTAGCGCATTAAACTGTGTTTAAAGAAGAGTATTCAAACATTGAATTGGTTTTGTCAAAAATAAAATACGAGGAACACAAATGGCAAATATGTGGTGACTTAAAAATTTTATCAATAATACTAGGACAATAATCTGGATTTACAAAATATCCTTGTTATTTGTATATGTTTGATAGTAGAGGTAGGGAAAACCACTACACAAAGAAAATTTGGCCACTAAGAGAGTCATTTGAACCTGGAAAACAAAATATTGTAAAAGAGCCACTTGTGAATTCATCCAAAATTTTGATACCACCTCTTCACATAGAGCTTGGTTTAATTAACCAATTTGTCAAGGCATTAGACCAAGATGGGAAATGCTACGAATATTTGAGCCAAGTATTTCACCGCAAAACAGATGGTAAACTAAGCGCAGGTATTTTTGATGGACCTGAAATTCGGTCTCTATTTAGAGATGAAAACTTTGAAAGAACTATGAAAGATGATGAGAAAGCAGCATGGTCTAGTTTTAAATATGTATCAACAAAATTTTTGGGTAGCACTAAAGACGTAAATTACAAAACTATTGTAAAAAAAATGGTACGCAACTTTGAAAAACTGGGTTGCCTTGTGAACTTGAAGCTTCATTTCCTCGATTCATATATTGATCAATTTCCTGAGAACAACGGGGACTTTAGTGAAGAGCAAGGAGAAAGGTTTCACCAAGACTTGAAGGAATTTGAACGCAAATTTCAAGGACGATGGGGTATAAATATGTTGGCAGATTACTATTGGATGATGAAGAGAGAAAAATCTTCAAAAAGAGGTCAAGCGTGTCAGAAATCCTTTACGCAGGTCATTTGACAAGAAACGTGTGCGTAAGCGTAAAACACTTTAAAACTTTAATTAAAACGTTTTTTTGGAAGACAAAAATAAAATAGATATTGCCAATATCTAGTATCCAACATCTCACTATCGAAGTTGCGAAGTATTAGCGAAAATTGTACAAACTCAATTGATTAACCCATTAAAACTCTAAGGCACTTCTTAAAAGAAGCTAAAAATATTATAATGGAATTCATGAATATCGCTATACATAAGTTCTAAGTCTTACTTTATGATCAAGAGTCGATAAAAGTTCTAGTTCTGTGATTCATGTAGTGGAAAACCTCCAGAACAGTATCCGAAACATCGATTTTTTTAAAAAACGATTAATTTATCACGTTTATTGTCTACTTACGCCGACTAGGAGTTATTTTTTGAAAAAAATGACTTCAAATTAGTGATCAACGACCTCAAAAACCCCCAGTAAAGTATTTTCAATATTTATAAATCGGTTTACAATCGTAAAACTTGATTTTAGTGTCATTTTAATTAAATTTGAAGCAAATTTTCACTTTTCGTGATTTTCTGCCTTTTCATCGTCGTATGGTCGGTTAAAATTTCTGTAAAAAAAAATTCGAAACATGGTTTTGGATGTATTTTTTCCCGTAGAATTCGATTCTGAAGTCAAAAAAATAAAATTTTTCTTTATTTCTTTTTTATTTAAAAGAAACCATGAAAAAACCATAAAAAATGAGGTTTTTCGAGCAAAACCCCATAAAAAAGCAGCTGTACCATACTTTTTTATTGAAAATTCGGATTCAGCGTCGAAAAACACATAAGAATATATAGGTCTAGTCCATTGCACAGACATTTTTGTTTTTTTTGTGGGCCTGTGATTATCTAACCGAACCAATCCTACCAGTCTTCAGATATATAAACCTTGTATTACTAGTGATCACTGCAATCGTAACTGCTACAATTACTAGCTGTTTCTTCTGTATTTAAAGTTTATGACTTCGCTCTCTTCTTCTCTCTACTTCTCTTGCTTCTAGCTTCTATTAGTAAGATTTCTGTGTTCAGTCTATGTTTAACTCTCGCAGTGGCAAGTTATACATTTTAGTATCAAATGAATTCTCTAGAAATCAAATGAATTCTGAATGTGCAATGGCTATTAAAAGAGCCAAAAGCAAAAGCTTGCGAGATTTTTGCACTATTGAAAGCAAAAAGAATGCTTGGCTGTATCCGTACAAACGAGCATCTCATAAAGTAAAAATCTCAAAAGTGATGTATACGGTTAACTGTAATGGTTCAGTAACAAAATACTGGAAAGAAACAAGCATGGCCCTACTAGAAGGACTAATGCCTGATGACGACCCAAACTGCTAAAATGAAGTACATGTGGAGATTCGCAGATATATGCGGGAGGTTCCAGCAACCGGTGACGCAACGCCTTTTCAAATAAGGGAAGTTGAAATGGCCTTTAAAGCGAACAAGGCAGGGAAATCATGAGGCAAAGATAGAATAGAGTCAGAAATGCATGTTAATGCAAAACCATTGCACCAGGAACTGACGCGACTATCCAACGCCTGCTTAAAATGCGGAGTGTTCCCCAGAAGATGGAAAAGTGGAATGCTAATCACGTTGCTCAAAGGGTTGAGAAACCTGAGAACGAGATTAAATCATATAGACCCGTATGTCTACTCCCCATAGCTGAGAAGACACTCGAGAGGCTTATGATTCAAAAAATGTCCAATATTCTAAATAGCTCGGATTGGTCTTCGGAGGATCAATTTGGCTTTGAAGCGAATAGATCCACAGAGGATGCCATTAGAAGACTATACGAAATAGTAGAAGAGGCAGAATCTGATCCGTCGATCAAGTATGTAAGCGCCTATTCCACTAGACGTCTCAGGAGCATTAGATGCCTTATGGTGGTCAAGCCTGCTCTCCTAATTGAAAGAAAGAAATTGCCCGAAGAACATCTACGAGCTCCTCCTGAGTTACTTTAGTGACCGAGAGGTAGACATATATGTTCATATCGAAGAAACACTAAAAACAGTAACGAAGGGGTGCCCTCAAGAATCAGTCTTTGGACCGATCGGTTGGAATGTTGTCTTTGACAAACCACTTCGGGCAATTAGGGATGAAGGATATGAAGTACTAGCCTATGCAGACAATGTACTTCCCATCATTAAGGCGACGACACGCATTGATTTTGAAAGACAAGCTCAAGAAGTCAGTGATAAAATGACGAATTGGTGCAAGTCCGACAAAATGAAATTGGCAGTGCAAAAGTCAGCACTAATATGGCTGAAAGGCAAACTAAGCGAGAATAGTAGCCCTACGGTCAAAATTGGGAAAGAAAACATTAGAACGCACAAAACAGTCAAGTACCTAGGAATCACGATTTCAAAGGGCTTCCGATTGGAAGAACACATTCGAAACGTGGTTCAAGACTACAGCAACACCTACTTCGAGCTGAGTAAAATAGCAAAAGCGAACTGGGTCTTAAAATTCAATTCAATGAAAAAGATATACAATGGTTTCCTGCTATCGAATGTTACAAATACGCCGCTACGGGCTGGTGGCAAAGAATAAACATCAAGCAACAATCTGCCTTAGAAAGATTGCAGCAATTAGTTCTTTGCAAAACACTAAAGGCCTACAAATCGATCTCTCACGAAGCAGCGCATATGCTTGCAGCTACCCGACCAATAGCTCTCGAGCTCGACGGGAGAGTTGCGAAGTGCTGCGTCTGGAAAGGGAAATCGATAACACTTGCACGGCATCCGAATAGAATTGGAAGAACTTCGATCCGGCAGACTAAAAATCTCGCAAGCCACACAACTCATCAACGATGAAATTGAAAGAGTATGGCAGGGAGATGGCAGTCAGTCACAAATGGCAGGAGAACGTACTGCTATTTCCCAGTAATCAAAGACGTTAAAGAAGAGATGGCTAAATCCCAATCACTATACAGTACAGTTTATAACTGGACATTTAAGTCATACCTCCATAAAAGAGGATTATGCGAATACTAACTGTGTAGTTGTGGAGAAATAGAAAGTGAAAGCCATATTCTCTTTGACTGCGAAGAATTAAGGGTACTATGAAAGCCATTAATAGAGGCTGTTAAAGAGGAGGGCCATACATGGCCTTACCCTGAAACGGCCCTAGTATCTAGCAGGAAAATCTACAAAGTCTTTGAAGACTTTGCTAGAAAAGTCATAAAGCCCAGAGAAGGAGCACCTATAAAGAAGAGACAGCGCAGAAAAGTAGTTACTAACTACAGTAGAAAGACGCCGCTTCTTACAAGGTCTCTAACCAGAGGACAAAACTCGCACAATGACTAAACTAATTTTTGAATTTTGAATAGCTAAATAAAGCTTGAATTTTTGAAAGATAATTTTTGTACATTGAACTTTAGAATGAGATTCTGAAGTTGAATAATTCGAACGCTAATTAGAACACCCTATTTAGCTTAATTTCGGAACTTGATTCGAATGAATGGCATGACTGGTTCGAATACTGAAAACTGCCTGGGGAGTCGCCTTGTCGGCTTGGCGAGACCCCGCCCCTGACCCACAGTCAATAGATATTGAACGAAAGAGCAGAGATCAGTATTAGCGAGTCATAAAAGCCTTTCTATAGAAAGCGAAATCCGAAATTGAGGCGAAAATCAGGAAACAACTTTTCGAATGATAGATATCCACCAGCGTGAGCAGGGATGACCGAAACGCAATGGGAAGACGTGCCCTGGTACGTCAAAGCGAGGGACCTGGGAGTCGTGGGAGCAATCGCTTAATACTGGTACGCAGGGTGGGATGTTTGAGAATGAGCCTAGGAGGGGAGGCTTAGCTGATTGATTGTCTTAGGAATTTCCTCTGACTGTCCTAGCTGGATCTTTCTTCTGACATTCTAATTTGGGTTAGCCTCTGCGGGGTAGTGGTACCTGGTCAGTAAATCTTGTAAGATTTGTATGCTGCGCGCTTCCGACGCGGTAGACGTCGGGACAACTATAGTCCTGTCGCGCCCAAACCGAGGGTCAAGCCTTTAGTTCCGCTCTCCTTCAGCGTCGAACCTTGAAAAGATCGGTACTCCTTTCGAGGAGGTCGCTGTCTGCGATTAACAAGGCTCTGACTCCCTGTGAGCGTCAGGGATGTCGTAGCAAACTTGACTTCCGGATCTCCAAAGTATTTTCGAAAGCGAAGGAGTGAAAGACAGTGGGCTATGTCTACTTTCGGCGCCCAGAGAAAGGGGTGGTAATGTTTGATTACGCTGTGCTTTCCTCAAAACGGAAATGTGTGAAAGCGCATACCCTAACTAACTAACTAACTCCGTCTTAACGAAGAAGTTACCATTTTTTTCTTAGTGTGCAGAGTACGTTGTCGGACGAAATAGGACGCTTCATTGCGAACTAAATATAAATGTAAGCAAATAGAAAGCTAGCCATCTCTGCATCGACATCTTATAGCAGGGGCAGGGCACCTTCATTTTTCTCTTTTTTATTACTTATACTATTTACTTATATGTCTCTTTTCGTGCTCAGACGCATCTCTTCGCCAATGGTCATTTCTTCGTACTAAATCATACCATGTAGACTGTGTACTTTTTTTAATCTCTTTCTTAACGTATTTTCTAAATGTCTTTCTGTGCTCAGATGAATCTCCTCGTAAATGACTATTTTTTCGCACTAAATCACTGGGTAAACTATTTTTTAGCTGTAATCTCTTTTCTAATGTATTTTCTAAGGTATACTATGTATTTTCTAATTAGCGCTTCTATTGTTAATAAAGAGTATAAGTACGAATAACCCTCGTAGAACGACAGTTCAGTCTAGAACAAACTTGTTCCGTGCAGATATTTCTCAGGAGCTCTATATAACACGCTCAATATCTAACTTGTTCGCTTCATTTGGACGTCCGGATTCTAAGAATTACCCTCGCGCATATTCTTATCTCGACTATGGCTAGCATTGCACGTGAAAGATTATAAAAAGTATACATTTAGTTTAATAGATGACAACATATATAGAAAATGAAAATTAAATAAACATTCTTAATCAAAATGCCTCGCCTATCTGCAATTGAATCTGATAAAATTATTGCCTTGCTTGATTACCACGTTAATTCAACTTGAGAGGTTGTTCTCTCTTAGGAGGAAAGAGCAACACGTCAGAGTCAGACAACGCGAGATCATCACGGGGATTGACTTCGATGAGGGAAGGGGGTTTCCCCCGAGGTTACCCGTAGTGCACACGGACGCCTTGCCGTACGGACCGAGGGTGCCACCGAGGGGTAGCGGAGGAGGGACAAATACTAGGTTTTATGGAAGGACGGCCATACTCGATACCTAACCAGGGCGGCGAGGGAGGCCCGTCTGAGGAAGTTGTGTTAGGTAGGATATGACAGAGGAGTCAGGAAATGAGGAAATGTCTCGAATACACCTGATCACCGGTCGCGAACCATGTGCTGGCAGTGGGCGTCGGTATCCGAGTCCTTGCGTTGGGCTTCCTGTCGTTGTGCCTTTATTCTTTGTACATTGATTACTTATTAGATATACATGACTACTTCTCTAGCGCGACAGTGGCAAGAGGGGTCTTAGACAAGTGCGACACAGGCGCGCAGTCATCAGTCAGTGGGGACGAGAACTAAATTAAATATATCTGTTTGCTAGAAGTTCGATGCGAGGTTGAGTTGTCACAAGCTTGAGCGTTTGCTGGAGGATCCGTTATGGTACAGGGTGGAATATCAATGAACCATCGATCATATCTAGTGATTCTTCTACTCCCTGGACTAACAGGAGATCGTTACATGAACAAAGTTTTGCGTCCTTACGTAATTCGAATGCTTTTGCAATTGGACCGTAATTTAATCTGGATGCAGAATAATGCAGGCCCACATACTGTAAAAAGAAATCGTACTAACTTAGGAAACAATAACATAGAGATATTGTCTCATCCATCTCATAGCCCTGACCTACAGAGCATATATGGGACATGATGGATAGGTGATTACGTAATTCCAAATCAAATTTAGCACGAGATACCCTAAGATTCTATCAGACCATGAGTTTATATCCGAGAAGGTTGTCTGTCGCCAAGGTGGCAATATATGATATTAAATGCCTAAGGAACATGAGGTTTGGAGTCAGGAAATCCTGCGGAAGTGAGGAGCCACGAGGTCCCTAATTTGAGAAATGGTTCACACAATCGGCTCATCTCAAGACCTAAATGATGCATATATTTGATCAACAACCACCTTGTGGTAAGCATCGGAGAATGCTAATGTTAGCGATATTTATGAAAAATACAGGATTATCTTAAAAATGGTATGTCTCGGTAACAAACAATCGTAAAGTATCGTTTTCTTTTTTGAATCACTTGTTAAAGAGTGAACTTTGCGATGCAGTATGTATTTTTTAAAAATAAATTGGAGTAGTCTAGGTAATCATCCAAACTATCAAGTAATTAAAAAATTCATAGTTATTGGATCTGTGATTAAGACATAGAAATATGGCATTAATTCGCATATATTTCGCATATTCTTTGTAATAAATAAAAGTCAACTCAATACGATCAAAATTGACGCAGTTACAGGCATTTAAAAAATGGTAATTTATCGATCAAAAATTTTGTTAGGATAATTTTGTTGAGTAGTGTAGCTTTATATTTCATCAAGCATTTATTTCAATTTTCTTTCTGTATGAATTGTTTGTCTAAGCTCTATTGCAGTAAGACGAGATATCAGCATTGCTTTGCCGTTTAGTAACTTGCACCATCTAGTGGATCATTGGTATTACCGTAATTCTAATTTGATAAATTTGTTGTTCTGTTCCTTTAATTTACTAATGGTGCGTGCAAATATAATGCCGAATTTGTCGTTATTAGTTGAGTTTGAGGTACAAGCGTAATATATGTGTGTACCTTTGTTTGTGCCGTTGAAAAACTTATTAAATTCGCGATGGAATTTAATAATTTCATCGGTGCGTTATTGTGTGCATTTTCGTGGGAATTTCTTTTATCTGTGGCCAAAGTATCTGCCATGTTTGTCACAGACATATCGATAATTTTATGTGTACGCGTTGGCGAGATGATTACTAAAGGCGTTTCGTCGTAAGTACGCTTAGTATCTGCAATTTCAGTTCGTAATGCAGCTAGAAAATTCTGTCTTATATCACTAAGTAATGTGTCCGATAACAAAAATGTTTAACATAAATCATTGTGTTACCGTTTTGTATTTTGATCATCCTCGTGTTGAGTCTGTACAACATTTTCCACTGTGTAGTGTTATTAATGCCGCCTTCGGTGCGAAACTCTAGTTGCATCGAAACATTATTTAACGTGTCATTTTTAATCTAGTTTGTTATTCTTTCATTAATGGTTAGTTGGAAAATTTCTAATTTTGAAATGCTGTGTTCTTCTATTATTTATTTTAATAGATAAAGCAGCCGAAAATGTAAATAACTATGAATAATGTAACACGTTCGTTTCTTTTACCTGATTTCGCGATTCGCGCATCACATAAACAGCCCAAATAACGTCGCAGCACTAATTATTTATAAAGGGGATGGTATGGAAGGCGCATTGGCTTCGCCGCAAAAGGCATCGATGGACTTTCGTCGACAAATAGTCCGAATGCTGCAATTAAGAGACAGGCGGAGAGACAGGAATTATCGAGAATCATTTGTCTATTAACAGTTTTTATTCACTATCTAATCACAATGTCCGATGCAACTTTACGCATCGAAGATAAAGGCCGAGCGAGTTCGTCTCCTTGCAAGTAAACGCAACGGAGACAAAGCATCGCTTCACACGCACTTATCCGACCGTCCGGCAGATGCGGTGCGATTAAAGCGCACACGCACCTACTTATCCACGTCCTGAAGATTTCTTCGAGAGAGAGAAAAGCGAGAGGCGCACCCAAAATATAAAAGAGCACCTGACCTGAGAAAGGGGCGTTGTTGGAAACCCTGCGAGCGGCTACTGCTGATGTAGCTCTGCCACTCGTCGACGTCATCCCTACTGCTACTGCGCGTCCTCTCGACTTCCTCAGGAAATATCTGGGGCGGGCTGGTAGCTTTCCTCAGTCTCCTTGCTGCTTCCCGTTGCCAAAGAGACGGTCGACACTTGTTGGAGATCACTTTCTCTGTTTTCTTTCACTCGCTATTGTTCGTGACGCTGATCCGGTGAGTCGCACTCTCCTGTTTCTCACAGCATTCACGCCCCTTCTCTCAGTACTCATCATTGGCCAAGCGCCGCCGGCTACGTACATACGTGCGAGTCATGCCGGCGAAACTATCTCTCTCTCTCTCTCTCTCTCTCTCTCTCTCTCTCTCTCTTTCTCTCCTCTTCGCTCCCACAGCTCCATACATCGATGCTGAGCAGGAACTAAACCTGAAACAAAGCCACATCGTGTATCAATACTTGGTCATCCCAGCCGTTGAACGCTGTTTTCGACAGTGGTTTGTTTCTGAGGGAAAATGCGCGCGTGGGGAAAGACGGGCTTGTCTGTCAACCGCGTACCTTTAATAAATATTGCAGTCTTTTCTCTGTGGTGGATCATTAGATAGACACAAACGCATGCGCATCTTCGCTCGTCATAGTAATCCGCAGTTATGAACATAGAGGCGGCTTTGAGTGGAAAACCCAACCCAGGTAGAAAAGTTAAACGCGTCACCGAGGGTCGGATATTAAAAATGGGAAAAATGGACTTTCGGAACCACGTGCCTGACAGATGTCCGCCAGACAGTACCGAAATCATTTTGCACGAGAGATCATCATTATCTAATTGTTTTACTGTTCAAGCTGTTTTAAAATCTTGAGCATGTTCGTATCGAATGAATGGATGCTGCTGTCACTGTCATCACTTAAACCGAAGGAAAGGCAGAACGCACAGCTGAGTAAAAATCAGTACCAGGAAAGAGGCATTGGATCAGGATGTTCAAAAAAATTGTAGGAGCCACCGATGCCGAGGGCGTCACTGTGACAACCGTAATGGTAATGGACGATGCCAACAAAGAATTTGACTCCACGGGAAACATAACTAAAAGAGCTGAGTCACTACTTGGTCACACGTTAAGCTGCATATAGTAGAGGCGGTACCTCAGCTCCATCTTACTTTCTGCGGTGTCCAAATGGAGGTCTTCCAAAGCTATAAAAATTTTCGAGGCATTGAGGTGATTCCCCCAGTCTATCAGAACTCCTTGATCCATCTCATAGGTCAAAATGGTCAAGAGCTTCTTGGTGATGGCCAAGTGAGACAGATAGCCTCGGTGCAAGGCATAATAGCCGGACTCTCTTCCAGATAGGTGAGGATTCAGAACCGTAAGGTTCTTTTAAATCCTATCAAATAGGATAAAAAAGCCAGATTTGCCTTACGGAGGACGGCACATGCTCATTTAATAAGGCGGACGACATAGCCACCACGTGTGGTGGGGTACTTACAGTCACCGATAAAACCTTAGGGACTAAAGAAGCCATGGCTGTTTCAAAAGTGACTATTCAGCTATCATTAACGTGTTATTTGTGATATTTAACGTGGCCGGGGTACTCCACTTCATATTGCTCCATAGCACTTGTAGGTCCGGCGTCTGTAAATTGTCGTTTGTCGAGGATGATTCAATAGACGGATAGGGTTGACCGTGGGGAGCGGTTGCTACTTCCAATCGCAAAAATCCCTGCGAAAAGATTATACTATTACTTGCAGTGACAAGAGAAATAAATGTTATTGTTAAATTTTGATATAGACAAGAGAAAAAGAAAAAGAAAGCAGAAGAAAGAAAAATGGCTTATTATGATCTGTACTTATAATGGAAATGCAATCCCTATCTTATTGTTTAAAGAACAGACACTTATGAAAGTTAATTATAATTTTTAAAAGCATGAAGAAATTGTTTTTCTCTATTTTCGTGTATCCAGTTGCTAAGAGGCAGTGGTCGATTTTCGACACGATGTTGAATATTTTACATTTCATATGTCACTAAAGTAATTTATGTTATAAACTAAATTAATGAAATTTGAATATATAAGGCAAAGTAATATATTATAATTTATAACCTCATTTGACCACCTAACTTATTTGTATTACTATCGCTTTTTTCATGTAAAGCAAGTTTTGCTAAATTTGTAGATTCGATTTTGTAGGTACGACATTTCAAATACAAAAATTTCAAAAAAGTGACACTGTACTGCTTTATGCAATAAATTTTTTTTCATTATATCAGTTCTAGAATAAATCTACCGATATGGCAAGTGAGTATATATTTACTTGGAAACTAAAAAAGCAAGCACTATTTTGTTGTAACATTGATGTATTAATATTGATTAATTGATTTTAGGAGTGGAACTACAAGTTTTAAATACAAATGAAGTAGATAAAGGATTGGGGGAAATATATTTTGTTTGTAATTTGCCATTTGTAGCAATTGAATCTCCGTTATTCAAAAAATGTCTAACTACGTTGAATAAAAATTATCAGCCGCCTTCAGCTAAAACGCTTGCCAACAAAATTTTAAATAGAACATTAAATGACTATGAGAATTCAATCAGCAAAGTTGATGTAAAAGATGCTGTACTCCAAATCGATGGTTGGAAAAATTTGTCTTCCAAAGGAAAGTATGTTGTTGCACTGCTGAGAATGAACAATGGAAGGCCTGTTTTTTTAGACGTATGGAACTTTACGGAGGTCAGTGAAATTGGATTAGCTTTGAGACAAGTAGTAAATCAGTGTCATGTCAGATCGAAAACACGGTTCAATATAGAAATTTGTGCTATGATAATAGACAATGTATCAAACATGATGCTTATGGACAGAGAGGTAGACATTTGGCATTCGAACTGCAGCAGCCACAGTGAGAATATACTTTGCAAGTTAATGGCAGAACCGGCAGAAAGATAATTTGTGAACAAATTTAACAGTGTTCTAAGAGAATTTAAATCACCTGTATTAGAATCCAAAATAGTTAGACTTTGGGGTAAGCGGATGATTTTAATATCCAATATGCGATGGTGCATTTATCGAGACATATATCGTCTATATCTAGAAAATCTCATTTATATGCGGCAAATCGCTGTTGAAAATTTTGATGAAATAAACCACGTAAAATGGGAAATCCGTAATTTGTTTCTTGATTTAGCATTTGAAGCTGAGCTTCAAAATAATATTTTGAATCTATATCCCAGTTGTGCATTAATCAATACTTGCCAAAGAAAAGACTGCTTTTTAGCAGACGCAACCGAAAAATGGCTTAGCCTAGAAATTTCTGCACTTAAAGATCGCTATGATATTTTTATAGCAAATCGAGATTATGAAGCCATTAATATTTATGAACTAGTTGCTAATTACTTACATCCTATTTATCAAGGAAGAAAACTAATTAGAAATGAAGTGTACACAGATAAGATTCTTGAATTCTTTCGTATCAATTTATCAGCATGTAATGAAGGCTCGTTTGTTACTATTATTTAGAGGTGGGCAAGTGAGGCGCACTTGCTCATAGCAATTTAGGCGGGAAGGGGGGAGAGGCAAATCAACAAAAGGTTAATAACTTTATACACACAAACAACATTCGCATTTAAACAAATATAATTTCATTAAGCCAAAGTTAAATTACACTTAAACTTCGCAAATACCGCACATAAACAAACCGCATTACACACTTTTTAATCGACTAAGACAACGACGTCCTTAAAAACTATTACAAAGAAGAAACAAATTAACCATCTACTCGCGCTTACAAATCTCTAGAAAACATAACGCGCGTCGCTCGGCAGATGACCGCCATGACGACGAACCGACTTAAGCTAGTTGGCTAAAAGAGAAAGTCGTCCGGCGAGGGATCGCTTGCATGATTCTCTTTGCGCGATTTCTGCCCTACTGGCATGTGCACGCCTTGCTACCCACCTAATGTTAAAATTCGCGTACAGTGCCGTCGATGAAGAGAGAGAGAAAGAGAGAGAGATTAAATTGAAAACTAGACCTTGGTTCTGGAGCGGGAGTCCTGGCTGCGCCCTGCGCACGGTGTTGCAGGTCGTCACTGAGCAATTCCTGTCGGCTTCCTGTCGGCCCTCGGCTGAACTTCTTCGCCGCTGGCCGTCCGCCGTCCTGCTCTGGACGACTCCAAAAACCTTCTGAGTCTCTCCTCGACATACTAGCGTCTGTGTCGCTCGTTTTTTTTCTCGCGACCTACAGCTTCTTTGCCGATCTTTTCTCTCCCCACTTGACCTACTTATTAGGCGGTGCGCGATCAACGCGCTAATTGGTTCTAAACGCGCGCCTGCCTAATATTGCGTAGGGCACGCACGCCCCCGACTATTTCTCTCTCTCTCTCTAACATCTCTATACTCTCTCTGTCGCCAGTGCAGCCGCTTCGGGCCTGCTCGGCCCCGCTCGGCAATCTCCGTGAGTTGAAACAGAGACCATGCATTAGACGCATTCTTAAATGCGCCTAACGCTGGTCACCGCGCCTTGCCGAGAGAGAGAACTTAGGAAAATTCCGACGAGAAAAGGCGCATCGCTTGCTCTCGTCAGAAGCAGAATGGCTTGAACAATTGGACCATTACTAGAGTAGAATTGTAATATGCACCAATTTATTCTTGTAGAATTACACATCTTCTGTCATATTTCGGGAAATGACAGTGTATTTCTACCCGAAGCTTAGTCATTAGCTATAGAATTGAATAATATAAGTGTATCTTCCGTACAATTAGAACGCTTATTTTCGCAATGGGCTCATGTTCACTCCTTCAAAAGAAATCGTTTAAGAGAAGGTAGATCAGCTAAATTGGTAACGTTATATTATAAATTGAAGCTATAAAATCGAAATGTATGAAGGCTATTATACTATCAAGAGGCCAATGAATATAACGGTTTTATTTATTCGGACGATCAAGAATACTAAAAATTGATTTGGAGATATATTTTATTGTTCTTGTCTTGAAATATTCATGGATCGATCTTAAATATTTGTACAATTCAATAGATGATTTATAGATAACGTACATTATAAATATTTTTATTTTTGTTATAAGATTTTTAATATTTACATTTTAAAGTAATACATGTAAAAAATACTGAATTTTTTTTAATTTTACATAAAATTTTATAACATCATAATGTTAATAAAATTGATAAATGCTTTCATATACGTAACGCAATATACTATTCTTGTCAATAAATAGAATAAATTTCATTTGAAATGAAATTAAGCAATAATTAAATAACTTTGAGTCTTCCACCGCACGGCATTAAGTTTTAGCAAATAAAATAAATCTAATATTTGTAATGCGGTACATTACAAGGCTATGCCTAAGAATGTTGCATTATTTGCAACACCTCAGGAAAGCCATCCCCATCCTTTGCCGCCCCGTAATCAGCCAGATAATTATATATGAAAAATGGAGCCCACGACGAGGAAAAAGAGAGTGCACGCACAAATACCCTCCCGACCACGTGTTACCGGCTGGAAAGAAAAACTCCAAAACGTGACTGAGAAGTGCCGTGGAAATGCATGATAGCGATATATGCAGATTCGTTACACTTCCAGACAGTGACATAAACATTTTGGAGATGCTGGCAGACCTGAGGCAACCAGAAAATTATCGATGAAGCGGCAGTAGGCAATCAGCTGTGTCAGGCTGCTGCGCACGATCGGTGACATCCTGAACGCCACACACACTGACACTGCTGCCGATCACTGACAACTCCCGGAGACACACATACACAACACCTGGGCACACACTTATATCACACAACTGAAGGGGAGCGCTCCAGGAGGTGTTTTCGAGACCGGCAACAGAGCACGAGGTTGACTCGCGGTAGCGAAGGCGGCCATCTTGAAGAGCGGTACAGACTAAACGAGCGCGAGCGAGACAGACTGGATGAGAGCGAGCGA
The DNA here is from genome assembly GCF_024137745.1 of Phymastichus coffea. Classification (NCBI taxonomy): domain Eukaryota; kingdom Metazoa; phylum Arthropoda; class Insecta; order Hymenoptera; family Eulophidae; genus Phymastichus; species Phymastichus coffea. The sequence goes on along the minus strand of NW_026706824.1, from coordinate 861,770 downwards.
GACAGACTAAACAAGAGCGAGCGAGACAGACTAATCAAGAGCGAGCGAGACAGACTAAACAAGAGCTAGCGAGACAGAGTAAGCGAGAGCGAGCGAGACAGATCATATGAAGCGAGCGAACTAGAATAAATACTATACAGATTTAAATGTAAATATGATGATGAGGGCGCTACGAAGATAAGACCTACTTACAATTATTTTATCATTACAAATAATTTAGCGATGCAACTTAGACACGGAATATATTAAAATATAAAATTAAAAATACTTGTATGTGGCCGCTATAATCCCTTAAATGTATTAATAAGCGACAAATTATCTGACGAATTAAATTAATAAATTAATTAATGAAATTCGAAACTCTGATGAAACTCGCTGGTGACATCATGACCAATAAGAGATTTAGAATAAAATTTGATTTCCGTCCGCATCGAAAAAAAAAATAGGAGTAAGAGTAGATCTTTCTCATTAATCCGTGTAGCCGACTTACAAGGAAGGTACCCGAGGTGTACCTCACCGATTTTCTTGAAATTGTGATATGTTGTAGAACATCAAAAAATATTCGACGCGTATTTTTTTATACGTGCCCATAAGCCTATTTAAGGAGTGAAACCCACCCTTGAAGTTCACCCCTAAAAACAAATTTTTTTTAATTTCTCGAATACAATTCGTAATTTTTTACTGAAACAAAGTGGGTAACACTTGTTATTGAAAAGCACGTATTTATGCATTGTTTTTAGTCATCAGACTCGTAACCCCCGTTTTTTATTAATGAAAAACTATATTTGATGACCATTTTTTTCACTATACACATTCCAAAATCTGTTAAATCTTGACAAAATTAATTGTTTTATGCACAATAATCAAAAATAAAGTTGACCTGTTCCGGCATTTTCAAAAAAAGAATCCCTTGAGGGGGTGAGCTACCCCTAACATTTATACTATTATATTTCATTATTCCATTACGATATCATGGTGTAAATCTCTTGGATACTATTAAAATTGTTAAGTAGTTGATGTAGTTTGAAATTTTCTGAAATCAGCCCTTACAAATGAATTCATCCCTAAAACTCAATCTCAAGTATTATTTTTTCATTACTTGAAAATACCCTAGGACTATTCAGTGGCGTAAAACGTGTAATAATATTAGTTCACATCCTTGGTATTGAATTAGAATTCTTCACCCCACTAATGTATCAACCCCTATTTTTCAATAAAAAAATGACACCCTTTTCCATATGAAAATACTAGTTTCTTGAGTGTGACGAAAAAAATTTTGGCAGTATGCACAATATTCAAATACGAAATCGACTGTTCTCACCTTAATAAAAATAACCTATAATAAGGGGTGTACCAGCCCCACAGGCGATATTGTCGTATCTCTATGATTTTATTCTTTTTCTATGGGACTTTCAAAAGTAATATAAAATTAATGATTCAAAGCAAGAAGAACTAACTAATTATCGAATAAATGCATACGAAGAATAAACGTATAAACGCTTGGAAAACAAATTAAGAGAAGTGAACAGCTTAAAATAACAAGATAAGATTAAATTTATCATTTTCTTGTTGTTGTTGTCGAGATCGGACGGTGGCAAAAACCTCAACGGTTAAATTATCGTCTTGCTATGTTTTGGATAGATAAGACCTTTTTCGACGATGCGATCACACTCTTGAACTCACAATCAGCTCGCCAAAACAACACTCGAATACTCGATATTACCTCTCATCATCAGTCTTTAGTCAGAGCTTCATCGAGCTCGTTTGAATCAGTATATCAATTGTTAGTGCAGTGTTTGTTGAATTTACAAGAAATTACATTGGAATCCAATAAATGTGCAACCAAATTTCAAACTTCAAATTTCATCAAAGTATAACATAGTATTTTGGAATTCGTACATATTAATTCTATCTTGAAAAAACCTTGATAATGAGGTTGAAGGTTAAATTCAAGGTCACGGATCTCCGATGGGCAATTACTAAATAAATACCCTTCTCCATTATGATAAAAACTTTAAAAAATTTTAGGGCGTCTTTAAGTTTGGATGACCTTCGACTGACCTTAAACTGTAAGTTCGCCCTTGACTTATGATCTAAGTAGATATTTGGATGTGAAATTTTCCGCTCTTTCGATTGCCGCTGTCGAAAATGGGGGTTTCCATGACCTTTATTTGCTTCCTTGTACCACTAAAATCCCGGTACTATTACAAAGCCACAGTTTGACCTTCATCTGACCCCTAGAGGTCACATTAACCTCAAACCTCAACTCATCCATACGTGAGAGTCTTCACTTTTTTCGATTCCGCCATAAAAAATAGGGGTAGCCATTAAAAAAAATGAGGTTGACCTCAAAATAACCTTGAAAATGAGGTTCAAGGTCAAATCCAAGGTTACCATCGGATTCCTCGTAAAAAGTTACTTCAAGAACAACCTTTACCCGGTTAAAAAAATAACCGGCTTAGAAAATTTCTCAGGTGTATCGTTACTTTTTGGACACCCTGTATATAAGTGAAACTGTTCAAATGATTTACTCTAAAAATATTATAAACTCTAATCTAATGTTAACTAAGTTACAACTCAAAAATAGCAAAAGAATAAGTAAGTCCAGTTGAAGAGCTCCGCGTTGTAGGAATGGTATAGCTGGAATGGCAGCGCCAGCCAGCAGAGCAGCGCAGCAACGTGAAGGCGCCGCGGTGAGCGCCCGCGCACATGCGCACAGTTTTTTAAACACTCCCTCCACTGTACGCATATGCGCGTGAGCACAAGTAGCTCATTCAGACCCGTTGATTTCCGCGTCTGTAAATAATCAAAGACATTCTCGAGCATAGTCAGTTATTAATTATATTATCTCTAAGAGCTCTAAAAGAATCGAAAGGAAGAGGTTTTGTAAATATATCAGCTAAATTTTCTTTAGATGGTACCCAAATCAATTTAACTTTTCCTTTAGTTACGCACTGTTTAATATAATCACCATGTACTTTAGAAAATTTATTTTTAGTTCCTGTTTTCTCTCTATTCTCTAAACTAACAATTATTTCTTTAACTGAATCATCAAAATTCTTTAGTTTATGGTTTCCTTCTTTTTGTGTGCAGCTGATTGAGGACTTATTATCGCATCTTATAATTATAGGGTACATAGTTTTTCCTAACATGTCTCTAAGAGCTTTATCTAATGAGATCATTTCTTGACATGCTTCACTCATTGCGTAATATTCAGCATGACAGGTCGAGAGATTGATTACACTTTGTTTGTGGCTTCTCCACATACCGGAGTCTCCAAATAGTCGTGCAACCATTCCACTTGTTGAAGATGAATCAGCATTGTCTCTAAAACTTGCATCTGTAAATACTTCTAAGTTTTCAGTGACTCCTCTATATATTAGTCCTAGATCAGAACTTCCTCTAAGATATCGCATGATCCTCTTTACATCAATCCAATCCTCTATGGTGGCATTTGATTGTTTTCTAGCTAGTAAATTTACAGCAAATGCAATGTCAGGTCTTGTGACAGTCGCAAGATACATTAAGCTACCTATTGCTTCCCTATAAGAAAATTCTGGTTTTCCCAGTTGTTCCGCTTTCTCCATATTTTTATTGTTTCTAACTTTGACTTGTCTAGTTATCATCGGCGTGTTTTGTGGTTTGCTTTCATTCATATTGAATCTCTCTAATACCTTTTTCGTATATTTGCTTTGACTTAACATTATTTGTTTAGCTTCTCTGTCTCTAGTGATTTGAATACTTAAGTATTCTTTGGGTTCTCCTAATTCTTTCATTTTAAATACAGAGCTTAAGTGTCTCTTAACTTCATTAATCTTGTTAGAATTATTCTCTGCTAAAAGTATATCATCTACATATAAAATAAGTAATATCATTACGCCATTCTTTCTGTATGTAAATAAACAGGGTTCATTTATATCTCTCTGTAAACCTAATTTTTCTACCTCAGTCGAAAACCTTTGATTCCATTTCTTAGGACTTATTTTCAAACCGTATATAGCTTTATGTAATTTACAAACTCTATTTTCTTTCGTGTTTTTATCTAACATTAATCCATCTGGTATTTCCATGTATATTTCTTCCTCTAGTTCACCGTTTAAGAATGCAGTTTTCACATCCAGTTGACATACTTCAAGATCTAATTTATTGATTATAGCGAATGCAGCTCTGATTATAGACAGCCTAGATACAGGTGCATACGTTTCTCTTAGTTCGTATTCATTGGTATCTTTAAATCCTCTAACTACTAGCCTAGCTTGAAATGTTGTTTTTCCTTCTGAGTCAATTTTTCTTTTAAGTACCCATCTACTGTCTATTATGTGGGCTTTATTGCCTTTCTGATTCATCGAAGGTCTCTCTACTATACTCCATACATTATTTTCACGCATGGACTCTAATTCATCGTTTATTGCTTTAGACCAGTTCATTTTATCTTTAGTCTCCATAGCTTCTTTATAATTGGTTGGGTCAGAGTTTAGCGTAGCCATCAAACAATAACATTTTTCATCTTCTCCCAATACTTCGGTTTCATTATATTGAGTTATAAAGGCAAAACTGTTATCTACTAGATTAGCCTTTCCTTCTGACATGGCTTTGTAGTCTCGTTTTATCTTGCTGCTTCGTTTAGGCTGCACTCTTCTATGTTTTTCTGATATGCGATCAATTATTCTTTTTCTCTTGTTGGTTTTATTTGTCTCTAATTGTTTTCCTATGGATTCTGTGTCGTTTAATCGTTTTATGCTTTCCGAGTTACCGGTATTGAATATATCCATGGTCTCCTCTGGTGTTTCTTTATCATTGTCATTTGTAATAGAGTTTGAATCCTTATTCCATTCTCTAGTAATTTCTTCATGTTTATCAATATTTTTATAAGTTAATTTTTCCCGGAATTTCACATGTTTAGTTAGAATTAATTTTCCGGACTGAGGATGCCATAATATATATCCATTACTGGTTTGTCCTACTAAAATTCCTTTTATAGCCTTTTCGGATAATTTGTTTTCAGATAATGGTTTCTTTGCATAAGCTATACATCCAAAACGCCTGATCTTTTCTAAATGATTTTTCTTATTAGGGGATATCGTATTCAAAGGAGTTTTGAATTCTATAGACGAATGTGGAGTTCTATTATATACATCTACAGCTACTTCCAGGGCTAAGTTCCATAAAGATTTTGGTAGTCCTGAATCTATCATTAAGGATCTTAATTTTTCTAATATAGTTCTGTTGAATCTTTCAGCAGTACCATTATGGGGAGGTGTATATGGATTCGAAAAATTTGACTCTAAATTTTCCTTTTTCATGACTTCTAGAAATTCTCCTCCTGTAAATTCCCTAGCGTTATCTGCTCTTATATAGCAAGCTCTCAAATTCTTACCTGTCAGATTCCTCATGGTATTTAAATAGTTTTCTAAGCATTCTCCTGCTTCAGATTTGTTTGTTATTGCATACGTTTTGGCAAATTTCGAAAAGTCGTCTATGAAAGCTATTATATATTTCTTTCGACTAGGATAAGTAATTGTTTTAAATGGACCTATTATATCGGTGTGAGTTAGTTGAAGCGGATGATCGGCTCTAGTTCTTATTTCTTTAAAAGGTTGTTTACTCATTTTGGACATTGTGCAAACTTCACAGTTCTTAATATTTTCATTAAATTTTACATTGCTAAGTTCTTTATTTATCTTTTGCAATTTTAGTAGGTAATCATATGACGGGTGTCCTAGTCTTACATGCCACAACATCCCTTCATCTAACTCCTCTGAATATCTTTTCTCGAGTTCGAAAGACGTGAACAGATCATCCATTGGTTTTTCGTTCTTAAGGTCATCTAGTGAATAATTTTCGAAGTCTCTGTATTGGCTAAGTTTAGGTATAGATTCATTTGTAACTAACTCCCTCCCAACTTCTGAATCTATGTCTTTATTGTTTTCTGTTTCTACATTTTGTGGATCTTTTGAAATATTTTCTAGCGTTATTAACCGTGCTCTACAATAATATTTACTGTATGTTTGTCTATCCGAGTTCTCTATTTTATTCTTTACTTCTAATTGTATAAGCCAGTTTGGTTTCTTATAGTACCCGGTTAGAAAAGTAGATCCGTCATTTTTATCGAATATTTTTAAATTTTTGTCATCTAGATATATACTAAATCCAACATCGACAAATTTCCTAAGGGACATTAGATTTTCGGATATATCAGGGGCTGCTATAACATTGGATAGTCTAATGGTATGACCTTCATTATTTAAACTCCTTAAATATAAATCTCCTTTTCCGTCTATCTCGATATCAGCCGATTTGTTTTTGTTCGCACTTTTAATGTAAGTTCCTGAACTTTTCTTAAAGTTTCGCAAGATGAAAGCTTTATTTGTAATATGTTCTGTGGCTCCGGAATCTAATAGGAAGGTTATTTTATTGTTTATTGTATCAATGTTATTCTTACCTTCAGTAAGTGCTACTGCAGCGTTCGCCAGTTTCTGTTTATTTTTGTCTCCACTTGGGTAGTAGGTTCTGCTTGCGCCACGTTTGCCTACTCTACCGTTATTGTGACCTCTAGGGTTACGACTTTTGTTATCTCTATTATTATCGTAATAACCTTTGCCTCTTTTACTATTACCGTTACCTCTATTATATTTTCCCCTGTTACCTCTGTAATTAACTCTTCCTTTTGATTCTTTTGACTCTCTATTGTTATTATTATTATTATTTGCAACATACTCTCCACCACGGTGCGACCCGTCTCCACGTGGACAGGTTCTGCCCATGTGATGGGCAAAGTCTCTGCATATATAGCAGAACCACAGCCCGTACTGGATCAGCGGGCAAGAGTCAGAGACGTGATCAACATTGAATCGATCACATCTAAAACACTTGCCGCCGGGACCAGCACCGGCCGTGGCTGCAGCACCCGGTCTAGCCACGTTAGCGGAGGCTCCCTTCGCAACGCCGGAACTTCGCAGATCGGCTTCGAGCTGTCGGATGAAATTTTTCATTTCTTCAAAGTTCATTCCTCTACCTTTGGTCTGTTTCGTAATTATATCCATTTCTCTGATCCGTGGATATGTATCTTTCACAGCTTTCATAAAGGCAGACGTTTTCTCTGCGTCGGTGAGAGGAATGGCTGCATCGCATAATTCATATTCTCTAATAATTGAATCAAATTTATCTATGAATACTGAAACTTTATCCTGTTTATTTATTTTAATACTGTACAGCTCCTCTCTCACTTTAGCATCGTCTGTGTTTGCCTCTATTCTTCTGTGTTCTCTGATTTTCGTTAATATTTCTTTAGGGTCATTTATGTTAAGAATTATTTTGTGATAGTTTTCATCTAGATGATTTATTATAATGTCTCTAACTAGTCTATTTCTTTTATCAACTTCGTCAACATCGAAGATTCTTTTGGGTCTAGTGTTTGAATCTATCACATCTAATAATTCTTTTGCCGATAGTTCAGAGTTCAATCGATCCAACCATACATTTATATTAGCATCTTTTAAAAGGGTATAATCCCTTTTAAAAGATGCTTTGGATGTGGAGTTAGTACTCTCTATTGTTTTGGCTAATGCACCAAAGGTCTGGTTTATTTGGTTACTAATATCGGTAGTAAGGTTGTTTCGGTTGATCTCTGGATACGTTGCATCAGGGTTAGTTACAATGTCTCGATCAGTTAATTCAGGAGCTCTAGTGTTATTATTATTAGATGTTGCATCGATATCAGGGTCTAAAATTCTTTCGATGGAAAACGGATGGTTTCCACCACTTGATAAAGGCGAGGAGGTTATCACGCTAGTATTAGTACGGGCGTCTTTATGTTTTGATCCTACCGTGAGTTTTTGGATCTCGAGTCGCTTTGACTCGAGTGAGGCTTCCATTATAAGTCTTGCTTCTTTGATGGCCTCGTTGATTTGAGGCCAGGCTTTGGCCTGTAGCTCGGCCACCTTTTCAGCGGAGGCCATTATGGACTCGAGTCGGGTGGCGAGGACAGCGTTGGGATCTTCCCTGGGCGGTGCGCAGGCCGAGCCAGCCCTTTGAGGAGGTCGAAGGGGCACTATCACTATGCGGGGGTTACGAGTCCTCGCACTGGTTGTGGCGGTGGGTCGTAAGGAGTTCGATGGGACGACGAACTCGGGGCCCCGATCGTCTGCTGTCGTATCGGAAGCGGATGATGCAGGGGTTGACGACAATGCGTCACTAGTAACAGTTGAGGGTGCTAAGGAACAATATCTCCATTTAAACATTCGGTACTTAACTCTGATTAATCGCGGATCCGCACTCTATTACTCTAGGATTGTTCGATAGCTATCCAAGCTCTAGAAATTATCATATTTGTTAATATTTATGTATATACCTGTCTCATCCGCCCCCGTCTCCTGACCGACGACGCGGTCCCCCTCCATTGCCTCCCCCATCTCCTGATTAGCCTCGCTGTTCATCTATAAATAAAAATTGACCGAATGTTTCTTCTAACTGTTTATAAAAGGCGGGCTAACAATAGGCTTCTTTCTTATATCTGTCGGGTACATCCAACAAATACAGTTAGAAAGCCAACAATTAATTGACCAATAAATCGGTACTGCTCCCGTGATCCCTCCTTTTCTATTGACCATACATAGCGCAAATTACTGGGGAGGGGCGATCGCTCACGTTTACAATACCAGGCTCATCACGCAATCAACCGTTAAAGTCGCAAGAGGTGTTGACTATACGTAGTGCAACAACCTCGACTTTATCAGGAGATATCACGAAATATGTATACAAATTTTTGGCTCTTAATATCTCTAAAACAGTAAACTATTCTTCTAAGAATTTAAACTAATTTTAAGAATTATAATTTGCAAGTACATACATATTTCATATAATTATTATATATATATATATATATATATATATATATATGGGTCAAAATTATAGTTCATCGAAAAACCGTGCGCACGGGGTCCTCCGATTTTATTGAAAATTAGTACACGTATTCTACATAAGAAAAAAAGAAACTGCCCAAAATTTCAGCCCCCTAGATAAAAAATTAGGCCCACAGGACTGTTTCAAAGATCAAAAAATCGCCTTTTTTAAGCGTTTTTCGACCTATTTTCAGTTGCTTCTCAAATCTCGAGTTTTAAAGCTACTTGAACAAGCAGGGGCTCATTTTCTTTGTCTTCTCAAGAGCTTTATAGCGCCGTAATATAAAATATAGGTTCGTGTAATAATAAGAATCCTAGAGACCCAAAAGTGCAGAGTGATTTTTACGATTTTTGCCTATGTTCAAGGGCCGTAAGACAGTGAATTTTCAATATTTACAATTTTTGAAGTACGGCATTGGATAGCTCTTGAAAAGACAAAGAAAATGAGACCCAGCCCATTTCTGTAGATTCAAAAGTGACGGAGATATGCTACTTTAAAAATAGCTATTTTCGTGAAAATCGCGTTTTTTGCTGATTTTGACCTAGCTGGAAAAAAATCTGCCTGTTTCGATTTGTCTCAAAATTTCAGAGGATGTTCTTCAAGTGTTCCTCAACAGAGTGCAATAATTTTTTTTCTGTATATCGGCTGATTTGTGTGCTTTTTCAGCTATGAAATATGCGAGTTTTCAGATTTTTCGTACGAGAACGATCAATATCTATTCATCGGTTTCTCTATCTTCTAAGTTTCATAAACGTAATTTTCAGCAAACAGTCATAATTGTATACTCCAAAGATTAATTGAAAATCATAAACTATATTTACATACTTACTGTGCATAATTATTTGGGTTAGTTGCGTAGGTTTCGACAGGAACTTTACGAAGTATTACTCAAAGCTACACATTCAAGTGTTGATGTATTTCAATATAATTCAAGGGATATAATTAATCTTTCTACAACAATTGAAATAAAAAGAAATCGAATTCTTATCAGTACAGCAATAGAAATATGACTAGTCGAATATATTCACAATAAATGATTCTTGGTCGGAAGAATAAAATTTCACTTTCATAGTTTTTTGATCAATTGGTTCAAAAAAGTGATATTGTCTGGTATCCTTAACAGTTTTTGCTGATGAAAACCTCTTAGCGAGTGATTTTCCTCTTGCCTCAACTGCACTATCATCAACATACAATATTCTGTAAAGAAAGTGTACATATATAATTTGTTTGACTAAATTTTCGGCAAACTTCTATCATATTAACTTACTTTATCTTTGATTCTTTAGTGGACAAATAATCGTGCATTTGCTTTGCATTCAAAATTTGAACTCCTTGCTTCGATGCTTTTCTTGCAATGCGCTTTACCACAGCCCCTATACCATCACATGCACTTTTACCATGAGATGTAGCGAAAAAATTGTAGGAAACTATTTTCAGTCCAAAGTCTTTTTCATGATAGCACAAATTCCCAAAATGATTTCTGAAAATGATATAGAATATCAATTCTATTAAGTCTTTTCTTTGAAAGAATACATTTTTTTGATAGGAGTATAGCAACACACAAATAAAAAAAATTTTTACTATTAATTTACAACAAAATACTTAAAATACTTACTAACAGAATACATTTTTTTGATAGGAGTATAGCAACACACAAATAAAAAAAATTTTTACTATTAATTTACAACAAAATACTTATAAAATAAATATATTTAAATATATGTATTTTGTTGTAAATTAATAGTAAAAATTTTTTTTATTTGTGTGTTGCTATACTCCTATCAAAAAAATGTATTCTTTCAAAGAAAAGACTTAATAGAATTGATATTCTATATCATTTTCAGAAATCATTTTGGGAATTTGTGCTATCATGAAAAAGACTTTGGACTGAAAATAGTTTCCTACAATTTTTTCGCTACATCTCATGGTAAAAGTGCATGTGATGGTATAGGGGCTGTGGTAAAGCGCATTGCAAGAAAAGCATCGAAGCAAGGAGTTCAAATTTTGAATGCAAAGCAAATGCACGATTATTTGTCCACTAAAGAATCGAAGATAAAGTAAGTTAATATGATAGAAGTTTGCCGAAAATTTAGTCAAACAAATTATATATGTACACTTTCTTTACAGAATATTGTATGTTGATGATAGTGCAGTTGAGGCAAGAGGAAAATCACTCGCTAAGAGGTTTTCATCAGCAAAAACTGTTAAGGATACCAGACAATATCACTTTTTTGAACCAATTGATCAAAAAACTATGAAAGTGAAATTTTATTCTTCCGACCAAGAATCATTTATTGTGAATATATTCGACTAGTCATATTTCTATTGCTGTACTGATAAGAATTCGATTTCTTTTTATTTCAATTGTTGTAGAAAGATTAATTATATCCCTTGAATTATATTGAAATACATCAACACTTGAATGTGTAGCTTTGAGTAATACTTCGTAAAGTTCCTGTCGAAACCTACGCAACTAACCCAAATAATTATGCACAGTAAGTATGTAAATATAGTTTATGATTTTCAATTAATCTTTGGAGTATACAATTATGACTGTTTGCTGAAAATTACGTTTATGAAACTTAGAAGATAGAGAAACCGATGAATAGATATTGATCGTTCTCGTACGAAAAATCTGAAAACTCGCATATTTCATAGCTGAAAAAGCACACAAATCAGCCGATATACAGAAAAAAAATTATTGCACTCTGTTGAGGAACACTTGAAGAACATCCTCTGAAATTTTGAGACAAATCGAAACAGGCAGATTTTTTTCCAGCTAGGTCAAAATCAGCAAAAAACGCGATTTTCACGAAAATAGCTATTTTTAAAGTAGCATATCTCCGTCACTTTTGAATCTACAGAAATGGGCTGGGTCTCATTTTCTTTGTCTTTTCAAGAGCTATCCAATGCCGTACTTCAAAAATTGTAAATATTGAAAATTCACTGTCTTACGGCCCTTGAACATAGGCAAAAATCGTAAAAATCACTCTGCACTTTTGGGTCTCTAGGATTCTTATTATTACACGAACCTATATTTTATATTACGGCGCTATAAATCTCTTGAGAAGACAAAGAAAATGAGCCCCTGCTTATTCAAGTAGCTTTAAAACTCGAGATTTGAGAAGCAACTGAAAATAGGTCGAAAAACGCTTAAAAAAGGCGATTTTTTGATCTTTGAAACAGTCCTGTGGGCCTAATTTTTTATCTAGGGGGCTGAAATTTTGGGCAGTTTCTTTTTTTCTTATGTAGAATACGTGTACTAATTTTCAATAAAATCGGAGGACCCCGTGCGCACGGTTTTTCGATGAACTATAATTTTGACCCATAATATATATAAGTGTTATATTTATAAATATTAAATGTTGATGTTATGTGTATTTAATTTTATTTTATATATGGTATTAGTTTTATTTTGATTTACATTAGCTTAATCGTAGTACATGTCATGTACGCAGGCAGTCCCATACCGGGTCACTGTCTGGTATTTGACAATTCACTCCAAAGTTGCAACAGACCTTAGGTTGTGTCACAAGTACCGTTGTGAACACACCTTAGTAGCGCGCGCGCTCACTACCTCTACTTTTTCCTTTTCCTCTAGCTGTTTGTTGCGCGCGCATCCTCTCTCGTTATACTATTCGTTTAGCGCATGCGCGATGCTACTCTTTTATCGCGCGCTTTCTTGTTGCCTCGTGTTTTAGCCGGGTGTCATGGCGTCGAGCCCTTTGTTCAACCGTCACTCATGATACCGACTTTCAATTGCGTTTAATTCACGAACAAAGCTATGTCACTCGCGAGAAATCTAATGTTACTGTTACTTTAAACCTTGATCCGAGCTATGCCTTTACGCCACTGCATGATAAAAGGAAAAACGCGACAGAACAACCGCACTATTCTGTAATTTTATTCATGTCGTAAATTTACTCTAGAGTTCCAGTCCTCTCTTATTAATTCGCTCTAATATATTATGCCGTTTCTTTTCTAATGACTGCGCGCTCGATATTTTTATTAGTCTACGGCTGACTAAGTGATAAATAAAAAATATTTGTTCTTCGAATACTTTGCGTATTCGGAATGCGACACTTTCCGTGTACTTATTAGCTCACTTTGCTTTTGTTTGTTATTTATCGCGAACTCGTGTTGCTCAGGTAGATTCTTTTCAGCTCACATTAATAATTTTTAACATACCTCTATGATTTATAATTTTTTGCTGCGCAGTGGAAACGTGCTGGGCCCATAACCTGTTGGAATATTAGGATAAATCGAAATAACAAACACCTTTTAATTGAATACATATATATAAGTGAAACTGTACAAATGATTTACTCTAAAGATATTATAAACTCTAATCTAATGTTAACTAAGTTACAACTCAAAAATAGCAAAAGAATAAGTAAGTCCAGTTGAAGAGCTCCGCGTTGTAGGAATGGTATAGCTGGAATGGCAGCGCCAGCCAGCAGAGCAGCGCAGCAACGTGAAGGCGCCGCGGTGAGCGCCCGCGCACATGCGCACAGTATTTCAAACACCATAAAAAATTATTTTCATCATTTTTTTTACTCTACATTTTTGAATTAAATATTTTTCCGAAGAAAAAAGCTCAAAAATTTTCATACTCACATCGTATTTGACGAAAATAATTTTTTAATTAGTGATTTAGATATAGCTTATAAAGAGTTATAAAATGCAATACTTCATATTTTTATGTGGTCTTTTTCCAGAATTGGTGAGGGATCAAAGATGGACAAGAAATTTTGGAATTTTCAATATTCAATTATCGTTCAAAGAAATTAGAAATGAAATTGATACGTAATTGTCAGTGTAATGTTGATTTAAATGATATTAAAAATTATTGCCTGACTTTGTAAAAAAATATTCAAATTAATGCGCTTCGGATTTCATCATATAAAAAACAAATAATAATTATTATTTCTAGGTATTGGAAAAATGACTATTAATCCTATAAATGTTATACAATTATTATTATTATCTTTTCAAGCTATGAATATACAAGAAAGTCCCATTACTAAAGATGAAATTGCTTTGAAGGATAATATAGAAAAACTATTACTTGATTGTATAAATAACTTTGAGGATCCAGAATTCATTGTGGAATCTACATTAGCTTTTCAAGAACCATTTAAGGATACTGAAATGCATATTGTTGAAGATATTGATAAAATCTGGTCAGCGGATGTTGATGAACACTCACTAGTATGTACAGCGGATACAGAAGATCTATCTTGGGATTACAAACGAAAAGCTGTGGACTATTGGAGAAGCGGAGTTACGAAAAATCTCGCTCTGCAAACTGTGCAGCATAGATTTCGAAAAGTCCAATCAATTACACAGTTGAAACGATGGGCGCATACTTTGAATAAAGGAGGCACTTATAAAGAAAAAATTGGAAGAATCAATAAATTTGTATTAGATAATTTTCAGTCGGCTTCCGATGCCGGTTATATAATTCACGATAGAGATTTACAAAAATGGGCATTACAAGCTCAGAAAATCGTAGGACATGAAGATATAAGGTTTAAAGCGTCACGTCATTGGCTACAAAATTTTAAAAAGGCTCACAGAATAGTCAGCAGAAAGATAAATAAATTCGTAACAAAAAAGACTGTTGAAGGGAGAGAATATTTACAAAAAACAGCTGATGATTTTGTTTCAGATGTGAAAAAAATAATTAAAAGCAAAGGTTTGGAATCAATTTACAATTCAGATCAGAGTGGATTTCAAATTGAAATGCACTCGGGAAGAACACTAGCTATTGAAGGAGAAAAGCAAATTGAATGTCTTGTAGAATCTGTAAGTTCGACGACTCACAGTTACACAATTCAACCACTCATTTCAGGTGATGGGAGACTGCTTTCCCCATTATTCATTGTTTTAAAAGAAAGTAAAGGAACCTTTGGACCGGTAGTAGAATCCAAATTATTCAAGCCATCAAATATTTACGTGATGCCTTCCGCTTCTGGCAAACTGACTTCAGGTATGATATTTATTATTGATGATTACAGTTTTTAACTTATGTCATGTGAATAAAAATGAGTTTTTTCAATGGTTACAGAACATTTCAAAACATGGCTGAAGGATGTGTATTTTCCCAATGTTGGGTATTCAAGTGTCTTATTAATTGATTCGTGGAGTAGGCATTGCCCTGATGCTGTAAAGGAAGCAGCACCTCCAAACAAAATTGTTGATGTAAAAATAATTCCAAAAGGAACAACAGGCAAAATTCAGCCACTAGATGCTTTCGGCTTCCGAGTGTGGAAAAATTACGTCCGTCGCTTCGAGGACAGTGTAACATTAATGAATGAGGATATAGAACTTCATAAAAGAAATAACATTATAAAACTCCAATCCTTGGTACATAATCAATTGTCATCTCCTCGATACAATAACCTATTCAAATATTCAGGGTATAAAAGTGGCTACGTTGAATCAAAGCCAGATAAATTTGATAACCCCGTAGATTTTAGTTTTGGTAATGATTGTAATGAGCGTTGTGAAGTTCCTGGTTGCTCTAACTCAGCAATTGTAAGATGCTCTTGATGTAAGAAATCATTATGCTTGAAACATTTTTTTAATAATTATCATTATTGCCAGGATTATAAAAAGTAACATTAAAACTCGAAACTATTGAAATATTAAATTTAAAATTTTTTTGTACTTTGAATCATTAATTTTATATTACTTTTGAAAGTCCCATAGAAAAAGAATAAAATCATAGAGATACGACAATATCTCCTGTGGGGCTGGTACACCCCTTATTATAGGTTATTTTTATTAAGGTGAGAACAGTCGATTTCGTATTTGAATATTGTGCATACTGCCAAAATTTTTTTCGTCAAACTCAAGAAACTAGTATTTTCATATGGAAAAGGGTGTCATTTTTTTATTGAAAAATAGGGGTTGATACATTAGTGGGGTGAAGAATTCTAATTCAATACCAAGGATGTGAACTAATATTATTACACGTTTTACGCCACTGAATAGTCCTAGGGTATTTTCAAGTAATGAAAAAATAATACTTGAGATTGAGTTTTAGGGATGAATTCATTTGTAAGGGCTGATTTCAGAAAATTTCAAACTACATCAACTACTTAACAATTTTAATAGTATCCAAGAGATTTACACCATGATATCGTAATGGAATAATGAAATATAATAGTATAAATGTTAGGGGTAGCTCACCCCCTCAAGGGATTTTTTTTTTGAAAATGCCGGAACAGGTCAACTTTATTTTTGATTATTGTGCATAAAACAATTAATTTTGTCAAGATTTAACAGATTTTGGAATGTGTATAGTGAAAAAAATGGTCATCAAATATAGTTTTTCATTAATAAAAAACGGGGGTTACGAGTCTGATGACTAAAAACAATGCATAAATACGTGCTTTTCAATAACAAGTGTTACCCACTTTGTTTCAGTAAAAAATTACGAATTGTATTCGAGAAATTAAAAAAAATTTGTTTTTAGGGGTGAACTTCAAGGGTGGGTTTCACTCCTTAAATAGGCTTATGGGCACGTATAAAAAAATACGCGTCGAATATTTTTTGATGTTCTACAACATATTACAATTTCAAGAAAATCGGTGAGGTACACCTCGGGTACCTTCCTTGTAAGTCGGCTACACGGATTAATGAGAAAGATCTACTCTTACTCCTATTTTTTTTTTCGATGCGGACGGAAATCAAATTTTATTCTAAATCTCTTATTGGTCATGATGTCACCAGCGAGTTTCATCAGAGTTTCGAATTTCATTAATTAATTTATTAATTTAATTCGTCAGATAATTTGTCGCTTATTAATACATTTAAGGGATTATAGCGGCCACATACAAGTATTTTTAATTTTATATTTTAATATATTCCGTGTCTAAGTTGCATCGCTAAATTATTTGTAATGATAAAATAATTGTAAGTAGGTCTTATCTTCGTAGCGCCCTCATCATCATATTTACATTTAAATCTGTATAGTATTTATTCTAGTTCGCTCGCTTCATATGATCTGTCTCGCTCGCTCTCGCTTACTCTGTCTCGCTAGCTCTTGTTTAGTCTGTCTCGCTCGCTCTTGATTAGTCTGTCTCGCTCGCTCTTGTTTAGTCTGTCTCGCTCGCTCTCATCCAGTCTGTCTCGCTCGCGCTCGTTTAGTCTGTACCGCTCTTCAAGATGGCCGCCTTCGCTACCGCGAGTCAACCTCGTGCTCTGTTGCCGGTCTCGAAAACACCTCCTGGAGCGCTCCCCTTCAGTTGTGTGATATAAGTGTGTGCCCAGGTGTTGTGTATGTATGTCTCCGGGAGTTGTCAGTGATCGGCAGCAGTGTCAGTGTGTGTGGCGTTCAGGATGTCACCGATCGTGCGCAGCAGCCTGACACAGCTGATTGCCTACTGCCGCTTCATCGATAATTTTCTGGTTGCCTCAGGTCTGCCAGCATCTCCAAAATGTTTATGTCACTGTCTGGAAGTGTAACGAATCTGCATATATCGCTATCATGCATTTCCACGGCACTTCTCAGTCACGTTTTGGAGTTTTTCTTTCCAGCCGGTAACACGTGGTCGGGAGGGTATTTGTGCGTGCACTCTCTTTTTCCTCGTCGTGGGCTCCATTTTTCATATATAATTATCTGGCTGATTACGGGGCGGCAAAGGATGGGGATGGCTTTCCTGAGGTGTTGCAAATAATGCAACATTCTTAGGCATAGCCTTGTAATGTACCGCATTACAAATATTAGATTTATTTTATTTGCTAAAACTTAATGCCGTGCGGTGGAAGACTCAAAGTTATTTAATTATTGCTTAATTTCATTTCAAATGAAATTTATTCTATTTATTGACAAGAATAGTATATTGCGTTACGTATATGAAAGCATTTATCAATTTTGTTTCAGTAAAAAATTACGAATTGTATTCGAGAAATTAAAAAAAATTTGTTTTTAGGGGTGAACTTCAAGGGTGGGTTTCACTCCTTAAATAGGCTTATGGGCACGTATAAAAAAATACGCGTCGAATATTTTTTGATGTTCTACAACATATCACAATTTCAAGAAAATCGGTGAGGTACACCTCGGGTACCTTCCTTGTTAGTCGTGGGGGGGAGTAAATAGCGACGAAAGTAGGAGATAAAATGAGAGCGCTATACTTTTCTAATTTACATATTGACCAATGACGAAATATTCGGAGGGCGCTACCGATATCTGAATTAGCATATCGGCCAATAATAGGATTTCTAGTCGGAAAGAGTAGAGGAAAAATTATCTATGACAGCGAAAAGCTGTTTCTCGTCTATTTTGCTACTGGATAGTCGAGAGGACAGTTTCGAAGCCGATCCCCCTTGGAATTTTCGTGTGTGTGAACTTTATTTTGGAAATCAACCGCAGTTAATTACTTGGGTAAGTAGTGAAAGTGCCGCTTGTTATCGCGTTTAGGTAGGAAATAGGTGTAACGTGTCGTAGTTAATTCGCCGGGACGCGTGGATTAGTTACCGTCGTGATTAAGCTCACAGACCGAAACGCGCTAACCTTCCGCCACTATTTAACGTTAATGTACGGACGATTGTTTAACTAAAGGACCAAGTGATTTGATACAGTTTCTGAGTGATTTAACCTTGCTGACCAGTTTCCTCCTGCATGCTAATTTATTTTCAGCCGCGGACGGGATTTTATAGCAAGACTTATTTAATTTTCCACACGGTACATACGCGTATGCGATTCGACGAACCAGGACCCGAGACAAAGGAGCTAGAGCTGAGCTGTCTGACACCCACTGAATACGAACCAGGACTTTTGAGGGAAGACTACAGCAGTGAGATGACATCAAAGAGGTGTTCATGAGATCGAACAACGTCGGGGTTCTGAATTTGTTTCAAATTTGTAAGTATTGGAACAACTTTACCCGCTTTGCGCAGTTGCACGGCGAGCAAACCTACCGACGATTTCGGTTTTAGATCCGACTTCCCGACGATTATCGTAGGCTGGAGCTGTGATCTGGCGCCCTTCTAAAATAATCGAGGAACCGAGTCTAACGAGCATTTGTGGTTGCGATTTCGCTGGTGAGGCCTACGTCCCCCGAAATTCCCTTTCACATATTTTGATTTCTTCTTTTTTATCGGAGACTATATATTCTTTGAATTCAATTTCTAATGTATTCGTGAAGCCTAGAATGTTCAATAACTCTGTTGCAACTTTTGATAATGCCGGATGTTTTCAACCTACAAAAGCCTAAAATACTTGCCATGTTTCATAATTTTTTGCAAACAAATCTTCAAAAATATCTTTTCGTTTATCGATTTGAACAAGACTGAATCCAACATTTTGATCAAGATTACAAACTACAAACTATTTACTCAAATTTTTACCTTGGTATATTGAATGTAAATAATTAGCTAATAATAGAAAAAGTTTGGTAATTTTATAACTGTGTTACTGCAGTAATGTCTTGAAACTTTTGTTCCTATCACCATTCAACATTATAGCCCAATCCTCTGCTACATCAGCCATAGAATAGTTCAAGTTTCTTTTATCAATCATGTTATGAACATGCTTTAAGATATTTAGTGACTCATGGAGCTGTTGAACAAGTTTAGTGCTTTAATAAAATTTGAACAGCTTTATTCGTAAAAATGTGATTGTCATGTACATTCTATAATTTTTTGATAGTTCTCAAATTATGCCTGAATGTTAATAGAATATTATAATCGTTCAAAACATTTGCAACAAATTCGAATACTCGTATTTTCAAGTCAAATGTCTTATTTATGTTAAAAATGACTGAGATAAAAACGATTGAGTTTGTTTTAAATAAAATATAATATCATGCAAATATATACAAAGTGGGTCTCATAGTTAGAGATACGGTCTGCCTTAAGCAACCGCTCTCTTTCGACTGTACTCATAGTTATGTACAGATACATCTCGCCGCGTACTTATGCGCTTTTGCGCATGCGTTACTACATACATCTTTTACTCTTGAAATATTAATTCATATATTTTAACACACCTCCTTGAATTTATATTTCTTCACAGTAAACATTTTCAAAAAAATAATATTCACAGGTTTCAAAAAAAATCTTACATTCTTTCTCTTACAATTCATTATACAATATTTAAATCTTTCCTGAACATTTCGAACTTATTTTTACCTAGTGCTTTTGTAAATATATCCGCAATATTCTTTTCGCTCTCAACTTTTACAATATCAATTTCATTCCTTACGTAGCTTTCGTTAATAAAATGAAAATGTGTTTCTATGTATTTAGATTTCTTTGTGAGATTACCATATTTGGCAATAGCAATTGCACCAGAGTTATCTTCATAGATCTTTATAGGCTTAACAATATTTACGTCTAAATCTTTTAATAAATTTTTAATTACTTTTACCTCGCTAACAGCATCAGATAAAGCTACATATTGTTATGTCTAGGCGAAATGATGTTACAGCCAGACGTAATAATATATTCAAGTAATGTCGCGTTGGTAAAGGTTGGATCTTAGTCAGGATTTAAGCAAAGGTTGGTTAAAGGGATAGCGCCTTTATTATATGTAGGGCGTTTTAAGTAGATAAAATAGTTCCTTACCTTATTAGGATTGGGTTTCAAAAGAGGTTTTTTATGGACAGTCTCAGGTGTTTGCGCTTGAGTTTAGATTTTATTGTTTAAAGATAATTATAATACTTAATAATCCCGGTTCTAAGTAGCCGGATAGTTAGACTTAAAAAACAACTTTGCGAAACTACTGAGTCGTAAATTGTGTATTGCGTACTGTATTCTATATACTGAGTAACTGCTATTGCGAACTCCAATCCAGCCTTTTTATACCGTGGGCTGATGTGCCCCTTCCTGTGATTTTGCCAATTTAATATGCGGTGAGTAATATTCGCGGAAGTATTGTGGGAACGTGCTTAGACTAATCTATCTCGCTAGATAGATTTACAAATCTTCCCGGGAGGGTTGGTACAATAGAAAACTAAATTATCGATACCTGGTTTGAAATCATAACTTATAATTCGTCACGTACTTTTTCTTTCGTATCGACGTGACATGCCCACCCCTCGGAGTCCTTTGCTGATAGAGCAAGGGACTAGCGTTCTCTGAACGCTACTGCAATTATTTGATACATAGTTTTTTTTTTTTTTTTTTTTTTATATAATTATTATTTTTGTATGTGTGTGTTTTTTTTTGTTTTTATATATATATTTTGTAACTATCATTATTGTTTATTATTATAAGAAATGGAAGGACTGGGGATAGGATCATAGTAACTCCAAATGATGAAACTGCAAACTCCTCTGGAATCTACGTAAAAATTCCTTGCCAATACATCTGGCACAAGGGGCATTGCTGAGCATAAAATGCTCGGGGCGGACACATTCGGCCTCCATGGCTAGTTGTTGGTCCTTGGGAGCGGCTGCAACGCGTGCTCGGCAAAAGAAACATCCTTGCCAATGTGCGGTGTCTTGTCCGCACACACGGCATGGATGGAAAGGGGCTCGTCCGAATCCCCCTCCTCCATAGGTTTCTTCGAAGAGGAACTTTAAGTGAAGATGCCCGTGATGAGTCTCCTGGAAAATATACCGGGTCAGCTCGTGGTAGTTCCAGCTTCCATCGTCGTCTAATAGCGGCGGTTCGGGATGCTGCATGCTCGTCTGGGCCTCCCGGTTTTCCCATCTTGCGAATAGTCGTGTCCTGGTTGATGCCGATGTCCGACTGTTGCATATTTGTTCCGTTGTCCAAGATCGGTTTGCCTTCTTGCATGGTGGGCCGAGTGTGGTAGCTGCTGTGCGTTTCATCGTGCTAATTTTATGGAGTGTCTGATATGACAGAGGGTATATTGGTGTTTTTGTACCTTCTTTATTTTAGGGAGTGGGGAGAATTGGAGGAGTGTCTATTGTTTCGGATTTTTGGAGTGGGACCGCTTGCACGGCCACGGGTGGGGAGTGAGGAGTGTCGTAGTTGTTTGGTAGTCTAAAATATTTTCCGTCAAGTAATGTCTGTGCAGATTTGCAGATCATTCTTTTTTGAGGAGTTAAGGGTGGATTAAGTTCTTGCATTGGTATATTTTCGAAACCGCGGTCTCTGTCACTGCACACTCTGTATGCGCAAAGTATGCAACTTATTGCGATTACGGATACGACAACGATTACAATGGTTACACCTAAAGTTAAATATACGTGCAATAACTTCGCTCGGTCCGAGTGCTCGTGACTGTTCTGACTACTGTTTGTGTTTGGGCTTTTCATTACTATTTTGTCTGTAGTTACCAAAGAGATTTTTGGAATTACAAAATTTTCCGCATTTAGTTTTTTCTTAGCCCCTAAATAAATATGGTGGCTCGTTCTAAGTTCGCATGGCTGGGGAATCTGTATCAATCCGGTACCATTCAAAGGAAAAGGTTGTACTATGCCGTTACAATTAATATCAAAGGAAGTATTGAGATTCACTGAGTATAGCAAAACATTACTTTGTAACGTTGGTATAAGATAATAGTTAGTTTCGGAGCTAGTTTCAAGTTGGCAAAATACGAGATTTGACTCTTCCGGTGATGTTAACAGGCTAAACTCGCAGGAATTATTGTTTGGCTTGCGTATAGTCGGGCACGGGCACATATAGAAGGAAAAAATACGTTTACACTCGTTATCAATTAAATTCTTGCTTACAAAGGTATGGGTAGCTTCTCCCTCTGTCACAGTCAGGTAATCACTTTGTGGTCTAATGAATTTAGCGATTTGGTTAGTTTTGTTTGGATACTGGAATACTGGCAGTGAATACAATTTGTAAGTTTGTGTATTGCTGCTTGCGACAAGGGGAAAAACTACTTCGACAATGATGTTCTTACGAAAGTAGACTACGTTAACTTCTGCAATTTGTTGTAGTGTTATGATATTGATTTTTGACATATGTACTGGCAACTTTGAATTAGTGCTTGCTTTGATAGTTTTTATCGCGTTTAGCAAAAATTGCGGATTGAAAGAAAATTGTTTGTTTTGCAGGAGTTGACGTACTTCGGTTGATATGTAAGTAAACTTATGTAAAATGTCGTTAATTTCGGCTAAAATAAGGCTAATGTGTGTAGAGTTATATACTGGGCTCATTGCGCTAGTAATGAAATCTGCGCGAGATTTTCTAAAAAGCAGAAGATTTGTCTCTGATTGTAAATTATTTTCGGTAATATAAGTTAAGTCATACTCGCCCATTTGTTCGGTCGAATTACTCTCGCGCATATTCAAGACATCTTTAAGGGCCTTATCGGCATGTTCGAGTAAGAGGCTGTCCAGCGATGCTAGGGCATCCCGCCCCCCGTTGGGTGTGTCAGAAGTGTACGCGTTGAGAGAGGTGCTGACTGCTTCGTTGATGTGTTGGAGTTTTTTTGTTTCTTCGTAGGCTGTGTATATAGCATTTTTGATGAAATCGTTTATCTCGATTGTGTTGCAAGCTGCAGATATTTTTTCCAGCGTTTGGGTGAAATTGTGATGAGAGTTAAGCACTAAGTTGATGTCGAGAGCGGTGATAATATTCCATTTTTCTTGAATAAATCGTAT
Organism: Phymastichus coffea; assembly: GCF_024137745.1. NCBI lineage: Eukaryota > Metazoa > Arthropoda > Insecta > Hymenoptera > Eulophidae > Phymastichus > Phymastichus coffea. The sequence goes on along the minus strand of NW_026706824.1, from coordinate 838,332 downwards.
GGTAGGTCCTTTTTCAAAAGCGATTCCAGGCTGACTATCATATTGCTTTGTAGTTGGCTGATTTTGGCATATAACGGTAGTTAGTAGACTGACGAAAAGTACTCTGGGTAAGGGCATTTTGCTGGTGTTAGCTGGAAGAGTTGTTTTTTTTTTTTTTATATTCTTTTTTTTTTTAGAATTTCTGTCTAGCGTTGACAGCGATTTTGTTAAAAAGCTCCATCCATTCCCAATTGTCTATTTGGTCAAAGATGTTTATTAGTGTGGTTGGGGAGGTGTTATAGTTTCTACGGAGCAGGAGCGGTGCTACTCGTGGGGACGAGTCGGAAGGATAAGTGGTACTGGGTTTGAGTAGTTCGCTGAGCATTGTATTTTTATCTTGGATGTCGCGATGATTACTAGCGGTGTAATGTGTTTGTGTAGGTGTGTTTTGGTCAGTGTGTCTCTCAAGGATATCCCTTATCTCTGCTATATATTTCATGGCTATTTGTAAGCAGTTAGAGTAGTGTTCATGAAATTGCTTTAAAGAGCGGATGTTTTTTGTTCGGAAAGGTAAAAGGCTGTTAATGCCGGGCGGTTTAGGAATTGAGTCTGTAGGTAACTCTAGGTTGGGATAGTGTAGAACGACATGATGTATGCAGTCTGTGCATTTAATGCATCGTATGGCGTATGGTGGTCTGTGAGGACCGATGATTTTGACATAGACAAGGTTATATGATAATTGTTGTTGTATGGGTAGGGTGTAATGACAACTTGTGCAAGTAGGTGAAAAGTTACTATTTACATAATAAGTAACCTCTGCTTCTATTAAATTTGATTTGTTATGCAACGTGTTTTCAGTGTGAGGTATTTTGTTGGGGGGGGATGGTTCATTAGTGTTACTCTTGTACATTTTGTGGAAGGAGATTGGTAACGGGTGAGGTCTTTCGGTGTTTAGCACCTGGTGGCTACTGCAATGTTTGTAGTTACTTGTCAGTATCCTAAAAAAGAAAATAATGTAATGTTCAGTGTTGTTATTTTCTAAAAGACTCCGATATGGGGCGGATCGAATTTCTTTTGATGTGATTGATGTCTATTAGATTCTTTTCTATTTGTATGGCGTGTAAGCGTGCGTCTTGTAGTTTGTTGTAAAAGGTAAAAGGGCAAACGTAGCGTCTGATTTCATGTTTGAGGCCCTTAATAAAAATATAAATAGCTAATTTTTCTCTCTGAGTTTCGTCTTCTGTAACTTCGAATAAAAACATTTGCGCGGCCTTCCCCATGACAATGTATTTTTGTAAATATGTATTTATTCTGTGTCCGAATTCTATTGCGGTTTCGTCTTACATTTGAGTTGATGTACTTAATCTCTTTTTTTCTATTATCAAGTCTTCTAGTAGTTTTCTTTTGGCTCTGTGATCCATGTTTTCAGACATATAGCTATTGTTGACGTTTATATTCTGTTGATTAATGGTGGAATTTCTGGTTCTGATAATACTGGATATATCTGTCTCTGTGTGTAGTTTGGTTTCTGGGTCAATTGATTGTCACGTTCGATTTTAAAGATAGTAGTTCGCTCTTCAGGCTGTATTGCCGACGGGGCTTCCTTGTTTAATTTGTCTGGGTTTGTTTCTCTTTCAGGTTTCCTAGCTAAGTAAAGTAGCAAGTTAGTCAAAGAATTCCAGAATGCGCCAAGTAAGTGTATGCTAAAGCCATAGAGGTAATGAAGGGCATAACCATGTATAATGGTATCAAGGACAAACTTAATTGCTCTAAAGATCATAAGGATGGCCAAAACAGCGGCACTCGCCGATCCGAATGTAATGAATCGACTCCATAGCGATTCCCAAGTGGAATTCGCAATACGGTTCAGGGTATCTTCGTCGAGTAGTTTAGCTATGGATATTCCCGGGGCTAGATTGGATTTTCCAGCGAAACCGAGCGCGATTTGATTAAGGACCGCGTTCCGTTCTGTAGGGAACATTATGAACGTGCGAAGGTGTTCAATGTCGTTATATGTGTAAATTCCGCTTGTTGCCGTGTTTATGGGGCTATTATATTCCCAACTTTGCTTGGCCTGTGGTTTGATTATGTGTGGAGTTTCCTGACTAGTGACATCCGGAATAACTTTTACCCATGAGTCACCGAACTTATACATTACCGACATTTTAGTATCGCAAGCGGTTTTGGTTCCGTATTGTTTTATTATATGCGTACGAGGTGTGATAAACATCGGAGTCTCACCGCGCGTGACCGGTAATTCTTGGTAGCACGTTTCGGCCTTTCTAGCTTTGACTTCTGCAGGTACGCATTTGATAATGTGTACTACTTCACCCGCCATCATGGCCATGTATCCGGGTTCTCTCATTAAATAATATGCTAAAAGGTCCGGGGATAAAGTGGCAATGTTTAACGCATTAGTAATAACTTTTCTTTCTAATTCGCATTGCTGTAGTAATACGTCGTGGTATAATTTTTGCAAATGATTTTTGATATGTTTTTCAACAAATAATATTTTTGAATTTACATAAGTGAAAAGATCTAGATCGTGCATATTTTTAACTCTGTTAGAAATGAAATGTTCACCGAGCCGATTTTCTAATATGAATAATCTCGGATGTTCTGTTTTAATAATTTCAAAACCGCATTGTATCATTTTACCGAGGTCTTTGAAAGCAAAAGATATATCCTCAGAATCTAATATATAAAGTGGTCTTCGTTCATTGCCGATCTCTGTTACTTTAGTGACGGGTCCTGAATATAGATTAGTATACTTGTTGGCCTGGCATGCCTGAGACTCGGTTCTGTCCCAGAATGCGTATCCGAATATGCTATCAATGCAACGTTCTTCAGTAAATTGACAAGAAGTTCCGGACTCGAGTTTGATTTTATTTGCTTCGAGTGTTACAGAGTTAAATCTTTCTTCGAGTGATACTTTAACATAGCCGGTAACGTGTACATTGCTGAATGTGCCGTAAGGGTCGGAGAAACTTCCTGCGTTAGTGCAAGTGCCCTCTGGGGCAATGTATCCTGCCAATTCTATCGGGTGTACGGTTGTTTGATTTATCATTAAGTTTTGTACTAGGTTATCGCCGATAGTCATTATTCGATAAGAGTGCATTTTAACGCATTCTTCTCGTGTTACTTCCTTAATATATTCTATTTCGGAAAAAGGGGGGGACCATTCGTGAGAGAGCGCGCCGCATGTCTTGGCTGATCGTTTGACCTCTATTTTGCAGTAACGGACCTTTATAGTTGCAAAATCATTAAGTTGGAGGAGGGATATTTCAGTTATCGTAGAATTGATTATTGGATTAGGAATGTCGCATTCAGCAATATCTACAAGAGAGAAGGTAGTGAAGTTAGTAAAACGTTGAAAACAATCATAGGCTATGAAAGGAGTGACTATTTTGACGTATAGTTGAACAAAGATGCTGAGAATTACTGCTTTCATCTGAAACATAATTTTTCAATTACTACTTGTTTCGATGTACGATTTCTTTAAACGATTGGCGTGGACCGTTCGAGTTTCTTTTTCGTTTATTTTTATTTTAATATTTTCTTTTTCTCCCACTTCCAGGACCAAGTAGGGACCGGCAAAGTGACTGCCTGTGAGTTTATGAGGCTTTGGGGCGCTTTTTAGAAAAACCCATTGACCGATTCTGAATTTGTTAGGATTTGTTTTTTTATCATATTGCATTTTGGTTTTTTCTTTGTATGTTATTAATTTTTCTCTAGCTATTTCATGTATATTGTGTAACTGTTTAACCAAGTTTTCCACGTAGCCTTCGTAGGTAGGTAGTAAATCTTGCTCTAGCAGGGGCTCCGTGCTTGGTAGGCGTGGCTTGCGAGCGAACAGCAGTTCCCATGGTGAGAACTGGTGGCTGCTGTGCCAGCTTGTATTATAATTAAATATAGCAAGTTCGACATACACGTCCCAATTTTTGGTCTTGGAAGTGAACATTTTTAGATACTCGATTAACGATAAATGAATTCGTTCAACATTGTTAGCCTGCGGGTGATAAGCCGTTGTAGTAATATGCTTAATTTTGAAGCGAGCTGCAATACGTTTCATTAGTTTTGAAGTGAAATTAGTGCCTCTGTCACTTACTATGACGTTAGGTGCTCCAAAGGTACATATTAGTTTTTTAATAAGGTTATCAGCTACAGTAGTAGCTGTTTGATCTGGCATGGGTGCCGCTATAGCGTATTTGGTAAACGTGCACATGCAGGTAAGTAAGTAAGCGTTTGCCGTTTTGGTACGCTCGAGTGGGCCTACTACGTCTATGCTGACTTTAAAAAAGGGGACTGGCGGGGTATCGGTTATGATCATTCTTTGTTTGACATTATGTCTATTTAATTTTCTCAATTGGCATGGTAAGCATTTTTGAATGAACTCTTGCACATCTTCCTTCAGGTGTGTCCAATAGTATTTATTCTTGATGCGTTTGTAAGTTCTATTGCAACCGTTATGACCGCCTATAGCCGAACAGTGGGCTTCTTCGATTACTTGTTGACGATGCTCGATGGGGACGAAAACTATAAGTCCCTGACAAACTATGATCTTGACTTCAGAAGGTCCCAGTGTATTTTTTATCATACGTAAAATTTCAAAGAAATCGACGAGCTCAATTTTTTTACTTTGGGCTATACTTATGGTTTTAATTTTATTTTCAGTTAAATCAATTGCTAATTGCTTCAGTGCTTGGTATGTATAATTTCTAATGTTTTCGGTGGTCTCTCTAGTTTCATGACGGATTGGGATAATAAAATGCATCTTGTTTCCTATTTTGACTGTAGTGGGAACGGCTAATTGCAATTTGTTCATTTGTGGTAGTTTATCATGTTTAAATAAACTGAGTGCTCCTTCATCTAGGGGGGTACCAAAGGTATCAGTGAAGTACAAGTAATTGTCTCGCCTCATAAACAGTGCATCCCGACAATAGATAATGTTTTCATTGGGTAACGTAGTCACGGGTGCGGTAGGGGAGTTGGCTGAGTCTTCGAGCATCACGTCTTTTAAAGAGGTCATATCCTGTTTTGGTTGTGAGTCCTGTTTATTTTTAGAGTCTTGATTATGCATATTATATTGTGTGCCAATTTTATTGCCTTCGGAGCAGTACGTGTTTTTAGTAACTGTAGGATAATTAATATTCGTGTCGGTTTCCGTTACTGACGTGTCTACTTCCTGAGGAGGCGGATTCTTTTTCTGACGCGGCAGGAGGGATTTGATGGCTTCCAAGTATTTTGCACTTGGTTGTCGGCCCCTTGCGCATCGCGTGGTCATGGCGTGCGTATTTCCTGGCCTTTTTGTATTATCATCTAGTCGAGCTGTCAAGACCAGTGCTTGAACCGGATCTTGCCTAGTTGCTTGTAAATGCTTATTGAGCTTTTCGATTTCCTGTATAGGATTTCGAGAGAGCGCATTTACATTGACATTCGATGCTCCTTTTTTATATCTGACTTCGAAATTAAAATTTTGTAATAATAGTCGCTGGTGAGTTGCTTGTGAATTTGGGTCACTTATTGAATATAGATGTACCAAAGGTCTATGGTCAGTAATGATGATGAATTTTCGGCCGTACAGATAAGGTTTGAATTGCGAAATACTCCATACTATTGCTAATAGTTCGAGCCGGATAGCGGGGTAATTACTTTCAGCAGGTGTGAGGGTACGTGAAATGTATGCTACAGCGTGTTCTCGCTCTTGGTCGTCAAATTGGGAAAGTGACCCTGCGATTCCGATTTTTGATGCGTCAGTGGTAAAAAAAATGTTCTGTCGAAATCCGGGTGTCTGAGCACCGGAGGTTCGCATAATTTATCGCGTAGCGTCTCGAAAGCTTTTTGCTGCTCTTCCGCCCAAACGAACGGCTGGCGTTTCTTTAATAGAATAGTGAGTGGTTTGGCGATCTTAGCAAAATTTTCTATAAATCGTCTATAGTATCCTGCTAGGCCGAGCCATTGTTTAACATTCTTTGGCGTGCGTGGGACCGGGAATTCTTTTACTGCGCGCAGTTTGTCGTTGCACGGGCGTAGTCCGTCTTTCGAGATTACATGACCGAGGTACTCGATTTCTGGGCGTAGAATTTTGCATTTCTTCGGATGGAGGACCAGATTAGTTTCACGAAGGCGTTTCATTAACTCGATGATGCTCTCGCAGTGTTCGTCGAATGTTTTAGAATATACGCAAATATCATCGAAAAATGCTACTACATTTTCTAAATCTGATACTAGTACATTTATTAGTGACAGAAAGACTGGTGCGCTAGTTTTAAGTCCAAAGGGGGAGCGACAAAACTGATACAGGCCTGACTCGCATTGGAATGCCGTTTTATGCCTGTGTTCCTTTTTAATACTTATCTGATGATATGATGAATACATATCAAATGACGAAAATAGTTGCGCACCGGCCATTCGTTCAAATAAGTCGACAGGTAGAGGGACTGGGAAATTATAATCTGGAATAATTTTATTTAGCGCGCGATAGTCAAACACGATGCGCGGCGGTTGCGGTTCGCCATCTTCCGTATTCTTTTTGGGCACGCAAAAAACTGGTGCGCAATATGCGCTAGTTGATTTTTCAATAATACCTCTTTCTAGCAATTCCTGCATTTGTTCATTTATAAATTTACTGATCTGCGGGGGGTGCCTAAACTGTCGTAGTCTGATAGGTACTTCGGAGGTAGTATAGATCTCGTGCTCGATAATACTCGTGGCCCCGAGCTCGTCTCCCTTAACAAAAAATCTGTCGCTGTAATTTTCGACGATTTCTTCAATTTTTGTTCGTTGATCTTGTTTGATATGGTCCAATTTAATCAACTGAAGTAATTGTTTGACTCTTTCGTGGCGATTATTAGTTTTTGGGTTAACAAGCAGTGCTGTGCAATGTGCTCTAGGTACTTTTCCCCTAATAATGGAGCGGGCCGTTAATAATGCATTTAATGCGTTATTAACTATATTTGGCCTTTGTAAGTTACTTTGTGATTTAATAATTGGATCGAGGTACCTTTTTAGTATTTCGAGCAGGTATAAGCGATCGCTATTAATTTCAGATTCTTTATTATTTAAACAACTAATAATGCTGTTAGTTAATTCTTGTATTGACGGGTAATCTGATTCTGATTTTTCTGATTTTTTAATCATTTCTGATGCTTTGTTTAAAGCGTAGAGTAAATCGGATTCGTTTTTCAGAGTTTGCATGCGCATGCCAGAAGTTACAGGTACAGAGTTAATTTTTTCTGAGTTCTCGGAAAGGTAATTAATAGATAGGTTGTACAGTTTGTCGGAATCTGATTTTTTTTGTGCTTCTCGGATTTTGTTTTCAGACAGCTGAGGTATATACTCTTTAGGAGTCAGTATGTCACCTTGTTTTATGGCCTCGTGACCATTTTTTTTAACATGGGTTTTGTATACAGGTGCATTCGTCCTCTGAGTTTCGACTGCTAGGTCCAGTAGTTTTCCAGTAGGGTCGTCGACCGAATGCAAGGAGTTATTGCCAGGCTGTGCCTGTCCTTCGTTTGCGAGAGGTATTTTGCTGGGTGCCTGGTTAATTTTTTTTGTTACGGGAATAGCTCCAATGTAACAGGACTTGCTTTCGGTGATAATTGGGAAAAACAAGTCATTAATTTTTAAGAGATTCTTGGCGTAATCAATATACGCTCTGTATTTTTTTAATGACTCGCTTCCTATTACACCGTCTTCTAATATAGGAAAATTTTCCGGTACTAAGTGAAATTCTAGTACAAAGTTATGAAAGGTTAATGACACTTTTCCTAATGTCGAGATACTTTCTTGCGAGATCCCCCGTAGTTCATATCTGTCAAAAATATCTACGTGGACACCGTTTGGTTTGCTTGAGATTTTAAGTAGAGAGACTGCTGCCCCGGTGTCTACGATGAAGCTAAATTTTTGTTTACTTGTTTTTATTTCGAGTTGAATTGTTGGTGACTGACTGTTAAAATGTAAAAGGATGATTTTTTGTGCGTGCGACGTTTGAGGCGCTGTATTTACAGGGGCTCCCGGGTAGCGCCGAGTGTCTGGGAACCCTTGTCTTTTTCCGCCTGTTGTAATTTTTGATTTCTGAGTTTTCGTTTTTCGCAATCACTCTTCCAGTGTCCAGTTTCTTTACAGTAATTGCAAATCGAGGAATTAGTTTGTTGTAACTTTTCTTGCGAATTTAAATTGGCTGGGGCGCTTGTTTTTACTTGATTTTGGGCGGCCCAAAGTGGCTGATGGATGAAGCGGGGATTAGTGTTATTGTTAGCTGCCGCGCGAGGCTCCGCCCACGGCTGCTGTTTGGGCTGCTGCCGTTGCTGTTGCGTAGTTGGTCGAGTTTGATTTTGATTCTGCGGTATCCGATACCAACAGTCTTTAGCTGTGTGTTTTGGTCTATTGCAAATTTGGCAGATGCTACTATCTTCAGCTTTCATTAATCGAACTGGCTCTATTTTAGGTTGGGTTAGCGCTTTTACTGTTTCGGTTATTTCCTCAGGTTCCTGTACGTTGAATTCTCGTTCAATTTCTATTGCTTTCGTAGTAGCTAATTCTAAATTTTCGGCTTCCCCCATACGTGCTTTGATGACCCAGTATAAACCGCGGATGAAGAATTTTACTTTGTCTTTTTCAAGTTGGTTTTTAAATCCAGCATAGTTTCGATTTTCCCTTACTGCTGCTTCAAAAAGTTCGTCAGCCACTGTTTTCACTCAATTAGAAAATGTGACTACATTCTCACCACGTTTTTGTTTTAACGTTGCTAATTCGCCTGTTAATTGATTACAAGTTTTTGCTGATCCGAACAGTAGGTCCAAAAATTTAATCATTTGTTCAACATTATCAAACGTTTTTCCTTGCACGCTTTTAAGTGCTTCACCGCTTAGTTTAATTTTAATTAACTTGGTGAGATCATTTTCATTTATTGTCGGGACTATGCTGCGTGCCTCTCGGCAACCGTCGATAAATAAGTGTAAGGGTATGTTAAATCCGTCGAACTTAGGTACGAAGTTAACAGCGTCTTTCAGGCTAAAATTTTTTATTGGCGATACTATGTTTTGTGTGGAATTCATTAGTCCCGTTCTGAAAGTTCCTGGCGTATAATACATAGTAAATGGGCTGCTTGCAAAATTAGCTTTGTTTGTAGGGGTAAAATGTCGAGTTGGAGTGGAATCAACTTTTTCCGATTTATTATGAGTCATTTCTGGTGATTTGGAAGCGGACGGTGTGTTAGTCATAAATACGTTTGTAATAGGCGCGTTGTACGTGTCTGAATTTTCAATTGCTATCTCGTAACCCGTTTGATTTTCGATGAGTTCGAGTAATGGAATTTCAGTTTTATCTAATTTTAATTTTTCAAAATTTATATCTGTAATAGCGTTAAGGAGGAATGCTGAATTTAAATTTTTACTAGTCATTTCAATGAGGATGTCAAATATTAAGTCATCTTTACATAGAAAGTCTAATGGGTTTGTATCAATGTAGTCTTGTAAATTATATTTTAATCTTTGTAACTCTTCGACTCGGGTAATTTGCTTTGTTTCGGTGGGTGGAAATCTTTGATGCAGATATGTGAGACATTCTGTAAACGTAGGTTCCCTGTTTGTTGTAAAATTCGGTTCTATTTCGCTAATTTTTTTTGTTAGTATTTTGAGTGTGATTAGTTTTCGTTCGTAAGGTGTTTCGACCATTGTAATTTTGCGATAAGATCCTAATTACCAAGGAATGAGGGGCCCCCAATTGTTATGTCTAGGCGAAATGATGTTACAGCCAGACGTAATAATATATTCAAGTAATGTCGCGTTGGTAAAGGTTGGATCTTAGTCAGGATTTAAGCAAAGGTTGGTTAAAGGGATAGCGCCTTTATTATATGTAGGGCGTTTTAAGTAGATAAAATAGTTCCTTACCTTATTAGGATTGGGTTTCAAAAGAGGTTTTTTATGGACAGTCTCAGGTGTTTGCGCTTGAGTTTAGATTTTATTGTTTAAAGATAATTATAATACTTAATAATCCCGGTTCTAAGTAGCCGGATAGTTAGACTTAAAAAACAACTTTGCGAAACTACTGAGTCGTAAATTGTGTATTGCGTACTGTATTCTATATACTGAGTAACTGCTATTGCGAACTCCAATCCAGCCTTTTATACCGTGGGCTGATGTGCCCCTTCCTGTGATTTTGCCAATTTAATATGCGGTGAGTAATATTCGCGGAAGTATTGTGGGAACGTGCTTAGACTAATCTATCTCGCTAGATAGATTTACAAATCTTCCCGGGAGGGTTGGTACAATAGAAAACTAAATTATCGATACCTGGTTTGAAATCATAACTTATAATTCGTCACGTACTTTTTCTTTCGTATCGACGTGACAATATTCTGCTGCTGTAGAAGATTTAGCTACACTACTTTGTTTCTTTACTTTCCAAAAAATCGTATTCCCATAATAACGTATAACAAAACCTGTCGTTGACTGTCTACTATTTTTGTCACCTGCCCAATCAGCATCAACATAACAATCTATAATATTATTATTATTCGATTTTCTTATAAAATTCAATTTTTTTTCTTTGGTTAAATACAAATATTTCAGTATTCTTAAAGCATATTTATAATGCGTTTTATCATAACAATTTTGAAACCTACTCAAATAATTTACACTACAGCTTATATCTGGTCGAGACATGTACTGATATACAAAAGTGCTGCAATTAAATTTCTATATTTGATTTCATTAGATGCTGATTGTGCTGGAGGTATATGTAACCTTTCCTCCATAGGTGTTGAGTACAGTTTAGTATTTTCTAAATTATAAACATTTCCTAATGAGTTTATATAATCAGTTTGATCAAGGCTCAATTTTCCTTTTTCAAGATCATATTCAACATTAATTCCTAAATACGTTTTTATTTTACCTAGATCTTTTATAGCAAATCTTTTCATTAATTTCTTTTTAATTTTATCAATGACAGTTTGATTTTTTGAACAAACTAGCAAATCATCAACAAATAATAATATATAAATTTTTTCTCCATTCTCAGTTTTATAATATAAACAATAGTCGCTTTCGCTTCTTTTGAAATTTATACTATTAATAAAATTATCAAAACATTCGTACCCAAATCTAGGACTTTCTCTTAAGCCATACAAAGCTTTTTCTAACTTTAAAACTTTATCAGAATTCTCATTAACATTTTCATAACCTTGTGGTATTTTCACATAAATTTCAGATTTAACTTTTCCATTCAAAAACGCTGTTTCAACATCCATTTGTTCAATATAAAATTCATTTTGGTTACAGTAAGCTAAAAGTAATTTCAAAGTTTGCAGTCTAGCTACTGGGGAATATATGTCCTCAATTATTTGATCTTGTTGGTATCCACGTACCACAAGTCTCGCCTTTTTTCTACCATCAGATTTATTTGTGTAAACCCATCTTAAATCTAAAATTTTCTTATCTATTGGTTTGTCAACTTTTGTCCAAGTTTTATTTTTTTCTATACTTTGAATTTCTTTTGCCATAGCATCATTCCACAAAGCAGAATCATTACAATTTACTGCGTCATTATAAGTCTTAGGTGAATCAGCACTAACAGTGTTTACATAAATAAAACTTGTCACTGTTTGACCGTACCAACTAGGTTTTCTTTTCTCTCGCGTTGACTCTCTCCTTTCAAACTTTAAGTTTACTTTTTCATTATCATTGCCACTTGAATTTGGGCTAGATTTTTTTCTTTTATTAAATTTGTTTTCTTTCTTAATTTTCTCATTATCATAAAATACTTCATCATCACTCATACTTTCATAACTCGTTTCAGATTCACTTTCACTCTCATTACCAGTATCTATTCCTATCCATTTCACATCATCTTCAACTACTTCTACGTGTCTAGCAATTATAATTCTACCATTCATTAAAACTCTATAACCTACGTTATCATATCCAACTAAAATTCCCATATCAGCTTTTCTGTCCTATTTTGAATGTCTTTTTTCTTCCGGAGTTTTTACAAAGATTTTACTACCAAAAATTCTTAAATACTTCATACTCGGTCTTTTTCCAAAAAATATCTCGTAAGGTGTCTTATTAAGAAGTGTATTCGCAATTGAACGATTTTTCAAATACGCTGCAGTTTTTACTGCTTCAGGCCAATATCTAATATTTAATTTTGCTTCCGATAATAAACATCTAGTGGTATCCATGACCGTTCTATTGTATCTCTCCGCTGTTCCATTTAGTGGATGAACATACGGTGGGCAAGGTTCAAGATATATACCTTTATCTCTGATCAAGTTAAAAACATTGTTATTTATGTATTCTTTACCATTATCGCACCTCTATTTTTTAATCTTTTTACCTGTTAAATTTTCTACTAAATTTATGTATTCAAGAAAACATTGATATACTTCAGTTTTACTTTGAATTGGAAAAATCAATGTGCATTTGCTAAAGTCGTCAATAAATGTGAGAAAATATTTTGAACCTTCGTACCCCGTATTTCTGTGTGGGCCATTTAAGTTAGTATGAACTAATTGAAGGATTTCTGTTGCTTTTGTTCTATTGTTTTCAAAACGTAAATTATGCATTTTGTTTTTGATACAAATTCCACATTTCATATATTCTTTTTCTAAGTTTTTTGGAAGTCCTTCGATTAATTCATATTTGCAAAGTTTTTCTAAATAATTAAAATTTACATGGCCAAGAATCCTATGCAATTTTTCTTTTTGACTTATTCCAGAATTATTTACGCTAATATTTCTTTTATCAACATATGACGAAATTTTATATAGACCATTATCGTTATACGCAGTACAAATTATATTATTGTTTCTATCGTAAATTTCAGATCGATTTCCTTGAGATAAGATTTTAAAATTTTTATTATTTGTAATTCTTGCTTGACTTATTAAATTTCTATCCAATTCTTTTACATAAAAAACATTTGTCATAATTATTTCTGTTCTAAAACTTTTTTGATAAAATGATGTTATAATATTTCCAACTTTTTCACACTTTATTTTTCTACCGTCTGCAATAGTTACATAAATTGATCTTTCTAATCTTTTAAAATCTGAGAAATAAGAATAATCGTTTATAATGTCGTCTGTACAACCACTATCTAAGATCCAATTAATTTGAGTACTTTGACTCTGATTTATGGAATTTACTCTACTATTAAAATTTTTAACATCAATATTTGCATGCAAATAAAACGTCTGTGGTGTATTATCGTAATACCTATCATTATAACTATAGCGTGCGTCGTGTTGACCTTCTTGTTGAAAACTTCGTTGATTGTTGAACTCTCGGTGACCTCCTCGTTGACCGTAACCTCGATTGTTGTTGTTATTGTATCCTCTGTTATTGCTGTAGCCTCTGTAGTTGCCGTAACCTCTATTGTTGTTGTTTGTATAACCTCTGTTGTTGTTGTTTTGGTAATTTTCTTCTTGATTGTAGCTGCCCCTTTGACCGCTTCCACGAGAGTTGTTGCCTCGCCAGCTGCCTCGGGTTATAGCACCTCCTCGCCAATTTGCTCGGAAATTCGGAAAAGTATTAGTTTCACAATCCTTTTTTGTATGCCCTTTTTTGTGGCAAATGAAGCATTCAATGTCCTTCTTTTCGACTTTAAATAAATTTGACTTTTTACTATTATCTTGGCTACGATAATAGTAGTACGATAATAGTACGATGGCTAGTAATTTGACGTTTTACTATTATCTTGGAATTTCATACATTTTAATTTTGTTTTTTATATAACTGCAATTTTTATCTTTATCTTGCAAAGTATCGACTAAATCTCCAATGTATGCAAGTGAATCAGGTAGAGTTTTTAATATATAATCTAATTTTTCTTGTTCTTTTATATCTGCTCCAGCACTTTTCAATTCATTAATTAATTTCTCAAATTCACTAAAAAAACTATCGGTATTTTCAAAATCTTTCAGTTTTAATTTATCCAGTCTATTTCTCAAAACTATTTGTAAAGAAGTTGATTTTTTTAAGTACATTTCATCAAACTTATTCAATATATCAATTGCTGTTTTTTCATCACATACAAATTCCAATTGTTCATTTGAAATACTAGAATATATTAAGTTCATAGCTTTACAATTAAGCTTTTCCCAATCAGTATCTTTCAATTGTTTTTCGTGTGTGACCACCTCATCACACGTTCTAAATTTCAGTAAAAGTAATAATCTTTTTTTCCAAAGGTTGTAATCTTTGCCATCAAAGATAGGAATTTTCATATCCGTATCAGAAGCCATTCTATACTCTACAACTTTCAAACACAATTTTTCACAACTTTACTCAACGTTCTCGTTCATGCACGTGTATCTATCTTTATATATCTATCTTTATATATCTATCTTTATATATCTAATAAAATATTTATTACTCCTTGTTTATATGTTATTAAGCTTCAATGCTTCAACTTTATTTTTGTTTCTAATTTTTTATTATTGTTTCAAACGACTTCATTCTTCGATAAAAGATTTATTACCTTGATATTTACAGTATACTTATCAATATCCGCGGTGTTTCATTACATTGAGTACTATATTATTTTGTTTCTCCTCATTTAGTCGTATAGCATCAAATTTCCATGTGTTCCTGCCAAGCACCGCATGACGGCAAAATTTAAAATCGTATCCACTTGCATCTTCTTGATCATTCAATAATTTTTTTTTACTTTCGCATTTTATACACTTATTTTTCAACTTTAAAAACAAATTTCAGACAACATTCATTCATTCCTATCTTCTTCATTCACTTTGTCAACCATACACTGAATCAACCTCACTTTTAATCGATCACACTATTAACCAACCAGGTTCTGCTACCATGTTAAAAATGACTGAGATAAAAACGATTGAGTTTGTTTTAAATAAAATATAATATCATGCAAATATATACAAAGTGGGTCTCATAGTTAGAGATACGGTCTGCCTTAAGCAACCGCTCTCTTTCGACTGTACTCATAGTTATGTACAGATACATCTCGCCGCGTACTTATGCGCTTTTGCGCATGCGCTACTACATACATCTTTTACTCTTGAAATATTAATTCATATATTTTAACAATTTATCCCTTCAAAATAAACTTTGATTGCGTCAATAACTTCTTTACATCTTGATAAATAGACGAGTAACGAAAACTATTCATCATTTCAAGTAAAATATTTTAGCAATTCACGAAATAATCATTATCATTTCTATAATTACTAATATCAAAATCCCTTATTATTGTATGAATAGTACTGTCATATTTTTCTTTTACTATTTCCTGACAACTTACTCTCTCTCTCCCAATTCAGCTTCTTGCTTTCTCTTTCTCCTTTTTGCTTCGTCGCTCTTACTAATTATTTTTGTTAACATTTATCCGTTATTCTAATAAATAACACGTTTGTTTTTTCAACGCGCGTCCGCTTTATTCCGTCCTTCCGTCTATCTCCTCGACCTTTTAATCTCGCGTTTAGACGTGCGAGTCTTACATCGGGACCTGGCATTGGAGCCACGATGCCCCGACAACACCTGACGAACCGAGCTGTTCCTGCTTAACCGAGCCCGAATTCTTTACTTGTATTATCCGCTGTAACGAGTGCGACTGGCCCTCGTTGTGTCTCTCTCTCCCTCTTATAATTATATTATGTATATAGTTTATGTATATGTTTCACTTTGTAAATACGTCTGCTGCCACTAGCGTAGCCGACTATAGCGGGGGAGAAGAGGCAGCCGATCACGGTAAGTCGCATGAGAGAGAGCAAGAGAGAGAGAAGAATACGCGACGGACGGGCCGCTACTCGCGAAGGGCCGCGCACCGCCGGCTTTCCGCGGCTCGCATAGGCATCACCGCGGAGAGAGGGCAGATTAGGTTTGACCACGCTGAGCGACACACGTGGAGACAGGGGCTGCTAGAGTTTTTCGCTCGTTACTGCTTTGTATTGCTGCTACCTCGGGTTCCGCCTTCAGCGAGAAGACGCAGTTACCGCTGTCGAGAGTGTTTCCGTATTGCGCAGGGAGAAGCGAGTGCGACAGAGACTTTGCCGACGTGTGGTGCGTTTGTGTTCCGCGAACGGATTGCGCCGAGTGCCTTTTGTGAGGTTGCCGCCGGCATCGTTGTCACCGACGAGCTCGTCCGCTGCGACACACGCCGTTTTCGTAGCTGTGACGAGAGCAGGCCATGTGCCGGTCTCTCGTCTGCGTTCTCCCTCCTCCACTCGGCAAGGCGTGTTGGCCAACGTTAGGCGCATTAAAGTATGCGCCTAACACTTGGTCTTTTTGTTTCAGCGCCAAGGACGGGCCAGCGCAGTTGAGCGCAAGAAAAAGTTGAGGAACGCGGAGAGAGAGTGAGAAAAAGAGAAAGAGAGAGTATTAGGCCCATGCAGGGATTGGCAGGCGCGCAACGCGTGACCGATAAGCGGCACGTCGCGTTCCGTCTAACTAATAGGTCAAGGTAGGGAGAGGAGCGAGCGCCGCTGAGCGGCTGCAAGACGAGCGCAAGAATTAGTGCGTGAGGGAGTCGAAGCCCAGTCCTACTAGAGTGCAGTAGTCCAAGCCCAGTCCGGCTAGGAGGTAGAGAGTGCAGTTTGGGATAGCCGGAAGGAAGGTCAACCCTACCGGCAACAGCTTTGTCTGCAACCGCAGCTAGCCCACCCCTGCAAGGAGAGTCAACGTTGCCTGTGGATACCTGGTCGGCGACAGCAGCCAGCAGCTAGCAACGATCTGACCAGCGACGACGACCGGTACTTCCTGCGGCAGCACATCGCCCGCGATCCACGACGTTACTAGGAGTGGTGAACAAAGGTCAAGCCTTCTTTTCTTCTTTCTCTCTACACTCTCTCTCTCTCTGATGATGCGACGGCCGGTTCGCGTTGAATAGGTTAGCCAGGCATCCACGTGCCGGCTATCTAAAGGTCCGCGTTTAAGTTTAATTTGTAGTAGTGTAAGTTGCGATCGGCGAATTGTCCAGGCGCCCACGTGCCGGGCAGTTCATCCGGTATAGGTTCGCGTAATTTAAGTAAGTTTGTAATAGGTTAAGTGCGCGATTGGATATTAAGACGAGATGCGAAGTATTCATTTGTGAATACTATAAGTAGTTTATTATTCTATTATGTAGTTGGTTAGTTAGTAATTAGACTATGTTATGCGCGCGTATGTTTAGTTTGAACAATGATTAATAATAATAGGTTGTAAGTGAGATTTGATTCCTGTCTTTCTATAATTCATTTATCAACCTCTCCTCGTTCTTCTCCCTCAATTGCCTTGAGCGAAAGTGCCTCACTTACCCCGCAAAGAATTGGTAACAAAGGATAGAGTTTTGTTACATAGCGAAGCCGGGAGACCACGCCGTCCTTGTAAGTACCTGCGACTTCTCTTTCTCTCTCTCTACTTTAGGTTGCTGCTCTCTCTCTCTCTCTCTCTCTCCCCCTACGCTACAACGCTATCACCTGCGTCACTCGTACCGCTTATTGTAATCACACTTTTGCTGCTATTATATTTTATGCCTGCTAGATAGTCGCTACCATTCATTTCGAACCTTGTCCTTTACCGCTTTCCTTGTCGCTCGTTGCGACTGCGCACCACGTTTTCGCGATTTTCAGCACAAGCAGACCGCACGACGCTCTCCGCGGGCCTGGAAGCTGGACAGCTTCCACGACGGCATAGCTGTGCTGCCCGGACGTCGCTTCGTAACCCGTTAATCTGCAATTTCTCCCTCACCTTTTCTAGCAACGTCGGCTGCTACGCTCATCGTATGCGCAGCCCCGTTACAGAAATTTGGCGCCCAACGCGTTCTAGAGGACAAAGCTTGTGCTAAATACGACAGAATAATTTAACCAATAGTAAATTTCAATTTCTGTTCAATATATATGGTACTTGTGAAAAATAAAAGCGAGAAAGTAAATGACCAAGCGAACTTCAAAATTTAGTCGGTCGCATAGGCGAAGGACAACGTCAATAACAACAAAGTTTCAAGTTACAGCCAGAATATAAACAGCACACCAAACAAAGCATATAGCTGATTTGAAAACACAGCATACGGACTTGGTATAGTTAACGAAATCTATGAGCATATAAAATATTACTTGCGACTTTGAACGAATAAATAACAATCGTGCGAGCGGAAAATTTTCAAAATTTGTAAACAAGCAAGCGTTCTCGAATTTTCGTCAACCGAAACAGAATATTGCGATCGAATAAACTCGCGCATTACCTTGATTCATTTTGTCAAGTAAATTCGATTTGATTTTTTTTTTATATACACATCTACAAATCAACAAATTAACCAAATTTAATTACATCAATTGTTTTTTTTACTTTTATCGATATTTTCCTTTTTTTTTACTTTGATTTCTTTTCTTCTCTTTCTCGTAAATACCATTGACGACAATAACAATGACAATGTCACAGACCCCGAGAAACATTAACGAACTCTCGATTTTCAAGGAAAACGTAGATAAAAGAGTGGCAGATTGGATAAAGGATTTGCCCAGCGACGAGCTCGACGACGTCATGACACGCTTAGAGTTAATTACGGACGGGTCAATGTATGAAAGAGCGAACCAACTGTACAAGCGCTTAAGCGGCGATTACACGGCAGCGGAGAGTATTTTAACGAACGATCTAGACGAAGAGCGAACGAAATCACGACGCGACCAGCTATGTATTACACTCCTGCTATCGAATACATTACCGGCAGATCTGCGCGACGACATCCTCACAACACTGGACGCGCAATCCACCTTAGAAGACGAAAGCATGATAATGAGTGATAAAGCGTCATTTTCCACAAGCTCTCGCGACCACGCGCAAACGACGCCGCATCAACAACGTCGATTCTTAAACACGTGTGCACAATTGGAAACGCTTGACCCACGAAGCTTAGCCGAGTCCATCCCATTTGCTACATCACAAAGCAATGTGATACTAATGAATCAACCGGTACCCACGACGCTCTCCGCATCAGCGAACGCACTCTTCGCAAGCACACAAAGCACCTCGCAACCGAACATTCTAACGAACACAAATACTTCGTCACAACCAACAGGTGCAATCCCGCGGCCGAAACCATCAGTCAGAGAAGCTGCAGACAAACTTATCCGCTGCGTTCTTCCAGACGGTATTGTACAATACATGCCAGTAGCATCAGCAGTCGAACTCAGAAGAGCAGTGCTTTCTGAGAAGAACCTAATGCAGGAAAACGCAGAAGTTAAAGAAGTGCTAGCCGCTATTTCGCGAGAAAACGTGAACCTCAATCGCGTCATGGACGACTTGCGTAAACAAACACAATAAGTTGTCTCAAGTGCCCAAGCCGAAATCGCAAAGTCACAACAAAAGTTTCAAATGAACCTCGCACAAAAAACGGTACAATTCCAAAGCACATACGATCTAATCTAAAACGGTAATGACGAATTCGATCTATCACGCGATAACCAACGTCCACCTGGAAACCACACCTTCTTCCACTCGACAGCACACCCTTTACCGATACATAGCATCTCATCCACGAGCATGGCGTACCCTTCACAACTTCCACCCGAAAGCTCGGGCTGGGGGAGGGGGGTAGCTACGACAACGTCGCAAGATGCGTTTGCAACGATCACAGACCCCTCTACACCTCACCCTACGGCTAGTTTTTACCCTAGGACGTCCATCTCAGCAAACGCATGGCATACTCCGCCCTCGCAAGTTACACGACGAGAGATGGCGCTAAGTAGGCCTATGCCAAGCCATGGTTGGTGGAACTCGCGGACGAACCAAGGTAACTTGGACGCGTCACGCACCGGCTATACCGCTAAGCACTTAGGTAGGACGGTGAGAGAGTGGAAGATCCAGTTTTCCGGCGATTCTGGCACTAGTATAGAAGAATTCTTAGAGCGGATCGAGGAACATGGACGTTTAGACCGCGTAGGCGAAGAGGAGTTTCTAGACTCTCTAAGTTCTTTATTCAAAGGATCGGCGCTTTTGTGGTACCGTATGGCCAGTTCCATGTGGAAAACCTACGCGGAGTTTAAAGAGGCCGCGCTAGAAGCGTACAGCAAGTCACGAAAATTTAAACGCAACCTCTCCGTGGAGGCGCTTCAGAGAACATAGGGCTTAGATGAACCTGTTAGGGATTACTTAGCAGCCCTTCACACCATCTTCAGTCGCTTTGAAGCGCCGTGGACTCCGCGTGAACAAGTCGTCTTGGCCATAGATAATATGGTTCCCGAGCTGAGGAAAAAGCTGAAGAAAGATCAGCTTAGGTTCACCGGTTTACCACAGTTGTTGGTGAGAGCGCAAGAGGTGAAGGCGTTTGAGTCAGCTGAAAGCTGGAAGCCGCCGCCGCCACTCGAACAGAGTATGTTGCCGGAGGCCGCTTATAAGCCCAAGGCTAAGCCGACCAATGCGAAGATAGCGGTTGCGTCGGTGACGGAAACAGCTGTTTCCTTGTCGGAAGGTGACCTAGAAAAGGTCATTCAATGCCTTGTGGATAAAAGGCTAAAGGACCTCGAGGCTTCCAAGACCCGTGGCTTGCCCCCAAGCAAGCCCAACCAGAGCTGGTAGAGACACCAAAGGTGAGAGCGGAGGCGATACGAAGGTATCTCCAACGCCGAATTCTCAAGAGTTTTCTCGCTTCAGTCCTCGAAGCAGCAACCGAGGACGTAAACGTGGGCCCGCGAGAGTAGGCTCCACTAGAGGAAGCTCAACGGGTGGTGGCGCTCGCATCATCACGCCGAAGAGCGAGAAGAATAAAGACCGGAAGCCTGGACCTGATGCAGTCAAAGTTATATGCTGGGACTGCAGCTGGCCCGGCTATACTCGGCTAAATTGCCCCGAATGCTCGTTAACCCAGTCGGGAAACGACCAGGGCAGCGCGTAGACGAGGTCCCTACCACTTTGCCCCAATGCGCCGGGACCTTCAAGGCAGTTAGCGTGGTGGGAGTTACGCATGAGGCGAGTGATGGTACGACTGTTCCAATACTAGTCACGGACAGCCCGGACATCGCGCCTAAACGTGACGGTGGAGGTACCACTAATAGCGCTTTAGCTGAGAAGCATCCTCGGTGGTGGCTCAACGTGTGCATAGGTCCGTTCACGTTTAGAGCCTTGTATGATATAAGAGCGTCGCGCTCGGTCCTCGGTCCCATAGGAGTGCGAATTGCTGCAGCTTGCGGCCTTCAGGTACATCCATATGTAGGACTAGGAGCTAAGGCCGTTGACGGCCACTACGTGTTCATATTAGGCAACGTGAAATTGTCATTTCGTGTCGGCGGAGTTGAACATGTCGTGGATGTGTTGATTTTGAGGGACGCAGACACGGACTGCACCATCGGCGGCGACTTTATCCGCGCATTCTCGGCTAACCTGGACGTGAAAACTAATACGCTCAAGGTGGAAGAAAGCGAGGAAGTTATCCCTGTGATACTGTCCTCTGTACGGACCAACGAGTCGATGGCGCTTGCATCACTCGGCATAGAGGAAGCTACCCAGGAAGAGCGCCAGCTGATAGAACAGCTGATGCACGACCTCCTGCCTAACTCCGACAGCGACCAGCTGGGGTGTACTAGCTGGATCGAACACGATATTGACGTTGGAACATGGCGCACCCCATAAAACAGAAGTATTACCCCGTGTCGCATAGAGTGGAACAAGAAATGCACGAGCAAGTGCATAAGATGCTCCGCACGAGAGTTATTCGCAGGTCCACTAGCCAGTGGTCCAGCCCGGTTGTGACGACACGAAAATCGGACGGGACGTATCGCTTCTGCGTGGATTTCAGAAAGGTAAACGCTTTAACGCGCGTATGCGCTTATCCACTGCCGTATATGGACGTGATTCTGCGAAAGATCCAGCACGCATTAGCGCGCTTGATATGTCCGGCGCCTTCTGGCATGTCCCTTTGACAGAACGAGCGATTTCTATAACAACCTTTACAGCGCCTGGCTTGGGGCTGTTCGAATTTATTCGGATGCCCTTTGGTTTAGCTGGCGCGCCGGCTACATTCCAGATGCTGATCGATAAGATCATCACCCCTGAGATGGAGCCCTACGCTTATGCGTACCTGGACGACCTGATCATAGCTACAGAGACTTTTGAGGAGCATGTTAAGTGGCTTAGATTTGTTCTTGGCCGCATCAAAGAAGCCGGCTTAACAATAAACACCAAGAAGTCGAAGATTTGCATGCCGGAAGTCCGCTATCTTGGCGTCCTAGTCAATCGCGAAGGAACTCGTCCGGATGAAGAGAGAGTAGAGCCTATACTCAGGCACCCGGCTCCTCGGAATCTCAAGCAGTTGCGTAGGTTCTTGGGGATGGCGTTCTGGTATAGAAAGTTTATGGAGGACTATGCGACCATCTACGAACCTCTCACTGCGCTTACGCGACAAGGCACGAAGTACGAGTGGGGAGACAAGCAGGAGGTAGCGTTTGGGCAAGTAAAAGCCCTACTTGCGACAGCGCCCGTCTTGGTCAGACCAGACTTCTCGGCCCCTTACATCATCAAATGTGATGCAAGCGATACGGGACTAGGAAGCGTCTTACTCCAACGTATTGGCGACGAGGACAAGGTGCTGTGCTACGCAAGCCGCGTCCTTACTCTAGCGGAAAGGAAGCTCTCTGTGACAGAGAGGGAGTGTTTGGCTGTGATCTGGTTCATTGAGAAGTTTCGTCCCTACATCGAGGGATACTACTGTGGGCAAAAAGTAAGGTGAATTTGTTTGTAAAATGAAAAATCTTTATTTATTCTTCTACATCAATGTCATCCCCTTCGAAGTTATCCCCTCCCGATAAAATACACTTATGCCAACGTTTTTTCTAATCCTCGAAACATGCCAAATAGTCCCTTTCCGGTATAGCCATCAGCGCCTTCTTCGATTCAGCTCTTATCTCCTCAATCGACTCGAAACGCGTTCCCCGGAGTGGTCTCTTGAGTTTTGGAAATAGCCAGAAGTCACACGGAGCCAAATCAGGCAAATACGGTGGTTGGGGAACGATATGCGTCGAATTTTTGGCGAAATGGTCACGAAGAACGAGTGCAGTGTGAGATGGTGCATTATCGTGATGCAAAAACCAAGAGTTGTTGGCCCATAATTCTGGTCTTTTTAGACGAATTGCTTCACGCAAACGACGCATAACGCTCAAATAATATTCCTTATTAACAGTTTGGCCGGGTGGAAGGAATTCATAGTGCACCACACCACGAAAATCGAAGAAAACTGTCATCATAACCTTGATTTTTGAACGACTTTGACGTGCTCTTTTCGGTCTGGCCTCGCCTTTAGCACGATATTCGCTTGATTGGTCGGTTGTTTCAGGGTCGTAAGCATAAATCCAAGTCTCATCTCCCGTAATCATGCATTTGAGCTTGTCCTGATAGTCAGAAAGCATTGTTTCACACACATCAACGCGGCGACTTTTTTGCAAGAAATTGAGCGTTTTCGGTACCAAACGAGATTTGACTTTTCGTAGGCCCAAATGGTCTTTCAAAATTGTTTTCACAGATCCTTCTGATATTCCGATCATATCAGTAAGGTCTCTAACAGTCAACCGACGATTTTCGAGCACTAATTCCTTCACTTTATTGACGTGTTGGTCATCTGTTGACGTCGATGATCGTCCGGAGCGCTCCAAGTCATCAACACGTTCTCGACCCTCTTTGAAGTCTTTGTACCACTTATAAACATTTTTCTGCGACATGGTAGAATCACCAAAGGCCTTCCGCAACATCCTCAACGTTTCCACAGCCGAAATTTCATTCCGCAAACAAAATTTGATGGCACTTCTTTGCTCAATTAAATCAGACATTGTAAAAATCGAAACATGCACTCTAGGTCGTTTGGTAAACACAAGCGTAAATATATTACTGATGATGACATTGACATGAAATTTGTCCCAGATATCATTCGCAGTCCTACCAACTCAAGAAAAAAAGAACTAGCCCGAAATGTTAAGCCCGCGAAGTTTAAATTGAAAATTCACCTTACTTTTTGCCCACAGTAGTACCATTTCACCGTGGTTACGGATCATCACAGCCTCATGTGGTTGCGTAATCTGCAGCATTCGAATGGTCAGCTCGGACGTTGGTCCCTTAGACTGCAGTCTTACGACTTCGACATAGTCCACCGCAGAGGAAAAGACAACGTCGTAGCAGATGCCCTCTCTCGCGTATATGAGACCGACGATGACCAGGAAGGCGTCATCGCCGCCTCAGCGGTCGATATTACAACTCGAGATCAGTGGTACTTGAGGAAAGCCCAGCAAGTACAAGAGGACCCGAAGTCGCACCCCTACTGGAAGCTCGTGGGCGGACGACAGCTATCGGCCGAACCCAGTGATAGACGATCTACTGGGCTACGATGATGACGCCTGGAAACTCGTCATTCCACGCGAACAACGAGTGCAGGTGTTGGCTGAGTGCCATGAGGAGCCAACAGCTGGTCACCTTGGACGACTCAAGACGCATGAGCGAGCGACGCTTCGCTATTTTTGGCCAGACATCTACAAGGATGTGGCTCATTACGTGCGCAATTGCTACATATGCCAGCAAGTGAAGGTGGAGGAAAAAGCTCCAGCCGGACTGATGGGCAGGCACAACTTTTCCCGGCCATGGGAAGTGGTGGCAGGAGATACCATGGGTACGTTCCCGAGATCATCACAAGGTTACCAACACTTGCTGATCTTCGTCGATCTATTCACGCATTGGATAGAATGCGTCCCGATCCGCAAAGCAAATGGTAAGACCATTAAACGCGAGCTGAATGAGCGCATTTTCCTACGGTTCGGGATCCCAGACAAGTTCTTGTCCGACAACGGTACTCCCTTCAAAAACAAACTCGTGGATGACTTCCTCGAAGCGCACGGGGTGATACACGCGACATGTGCGCCCTACTCTCCGAAGAGCAACCCCACGGAGAGGATAAATAGGACGAGAAAGACGATGATTTCTGCTTTCATCGAGGAAAAACACACGGTGTGGGATGCGCGCATGGCAGAATTCGCTTTTGCGTACAACACCGCCATCCACGAGGCCACGAAGTGTAGTCAAGCCTTCCTCAACTACGGGCGTAATCCTGAGCCACCACATTCGTTTAGGCGCGAGGAATTGCGTTCTTCTGAGCAGCAGCTCGAAGAAGAGGCAATAAACGGGTGGAAGTCACGCATGGGCAAGCTCGATGACCTCAGAGCCAAGGATCAGGCCAACTCCGAGGCCGCCCACGCGAGACAAGAAAAGTATTATAACCGTCGGCATCGCGAGGTAATTTATAGCGTAGGCGACAAGGTGTGGGCAAGGAACCGAGTCCTCTCCAACGCCGCGCTCGCGATAGCAGCCAAACTGAGTCCGAAGTACGCGGGACCGTTCGTGGTATCAGCAAAGCTGGGTACGAACACGTACTTACTGCGGAATCTGGAGGGCGCGGAAGTCGGTAAGATCGCCGTCTGTGACCTGAAGCCTTGTCACGACGAAGAACAGATCATCGACGACCCACTATCTGACGCCTCGCCTGAGCGCCTAGCGAGAGGCGAGGACGAATCATGGTGGCCGATGGCCTCGTTACGGAGCGCAAAAGCGATGACGCGTCCGCAAAAGAGATCGAGGACGCTTCCGCGGAAGGCCCAGAGACACAAGGGGCGCTGGACCCCAAGAAAAGGGGCCGCCCCCGCGGCTCGAAAAAGCCTGCACCTATTCCCACCGAGGTATCACCTCGAAGGTTACGTCCCAAGGTAAGGCACTAGAGGAAGGAGAAGAAGACAACTTCCGCCGTCCTCAAACTCTAGCCCCGTGTTCAGCTTTTTCCTTCTTTGCTTATCCACACCAATCTCTTCGCTTGCTGCTTGGCTTAACTATCGCTTACGCTGTGTTTAGATATAAACCTCGCACATGAACTTACCCGTTTTCGAACTAACAAGAACCTTCGTGAGGACTAGATGGCCACGTCAGTCGGAGCAGTCACGGACGCCTCCCATTCCGGGACCGGTTCGGAGTCGGAGTCCGACCCTGGTTCTGGAAAGCTCTGCGTCCTGTGCGAGGACCTCATCGGGGTCGACTTGTCACAACAATACGCCGTGATAAGGCGGGCCTTCGCTGACCCGCGTAGGAATGACGGCGGCGGCGACTCAGTCGACGAAGATGAGTTCGCCCAGGCGGTGGCCGACGTAAGCCGGTACCGGCGCAAGCTGGAAATCAGGGCAGGGACGCCAACGCAGCACAACAAGCGACTCAACGCATAAGCGAGGCGGGTTGAGCCAGGATGCCTAAGCAACGAGACAGACGGAGCCGCGCTCCAGGATCAACGGCATCAATGTCTACTTTATTTAGTTTTCTTTTTTTTCCTCTGTTTGTTTTTTTTTTTTATTTCTCTGTCGCGCGTTTAGTTTGTTAAAGAGAGGGGAGATTGCGGTAAACTCCGCAATTAAAATAAAAAGATTAGGCTCAATTCATCCGAACCCCAGTTTGTCTTCTTTATTCCCTTCACTTCCACAATCACAGAGCCTTTGGAGAGAGAGTGATATTTCGCACCGGTACGCCCAGGCTACCAGGTGGCTGGGGGAGGGGCATATAACGAGTGCGACTGACCCTCGTTATGTCTCTCTCTCCCTCTTATAATTATATTATGTATATATTTTATGTATATGTTTCACTTTGTAAATATGTCTGCTGCCACTAGCGTAGCCAACTATAGCGGGGGGGAAGAGACAGCCGATCACGGTAAGTCGCATGAGAGAGAGCAAGAGAGAGAGAAGAATACGCGACGGACAGGCTGCGACTCGCGGAGGGCCGCGCGCCGCCGGCTTTCCGCGGCTCGCATAGGCGTCACCGCAGAGAGAGGGCAGATTAGGTTTGACCACGCTGAGCGACACACGTGGAGACAGGGTCTGCTAGAGTTTTTCGCTCGTTACTGCTTTGTATCGCTGCTACCTCGTGTTCCGCATCCGTGTTATTACTGCATCAAGAAAGCTCCAACTTTGAATTTCAAAATTAATTTAAAAATTATGAATAAATGTATATAGTGAATAAGTAATAAATTTATATTTTAAAATTTTAAGCAGTTTAAAGTCTTTAATCCTAATTTAATTAAGTCTTTAATCCTAACTCTCAAATCCTTTTTTGGAGTGGAAGAAGTAATTACTTATGCCTCCTAAGAAGAAAAAGATTCTAGAAAATGAATTTAGAAGCAGGTAGTACGAGATCGCATGCGCTTCCAAAGATATATTGTCAAA
This sequence comes from Phymastichus coffea, assembly GCF_024137745.1. NCBI lineage: Eukaryota > Metazoa > Arthropoda > Insecta > Hymenoptera > Eulophidae > Phymastichus > Phymastichus coffea. Next base: position 811,172 of record NW_026706824.1, on the reverse strand, counting down.
TCGAATAAAGTTAAATCATGAGTATTGTTCAAGAAACGCATACTAATGATGAATCGAAGGCTTGGTCCTATATTAGAAATACATTACACCATATATATGTTAAATAAATTTGAAATCTAATTCAAAGTAGAGATAAGCGGTTGTGGCTGCTCGACAACTAAAGTTGTAGGATTACCCCGACATTACCCTCTCTTCTGAGAATTTCTTCTACAAGATAGACGTTAGGATACAAAGCTTTCTACAATTCTTGCTCGTAGAAACTACCAACAAAGGGATTTTCTTGGTAATCTAGCAGGTAATATGTTACAAGTTTAGTTTTCGAAATGAATAGTAAAAATATCTGTAGGTCAATTAGGCGTAAATCCTTTTTCAAAAGCATATTTAGACTTACTCACTCGCACTTTATCTTCTAGTCAGATATTGGTTTTTTGAAATAAAATATATTTTATTTATTACATACTGCAACGATTAGCGTAAATCGTTAGACTCGCGCGAGGTTAATGAGCGGCTGATCGAGAAAAGCCGCGATCGGTTCGTGAGAGAGAGAGGGCGCGTAGGGGCAATGACCGGGAGGGGAGCGTTCAACAGGCAGTATGACTGTGTCACTCAGTCCGCCTGTGTCGATCTAACCTTTTGTTCCCGAGCCGTTTTGAAGTTTTCGTGTGGTGGTGCTAAGGCGAACAGTGCGAACTTTGGTGCGGTGTGCTGGGTGCAGCAGCAGCAGCAGTAACAGCAACAGCAGCAACAGCAGTAGCAGCGACAGCAGCAACAACAACAGCAGCAACAGTAATCGAGGCGGTGCGGCAAGCAGCGAAGCAGCTTATTAGCCGCGTGTTGATCGGATACGGTTGGCCACCGTATCCTCATCGTCCTTGCGGTAGGTGCACCTTCCCCTATTATTGTTATAGCAAGCGATCCCGCGCAGCGTGCGCGAGGAAGTTAATTGTTGCGTGCGAGCGGTTAGTTCGCAGTGATCGCGGTTTTCTCTCTCTCTCTCATATTGCGTAGATTGTCATTCGCGCAAGCGTGCGCAAGACTCTCGGCAGATTCCCCGTGTATTTGATCTAATCGAATAAACCGATTAATAGTTTTAAATAAACGAGTCATCGTTATTTGTTCTTTCCTTTGTCCGGAGGTCGCTAGTGTTTACATTTCATTCGAATTCGCCCGTAGCGTAGCACGGATCACGCGGATACCGGTAGACTGGAATCGTCAACTTAGTTTCCAACAGCGGCCGCGCGAGCGCTACTAGGTAAGGGCGACAGCGCCGCCAAGCGGTGAGTTGGGGAAACCCAACTCGGAGTATCGAAGAGACTCTGCGCAGGCGCACTCCGAGACAAGGTAGGTTGCTGTGCTTTGAGCACAGAGATAACTAGGCGTCGTTTAGTAGTTATATAGATACGTTCCAAAGGTATTATAGACTAAACGGCAGCCTGTTACAATACACAACTTTAATTTGTATTGCATAATGGACTAATATAGTTCTATTCATTAATGTAATTATATCTTGAATATTTATTATGTTTTTTAACTTATTTAGAAAAAATAGTTTCAAAACTTTCGGATATTTTCATTAATTATGCTGAAGTTTTCTTTCTGATCAAAAAACATGCGAGAGGTTTCAGGGAGCTGTGAATTTTTCTATCATCTTGTTATTTTCTTTATTTATTTATGTAAAAATATTTTCTAATTTCCTTTCCTATGATAAATTTTTTTGGCTTCGAAAAGTGGAAATTTTTGTAGAAAACCGTGTTACAGGATGTAGATAAAATTCTGCAGCCTCCTTGCTCTACGAGGGTGGTCCGATAAGTACTTAGCCTCATCGCCCGATGGCACCACTCTCGCAAAAGAAATATTCTATCACGTAGTACAACCTTCTCGATGGTTACTGTCAAGATTTTAACCAGATCGGAGTTGTAGTTTATTTTTGAGAGAGTGTGAAAGCAAGTGTGTCCGTTAATTTTTGAAAAATGGAAGAAGAGCAGTATCGGTCGGTGATTCGATTCTTGTTCTTGGAAGGGAAATCGAAATTGAAGAGCCACGTCCAGGTGCTCCGAAAACGGCTACCACGGAGGATAACGTGACAAAAATTCACGATCTCGTATTGGAAGATCGACGATTGAAGGTGCGCGAGATAGCTAAGATCGTAGGCATCTCAAAAGACCACATGGGTCATGTCCTGCATGAATTTTTGAGCATGACAAAGCTGTCGGCGCGATGGGTGCCGCGTTTGCTCACTTCGGACAACAAACGCAACCGTGAGACAACTTCAGAGCAATGTCTGACGCTATTTAAGCGCAATCTGAAGGAGTTTCTGCGTCGTTTCGTGACAGTCGACGAAACATGGATCCACTGGTATACACCAGAGACCAAGGAACAATCGAAATAGTGGACTTTACCCGGCGAAAGTGCTCCGAAGAAGGCGAAGACTGCCCCATCGGCCGGAAAGGTGATGGACGCCATTTTCTGGGATTCACAAGGTGTGATCTACATCGACTACCTGGAGAGGGACAAACGGGTCACAGGGCTGTACTATGCCGACTTATTGAACCGATTCGACGTCGAATTGTTGAAAAAAGGGCCCCATTTGGCGAAGAAAAAAATGCTCTTCCACCATGACAACGCACAGGCTTACACCTCCGCCGTCGCCATGGCCAAATTGATCGAATTAGGCTACGAACTGTTGCCCCATCCATCATATTCTCCAGATTTAGCCCCGTACGACTTCTTTTTGTTTCCAAACTTGAAAAAGTCACTCGCCGGGCAGAAATTTGAGTCGAATGAGGAGGTAATCGCTGCCACGGAAGTCTATTTTTCAGACCTCGAGGAACCTTATTTTTCAGACGGATTAAAGAAGTTGGAGCATCACTGGGCCAAGTGTATCGAACTAAAAGGAGACTATGTTGAAAAATAAAACGCCACTTTTCCAAAATTTTCGTTTTTCTTTTGTAGGCTAAGTACTTATCGGACCACCCTCGTATATCCAAACCCACTAAAAAAAAATCTTACGACTTTTCGGAGGATAATCGGAACCTGCGCGACAAAAGGAGCATCTGTTTCGACTTTGAATTCTTAGCCTTTTTTTATTTCAGCTTGAAATGCTTTCCTTATTCTCACTTCCAAATTAAAACCTAAGTTGAACGTTAGACACACACACAAAAATAAATATTTTCGCTTAATTCGAGGGCTCGACGTTACAAAGCACCATCTGCATCAAATAATAGCAACATTATTGCAACCATGAATTTCACAATACGTTGCACATGAATTTCCAAAACTAAAATCTACAGGGTTATCAAATCCCTTCGGTTTATTTACAAGGTATCCATTTTTGTACCACGCATAGCTGAATAGATTTTTATAACTTTTTATATTCATTATATAATGGGAATGAAAATAGATCATGGATTAATGACTGTAATTTTATAATATTATCCCTCTTATGCAACTCTCATTCATCGTCGATATAGTTAACGCTATCTAAAAATTGCATAATAAAATTATTCTAAGTACGTAATCCAAAAACATCTACTGGCTGGATATTTCCAGTAGTTCCGGTGGATATTTGTTTCAAATATACCGTTTTATTATGCAGCGTAGCTTTCTCGATAGCTACTGGATAGTGACCGCTCCACGAATCAATTAATAGCATTGTTATAGGTGCCACATAAGAACAATATACTTCTTTCAACCATGTTTTGAAGAAACCTATAAATTTTCTTTTAATATTTCATGTTTACAATACATGAAAAATTATTTTACCTGAATTCAGCTTTCCAGATTTTAAAGCAGCAATATGCACGTTTGTAGGCGTAAAAGTTTTTTGTAATACGGTTGATCCAAAATCATCGGTACGTTCTTGCAATACCAAAAATAAAGGTGATAATAGTTCTCCATCTGCTGATATCGTTGGTTGCACGGTGTAGCTATGGGTAATGGATGATACAGATTGTTTGAGACATTGCAACTGTTTCTCTCCTTCAACTACTAAGGTGCGGCAAGAGTGAAATTCTAATTGAAAACCGCTCTGATCTGAATTACAGGTATTTTCAATACCTACTTGATTAATTAATTGGTTGACATTCAACAAAAACTCTGTCTCTTTTGTTTGCAATTATTTTCTATTTTTTATACTTTTTTATGTTATAAATTTATTTATTTTTTTAGTCACAATTCTGTGAACTTTCTTAAATTTTGCAGCCCACCATATAGAAGCTGTAAATTTTATGTCTTCATTTCCAATTAATTTTTGAGCTTGTAAAGCCCATATTCTCAAATTTGTCATAAATTATAAAACCAGATTCAAGAGCTGCGTTAAAATTTTCTAAAGTCTTCTTGATTAATTTCGTGTACCCATCGACGTAGTTGTATTTCAGATATGACCATGCGAAAATGATTTTGTACCGTTGGAAGAGAAAGATTTTTCTTTTTCCGTTTCTCCATAAGTCGACAACTCGTTTCTTATATTCAAAACTCAATGGCTCATTCTGGCTAATGCATTTATCTGTAAGAAACTCAGGATCTTCAGGTAGTGTATGCAAATTTTGTTTCTCGTCAATATATGCGTCAGAGTATTTAAACTTCTCTTGAAAATCTAAAGATTCTTCCATCATATCTATAATATCATCTGCTTCTAGCAATGATCTTCTAGCACATCATCTAGAAATGTTCTTTGATTTCAATTTCCTTGAGATATTAAGGATTTTCTTGGATAGAGAGAGTTTGGAAGTAAGCCAAAAACATATTTATCACATTTAACGGATTAACTTTCATTTTCATTGCTGAAAATTCATAAGGTGTTAATGAAAGTGTGGATACATATTGGTAAAATTTTTTTGACTTAACGAATAAATGATCATAAATAGTAGGTAAACTAGAGGGGCATCAAATCAGAGGGGTACCAGCTCACTGAGTTGAAGCGTGTGAGTTGAGGTGTGTGCATGTTCACCTCACCCCCCCCCTGCTGATCGGCCCGTACGCTGTCGACTCACCTCCCCCCATTCTACTGAGTTATACCAGTGCGTTCTACGCACTCCCCCTCAGTTACTAAGTTGATCTGATGTGGCGTATACCGGTGCGTTCTACGCACTCCCCCTCCCCTACTAAGTTGATCTGATATGACGTATACCGGTGCGTTCTACGCACTCCCCCTCCCCTACTAAGTTGATCTGATATGGCGTATACCGGTGCGTTCTACGCACTCCCCCTCCCATACTGATTTGATTCCTATGCACTGCGCGCGCGTTCTGTGTTACGCGTTTTGATTGTTTTATTGTGTGTGTGTGTGTGTGTGTGTGTGTGTGTGTGTGTGTGTGTTTGTGCGCGCGCGCGCGTGTTAAAAATTTTTAGATTTATCTGAAAAAAAACGGACGGATCGGGGGATCGAACGCGCGTCCTCCGGATCCGCAGGCCGATGCTCTACCGCTAGAGCTATAGCCACTGTTACCACGGGCAATACCGTATTGTGTATACTGGCTACACACGCGAGAGATATGTGGGGGGGACGGCGGCGCCGGCGGCTGCTGCTGCTGCTGCTGCTGGGGAGGGCCCAAGCGCTAATACATACAAATGATAATAAATTTTAATAATTTTTTTATGTTCGATGTGTGCGCGCGGGCGCGCGTGTGTGCGTGCATGCGTGTCTCATCTACCGAAGATGGTTTAATAGAAAACAAACGTGCAAGTACCTGCTTACTTTCTTTTATTTGTAGACTTCGTGGTTGTAAGCTACTATAAATAGCACAGTGTAAGAATTATCGAATCTTTCATCAACCAGCATTCCAATAAAATGGATCGCTACTCTAAAGTAAAGTACTCTCGTCTTCCACAGCAAGACCTGGACGAAAAGAAGAACAAAGAATCATCGACATGGAAACAAAGTATTTCCAAATTTTGGAGCAATACTAAAAATTTTCCTGAACTAAAAGGCGATCAACAGTTCAATAACGAAAAGAAGAAATAATAATCATATGTATATATGTCATCATTGTACACCACCTCAACTAATAAATAAACATTTTTTTCTTCTAAATTCTAAGTTGTATAAATTTTTTTGTATCAATTGAAACAAAATTTTTTTTTATTGATAAAAAATATATCTTATTCTACATGTTCTTAAAAAAATACATATTATTCTACAAAGTATTTACTTAAAAACAAAATCACTATAGAAATCCTTCAACGACTTCATCGCTCTCTTCCCAATCCATACAACAGCCATCGATATAAAACTTTTTCATTATTTTAACGTTTTGATGTGTACATGTCGTTACGTATTTGCCGTTATGATTAGGGCACACGGTAACTGATTTTAATTTTTCGAAAGGCGAATAGCCCCAATCATTCAAATCGAAAACTTTGAGGCCATATCGTTCTAACCACTCTTTTTTCAAATCTCCGGAAACGAAAATTTTTGTGGCGTCTTTGAGTGTATCTGTGATGATGAATTTATGTTCTTCGTATTTATAATCGCCAGAGTTCCATATTAATCCATGATAGTAGAGTTCTAACCAGAGATTTTCTAATAAAGAAGATATTCGATTGATATAACCCGTCCCCCACTCCGCTCTTTTTCGGCGACGGCGGCTCGATAGCGGCGGCGGCGGCGGCCGGCGGCTCGACGGCGGCGGTTGGCGGCTCGATGGTGGCGGCGGCCGCGGCGGCGTCGACGGCGGCAGCAGCGACCGTTGGCTCGACTGCGATCATTCCCAACGCCTCTATCCGCCCCTCCCTCTCCACCAATGGAATGCCGTAATGGCCCCAAGGAAGCGTATCGGTGGTTCCGGGCAGCAAGAAGCGTTTATCGTCGTGCGCGCTGAGCGCGATCTTTGTTTGTCTCTCGCTGTACCATTGATGATGACGCGATCTGATGAACTTTTGCTGTAGGCTCAAAATCACATTTTCTCGGAGACATTTGACGTAGTCGGTGAACGTAATCGTGGTATTCAGCACCGAATTCTTGATCCCCTTTGCCTTCTTTATCGCATCTCTATTCCGAACTCTCACGCTGTACATTTTGCTTCTGAGTCCCACGAACTCGAGCATGAGCATTCCGGCGTTCTCGTCCTTCATCTTGCCGACCACCTTCTTATTGGCTCTGGGAATCGCGAAGCGATTCGGCTCTGGAAAATCCGACGTATCGAATTCGCGAATATCACGACGCATGACCTCGTACATGTCTACATTGGGGATCTCGTACACGAGACTGTCCGTGTCGGTGTACAGAAGCTTGCAACGCTCCTCGCCAATGGCGGCACCGAGCATGTAGTCGTAGTGGAATCGATACACGAGCGTCTTGGACAAGTCGAGAACAGCGAGACCTATGTAAATGGGTTTTCTCACGGTGATTTCCGTACGCAACAGTTGAATCGCCACCTGTTCGTCGTTGAAAATGTCGCTACTGTGGAAATTTGGTCGAGCTATCAGAGCCTCGGCACCGTATCGCCCCTCCCACTTGTTCACCAACTTCACGTCGATGTGTTTCTTCTCGTTTTCCATGGTCTTGCCGTACACCGCATTGTTGAACAGTTTGTACAGCATTTTTTCGAATTCGTTTGCCGCTCGTTTACGCAACTCGCTATTCAAATCGATGTACGTCTTGAGCCATGGGCTCTGCTTAAACGTTAAAACCCGATGTATCTTCGCGAGGTGCAAGCCATGCCCTATTGCTTGTTTTAGAGCTCTGTAGTGGATTACGTAACGCTCCTTATCATGGAGAGTCGTCATGAGCTTTTTCTGCTTGGATCCCGGAGCGGCTTTGTGCTCCGGACAAAATGGCATATCTCTGTGCGCATCGTGAATTTCTTCTGGATACTCCAAATCCACCTCGAGTATATAACCGAAGGCTGAGTCATCGGGAATATCGATGGAAAAGTTGGCGGCGGCGTCAATGTCGCAACATTCGAAATCACCGAGAGGAAGTGGCTCGGTCATACTCCAACCGTAAAGGTTATTGACGTCAAAATACATCAAATATTTGTCATCTTTATGTGGATCGTAGTTGTTGTCGTCGTCGTCGTCCATGTATGGATTGTTCGCGGCAGCGTACCTATTACAACACTGGCTAACTCCACCGCGAATGCCGCGCTCGACAAACATGAGCATGTCGATATCCGTCAAGAGCTCCAACGTTACACCCGTATACTTCAACATGGCGTCCCAACTCAGTCCGGGCGTCGCATAGTAGTGGGCCGGATCCAAACGATACGCCGTTCGACACTTGGCTCTGAAATTTTCAAAAACTTCGGCCAACAAGAGAACGTCCGTCTTGAGATACAAATCCGAATAGTTGCCGAGATCGGCGATGTCGAACGTTCTCCAAACGTTTTCCGCGTGACTGTACTCCTCGTCGCTGATATCCGAATCGTACAGACTGCTGTAAAAATCTTGCTTTCGTGGAAGCGTCGTCGTCTCCTCGAGTTTTGTAAACGACGATACATAGTCATACGGATATACACCTTTTCTCTTGAGTAGGGCAATCTGCGGCAGTGTGTATCCGTCATCTTGCTGAAAATGTCGCTCTAGAATATCGTGTTTTTCCAAGTACGACGATAGTTTGTCGAGCGAAGACGCCATAAATCGAAACGAATCGACGAAACGCAGCTTTATATCGGTACCTTCCACGTACTTCGTAAAAGATATGTATTTTTCCTTGGTTTGAGGAATGAGGCTCACTCGACCGGGAAATTCGTTCGCGATTTCCCCGATAAATAGATGCGCATCGTATCCGCTGAGATTGTGAAAAAAAACAGGTATAGTTCGCGATTCTTGATAAGCAATGTTACACGTGCTGTGAGCAGCTCCACGATACTTTCCCGTAAAGTGACAATGATCGCGAACTTTTCTGTCTTTTTTTTTTTTTTCATTCTCGACAAAAGGCCTATTACATATATGACATAGCGTAGCACGAAGAAAGCTAAATGCCTCTTGAAACGTTAAATTTTCCATAGGCTGCGGGCTTCTGTACAACTCTTGTAGATACTTGGCCAAATCGTGAAGATTGCGAACGAACCACTTGGCCGGAGCAACGTCATTGACGGTTTTCTGTCTGTACCTTCGATAACGCGAAAGAGAGTCATCGTATCTACACTTGACGAAAAAGCTAACGCTGTACGGTTTATGACTTTGATAGATCCGCTCGTCGTTGGATACCGCTTCCAAGAGACTCTCAAAATCGGCGTACACGACGAGCGGTACCGCGCACTCATTTTTAAAGTTTTCAAATTGTAAATATTTATCCTTGACACTGGGAAGCACAATTTTACACATATTCACATTTTTACAGTCGATCTCGTGCGTTTTCAATCTCTCTTCAGTTAGAAAATAGTGCAAGCAACGATCGCATATGTACGACTTACATTTGCGAAATGACAACTGTCGATACATCAATCGAGATAAGTCTTTTATCCAAACGTAGTGCACTTTGTATGGTATACCGGGACGTTCCATTTGCTGCTGCTGCTTTTCGTTTACATCGATATAATAATTTTCCACTAGAAGAAGATTCACATGCCTGTCTTTTTTCTCATCGGTCAAATGTTGCGGCAACACATCGTAGGATCCATTATTCAAATTTAAAAAGTACACGTTCACTGAAACGTTGTTTTGCTTTTCAAATTTCACGATTTCTTTCGGGTGTACCGGAAATGATAGATTTTTGAAATTATATTTATCTTGATGGGCAGTATAGGCAGTGACACGGCATGCATTCCTTGCGACTGGATGTAACGCCGAAAGGATGGCCCACTTGAAGCATTCGTTATCGTTGTTCCGCACGTTCACACAGGCTTTCTTATTTTTAACAGGCTTGGTCAATTCAACGTAATAACCAACTCTCATAGGATTGTACTTGCTGATATTTACGGTTAAGTTTAATATAACGCGAAGAGACCAGCCTGAGTCTTGCTCTTGAAATTCTTCCGTGCTCTTACTAATTGGTTGTAAAACGTTTTCGACGAACCACTCGTCTATGTCTGTGGTTAGGTATATCGGCGCCATCTTTGTATTGAAATGCTTCACATCGAGCTTTTCATCGCAATTATTCTTTTCGACTGCATACTCGGCATCCAGTACGGCATTAACTTTTAAAGAACTATCTTTCTTCAAGGTCTCCTTAATTTGAGCATGGAATAATGGTTTGGCATGCCTCAAAAACGCATTCAAATCCAGATGTTTCAGACTGTTTTTATTCTGCCTTTGAACGCACTATTGATGTCGTTCCAGTGAACTGTTTAGTCTTGAGCTGGATTAACGACAGCCGGTGTAGTGGTAGTAGTAGAAGTAGTAGTATTAGTAGTAGTAGTAGTAATAGTAGTAGTAGTAGTAGTAGTAGTAGTAGTAGTAGTAGTAGTAGTAGTAGTAGTACTAGCCGGTTCGAGACCTTCACCAACTACATCTAAAATAACGAGAGGTTCGTATATGGATTGTTCGCTATGCTTGCTCACCACAGGTTCGGCAATCGATGAGGTGGCAATGGGGGGCTGTGCCAACAGCCTACTCTTGTATTCGTTTAGCAGATGTAAAACGCTTCTAATCATGCACATAGCTGCCTGCAGCTTCTGTTTGCCAGACACGATCAAGCTAGGCGAACGAGAAAGCTCATCGGCTTTGCGCAAAGCCAATGAACCCAGTGACAACCATCTTTCGATGTCTTCGACACTAGCACAACCTGCATTCGCCAGACGATGTGCGCGCAAGAGCAACAAAGCTGTGTTCTTGAAATACTCAGCCATGATGCTAGTTACTCAACTGAGCAGATTTGACAAATCCATCGAGTTATATTCATTACTCGTCAATGCTGATTGGTTGGAAAAAGTATAGAGGGGGGTGAACGATTGTGATTGATCGAAAAATTATAGTGGGGCATCAACAAGTGCAAGCTCAGTATAAAAAGACATTCATTCGTCTGTATTGACGCAGTCGTCGACGTCGATTCCTCAGTTACTACGATGGATTTTGTTGTAGACGTACAGGGCTTCAAAACTAGCTTAAACGAATTCGTATTCAAGGAGATTGCTGTTTGTCCTCTGGAAGATCCAACTCCATCGGTGCTTCTGTTTAATCAACCTTACCCATGGGAGTGGTTATTAAAGAAAAATCAGTGTGAAAACCGGTGGTTAGCGAGAAATTTTCATGGTATTCCGTGGGAATCTGACGATTTACCGTACGACGATCTTGGAAAAATAATCAAAAAAACACTTTTTGGAGCAACTATTTTTGTCAAAGGTCTTGAAAAAACAAAATGGCTGAGAAATTTGTTGACCAATGCACAGTAAGTGTCTTTTCGTCGCCTATCATCTTAAAGAGAAAAAATGATATCTAATGATTTTTTTTACAGAACGACTGTGGTTAACGTTGAAGATTTGGGTTGTCCATCACTCAAGAATATTTCAAACGATAGCATTTCCGTATGCAGTAACCACAACGCGTATCTATCAAATCCACCGTGTGCCTTTAAAAACGCGCTGGCTATCAGTAGATGGATGCTCACTCGCAAAAGTCGTGATATGTAATTTGATTTTTTTATATCTAAGTTTGAAAAATAAATTTTAAAAATTAACGTATCGATCAATCCTTGTTTTTACTCACTTATAATATATAAATTTTAGAAACAAAAAAATATAACATTAAAATACAAAAAAATATTAGATTAAAAGAGAAAAAAAGTACACAAACATTTTTTAAAAATAATAGGAACTTTATTAAAACCAAACAAGAACAAATTTACGCAAAATAAGCACGAACGCGTTTGCTAATAGTTTGACGACATATTGGACAATCGTCAATTCTTGATGCACAATCCATGCATACAGTGATATGTCCACAAGGTAAAAAAAGTACAGCGACCCTAGCATCCAAACATATCTTACATCTGGTAATTTCAAGTTGACGCAAAATATTGCCTATATCTCGCTGAGACTTTTCAACCCTTTCGCGAATTTTATTCATTTTTTCATTTTGTTTATCGATACTCTTCTTATAACCGCGTACAAATTCTTCGCAAACAGATACCATACCAACAGTTGCATTTGCTATGGTTTTCGAAGCACATTTCTCCGTCAAATGTAAATCGGAAAAAAGCTGTGTAACAAGACCCTCAATCGATAACGATAACGGAGGCTCGTCTGTACTCGAAGGTGGGCTAGTTGTTGCGCACGCCGTTGCTGCCCGATACTCGAGCTTATACGGTCCACAAACATCTTTTTCTTCGAGGAGGTACCGGTACGGGGCTCGATCCGATCGGCACCCTGCCGCAACTTCTGTTACGAATGAAAAGGCAGCCCCCATCTCAGCGCTTATGTTCCGTCATAGGGTCGTCACCTTCTTCCCAACGACAGACTTCCATACCACATTCAAAACAGCGCACTTGATCGATCTGCCCCGTATAATAAAAGCCGCCCGCAGCAAGATCTGCTGGTCGTACGTGTGCACATGTCCATTAAAACGTGAAGCTATCCAGCCTCGCTTGCTCAAATCTACACAAATAAAAAAAATATTGAAAAAAAAATATATAAGTATGTTTTATAAACAATAAAACAAATAATTACCTATAGTCAATCTTGTTGGAGCTCATTGTAGAATGTTCGTATAACCTTTTTTTCTTTAACACTTTACACTAGTTCACTCTGGATGCGAATGCGACTGCTGATGAGATGCAGCTCATTTTTATAACGAACGATTGAGATTTCCCCTTCCATCCTCCATTAAAAAATTCCATACATGCCATACGTGCCATACATTCCATTCATTCCATACATGCCATACATTGCATAAAAAAATTCATTTAATTTTTATGAGTTATACATACACGTGTGCACGCGTAATAATTCCATACATGCAATACGTGCCATACATTCCATTCATTCCATACATGCCATACTTGCATAAAAAAATTCATTTAATTTTTATGAGTTATACATACACGTGCGCACGTTTATGCGTATGTAAAGCATACAACTTGTGGGGAATTGACTCAACAGCCGATGCGAGTGACGTCATTTAAAACTGTCGCATATACGCACTGATTTTTAATAACGATATTTTAATTATTTTTAATTAATAAGAAATTACCTATGCTTTCTGATGAATTTAATTGTTGACAATTTACATATAAATAATTAGTAACATTATTTATCGAATTTTTTTCTCGTAATAATCTTTCGGTAATAGATATACAGGAGAATCGAACCTAGCCTCTTTTGCATCTATACGACAGTGCTCTACCGTCTGAGTCATTGTCGCTCTTTCTAAAGATAGTGCATACTAACTGTATATTATTTTATGATTTAGGAAAAAAATTATCATTTTTTTTAGTGTTATTTTGTACACTGAATTAAAGGAAATATTTTTATTTTGTATATTTTTTAACTAATTAAAAAAATACTTACCTTATACTTACCTGCTCGTTTCGCTGAAAATGGAGGGGGGGGTAAGAATAAAGAAAAACACAAGGTTGAATTTATTCGTAATTTCAAATTGTTATTGTTTTAGTACTTACCTTTGCGTCTACGATATATTTGCACATACGTTTGAATAACACTTAAAAGTGCTGATTTTTAAAAAAAATTATATAAGTTTTTTTATTAAACAAATAGTTAGTCTATGTTATATTTAACCATACGTTTGAATAGCACTGAAAAGTGCTGCATTATAAAAAAATAATATAAATTTTTTTTATTGAAAATTTAGCACTGAAAAGTGCTGTTTGAAATTGATCATGATATCGATTAACTGTTGGGATTGTACAGCTTCGTCAACTTGAAAAAAAAAAAAAAGTGGCCCAGAAAAGGGCCGATCGTTCGTTCGCTTGCAACTTGTCACTACCAACGGCTTGCCACCACCTACTCTTCGTCCGTTGCGTGAGAAATAAAGAGCGTACGGGCTATCGCGATCCTATATTAATACACATTGGCGTCTCTTCTCCGCACTAATCACATTTTCATTAGCTACTCCCACCACTAATTATGATTGTCTTATGCGTGCGACAAAATCAGTGCTGTCGCGTAGTCTCGCATCCCTACTCCCAAATCTTCGACCAATGACCAAAACGCGGCTAGTGTTTCAAAAGATGAATAAAAATTCGAACGCCTTGCAACGATACGTTATTGTGATTTTTTTGTCGTGGAATTAAGTGAAGTGTTCAGTGAAGTAAAATGAGTGATGAACGGTTGGAAAATTTGTTTTCGTTGGACGATGCGTCGTGGCAAGACGCACTGAATGAAGCAATCGAGGCGTTGGGCGAGGACATAGATCTTTCCGAAGATGAAGTCTTCGGATTGATCGATTTACCGGTGCAAGAAGCAGCGGTGGACGAAGTCGTCGTCGAGCAGCCGCGAACACCTTCGCCGAGGAGGAGGAACGACGACGACGACATCCACGAAGCGGCAACCATTCGGATGCCGCTGACACCTCCACCTTTAATATTGCAAGTACATTTTTTTTTTCATTCTCTTTTACCCTCTCTCTCATTCTGTTTTTTTATAATTAATACCATTATACTAATAACACAATTATATTTAAATTTTATTAATTTATTAATAAAATGGTATTAGTTATACATAAATTTTTTTAAAATAATAAGAGCATATAAGTTTTTAAATTAAAAAAAGAGGTTCTGTTCTTTTTTTCTGTATACTAATAACACAATTATATATCTAATAATATTGTATTAATAAATTGATAAAATTTTATATAGATAATTTATCAATTTATCAATGTAAAAGTATTATTCGTTATATAATATGTATGTACGTGTGTATATGAGAGAGAGAGAGAGTATATACTTCAATTTTAAATTTAACATTCTTTTCTCTCACGTACTTAAAATTTCTTATTTTGCGATGTCCGGTTTTCGTCGTCGTAGTCGCGTTATCGGCATAATATAAATACAAGTGTTTCCGATTACAGCAGGCATCGGACAGCGCCACTCGAATTACCGCCACCGTCTCCACGCTCCCGATCGTCTTCAACGGTGAATGTGTAAGTTGAATATTTATTATACAGATAGATATATGAAATGATTTTTTTCAAAATAAAGAATCTTTTTTTTTGCAGGTCTGATGACGACAACGACGACGACGTGGAGATGGTCTGCGAGGTGATTGTCTCGCGTCGACCACCACCACCACCACCACCACCATCACGAAGCGTGACATGCGTCGACCTGGTGACGCCTCGAGGAGCACCCGTGATCATCGACATCACAACGCCACAACAGCCGCTCTTGGTGAACTTAGTTTCACCACCAGCGATACAAGAGACGTCCTGCCGCCAACGAGAACAGGTATGATTCTTTTTTTCTCTTTTCTTTTTTTTTTAATCGGCAGTAGTATGTTCTAAGTTTTTTTTCATTTTTTTGTTGCAGGTCGGCGATCACAACAACACCATGCCAGTATGCGAGGGCTGGGAGTGCGCACACTGCGCCGCTGGTCGCTGCAGTCGGCAGCCGCAGTGGGTGGAATTACCACCGCAGCGCGGCAGCAGGCGGCACGTCGATCGGAACGGGCCGGTCAGACAGGTGGTGCGAAGATTATTCGCATCGAGGTCGAGCAGTCCCGAAGATTCCCCCGCTGTGCGCCAGCCTTCTCGGTCGCCGTCGCCAGCTCCGTTGAGTAGGCAGCCTTCTCGATCGCCCGCGGAATTACCCACAACGGCGCTCATGCAGAGTCTCCGCATCGCGGGGAAAAAGCGCCTGCGCGTCACGGACGAAACCGTCGACGGCGCCCCGCGGTATAAAATTGCAAAATTTTTCACCGCTGACGACGACGACGACGACGACGACGACGACGACGACGACGCCGATGATAATGATGATGGCGAAAACTAGGCGTTAGTTTTTTTTATACATTTTTGTAGATTTTTTGTATTTTTTTGTAGATTTTTTATATTTTGTTATATAATAAATAATTATTAATAATAATGTCTTTTCTTATAAATAATTATTAATAATATATCTTTTCTAATTTCAGCGATCAGACACACACACACACACACACATTGATAATATATCTATATAATAAATATCTATTTATAATATTTATTAAAATTTATTGTATTAGCGCTTGGGCCCTCCCCAGCAGCAGCAGCAGCAGCAGCAGCAGCAGCAGCCGGCGCCGCCCCCCCCACATATCAATCGCGTGTGTAGCCAGTATACACAATACGGTATTGCCCGTGGTAACAGTGGCTGTAGCTCTAGCGGTAGAGCATCGGCCTGCGGATCCGGAGGACGCGCGTTCGATCCCCCGATCCATCCGTTTTTTTTCAGATAAATCTAAAAATTTTTAATACGCGCGCGCGCACACACACACACACACACAATAAAACAATCAAAACGCGTAACACAGAACGCGCGCGCAGTGCATAGGAATCAAATCAGTGGGAGAGGGGGAAATGCAGAGAACGCACGCCACATCAGATCAACTCAGTAGGGGAGAGGGAGTGCGTAGAACGCACCGGTATACGCCACATCAGATCAACTCAGTAGGGGAGGGGGAGTGCGTAGAACGCACCGGTATAACTTAGTAGGAGGGGGGGGAGGTGAGTCGACAGCGCACGGGCCGATCAGCAGGGGGGGGGGGGTGAGGTAAACATGCACACACCTCAACTCACACGCTTCAACTCAGTGAGCTGATACCCCTCTGAGTTGATGCCCCTCTAGTTTACCTACTATAAATGATTTTTAAAGAATTTTAGATGCACATATTATGCTCTTTGAGAATTTTAAATAGTCAAAAGTTATCTCTATTTCTATACTTTTAGGCAAAACTTTTTTGTAAGC
The DNA here is from genome assembly GCF_024137745.1 of Phymastichus coffea. Lineage (NCBI taxonomy): Eukaryota > Metazoa > Arthropoda > Insecta > Hymenoptera > Eulophidae > Phymastichus > Phymastichus coffea. The sequence continues at coordinate 794,398 of NW_026706824.1, read as the reverse complement.
ACACAAAGAAATAAGCTTGTTGTACTATAATAATCATATAGAACCATAATATGATGCGTGGAAATCTATATTGTGTATAAGTATAAATACAAAATTCTAGGCAAAACTAACTTATTTGTTCCAAAACTTTCATGCAAGTCAATTTCTCTACTCAACCTTTCTTTCTTTTCAACAAATTCTCACAAGAAATAAACTGTTTGAATACTAAAGTAACTATTTAAGCATTATTAAGAATAATAGTCAGAATAATGTTTTGAAAAAAAATGGGCACCTGACTAACAACGATATGTGCAACTCGCCCGTGACAAATCGTGGCACTGACTGTGACGAAAGAAAATAGGCATTGTTTGTAAATATCTAAAGATACGCAGCAAAAATACCTGTATTTATATACATATGGCTGCTTGGCAGAATCTGATAAGCGACAATTGTATGGAAATTAAGTTAACATCGGATTCTTCATATTTGAGTGTTACTATTATCAAGATCGATAATTTACATGAAAAATGAAAAACCAATTTAAATCTGCCAAAATCACGATAAAAATCGAATAAGTTAGTCTGTCTAATATATTTTTTTAACTTTAAAGATAGAAAAAACAATCGTCAAATCATAAATAAATCACTTATTCGATTCACTCATGCGACCACAGATATAATTTTAATTGTGGTACAACATTAAAAAAAAGCGAATGTTTATTAAGAAAATTATTTATATACAATAATTTTTGATAGTGTATCTGTTTTATCTTGTAAATGTTTATTTTTATATAACATAAAAGTATAACTTGATGGCTCTAAAATGGTATTTATAATTAACAATAGTACTTGTGACTTTTCAGAAATTTCACATTAAAATATTTCGGGTTGAAGAATTTAAATTCAAGAATAATTATTTTAGCTAATCAAAACTATGAATGTATTCATCTGGAAGAGATTCATTTGGATAATTGAAAGTTGGTCTTTAGCGTGTCTTTACATAGAGTTTAAAACAAAAAATTAATTCACGTGGAATACATTTTTATTTAAACGATAAGTTTTTTTGTTATAATTGTCAAAAGTGCAGTTTTAACTCCTCGGTGACGAGAGTTTTCCATTTCAATACATACTTAAAAATCCCTTAAAAAAGTCGATCAGATTAAAAAATAATAAATTATACCAATCAAAAAAATACGGTTTTTACCAATAAACTTTACAAGTAGATTTAATTCTGCTAGAAAATTAATCATTACATATAAAATACGTCAGTACTTTTAGACTTTCTATAATATATCCATATAGCACATAAATCAGATAACTACGGCATTTGGTTTCAATGAAAATTAAGGATAGTTTATGCATACCAGTCTACTTTAGTATTCAACGTCATTCCAAATAAAACAGTACCACTATTGTTGAATTTCGTTTTTAGTTTAAAAAAAAAAATCTTTTTTTAATCACATCTACCCTTACCATAGTTAGGGAATGCAATCTCTTGAAGATTGGTATAATTTTGTTGACTAGTAATAATCAATTTCCAGTTGAATTTGGAAATTTGCTACGGAGAAAGAGAGATACCCTGAAAAATGTACTTTAAAAACAAATTTCCGGAATTGTTTTCACCTCTTTAAAACATTTATCGCTATATAAAATAATGTTCATCTCTTGTTTTTCTGAAAATATATAAACAACTAAAATTCCATTGAAATCTATGGTGCTTGCCATGTCTCATCTATTCCACGTATTATATATCGACTTTTCCACGTGAATAGTTTCGACGTGCTGGTTTGTATAACTTCAACTACTCTGATATTTCATTTTCAATATATTTATTATTATTGATACATAAATTCAAACGATATATTCTTTAAATCTTTCTACTTAGTAGTTTCTTGTAAATGTATAATCGGTGCTCGATATGCTTGCAATTCCGACCTTATTATATTTAGAGTGTTTAAGATTATTTATTTTAGTCCTAAGCGGCGTAACGTCAGCTTCACTAGTTCTTCGTAACGTTCGTAAGTTTACCGCACCGTTACTCTACTGCGGATCGGCTATATTACATTCTTTTGTCATCCATATTGTATTGTCCGTCTTTAGTAATTTTATAGCCTACACCAGAAGGACCTTGATTACTCTCCTTTTTATTCAATTTACGACTAAATACATCAACACTCATTTTATTACTGAGGAATAATTAGGATTCTCTTAATATATATAGTCAGCTTCACGTAATTTTTCAGTGATTGAATGAATTTCATTATCATGACTAGGATTACCAACAATTTGTTCGGCTATAAGCAATCTCGAGTTCGTTTGGATCATCCTAATATACATAATCAAAAAATGTTCTTTTTCTTGCTATTTTATAGTTAGAAAAAAGACCTCTTCCATCAATAGTCGATTTTCGCTTCTTGAACTACCACTCAAATATAAATTTAGACCAATATACTTTTTTAAATTATTTACATGCTTATCGCGATATTTTCCATTTGTTTCATATCTCTTACGATGAACGTTAGTGATTTCAAGAATTTTTATATAATTTTCAATATCCGATAGACTGATGAATTTAGAATTAGATTCTTTACGAAAGAGACGTTCCATTAAACCAGACGTCTTACGGTACGCTTCATCATTCATAGTCACGTTATCGTTTTCGAAAGTAAATTGGAGAATTACCTATTACATGTATTTTTTTGCAAGCGAATACGAAATGTTTTGTCGAAATTACATCTCTGTTGAGGTTCATGGAATAGTCGAACATAGTTTTCTACAATCTAATCATTCAATAGTTGTTGTTGTTCTGTATTTTGCATTTCAACTAATTTTGTCTAAATTTATTGCAGCTGTATCAAATGATGATTCAGCAGTCTTATCAAATTCGTCTACACCATCAATAAAAATAACAGATTCAAACGTAGTATCAAGCAGTTGCAATATATAATTTAATTCTTTAACAGTACTATTGAAATATTGAGATTTATAGAGATTGTCAGCTGTTGTTTTTGATTCGAAATCTAATTTTTTCCTCCTTCTTCGTTCCCTGTCCAGTAATAGCGTTAGTTTTATCAATAGCTACTTCCACAAGTTTCTTCAGTGGATGAACCATTAGTTTAAAATTTTTATTTAATGTATTCTCTAAATTAGCTTTGTTAGGTTTTATTCGGTAACGCTTACGTCTGATGTTATCACGAGCCTCAGATAAATGCTCAAGCACCTTCTTTTCTCTTTCAAAATCAGCTATTTTGACCAAGAGACTTATGGAGTAATTTTGCCCTATGGCAAGGTATGCAGTAAGAATTTTTTTATTTCAATTTTGATCTGTATATCTATATATTAGATTAGCTAAGCTGTCTTACGATATCGTTGCATTTTATTTCTTATCGATATCATGTATCCAGCATATTATCCAGACCTTATTTATATACACCATTGAAAAATATAGCCAATCAAAACAAATCTTACAATGGTCAGGCGGTTTCTCGATCCTGTGTATTATTTTTATCGTCAATGTGGTTTACCGGTCTGCTCTTTAACTGCTGTTTTGAATACGAGGGGGGGGGGGGGTGTCAATAAGTCTTTACAAAAAGAAGGAAATAAAAGTTTTGCGTATGTAATTTTTCTTATTTTTCGACATAATCTCCTTGAAGGTTGATACATTTTATTAAACGGACTTACAGTTATTTTAAGCCATCAGAAAAATATTATTTCTGAAAACTCTGAAAATAAGCATTTGTTTCGGCGATGACTTCTTCATTCGACATGAATCGTTGTCCGGCAAGCCATTTTTTAAGGTTAGGAAATAAGAAAAAGTCACTGAGAGCCAAATCAGGAGAATATGGTGGATGGTCAATTAATTCGAACTTTAAATCGTTAATTTTTTGCCATCGAAACTGCACACGTGTGAACTCGAGCATTATCTTGAAGAAAGAGGCATTTTTTTTGTTCAAGTGAGGACGTTTTTTTCTGATTTTTTCTTTCAGCTAACCTTATATTGACGCATAATATTGTCCAGTCTTGCCCTTTTCCGAGTAGTCGATGTAGATGATTCCATACGCATCCCAGAAAACCGTGGCCATAATCTTGCCAGCTGACTTTACTGTCTTTGTCTTCTTTGGGGATGTTTCTCCTGCGGTAATTCATTGTTTGGACTGTTCTTTGGTTTCAGGAGTGTAGTGGTGTACCCATGTTTCGTCTAGAGTTACGAGTCGACGCCAAAAGTCTTCCGGAGCACGACGTATGCGTGCCAAAAGAGCCTCAGAGGTGACCACGCGGGTTCGTTTATTTTCAATAGTGAGCAAACGCGGCACCTATCTTGCTGATATTTTTTTCATCCCCAATTTTTCATGCAAAATTGAAATGATTCTACCGTTTGATACCCCTGTGGCCTCAACTAATTCTCACAATTTTATTCTTCTACCACTCAACACGATATCGTGGATTTTGTTGACCATTTCGGGCGTACTCAATTCTACGGGGCGTCCTGAATGAGGTTCATCTTTTGTTGTTTAAATTCATTTACCCAGTTATAAACAGTCTTAAACACAGGGGCAGATTTGGCATGTACGGCGTTCAACTCAACTGAGATTTCTTTTGATGTAAGGCCTTTCGAATGAAAATGTTTTATCACCGCTCGAAACTCTGTTTTTTCCATTTTTCAAATAAACCAATAACTTTTTGTTCAACCCACGCTCATAAAAAACAACTTAATGAATCGAGCTGTAACTTTGTATGATATCTAATTAGCAGTATTGCTTGCCAAAAACATCATAATTTAAGCGTGACGAGTACTATACCTTGGATTTTGTAAAGATTTACTGACCCCCCTCGTACTCGTATATTGAAAATAGTGTATTTTTCTTAAAATATAGCATTTTTTGAATATTGGCCTATCGATATCTTTATCCAGAGGGCCCATTGGATGGAATTCTTCTTAGAAACTTCCTTTATGTAGAAAAGAAGGAGACCTACCAAGTTTCATCAAAATTAGCCATCCAGAAGGTTGACTGTCCCTTTACCATAGTACAGTTCAATTAGTAGAGACCAGTGGTCACCCACACAACCTCGTTAAAAAGATATTTAACAAGAAGGATGAACAGAAAAGTTGATCTGTAAAGAAAAAAACACTATTCATATCACGAAGCCACGCTGAATTCGAACGAGTGAGAGCTAACACGCGCTTGAGTCCTATGCGAAATATCTAGCTATTATATACACACTGAGAATTGTACAAGGTACGCGTCACAGTGGGTGCAATGGCAGAGAGCCAGCTTGTGAACCTAGAGAGTAGATATGCTATGTTTATTCTGACAGGAGACGTTACGTAACGGTGCAAGCTGGTGGAAGACATCATGTAACGATAAGGGCTGGCGGAGATATCATGGGATTGATGGGAGTTAGAGGATGACGTAATGATAGAATATTTAATGAATTTATTGTGGGATGGATGCATTATTCCTACAATAAATTGAATATAATTTTAATCACTCCCGCGTTTAGTTATATATATATATTGATTAGTCTCGCGATCGGTTACGATAGTTCTGTAATAATGTGAGAGCAGGAGCGAGGGCTATAGTGACGGCTATAGTGTGCTCTACTGTAAGTAAGGCCCTATTGAAAGGGATGATGGCGAGAGAGAGCACTCCTACCGTGATAAAGATCTTTTTCGACGTTTCGGCTAAGATATATCTTTTCTAGCCATTAGACATGATAGGACTGCCCATATAAAATATATAAAATAAGATAATTGCTACTGATAAGGTAATTGCTAGAGAGTTTCAATAAGATTCTAGTATTTATGATATACAATATTTAGTAAGGACACTCTTCACAACTAACTACTAATGCATTGGTAAATGATTTTAACATAATACGGCACCTTGTTAACACCTATGGATTTTAGACTTTATCATTACGTTCTTTATTGCAGTAAGGAAAAATATTGATTAAAAAAATAAAAGAGAGGAAGTTTTTCCTTCTACATGAGGGGATGAGTTTAGCTGTAGTTTCTTTAATTTTTCTCAAAACGTGCTCTCGAAAGCATTGTCGAAATTTAATTATACCTTTTGGATATTTGGAAATACATATATAACTCAGCTGTCGATAGTTTTATACATGTATATATGTATACAATGGAAGTATCTAAATTCTTATTGTATTATATGGAATATTAATTTTCTTTATCTATTAAATTTTATTCTAGCAATCAAATATCACCCAAATCTTTCGAGAGTTTCTAGCAATTACAGCGCTAAGCTAGAATGCAATATATATGAACGGATCTCAACTAGTTTGAGTTATAGAACAATAACTCTTAACAATAGTGGTAAATATTTTTTTATTAAAACAATTTTATTTATTATATGGTGTAACGGGATGGATTAGCTGGTACAAAATGGGTTTATTAAAGAACAAACTCCCACGATGCAGAGCTGACCGCCGCTCCGTTAAACACGTATGAGTATACGTGTATTCGCCTTTACGTTTGATACTTTCGTTCTGATGTCTTCTTTCCAACAGAGTTGAACTCACCTTAAGTCACCTGACTTGTGACACTCGATCTATCTTAGTTGTGAGTGACCTAATGTTTACTCAAACTAATCCCCTAGATGAAATTGATTTAAAATTTAACAGGTGATGGATCCGTTAAACTAAAAGGGAACAAAATAACATAATGCGGCAAATAAAATCAAGATCGTTTATGTCTATTAAACTACAGTCTTCGATGGGCTGAAAGACTTATGCTCTTGAAAATGATTTACAAATTGCTACAATAATACGGGGGGAGGGAGGGTAAAAATTTTAAATTCGACCGCGAAAACTAACGCTCGGCGTGAACACACAAACGATCGCGATAGGCAAAATATTCTCGTACATATTTTGTCGCGCAGAAAAAGGGATGTACACCTTCCCTGCGATGCAATTACGGTGATCAGCCGTAATTGTTAAAGAAAATCGAATGTTGATGTTCTTTTGGAACCAGCTACGCTGCCTCGTTCACGAAGATCTGTTACTGCTACACAATTAATGCTTCTGTTCGCTGCTGTTGCGTTTTTCTGCTGCTGTGTTTGCTGCATGCGACCCCTCCCGCACGTATCAAAAAACCCAGAAAACTTTTGATATCAAAAGGCAAAGCGCAGTGGAAATCTATTTGGCGGTACTCTAACGCACAACAGCTGACACTTAACTGAAACTTTGAACTCTCGCGCGCCCCCTTTCTCTGTCAGACGTTCGCTCTAGCGTCGCGAGTGCTACAGAATCGCGAATGTATCGATTGATCGAATCGATTACCGTTGTAATGGAAAATTTATATTTTCATTATTTTCTTTTTTTTTCTGTTTTTACAGATGCCTAGAGATTACACAAATTATAAAATGCGAAATTTCAAGAGCCATATGAATAAAGCAAAAGCAGACTTAAAAAAGCTTCATGACATCGCTTGTGCTTAGGTAGTTTATACGAAACAAGCTGTTGCACGAGCAGAATAAGAAAAAAGAAAATAGAAAGGTAAAGAAGATGAAGTTGAGTCAAAAAAACAAAGCTATAGCACCTCAATCGGATGTAATAGTAGCACTAGCTTGCCACTGCCATCACATCTAACGAAGTCTTCAGGTAAATTTAATATATTTATGAAGTCTATAAAATTCATTATACCATCACTTAATTGATTAATAATTATAAAAAATGTAATTGGAACGGAAACTCGTATAAACTCCAGTAGAATCGAAACATGAAGACGAAAAAGCAGATTTGACGGTTAATAAAAAAGGAAGACTGCGCCGTGAAATTCAGATGGGATAAAATAATTCGATGTAAGAAGTAAGTTACAAAAAAAATATAAAGGAAGGAGGAGGATACCAGGAGCTTCATTAACCCATTAAAGCCCATGCTTGAACTAATAGGCTAACAGTAAAACTAATTATTGGATCATTTGCTTTTTGACAAAAAGTAACCGTTTTTTTTTTGTTTTTCGAAATTCATTGTTTAATATTAATTCTTTAAACAAATAAAAAATTACATTGCAAAATTGATAAACTAATAAAGACAAAAATAAGATCCTCCTACCATAAAATGATTTCCAAGTGTATTGAAAAAGTCAGTCTCGTTTTCTTTTATTTTTTTGTTTAGACGATAATAAACAGCTGATATTGTTATGGATCCATCTATATCCTTGATGATTACACTGGTTGCTTGTAAATAGATTTCACTAGTGTAGATGTGGATATAGTGGTTTATTTTTGTTTTGATTAAGATTGCAGTATTCCGAGTGCTTTATTAAGCAAATGATTGATTTTATGTACAGTGTAGTTTGGTATATTATGTTAATTTTTACTTGTAAAGTGTGTTTCTGATATCAACCCGATGTATATATTTTTATAGTTTAAAAATGCTTTTAATAATATGCCTCTGCATATTATTATACCGTTTGTATTCCACACAGCGAGTTTTGAACTGATCGTTATGCTCTTTTGTTTACTGATACAGTTAAAAAATTTAGCATAGTATCCATTCTTTGTACATCATTCTTGCTTCATCATATGTTCGAGTGTATTGTTTGTGTTTACTTTGTTCGTATGTCTACTTAGCTCTGCTTAAACTGTTCGTTTTGATATTTCTATCTCACTCTGATTGTTTCATATTTATATTAGTAGGTAAATTAGAGAGGCCTAAGCTCAGTGGAGTATCAGCTCACCTCAAATGATGCCCGTGCATTTTCACTTTGGTATGTCAACCCACCTTCTCCCTGTCCTTTACTGAGCTGATGTGCTCTCTGAGCTGATGCTCGTGCGTTTTGTTTTCTACGGTTTCATTTCGTTGTGTGTGTGTTAAATTTTTAGACATAATAAAGTAAATTTTATTGAAATAAACAAACGGATAGGTCGGGGGATCGAACCTGCGTCCTCTAGATCCGCAGGCCGATGCTTTAGCGCTAGAGCCACTACCACTAGTACCACGGACAATTCTTATTGTGTATATTGGTTACACGATTGGTATAGGGCCCAAAACCGCTAATATATATAACTAATAATTCTATTCTATATATTTATTATAATTAGTATAAAATGAACTTTTTACAATTCAACGTGTGTGTATGTGTGTGCGGGCATGTGTGTATGTTTCACCTACCGAAGATGATCTAATTAAAAAAAGTGCAAGTACCTGTGAAATCCAAGATGAAAAACATTTGCAACACAAAATCCTAATTACTTTTTTTTATTTGTAGCCTTGGTGGTTGTAAGCTACTATAAATAGCACAGCGTAAAAATCATCGAATTATTCATCAACCAGTATTCTAATAAAATGGATCGCTACCCTAAAGTAAAGTAAGACTCTCGTCTTCCACAAGAAGACTCAGACGAAAATAAGAATAAACAAGCATCGACATGGGAACAAACTATTTCCAAATTTGTATGCAATACTAATAATTTTTCTGGACAAAAAGGCTATCGGCAGTTCAATAACGAAAAGAAGGACTAATAATCATATGTACACATGTTATCATTATACACCACCTCAACTTCAATAAATAAATAATTGTTTTATCTAAATTCTATTGTATAAATTGTTTTTTATTGCTAAAAATACAAAATTTATTATAAAAAGATAAACTCCTACTGCTGCTGCTGTTGTTGCCGTCAGCGAAGAATTTCGCTCTTTTGGATGGTTTAATAAAACAAAAAAATATTTTTTTGTATTAATAGGAAAAAATCTTTTTATTGATAAAAATATATCTTATTCTACATGTTCTTAAAAATACATGTTATTCCAAAAATTATCTACTTAAAAAAAAATCACTATAGAAATTCTTTTACCACTTCATCGCTCTCTGCCCAATCCATGCAACAACCATCGATATGAAACTTTTTCATTGATTTAACGTTTTGATGTGCACATGAAGTTACGTTATATTTCTCCGTTAGACTTCGCCATGGAAAGGGAGGTGTGAACAAGCGTACAAGTGATTTTTCGTTGTAGATAACAGAAAGTATCGCTAACCTTTTCACAGTATAAGTTTTGCCAGGCATCTTGTTAATAAATATACTTCTGCCAGGCCACATCTGTGTAAGTGCACGCGTGCCTGAACATGCAAGAAAGAGAGAAAGAGAGAATGAACGGCACCGATCTTAACCGCCGTAATCAAACTGCCGTTTCCGATCTACTACTGCTGCTAATGTTGCTGTTAGTCTGCTTCTTGGCTGCTACTAGGTGGATCGCCGAAACCGAGCCGAGCTCAGCTAATAGAACCCATGCACACTAGGTGCGTATCCTTACAACTATGACAGCGACAAAGCCTGCACCGATCCTCAACCGAAAACAATCGACAAAAAATCCGGTAACTGAGCAAACCAAAACCTGTACGCGCTCATGCTTTTGACCAGTTACCATACTACCGATCTCTTTCGCTAAACGGTCGCGCTTCAAAATCCACACGTGTGCTTCTCTGTTTCTTCCACCCTCTCGTATGTCTCTCCTCTACGTTCAATCTCTTCGTTGAGAGCCCCTGGCTCCACCAATCGAACCCGCTCGCCGCAACTCAAACAGAGAAAATCAGGATTATTTACCATGCAACCAGCATTTTGCTGAAATTTCTTTAAATTGATTGTAAGTCACATTACAATTCACATGATAGTCATATATATGTTTCATATTTGCTTCGTCTTGTCGAGATATTTAGGAATACGTGCATACGTTTGCGAAATATAGAATCAGTCGACGCTTCTATGTCTGCCCATATAAAAGAAAAAACGGATGTTGTCCTGTTTCTCACAGTCGATGACGTCGAATATTATAATCAAATTAGGTAGTGCATGCTCGGGATCGATCACAGATTCGTGGTCCTTAAACAGAAAATACATTACTCCATCTATCGGCTTTAACACATCTCTTCCAATAATTTATACTTTGGCTGATTGAGATTTCGAGTACACGTAAATGTTTTTGAATCTAACACTATTGGGATGAGCGATAAGCGCCAAAAGATTGTTGGTCTTACCACGGTTGGACGCACCACAAAAAATAAGGCTTTGTTTGCTATCTTCTCGCAGGATTACGTGAAAATTTTCTACGAGAAGTTTCACAGTTTGTTCTTTGAAATTTATACTCATGAGACAAAGTTCAAAAGATGACTGGGCACATGGCTATGTACGAGGTATGTTCAAAAAGTAAAGTGAATTTTTAAATTAGGCGAGCTACGTAGATTCGATAATCGATATTTTTTATATAATGTTAGTATGCATGTCCCTCACAAATGCTCGCAATTTCAGCCAGTTCGTATTTTTACTTTTTCTTTGCGAGACAGAAAAGTTAGACGTATTTTTTGTGCTCGGTGATTTTCTGCTGTCGAAGACAGTGGATCAAAGAGTTTTCATAAAATTTTGTTTAAAAAATAGAATTAAGTGCTCCAAAACACTTGAAATATTCACAGTGGCATACGGTGAGTCTACTTTAAGTCAAAAAAAAATTTACAAGTGTTATAAACTCTTTCAAGATGGCCGAGAAGACACCGACGGCGAACCTCACTCTGGACGCCCCAGCACATCAATAACTGATGAAATTACAGGAGTCATTGAAGACGTCGGCATCTCTGCTGGCTCATGCCAGGCAATTTTTTCGGAAGTTTTGGACATGAAACGTGTAGCAGCAAAATTTGTTCCGAAACTGCTTAATTTTGAACAAAAGGACCGTCGATGGAGCATCCCTCAAGAGCTGTTAAGCGACATCAATCAAAGGTCGAGTACCGATGTAAATACAGTTTATAGAACGAAGAAGACCGTCAACAACGTTGAAGCTTACGAAGAATCCAAGATTGATGTAACACGCTCGAATGGCTTTTGTCCTATGTGACTGCATCGAATGCAAGGAAAAGATATCTACTCGACTGTCTAAAAAGCGAACGAAGTATTTCAATGAGTTTTCGTAGTTGGGAACTGTACGAATATCCAGCTCTACCTGCAAACACAAATCGCGTCTGAAAAGTTAAAACGACAAATCAGTTGGGAAACCATGTTCCGTCACCTTAGCCTTAAAAACTATTCGGAAAAATGAACCAAACTCAAACGCCATTATATTTTATCATTGTAACATCAGAAATGTAAAACTGTATCTCAACTCTCAGTGCTATGCATATGATAGTCTCCAAATTGAATTCAGTAAAATCCAGTAAGCAATGTTATATGATGTGTATGCCAATTTTCAAAACATATACTACGGTAAAGATGTCACAGCGATACTAAAAAAACTCGAATATAAAATTTACATGCCACTTATAGTGATAACTGTTCAAAATAAAACGAGTCATTGAAAACTGCTCCAGTAGATGTGCGCTTGGAATTCGAAACCAAAGAAAATATTCCTGAACGAACTACATAATATTGTCTTATTCTACATGATCGCATCGTTGAGTATAATCCAATACATGGAGATGTGAAGAAAATTATTTCTTAGAGGGCAGCGGTGTTAAAAAATTGACTCTTTCCTTAAGCAGCTCAGTAGTAGCTTTCTATCACAATGATGAAGTCCGTAGTGGCTATGCAAGACTTCGTGATGCTTGGCAAAACTCATGCTGTGAAAGAGTTAGCGATACTTTCACTCAACTACAACGAGGAACCACTCGTACGCTTGATCAAACCTTCCTTTCCATGGCGAAGACTAACGAAGAAATATAAGTGACAAAATCTCTGGTTATAATTCTACTATCATGGATTAACATGGAACTCTGGCGATTTTAAATACGATGAGCATAAATTCATCATTACAGATACACTCAAATATGCCACAAAAATTTTCGTTTCCGGAAATCTGAAAAAATGGTGGTTCGAACAATATGGCTTCAAAGTTTTTGACTTAAATAATTGGGGCTATTCACCTTTCGAAAATTTAAAATCAGTTACCATGTGCCTTAATCATAACAGCAAATACGCAACGATATGCGTACATTAAAACGTAAAATCAATGAAAAAGTTTCACATCGATGTTTCTTGCATGGATTGGGCAGAGAGCGATGAAGTGGTAAAAGGATTTCTATAGTAATTTTTTTTTAAGTAGATAACACAGCCCCACGGGAAAAAAAAAGTGGCCTGTGCGAAAGACAAGACCATGATACCTTTACGTTTTCGAGGTCGCTGAATCTGATTCCGGGGTCCGCTTGACCAGGTTGGCTCTCGTTCAAGGTCAAATGAAGGTCAAATTCAGAGAATGCATTGCAAATAAAATATACCAGTATATTTACATGTTTTTGAGGTCGCTGAATTCGAATCCGAGGTCAGTTTAACCCGGTCAGGTCAGGGTCAAGGTCAGGTCAAGGTCAAAATGATAAAATGCATCACATTCAAAGTGAACAAGGTATCTTTACATGTTTTCGAGGTCCCTGAATCTGATTCCGGGATCCGTTTGATCCCATTGGCCCTCGTTGAAAGTCGAATCAATGTGAAATTTAGAGAATGCATTCCAAACAAAGTAAAAGATATATTTACATGTTTCTCGATCCATACTCTCATAAAACATCTTTCTAATTTATTTTCCTTTGCTATACCGCACTCGTTTATTAAGAAACGATCTCAAGAGTGGTTTTCTTTTGCGTTTGGCGCCCCTATTCTCTGTTTCTCTTTTTAAGTTCCAACAGAAATCTGCCATCATATTGACATTCCATCGTCCTTGATACCGTCTTTCCATCTCTTTGATGTCTTGATGGAATCTCTCTCCTTGTTCTTCACTGTAAGCACCTAAGTTGATCGGGAAGTAGTCAATGTGAGAGTCAAGAAAATGTAATTTCAAATTCATATTGCAACCTTATGCCCCAAAATTTGTAACCATTTCGGCTACTATTTCTTTATAGTTTTCAATTTTTTTATTACCCAGGAAATTTGTTACAGTTTCTTTGAAACTATTCCATGCAGCTTTTTCTTTATCATTCATGTGTTCAATAAAGCTATCATCTCTGAGCACTTTTCTAATTTGTGGTCCATCGAAAACACCTTCTGTCAGTTTTGCATCAGATATTTTTGGGAATTGTTGTTTTAAGTACTTGTAACAATTTCCTTCTTCTTCCTTATTCAGAGCTTTAACAAACTGCTTCATCAGACCTAATTTAATATGTAGGGGTGGAAGGAGTACTTTTGTAGAGTCCACCAGAGCTTTACGGATTACATTCTTCGAATTAACCTGAAGCGAAGTCCTTTGAGTCCATACTTTCTTGGAATAATGATTCTTACGATCACGACTATCCCACTCACATAAGAAACAAGGATACTTAGTAAATCCAGATTGTTGCCCTAAAATGACTGTCAAAATTTTGAGATCTCCGGAAACTAACCACTTATGTTCTGCATATTTTATTTTATTTAAAACTAACTGTATTTCTTCATAGCTCTCTTTCAGTTCTGTCGAATGTGCTACAGGTATTGGTGCGTAGACGTTCGTATTATGAAGTAGCACTGCCTTCAGACTTCGCGTTGAAGAATCCAAAAAAAGTCTCCACTCATCATCTTTGTAAACACCAGGTGCTAACTCATCCATAAGCCCATTTACATCGTTACAATATACTAATGAGGGATCTTCTGACATAGTAAAGAATGGCCTGAAAGCCTCTTCTCTATTACGAAAACTGTCTATTTTCACGTTTTTCTCCAACCAATTTTTTTCTTTCATATATGATGTTAAATATTCTGCTTTATCTTTTGGCAGACCTAGATTTCTCACGAGATCATTCAATTGCCCCTTTGTAATTTGTTTTGGAACTTTTAACGAGCATCAGTGCAGAAGCAGTCTTGTTGATCTGTAAGATTCACTCTTGCAGTGATTTTTTTTAGCAATCCTGCTATCTCATAATATGCTGTAGATGCTGACACTGCCCGATAAGGGATGTGTGGCATGATCCATCGTACCATATTCTGAGGTATCGAAGCCAGCCAAGGCGGGCTGCTCTGCAGGGAGGCGTTAGGGAATCGAGAATGAAGCCGTAGTGTGTCCGACGACGAGATGATCAATTCCTCGTCAAAGTCGGAAAGCCTTCATACTCAGACCTAGGGAGGTATGAAGGTGGACCCCTAGGACGGTGGACTCACCAGCGATCGGACCTGGATCTCTAACGCGCGGGTACAAAAAAATATTATGGAACTTGAACATAAAATAAAAAAGAAATCCTCCGCATCCGAGAACACATTAGGTTCATCTCATGTTGACGCTAGACCTTCAACATCAAAACACCACTGTCCCAGGAATCCTGATACATTTTGTTTGTAGCAAATATATTGCAGCAACAACTAACCGTAGAAAGATGTCTGACAAAATAATCTTAATATATAACAAGTGCTTTAAAATGCAAGTTATTGATCAAAGTAATCGATGGGTACCTCATTGCATGTGCAGTGCGTGTTACCAAATGCTTAATCGCTGGAATGATCGTCAACTGAGCAAAGAAGTGAAATTCATTACACCAACAGTATGGAATGAACCAATAGATGAGGAAAATTGTTATTTTTGTCAGAATACTTGTAAAGGGGTTATTAGGAAAAAAAAGGATAGTTTAACCTACGTTGAAGTATTGTCAGTTACAAGACCAGTAGTTCGATCAGTAGGAGAAGAAGAAAAAGAAGAAGGAGAAGAAGAAGAAGAAGAAGGAGAAGAAGAAGAAGAAGAAGAAGAAGAGGAAGTAGGAAAAGACAAAGAAAATAATGATGATATCATGAGTACAATATCATCTATAGAGAGTTTGGAAATTTCTAGCTCCGATGACAATGAAGAAGTAGAAGAAAGTGACATTGTATACACCGAGGAAGAAGAATTTGAAGATAGCGATAATGCATTATCATCTGATGATGACAAAGATTACACTCCTTATAGTGTGAAACATAAAGTTCCAAAACAAATTACAAAGGGGCAATTGAATGATCTCGTGAGAAATCTAGGTCTGCCAAAAGATAAAGCAGAATATTTAACATCATATATGAAAGAAAAAAATTGGTTGGAGAAAAACGTGAAAATAGACAGTTTTCGTAATAGAGAAGAGGCTTTCAGGCCATTCTTTACTATGTCAGAAGATCCCTCATTAGTATATTGTAACGATGTAAATGGGCTTATGGATGAGTTAGCACCTGGTGTTTTGCAATATGAATTTGAAATTACATTTTCTTGACTCTCACATTGACTACTTCCCGATCAACTTAGGTGCTTACAGTGAAGAACAAGGAGAGATTCCATCAAGACATCAAAGAGATGGAAAGACGGTATCAAGGACGATGGAATGTCAATATGATGGCAGATTTCTGTTGGAACTTAAAAAGAGAAACAGAGAATAGGGGCGCCAAACGCAAAAGAAAACCACTCTTGAGATCGTTTCTTAATAAACGAGTGCGGTATAGCAAAGGAAAATAAATTAGAAAGATGTTTTATGAGAGTATGGATCGAGAAACATGTAAATATATCTTTTACTTTGTTCGGAATGCATTCTCTAAATTTCACATTGATTCGACTTTCAACGAGGGCCAATGGGATCAAACGGACCCCGGAATCAGATTCAGGGACCTCGAAAACATGTAAAGATACCTTGTTCACTTTGAATGTGATGCATTTTATCATTTTGACCTTGACCTGACCTTGACCCTGACCTGACCGGGTTAAACTGACCTCGGATTCGAATTCAGCGACCTGAAAAACATGTAAATATACTGGTATATTTTATTTGCAATGCATTCTCTGAATTTGACCTTCATTTGACCTTGAACGAGAGCCAACCTGGTCAACCGGACCCCGGAATCAGATTCAGCGACCTCGAAAACGTAAAGGTATCATGGTCTTGTCTTTCGCACAGGCCACTTTTTTTTCCCGTGGGGCTGTGTTATTTGTATTAACCTCCCCCAACCAGAGAGAACTTCGGCCTGTGAAAGTCAGCGCCGGCTTTCTTTACCGCGAAAGAACCTAGAAAATTTAGCAGAGACCAGCCCAAAGCGCACGGAGGCTGACCACTCTTTCAGAGTAGCAACCGTTTGATCATTTTTCCATTTATTTTACCAAAGCCAGGGGCTTTTTTAGGTTTATTTTTGATTAATTTGAGTTATTTTCTTACATTTATTGATTTTATTTGTCAATTTCCTTTGTCTGCCTCATTTTCTTTTAATAATTTTTCTTCTTGTATGCTGATTTTTCTTGGATCAGTTTGAAATACTTTGCTCAGTTGATTGGCAAATGTTGTTGCCTTTTCTTCTTCTAATCGGGCCCAACTGCCACACGGTTTTTTAATTGGAGGAATAAATGATGTCGGTCTATTGAGTTTTTTGGTGATTTTCCAGAGTGAGTAATTTGTAGCTACTGTTGGATCTAATGTTTTGACTTTATTTTGAATTCGTATTTCTTTATCCATAGAACAAATTGTTTAGTTCTTTTGTTGTGATGTTTTATTTTGTTTTATCTGTGCTTGATGTTTTTTAAATGTCTTTCTTATTTTCTTTTTTTCTTTGATTTTCTACATGATTTTGTTAGTGTTTTTGTTTTGATTTTTTTATGTACTGTGATGGAGCATTTTTCTATAGCCTTAATGACGATTCTATTAAGCCATTTCATACTTTCCTCAATGTTGTTTGCTATTTTGAGAGGAATTTTACACGTAATACGTTCCTCAATAAATAATGAGTATTTATGCCAATTTGTTTTCATATATTTGTTTACCTTTTCAGATATTTGTAAAATGCAGAGTGATTAGTACCGATGACTGATCAGACGTTATATCTAAGCATGACGATGCCACAAAGTACTTTTTATCCTATGCCTTTGACTATTACAAAATCAATTAAATCAGGTAGTTTATATTTATCTGTTCATAAGTGGGTTGGTTGCCCTTTGAAATTTGGATGCAGTTATTCTTTTGCATCGCTTTTTATAAAGTTTATCCTCTGTACGTTAGAATTTGTGATCTTGAGCTACACCATGGATATTTTGTATTGTAATCGCCTTTGACTATGAATCGATTTCTTTGTGTTTGTAGAAAATTTATCCAGTTTTATTTTGTGATGATTTTGTTAGAAGGGCAGCTAACGCCATTAACAAGCCTTTTTCGTCGTTCAAGATCATGCTGTAAGTTAATTCCACGTATGAACGAGTGTACGTAGTGGTTTATATCTGTTTTGATTATGATCATTGTGCCTCCGTATGCTTTATCTAGTAGGTGATATATTGTGTAAACAGTATAATTTGACATTCTTTACTTTTCTTGTTTCTTAAAAGAAGTATCTTTGATATAATTATTCAAATAGCAAAAATTATATTTCTTAAACTTCTACTCAGATTCAACTTTATCAGATTCTTCTAACAGTATATTACCGTTCGTCTGCTCCTTTACAACATTAATTATCTTTGCCTCTGTATAGTTTTCCGTTTGTGTTCATCTTTGCCTCACTTTCAATATTAGAATTATCAGTAGCATTGGTTTTACTTTTCCGTGAGTTCGTTTCGGCGTTTCGCGAACTGTGATTTTTATTTTCTGCAAATGAGGAACTCTTTTCATTTTTGGTCTTGACATCAGGTTTCGAGTTCGGAAAGATGCTCAAGCGATTGTTTAGTTTGGATATAGTTTGTTATCAAGTGTAATCGTCGCGAGGGTGATTTTGTACGATTACGTAAATCACTCGTATGAGATTTATTCACACCTCGACACGCGACACGCTAAGGCCATCTGATATATTTCCTTAATTCTATTAGTAAATAAATCTCTGTATTTGTATCAAATCAAGTATTGAAGTTATAGTGTATTACTCCTTCTTTCTCACTCTCTTCATTAAAGAAAGTTACAGATAAAGATAAACATTTGTTAACAACGTAATCGAGATGGGAATTTCTCTCCGATATTCACGCAATCAAATAATTAGTGAACAGTACAAGGAAGATTTATATTTTACACCTGATATTATGCGTACTACCTTAAAACACATAACATTCCTTGTGCGTCGGATGTTTAAGTGATTATGATCATTTATAACAACAATATGAGAGAAGGTAACAAGACGTATTCGGTGAAATTTTGCCGGAAGAGCCAAAGGAGATTTCATATCGAGAACAACGAAATCTCAACCGTGATATTTGAATACCGACTGGTGCATAAATTGAAAATAAACAGTTTTGTGCCTCATATATCGTGAATCTTTGTTTATTGTTATCGTCGACGTCTTAAAGCTTCTACGTACGAGGGTGGTCCGATAAGTACTTAGCCTCACCGCCCGATGGCACCACTCTCGCAAAAGAAATATTCTATCACGTAGTACAACCTTCTCGATGGTTACTCTCAAGATTTTAACCGGATCGGAGTTGTAGTTTATTTTTGAGAGAGTGTGAAAGCAAGTGTGTCCGTTAATTTTTGAAAAATCGAAAAAGAGCAGTATCGGTCGGTGATTCGATTCTTGTTTTTGGAAGGGAAATCACGCAGCGAAATCAAAAAGCGCTTGGATGCTGTGTACGGTGACTCTTCTCCTTCGATGGTGACCGTCAAAAATTGGTTTAACGAGTGTCAACGTGGTCACACGTCGATTTTTGAATAACCACGTCCAGGTGCTCCGAAAACGGCTACCACGGAGGATAACGTGACAAAAATTCACGATCTCGTATTGGCATATCGACGATTGAAGGTGCGCGAGATAGCTAAGATCGTAGGCATCTCAAAAGACCGCGTGGGTCATGTCCTGCATGAAATTTTGGGCATGAGAAAGCTGTGGGCGCCCTTCTCGCATAAATTGAGAAAATATTTTCAGATTTTTGGGTGATTTTCAACATGCTATATTTAAGTGAAAAATGGTCATATAGAAAATAAACATACAAAGTTTTTGAAGATTGAATATTTTAATTATCAGATTTTTCAGTTAAGAATATTTTGGAGCCCAGTTTTTCATACAATTCTTAGATAAAACACCAAAAGAATTTTTTTTAATTTTGTACATGTTTTTTACTCACTGACATGAAAAAATTTTTTAGGACCACGTCAAGGTCTATCTTATATGCATGTCCCTTTGACTTTAAGTTGCTTTTTACGGGAACCCGATACGATCATTTCTCTCTGAGATATTAAACTTTGAATGCAAAAAGGATCTTTATACTACCGATATCTCTAAAATGACTGGTCACACAGTGAACAGACAGAGAATTTCATTATCTACAGAAAATTTTTTACGAGGTTTAGTCAAGTGTGACGTCGGTTGACGAAACAATTCTCAGGCGCACTTTTTGGTCTATCCTTGCGGACAATAACCGGGACGTGCGTTACCACTATCGCGGGAAATTCCTTTTTTCGGCGACGGAGGATCGAAGCTTTGCTGTACCACACGCTAGGCAATATAGCAATACTTCGCGTTATTTTACCACACTCTTGGCAATAAAATAACGTAAAGGGAGCCTATCTAATATGCACTCGACCACACGCTTGGCAATCGAGTGTAACTATCTAAGAAAGAAAATCCCGTACGTGAAACTAGGAAGAGTAAGGAGAGAGAAGTTAAAGGAGAGTAGTTAGAATGTGAAAATTTTTATTTAATTTTTCTTACTCACTTTTATAATGGTTTTCCCACACACACACTAAAAGATTAACTAGGTCTGGACGAACTTGAAGAATAGCTAACGAATTCAAAATAGTTGTACGAACTGAATGAACTGAATCTGAGCTGCTAACTTTGAACGAACTGAATTTCGAAAAAAAATAATAATGCCTGAATTTTCGTGAAAAGATCTCTTTTATACTTTTTTACAAGAGACTCCCACTCGAAAATCTTTGTCATTTTGGGCAGGAAGAACTAAAATTTTCTCAACTTAATTGGTTGGAAAATTTGGGGAGTATCTCAGCGTAAGCAAGGTTCGAATCCTAATTGGCCGGGGGCGGAGTGTGCGGGTGTGGCTTCATTTTAGTGTTTTGGGCCCTCTTCGCATAGATGGCCCTCTATGTACTATTCTGGCCTTTATCTATTTAAACTAATTTTATTTAAAATTAATTGTGTGTGTGGTACTCTAATTTTACAAAAATGTTTCTTAATCTATAATAAAACTAAATGATAGAACAAAAGTTAAGAATTACATTTATCTAGGAACAATTAGGATATTAATAGTTTTAACTATTAATTGATTATTAAAAAGTTTTGAGAAATGCTAAAAAAAATCAGAGTTAATTGCAACAAACATAATTAATAACTTTCATTCAAGCCATTCTTAAATTGTCTAACGCAAAGTTGAGCGCATCCAACAATTATATATATACGAAACTCGTAAAGAAAATGAACCAATAAATACAGGAAGACAAATTTCGCAATTTTTCGAGAGACCTGCAAGCAAATCTGTTTCCTTTAATTTAAAAGACATTAGCAAAAATGAAAATAAATTATTTAAAATAAAATAATAGTACTATTGGCAGGATGCACATGTGCGCTACAGATCTCTACGTTCTAAACATGCGCGCAATCTGACTACTCCGGATGACGCGATCGTAAAATCGCCCTGATAATCTCCAGTACCCGAAAGTCGCCAGATGCACGAGCCGAAAAATGCCGTTCACAGGAAAAATCGTTTTTATTCATCCGCACGCAGTTTTTCATCTTAATTTGCGAGCTAAATGTGTGGTCGGTATTTTTTTTCCTTATTCTCTCTTTTTTTTTGTTTTGAACCGCCGTTACACAAGAGTTAGTGGAGAAAATATTTTTTCCACCTTTAACATTTAATTAAAAAGGGTAAAAAATAAGTGATCTTTTCACCTTTATTGGTTAGTTAACTGTATCTTTGTTAATGTGGGTTGAAAGGCTGAGGTTGGAAAGAAATTTTACAACTTGTTGTAACCTAAGCAATCCTCTAAATTTTTGGGTCGATCGGTTTTTCTGAACGAATTGATTAAAATTTTTAAAAAATTAAAGGAAGAAGGTATCTGGTCCTAAACTTAACGTATTATTCTTATAAATGAAAAATACATTATTCATCAACTATTTACACAATTGTGTGTTTATCGAAGATTAAATTTGAAAGTAATTAAAACAACATTTAAATAAATTTATTTTAACCCATTAAGGCCCAAGCCGAAACTGGAAAAAGCAGCGCTAAACTAATTCCGCCATTCATAGCATATCAAAAAAAAAGTTAGCCGTGTTTTTTCTTTTGCCATTTGCAATTGTTTATAAAAAGTTTTTTAAACAAATTACGCAAGAAGTTACTAATTTTGAAAACTAATCACGGTAATCGATTCTACGGGAACTTATGAAATTATGAAAGAAATATATTTAAAACTTTTTCATTAGACGTCAATTAGTTCGTGAAAATAGCAATAAACAATAGCTTGAAATTCTTAGAGTACCAATGATTAAAAAATTCCACATTTCATGGACGTTTTACGCTAACAAATTGAAGTGTGATGAAAAAGTGTTTTTTTTCATAATTTTTTCCGTAGAATTGATTGCTGTGATTAGTTTTTGAAAATAGTGACTGCTTAGGTGATTTCTTTAAATAACTTTTTATAAACAATTGCAAATGGCAAAAGAAAAAATACGGGTAACTTTTCTTTCTCAATATGCTATGAATGGCGTAGTTAGTTTGACGCTATCTTTTACAGTTTCGGCTCTAATTTTATTTATTTCGAATGATATTTAGCAAAAAATTTGGTTCATCGTCCTATCGCATTTGGTTACTTTTGTCTATTTTTTGTTATCTATTTTTTGTTGTCTATTTCTATGTTATGACATTCTACTAAAAACACGCTAGAATCAAATCCAGAGTGAAATAACAGATAATCTTCATGTTCTAGGCTTAATGAAACTTATGTAAAGTTATTATTTTAAATCAATAACTTTCTAGATTAAGCATGTATATTCATTTGAGTCATGACATATCATTATTGTTATTGAAAAGCAGTGTTCTTGTGAGGAAAAAAAATGGGAATAACAAGTTTCTACAATTTTTATTTTACAAGAAGACAATTTCAAGTTACAGATTACTTTTTTTTTTGAACGACCACAGAAAGATGGATAAATAAAATTTTTTTTTAATCTGAAAAGATTTTACAGTATTCTACGTGAAAGAAGAAACATTTTCTTTCATGCATACTTTTTTCTAGGATGTTTATTTACAAAGTTATAAAAAGTTGAAGAAACGTGTCAATTTTCAAGAAAATTTCTCATACAAGGGTCATATTTGATGGAAAAATATTTTTGTGGAATTTTTTCCCTAGAATTAGCAAGTTATCAAAGATAGACTGAAAATTTCGAAATTTTCATTGATGAATATTCGATTGAAAAAATTAGAGACCCGATTTCATAAATTCTGCGATGCATATTTGAACATATTCAGTCACATATTTGAAAAAAACCTTGTTTATTGAATAACGAATATTCGTCAATGTTTGTGTAGCTTACCTACTTTGAATAGCACTTGGAATATCATCTAGTTTGAAATCATGAATATAACCATTTCCATGACCAATAGTCTTCTGGTAATCTTTCATATACCAAAGAACTTTCAACAAGGCTATGAAGTCTTCTATTCTCCTGCAATCTTTCTCCGATTATTCATAATAATAAGCATCTGTTATCAATTCTACACCTTCATCATAGTAATACTCTAAGCCAAGCTTCTTTACACAAGCTGCAAGCACACCGTGGGGGTAACTGACTTTGCTTCAACTTGTCAATATCTGAATATACCGCTAGAAATTTCATATCAAGTTCCTCTCGATGAATATCGATCAATCTCATTTCTTTTAATTCAGCTTTTAACTTTAATATATTATCTTGAATATTTTGTGACGTCGGGGTCACTCTCAGGTACGCTTGGGGTAAGCATAAACTCAGGGTTGCTCTGATTTGGCTATCGTGTAACACATAAGCCGGGACGAGCAATATTGTTGCGTTGAGAAAACTGTATGCTAGCGCGGAATGTAATAACCAAATGTTATTACGAACACACCAGACTTAATTACGGTCACGCTTAATGTGTTATTAAGGGACTTTAATGAAAATTCATCAGACTCACGCTTAATGAATTTCCAAAAAAGCGGATTGCTTAAAGAAAGAAAAGGATAGCCAGATATAAGATTTTACTTACTTTTATTTTATTTAATTGTTTAATATTAAGGCTGCGCTCTCTCTGCTCTTTGACCTCTTTCTCTCTATCTTTCTCTATATTCTGAATGTAGTTGGGTGGCTTCTTGATTGAATTTATTTTTGTTGAATTCTTGGTAATATAGTCCAATATTTTCTTCTCTTATGTTTCCTCCAGCACTCACTCACTGGTAGTCACTTCTTGTTATGCACTTCCTGGTACTCACTCTACTCCACTCCTCCAGTTTTGTACAGAGCTTTTTATAAACAGTGGGTGGTTGGGTGGAAATCCCTTTCCTCAGGCCCATGAAGCGAGAACGGCCAAATTTTGTATTGGTGGGAAATTTTCTAATCATATCTAGGATTTCTTTATTGGTCTGTAGGCATGAATTTTCAGAGAGAGAAAGGGCGGTCCCTTTTTAACTTGGGCCCTTTTCTCCAGAGATGGCTCTCGGAGTGCCACTTTTAAGCGCAAGAGTAACGCTATAGTTTATAATTACTTATACAAAATCGTACTAAACTTAGTTAATTTTTAACGATACATAGTGATTATTACAATAACTCAATTACTATAAATATTTAGAAAAATCCAAACCTTCTATGATTTATTGTAAAATACATTATTGTTCTAATATAAAATTATTTATTGGTTATTTGGTGACTAAAAGATGCGCATTATAATAACTTACAAAATTGATTAAAATCTATTTAATATTACGGATATTTTCTTAAAATTCGGTGGGAAAAAAAAGATAAATTGCTTTTTTATGATCCCCTTCCATTATCAGCGCGATAACGCTTCACGATGTATACGCGATGATCGTAGGTTCCTGTCAACACATGCGCGTAGGATAAAGCAGGATAGAGCGTTGATTGTAAGGCCGAGTACGCAGGCTCGGGCCACTATCAAAGTTTAAACACTTTATTTCGAATGCGTTTTCATCGTGGGAAATCAGGAAGGTTCCCACTCCGTTCGTCATATTTAATAATTAAATTAATCAAAAAAAAAACTAAGTTACGGCTGGCCGTCACAATTTTTTAGTTCGACTAACAGATTCTCATGTAAATTTTACAAGTTTAATTCGTCAGCTCTACCAAGTTTGCGTCTAAACACATCAATGCTCATCGTTGAAATGAATGAAAAAGACTGAAGTATTTTTTCGACTTGGGTTTTATTTATGCAATATTCTGTTACATTGATAAAAACTTTATAGTTTTACAAATTCAAGTAAATGTCCGCCAAGATATCTCAATCAAAGTGCTTTTTTCTCAAGTTCTTCAATTAGAGTTACGTATTTAGAAAAAGTATACATAGCTATTATACTAGTTATACAAGTTTAGTTACATGACCACTATTAACGGTGCATGTGTGATAAATAGTTTTCGATCTAAAAGTGGTTTGAACATACATCTCTATTGTAATAGTTCAATTGGATTGAACATACATATCATATAAGACAGAGTATTGATTGTTACTTATATCAAGATTCAAATTTCTACATAGATATTGCTTAGAATTCAGAGAAAGTTTAACGTTGGTTACATTACCCTGATCAAATCTGCTATTTTTAGTTTTATTAGACCTGCGTTTCGTTTGAAAACCTAATACAATATATCTTGGTTTTTCCAATTAATTGGATGTTTTTACAGTCCAAAGATGTTTTGATGTTTGTAGTAATGCTGGATACTCATAAAGTTCCCACGACCGAAAACTCATAGAAATAGGTGCACTTTCTGAATGAAATTGAACAACTGTATTTTACGCCTATCGAACATAATTACACAGGGCATTAACCATTCAATTCTTGTGAGTTCTATTTTAAGAGGCTCATATGTATCAACATTATCAATTTTCACAGTATCTTGCATGACTGCGTTTAAATTATCTCTTGATCGAGTAAGAATAAGTTCATGCTTGACATTCGCAACAATTTTGTGATAGTCTTCAGCAAATCCTAAAATCATTGAAACAGGTATTGACACATCAAAGTTACCATTGTTGTTAGTTATCTTCTTAGTTTCTTCAATATCAAGCCAGCCAGCATTCTCCAGAAATCGACTTTGATTTTGATTCAATGAAACCAAACCTTTCATTGTACTTGTTAGTCCAACATTTTTACATTTGTCTATCTCAATGGCATTAATTTCATATCGGATATCTTCGAATAGGTGACATATAGCATTATTGACGAACTTTGTTTCAGTAACAATAGTACCATCTTGTCTTCTTATTTTTCCAACGATGTGTAGAGAACTTTTCGATGGTAAAGACATAAATCTTGATGTTGTATCAATATACGAATTTCATCGCTATTATTGAATGTTTGTGAATTATAAGGTTGATGTACATGAACTTTATAGTGAGCTATGGATTCATAAAAAATGACAGGTGCTTGCACACTAAGTATTTCTTCCATCTTTGAGATAACAAAAACACACAAATATGCAAGTTAGTTTTTCAAATTTTTCACGTTTCTTCTTCTTTTTATAGCGGCGCTTCCGACGACGTTCAGACCGAGATTTTTCAGGAACTGAATGTTGCGACGTGTTAGACTTTTAGCTATCCGTCGATGACTGACTTTCTGAACGCATGATGGAGTTATTATATAGCCGTTGTCTACTTTATGATTATAAACTATTCCCATCATAATACTCTTTTTATGTGTAAACGGATCGTGATTGTTTCACCACGAAAGTTTATTAAATTTCCACCTTGATCAATTAGACGTAGCTGTAAATACGAAGCTGTAAAGCGTACGTACGTAAGCTGTAAATGATCGAATGCATTGGCAGTTACAGGCAAATATATGATCTGTTTAGGAACTTCAATGATTTTATATCCTGGTGATACAGCTGGAAAGAATTCGTGAATGATATGTCCCTTATTTTTATTGACATATTCTCCAGATGTTATGTTACATTCGACGCGTAGAGCGTGCACTTTGAGAATGGCAACAGGCATGTCAGAGACATTATTTATATCTACGGGCAACAAACGTTTGGTGAAACCTAACAAACGTCCAATAGAGTTATTTGATTGAAAATCGATTGGTTCATTACAAGTTATTTCACTGCATAAAGTATTGTTGTTGGGCTTTATTTCAAGTTTTATTCCTGTTGACTTCAAGTAACCTTTCAAATATTTATCTATGTCACCAATTTCATAACTGCCTGTTGGTAGTTCAATTTCAATGTTACTAACTTTGAATTTATTGTGTCCAACGTCAACATTTGGTATCGAATTGAATGTAAGTAATTCTACCAAACTAAGAAAATAAGTTTTATCTCTATCCAGTTCTATCGGTGGAAAATAGTATGTTTCTAGTATAGATGATCTACCAGACAAACTGAGGGTTAATGATTCAACCATGTTGAGTGATCGTTCAAAACTGAATTATTTATTCAAATTCTCAGTATTTATACAAATGGTAATTGTCATGATGCTCTAGCAAATCACATAAAAATTTCAAACATAAATGACCACAAGTATAAATATTATAATTTTGATATTTTTTATAATTGTATTTGATTTGATCAACTTTGAAATATTTCATAAGATTTAGAGGTGGTCTTAAATCACCAAAACTATCAAAGTAATAAACAATTTTGCCAATTTTTCGATATGCTACCCAATGCGTACCAGGTTCTGAACTATCATCAAGATTTGCAACAGCACACTCGTTGAATCGTAGACGCCTTGGCAGAGAGTTCCTCATAAAAACACCGCGAAAGTTCACAATTTGCAATTCGCGAGCATATTTCTTTATATCATAATCTGTTAGAGAACGATGAGGTAGTTTTTCTTCAAGATTTCTTTTTCGTCTTCTTGACTTTACTTGTTGTATTGAAGGCTACACCAAAACCTTGTTTATATGGTTTCAAATATAGACCTTTACCAATAGCTAAAGCTTCAACATGTTGGTTGTGTCTCTTCTGTTCTTCTAATTGTTTTTTGACAGAACTCGTTTGGTAAACAGCCTGAGCTATCCCCGCTGCACCACCTGCTAAAGATCTAAGAGCGCCGAGACCTGCAAAAACCGGAACGAGTGCACGTAGAAAACCTCCTACTTTTAGGATTGGAAGTATTCGTGGTGAATTTATATTTTTCTTTCCACCAACACTTTGATATTTTTACGTGCTGCGTTCAAAGCACTTTTAATAACAATTTTTGAGTCATTACTAGGAGTTATGGATTTCTTTGTCATACTGATTAATCTTTTCATACTTAAAGTCTTTCTCTTCATGAAACGTTTTTTCGAAATCTTCTTCCTTTTCTTGAGATGCTTCTTGCCGAGCCCCATTCCAAAGGTTGATTTTGCTTTCATGATATTTGTAACAGCGTATGCTGCAGCTTTTCACCTAAAGTAGCGTCAGAACTACGTACACGTTGCCAAGCTTTATTAGCTGACACTGTCTGCAGCGTTTCGTGCTTGAATATCTTTATTTTTAGAGTAGGCAATGTCGTGATCTTTACATGCAGCGTCTAAAGGATTAATGCCAGGGTCTCCGCGAACCAATCGTTTATATAGCTTTGTTCCAGGTCCACAATACTGATAACCAGGTATATGAACTTCAAAAGGTAAGTTATTTATCAAGTTGTTCACTAGCCCTCTACCCGTTTTCCTCTTCTTTTTTCTCTCATGGACGAGCATTGTTTGAGCGTTTGATAATGAATGCACAAAACTTATATATGGGCAATGCTTGGCTATTTCAAACAGTTTAAAACTTCAAATCACCAAGTTGGTAGACTTGTTACCTATACAGAGGTCAACATCTGTGCAGAGTTTTAGATCAAAATATTGATAAGGGGCCGACTTCTCAACTGTTGAAAAAATATTGGACTTTTTTTTATTAATTCGATTTCTCGGAGACTAATAAAGATATGGACATGATTCTTTTTTTAAAAGACGCGGAAAGAGTTTCACTTCTAAAATGTAAATAATAAAATACCAAATCATTTATTCATGCCATTGTTATAAACAATTTTTTCAAAAAATCGACGATATCTCAAAAAACGATATTTTTTTTTTTAATTTTTGCACCATCGTGTTTCTTGTCATTTTTTACACAAGAAACCGTTGAGAAAATTGAGTGCCCGCTATTAGGATTAAGATAGCACTAAAATGAAACGAACCACGCGCTAGCCGCTCGGCCGCTCAACGTTGCTTGCTGCAATTGCCTTCTTTAAAGAATAAATAATTTCATATTCTAACAGTTTATATGTATTTATTTAAATAATATATAAATTAATTAATTAAATAAGTAATTAAATTTAAATTAAATTTTGATGACTTATTTACTTAATATAAAGTAATATAAAGTAATATAAGTAAAGTAATATAAGTAATATAAATCTGAAACAACATTGAATGAAACATTTGCTCTGCGCGTTAGATCGGGCGTGAGAATGACGTATATGCAAAAATATATGGTAGAAAATATAAACACCAATTTGTAATAGCTTCTAGAAGTCTTTAAAAGTCTTTACTATACAAAGAACACAATCACTGCATGCATTCATTTCAGTTAGTGATGACAATACAACGGAAATTAAAGTAAAAAAAACTTCATACTCTTCTGAATTTGAAATAAGACGCATAATTTAAAGGGTTCTTTTTGTAAAATTACTTGTAAACAACTTATTACGAATATTATGGTCTAGGTCCGATAAAAAAACATTTTTCATGCGGCCGCATCCTAAATATGCGTCGGTCTCAAGCCCGCTCAAACGCAGAGAGCGAATGTTTAATTTCAATATTATATCAGATTGTATAAAAAAATAGTTCATTTACATTACTTACTTAATTAATACATCTATATATTATTTAAATAAATACATATAGACTGTTAGAATATGAAATTATTTATTCTTTAAAGAAGGCAATTGCAGCAAGCAACGTTGGAACCGCACGAGTAGCAGACGGCCGAGCGGCCGAGCGGCTAGCGCGTGGTTCGTTTTATTTTAGTGCTATCTTAATCCTAATAGCGGGCACTCGATTTTCTCAACGGTTTCTTGTGTAAAAAATGACAAGGAACACGATGGTACAAAAATTAAAAAAAAAACAATATCGTTTTTTGAGATATCGTCGATTTTTTGAAAAAATTGTTTATAACAATGGCATAAATAAATGATTTGGTATTTTATTATTTACATTTTAAAATTGAAACTCCTTCCGCGTCTTTTAAAAAAAGAATCATGTCCATATCTTTATTAGTCTCCGAGAAATCGAATTAATAAAAAAAAGTCCAATATTTTTTCAACAGTTGAGAAGTCGGCCCCTTATCAATATTTTGATTTAAAACTCTGCACAGATGTTGACCTTTGTATAGGTAACAAGTCTACCAACTTTGAACAAAATTGGTGATTTGAAGTTTTAAGCTGTTTGAAATAGCCAAGAATTGAACTATATAAACTCTTTTATAGTAAAATTTATCAGTTTTAATTTAGAGTTTGATGTAAAATGGATATAAAGTAGCAGTCTCTGAAGCTTCCCGTGATAAATTTTGACTCTTTGACAGAAAAAAATGAAAAGAAATCGAAAAAGCATGGAGATCTATTGCCAGAGAGCATACGTGCAGTATGTTGTGGTGCGTCTAATTGTGGAAAGACAAATGCACTTCTATCTCTTTTATCCCATCCCAATGGTTTGAAGTTTGAAAATATTTATATATATTCTAAGTGGCTGAACCAACCGAAATATAAATTTCTTGAGCAACTTCTTGAACCCATCAAAGGTGTTGAATACTTGCCTTTCAGCGAGCATGATCTTGTTGTATTGCCAGAGGAAGCACGACCAAACTCTACAATGATTTTTGATGATATTGCATGTGAGAAACAAGATAATGTGAAAGTATTTTACTGTATGGCAAGACATAGAAACGTTGATTGTTTTTACTTGTATCAGTCATGTGCTCAAGTACCTAAACACTTAGTGAGAAACAACGTGAATTTTTTAATAGTTTTTCGACAAGATGATATGAATTTCAGACACATCTATAATGATTATGTAAATACTGATATGTCATATCAAAGTTTCAAAGATATTTGTTCTTCATGTTGGAAAGAAGATTATTGCTTTTTTGTGATAGACAAAGATCGAAAAATAGATGCTGGTAGATTTAGAAAAGGTTTTGATAAGTTTATTATAAATGCCAATAACTCAATATAAAACTAGTAGTGATCAACTGGATTGCAAGTAGATAACATGATTGATTTAAGTCAAGAGATTGGTGATCTTCATCAGGTGGAAATAGCTCGTGAAGTAATACAACAGAAATATAATTTATTGAAGTCAGACAGATTCGAAGTTGAAAAATTTGTTAAAGAAACTTTCAAGTCTATGATTGAACCATTTGAAAAGTTGGTTGATGGAACAAAACTTACTCAGCAGAAAAAATCGAAAAATAAAAAACTCATGCAACTTAAAAAAGAAGAAAAAGAAGATGACGATGAAAAAGTTAGCTATGATGTAGAATAATTGTTTGAAAATGAAAAAAAACCTTTAGAAAAGTTATTAGATGAAGATAGTGGATTGGAAGAACGATCGATTGCTTATGAACTTCAGAAAAATGATGATATTGTTGACTTTCACACATCTGAAAGTGATTTACTTCACAAGTATTTATCAATGTTGCAAAGGAATCAAGTAACATCATTGGATACGATCTATGGAATACGTAAATGGAAAGATGGTTCTTTTCTCATAGGTGATAGATCATTGAATTTTGAAGGTGATAAAATTGTCATAGGCAGAGATACTTATGAAAAAAGTCCTGGATTGATTGAACTATTGTTCAAGAAAAAACCTGATACTTCTATTATAACTGAAGATGAATTAGACACCTATGGTCATATTATAAAGAAAACGAATGCGCATAAAAAGTATTATAAATCTGAAGAGGATATACGTTATCAAACAAGTGATAAATTCAGAGATATTATTTCTAAGTTGATTGAAGATACACCAGTTAACTCATCATCTGGCCGAGGATTTTCTTTGAAGTCACCGTACAAAATTACACAACTTGATAATCATACTGATTATATATATTGGGATGATCCCAATGAGCTTGTAGAACGTCTTAGATTATTAATTGCTATAACATCAGCTGGTAATCAAAATCATGTGAATGAAATTTAGTCTATAATCGAAGAATTGAGAGAGGCTGAAATAATATATTAGTAGTGTTAGTTAGCTTTCAAGCTTATTATCGTTATGAGCATTGATCTTTTTGGATGTCATTTGAAATCATTGTCTATAGATATCACTCGCGGTCCACTTGGCTTAGGTCAGTTTCATATAGAAAATAAAAGACTTTGTGTAGTTGCTGATGCTACAGACTTGGACGCTGTCAATGTGAAATTTTTATGAAAAGTTGTCAGTGAAGAGTCGGAAAAGAATTTTCATCATTATAAATGCTCAAAAGCGTGAAGTTGATGAAATACGTTCAAATAATCAGTTTTTATACGGTGACATTGAACAAAAATTGATAAGTATCAACAACAATATTTCAACACTGAATCCAAGATTCTATTCAAGAGTGCTATTTAACAAGAACTTTTGAGTTTGAAGAAAAATGGAGAACAAACGTAAAACAGTCGTCGAAGAGCTTTATAAGCCAGCTCGTCGTAATTATCTACGTAGATCATTTGACATTCGTGATATTGATGAGACATGGCAAATCGATCTTGTTGAAATGATACCATATGAACGAGAGAATAAAAATTATAAGTACACCTTGTGTGCTATTGACAGCTTTTCTAAGTATGCTTGGTGTGTTGCAGTCAAACAAAAAACTGGAAAAGATGTTGCAAAGTCTATGGGAATCTATATTTGTGAAAGGACGAGTGCCAAAGAAGATATGTCTCGACAGCGGTCGTGAATTTTATAATAAAGATTTCATAAGTTTAATTACCAAACATAACATCCATATATACACTTTACATACAGTAAATTGAAAGCGCCGATTTGTGAACGATTTAATAAAACTCTAAAAAATAAGATGTGGAAAAAGTTCTCACTAAATGGTAATTATAAGTGGTTGGATATACTACCTGATCTAGTTTCACAATACAATAATTCTAAACATCGAACAATTGGAATGAAGCCCAGTGAAGTGACTGCAGCCAAAGTACCAGATATATTGAATCGATTGTCTTTGAAAAAACATCGACTTCTAACAAAACGTGCAAAATTAAAAGTTGGTGATAAAGTACGAGTCAGCAAAAGTAAGCATATTTTTGAGAAAGGTTATACACCCAATTGGTCAACAGAAATTTTCACAATTGATAGAGTTATGAAAACAGTTCCATTCACCTACCGTTTGAAAGATTATCAAGATAAACCTATTGCTGGCGGATTTTATGAAGAAGAATTACTCAGGACAAAATATCCAGATATTTATTTGATAAAAAAAGTTTTAAGAAAACGTGGTGATCATTATTATGTTAAATGGTTGGGATTTGATGAATCTCATAATAGTTACGTTCATAAAAATGATATGTGAATAGTTAATGAATAAAATATTATAAAATATATATTTCATGTTTCTTTATTTCAAATTCCTTACTTTTCTGTAATAGTATTGGTGTAATTATTTCACTCAAACGATGAATTCTCATTTTATAATGTTCTCTATCACAAGCCATCAGCATCCATTCTTTTTGTCGAGCAGTTCGATGTGCATATACCCACGTAACCATCTGATGTATTTGAATTTTTTCTTGAAAACGTACAGACTTGTATGATTTTTCTCTAAAATTAAATAACACTGATTGAGTCTAATTATATATCTGTTCTATGTTTTAAAAATATAAATATACAACTTACTCAATTTTGTAATGTCCATGTGCTAATGTATCAGTACTGTTAGGAATTAGATGTCTCTTGTCATCATAAGGACTCAATGCAATCTTTCTCTGTCGAATAGTTTCAACATTGTGCAATTTAGATCTGATCATACATTGCTCTCTTTTATGAATACTTAAATTTTGCAAACAGTCCAAATAATGATTAAAGTCAATAGTTTTCTTGACAACAGAAGCCTTCACACCTTTGACTTTCTTTGAAGCATCAACACCATTCACACGAGTACAGTACATTTTACTCCTCAAGCCAATAAATTCTGTTAGTATATTTCCATTACACTCATCCTTCATTAATCCAACAACCTTCTTATTGACTCTTGGCATATTGAATACGTTTTCAGTAGGATAGTCAGAAGTATCAAAATAATTGATATTAGCTTTCATATCATCATAAAAATTCAGACACTTTACCAAGTGTATAAAACCATCAGTGTCCATATAGAGGAGTTTACAATTTTTTCCATACATCTTTTTCATATAATCATAGTGAAAGCTGTACATTTGGTTGTAGTTTTGGATACGTCTAATACTGTAAGATCAATATAAATGGGTTTATTCAAGTATACTTGAGTTTTGCGCAACTGAACTGCTGTCAAGTTTTCATCAAAAATTGATCTACTGTGAAAGTTAGGTTTTGAAACAAACGCTTCCACACCGTACCGTCCATCCCACTTCGTTAAAAGTTTGACATCAATATGTTTGGGAACGTTTTCCATAGTTTTACCATATATACCATATATACCATATATACCATATATAATTCATGAGTTTAAAAAAATTTTTTTGAAACTCATTTTGAGCTTTCGCTCTCATTGAACTGTTCAAGTCGATGTATGATTTTAGCCACGCCGATTGCTCAAATTTCAATACTCTGAATTTTTACAAGCTTGAGTCCCTGTTTAACAGCTTGCTTGAGAGCTTGATAATGTATCACATAATTTTTCTTATTCATGAGAGTAGCACATAATTTTTCATGCTTGGAACCAGGTAGTTTTATGTGCTCTGCGCAGAATGGCAAGTCATTATGCTCATCATGAATTGATGGCGGATAATCTAAATCAACTTCCAAAATATAACCGGTTTGAGCGTCATCAGCAACTTGTAAAAAGTCGATGTTGACAAAATTTTCTTCCCATTCAATATTGTCTCGTGGCAAATATTGCGTCATTGCATAACCATATAAATTATTAGCATCTAAGTAAGAAAGATATTCCTGTTCCCTGCTACTATCAAATTTTTCTTTCATATATCTGTTGTTTGCTGCGCCATATCGACCTGAGCACTGACTCAAACCACCTAGAATACCTGATTCTATGAACAAATGTATATCTATATCTGTCAAAAGTCTTAATGATACCTTTGCAAACTTGAGCATTGCATCCCAGGAAAAGCCTGGAGTTGTGTAATAATGAGCCGGATCAAGATCATACGCTGATAGACATAGCTCGCGAAATTGTTCAAAAACTTCTATGAGTAATAGAACGTCAATTTTCATGTACAAATCACAATATTTACCCAAAGTTTTTATGTTGAATGCACTCTAAACTTTGAGTGCATGATCATAGTCAGCATCTGATATTTCAGAATCATTAAGACTACTGAAAAATTCATTTTTTTCCGGTAGTCGATTTTCTTCGAGTTTTTCCCAGCTATCGATATATTCATACGGAAGTACTCCTTTACGTGTCAACAAATTGATTTTTTCTTGATCATGATCATGAAATTCAGAGTTCACAATTTTATAATCATTCAAATAAGAAGTTTGTCAAGCGATGAAGCCATAAACTTAAATGAATCAATAAATCGTAGTTTGATTCCAGTATCTGCGACAGTCTTTGTGAATGCAATATACTTCTCTTTTGTTAACGGTAAAATTTCAATGTGTTCAGAAAAGTGATTAGATATATCACGTATGATAAAATGAGTCATAAAATGAGTCATAACCACTGAGATTGTGAAAAACTACAGGCACTACATGAGAATCTCGATAGTTGAGATTACAACTTTGATGAGCTGTACCTCGATATTTTTTTGTCAAGTGACAATGATTGCGAACTTTCGTTGAAAAATTCATTGGTTTTTCACAGATATGACATATATTTGACGTTTGGAATTCATCAAGTTCCTGCGGTGTTAGTTCATCCATAGGTTTCGGATGATTGTATATGTTTTTGATGTAATAAGCTATATTTTTTAACTCTTCTGCAAACCATTTTGATGGCTTTGGTCCGCGATAAGATTTATATCTTGATCAACTGTCATCATAGCTACATTTTAAGTAATAGCCTACACTAAACATTTCATGATGTTGAGTTGTGACAGTATTTTTATCAATGTCTTGCTGGTCAATATTTGTTTTCTTCAATAAACATTCACAATCTCCATAGATAATAAATGGTGATTTTAATTTGAATCCACAATTTTTGAATTCAATCACATCTTGGCCTTTTTTTACTCTACATTTATTTATTTCTTGACACTTCGTATCATGTGCAACAAGTTTCTCTGCAGTATTAAAATAATGCAAACATCTATCACAAATATTTTTTTTATTTTTACTACGTGACAAACTACTTCCTACTAATTTTGCAAGGTCTTTTATGTACACATAGTGATAATTATTTGATATTATTTCATCATCATCACAAACACTTTGATCAATTAGTAAAAGGTTCACATGGTTTGATTTTTTTTTTGTATGATTAAAGGGAACAATTCTTTTGTTCTCTAAACCAAACACATTGACTGATATCATGCTGTTTAATTTTTCAAATTTATTTATTTGATTCAAGGAGACTGGAAATGATATTCCATCCAAAATCAGTTTATTCTCATGTGATATATAGTGACTTATTCTTTGAGGGTGATCTGAATGTGAAATTTTACATATGGCGGCTAAGATTGACCATACAAAACATTTGTTATCACTATTTGGTAAAGGTATATAAGAGCTTCCACTACGCATTGGATTGAATTTATTGATATTAATCTGAATATTGATGATAGAATCCAAAGACCATCCGGACTCGTTACTTTCAAATGTCTCTACTTCTATTAACAATGGACTTTTGATATTATCATTGAACCATTGTTTGAGAGGGGTTGAAACATACATTTCAATGTTTTGCGTAGTGAAGTGTTTTGTGTCATAAGTCTTTTCCAACTCATCTTGGTTACTCGAATATTTCCAAAATTTGCATGAAAGCACTGCATTAACTTTACAAACATTATGTTTTTTTAAAAAAATGTTAGCATTACTTACAAACAAGCTGCATGCATCTTTCAAAAATGATTCTATATCAATGTGCTGAATGTTAGCTATAATGCTAGTTTTCAAACGATTGTCGAAAGCACTGTCCAAATTAACCCATTGCACACGATTTTTTATGTTAGTACCCAAACCTGCTCTACGAACTTTACAATTTTCTAACAGCAAGTTAATGCATTCAAGTTTGCCAATAGTACTAAGCAGTGATTGCTTTTGCTGCACGCTAAGTGATGATTGCTTTAAAATTTTAATCAAAGTTCGCAATGAAAAAATACATTGTTTTTTCTATCTCTCTATAAGATTCTCATCACGTATATTTTTTGAAATAATAAGGTTTGTAGCTTCTTCAATCGCATGAAAATGTTCCAAACAATCATTTAAGATTTCCATTCTTATCAGTAGCAGAGATCAATCACGAATGAGTCACCACCGATGTGGACTGTCATATATATGTGTATCAGTCCTCTTCACAGCTGTTGAATATAATTATCATAAGCTCTATTGATCAATTCATCATCCTCACTAAACATTTCTTCGTTTGATTCTATCGCAAACTCCAAAAGCAACTCTGCTAATGGTTGATTATGCGGAATTTCCTTTTCACTAATGTCTTGAACATGTTTCGGGTAGCACATTGTGAAAGAATGATTTCATTCTCACTAGCAGTTTCTTTTATATACATATTTCAAAAGGATGGGGGGACTTCGCGATGTGCTACCGAATTTGAGAATTATCCCATTTGCTGTGTGAAAATAATAGCTATATTTGAAGCTTATCTTTCATAATTAAAAAAAAATGTATTTAAAAAAGGACTGACATATAAATATATTTATTCGAATCACAAAACGAATTTTATTTTATTTCATTTTATTATATAATCAGTATACAAACATACAAAATTATCACAACTTATTTACTATTTCATTTTTGGTTAAAAGTTTAAAACACAGTTAATTCATGAAGTCTCCATCGTTTTGTGCTGACAGATAAGCATGAATTCGAGCGGTTTCTATTCAGATTTAACTGAGGAGTGGTGTTTGGTTATGTATGTGTTTTTGTGTCATCATTAGAAATGTAAGAAGTCGTACTAATGATTGATTTTGAACGTGGAGAAGATTTTCGCTTTTTAGTTCTTGGTCTTGATTTACGTGTACTTTTAGCGTCTGATTTTTTGTCTAGTTTGTTATTTTTCATGTCTCGTGTTATTTTAATGTTATTAATTATTTTTGAATGTCCCTTGCTAATTTTGTTTGTTTATCTATAAAGTTCTGTACGTTTTTTATCAGTCTTGTCATTTGTTAAGTGTTTTTTGTTCCATTTATTTTTTTCATCCGTCTTATTACTTGTTAAATTTTTGTTTGATTTATCTTTTTCATCCGTCTTGTCATTTGTTGAATTTTTGTTTGATCTATTTTTTGTTTTATCTGTTTTCTTACTGGTTCAGTTTTTATTTTGATTATGAATATTTTTTTGTATGAGTAACTGTGAATCTGTGTTTGATGTGTTTGTACATTCTTTTACTAATTTATTTTGTGATCCAGACTTTTTAGGGATGCGAGGTAGAAGGGTCATACGATTATTTGGAACGTATGGTTCCAACTCCTCAACTGTTTCTATATCACAGCTCTGAAAAAAAAATTTTTGATAAATAATTGAGAAAGTATTATATATATATATATATGTATACACATACACTTGAAATTTATTATCAGTCTATTACCTGTTTATAATTTTTTTTTCATTTAAGAAATTCCCTCTGCTGCTCACGCTATTAATACAAAAATTAATATAAGATATTGAAATATTACATGATATGATTGAAAATATAAAAATAATTACATCTGAGAGGGGGGTATATTGACTATCTGCAGACTGCTCTATGTTCTGTACCTCCAAGTACATTTTGTTGAATTCATTCTGTAAATAGCATGTCAATGTGTGAATATTTTTGAAAAAGAATAAGATGTAACCTTCTCACAATATACAATGATACTCACTTGGCTATAAGTAGCATGATCAGCTATACTATTCAGAGCATCAAATTGAAATCTTGAGGCAGACTCCTCTTCAGCTATATTTCGTTCAATGGTAGCAGAAACGACTTCTAAATAATCGTAAGACGCTGGAGCGCACATTTGCTAAAATCAAAAAGATATTTGACATTAAAAGCTCTTACAAATTTATATATATATATATATATATATATATATATATATATATATATATTTGTATATAGGCACTTATGCTGACTACGAAAAAAGTAGTTTGATAACATGATACATTGATGAATCAAGTGTTCCCTATTCTATGTATACATATAAAAATACTTAAAAATTATTATTTTCAAAATTATTAACAATTATACTTTCTAAAGCGTAAAGGCACATATGCATACAGGTTAGCATAACTCCAGAAAAATGTTAAGCTTAAGTATTTTCAGTTGTGCAGACATTTAACATAAGTCTACTGACTTAAGAAGACATATAATAGAGTTGTACTAACAAAATGTAATTCAAGTATAATATAACCAATAATTTTGTTTATTGGAAAGTTTTGATATAAGGATAATTTATTTATAAATATAATAGCTAGCTATTATTTACACATTTTCATTTACAATATATAGAATGAGCAATCAATCTGTACTTTTTAATTTTATGAGTGAAATTATTATATTAAGAGCCGCATAAAATATCGGGAGTAATACGCGACTCTACTTGTACTTACTGTTTGACAACACTAATACTGCTGAAAAATAATTATTCTAGTTTGTCTGATTTAGCATATCACAATGTTACATTTAGTTATTATGTTATCTACTTTTATTTACAAATGATTAAATATTAATTAAAAATGCAAAAGTCAAAATTAGAAACAAATGTCAAACAAAGTAAAATGTACACATGGAATTTGATGCAAGTCGATGACATTTGTAAAATTCTTATATTGGATCCATTTATAGGATTCATTACTCGTAAAATATATAAAAATAGTGTGATTTCTGATAAACAACAAAATATCATAAAAGAAGAAATTGCAGAATTTTCTCTTCAAGGTTATAACAATCGTAGAAAACTAAAAGATAATTTGATAAATTTTGTGAAAAGTGAAAAACTCTACGTGCAGTTCAATATTAAAAATTTGGCTTGGTTAGATTCAACCCTAATGGCTTATATCATTATTATTTCTAAACAGTCTACTATTGAAATTCATGAGTGTAATCGCTACAAGGGCGACAATTACAAAGGCCTTATGGCTAAAGCCGAAGTAGATATACCTAAGGGTACATTAATTAAGGAACTTATGGGGTTTTATAACAAAGTTGATTCAAAAGTAAAAGCTTTTCTTGAAACACAGAACCTAGATTTTTCTATTATGCACAGTAGTAGGACTAATAGTGATTTGGTTATGTTAGGACCAGCTGCATTTATAAACCATGATTGTAAGCCTAATTGTATATATTTACCAAATTCAAAAAACACCATTATTATAAAAGCAATTAAAAATATTCAAGCTGGAGATGAACTATTTTGTTATTATGGCTGTAATTATTTTGGAGAAACTAATAAGGATTGTGCATGTGCAACTTGTGAAAAGAAAAAAAAAGGCATATTTAAGTCAATAAATAAAAATTCAAGTAAGTAAAAAATGCATTTATATCTATTTAATTTTACTTATTATTTTAAAAAATTATTCACTAGATAATCAAACTAAATTAATCATAATTTATATTAATGTGTAGGTGAAGAAAAAATAGTTGATGAAGATTCTATTGAAGATGCAAAAAAAATAAAAACATTGTGTAACTATTATAATAAGAAAATTGATTGTAGCTGACACTCCGGATACGGTTGGCCACCGTATCCCCAACAACTCCGTGGTAGGTGCACCATATTGTTTGTTGTAATTGGCGTGCGATCCCGCGCAGCGTGTGCGGTGAAATTGTTTAAAGCGTGCGAGCGTTTAGTCCGCGACGATCGCGAATTTCACTCTCTCTCTCCGTTTATATTGTCAGTCAATTTAGCGTGCGTGAATCTCTCGGCAAATCTCTCCCGTGTATTATATCCGGTGCAATAAAGTGATCAGCAGTTATTCTTAACTGAGGTATTGTTTTGTCTTTCCTTTGTCCGGGGTGCATGTTATTGGTTACGTCCGATTCGAATGAGCCGGTAAAATAGCACGGATCACTTGGGTACCCTGAGAAGTGACTTGCTAACCGAGTTACCAGCAGCGGCCGTCGGAGCGCTGCTAAGCAAGCGCGCCAGCGCCTCCAAGCGGAGAGTTCGTGAACCCAACTTCAATCGGTAAGGGAACTCTGCGCAGGCGCACTCCCGGACAAGGTGAGTTAACGTGCTCACAGCACGTAGCTAACACGGCGTCGTTTGACCGAACTGATAGATACGTTTGGTGGGTTAAAGGTTAAACGGCAGCCTGTTACATGGTGCCCAACAAGTTTTAGGACTCACACAGGGGGAGTCGATTTGCAAGAAAAGAGAGAGCGACGCACGGGAGAGAGAGACGTTTGCGCGCGTGCGTATTAAGGTACGAGCAGCTAAAAGAACACGTGG
Source organism: Phymastichus coffea (assembly GCF_024137745.1). Classification (NCBI taxonomy): domain Eukaryota; kingdom Metazoa; phylum Arthropoda; class Insecta; order Hymenoptera; family Eulophidae; genus Phymastichus; species Phymastichus coffea. Next base: position 752,669 of record NW_026706824.1, on the reverse strand, counting down.
CTCGTTCGGCACGTGCTCTGCAGTAGGGAAAAGACGCCTCTCCGACCCAATAACACCTGCTTTAGTAAGCCGAGAGCACACTAACCCCAGGGGTCGAAGAGACGTCCGGAGTCGCTACAACGTAAATAAAAGAGGTGACAAATTGTTTTTATCGAGTGGTGATCCACACCTTAGAGCATTTAGGTGGGGGTTAGTCACTGAGCGACAATATCTGCAGAGCACGCAATTCGGGTGTGTGTAGGGTTAGTTTTACTGACCCGGTGGAGCTAGCAAACAGTTAGTCTCCACCTATAGGCAGGTAGTTGCGAGTGGAAGTTCTTACTTCCTTAGGGTACGCGGCACCTGCACACACCCACGAGCCTCGTGGATTGTTGCCTTGTAATTGAAGGCGTATTAGGGTAGTTGCTGATACAAATTGCAACACCCCGCTCGCGCCTTGGGCGATAGGAGGCGGTGGTGGTCGAGTAGGCAAATTAACCTCAACCGTCACCTACGCCCCAGCGGTATGGAGGATACCGCCGATGCGATAACCTGATGGGCATCGGAACTGCCTTCGACACAGCTTGATAGATATCTGACGCAACTGGAGTTGCATACAGCCGGCCCCAAGCTGATGCAGGCAGTTCGGCTGGCGTATTGGTTATTAGGCGAGTATATCCACCTGGATTTCCAAGGAGCAGCGTTGGATAGAGAGGCGGCGCAACGGAGACGAAGAAGCCGAGAGAGGTAGTTCGAGATCAGGCAACAAAAACTAGAGGCAGCTGATGCCGAAGATCTCGTCGCCCACCCGCTCATGCTGCTAGATAGAGACGAAGCAGTAGAGGCGAACCTGACGCGGACTCTCGCGGTCTTCGACAACCTTGAGGAGGATAGTCGGAGCGAGATGGGGGAGCGAGAGCCCGTAGAGGAAGGGGGGACCGGCGAGGTCAATGGGCCCTCGGAGGGGGTCAGTAGTGAACATAAGGGGATCGCCAGATAGGCGAAGAGCTCGTCGTTTCGAGAACGCGGAGCTACAACCTCAAGAAGAAGAGGAGGAACGGTGCGTGACCGAGCGATTGAAAGAGGAGATCGAGCGCAACCGTGTCGGAATCAACCGCATACTAGAGATGCTGGAGAGGCACGATCAGGTATGCGCACGGTGGAGCGACCAGGTGACCGCCCTGCAGGTGGAGGTCCAGCAGTTGAGGAGCAGGGACCCCACCAATCGACAATCTACTATCCCGGAGCGGCCCAGGAGAACCGTGGATTTCCAGTCCACGTATACGTGCCACTACGATCCGAGTGTACCAGGAAGTACCCCGGAACCCCAGCGACCGACCCCTGGCGAACCTCGAGAGGCTCCTCAAAGGCACGCGCCTTTATGGACGGAGCAGCCGCCGCGAAGAGGACCAAGAGACGCCGACATGGGTGAAGAGAAGACGATTCCGGAAGGATCCGCCTGGTATGACACCAATGCGGCGTCAGGATACTACGCGACTCGGGACGCGGGTAGGATAGTCCGAGGATGGAAGCTGCGATACTCAGATACGGCTTCAGAGTGCGTGGACACCTTCTTGTCAAGACTGGAGGATCTACGCGCGGGCTCCGGGCTAACCGACGGCGAAATTTTGTGCTCGGTATCAGAGCTCCTCGAAGGTGTCGCGAGGACATGGTACGAGCTCAATAAGTTTAAGTGGGGGAGTTACGCCGACTTCGTAGCTGGCGCTCGACGTTGGTTTGGGTCAAGTGAGTTGCAGCAACAAAGATTGCTGCAAGAGGCTCAAGCACGGTACCAGAAGAAAGGAGAGTTGGTACGAGAGTATGCCTGCCACCTCCTCTTCATGCTGGCCCAGCTACGCCCGCCGTTACCGGAGCAGCGACAATTAGATTTGTTATACGCAAATCTCCTGCCCGCCATCCGAATGCAGCTGCGGAGGAACACGTTTTCCAACGTGGACGAATTCCACGCCCGGGCGACTGAGATCGAGACCGCTTTGCGGGACGACGAGCGCCCGAGGACCAGGCTGGAGCCTACGTCCACGTTGTACCCCGAGCACATGGGCGTGTCAGCGAAGGCACCACCGCCCCGGGCAGGACCCCGAACGGCGGCCATGTCTAACAAACCTCGGGGTAGGGAACAGCTGCAACCCGAGTCACCGGCGAAAAGTCAGGCCAAGAAACCCGAGGACCGGTCTTCAATTTCCGCGACGCAGGCGACAGACCGTTTCGAAGACTTGTCGTCACAGGTAGCGGCCCTGCGACGTGAAATAGACCGGTACTTCAAGGAAAGGAAGGTTAACTCTTCCAAGCGGCCAAGGGGTCGGCCGCAAGAAAGGGGGAGGAATAAAACCCCCCCTGGGTCTCCTGGCCAGCGACGAGATTGCTTTCCTTGGCCAGGCAAACGCAGCACAAGTGCATGCGAATTGCCTTTGCCTTCGTGTCGGCGAAACACAATTAGAGTGTTCGCGAGCATCGTCACCGAAACGTCCATGTTCACGCGCAATGCTTTCGTGGCCATGCAAACGCAGCACAACTGCACGCGCATTGCTTTCCTTGGCCAGGCAAACGCAGCACAAGTGCACGCGAATTGCCTTTGCCTTCGTGTCGGCGAAACACAATTAGAGTGTTCGCGAGCATCGTCACCGAAACGTTCATGTTCACGCGCAATGCTTTCGTGGCCACGCAAACGCAGCACAAGTGCACGCGCATTGCTTTCCTTGGCCACGCAAACGCAACATTCAAATGCATTTTTATTCTTTTTTTTTCTTTTTTCTTTTTCTTCTTTTCTTCTTCTTATATTTCTTTCTCCTCTCTGCTTTCTCCATCGAGAATTGCCGTGGTCTCGTCTAACCGGCAAGACGAATCCCCAAGCCAAGGCTGAGTCTCAACAATTCGCAGCGTGGTAAGTGCTCTACCGAACACCCCGCCAGGTACCTAAGTCGTCTACAGACGATTCCGAGTCTCGACATCGAACTTGGTATACCCATGATCGACCGTTAGAAGCCAGGCCAACGCTCGGTGAGATTCCGAAGTTGGATCCGCGACTCCGTACGGCAATTAGGATCCGTGCGATGGCGGATTCGTGAATCCGTCACCTAGTAGTGTCACATTGTTTTGAGCCTTTCGACTCACGAGACTCCTAAAGATATCGTTGCCTCCTTTGACTAGAAAGGATACGGCCTTAGAGGCGTTCAGGTATAATCCCACGGATGGTAGCTTCGCACCACCGGCCGCTCGACCGAGTGTGTGAACCAAATGTCCGAACCTGCGGTTCCTCTCGTACTGAGCAGGATTACTTTCGCAACGACGAGTCATCAGTAGGGTAAAACTAACCTGTCTCACGACGGTCTAAACCCAGCTCACGTTCCCTGTTGGCGGGTGAACAATCCGACGCTTGGCGAATTCTGCTTCGCAATGACAGGAAGAGCCGACATCGAAGGATCAAAAAGCGACGTCACTATGAACGCTTGGCCGCCACAAGCGAGTTATCCCTCCCACACAGCATGCAATATTTCAGTGAAAAATTCCATGAAATATTTCAATGAAACCTTGTGAAAATATTGGAGGAAGCTTTCAGAAAGTTATTTGAAATATTTCAGTGAAATATTTCGACAAATATTCCAGAAACCTTGCAGAAACCTTTCACGGAAATGTTATTTGTTACGTTTCGAAATATCTCGGTGATACCTTGCAGGAAACTTGCAGTAACATTGCAAGAAATATTTCAGGAAAGATTTTGAGGAAGTTTGAGGGGATATTTCTGAAACCTTGAAGAAATCTTTCACTGAAATATTATTTACTACGATGCGAAATCTTTCGGTGAAACCTTGCAGAAAACTTGCAGGAATATTGAAGAAATATTTGAGGAAAGATTTTAAGGAAGTTTCAGGGGATATTTCTGAAACCTTGGTGAAATCTTTCACTGAAATATTATTTACTACGATTCGAAATCTTTCGGTGAAACCTTGCAGGAAACTTGCAGGAATATTGCAAGAAATATTTCAGGAAAGATTTCAAGGAAGTTTCAGGGAATATTTCGAAAACCTTGCAGAAACATTGCAAGAAATGTTTCAGGAAAGATTTCAAGGAAGTTTCGGGGAATATTTCGAAAACCTTGCAGAAACATTGCAAGAAATATTTCAGCAAAGATTTCAAGGAAATTTCCGGGAATGTTTCAAAAACCTTGAAATCTTTCCTGAAATATTTCTCGCAATGTTTCTGCAAGGTTTTTGAAATATCCTCTGAAACTTCCTTAAAATCTTTCCTGAAATATTTCTTGCAATGTTCCTGCAAGTTTCCTGCAAGGTTTCACCGAAAGGTTTCCAATCGTAACAAATAATATTTCAGTAAAAGGTTCCTGCAAGGTTTCAGAAATATCCCCTGAAACTTCCTTGAAATCTTTCTTGAAATCTTTCCTGAAATATTTCTTACAATGTTTCTGCAAGTTTTCTATAAGGTTTCACCAAGATATTTCGTAACTTAACAATTAACATTTCCGTGAAAGGTCTCTTCAAATATTTCTCGAAATATTTTACTGAAAATTTTTAAATAACTTTCCGAATCCTTCCTGCAATATTTTCACAAGGTTCTTTTAAATATTTAATGGAATTTTTCACTGAAATATTGCATGCTGAGTGTGCAACTTATTAAATAACCTTGCTTGAAACATTTTTCGAGTGATGCGCATGCGCACAGTCTTTATTCTCAAGCGGCTTAATATATACACATATATATATGGGTCATTCAAATAGATTTTTAACATTCGGCGGCGCACTCAAATCACAGATCTTAGCGGCGATTTTTTCTATGATAGTACATAAGAAAAGAAGCCCTTTTCCGCCCGCAGAATTTTTTTTGAGGCTATATATATGTATATATATTTTTTTTAAGGTCCGAAAAATGGCCTTTTTTGCCCTATTTTTGAAAATTCATGGCTACGTAAGTTTTCAACTTTTTTAGACGTGCCGGGGCTCGATGGATCCGTCCACTCCTGTACTTTTCAGAAAAAAATATTCCATAAGTGAATACATATATAGACACACCGTCACATCGATATAACCACGGGGTTATGGAGCCGATTTAATAGGCATCTTTGATGTCCTGTAACTTTTTTAATTTTCAATATTTTTAGATTGACGGGATTTTCTTCGTCTTTTCAAGAGCTTAATTTGAGCCCCCGCCCGTTCTCCTAGCTGCCCTAGAACCAGAGTTATGACGCTTCAAAGACGATGAGTTTTGCCAAAAATGGCAATTTTCAAAGTCGATTTAAAAAAAAATTATTTCTTTTTTTTTTTATTTTATTACAGTTTTCGATAGCTCATATAGTGTACTATAACCCCCTAAAATATTTTTGTGTGTATTTGCGTTCCCTTCCAAATATCGTACTTTAAAGATTGCCTAATTTCAATTTTTGGCAAAACTCATCGTCTTTGAAGCATCATAACTCTGGTTCTAGGGCAGCTAGAAGAACGGGCGGGGGCTCAAATTAAGCACTTGAAAAGACGAAGAAAATCCCGTAAACTTCGTTCAAAAATATTGAAAATTAAAAAAGTTACAGGACTCTAAACACAACCATAAAATTAGTGTTATGATCACTAGATACCTCAATGGGGCGATGTCTATATATATATATTTGGTTGCGGATTATTTTTTTCTGAAAAGTAGAAGAATAGACGAATCAAACGAGATGTTGCGCGTCAAAAAAGATTGAAAACTCGCGGAGTTATGATTTTTTGAAAATTCAATTACTTATGCGACTTTTATAAAAATGAGTATATGCAGAAATACATCAGATTATAGAGTACTACGTAAGAGGTAGTAGAAAAAGTAACATGAAATAATAAAGATTGTAAACTTATTTACTCACGATATTTACAATATTTATTTACAGACATATTTTTCTAAATGAAATTCATGTTATATTATTCCTGTAGGTATCTTATTATTATTTCTTGAAATATATTGTGTCTGATTCTTGAGATTCAGACATTAATTTAAACTCAGCATGGTATTCGACAATTGGTCTCAAAGAGTGATAACCCCCGGTGGCATCAACAGTTTTTACTTCATCGAAGCGCTTTCTTAATTTTTTTTCTCTTTTCTCACATTCTACACTGGAGACCCACAAAAATCTATGAAAAAAAACATGAAACAATATTCGAAAATGCAAATAATATTATGATACTAATAGCTCCAATTTACCACGTTAATTTCATGTTTGCGTTTAGAAATTTATACATGCTCAAAGGAGTGAGAATTTGCTTTTCGGGAGGTAAGACAACTGATGCTTCTCTAACAGCGCGCTTAGCTACGGCTCCAATACCGTCACATGGTCCCTTACCGTGGCTTGTGGCAAAAAAGTTATAAGACTCAACTTTGAAGCCAAAGTCTTTCTCGTGGTTGCAAATGTTAGCAAAATTATTTCTGTAAATTAATTGTAAATGTTAATATTAGTTTCGTTTATTATATAAATTTTAAAATATTCGTATTCTCTAATAAATTTATTATTTTACTCAAAAGTGATAATAACTAAAATTATTTCATGCCGTTCGGACATTTAATATTTATAACTTTCTAAAGTCTTTTTTTTAACAAGTACACTACAATTACATTGATTGATTAAATTATTATATAAATATACGTACTTGTTTTTGTATTGCGTTGGAGTACCGTCTCTAAAATACTATAGATGAGTTTATTGATCCATGGGAATCTTTTTCTAACATCTTCCAAAACCTTTTCTTGGAAAATATGAACAACATATGCATTATGCTTTAAATAATCACTAATTATGCAAAAACTGGTGTGTTCAATTTTTCCATTACTATCTCTGTAGTACAAAACAAAAGGGTGTACAGTTGCTTGCATATTATTGTAATAGAATTTCTGAGTAGAATCCTGAGCTATGAAAGTATAATTCTCAGCGAACTCCATCATAAGAATTGCAGTATCGTATTCTAAATTATTTTTCATATATTCACAATAATTTTTCTGACATTCGCTAATAAAATGATGTTTCGTCAAATTCCACAAGTCCAAAAGCAATTGATCATAGAATACTTTAGCATCTTCAGTAAACTGACGCAGTGTTACTTTGCTGCTATTTTGTGTAGTATCATCATTTTTTTTCTCAATATTTACAGCTGCCCAATTATAATACGTTACTGTACCACTTTTTTTTATTAATTTAAGATCATCTAAATAGTTTCTTATAGCTTCAGGTCCAGGACACTTACAAGGAAACCCCCCCAACCCGACCTCACCGATTTCAACAATCTTTTGATATGTTATAGTTCATCAAAAAATAAGACATACGTATTTTTTTTTTATCGGCGGAAAAACACTTTGAGGGGGTGAAAACAACCCTCAAAATTCACCCCCAAAAATAGATTTTCCAATGTATCTCAGCATCTAATTGATATTTTACGACCAAACAAATTTCATATCACTTCTCATGTGAAAAGCAAACTAGCACATGCAATTCCGACCACAAGGGATGCAACCCTTATTTTTTTTATTTAAAATACTATCTATTTCATGGCTATTTTTATGAAAAAAATTAAAATAACCCGAAAAAAATTGGAAAAAATATTACCCTACATAAAATACAAAAATAAAGTTAATCTAGTCAAGCTTTTTTAAAAAATACCCCCTTAAAGTTGAAAAACCACCCCTAAAAAATTGTTTTCAATACATTACAGGTGGTGTTGATAATTTAGTGTAAAATACGTTAAGCATCATTTATACTGTACAAACACAACTATCTCGTACAGTTTCGACCACAAGGGTTGCAACCCCTAATTTCTGTCATCGAAATTTTTACCTTCTCCATTCCTATTTTTGAAAAAAAGTTCATAATGAGCTTAAAAAAATTGGAAAAAATATTACCGTGGATAGAATAAGAATAAAAAATTTACCTGTTCAAACTTATTTTCAAAACCACCCTCAATGTTGAAAAACCATCCTAAAAAAAGTTTCTGACATATCGTTGCAATCTCTTCTAAATCAAATAAGCTATGATTCCATAGCTATTTTGTTGCTCTCTTTTAAATTTTTTACGTTCTATTGTTTATTAATTCTATCAAAAAATAAATAACTTTTATTATATAAAAAAACAAGTCAAGAATAATAAAATATTATAAGTATACCTAGAAGATAAGTATAGTTTCTCGGATGCGCAAAAATTTTGGTATATGAATGATAGTATTATCAGAATTTTATTTACGTCCTACTATCAGCGTCTCTGACGATTGTCTGTTATTTTCATGATTGATAAATATGAGTAAGTAATTCTTCATCAGTAGCCAACACAACTTTCTTGTTGTTGGACGTATTGTATCGTCTATTGAACTAACAGCATAATAAATAGTAATAAGAATATAAGATTATAAGTACAAATAATAATAAGATACTATTTCGTTAATTCGTATTTCGTAGTACCTGCTACGTAAGTATAACTATAAAATTATTTTTTATATGCAAATAATTTTACGGCTTTTTAATATTTGTTATAAAAAAAATTGAAATTACACTGATTATGAGGATTTATTAATTAATGATGTTTATAATTATTGTTTACTTATTGATTTGTTTATTATTATTGTTTATTAATTAATATGTTTACTTTTTAATTTATTAATTAATTTTTTTCATGAATGTTTTCTATAAGTTTGTTTATCATTATTGTTTACTTATCAATTTGTTTATTTATTTGTTTTTATCCTAATTTGTTTATTTGTTATTCAGTTTATTTCTTATTTCCCAGCGATATCAGGAGAGACCTATACAGAGGAAAAATAAGGAAAAAAAGGGGACGGATGGATGGACGGACGCACGGAGAATTTCGCGCCTTCTGTTTAATATAATAGAAGATATATAAGATATATATATATATTTTTTTTTATTTCAGATTAAAAAATGAAAATTAACGCTCTGAACGTTTTAAATTTATTATTAGCTTACTTTCAAACTCTACAAATACCTGAAAGTGAGACAAATTATAAAGAGATTCAATTGTCGGAAAGAATTAAAAGCATTTTAATAGATTCCGTGAATGATTTCAATGAAGTAGATATGATCGTTGAAGATACATTAGATTTTCAAGAAGATTACAAAGATCATGCTGCAAAAATAGTAGAAGATGAAGTTCAACACCATTTTCCTGACGATTTCGAAGCACCCACCGACCATTGTACCAAAGACAATGAAGATGTCAGTTTTGAATATAAGCAAAGAGCCGTAGAATACTGGAGAAGTGGCAAAAAAAAAAATTTAAGTGTTGAAAGTGTACGTCAAAAATTTAAGAAAGTTTCATCTGTGAGTCAGTTGAAACATTGGGCTCATACAGTCAACAAAGGTGGTACTTATAGAGAAAAAATTGCAAGAATTTGTCAGTACACTTTTGATAATTTTAAAGCAGCAGTAGACGCTGGTTACATCATTCATGATCGTGACATACGTCGATGGGCATTGCAAGCTCAAAAGATTATAGGATCAGAAGATGTAAGATTCAAAGCTTCGGATAACTGGCTTTGTAAATTCAAGAAAGCTCATAGAATAGTATCCCGGAAAATAAATAAGTTTATAACCAAGAAAACACTAGAAAGTAATTCAGAACTAACGATTAAAGCAAATACTTTTATTGCTGATGTTAAAGCAGGCATAAGAATAATTGGAATTCATAATGTGTTTAATTCTGATCAGAGCGGATTCCAACTGGAAATGCACTCCGGAAGAACGCTAGCGGTTGAAGGAGAAAAGCAGGTACAGTGTTTAGTACAGTCAGTTTCTTCAACAACCCACAGTTATACTATACAGCCACTCATATCAGCCGCAGGAGAATTACTGTCACCACTCTTTTTAGTTTTGAAGGAATCTAGCGGTGAGTTTGGACCCATTGTTGAAACCACTTTATTTAGACCCGAAAATGTTTACGTAGAAGCATCTAAATCTGGAAAGTTGACTACAGGTATACATAATCCCATCTAATTACAATTAATGTCATTATAAATGATTTTACAAATAAGATTTTTGATTTTAGATCTCTTTAAAATATGGCTGCAAAAAGTATATTTCCCTAATGTAGGTTCCAATACGATGCTGTTGCTTGACTCCTGGAGCGATCATTGTGACAGTGCCATAGAAACTGTAACTCCACGTGATAAAATTATAAATTTTAAAAAAATACCGACTGGCACAACGGGAAAAATTCAGCCACTTGATGTTTTTGGATTTCGCATATGGAAGAACTTTGTCCGCCAATTTTCAGATACCGTAATTTTGATGAATTATGATTTGGATTTACATAAAAGAAACAACATCATTAAACTTCAGTCGTTAGTCCACAATCAATTATCTTCACCAAGATATACTAATCTTTTTAAATATTCCTGGTAGAAGAGTGGTTACCTCACTAAAAAACCAGAAAATTTTGACAATCCTGTTGCTTACAGTTTTGGAGATTCCTGCAATACACATTGTGACATAGAAGGATGCAAAAATGTGGCTATTATACGTTGCGGTTGGTGCAAAAAATCATTATGTTTCGAGCACTTCTATGAAGAATATCATTATTGTAAGAAGTATGAACAATAAATCCGTCCTAATTTTTTTGATTGTTTTTGATTGGTAACTGAATGAATTATAGTAACGCATATAAAAATCAATTAAATATATATTACTTGGCAGTTTACAATTTTAGTCACAAGAAAGGAGAAAAACTCAACCAACAAAAACAATGGCAATGCTATCAACCCTCCTAATCACCGAATGGCGATGGTAATAAACCTCCCCCTAATAACCCTCCTAATATCCCCCAATGGCATTGCTTACAACCCCCCATTAACCTCCTAATAACTCCCCCCCCCCAATAAGACCCTCCCCCTAATAACCCCCTAATAACCCCAGTAGTTAGTAGGGTTGATAACGTTGCCATTATGTTATTCGGTGGGTTGCAAGCATTGCCATAAGGTTGCAAGGGGGCTCAGCTATGTCTTCGGGCTATTAGTGGGGGGCTAACGGCATTTTCATTGGAGGTTTTTAGGAGGTTATTAGGGGGGGTTGTAAGCATTCTGATAGTGCGGGTTAGTGCGGGAAATTGCCATTGGGATATAAGGGGAGTTTTAGAAATTGCTACTGGGTGATGGATCATTTTTCCGGACAGATTCGGAATCGGCGCAACAAAATACTTTGGAAAAACGTTGTCCCAGTTCTGGGTCTTGTTGGGTGATATAATCTTGAATTGGTACATATTTTTCGTATTCTATCCACGATAATAATTTTTCCAATTTTTTAAGCTCATTATGAACTTTTTTTGAAAAATAGGAATGGAGAAGGTAAAAATTTCGATGACATAAATTAGGGGTCGAAACTACACGAGATAAATGTGTTTGTGCATTATAAGTGATGAGCAACGTATTTTACAGTAAATTATCAACAGGACCTGTAATGTATTGGAAACAATTTTTTGGGGGTGGTTTTTCGAAATTAGGGGTGGTTTTAAAAATGAGAAGTAAATTTTTTTTTTTTATTCTATCCATGTTAATATTTTTTCTAATTTTTTTAAGCTCATTATGAACTTTTTTTCAAAAATAGGAATGGAGAAGGTAAAAATTTCGATGACAGAAATTAGGGGTTGCAACCCTTGTGGTCGAAACTGCACGAGATAGTTGTGTTTGTACAGTATAAATGATGCTTAACGTATTTTACACTAAATTATCAACACCACCTGTAATGTATTGAAAACAATTTTTTAGGGGTGGTTTTTCAACTTTAAGGGGGTATTTTTTAAAAAAGCTTGACTAGATTAACTTTATTTTTGTATTTTATGTAGGGTAATATTTTTTCCAATTTTTTTCGGGTTATTTTAATTTTTTTCATAAAAATAGCCATGAAATAGATAGTATTTTAAATAAAAAAAATAAGGGTTGCATCCCTTGTGGTCGGAATTGCATGTGCTAGTTTGCTTTTCACATGAGAAGTGATATGAAATTTGTTTGGTCGTAAAATATCAATTAGATGCTGAGATACATTGGAAAATCTATTTTTGGGGGTGAATTTTGAGGGTTGTTTTCACCCCCTCAAAGTGTTTTTCCGCCGATAAAAAAAAAATACGTATGTCTTATTTTTTGATGAACTATAACATATCAAAAGATTGTTGAAATCGGTGAGGTCGGGTTGGGGGGGTTTCCTTGTAAGTGTCCTGGACCTGAAGCTATAAGAAACTATTTAGATGATCTTAAATTAATAAAAAAAAGTGGTACAGTAACGTATTATAATTGGGCAGCTGTAAATATTGAGAAAAAAAATGATGATACTACACAAAATAGCAGCAAAGTAACACTGCGTCAGTTTACTGAAGATGCTAAAGTATTCTATGATCAATTGCTTTTGGACTTGTGGAATTTGACGAAACATCATTTTATTAGCGAATGTCAGAAAAATTATTGTGAATATATGAAAAATAATTTAGAATACGATACTGCAATTCTTATGATGGAGTTCGCTGAGAATTATACTTTCATAGCTCAGGATTCTACTCAGAAATTCTATTACAATAATATGCAAGCAACTGTACACCCTTTTGTTTTGTACTACAGAGATAGTAATGGAAAAATTGAACACACCAGTTTTTGCATAATTAGTGATTATTTAAAGCATAATGCATATGTTGTTCATATTTTCCAAGAAAAGGTTTTGGAAGATGTTAGAAAAAGATTCCCATGGATCAATAAACTCATCTATAGTATTTTAGAGACGGTACTCCAACGCAATACAAAAACAAGTACGTATATTTATATAATAATTTAATCAATCAATGTAATTGTAGTGTACTTGTTAAAAAAAAGACTTTAGAAAGTTATAAATATTAAATGTCCGAACGGCATGAAATAATTTTAGTTATTATCACTTTTGAGTAAAATAATAAATTTATTAGAGAATACGAATATTTTAAAATTTATATAATAAACGAAACTAATATTAACATTTACAATTAATTTACAGAAATAATTTTGCTAACATTTGCAACCACGAGAAAGACTTTGGCTTCAAAGTTGAGTCTTATAACTTTTTTGCCACAAGCCACGGTAAGGGACCATGTGACGGTATTGGAGCCGTAGCTAAGCGCGCTGTTAGAGAAGCATCAGTTGTCTTACCTCCCGAAAAGCAAATTCTCACTCCTTTGAGCATGTATAAATTTCTAAACGCAAACATGAAATTAACGTGGTAAATTGGAGCTATTAGTATCATAATATTATTTGCATTTTCGAATATTGTTTCATGTTTTTTTTCATAGATTTTTGTGGGTCTCCAGTGTAGAATGTGAGAAAAGAGAAAAAAAATTAAGAAAGCGCTTCGATGAAGTAAAAACTGTTGATGCCACCGGGGGTTATCACTCTTTGAGACCAATTGTCGAATACCATGCTGAGTTTAAATTAATGTCTGAATCTCAAGAATCAGACACAATATATTTCAAGAAATAATAATAAGATACCTACAGGAATAATATAACATGAATTTCATTTAGAAAAATATGTCTGTAAATAAATATTGTAAATATCGTGAGTAAATAAGTTTACAATCTTTATTATTTCATGTTACTTTTTCTACTACCTCTTACGTAGTACTCTATAATCTGATGTATTTCTGCATATACTCATTTTTATAAAAGTCGCATAAGTAATTGAATTTTCAAAAAATCATAACTCCGCGAGTTTTCAATCTTTTTTGACGCGCAACATCTCGTTTGATTCGTCTATTCTTCTACTTTTCAGAAAAAAATAATCCGCAACCAAATATATATATATAGACATCGCCCCATTGAGGTATCTAGTGATCATAACACTAATTTTATGGTTGTGTTTAGAGTCCTGTAACTTTTTTAATTTTCAATATTTTTGAACGAAGTTTACGGGATTTTCTTCGTCTTTTCAAGTGCTTAATTTGAGCCCCCGCCCGTTCTTCTAGCTGCCCTAGAACCAGAGTTATGATGCTTCAAAGACGATGAGTTTTGCCAAAAATTGAAATTAGGCAATCTTTAAAGTACGATATTTGGAAGGGAACGCAAATACACACAAAAATATTTTAGGGGGTTATAGTACACTATATGAGCTATCGAAAACTGTAATAAAATAAAAAAAAAAAGAAATAATTTTTTTTTAAATCGACTTTGAAAATTGCCATTTTTGGCAAAACTCATCGTCTTTGAAGCGTCATAACTCTGGTTCTAGGGCAGCTAGGAGAACGGGCGGGGGCTCAAATTAAGCTCTTGAAAAGACGAAGAAAATCCCGTCAATCTAAAAATATTGAAAATTAAAAAAGTTACAGGACATCAAAGATGCCTATTAAATCGGCTCCATAACCCCGTGGTTATATCGATGTGACGGTGTGTCTATATATGTATTCACTTATGGAATATTTTTTTCTGAAAAGTACAGGAGTGGACGGATCCATCGAGCCCCGGCACGTCTAAAAAAGTTGAAAACTTACGTAGCCATGAATTTTCAAAAATAGGGCAAAAAAGGCCATTTTTCGGACCTTAAAAAAAATATATATACATATATATAGCCTCAAAAAAAATTCTGCGGGCGGAAAAGGGCTTCTTTTCTTATGTACTATCATAGAAAAAATCGCCGCTAAGATCTGTGATTTGAGTGCGCCGCCGAATGTTAAAAATCTATTTGAATGACCCATATATATATGTGTATATATTAAGCCGCTTGAGAATAAAGACTGTGCGCATGCGCATCACTCGAAAAATGTTTCAAGCAAGGTTATTTAATAAGTTGCACACTCAGCATGCAATATTTCAGTGAAAAATTCCATTAAATATTTAAAAGAACCTTGTGAAAATATTGCAGGAAGGATTCGGAAAGTTATTTAAAAATTTTCAGTAAAATATTTCGAGAAATATTTGAAGAGACCTTTCACGGAAATGTTAATTGTTAAGTTACGAAATATCTTGGTGAAACCTTATAGAAAACTTGCAGAAACATTGTAAGAAATATTTCAGGAAAGATTTCAAGAAAGATTTCAAGGAAGTTTCAGGGGATATTTCTGAAACCTTGCAGGAACCTTTTACTGAAATATTATTTGTTACGATTGGAAACCTTTCGGTGAAACCTTGCAGGAAACTTGCAGGAACATTGCAAGAAATATTTCAGCAAAGATTTCAAGGAAATTTCCGGGAATGTTTCAAAAACCTTGAAATCTTTCCTGAAATATTTCTCGCAATGTTTCTGCAAGGTTTTTGAAACATTCCCGGAAATTTCCTTGAAATCTTTGCTGAAATATTTCTTGCGATGTTTCTGCAGGATTGTTGAAAAAATTTTCCGAAAAGTTTTGTTTATCATTTCTTTGACAAAAATTATATTTCGTTCAAATATTACTACAAATATTCTGAAGTATTCCAGAAATATATTTCCAGACATGAATCGTGAATATATTGCGAAATAAAGTGTGAAAATTTTTGGAACGATTTCAGAAACATTTCCAGGAAGTATTTGAGCCAATATTACCGAAATATATTTGCAATAATTCTACAAATATTTCCAGCAACTTCCCTCTATCTTTCCTCAAAATATTTCTTGCAATGTTTCCGCAAGTTTTTTGAAATATTCCCAGCCACTTCCTTGAAATCTGAAATTTTTTTTTATTGTCGAAATGCATTCTGTATGTATTTTAGAATATAAAAAAGTAAACCTTTATATGGGAAAAAAATTTTTCCTCGCCGAATCGATAAATAATTAAAAATAAATTTTATCGCAAAATCATATTTTTTCGGTTTTTTAATAATAACGATCAAATGTTTGGGGCACGTTAGTTTTTACATTAATTAATCATTGTTGATTTTGCTTGTGTGCGTGCGCACGCGCTCAACGCCATCTGCCGTGCCTTAAGACAGGCAGTCTTACTCTTCGCGCCCATTCCTGTTCCAGCTATCGCAGTGACAGGAAGCCGAGACTTTGCTTTTTCATTTAGAGTGCCTCATTAATTTAATTTGTACTTAACAATAAATTGTATTTTTGTGTTCTATTCAAAACTAGAGTTTGTGTGCTTAATTGTATATATTCCCTATCCAATAGGTTATCGGCCTCAGCTACGCTTCCACTGAGCAAAACGTGGAATTTTTCGAGGTATGTAAAATACAATTAATAAAATGTTGCAAAATGGAGGTCACTCGCTGGAGCTACATGAGCTTGCGATAAAGGTTGAACAATGCAACAATAAATAAAAAGCATGGATAGCTGGAATCCTTTTAGAAAGTAGAGAGAGTAGAACGAATAAAGAGTGCGAGAAAATAAACAGAAAAGTGCGGTTTTTCTGTCGCGTTCGTTTTGAGAAATAAAGAGTTAAAGAAGGTTGTTAAACATATACGGTGCTTAGATTAGATTAGAGAGGTAAGCAGAATAACTATTCGGTGAGTGATAAATAGTAGTTCGCGAATTATAGGCGAAACAAGTGTCGGTGTCATGGGCGACATTTGAATAAACGGTTCGACGCTATGACACCCGGCTAGACATGTGCCGACAGGAAAGCGCGCGACAAATGCACCACTCCGCGCACGCGCAAGATTAAGAGAGATAAAGAGATAGAGTGCGCACGCGTCAGAGCAAGAGAGATAGAGAGATAGAGTGCGCGCGAAACAGAGTAAGAGAGACAGAGAGATAGAGTGCGCGCGAATCAGACAGAGAGAGAAGTATTCGAGAACGCATGTTGCTAAGGAGTGTTCACGTTGATAAAGTGACACAACCTAAAGTCAGTACGCATAGTAACTTGACCGACACGAGGCAGTGACCCGGTATGGGAACGCCTGCGCGTTACAGCATGCACATCATAAAATGAGAATATACCGAGCATTATTGTAAACAATTTAAATAATATATGAATGCAATAATTTAATTATAATAAATATCATTATATATATATACATAATTATGTTTAGAATGTGTAAATTAAATTAAATTTCAGCAAATTAATATTAATATAATTAGGGATATTTAGAGATTAAACTCAAACAAATAGAGCTTATCATTTAGAGTATGAATAGAGCATTGATAAATATATACTGATGTATATATATAGAATATCCTCTCCTACAAAAGTCGAGATTGTTGCACTAGGTATAGTCGACATCTCTAATGACTTTGACAATCAACTAAAAGATCGGTCTGCTATTGCGAACGTGAGCGATCGCCCCTCTTAAGTAACTTGCGCTACGTATAGCCATCTGAAATGAGGGATCACGGGAACAGTATCGGTCGATCTGATAGCTGAATGTCGGTTCTCGGACTATACCTGTCGGACGTATCTGACAGATAATAGAAAGAAAACCACACTGCAGCCTTTCTAAAGGAGAAACATTCGGTAATATTTTTTAGAGAGATGGCTAACAACAGTCTACAAGCTGCAGAGGAGATGGAGGGCTTGTCCATCGACGACCAAACCACCGGTCAAATCGCCGGGGTCACTGACGAGACAGGTACACATGTTTACTAAAAGTTGTATCCTTTTTTTTGAGTCTAGAGTTAAACTATAACACAGTATTAGAGAAATAGAGTGCGGATCCGTAATTAAAACCAAATCGAGATAGTACCGAATGCTTAGTTAGAAAACTGTATTATAGCTTCAAGAGTAAACAGCGATACAACAACATCGAGTGTCGCCTCGTCAGTGCCTGAGACTGATCCGACCAGCCAAGCCCCAGAGTTTGCGACGCCTATCACAGCTGCTCAAAATGTCGCCGAGACAAGAGGCAGGCGCAATCAACGCCTGATCGTCCCTCGCAGGCAAAACCTGAGACCGGCAAGCTCCCCGAGAGATGATGAAAGGGAAGCCAAGATGGATAAAATCCTCGCTACCGTAGAGAAGATGGCCGAGGTCCAGGCTAAGACCTGGCCTCAGATCGGTGAGGCTCTTAAAGAAGCCCGGACTATCATGGAGGCCTCGTTAGAGTCAAAGAGGCTCGAGATTAGACGACTAGAGGTAGGACCCAATAATAATAATAAAGATACCGACTTAAACTCGAGCGTTATAACCTCATCACCGTTAGTTAGCACTAGAGAACACCCTTTTTCAATCAATAGAATTTTAGAGGAAAATACACAAAACCTAGAGAATACTAGAGCAACAGAAAACACATTTAGAGTCGATAGAACCAACATAGAGAGTACAAACTTTGAGAACGGTCGGAACAGCCTTACGAATGATATTAGTAACCAACTCCACCAAACTTTCGGTGCTCTTGCCAAATCGATAGAAAGTACGAATTCCACATCAAAGGCATCATTCAAGAGGGATTACACCCTTACTTCAAAGGCAAATCTCAACGTATGGCTGGACCGACTGAACTCAGAGTTATCCGCGAAAGAGTTGTTTGATGTAATAGACCCTAGAGTTAAAGCCAAAAGAATTTTCGACATAGACGAGTTAGATAACAGGAAAAGATTAGTTAGAGACGTGATCATTAACCACTTAGACGAAGACTACCACAAATTAATCCTAAATGTAAATGATCCCATAGAGATAATCACTAAAATTAGAGAGCATAGAAGGATAGAGGCTAATACGAACGACGCAATAGTGAGGGAAGAGCTGTATAGCATCAAATTAAACAAGAAGGACAAGGTTTCCGCATTTTTAGATAAGTTTGACTCGATCATAAGAGAATACGAGTTATGCGATACAGCTATTCGACTCACGGATGCTGAGAAAACGTCCGCGTTCATGAAGGCCGTAAAAGATGCATACCCGCGAATTAGAGAGATGGAGATAATAACAAAAAATACCAAAAATAGAGGAATGACATTAGAGGAAATGAAAACCTTTGTTCGACAGTTAGAGGCTGACATTAGAGGGTCCAGCGGAGCAGGAGCATCCGCAGTTTCTGCAAGCGTGGCTAGGGCCGGGTCGGCCGGGACTGGTTCCAGTGAGACCAACAAGTGCTTCCGATGTGATAAGCACAATGTGGACCACCTCTCGGACACTTGCCCACTGGTCCAGTTTGGGCTGTGGTTCTGCTACGTTTGCAGGGACTACGTCTCGCACACCGGGAGAACGTGCCCCCGCCAAAACCAAGCGAGTGGATCGCGAGGAAATGGGTATGATAATAGAAATAAAAATGTTAATAATAAAGGATTAAGAGGAAAAGGGTCAAATAGAGGTTTTAGAGGTAACGCTAATAGAGATAATTATAAAAGAGGTAGAGGTAAAAACAATAACTTTAGAGGGCAAAATAGGGGTAGAGTAGGAAAGCGAGGAGCAACTAGATATCACTATCCCAGCGGAGACAGCAACAAAAAGAAGTTGGTAAATGCAGCAGTCGCTCAAGTTGAAGATAAGAGCAGAACAAATAATCAATGTAATAAAATAACATTTTTACTGGACTCTGGTGCAACAGAGCATATTATAAACAAAGCGTTTGTCCTGCAAAACCTTAAAAGAAGCTCGGGAACCTACATTAGAAGCGCAAACAAAAATAGGTCAGCCGACATAGAAATAGACGGTAAAGGCGATCTATATATAAAAGATTTAAATAACAAAGATCACATTATTAGACTAACAAACGTTGTATCTGCCCCAAACATATCTGAAAACTTAATGTCACTTAGAAAATTCGCTGATGCAGGTTTCGGTATTTACTTAGATGACATAACCTTAAAAATCTTCGACAAAAACGATGGTTCTATATTCTTAACCGGTTATTATAAAAAACCAAATTGGCTGATTGAACTAGAAGTTACAAATAAAACTGAAAATCCTGATAATCAAACTTACGATAAGTACGTCTGTAGAGCACAAATGATTACTCTGGAAGATCTCCCCAATCAACAGTCAAACGTAGAAATAGAAATAGATAAAGCAATCGCGAATTCAGAAATTGGGAGGGAGACAGAGTTAAGAGAACTAATACCTGAGTTCAGCCAATATAGAGATTTTGAGAATTATACATTAGATGATCTGAAAAATGACGAACCCGTAGATGATTTATTTACTTCGTTCGAGTTAGAGAAAAGATATTCAGAAGAGTTAGATTAAGGGATGTTATGGCACGTTAGACTAGGACATCCTTCTTACGACTATCTATTAAAATTACAAAAAGAAAATAAAGAGCTAACTAATGTAAAATTCAATGAGAATATTAAAAATTGTGAAACTTGTGTAATGTCCAAAATGAGCAAACAGCCATTTAAAGAAGTAAGAACTAGAGCTGATCATCCTCTTCAATTAACTCACACTGATATAATAGGCCCGTTTAAAACAATCACACATCCTGGTCGTAAAAGATACATTATAGTTTTCATAGATGATTATTCAAAATTTGCCAAAACATACGCTATAGTTAATAAGTCCGAAGCAGGAGATTGCCTAGAAAATTATTTAAATACAATGAGAAATCTAGTTGGAAAGAATCTTAGAGCTTGCTATATAAGGGCTGACAATGCTAGAGAATTCACTGGAGGTAAATTTCAAGAAGTAATGAAACAAGAGAAATTAGAATCAAACTTTTCCAATCCATATACACCTCCTCACAATGGTACTGCTGAACGATTCAACAGAACCATATTAGAAAAATTGAGATCTTTAATGATAGATTCTGGTTTACCAAAGTCACTGCGGAACCTAGCATTAGAAGTAGCTGTAGATGTTTACAATAGATCCCCTAACTCGTCCATAGATTATAAAAGCCCTTTAAATATAATATCCCCTGATAAGAAAAGTCATTTAGAGAAAATCAGACGGTTTGGTTGCATAGCCTATGCAAGGAAACCGATATCTGAAACCAAATTATCAGAAAGGGCAATTAAGGGAGTTCTAGTAGGACAAACAAGTAATGGATATGTCTTATGGTATCCACAATCGGGAAAACTAATTCTAACCAAACACGTAAAATTTAGAGAAAAGTTATCTTATAAAAACATAGATAAAAATGACGAAATTACTAGAGAATACAGTGTAAATTCAAATTCTGATTCTGATGAATGCGATATTGAAACACCGGAGAAAATCATAGATGTATTCGATACTTATAATTCAGAACAATCAAATTCATCAAGCAGTTTAGAGTCAAAGTCTAAAGATCTAGAGAAAACCAAAGGTAATAAAAGAAAATTAGCAACAAATATCGAACCAGAAAGTCAGACTAGAGTACAGCCTAAAAGAGGTAGTAAAGTAAAACGAGATTATAAAGCTATGGCTGAAGGAAAGGCTAATCTGGTAGATAACAGTTTTGCGTTCTTAACCCAATGTAACGAAATTGAAGTTGTAGGAGAAGACGAAAAAGGCTTCTGTTTAATGGCAACAATAAACTCAGATCCGACTAATTATAGAGAGGCAATGGAAACTGAGGATAAATTGAGTTGGCTAAAGGCAATAGACGATGAACTAGAGTCCATGCGAGAAAACAATGTCTGGAGTATAGTGAATAGACCTACGGTAACTTTAGAAGGAAATAGAGCTAACGTTATCGATAGCAGATGGGTACTTAAGAGAAAAATAGATTCGGATGGAAAAACAACTTTTAAAGCTAGACTAGTAGTTAGAGGATTTAAAGACACTAATGAATATGAACTTAGAGAAACCTATGCACCTGTATCGAGATTAGCTATAATTCGAGCCGCGTTTGCTATTATTAACAAATTCGACCTCGAAGTTTACCAATTAGATGTGAAAACCGCTTTTCTAAACGGTGAATTAGATGAAGAAATATATATGGAAATCCCTGATGGAGTGAAAATAGATGAACAATCGAAAGTAAACAAAGTCTGTAAACTGCATAGAGCAATATACGGTTTAAAAATAAGCCCCAAGAAATGGAATCAAAGGTTTTCAGTAGAGGTAGAAAAATTAGACTTACAAAGTGATATAAATGAACCCTGTCTGTTTACGTACAGAAAAAATGGCAACATGGTATTATTGATTTTATATGTAGACGATATATTACTAGCAGGTAATGATTTAGTCAAAATGAATGCAATTAAAATTCACTTAAGCTCAGTATTCAAAATGAAAGAATTGGGAGAACCCAAAGAATATTTAAGCATTCAAATAACTAGAGACAGAAAAATTAAAGAAATATCACTAAATCAAAGTAAATACTCAGAAAAGATTTTAGAGAGATTTGAAATGAAAGAGAGTAAACCGCAAAATACTCCCATGATTACCAGACAAGTTAAAACTAGAAATAATAAAAACTTAGAGAAACCAGAAAACTTTAGAAAACAGGAATATCTTTATAGAGAAGCAATTGGCTGTTTAATGTATCTTGCAAATGTCACGAGACCCGATATTTCATTTGCTGTGAATCTATTAGCCAGAAAGCAATCCAATCCTTCCCTTGAAGATTGGATAGACGTTAAAAGAATATTAAGATATCTTAGAGGAACTTCAAATCTGGGTTTAACCTATAGAGGCAATGGCGAAAATTTGGAAATATTTTCTGACGCGAGCTTTAGAGACAATATAGACTCATCCTCAACAAGTGGAATGGTTGCTCGCTTATTTGGAGATTCAGTTATGTGGAGGAGCCACAAACAAAGTGTAGTAAACCTTTCGACCTGTCACGCAGAGTACTATGCGATGAGCGAAGCCTGTCAGGAAATGATTTCTTTAGATAAGGCACTTAGAGATATGTTAGGAAAAACGATGTATCCTATAATAATTAGATGTGATAACAAATCCTCTATTAGCTGCACACAAAAGGAAGGGAACCATAAACTAAAGAACTTTGATGAACAAATTGATGATATCGTTATTAATTTAGAGAATAGAGAAAGAACTGGAGTTAAAAACAAACTGTCTAAGGTGCATGGGGACTATATTAAACAATGTGTTTCTGAAGGAAAAGTAAAATTGATATGGGTATCCTTAAAGGAAAATTTAGCTGATATCTTTACAAAGCCTCTTTCTTTTGAATCCTTTAGAACACTTAGAGATGATATACTTAATATGTAAATTGTGTATGCAATTTTGTCTTTGAATTGATTTACTGAAACAGGTACCAGTAAAGACCAAGAGTGAGTAATCCATGTCCTCGAGTCGTGCGTACGCTCACAAGGGAGGGAGTGTTGATTTTGCTTGTGTGCGTGCCCACGCGCTCAACGCCATCTGCCGTGCCTTAAGACAGGCAGTCTTACTCTTCGCGCCCATTCCTGTTCCAGCTATCGCAGCGACAGGAAGCCGAGACTTTGCTTTTTCATTTAGAGTGCCTCATTAATTTAATTTGTACTTAACAATAAATTGTATTTTTGTGTTCTATTCAAAACTAGAGTTTGTGTGCTTAATTGTATATATTCCCTATCCAACAATCATAATATTTGCAAAATAAGCATTCTGTGATTCAGTCAAAACAATATTTTAATATGCTTATCTATGACCATATTTGTAAATTCTTATTCAGAAACGCAAATTCAAATATAAGACTATATGCTCGACCTGAAGTTGGCGCTAGTGACGACAGCGTCAACTTCAGACTGCTCAGATAGATAGTGTGTACAACTACTGCATTTACAGCTGTTTGATATAGTATTCAATATTTTGATTACATATCAAGTATATAAACTTGTGTATGTAGCTGTCAATAAGACTATATCATACAATTTTTTCAATAAAAAGCTAGAAAAAGGAGTTTATCGTCAATGGAAAATTGGTCTGCAATTTAATTTAGATAAGTTGGCTATTTATAAGTTTTATTTTTTTCCCAAGAACCAAGTCCTTTGTGGATATTTTTGTTTTGTATAGGGAGGTGAATACAAAATAAATACTGCAACTGGAAGAGCTAAGAAGAATCATTAGTCATAATAATTACAAAATCATCAATTTCCATTTCCATCTAACCAGATATACAGAAATCAGATTTATTCATGCTGACATGTTGAGATTGCCAGATTTCATCACACATTATGTATAAGTGTCAAAGTGGAACATATAGTAGATTGATAGATAGTATTATTATTGTAGAATTTCAATGCGAACAAAATTTCATTGAAATAATGGGCTAAGGTATAATATTAATATACAGTTATCATTAATGCGAGTGCTCAAGTCTCAGTCTTGGTACTTTCAAAATGTATCAGACATATGAATTCTTCAGAAAAGAAGTGTTGAAGTAAGCCTATAATGAATGGATTTCAAGAGTACTTTGTTGTAGTGTTTATGAGAGAGTGAAAGCATTTTATCTCATCTTTCATTTAAATGCATTTTTCTCAGCTTTCAATTTTCTTGGCTTTAAAATGTTTCTTGCGCATTGCACTTTAGCCAAATTGATTCTATCCGGGCTCTTTTTCTTGGTCAAGAGCTAACGAACAAAAGCTAGCAAGCCAAAAATGAGAATATCAAACCTGGACTACGGTGACTCTAAAGATACAGTGAAAAACATGAGATATTGAAGGTTTTCATTAATTTATTGATGTTTTATTGTGCCATTCAGTATGGAATTGGTTTTAAAAAAATCTGCTTGCTAACTTTTGTTCTTTGAGTCTTAAGGAAGAGACAGAGACCTCATAGAACAAGTTTGGCCAAAGTGGTATGCGCATGTAACATTTTGAAATGAGGTCCAAAAAATGCTTAATATGCTTATAAAATGGGTTCATATCATGCTAGAAATACCAGATGGAGCGCAAAAGTTTTGTTTTTTAGTGAGGAATATGTGTAGAAAATTTTGAAAACATAGGTCATTAAACAAAAATTTTAGAATTTCACCAGAAACCCACCTTAAGTACTATTTGATACTGGCTGAAAGATTGTTATCCATTTATAGAAAAAAATTTGAATCAAGTAGGCATAATATTTAAAAAATTAGATTTTGAGGTAGAGAGTCACTTTAATATTAATGAGGCATTCAACAGTTCTCAGCCTCTACTATTATACTTTCTTTACCAAATCAATCAAAGTGCGTATGTAATATAAAATAAATAAGTAATTCAAGCACTAAAGATAGATAATGTAAAGAAACTCCTGATTCAAAAATACAAATTATCAAAAACAACTCACCTTTTTCTAATCGCAGCATGTTGGCTTTTCTGATCATATAACTAGAACAATCAACATATTATTTTATTTTATTGTATGTCCAATGGATTGGAAATAAAGTTATAAGTTTGATTTTCTCTATCGAATTCTATTGATTTTCGTAAGCATTTTTTATATTTTCTAAAATAGACTCTAGTGATTGTGTAGTCTTTCGCAGCTGTTCATTTTCTTGAATATCAATCCTTGTTTTGAAAGTATCATTTATTTGACTCACAACACAATTTACAACGGTTTAAGTAAAATTTTCATAATATTTTTCATGACGTTCATTTGATACTTTTGGACATTTTTCTTCTGGCATCGATAAGTCCAGAGTATCTAAAACTCTTTTAAGTTTTGCTTCTTTTAATTTTTGTTCTTGACTTTCAGATAAATATCCTGTACTTTCTGGAGATTCAGCTTGTGGAGTAGAAAATTCACTTGTTGCTGAATTATTTGTAACAGCGCTAGATATCTGTGAATTATTTTCATCTTGATTAGTAGAGACCAGTTCTTGTTGCAAAGATGATTCAGTTATTTTGTTTTTCCATTCTGATATTTCATAAAAAATTGACTTATAACAATTGATACAGACTTTATTACCAGGGGGAATCATAATGTTTCTAGCTTCATTTAAATTTTCACAAATTTCTAAAGAAATTTCTCTCAATGATGCTCTAATGAGGTACTTGTGTTTTTTAAAAGGATCTGAACAATTTTTTTGGTATGAAGAATAATTTGTCAGAAAATAGCTGATGTGTGATGGACAGATATTTCCAATAGAATTCTGTGAGAAGTTCGGTACTCTGTATTTTAGAATTTTTAAATCTTCTTCTGATAAATCTTTGACATCAATACATATTTTTGCAAACTTCTGATCACCACACGTAGATTCTACACACAGTCCAAGTAAACATTTTTCAGTACTCATTTTCAATGAGGATCAGAAATATTTATTTGAGTACACACAACATACAAACTAATGTCGCAGAAATTTACCAATAATATTTACATTTTAAAACGATTTTTGATATTTATTTTCATCAACAATATACACTATAGCAGAACCTACTGGTAGATTCAAAAGTTATACGAAGATGCATGAAGTTCTCAAAAACTAGTACACAAAATCTATAGACCTATATTATTAAACAAAACACTAACATTTTTAGATAGTTCTCTATATAAAAACATAAATTAGTTATTCAATTTGATTGTTCATCACTTGCTTATTTGAAAAAATAAAATTACTTTGGTGCTGTATATTCTCACTTAATTATCACGTAAATACCGGTAAAGTGCTCTGAGCCGTCCTCTTAACTGCACTCAGCTCTGAACACGATCGTAAATACAAGTCTGCAAACTCCCGTGGTGGGGAATGTTCGCTTATTGTAGTCGAAAGGTTTCTCATTTTTGCCACGGCGCGGCGCTAGTGTCATATAATAAGCATATCCTACGTACGACTTAATTATCGGATTTACGTATGTCGTATATGTCTGAACATCGCGAAGTCCGTGAAGTATCATACTGACAGTATTACACTTAACGGCCATACTGACTTTCTGACATGTATGATATCAGTAGAATCCAAATTACGTTAGTTTTCAATCTCCATTCGACTACCTCTTACGTAGTACTCTATAATCTGATGTATTTCTGCATATACTCATTTTTATAAAAGTCGCATAAGTAATTGAATTTTCAAAAAATCATAACTCCGCGAGTTTTCAATCTTTTTTGACGCGCAACATCTCGTTTGATTCGTCTATTCTTCTACTTTTCAAATATATATATATAGACATCGCCCCATTGAGGTATCTAGTGATCATAACACTAATTTTATGGTTGTGTTTAGAGTCCTGTAACTTTTTTAATTTTCAATATTTTTGAACGAAGTTGACGGGATTTTCTTCGTCTTTTCAAGAGCTTAATTTGAGCCCCCGCCCGTTCTTCTAGCTGCCCTAGAACCAGAGTTATGATGCTTCAAAGACGATGAGTTTTGCCAAAAATTGAAATTAGGCAATCTTTAAAGTACGATATTTGGAAGGGAACGCAAATACACACAAAAATATTTTAGGGGGTTATAGTACACTATATGAGCTATCGAAAACTGTAATAAAATAAAAAAAAAAAAGAAATAAGTTTTTTTTAAATCGACTTTGAAAATCGCCATTTTTGGCAAAACTCATCGTCTTTGAAGCGTCATAACTCTGGTTCTAGGGCAGCTAGGAGAACGGGCGGGGGCTCAAATTAAGCTCTTGAAAAGACGAAGAAAATCCCGTCAATATTGTTCAAAAATATTGAAAATTAAAAAAGTTACAGGACATCAAAGATGCCTATTAAATCGGCTCCATAACCCCGTGGTTATATCGATGTGACGGTGTGTCTATATATGTATTCACTTATGGAATATTTTTTTCTGAAAAGTACAGGAGTGGACGGATCCATCGAGCCCCGGCACGTCTAAAAAAGTTGAAAACTTACGTAGCTATGAATTTTCAAAAATAGGCCAAAAAAGGCCATTTTTCGGACCTTAAAAAAAATATATATACATATATATAGCCTCAAAAAAAATTCTGCGGGCGGGAAAGGGCTTCTTTTCTTATGTACTATCATAGAAAAAATCGCCGCTAAGATCCGTGATTTGAGTGCGCCGCCGAATGTTAAAAATCTATTTGAATGACCCATATATATAGTATATATATATATATATAATACTATCATCCAAATTTGACAATATTTCAAGAAACTAAATTTATGTCAGATACTTTGAATTGGGTATTTCGCGTAGGAAAAATATATAAGCACCTTTGGCAGACTTGGGCCATGGTTTTTTTTCAACATGCAAGTTAGTAATTTTGAACCAATTTTTATCAAGTTTAATCATATTGAAATAATTGCATTGTCTGTGATCAACTCCCGTATGGAAAATTCCATTTAGAACACTGTAATATCTATTATTTATATTTATTTTTGATCTTGACACATTTTTTATTTTAATATATTTTATATCCGACACAAGAAATTGTATAATCAAGAACTTTTTTGGTAATAAAATATCACGTTTTAGATGCACTTTTGTATTTCTGTGAATCTTACAAATTTCTTCTCTCTGCAACCAATCACCCAAATTATAATCAATAATTTGTTGTAAATTACTTCCAATTAGAGTATCGGTTATGTTAAGTTGTAATATATGATTATCATTCACTGTCGATTCAGTTCGTCCATCACAACTAAAACATTTTGTTACAGTACGTAAATCATGAGAAAAAAGTCTTCTGAATATTTCAAACTTTTGCAACAGATCATGTAAAAATACAGAAGCTTCATGTACTATTGGTAGAGAATATTCTTCATTGATAAAATCTGTCAATCGTTTCATATCCACAAAACTCTTTGCAACAAACTGATTGAAAATAAATTTTAAGGTATCCATATTTTTCTGTTTCATTAATTCTAATCTTATTTCATCACAATGTAATAGACTCTGAATACACACGTTTGCATATAAAGAGATATTATCTTCGTTTGGCAATCCTCTTAAGTATTCTTGATATTGTTTACCAATTTTATCAAACTGAATATCATTTTGTGCAAGCAATTGCCGTAAGGGTACATTCCATTTATTATCGCGAATACGAAATTCTATATTTTGATCTTTACAAGGAATCGGTAATAGTTCTAAATGTGAGTTGCAAAGTTTTCGTATTCTGTTGTATTCTATTACTGCAGAGTCTTTGGCAAATATACGAGATGGATCAAAATTTATTAAATATAACCCTTCTAATTTTGTAACCCTAGAAAGAGCTACATATGTTTGACCTGCTTCAAATATGTCACTTCCTGCCTCAACAACAGCAGTCTCTAAACTCAAACCTTGACATTTGTGAATAGTTATTCCGAAACTACAACAAATAGGAAATTGCTTTCTAGTTATGAAGCAATTTTTCATTAAAACAAATTGATATTCAAGTTGCGGTATAGAGTGCTTCTGCCCGTTTTTTAGACGAATATTAATACTGCTTATATTTTTTGCATCATCCGTCGAAACCGATACTACAGTACCAATGGTACCATTCACTAGTCCAATAGAAACGTCAGTATTTCTTCGAATCATTACTTTACATCCAATTTTAATCTTAATAATTTTGTCAATTCCACAAGTGCCACCGTCATCTTTATCTAGAAGGTTAGTAACATTTTTTTGTAAATACTTTGGACCTGGAAAGTGATCGTCAGCCACTAAAGTAATTTCTTCAGATTGGATTCTGTCTAACATCGCATCATTCAAATTCTGGCATATATCCTTTTTCGGTAATAGACAAACAGCATCATCAGGTAATTTTTCTAACGATTCACACAATTCGTTCATTGTTGTGAAGCCATCACCATCGGGCAGTTTCAACTTTCTTTCTTGTAGAGTTTCAATATCTGATTTCGTAACAATACCCATTCGAATCCTACTTAAAATTTCTGAATATATTTTATCATTTTTTTGTCTCATATTAATCGTCAATTCATCAAAATCGAAAAGTGACCATAAATTATATGAATCAATAGACTCTATGTATTTAGATATTTTGTATTTTGTTAATTCTACAAAAACAAAATCTTTATTTACTGGAGGAAGCTGTAATAGATCGCCAAAAAGAATAATATTTAATTTTCCAAAATAGCCATCATTAACTGTAGATGTTCCTTTAATTTCATTTAATCGCAAATTAATGTACATGAACAGAACATCTGATACCATTGATATTTCATCAAGGATCACCAAATCTACATTTCTGAGAGTTTGTCGTACCATTTTTATTGCGCTATTAGATAATTGCTTATACTTCGCGGTTCCATCTGGTTCAACAGGTATTTGTAAGGCTTTATGAATTGTAAAACCGTTAATATTATAAGCAGCTATTCCAGTCGGTGCTAGTATTAAGGTATCTTTATTACGATGCAATTTATTTAATGCAACAATAATTTCAATAATATGACTCTTTCCAGTGCCACCTGGTCCAAAAACAGCTAATCTCAATGGTTTTTCATAATCAAATAAACCATCTTTGGCTTTTGCAAAAATTTTGGTTTGGTCAGAATTGAATTTATTTATCTTATCTTCGAGAGTATCACTTGTCATAAGTGCTTTATCGGTAGCATCTTTAAAATCTTTCATAGCCTTTTCTGTTTCTATTGGAACGCATCCGTCAGGTAAAGCATTGGATCCTGTATTATTATCTTCTTCATCATTCTCTTTTATTTTATTTTCGATAAGCTTTGCCATATTGTCTATTGCCTCACAACTAAGCTCGGATTTTTCATGATGTTTCATAGCTTCTTTTAAAACTTCTTTTTTTTTCATAAAAGTTTCAAAATAAGTGGGTTCGAATCCTTTTAGTTCATCGAGATCTCTCCAAGGTAGGAAAAGCAATAACAAAGAAAAATAATATGCTTCCGGTTGAGTTACTGGATTATAATTGCAATAGTTTAGTATGTACGGTTTCTTTCTCTTTCTGCAATACAAATCGTCACCAATCTTATAGAATTCGCATTTAGTTTTTGGTTTGACTTTCCATATATCAAACCACCTTGCAAAGTCATACAATGAAAGGTTTTCTAATTTTTCATGGCGAATTGGATAGTAAGTATCTACAAAATTAGCATAAAAAATTTCTGACGAATCTGAAGGAAGCTGTTTGATTTCTTTAAATGGTTTTATTTTTCTAGACCGAATTATATTTGTATTCAGCCATCGAAATATAGTATCAGGATCAGTAGCATGAAGAGGATGTCCTAAAAGTGTGTCAGCAGCTTCAAGTGCTCCACATTCTCTATGATTTAAACACTTAAGACCAAAAGACCACAAGCGACTACATAACGATTTATTGTTTTTTATATCAGAAAAGTCAATGTCATTTGTACTTTTTTCTCCTTTTGTACCATAGGAACATACATATCTTGTTAAGAGATAAGATGATTCACCAATATACTGAGCATCCATATTTCCTTCCCATAATATTAACAAACTAGGTATATAATCATTTATATTCTGTTCCTCCAGCTTTCGGGGTAAATCATAGAATCTACTTTTATTTCTAAGTTTTTTTTTATTTGCTATAGCCACATCTACATTTCGTAAAATAAAATCTTTTGTTACAGGACGCGAGAATCCAAAACGACATGCAGTTATGAATCCACTTTTTGCTTTTTTCTTTCTCATACAGTAACTGTTGTGGTTATGTTGTTGATAAGCTAGCACTCGTCTATTAAGTTCAGGAGATATGCGTTTGTCTGGTATAGCACAAGTAATAGTTTTTAAAATGTAATCCTTAACTTCATCATTGGTGTTTTTATTAAATATTGGCGCATCTTTAATCCAGAATAGACAATGAAAATGTTGTAAACCTCTATTTTGGTATTCTGTTGCGTAAAAATAGTGTTCCACTTTGCCTATTGGATTAGCAGAGTATAAAATATACTTTAGCAAGGCTTGGAACCTATTATGAATAAATCGTGAGAATGAAACTGGATCTTTCGCAACTAATACTAGCTGTCCATTTATAATGCGGATTTACAATGTTTAATTTTTGAAATATTCCTGCATTAATTTGTCTGCAGTTGTGATTATATAGTAGATAAAAAATATATTGTTTATTTAATCGGAATCGTGAATGTTTTGAAGTCAATTTGCTTTTAATGAAATCGCAATCTCTTAATGTAGGATCACGATTGTATTTCTGTCCATACTTTCCAGTCGGATATAAATCCGGGAAACATAGTAAATCTAAATCTTTTACACGTGATTTTAGAGCATTGGCGTAAACATTGAGCATTTGGTATAATGTTGTGTCGGTGATATCTTTAGATTCATTATGTAAGGGATAAATCGTGTATTGATTGTAGAAAGGGTCTGAGTCTAATTTTTGAGTCAATAAAGCTTGTGGCTTTTTCTGTTCCAAAAGATTATTCTTATTATTTTTTTTACACTCGACCAAACACTGCGTATTTGTTTCCTTTTTGATAGATTCTTTTGTTGAAAGATCATTTTCATCAATCATTTTTTCGCTCTCATTATCATTAACTGTACAGTCATACAGTTTATCCAAAAGCTTAGCTGAATTTACTGGAAGATTTATTTTCTCGTACAAGTGATTATTTAATTTCAGCCAATTCAAAGCATTCCATACTTTCCAAATATCAACATAATCTTCCCATATAACTTTTTTTTTGGTTGGATTACCTCGTAACAAAATGTATATTTCTTGATTTTGCAATAAAGCATTACTTTTGGGGCATATTTTTTCCAATGTTTCTTCGATTGGAAGAGGCAAATGGAATGTTCCGCCTACAACTTTATCAATTTTAACTTGGTTCGGCAATTGTTTTCTCATAACAGTGTCCTTTTTTACAACTGTTTGAAAAGCCTTCGCACGTTGAATCAGTAATTTTTCATAATCATTAAGAATGGCTATTTCATTGGGAACTTCATCAGTGAACATATCATTCAAGATGCAGTTAGAAGCTATACTATGTCGCTTAAAATTAGCTTCGCAATTACTACAGATATAAGCATTTTCAATATCATCGGGATCATATAAATCTAATAATTTGCTTAAGCCAGTATTATTTATTCCTAAAAGAAATGAAACAATATTACCATCGTCTTTGCATTTCTTTACGGGTTTTAATTTGCTTAAAGAGAAGAGCCTTTCGCACGAAATGCACGGAGTACAAGGAGGGTCCCTATCAATTTTTTAATACTCAATAATACCTTTTTCGTATTTTTTTTTAACTCAACTTCGTCCAAACATATCACGTTTTCGTCGTAGTGAAATTGTTGACGCGATTCGTTAAATAAATTAGCTATTTTTTTCAATTCTATATCAAAAGTGCTAAGTGCATTATCGATTTTAGAAATCATATCATAGGAGGACTTTACTTTATAAATAATCCTTTTTATTGCTCGCAGATATGGATAATGGGCCGATAGATAAGTTATCTTCAAAAATTTTGATTTACATAATAGCGGTTGATCGTAGCAAACTTTTGGATGGCCTTTTTTCTCTGGATTACGTGATTCACAAGAACATATATCTATATCTCGATAAAACTCAAAACCTTCAGCATAAGATGTATTTTGTATATTTTTAAATAAATCAGCCAATGCTATTAGTATATCTGTATCGAGAGTTTTACATGATTCGTTACAGAGCCATGTATTTGCGGATTGTAATGAAAGTATGTTTGTTGAATGACCTTTCTCGTTAATAATAATACCACTTTGTAAATTTTTAAATATAGTGTCAAAATTATATGAAGTATCTGCAAAGTAAGCTTCCGATTTTGAGCTATGCTTTGCAAATCCGCATAAAGCAGTTGCAGCAAATACCTCATTCCCACTTATTGCTTCACTGCCTAAACGTGCTAGAGACACTTCAACTTTATTTTGACACACTTTAATCAATCTTTTTACTGAATTGACTTCTTTATCTCTTGCATATATAACATCAGTAACTATTTTTTTAGCTTCGATTACTGACGCTAGCGACTGACGATCTATCTTATTAGCAACATTCATTACAAAGTATTCTTTCGATTGCAAAAGTTTTCGAATGGTCTTTGTTACAGTTATCTTTTTAAATTTACTTTTATTTTGCACAGATAAAAGACGACATCTCTTTCTGTTCTCGTGAATAGAATTGTTTTTTATTTTTAATAATTTTCTCTTGATTCTTATGTTATTTGCCAAATGCTTATATTGTAGTGTCTGCATTCGGCGAACATTGAGCTTAACTTTTTCATAATATTTTTTATTTATTCTCTTTCTAATACATTGATAATTTCTGTACTGTTATACATTGTTTTTGTTTGCAATTTGCACTGAATTTTCCGTCGTTCTAAAATATTTTCTTTATTGGTTTCGTAGTATATTTTACGTTTTTCCAAAATCTTTTTTCTGCAGTTTTCATAATATTTTCTAGACCGCATAGCGGAAGATTTCTGTGAATTGTTTTGACTCGAGATAAACAATGGAAGGCTATTGAATACATTTCTCATTATTCATACTAACGGGAGACGGATCCAATAAGTTGTCACTAATGG
This sequence comes from Phymastichus coffea, assembly GCF_024137745.1. NCBI lineage: Eukaryota > Metazoa > Arthropoda > Insecta > Hymenoptera > Eulophidae > Phymastichus > Phymastichus coffea. Next base: position 718,586 of record NW_026706824.1, on the reverse strand, counting down.
TTTTGTCAATATCAGAGTTGAATCCATGCGAAAAAACATCCTGAGTCACAACATTTTTTTGCAAGTTCAATTCGAGAAATTCATTGACAATAGAATCAATCTGAAACAATACAGCTGGGGCAGTATTAACTATAGGTACATCAGAAGAGTAACTTTGTTGATCAATACTATCATTATTTACTATATAGTAATTTTTTTCTGCAGTGGGATTAATTATTTCATCTAAAGTAATAGGTTTTCTTGTATTGGTATTATTTCGATAATGTATTTTCTCATCATACTCTTCCTTAAATTCTTGTATGTTCGAAGGATCAATAGAATGTTTAAAAGTATGTAAAACAGTATCCAACCTAGAATTCTCAATGAATTCATCAAGTCGCTTAGGCACAGATTGAATAGCGATGTTGAAAAATGATGATGATTCTTCTAATTCATTTTTAACAGCATTGTGAGAAATGGATTCACAGGGTTCAACAGCAGATCTATATTTTTTACGGAACTAATGTTGCTCGATAACTCATTTTTTTGTAACAAAATGCTCTGCTCGTTAATAAAGTTATTTGGTTTGTAAGAAAATACCATTGATTTATCTGGAAATTCCTGAACAAATTTTTGTTTTACATTTTCTTTTTTTATATTTGATTCTTCATCTAGTTGATTATGAACTTTGTCGTCATTGGATATACGTGGTGTAACGACTTTTTCTAGAAAAATAATGTATGGGGTTTGGTATTGTGAAAGCTTATTACTCGATGAAATGGTTAAATCATCAATGGCGATCCAATGGTTCGATTCACGAAGGATATTAGTGTAATGATCAAAATCAAGGGAAGAACCGTGATGGATTATTGCACTTTTCACCTTATACATTTCTCCAGAGACGCGAATGATTTCGTTCGAGAAGGGTAGTAACTGAAAATTAGTTATTTTTCTACGTCTACCATACAGATCAAATTTATATATTAATAATTGTACTATCAAAATATTATTTAGACTTTTAATAGAATATTTTATGCGTTTAATACTACCGCAAGGTGCTTCGCAAGATACATCTAGATCAGTCCAATGTTCCAAATTCAAATCAATAATTTCTTGCAAGCTTGCACATGTTTTATTTTCTGGAAGGGACAAATTCAGTATGTACCCGCGTAAAAATCGAAACTATTGGCAATATATTGCGGAAATATTGGCAAAAAGTATTAGAGATATATTGCCAATATATTCCCCATATATATTGCATGGCTATTGCCAATATTTACCTTGTGGTCTATTAGCAAAATATTGCCAATAGTTACTAGATGAGCCAGAATTTAGCAACTAATGGCAACATATTGGCAACAGTTATGTTGTTATAAATTTCTCCAATATATCGGCAATATTTTGGTAATTTTTTCAAATAAATCCTCCACGATAGCTTGCCAATATATTGGCAACACATCGGCAATATCCAATATATTCGCAATATAATATTGCTTCACTCTTGCCAATATTTTGGTAACATTTATTATTTTTTTCATTCGCTTTTTTTACAAATTAAATACACACAAAGATAATAGCATTGTAATTTTATTTCAAAGTATAATGATTAAAACAATGCAAAATTATAAACATAAGAACGCTATAAATTAAGAATGCATTTTAAAGGTAAATAAAGTATAAATAAAAACATGAGCCAAGCTTCATTTTTTGGGATGATGTATTGAACCAATCAGGTAGTTGGCGACAGTAGTAAACTGTGCTGGAGTAAGTCCTTCTGGACATTTTTTGTTGACATAGTCTGTAATAAAAGTATTTTATATTTACATGATTTGTCCACAATCGTATGAATTTTATAAATATTAAAAATTGTTTTTATGATCTTACACTCAATACAGGCAGTGATGTCCTCTGGGATCGCTTTTTTTTGGAAGTCCTTCCCCTGGCACACATATTTTTTAAATTTTTTTCGCCAACCAGCAATCTAAGCAATCGACGCACCATTTCTTTCGGCTTATTTCTCCATCTCAATAAACACGTTAAATCGGTTTTATTTATCCATACTTCGGGAAAATCTTCAGATATCAAAACTTTTCCAGGTTTATATAATCTGCTATTAGCAAGCGGATCATCTTCCTTATCCCCGTCATCCTCAGACTAATAATATATAAATTTTAGCGTCATGCGTTATATAACGTATAAAATATTCAAATTAAAAACACAACTTTGTCCGATGTAGAAATTCGCCTCGTTTCCCGTGCATTTCGACCTCGAACATGTTTCAAGGGGCTCCTCTCAGCTGGCAAATCATCGTACCTTTCGCTGTCGTCATTTTGAACTCGTTTTGAGCGTCTGCTATCAGCAAGCGGATCCTTTTCCTTCTCTCGCTCATCGTCAAACTGACAATTTATAATTTCTAGCGTCCTGCTGATCTTTAAAATATTCAAATAAAAAAAAATAACCTCATCCGACGTAGAAATTCGCCTCGATTTCCGTGCATTTCGACCTCGAGCAAGATTCAAGCGGCTCCTCTCAACAATGGAATCATCACTTTCACTATCGTCGTTTTGATCTCGTTTTGAGTGTCTGCTATCAACAAGCGGATCTTTTTCCTTCTCCTTGTCGCGCTCATCGTCAGACTGATAATTTATTAACTTTTAGCGTCATGCTGATATGCAAAATAATCAAATAAAAAACAAGTAACCATGTCCGATGCGAACGTTTGTTTCTGATTTCGAGCATGTTTTAATAAGCGGCTCCTCTGAGCATCTTCTATTCTGACGTCATCATTAGATTGATACAACTTTTCTCTCTGAATCTGTACATTTCGATCTCGATCATGCCTTGAGTGAAGAAGTGGAATACGCTTATCAACTGTGCTATTGTTATTTCGAACCTGATGATAACAATTAAAATTATAAAACCGAAGTGCAAAAAGAAATGTTGAATTTTCAACTCAAAAATGGGTTGAGTATCTAACGAGCAGGCTGCTTGGAAAAAGCAGCTTCTCTCCCAAAACGCGACAAAATGTAACGGTTTATTTTTCTATGCACTTGTTGATAAATATATTTTATTTTGCCAATTTGTCCACTGCAAATAATTTTAGTATTTGCCCTCGATAGAACGATAAATCAATTGTTCTACAATTGATTCTAAAAACGTAAGAAAATAAAGTACGCGGTAAATTTTTTAATATTTACTTTGCTGTTGCCATTCCCATAATCATCACCCTCATTACTGTCAGAGTCATCGAGAATTCTGTTAAAAGCACCGTCGCCTTCACCATCCAATTTTGCCTGCTTTCTTTTTGACGACTCGCCGTTGCGTTCACCATCCAATTCTGCATGCTTTCTTTTTGATGATTCGCCGTCGCGTTCGTCATCCAATTCTGCTTGTTCATGAACCTTTTTAAAGTAAATTGAAAATAAACGCAAGCACATGTAGACAGCAGCGCTCGATCTGTGTATAAGCTGTGTTATTTACAACAGCGCAGAGAAGCTCACGCGGCGGTGAAGAAAAGCTCGCGCGGCGCGGTGACAATTGTTATTAAAAAAATCACGACCAAAATCCCTCTCTGATGCCTTAACTTTGCGTTCCGTTTTCTTTTTAACCTATTACATATTATAATACTGCTGCCGTTGATGTTGTAATGCATTGTAACATCGTGTATTTATCGGGTCAACGCTTGCGAACAAAAAGCGTTTGTTTCTCACACTCATGGGTGAGTCGCGGAATGATTCGATCTCTAATCGGTGATCTGATTTATGATAATGCAGCGTGCGATCGAGATGTTTTTTTCGCAAATTGTTAATTTTATTACATTTCAAAATAATAATACTTTTAAGGAGAGCTAAAGAAACGATCTCTGTCATGAAACAATCATTGAATAACGAAAAAATCGTAAAACCGAAATAATTATTCATAACAAATACACAATACCTGTACTGTTTTGTTAGTAATATTTGATGCTATGTCTTTCTCTTTAAAGCCAGTTGCGATCGTTTACGTCGATCCTTCTTGGTTTTTTTCAAAGAATGCACTATTAGTCTTCTTAGCAATTGGCTGCTCACTAGTAGTTCTCACGTTCTGTTTATAATAGGTAATATTACGGGTTACATTTAAATTAATTGAATAAAAAGGATGTAATAAGTATTTCGATTGTTAATTGATACTCGAGTCGATGTTCCGCCCCACTCATATATGCTATCGCGTCTCTTTTTCACTACAAATCGTTTTGGGCGCTGATTTTTGCCGTCGCAGGCTGATTTCACAACTGCACTTGGTAAATTTTCATCAAAATCCACGTCCTAGGATATATAATATATTTACAATAAATAATAAAGAATGATAAGTCTTTTCCATTTTTACCGGGGGAATCTCTTCTTTTTCGCTATCAGAATCTTGAAAAATACTTTTAGAGTCTAATAATGATACATTAGTAGCTTGTTTTTTTCCTTCCAATTTATTTTTATCAAGAATCAATTTCTGCTTCAAGTATTTTTGTTCACATAAAGCTATCTTTTTTTGGGAGTTGCCTTTTCTTGGAATTAGTTCTCCATCAGTGCTCACAGCTAGAGATCTTAGATAGTGTTCATCAACTACATTGAGAATATTATTGTTTTTAGAATTTACATTGCATAATTTAGAAAAAAATTGAAATTGATAAAAGCTTGAAATAAAGTTGTTGAAAAATACGTATTTATTTTAGTTTATTTTACCATTTTTGCGAATAATTTTTACTTGATACAATTTTCCATCGCTGTATCTGGCCATAGTTTCTTCCCCTTCTTCTTTATCAGGTACTAATTGATTGATATCAATCGTGCTCGTGGTATTATAACCGGTCCATAGTATTAGCGCGAACATTTTTCCGCAAGAAAATAACTACAGTTCAGAGCTTTTTTCCCTTTTTATCTCTAGCGTTATTTAACCAACAAACCTCAGTTAACTTTAAAAAAAAACAATAACAATAACAAAACGGTGCAGCCGTGACAAAAAACGAATTCCAATACATTAACCTCTTGATTAACCTGAAATGACGTACTATAGTTCCATATACTTAATTTTGTTAATAAAAATATTCATAAAAATGCCAAAAATCAAGAATCATTTCGCAGAGTATTCTACACTGGTCCAATATCGCTTAGAAAAGTTTATGAAAAGTGATTTAAATGAAACTGCAGATTGCATGACTACATCCATTAATGTAAGTATGATGTCTAAATACATTAGTTTTACGAAAGAATAAATATGAAGATGATAAATTAAACATTCATTTATACTGAATTATACGGTACAACTACCTACTGAGTTATACCGGTGCGTTCTACGCACTCCCCCCTCCCCTACTGAGTTGATCTGATGTGGCTTGATCTGATGTGGCGTGTGCGTTCTCTGCAGCACTTCCCCCCTCTCCCACTGATTTGATTCCTATGCACTGCGCGCGCGTTCTGTGTTACGCGTTTTGATTTTTTTACAGTGTGCGTGTGTGCGTGTGCGCGCGTGTGTTAAAAATTTTTAGATTTATCTGAAAAAAAACGGACGGATCGGGGGATCGAACGCGCGTCCTCCGGATCCGCAGGCCGATGCTCTACTGCTAGAGCTACAACCACTGTTACCACGGGCAATACCGTATTGTGTATACTGGCTACACACACGATTGATATGTGGGGGGGGGCAGCGGCGGCGGCGGCGCCGGCGGCTGCTGCTGCTGCTGGGGAGGGCCCAAGCGCTAATACAATAAATTTAAATAAATATACTAATTGGTATATAACGAATAATAATAATTTTTTGATGTTCAATGTGTTCGCGCGGGCGTGCGTGTGTGTGTGTTTGTGTGTGTGTGTGTGTGTATCTAATCGCTGAAATAAGAAAAGACATATTATTATTAATAATTATTTATTATATAAAAAATAAAACAAAATATAAAAAATCTACAAAAAAATACAAAAAATGTATAAAAATTTATAAAAAACTGACGCTTAGTTATCGTCATCATCATCGCCATCATCATCATCATCATCATCGTCGTCGCCGTCGTCGCCGTCGCCGTCGTCGCCGTCGTCGCCGTCGTCGCCGTCGTCGTCGTCGTCGTCGTCGTCGTCGTCGTCGTCGTCGTCGTCGTCGTCGTCGTCGTCGTCGTCGTCGTCGTCGTCGTCGTCGTCGTCGTCGTCGTTTGTCGTGATTAGCGGTGAAAAATTTTGCAATTTTATACCGCAGGGCGTGACGCGCAGGCGCTTTTTCCCCGTGATGCGGAGACTCTGCATGAGCGCCGTTGTGGGTAATTCCGCGGGCGATCGAGAAGGCTGCCTACTCAACGGAGCTGGCGACGGCGATCGAGAAGGCTGGCGCACAGCGGGGGAATCTTCGGGACTGCACGACCTCGATACGAATAATCTTCGCACCACGTGTCTGACCGGCCCGTTCCGATCGACGTGCCGCCTGCTGCCACGCTGCGGTGGTGATTCCACCCACTGCGGCTGCCGACTGCAGCGACCAGCGGCGCAGTGTGCGCACTCCCAGCCCTCGTATACTGGCATGGTGTTGTTGTGATCGCCGACTTGCAACAAAAAAAATGAAAAAAAACTTAGAACATACTACTGCCGATTAAAAAAAAGAAAAGAGAAAAAAAAGAATCATACCTGTTCTCGTTGGCGGCAGAACGTCTCTTGTATCTCTGGTGGTGAAACTAAGTTCACCAAGAGCGGCTGTTGTGGCGTTGTGATGTCGATGATCACGGGTGCTCCTCGAAGCGTCACCAGGTCGACGCATGTTACGTATCGTGATGGTGGTGGTGGTGGTGGTCGACGCGAGACAATCACCTCGCAGACCATCTCCACGTCGTCGTCGTCATCGTCATCAGACCTGCAAAAAAAAAAAAAAAAAATTCTTTATTTTGAAAAAAAAATCATTTCATATATCTATCTGTATAATAAATATTCAACTTACACATTCACCGTTGAAGACGATCGGGAGCATGGAGACGGTGGCGGTAATTCGAGTGGCGACCGATGCCTGCTGTAATCGGAAACACTTGTATTTATACTATGCCGATAACGCGACTACGACGACGAAAACCGGACATCGCAAAATAAGAAATTTTAAGTACGTGAGAGAAAAGAATAGTAAATTTAAAATTGGAGTATATACTCTCTCTCTCATATGCGAACGTACATACATATTATATAACGAATAATACTTTTACATTAATAAATTGATAAATTATCTATATAAAATTTTATCAATTTATTAATACAATATTATTAAATATATAATTGTGTTATGTAACGGGGGGAATCTTGCAAAAATGGGAAATTTATTTATAAGCAAACTCCCACGATGCAGAGCAAACCGCCGCTCCGTTAATCACGTATGTAAGTACGTGTATTCGCTTTAACGTCAGATGATTTCTCTTTGTTGTCTTCTATCAAACGGAGTTGAACTCACCTTAAGTCACATGTATCGTAACACTCGATGAGTTTGAAGTGTGAGCGACTTTACTCCTTCTCCGCTTAATCTCCGAGGCGTAATAGGATTAACACCTAAGCCTATTTCAATTTCTTAAACTATTAGGAAAATCATATGACGAAATCGGCGAATAAGTTAACAAAGTTTATTCATAAAAAATCTATACAGTCTTTGTCGGGCCGAAAGACTGAAGCACGCGAATAGGATTTACAATTAAATAATTTTCCGGTGAGAAAGAGAGAGAGAGAAGATACGAAAATTGGCGCGATCTAACGCTCGGCGCGAATACAAATAATTAACGCTATTACGATCGGACAAAATACCGATTGTATTTTGTGACGCGATAATTAAGGGAGGTGCACCTACCCTGCGGTGCAATTACGGTGATCAGCCGTAATTGTTGATGTCAGCAAATATCAACTGTCTCTGTCCTTTGAATAATTGACTGCGCTGCCTCACTCTGCTTATCAGCTGCAAACTGCTTCCAAAGCCCCGTACTTGCTGTAATATCGCTATCACACTCACGCACGAAATTGTCACAGGAAAACTATTATTCGGCGAGAAAAAACAGTGCAAATAAAATTCGGCGATATCTACACGTATCAACAGCTGAAGCGTAACTGCTAATTTAAAAGATCGCGCGCCCCCTCTCTCTCTATACTTAGAACTAACGCGCGAAATTCAGAATCGCGAACGGTGCGATTAATTGAATCGACTACCGTTGCAGCCTGACTACCCGGGCAGGACGAATACCCGCGATTCGCCGCCATCAGGAACCTGAAAATAATAAAGAAGGAAAGGAATTAAATAAATACTCCCTTCTTTATTTCGGCTAATTTATTTGCCCTCCAGGGCATACATCATTGTTTGGCTACACCTGGCGCGCGATGTTTCGGGTAGCGCCAGTGTGTAGCCTTCTTCGGGCACCGCTGGGAGTTGGTCACCCCAGGCTCTCCACAGATGTAGCAGCCCCTTAGCTGCGACCGAGATTGAGCAGCCTCCCGTCCTCGTGATGGCTGCTCAGCAGCCAGAGGGGACTGCTGGGCACTGACTCCCTGTGAGGCGACGATGGTTACGCCTCCCACCGTGGCGGTCGCACATCCATCCTGCGACCTAACCACGATGGTGGTATCAAGAGCCATGCGCCCGTCCACATGGACCGTGAGCGTCGGTCCAGCGTCAGTAGCTCCCGGGGCTCTCTTCTCTTGAGCCGGCGCCGGGAGCGCTGCGGAGGACTCTTCTCCGTTATCCACCCGCAGCAGGGCCTCTCCATAGGCCCTCTGACGCTGAGCCATCCCTGCCCACTCCCCGAGCAACTCTTCTGCGCCCTGGCGGCTCAAAAAGCGTCTCAGGTGCTCCTGCACCTGAGACTGGAGTTCTTGAGCGAACCGCCAGGCACTCCCCACCTCGTTGATCCCCAGACGCACGTGTCTGAAGTCGAGGAGGAGAGTAGGCTGCTCAGGGATCCGGGGATGATTGCAGACCCAGTGCGAGGCCCCACAGGTTTCCCTGGGTCCTGGGCATTGGCTCGCACTGTCCGACGTAAGGGTTACGCCGGACTTGAGGGTCTGCACCCCCTGGTCCATTGTAGACTTGGGACGTTCGACACTGTCCTGGTCCTCGGTCTGTGTCGAAGCGTCCCGAGAAGCCTTCTTCGGGGCGACCCACGACGAATCCCGGAGAACCTCTGCCACCGAGGCATTGCGCCGATCCCTTCCAACTGGACCCTGGCGAAGCTCCGCAGATCTTCAATTAGCCGCGTCGCATCAGAGCCCAGTTGCAGATCTAACAGCATCTGCGTGACCACCTCGAAGGTCTCCTCTTCGACGACGATTCTCCGGTCCATCTGAAACATCCAAAAAACAACAAATTTCGGATGAATCTCCCTGCGCGAAGAAACAATCCTAATAATAGCCGCATCCCACCGAGTTATACGCTCCCTCGCGATTCTTTGTGGGAACGTCCTGGCCCTCGTCGGTTACCGCTCGGTTTTATCGGCCCAACCGTCCTTTGTACGACGGGCACGGTCCTTCGAGGCCTACCTCTCCCTCTATTCACCTTCACGAGAGAGTTGTTGCCCCTCGCTGGACCGGTGACCGTCTCTGGAACCTTTCGAGGTCGACCTCGATCTCTCTTAGTTGAGGCAGATACCGGTAACTCCGACGTCTCGGTGGGAACTTTATCTACGACCGTGGGGGCTGCTAACTGGACCCGCTCGCTATCTGATAAATCCCCTCCCGGATTTTCGCGCGTATTCGCGGAATCGTTCGCATCCTCCGACGGCAGTTCTTCTGGCGGCTCGCGAGGTTCGATGACCTCCTCGCTTTCCTCATCCTCACCCGGACCGTAATATGGTTTAAGGTCTTTGGCATGGAAGAGCTCAGACAGGATCTCCAGCTGATTGCCTAGCCTGTACGTGTTGGAACCACAAACCTCTTCAATCATGTACGGACCGGCATATTTCGGCGCTAATTTAGCTGAAATACCTTGAGCAGCTGAAGATAGAATCCTGTTCCTCTTCCAAACCCAATCTCCGACCTTAAACTCGGGTTGCCGTCTCTTCCGGTCATAATAAGCCGCCTGACGCGCAGCTTCCTCCTTTGACTTGGAGTTAGCCCTCTCCCATAAATTAGGAAGCTTCCCCATATGTTCGGCCCAATCTTCTACAGCTTGACCCTCCGAACATTCAAGGACTTGCTGATCTTGGGCTCTTCTGAACGTCAAAGGGGGTACTGGCTGACGCCCAAACATGAGCATCGCAGGACTATATCCGGTGGCGCTATGAGTTGCCGAGTTCAACGCGAAGTTGAACTCTGACAGGTGTTCATCCCAGCTCTTGTGATCACGGCTTACATAAGACGTGATCATGGTTTTGAGTGTCCTGTTTACTCGCTCTGTGGGATTCGCTTGGGGATGATACACGGGAGTTAAGGCGCGCTGGATGCCGTTCATCTGGAGGTATGAATCAACCTCCTGATTCTTAAACTCGGTTCCATTATCCGATAAGAATACTTCTGGCGCGCCAAACCTAGTGACAATCCTCTCGTGTAATTCCCTTGCGATTGTCTTCCCATTGGCTTTGCGTATTGCAATGCACTCTACCCAGCGAGTAAACAAGTCTACAAAGACTAGGATATACTCAAAACCTCGAGAGCTTTTGGGAAATGGACCAGTGATATCACCGGCCACCACCTGCCAGGGTCGTGACACTTGTCTACGACCCATCAGCCCGCAAGGTGCTCTTTGTTCCACCTTGCACTGCTGACATATCGGGCAACTCTTTACGTACTCCCTGACCTGATCATACATTTTAGGCCAGTAGTACAAGCGCCTAGCCCTGGAGAACGTACGCTCTCGTCCTTGATGTCCTGCTGTAGGAGCATCATGGACTTCTTGGAGCACCTGGTATCTTTTCTCCCTAGGTACCGCAAGCTTCCACGCTTCATCGTTGTCGATGGACCCTTCACCATCCTCATCAGGCTGATAATGATACAGTCTCCCTCCCACCACCTTCCAAGTGGGGTAAGAGTGTGGATCCTGGCATACTTCCTGGTATTGTTGCAAATACCAGGCGTCAGTGGTCTCCGGCCGACTATTTATAGCACTCACTTCAATCCCCTCCTCCTCATAGGCCCTAGATAAAGCGTCTGGCACCACATTGAGATCCCCCCTTCGATATTCGATATCGAAGACATTACCTTGCAATGCTAGCGCCCATCGCGCTAATCTTCCAGTGGGATTTCTCATATTGTGGAGCCATTTCAGGCAACTATGATCGGTGACGACCCTGAAGTGATGCCCTTCAATATACGGCCGGAACTTTCCAATGGCCCATACTACTGCCAAGCACTCTTTCTCGGAGACCGTATAATTTCTCTCAGCACTGTTGAGTGATCGGCTGGCGTATTCTATTACGCGCTCCACTCCATCGACATCCTGTGCGAGAACCGCCCCGATCCCACTATCACTGGCATCAGTTTGCAATACAAACTGACCGTTCGGATCGGGTGATTGCAGTATTGGGGCGGAAGTCATCGCCTCCTGCAATCTCGTGAAAGCTCGCTCTTGCTCCTCCTCCCAAGAGAAACGTACATTCTTCTTTGTCAGGCGGTTTATAGGTTCAGCGATCATGGCAAAGTCGGGTATAAAACGTCTATACCACGAGGTCATTCCCATGAATCGCTTCACCTGTTTGACAGTCCGGGGTGTTGGATATTCTAATATCGGGCGTATTTTCTCGGGATCTGGTCTTACTCCGTCCTGGTTCACAAGAACTCCCAAGTACCTGATTTCCGTCTTACAGAAGTGACTTTTGGCTTTGTTGATGGTTAGGCCCGCACCTAGAATTCTTTTCAATACCATTTCTAGGTGCCGCTTATGCTCCTCAAAGGACGACGAAACCACAATTGCGTCGTCAAGGTAAGCAAAAGCGAATGGATCCATATCCGGGCCTATCACCTTGTCCATCAACCTCTGGAAGGTCGCTCCTGCGTATGACAGTCCGAAGGGCCTTCTCTTAAATTGAAAGTGCCCTAATCCAGGAACTGTAAACGCTGATATTGGACGCGATCCTTCCTTTAAGGGAATTTGATGGTACGCACTGCTCAAGTCCAAAGTAGATATGAACTTTGCATCCCTTATCCGTCTTAGGATGTCGTTCATATATGGTAAAGGATAGGCATCAGGTTTGGTAATTGCATTTACCTTTTGATAATTCACGCAAAACCTATATTTTCCATCAGCCTTCCTTACCATTACTATCGGACTTGACCATCCGCTGGTCGCTGGTTCTATAACATCTTTTTCCAGCATATCTTTGACCAGCGTGTGCATTTCCTCTCGCACTCTATCTGAGACTGGGTAGTACTTCTGTTTGATGGGTCGAGCATTTCCAACATCTATTTCATGCTCAACCCCCACCGCACAACCTAAAGTCTGACCTCCGTCAGGAATCAATCTTCCGACGAGGTCTTCAATTTCTTCAAGCTGTGACTCCGTGGCTTCCCATAGTCCTACCGGTGCGAGAAATGCCGTACCATCAATTCCAGCCACTTCCATTGGTACTTTCACTTGGGCGTCCTTAAGCCATAATTCATCCTCATCGGGATCCAAAACTGCGCGGAACTCTCTTATAAAGTTCGCGCCTACATAGCAGTCATCTGTGAGCAGCGGCGTAATGGCGACTCTGATTGCCTTCGTGATTCCCCCTACTTTAAAAGGGAACATCACGTGACCAATTATAGGGCACGGGCGTCCATCAGCAAGCCTTGCATCGCCCGCCCTGGTCACATTCAACCCGAGTCCCATCTCCGATGCTAATCTCAGCCCTAATTGACCCATGACCGTGGATGAGGCGCCGGTATCATAGAGTGCTCTAATTTTAAAGTCACCTATGTCTACCCGCAACCACCACCTGGTCTCATCCTCTGGGTCATATCCACGAGTTGCATCTTTGCCTCCCTTCGTCGTGTTTTTCAGCAGTTTTTTTCCTTCCGCTGCTGCGACGACGATAGACTTGCTTTTACTTGTGGATTTCTTCGGCAGAGGAGCTTTTTGTGTGGAAAGGCCTTCCCTGGAATCTTCTCCATCCTCCACAACCTGTATATGGCCATCTGGTCCTTCCAGAATGACCACTGCTCTATTCTGCCGAGGGCTGGCATCGGGTTCGATCGCCTTCTGCTCTAACGTACTGCTAGGTCCTGGACTCTCTTGATGCCCTTCCAGGACCTGTTTGGATCCCTGGGTCGCCGACAATTTGCTGTTTCCCATCGGCGACCCGCGGCGAGAGGTCGAATCTAGTGGAGGCGCGAAGATGACCTCTTCTCTTCGCTCTCTTTGCCGTTTCCCTTGTTGCAATCTGGGCAGAACTTGCGACTGAATCCCAGCTTGCCACAAGCGGAACACTGGAGAGGCTTGGTGAAGTCGATCTTCCGCCTCTGCCCATCTCGCCGCTCGCCAGGAGACCTGGGAGAAGGGGAATTTTTCCTTCCCCCACGCCATCGGCTCTTACGCTGTTCTGGAGGGCTGCCTTGCTTGTCAGTGGCCAGCTTGCGTAACATCCGCTCGATGCCCTCCAGACGTTCTTCCATCTTCTTATCAGAAGTGGGAGCTTGCGTAGCCGATACCGACGCTTGTTCGGTAGGCCTCCTGGCAGGGTTCTCCACTCCCTGTCCGCGCTGCGGATCTCCCTCCTTCTTCGCACGCTCTTTCCCTTCGCTGGCTATTGCAGCGGTTTGGGATTTACTACCAGCCGTTCTTTTGCTCGGCTGGTAGGCGTGCTGAGGGAAGATCGTCGAATTGGGGTCAGCGAATACACGTGGATGACGACCGTAAGATAAGGTGTTCTGTACTTCGGTCGCCCTCCTGTTGAATTCGCGTATCGACTTCATCTCGCTCCGACGCAGCTGAATTTGGATGTTTGGAAGGAGGTTTGCATGGAGTAAGTCTAATAACCTCTCCAAGGGCATGGGTGGTTCTAGTCTATTGACAAGAGCCACCAGGTTGGACACGTAGTCTCGCACTAGTTCGTCCTCGCCCTGGAACCGGTTCTGAGCTTCCTGCAATAGCCTTTGTTGCTGTTGCGTACTTGTGCCGAACCAGTCCCGGGCGTCCGCGACGAACTCTGTATAACTGAGCCACTGGTACTTGTTATTATCGTACCAGGTCCTCGCGTTACCTTCGAGGATCTCTGATACGGAACAAAGTACTTCGTCATCAGTTAGCCCTGCACCTACGCGCAGATCTTCCAACCTTGACAGAAACGTATCTACGCTCTGTGCCCTACTGCCCGCAAACCTCAATTTCCATCCGCGGACAATTTTCCCAACATCTCGGGTTGTGGAGAGCCCTGAGGATATTTGATGTCCGGTGCCAGCTGATCCGCTTCGACTCCTCTGTCGAACAGGTTCGGATCTCCCATAATCTTCCGGATCCTCTTCCTGTCCTCTTCTTTGGAGGACTTCCGGTGGGGTGACTTCCCTCCTTCTGGGTTGTGGTCTTGAAGGAGCCGGTGTGCTTCCCGGGATCCCAGAGTCGTAGTGACAGGTGTATGTGTCCTGAAAGTCCACATAACGTGCGGAACGTGGTTGAACCGAGTCGCGCAGAGAAGAACGACTTGCATTGGCCATATCATGCATTGTCTCTTCCAGCTCTCGTATTCGCAGACGCATATCCTGCGCCTCGCGCTCCACACACACCTGTATTCCCTGCAGAGTCTGTAGGGTTTCCAGGATTCGACCTACCAGTTTATGGTTACGGTCGACTCCTTCCTTCAGGTACTCTATTTCTCGGAAGGCTTCTCTCAAGGACAATTCTTCCTGAGGTTCCTTCCGGGTGCAGGTTTCCTGCGACCTGAGATCCGGATTGCTCCGCCTCCTTTCTCCCTCCTTCTGTTCTTGCGTGTGGAGGGCCTTTTGGACGAGTTCATCCTCTTCATGGCGGCTGGCTTCACCTTCAGAGTCCTCATCTGGGCATGTGAATGTTCTTGACATATCAGTCAATGCTATTCCCTCCCTATTGATGATTCTGAGGGGATGGTCGCTGTTATCATCCGCGTTGGAGTTTTCCAACTCGTCACAGACTGTGTCGAGCCACGCTTGTCGGGATCGCCTCCTGCGTCCCGCCACCTCTTTGCTATGCGTGGTCTCTTGAAAATCTGTGGCGGTGTACTCACCCAGCAACCATCTCCCAAGCCTAGCCGCCTGTTGGATGACACTTCCATCCTTGCGCAGTTCTAATTCCGCTAAATAGCGTTCGCGCTGTGCGGAGGTCAGCTCGAATGCCCAATTGTCAATTTGAGCTGACAACAGAGCCATCTTGCCTCCGCACGGGTGTAGGATGCGGTTGAGGTTTAAAATTTTCGGCCTAACCGACCACTACCGCTTCCTATCACCCAAGGTATGAGCGGGGTATACACTATTTAGTGTAACTACCCTTATTGCCTCCTTTTATAAGGCTCAAATTCGCGAGATTATGAGCGCGTGCAGTTCCGCAAACTTTCTATAAATATTATAAAAATATCCTACCTAAGGTCGGAGCCTGCTGTTTGCTTGCTCCGCCTGGCTAATAATTGAACTGCACGCTTGGGTCACGCTCTCTGCCTTTATCGTCGATCAGGTGCTACCAACCCCCCTTTATCCACCAAACTGTGGCTGAAATGGGTTAACACCTGATTATCCCGTACGACCTGAAATCACTTCGACCTATCAATAATTATCGCTTTCGGCCCTTATTACAATATTCTTAACAATTTTTAGCTAAAGGTTCGAAGTGGTTTCGTTTTTTCCCCAGCAGAGGGCGTACCGCTCGCGATCTCGCTCTACCACCCGCTCAAACCTCCCTAAGCGCTCGCGCAATCGTCTCTCTCTCTCGTGCGTCGATTACCTTCAACGCACAATCCTATTCGCACGACACAGGTCTTAATACCAGTTGGGCGCCATGTAACGGGGGGAAATCTTGCAAAAATGGGAAATTTATTTATAAGCAAACTCCCACGATGCAGAGCAAACCGCCGCTCCGTTAATCACGTATGTAAGTACGTGTATTCGCTTTAACGTCAGATGATTTCTCTTTGTTGTCTTCTATCAAACGGAGTTGAACTCACCTTAAGTCACATGTATCGTGACACTCGATGAGTTTGAAGTGTGAGCGACTTTACTCCTTCTCCGCTTAATCCCCGAGGCGTAATAGGATTAACACCTAAGCCTATTTCAATTTCTTAAACTATTAGGAAAATCATATGACGAAATCGGCGAATAAGTTAACAAAGTTTATTCATAAAAAATCTATACAGTCTTTGTCGGGCCGAAAGACTGAAGCACGCGAATAGGATTTACAATTAAATAATTTTCCGATGAGAAAGAGAGAGAGAGAAGATACGAAAATTGGCGCGATCTAACGCTCGGCGCGAATACAAATAATTAACGCTATTACGATCGGACAAAATACCGATTGTATTTTGTGACGCGATAATTAAGGGAGGTGCACCTACCCTGCGGTGCAATTACGGTGATCAGCCGTAATTGTTGATGTCAGCAAATATCAACTGCCTCTGTCCTTTGAATAATTGACTGCGCTGCCTCACTCTGCTTATCAGCTGCAAACTGCTTCCAAAGCCCCGTACTTGCTGTAATATCGCTATCACACTCACGCACAAAATTGTCACAGGAAAACTATTATTCGGCGAGAAAAAAACAGTGCAAATAAAATTCGGCGATATCTACACGTATCAACAGCTGAGGCGTATTTGCTAATTTAAAAGATCGCGCGCCCCCTCTCTCTCTATACTTAGAACTAACGCGCGAAATTCAGAATCGCGAACGGTGCGATTAATTGAATCGACTACCGTTGCAGTTATTAGTATACAGAAAAAAAAGGACAGAACCTCTTTTTTAATTTAAGAACATACATGCTCTTATTATTTAAAAAAAATTTATGTATAACTAATACCATTATATTAATAAATTAATAAAATTTAAATATAATTGTGTTATTAGTATAATGGTATTAATTATAAAAAACAGAATGAGAGAGAGAGAGGGTAAAATAGAATGAAAAATATATGTACTTACAATATAGAAGGTGGAGGTGTCAGCGGCATCTGAATGGTTGCCGCTTCGTGGATGTCGTCGTCGTCGTTCCTCCTCCTCGGCGAAGGTGTTCGCGGCTGCTCGACGACGACTTCGTCCACCGCTGCTTCTTGTACCGGTAAATCAATCAATCCGAAGACTTCATCTTCGGAAAGATCTATGTCCTCGCCCAACGCTTCGATTGCTTCATTCAGTGCGTCTTGCCACGACGCATCGTCCAACGAAAACAAATTTTCCAACCGTTCATCACTCATTTTACTTCACTAAACTTGACACTAAACTAAACTTGACTAAACACTTCACTTAACTCCACGACAAAAAAATCATAATGACGTATCGTTGCAAGGCGTTCGAATGTTTATTCATCTTTTGAAACACTAGCGGCGTTTCGGTCATTGGTCGAAGATTTGGGAGTAGGGATGCGAGACTACGCGACAGCACTGATTTTGTCACACGTATAAGACGATCATAATTAGTGGTGGGAGTAGCTAATGCAAATGTGATTAGTGCGGAGAAGAGACGCCAATGTGTATTAATATAGGATCGCAATAGCGCGTACGCTCTTTTTTCTCACGCAACTGACGAAGAGTAGATGGTGGCAAGCCGTTGGTAGTGACAAGTTGCAGCGAACGAACGATCGCCCTTTTCTGGGACACTTTTTTTTTCAAGTTGACGAAGCTGTACAATCCCGACAGTTAATCGATATCATGATCATTTTAAAACAGCACTTTTCAGTGCTAAATTTTTAATAAACAATTTATATTATTTTTCTATAAATCAGCACTTTTAAGTGCCATTCAAACGTATGTGCAAATATATCAGTGCTAAATTTGTGACGAGAGCAAGCAGTACGCTTGCTCCTCGTCTGCCCTCCTTCTCTCTCTCCCTCTTATCGCTCGGCATGGCGACGTGGTCAGCGTTCGGCGCATACATTTATTGCGCCTAACCACTGGCCTTTATGTTTTTCCAGCCGCTGAAGATTGCCGAGCAAGATTGTGAGCGCCCGAAGAAGCAAGAGCGCAGCGACTATGAGGTAGAGAGAGAGAGAGAGAGAGAGAGAGAGAGAGTTAGCGAACATGCTAGAGTGCTCGTCTATGCACGCACTATGCAGGTTTGGGCCGGCGTGTGACGCGCGACCAATTAGCGCTTTTGTCGCACGCCGCCTAATGAGTGGGCTTGGTGGGAGAACCCGGCGAAAGCGCGAACGCTGACCATGCGTCAAGTCGCGTGAGCTAGTTCCCGGAAGAAAGTTAAGGAGAGAAGTTGGAAGTAGTAGCGCAATGAGAGAAGAAGAAGTATACGAGCAGCAGTGACCAGACCAGGGCGAGCCGAGGCAACGTGTGGCGGCAACACCTGCAGCAGGGCATTCAGTGTCGCCCTCGCCGCCATGCACGGCATGACTTCCAGTGGGTTCACCACGGGCTACGCCGAGGAAGACGTCCAGCCAGCGGCCAGGTCAACTCCCAGTTGCCGGCTCATCGCCAAGGACAAAGGTCAGGTTATCTCTCTCTCCCGGTATTTCTCTCTCTCATAGTGATGCGCGGCCGCGTAGGAACGATACGTAGCCAGGCGATCACTTGCCGGCTACGCTCATCGTAATGCGGTAGAGAGGTTTCGACGTATTCTTTCCTTTGTAAGGAGGTAAATGGCCAAGGCGATTTAGTCGCCGGGCCATTCGTCCTCCCGCGTTAGTTTAAGTTGTTCTGTATATATGCGCGTGATGTAAACTTTATTGTAACCGATTTTGTATTTGTTTGTCTGAATAGATTTAAGTTGTATGTTCGAAGTAAGGAAAAATTATTTATTCGTTCGACCTATCCTCTCATTCCCCGATTGTTAAAGAGCGAAAGTGCCTCTCTTACTCTCCCCTTAATAAATTAGTGACGTCAGTGCGGAATAAGGCGCTGCCCCCGTTACAAATTTTCAATAAAAATCTTATATTATTTTTCTATAAATCAGCACTTTTCAGAGCTATTCAAACGTATGGTTAAATATAACATAGACTAACTGTTTGTTTACTAAAAAACTTATATAATTTTTTTAAAAAATCAGCACTTTTAAGTGCTATTCAAACGTATGTGCAAATATATCGTAGCCGCAAAGGTAAGTACTAAAACAATAACAATTTGAAATTACGAATAAATTCAACCTTGTGTTTTTCTTTATTCTTACCCCCCCCCCCCCCTCCATTTTCAGCGAAACGAGCAGGTAAGTATAAGGTAAGTATTTTTTTTTAATTAGTTAAAAAATATACAAAATAAAAATAGTTCGTTTAATTCAGTGTACAAAATAATACTAAAAAACTGATAATTTTTTTCCTAAATCATAAAATAATATACAGTTAATATGCACTATCTTTAGAAAGAGCGACAATGACTCAGACGGTAGAGCACTGTCGTATAGATGCAAAGGAGGCTAGGTTCGATTCTCCTGTATATCTATTACCGAAAGATTATTACGAGAAAAAAATTCGATAAATAATGTTACTAATTATTTATATGTAAATTTTCAACAATTAAATTCAACAGATAGGACAAGTAATTTCTTCTTAATTAAAAATAATTAAAATATCGTTATTAAAAATAACAACAACAAAAAAAATGTCTTAAAATCAGTGCGTATATGCGACAGTTTTAATATTACCGAAAGATTATTACGAGAAAAAAAATTCGATAAATAATGTTACTAATTTTTTCTTATAGAGTATTAGATGTAGACAATTAATTATTTATATGTAAATTGTCAACAATTAAATTCAACAGAAAGGATAGGTAATTTCTTCTTAATTAAAAATAATTAAAATATCGTTATTAAAAATAACAACAACAAAAATCAGTGCGTATATGCGACAGTTTTAAATGACGTCACTCGCATAAGCCGTTGAGACAATTCCCCACAAGTTGTATGCTTTACTTACGCATACGCGTGCGCACGTGTATGTATAACTCATAAAAATTAAATGAATTTTTTTATGCAATGTATGCTATGTATGGAATGAATGGAATGTATGGCACGTATGGCATGTATGGAATTTTTTAATGGAGGATGGAAAGGGAAATCTCAATCGTTCGTTATAAAAATGAGCTGCATCTCATCAGCAGTCGCATTCGCATCCAGAGTGAACTAGTGTAAAGTGTGAAAGAAGAAAGGTTATACGAACATTCTACAATGAGCTCCAACAAGATTGACTATAGGTAATTACTTGTTTTATTGTTTATAGAACACACTTTATATATTTTTTAAAATATTTTTTTATTTGTGCAGATTTGAGCAAGCGAGGCTGGATAGCTTCACGTCTCAATGGACATGCGCACACGTACGACCAGCAGATCTTGTTGCGGCCGGCTTTTATTATACGGGGCAGATCGATCAAGTACGCTGTTTTGAATGTGGTATGGAAGTCTGTCGTTGGGAAGAAGGTGACGACCCTATGACGGAACATAAGCGCTGGGATGGCGGCTGCCTTTTCATTCGTAACAGAAGTTGCGGCAATGTACAGATCGGATTGAGCCCCGTACCGGTACCTCCTCCTCGAAGAAAAAGTAAAGATGTTTGTGGACCGTATAAGCTCGAGTATCGGGCAGCAACAGCGTGCGCAACAACTAGCCCACCTTCGAGTACAGACGAGCCTGCGTTATCGTTATCGATTGAGAGTCTTGTTACAAAGCTTTTTTCCGATTTACATTTGACGGAGAAATGTGCTTCGAAAACCATAGCAAATGCAACTGTTGGTATGGTATCTGTTTGCGAAGAATTTGTACGCGGTTATAAAAAGAGTATCGATAAACAAAATGAAAAAATGAATAAAATTCGCGAAAGGGTTGAAAAGTCTCAGCGAGATATAGGCAATATTTTGCGTCAACTTGAAATTACCAGATGTAAGATATGTTTGAATGCTAGGGTCGCTGTACTTTTTTTACTTTTTACCTTGTGGACATATCACTGTATGCATGGAATGTGCATCAAGAATTGACGATTGTCCAATATGTCATCAAACTATTAGCAAACGCGTTCGTGCTTATTTTGCGTAAATTTGTTCTTGTTTGGTTTTAATAAAGTTCCTATTATTTTTAAAAAATGTTTGTGTACTTTTTTTCTCTTTTAATCTAATATTTTTTTTTATATTTTAATGTTATATATTTTTTGTTTCTAAAATTTATATATTATAAGTGAGTAAAAACAAGGATTGATCGATACGTTAATTTTTAAAATTTATTTTTCAAACTTAGATATAAAAAAATCAAATTACATATCACGACTTTTGCGAGCGAGCATCCATCTACTGATAGCCAGCGCGTTTTTAAGGGCACACGGTGGATTTGATAGATACGCGTTGTTCTTACTGCATATGGAAATGCTATCGTTTGAAATATTCTTGAGTGATGGACAACCCAAATCTTCAACGTTAAGCACAGTCGTTCTGTAAAAAAAAATCATTAGATATCATTTTTTCTCTTTAAGATGATACGCTACGAAAAGACACTTACTGTGCATTGGTCAACAAATTTCTCAGCCATTTTGTTTTTTCAAGACCTTTGACAAAAGTAGTTGCTCCAAAAAGTGTTTTTTTCATTATTTTTCCAAGATCGTCGTACGGTAAATCGCCAGATTCCCACGGAATACCATGGAAATTTCTCGCTAACCACCGGTTTTCACACTGATTTTTCTTTAATAACCACACCCATGGGTAAGGTGGTTTAAACAGAAGCACCGATGGAGTTGGATCTTCTTCCAGAGGACAAACTCAAAGGACAATCTCCTTGAATAAGAATTCGTTTAAGCTAGTTTTGAAGCCCTGTACGTCTACAACAAAATCCATCGTAGTAACTGAGGAATCGACGTCAACGACTGCGTCAATACAGACGAATGAATGTCTTTTTATACTGAGCTTGCACTTGTTGATGCCCCACTATAAGTTTTCGATCAATCACAGTCGTCCACCCCCCCCCATACTTTTTCCAACCAATCAGCATTGACGAGTAATGAATATAACGCGATGGATTTTTCAAATCTGCTCAGTTGAGTAACTAGCATCATGGCTGAGTATTTCAAGAACACAGCTTTGTTGCTCTTGCGCGCACATCGTCTGGCGAATGCAGGTTGTGCTAGTGTCGAAGACATCGAAAAATGGTTGACACTGGGTTCATTGGCTTTGCGCAAAGCCGATGAGCTTTCTCGTTCGCCTAGCTTGATCGTGTCTGGCAAACAGAAGCTGCAGGCAGCTATGTGCATGATTAGAAGCGTTTTACATCTGCTAAACGAATACAAGAGTAGGCTGTTGGCACAGCCCCCCATTGCCACCTCATCGATTGCCGAACCTGTGGTGAGCAAGCATAGCGAACAATCCATATACGAACCTCTCGTTATTTTAGATGTAGTTGGTGAAGGTCTCGAACCGGCTAGTACTACTACTACTACTACTACTACTACTACTACTACTACTTCTACTACACCGGCTGTTGTTAATCCAGCTCAAGACTCAACAGTTCATGGAACGACATCAATAGTGCGTTCAAAGGCAGAATAAAGACTGGTGTGATAACCAATCTGAAACATCTGGATTTGAATGCGTTTTTGAGGTATGCCAAATCATTATTCCATGCTTAAATTAAGGAGACCTTGAAGAAACATAGTTCTTTAAAAGTTAATGCCGTATTGAATGCCGAGTATGCAGTCGAAAAGAATAATTGCGATGAAAAGCTCGATGTGAAGCATTTCAATACGAAGATGGCGCCGATATACCTAACCACAGACATAGACGAGTGGTTCGTCGAAAACGTTTTACAACCAATTAGTAAGAGCACGGAAGAATTTCAAGAGCAAGACTCAGGCTGGTCTCTTCGCATTATATTAAACTTAACCGTAAATATCAGCAAGTACAATCCTATGAGAGCTGGTTCTTACGTTGAATTGCCCAAGCCTGTTAAAAGTAAGAAAGCCTATGTGACGAATGCTTCAAATGGGCCATCCTTTCGGCGTTACATCCAGTCGCAAGGAATGCATGCCGTGTCACTGCCTATACTGCTCATCAAGATAAATATAATTTCAAAAATCTATCATTTCCGGTACACCCGAAAGAAATCGTGAAATTTGAAAAGCAAAACAACGTTTCAGTGAACGTGTACTTTTTAAATTTGAATAATGGATCCTACGATGTGTTGCCGCAACATTTGACCGATGAGAAAAAAGACAGGCATGTGAATCTTCTTCTAGTGGAAAATTATTATATCGATGTAAACGAAAAGCAGCAGCAGCAGCAAATCGGAAGGAACGTCCCGGTATACCATACAAAGTGCACTACGTTTGGATAAAAGACTTATCTCGATTGATGTATCGACAGTTGTCATTTCGCAAATGTAAGTCGTACATATGCGATCGTTGCTTGCACTATTTTCTAACTGAAGAGAGATTGAAAACGCACGAGATCGACTGTAAAAATGTGAATATGTGTAAAATTGTGCTTCCCAGTGTCAAGGATAAATATTTACAATTTGAAATCTTTAAAAATGAGTGCGCGGTACCGTTCGTCGTGTAAGCCGATTTTGAGAGTCTCTTGGAAGTGGTGTCCAACGACGAGCAGATCTATCAACGTCACAAACCGTACAGCGTTGGCTTTTTCGTCAAGTGTAGCTACGATGACTCTCTTTCGCGTTATCGAAGCTACAGACAGAAAACCGTCAATGACGTTGCTCCGGCCAAGTGGTTCGTTCGCAATCTTCACGATTTGGCCAAGTATCTGCAAGAGTTGTACAGAAGCCCGCAGCCTATGGAAAATTTAACGTTTCAAGAGGCATTTAGCTTTCTTCGTGCTACGCTATGTCATATATGTAATAGACCTTTTGTCGAGAATGAAAAAAAAAAAAAAAGACAGAAAAGTTCGCGATCATTGTCACTTTACGGGAAAGTATCGTGGAGCTGCTCACAGCACGTGTAACATTGCTTATCAAGAATCGCGAAATATACCCGTTTTTTTTCACAATCTCAGCGGATATGATGCGCATCTATTTATCCGAGAAATCGCGAACGAATTTCCCGGTCGAGTGAGCCTCATTCCTCAAACCAAGGAAAAATACATATCTTTTACGAAGTACGTGGAAGGTACCGATATAAAGCTACGTTTCGTCGATTCGTTTCGATTTATGGCGTCTTCGCTCGACAAACTATCGTAGTACTTGGAAAAACACGATATTCTAGAGAGACATTTTCAGCAAGATGACGGATACACACTGCTGCAGATTGCCCTACTCAAGAGAAAAGGTGTATTTCCGTATGACTATGTGTCGTCGTTTACAAAACTCGAAGAGACGACGACGCTTCCACGAAAGCAAGATTTTTACAGCAGTCTGTACGATTCGGATATCAGCGACGAGGAGTACAGTCACGCGGAGAACGTTTGGAGAACGTTCGATATCGCCGATCTCGGCAACTATTCGGATTTTTATCTCAAGACGGACGTTCTCTTATTGGCCGAAGTTTTTGAAAATTTCAGAGCCAAGTGTCGAACGGCGTATCGTTTGGATCCAGCC
Source organism: Phymastichus coffea (assembly GCF_024137745.1). Classification (NCBI taxonomy): domain Eukaryota; kingdom Metazoa; phylum Arthropoda; class Insecta; order Hymenoptera; family Eulophidae; genus Phymastichus; species Phymastichus coffea. The sequence continues at coordinate 694,030 of NW_026706824.1, read as the reverse complement.
CACTACTATACGACGCCCGGACTGAGTTGGGACGCCATGGTGAAGTATACGGGTGTAAGGTTGGAGCTCTTGACGGATATCGACATGCTCATGTTTGTCAAGCGCGGCATTCGCGGTGGAGTTAGCCAGTGTTGTAATAGGTACGCTGCCGCGACCAATCCATACATGGACGACGACGACGACAACTACGATCCACAAAAAGATGACAAACATTTGATGTATTTTGACGTCAATAACCTTTACGGTTGGAGTATGACCGAGCCACTTCCACTCGATGATTTCGAATGGTGCGACATTGACGCCGCCGCCGCCGCCGCCGCCAACTTTTCCTTCGATATTCCCGATGACTCAGCTTTCGGTTACATACTCGAGGTGGATTTGGAGTATCCAGAAGAAATTCACGATGCGCACAGAGATATGCCATTTTGTCCGGAGCACAAAGCCGCTCCGGAATCCAAGCAGAAAAAGCTCATGACGACTCTCCATGATAAGGAGCGTTACGTAATCCACTACAGAGCTCTAAAACAAACATTAGGGCATGGCTTGCACCTCGCGAAGATACATCGGGTTTTAAAGTTTAAGCAGAGCCCATGGCTCAAGACGTACATCGATTTGAATAGCGAGTTGCGTAAGCGAGCGGCAAACTAATTCGAAAAAATGCTGTACAAACTGTTCAACAATGCGGTGTACGGCAAGACCATGGAAAACGAGAAGAAACACATCGACGTGAAGTTGGTGAACAAGTGGGAGGGGCGATACGGTGCCGAGACTCTGATAGTTCGACCAAATTTCCACAGTAGCGACATTTTCGACGACGAACTGGTGGCGATTCAACTGTTGCGTACGGAAATCACCGTGAGAAAACCCATTTACATAGGTTTCGCTGTTCTCGACTTGTCAAAGACGCTCGTGTATCGATTCCACTACGACTACATGCTCGGTGCCGACATTGGCGAGGAGCGTTGCAAGCTTCTGTACACCGACACGGACAGTCTTGTGTACGAGATCACCAATGTAGACATGTACGAGGTCATGCATCGTGATATTCGCGAATTCGATACGTCGAATTTTCCAGAGCCGAATCGCTTCGCTATTCCCAGAGCCAATAAGAAGGTGGTCGGCAAGATGGAGGACGAGAACGCCGGAATACTCATGTTCGAGTTCGTGGGACTCAGAAGCAAAATGTACAGCGTGAGAGTTCGGAATAGAGATGCGATAAAGAAGGCAAAGGAGATCAAGAATTCGGTGCTGAATACCACGATTACGTTCGCCGACTACGTCAAATGTCTCCGAGAAAATGTGATTTTGAGCCGACAGCAAAAGTTCATCAGATCGCGTCATCATCAATTGTACAGCGAGAGACAAACAAAGATCGCGCTCAGCGCGCACGACGATAAACGCTTCTTGCTGCCCGGAACCACCGATACGCTTCCTTGGGGCCATTACGGCATTCCATTGGCGGAGAGGGAGGGGCGGATAGAGGCGTTGGGAATGATCGCAGTCGAGCCAACGGTCGCTGCTGCCGCCGCCGACGCCGCCGCCGCCACCATCGAGCCGCCGGCCGACGCCGTCGAGCCGCCAACCGACGCCGTCGAGCCGCCAACCGCCACCGTCAAGCCGCCGGCCGACGCCGCCGCCGCCGCTGTCAAGCCGTCGTCGCCGAAAAAGAGCGGAGTGGGGGACGGGTTATATCAATCGACACCCGAGGCTTCGCAGCTCATTCTCATCGAGACAAAGTTACCAGCAACGTTGACGACGAGTAGCGAGCAGCAGCAGCAACAGCAGCAGTCTTCGAATTTCATTCTTAGTCAACTTGCACCGAAGAAAAGAAAGTTACTGGAAGCTTGGTTGGTCGATAATATTAGAAAAAACTAAAAAAAATTACACGAGGTAATTGTGATTTTGTGTGTGTGTGTGTTTTGTTTCAAGTCGACTGTGTTTATATATCATTGTATTTTTTTTCTACAGATGGATCTCGCGCAGCTGAATAATTTAGCTTGTAATCAATTCAAACCCACTATGAAGATTCGTGAATTGGACACAGAATCCAAGTATATGATCACCAGATTCAAACAAGTTGAAACACGATACGGTGCAAAAATCGTAGCCGAAGTGAACGAGGAGTTTCAGCTGTTTCTACCAAACAAGGTATCGAGTGCGCTGATCGTGAATGAAAAGCTGTTCAACGATGTCGGATTACGCTAATAAACTTAAATTATTTCTCAGCCATAAGGGTAATGGTTGTATAGAATTTACAACTGCATAAATATATGTATATCAATATACGCATAACAAGAAAAAAAAAAACAAGAGAATAAACATCCTTTATATTTTTTTCAAATCAAAATATGTGTGTGTGTATTTATTTATTAATTCTTCAATCTACATAGTTTTTCTTTTTTTTTTCTCTACAATACGGTTCTATTTATCCAACTATTGTGCGAATCATCAAATCCTAACCACTTTACGAAAACTCGATTACCACGCTTCTTAATAACCTTTTCCACTAGATAGATGTCGGGATATTTGGTTTTCGGAAGTTCCTGTTCGTAGAAGGCACCTAGGATAGGCTTATTTTGATAATCTTTCAAATGATAAGTAGTTGGATTTGTTGGTGCCACGCGAACAATTGTAAATATTTCCGTTGACCAATTTGGTGTATATCCCTTTTGAAATATTTGCTTCGCTTTGGTCACTCTGACTTTGTCGCCAACTTTGAACTTTGGCTTTCTTCTTCCCACGTATTGTATAAATTTTTTTAATACTTGAGCTTGATTCGCCGCTGTAACTTGGATAGGTTTTATACCAATAGTTTTGTGTTTGCGATTATTGTAAGCAGCTATGAGCTCCGGTAGTACGTCGAACCATTTGTAGTTCCCACGGAGACTAAACTTTTTCCACATAGCGTTCTTCAACGTGCGATTAAATCGTTCGCATATCGAAGCTTTGAGCGAACTATTGGTAGAATACAGATTGATATTATATTTTTTCACGAGAGCTTGAAAATCTGTATTGTAAAATTCCTTGCCTCTATCCGTATGAAGATTCTTTGGCCGTCTACCTTTCGCTAAAATAGATTTCATGGCAGCTGTTACATCACGACCGGTTTTCCTTTTCACTGGCACAGTCCACGCGTGCTTGAAAAAATTATCAATTATCGTGAGAAGCCAATTATAGCCGCTATTTTATCTAGAATAGGCCTGCACATCGACGAGATCTGCTTGCCACGTCTCATCGATACCTCGAACGTCGTACTTTCGTCTTGGATAATTACGTTTCGTTGGTTTGTGCAACTCCTCCACCACCGCTTCCATCTAATCGACTGTTTTCTAAATTTTCAACACTTGACTTTATTCGTGGTAATTCCTCTTTGATAATTGCATCCAAATCCTCAAGATCACTCCTTAATCGTGCGATCACGTCTCTCGTAGATTTGATTGCCATCTGAACAATGTTTTCCGCAGTTTCCCAATATATAGCATCTTTAGCCTTCCGCGGAGGAGCAAGATTTTCCAATCTTTTATTCTCTAGATCGTAATGGTACTCGCTCGTGAGCTTGAACCCAATACCGGGCGGACCGCGAAGACCGTGAACTCCTTGCTCTTTATATTTACGTCCGAATACGTCGACGTTCATTTTGATAATGCTCGAACGATAGGTGTGCTCTTAGTATATATATATCCACCCTCGCGTAATTCTTCGATTATCGAATGAATTTCGTTGATGTGATTATTGTTACCAGCTGATTGCTCAGCCAATAACAATCGAAGACGATCAACGAGCTCATTCGGATCATCCCAGTATACGTAATCCATAGAAGTATTGTTTCGAGCAATCTTGTAGGTAGGCAAAGACGTATCAGTCGTCTGTAGCAGCCCCTCGCCTCCTTTTGTATTTTTTTTAGTCAAACCAAATAACGGACCAATTATGTTATTGAATTTATTACTGTTGTGCGCTCGTATAGCCTCATTTGGATTATTTTTCTTCCTATAAATATTAGAAATCTCCAAGATTTCTTTGTAGCTCTTGAGATCATTGGAAATGATTAAACTTTGATCAGGTTGCTTTGCAACCAGTAACTCCATCAAACCCTGTGTTTTTGGATACTTGAAATCATCTACGTCTACATTATCTTTGTCAAAAATCACCGTAGATTTACCAAGCGTCTATGATCCATTTCGTTCTTTACGTACTCCATAAATCAAGTCCACAAAATTCGAATCACTTTTATCCAATGCATTCGTGTACTTGTCGCCAGCTAAATGCTCATCCTCGCTCGGTTCGTCGGATAAACTGTTATAAAATTGTGTAGTATTGTGCGTGACAGTAGCATCGCTATCTCCGCCACTAGACTGAGCGGTTTCGTACTTGTCGACATTATCAACCGAATTGATTTCGTATTTTAATTTTTTTTTGTTTAGAAATTTCGGCTTTTTAATAACTGTAACGGGAGTTTCGGGGGAAAGATTTTTTTTTTGTTCCTTCTCACTTATTATGACATTAAAAGGATCGACTATTGGTTTGAATGTCTTATTCAAGACTTCGTCGGAATACTCTCGGTTATGCTTCAATAAACTATCTTTTCGTCTTATCGCGTCTTGCGCTTTTACGAGTTGAGAAAGCACATGTTTTTCCCTTTGATGATCAGCCATGTTAACGCTTCGACGATCATCGAGAGACTGTGTACCGCATTACTATCGTGATATATTTATAACAAGACAATCAAAGCCCTTTCGATATCTTCCACAGTTTATAGCTCTGTCTTTGTCGATCACTAAAAACCCATATTTATCATCCAACCAGCATTTTGCACAAAGTTCTTTAAATTGATTGTAAGTCATATCTGAATTCACATGATCGTCGTATATATGTTTCATATTTGCTTCGTCTTGTCGAAAAATTGCCAATAAATTGACGTTATCTCTCACGAGATGCTTAGGAATACGCGCGTACGTTTGCGAGAGATAGAAACAGTCGACGCTCCTATGTCTGCCCATACAAAAGAAAGCGCGTACATTGTCCTGTTTCTCACAGGCGATGTCGTCGAATATCATAATTGAATTAGGCAATGCATGCTCGGGATCGATCACGAATTCGAGCTCCTTGAACGGAAAATACTTTACTCCGTCTATCGGCTTTAACATCTCTTCCAATAATTTATACTTTGGCTAATCGAGCGATTTTGAGTACACGTAAACATTTTCGAATCTAACGCCATAGGGGTGTGTGATAAGCGCCAAAAGACTGTTGGTCTTGCCACAGTTGGACGGACCACAAAAAATAGCTCTGATGCTATTCGGCAGTAAATCTCCGTGACGCTTTGGTTGCTTATCCTCCCGCACGATGACGTCAAAATTTTCTACGGGAAGTTTCACAGTTTGTTTCATGAAATTCATACTCATGAGACAGAGTTCGAACGATAACTGACCACATGTCTATATATATACCTGTTTTCATAGTTTAAAACGTTAGTCGTGTGTTGGACTTGGTCGAGGGATAATCATATGCAAACGTCAAAGAGGAAAGAAAGGACGAGGATTCGTCAATAATATCATTAATAAACTTCCGTTTGAACTCCATATTCCAGGCTATCAATATTGCGGACCAGGAACTAAGTTACAGACACGGTTAGCTCGCGGCGATCCAGGAATCAATCCTCTCGACGCAGCTTGCAAGAACACGATATAGCGTACTCGAAAAATCGAGAAAATATCCAGGCTAGAAATATCGCAGACAAAATTTTAGCTGAAAAAGCTATCAAAAGAGTCTTCGCTAAGGATTCTAGTTTTGATGAGAAAGCAGCTGCTTACGCTATATCTAACGCCATGAAATTAAAATCAAAGTTTGGTATGGGTCTCGCGAAGAGAAGAAAGAAAACCAAGACGAAAGGACGCAAGAAAACGAAAAAGTTAGTTAATTTGAAAAGCGTGATCAAAGCGGCCACATTCAAATGGTCCAAGGGTAAATGTGCGCGCAAACTCATCGGTTCTGCTTTGAAAAAAGCTCGTACAACAGTTAAAAAAGCTGGTGGAAAAGCAAACATCAATGTTCCACGAATTCTGCCAATATCAACTAAGATGGGTGGAGCTTTGCCCTTCCTCGTACCACTTTTTGCAGGCTTGAGTGCAACTGGCACTCTAATTGGTGGCGCCGCGGGAATCGCAAAAGCCGTGAACGATGCAAAGTCTGCAAAACAGCAATTGGAAGAGAACAAGAGACACAACAAAACGATGGAGACCATTACTCTGGGAAAAGGTCTGTATCTCAAACCTTATAAAAAAGGCTATGGACTTTATCTCAAACCTTATCTGGGATCAGGTTTGAAAAAAAAAAAGTTCGAAATAAATTTACCGGATAGAGCCCTCACAAATGCCAACTTGATGAAGTATGCAAAAGTTTTGAGTATACCAAATTTTCGCGGAGTCTTCATGAGAAATGACTTACCGAGTTCTGGACCATATTATCACGAATCAGCTATAGTCAATCTTGACGGCGTAGAAGGAACAGGAACGCACTGGGTGGCTTATCGCAAAATCGGAAAAAACGTCACATATTTCGATAGCTTTGGAGATCTTAGACCACCTATTGATTTAATGATGTATCTTGGTGATATCGAGATCAAATATAATACGAAAAGATATCAAGATTTCAATTCTCACGTATGCGGTCATCTTTGCTTACAGTTTTTGTGCGAGGGTATAAAAGTAAAGGCAACATGAGAATATCGGTAGTCATGTTCACACAGTCATGGAGGATTCGTTAACTCTGACGCTCTCGGGTAATTCTTCACTGTTGGAAGCGCACTATTTCCCACCAATCGAACTATCACAGCATAAACATTACAAGTTGGGCTTAGTCGAGTTTCTAACGTTCAACTCGATACCTAATATCGACGTACATAATAATAAATTTTACGTCGCAAATCAAATTATCGACATACCTGTCGGGACCTACGAGATCGATGACATTGATAAATTTCTTCGCAAAACTGTGCAGCCTCTCCGTACTGATAATAATAATAATATAATATTTAGTTTAAAACCAAACAACAATACCTTGCATTGTACAATCAAGTGTTCCGAACCTATCGATTTTCGTCCGCAGAATTCTATCGGACGATTGTTGGGTTTTTCACAACGTACATTAGAGGCAAACGTTTCTCACAACTCTGATCTTCCCGTCAGTATTCTCAGAGTGAACGCTGTGAGAGTCGAGTGTAATATAACGGCTGGAGCTTACTTGAACGGAAACACCGTTCACGATATTCACGAATTTTTTCCAGCAGTACCGCCTGGATATAAAATTATTGAAATTCCCTCTTGCGTGATTTATCTTCCAGTTACGAAAAAGTCTATAGATTATTTACAATTACGCATCGTCGATCGAGACGGAAATTTTATTAATTTTCGCGGTGAAGTCATAACCAACAGATTACACCTCAAAAGCGTATAATGGGAATTGTTTACGATTCAAAGAGTGGTAGGGACTATATAAGCATTGAAAAATGCAAACCCATCATCAGTCGTCGACTGAAATTGAAAACGTCAACACGACGAACTCCAGTCATCAATCGTCATCGGAAAGCGAAAGCTTTAACGCATCAAAGTATAAAGTTCCTAAAAAGTCTTGGGTTAAGAGTGGTTTCAGGTGGAAAATAAATTACCTAATTTTTTTTTTGCTGCTGCTTTCAACGAAACAATGGAGAATATTATAGAAATACAGTCACCTATTGTCTTCGATGAATCTTTGGCTCATTACGAAATCCACGCTCATCAACCTTACACCAATTCATCGTTCAAAAATATTGACGAGATTCGTATATCAATTCAACATTAAGACTTGTTCCTTTTACCATCTCGCAGCTCGTTACACATTTGTGGATGATTACGCAGCAACAATTACACTTTGTTAACGAATACTGATTTTGTTAATAATGCCATTTGTCACATGTTTGAAGAAATTAGGTATGAGCTGAATGCTATAGAAATAGATAAATGTAAGAACGTTGGTCTCACAACCGTTATGAAGAACTGGTTATCTCTCATTCCAAGTCAAACCTTGATTGCCGATAATGCCGGATGGATAAATACCTTAGAACAAGAGGACCGTAAAATAACTAATGCGAATGGCGACTTCGACATTTTGATTCCTCTGAGCTTCATACTTGGATTCGCTGAGGACTATCGCAAAGTGCTAGTGAATATGAAACATGAATTAATTCTCGTAAGATCGAGTACTGATTTAAATGCAGTTTATCAAACGAAGAAGACCGTGGCCAACGTTGAAGCTTACGAAGAATTCAAGATTAATGTAACACGTCTCGAATGGCTTATACCCTATGTGACTGCATCGAATGCAAAGAAAATACGTCTACTCAACTTTCTAAAAAGCGAACGAAGTATTTCAATGAGTTTTCGTAGTTGGGAACTGTACGAATATCCAGCGCTGCCTACAAACACAAATCACGTCTGGACAGTTAAAACGACAAATCAATTGGAGAAACCACGCTACGTCATCTTAGCCTTCCAAATCAATCGAAAAAATGAACCAAACTCTAGCGCTAGTATATTTGATCATTGTAACATCAGAAATGTAAAACTGTACCTCAACTCTCAGTGCTATCCATACGGTAATCTCAACATTGATTTTAGTAAAAACCAGTACGCAATGTTGTACGATATGTATGCCAATTTTCAAAACGTATACTACGGTAAGGATGCCGAACCGATGCTCAAAAAACTCGAATATAAAAATTACATGCCACTCGTAGTGATTGACTGTTCGAAACAAAACGAATCATTAAAGACTGCTCCAGTAGATGTGCGCTTGGAGTTCGAAACCAGAGAAAATATTCCCGAAGGAACTACAGCGTATTGTCTTATTCTACACGATCGCATCGTTCAGTATAATCCGCTAAATGGAGATGTGAGGAAACTTATTTAGGAGAGGGGGGGGGGGTATTAAAGAATTGACTCTTTCCTTAAGCAGCTCAATAGTAGCTTTCTATCGCAATGGAGTACGTAGTGGATATGCAAGGCTTCATGATACCTGGCAAAACTTATGCCGTGAAAGAGTTAGCGATACTCCCACTTAACTACAACGAAGAACCGCTCGTATGCTTGTTCAAACCTCCCTTTCCATGGCGAAGGCTAACGGAGAAATATAAGCGAGAAAATCTCTGGTTAGAACTCTACTATCATGGATTAACATGGAACTCTGGCGATTATAAATACGAAGAGCATAAATTCATCATCACAGATACACTCAAAGATGCCACAAAAATTTTCGTTTCCGGAGATTTGAAAAAAGAGTGGTTAGAACGATATTTTCTCAAAGTTTTCGATTTGAATGATTGGGGCTATTCGCCTTTCGAAAAATTAAAATCAGTTACCGTGTGCCCTAATCATAACGGCAAATACGTAACGACATGTGCACATCAAAACGTTAAAATAATGAAAAAGTTTTATATCGATAGCTGTTGTATGGATTGGGAAGAGAGCGATGAAGTCGTTGAAGGATTTCTATAGTGATTTTGTTTTTAAGTAAATACTTTGTAGAATAATATGTATTTTTTTTAAGAACATGTAGAATAAGATATATTTTTTATCAATAAAAAAATTTTTGTTTCAATTGATACAAAAAAAATATTCTTTTATTTTTTATTAAACCATCCAACAAAAAAAGCGAAATTCTTCGCTGACTCTGACGATGACAGCAGCAGCAGCAGTTCATCTTTTTTATAATAAATTTTGTATTTTTTATCAACAAAAAAAATTTATACAACATAGAATTTACACAAAAAAAAATGTTTATTTATTAGTTGAGGTGGTGTACAATGATGACATGTATAAATATGATTATTTCTTTTTTTCGTTATTGAACTGCTGATAGCCTTTTTGTCGAGGAAAATTTTTAGTATTGCTCGAAAATTTGGAAATACTTTGTTTCCATGTCGATGATTCTTTGTTCTTCTTTTCGCCCGGGTCTTCCTGTGGAAGACGAGAGTACTTTACTTTAGAGTAGCGATCCATTTTATTGGAATGCTGGTTGATGAAAGAGTCGATAATTCTTACACTGTGCTATTTATAGTAGCTTACAACCACGAAGTCTACAAATAAAAGAAAGTAAGCAGGTACTTGCACGTTTTTTTCTATTAAACCATCTTCGGTAGATGAGACACGCATGCACGCACACACGCGCGCCCGCGCGCACACATCGAACATAAAAAAATTATTATTCGTTATATACCAATTATAATAAATATTTATGTATAATATTTATTATAATTAGTATATTTATTAAAATTTATTATCATTTGTATGTATTAGCGCTTGGGCCCTCCCCAGCAGCAGCAGCAGCCGCCGGCGCCGCCGCCGCCCCCCCCCCCCTACATATCAATCGTATGTGTAGCCAGTATACACAATACGGTATTGCCCGTGGTAACAGTGGCTGTAGCTCTAGCGGTAGAGCATCGGCCTGCGGATCCGGAGGACGCGCGTTCGATCCCCCAATCCGTCCGTTTTTTTTCAGATAAATCTAAAAACTTTTAACACACGCGCGCACACGCACACACGCACACAGTAAAAAAATCAAAACGCGTAACACAGAACGCGCGGGCAGTGCATAGGAATCAAATTAGTGGGAGAGAGGGGAAGTGCTGCAGAGAACGCGCACGCCACATCAGATCAAGCCACATCAGATCAACTTAGTAGGGGAGGGGGGAGTGCGTAGAACGCACCGGTATAACTCAGTAGGAGGAGGGGGAGGTGACGCGCGCATAGGAATTGAATCAGTAGGCGAGGGGGAAGAACGCACGCCACATCAGATCAACTCAGTAGGGGAGGGGGGAGTGCGTAGAACGCACCGGTATAACTCAGTAGGAGGGGGGGGGGGGTGAGTCGACAGCGCACGGGCCGATCAGCAGGGGGGGGTGAGGTGAACATGCACACACCTCAACTCACACGCTTCAACTCAGTAAGCTGATACCCCTCTGAGTTGATGCCCCTCTAGTTTACCTACTTTTGTCACATCGAGTATAGTCGAGAGAATTTAAATGCGAGCTTCGTTGTTGTAAGCGATGGCACCCGTTTCAATATGCCCAATTACAAGTTCATGGCGCGCGCTAATCATTCGCTTTCATCATTCACGATAAAAAATTGAATCCCATGTAATTCATTCACTTACTCTGGTACATTTTTCAAATGTCAGGAGTTTTATTTTTATTTATTTAAAAAAAGCCCAAAGTAGGATAACTAAAGAAATGTCCATGGATAGGAAATAAAGTTGAGTTATATCAAAGATATCCATTTTCGAACGTGATACCGACTGAGCAAACGAGCTTTCGATATTAGTCTCTATTACTTTCAATAATGAAAGTACATTTATTTGAAAACTTATTCCTGATTTTTTTGGCACTCATATTTACTTATACATTTTTTTCGTATAAATAATTATGGAAGTGATGTAGAAAATGACGATTTTAGCGAAAGTAGCAGCGATTCAAGTAATGAAGATGTCAGGCAAGACAGTTACCATCAGCGATCCAACACTGAAGAAAAACTATTCTCTGGATCTACGATGATTGTACGAGCGTTTGTTATTATTTTTGCTACTATTATTCTGCGACATCACATTACTAAAACGTGCGCTGCAGATCTGTTAAAATTGTTCGGGCTGTGTTTTACTAAGCCGCATAAATGCCCAACTACCTATCATCAGTTCAAAAAATACTTTGACGATGGGTTGACAGAATTCAAAAAGCATTACTATTGCGAGAAATGTCAGGCGCCACTAAATAATATCGTCAATAATGTCGACACTGATGAATCGATCGAAATCGATGAGGTACCGACAACGACGTATACTGTCATTGCGACGTTATTGTAGACGAAAATTACTACCTTGAAATTCCGATGATTCCGCACCTTGAAAGTTAGTACGATCGCAAAAATTTTTATAACAGTCTTAATAACACAGGTGTTCGTTTTGCCCCAAATGGTGAATATCATGATATATATGATGGTGAAATATATAAACAAATCGCGCAGGAAGGCCAAATTCTTTCAGAAAAAAATAACATTTCTTTTCTTTGGTACACTGATGGTGTAAAAATCTTTAATTCCTCAAAGTATAGCATTTGGGGCTTTTTTTTAATAATTTTAGAGTTGCCTTATGCATTAAAATATAAAGTAGAAAATGTTCTGTTAGTTGCGTTATGGTTCGGTGAAAAGAAACCGAACCCAAATTTATTTTTAAGACCACTCACAGAATCTCTCAGGAAAATTTATAAAGGCATTAAAATTCATATAGGCGATTTGCGTAAAGCTACAGTAATTAGAAGTATAATTGCTTGCGGAACAGCTGACTTACCTGCAAAAGCTTTATTTCTTGCGATGAACCAATACAATGGTAGATTCGGATGTCAAATTTGTTTGGAACCTGGTCTCACTGTAGCAAAAACTCGCGTATACCCTTACAGAAAAGAAGTGCAGCTTCGAACTGACACGGAGACACTGAATAATGTGAGATTAGCCGTAGAAGCGAATGCGATAGTATGTGGAGTAAAAGGGCCTTCAATTATGTCACAATATGTACCCAGATACATAACTTCCACAGCTATCGACATAATGCATTGTGCGTTCGAAGGAATTGTAAAACGAGTCGGTCAACTATGGTTCGATGCAAAATTTATTGGTGAAAAATTTTCATTCACAATAAAGCCACCTTGCTTTGTAGCAAGGCGACCAAGGCCGATAAAAACCCACTATTGTCATTGGAAAGCTTCTGAACTAAAAAATTGGGCTTTATATTTTTCATTACCGGTCTTGAACGGGATCTTGCCTGAAGACTATTTCAATCATTATATGTATTTAGTATTGGGACTTCAATTATTATTGCAAGAGAAAATCACAGATCGAATGATAGAATTAGCAGATAAATCTTTCGAAAAATTTATTAAAAAATTTGAAGATTTGTATGAATTAAAATTTATGAGTTGTAATTTACATCTATTGAGATACTTAGCTTTAATGATACGTCGTTTTGGCCCTCTCTTTACTACCTCATGCTTTCCTCTAGAGGATTTAAACGGAAAATTAAAAGCAATGGTACGTGGAAGTAAATCTCCACATTTGCAAATCATTTCAAATTTAAGTATGCATATGTCAGTATATACTTTCAAAAATAAATGGGTAGAAGGAAATGAAGAAGCTTCAGAACTTTGCAACAACATTTTATCGCCTACGAGAAAATTAAAATTGACAAAAGTTGATGATAGTATTTCTATAGTTGGCTATATATTAAAAAATCAGCCTGAATACATGCATGAAATTTTAGTAAATAATAATTGGACCGATAAAAATGTTTTGGTCTTTTCAAAGTTATATAAGAACAATATTTTGTATACATCTAAAAAAGTCGATATTGACAAGAAAACCGAATCGTTTTATGTCAAGTATGTTTTCAATGATTTAGTTGAATTTGGTATAATTCAAAATTTTAAACGTATTACGAATTGTAAATGTAATAAATTATGCATGTGTCCAGGAAAACATTATGCGATCGTTCAGGAAATCGTAGTTCAAAATCCATTTTCGATAGACTTGCCGGGTGGTACTTTATATTTAGTAAATAAATGTATTGCGATAAATGAAAATTATAAAGTTGTGAAAATAGAAAGTTTGATAAATATTTGCTATCACATTAAAATTGAAAATGTAGATACTGATTATATTATAGAACCAGTTAATAGTGTTGAAAATGAATGATTGTAAAAATTGTTGACTCATACATACTTTGTAATGCATATACTGTAAACTTATTTGATTTTTTTATTTATACTTTACTTACCTTTGCTTTGAAATAAAATTACAATGCTCTATTATCTTTGTGTGTATTTAATTTGTAAAAAAAGCGAATGAAAAAAATAATAAATGTTACCAAAATATTGGCAAGAGTGAAGCAATATTATATTGCAAATATATTGAATATTGCCGATGTGTTGCCAATATATTGGCAAGCTATCGTGGAGGATTTATTTGAAAAAATTACCAAAATATTGCCGATATATTGGAGAAATTTATAACAACATAACTGTTGCCAATATGTTGCCAATAGTTGCTAAATACTGGCTCATCTAGTAACTATTGGCAATATTTTGCTAATAGACCACAAGGTAAATATTGGCAATAGCCATGCAATATATATAGGGAATATATTGGCAATATATCTCTTCTTTCCAATATTTGCGCAATATATTGCCAATAGTTTCGATTTTTAGGCGGGTAATTAGAGCTTGAGACTGTTGTATTTTCATAATTGCAATTTATACACCGCACCTCTATAACATAAGTAAAACATAAACTTGATTTTAAATTGTTAGATTTAAGACAAAGTTCTGTGATAAATTCTGCTGCATCTTTCTGTTCGCTTGGTATGAATGTCTCTCCGGCAAAGGTTCTCACTTCTTTTATCTTTACATAGCCACCAGAAGAATATGCTTGAAAAGCAGATTGCAATGCGTTATCTTCTGGATTATTGGAAAATTTTATTCTAATAGAGGGACGATGAAACAAACTTTTTAAACTCGAATTAGCGTAACAAGAAACTTTTCTCCCGTTTTCAACGGGATTATCAATACCTAAGATTTTCCATAAATCGACAGAATTTGAAGAGACATGTTTTTCAACAATTTTCTTTTTAGAATGTATATAAAAAGGTTCTAATTTTTTATGCTTTTTCACTTTGTTGAATAATTCACTAGTTTCTGAATTGGTATTCAATGAATCTTATTCAATTAAGTTTTCAAATTTTCTTTTACTTCGAATGAAATTGGGTTTGGCAGCAAATTGCACTGTTTCATGTAGATGTGACCATTTATCATTATCAATCAAATGCAAAATTGATTCACAAGGAAGCACTTCCCTATTCGAGATTGTGGTAACATTATTTATAAAATCGTTTTTTTTTTCTTGATTACTCATATTATCAATATCAATTTCTTTGCAAACAGTTTTTATCGATTTGATTGGAAATTTTTGAATGAATTTTCGTGTTTTATTTGTATATTGCATATTTTGTCTATTATTGATATTATTAACTACTGCGTCATTCATTTCAAGGGTGGGAAATGGTAACATTAAATAATTTTCAAACATACCTAACAGATGATTTCTCATTTTGTTAGTATCATAAGTAATTTCCAATGGATTCATTTTCAATAATAAAGACGTGGCATATGCTATTGCAAAAACACCACAATCTTTATCATTATTTTGATATTGTACTTTTTCAAAACGGAATTTACTTTTGTCCAACATGCCATGTGTTACTAAATGTGGAAACAATTGCTTCAAAAATTGTTCATTGCAAACATGCAGTTGGCTACGGTTGATACATAAATCCTAACTAAATTAGTATCATAGTAACAACAAATCCAATAACCCCTTAAACATTTATCGCAATAATCATCACAACTATGTAGTATTTGCAAATGTATAGAATCATGAGGGACAGGTTCAAACCAATGTTTTTCAGGATTCCGCATGATTTTTTGAGTGTATAAAGTACTTCGTGGTTTAATAATATTAGGAGTTTTTTGAGAAAATATATATATCATAAAGTGAAATAAACAAATGTGATTATCATTCAATCTCGACTAATCCAAAACCAATTCTTTATCTAGAGCACTCAAACGATATCGTGAAAATATATTATTATTTCTTTCATGTATGTCATGACCGTATGTATAATTATTTACAAAATGTGGATTATTTTCATAAATTGTTAAATCAACTACTTCTACCGAAGGAAAGGTCATTAAAGTGAAATTTTCAAACATACATAAAATATGATTCCTCATTTTATTAATATCATACGTGATTTTTGAAGGATTTCCTTTGAAAAAAATTGACGTCGCAAAAGCTATTGCCAAAATTCCACAATTATTATCATTATTTTAGGACATCACTTTTTCAAACATAAGTTTGCTTCTATCAATTTTGCCATTTACAATGAAGTAAGGAAATAGTTGGTTTAAAAACTGTTCACTGCATATACCCAACCGATTACAATTTGACGAATCGTAAATACGAATATATTCAGAATCATAATAGCAACAAATCCAATTTCCCTGTGCGTAATTGTCGTCAAAATTATCACAGTTATATAGAATTTCTAATTGAATAGAATTTTCTGGAATATATTCAAGCCACTTCCGTCCTGGACATTGCATAATTTGTTTTAAAAATGTCAAGTTTCTTGGTTGCAAAATAGGATGCGATTTTTGAGAAGTGTAACAGGCTGCCGTTTAACCTA
This sequence comes from Phymastichus coffea, assembly GCF_024137745.1. Classification (NCBI taxonomy): domain Eukaryota; kingdom Metazoa; phylum Arthropoda; class Insecta; order Hymenoptera; family Eulophidae; genus Phymastichus; species Phymastichus coffea. The sequence goes on along the minus strand of NW_026706824.1, from coordinate 677,716 downwards.
CGACCTATTAATCGTACTTATTATTTCGGTCAAACGACGCCTTCTTAGCTACGTGCCGTAAGCACGTTCACCTACCTTGTCCGGGAGTGCGCCTGCGCAGAGTTCCCTCGCCAATCCGAGTTGGGTTCCCCAACTCGCCACTTGGCGGCGCTGTCGCTCTTGCTTAGCAGCGCCTCTGCGGCCGCTGCTGGAAACTTGGTCTGTGATTCGCTTCTACCGATATCCGCGCGATCCGTGCTACGCTACCGGCTTATTCGAATCGAATGTCAACAAACATGCAACCCGGACAAAGGAAAGACAAAGCAATGACTCGATTTAGAAATAACTACTGTTCGCTTTATTAGATTAAATCTGATACACGGGGAATTTGCCGAGAGACTTGCGCACGCTAATACAACTGACAATGTAAACGGATGGAGAGAGAGAGAAAACCTCGCGACCGCCGCGATCTAACCGCTCGCACGCTGTAAACAATTTCCTCGCGCACGCTGCGCGGGATCGCACGCTAACAATCGCCAAGAAGATCGTGCACCTACCGCGAGATAGATGAGGATACGGTGGCCAACCGTATCCGATGCACGCGCCGCTGCTTAGCTGCTCCTCTGCTCGCTGCTCCGCTGCTGTTGTGCTCTGCTGCTCGCTATACGTTTCCGCTTGGATTGCTGAAGCCGCTAAGGTTGTCGTCACTGCACACGCTTATCTATGCGCACACCCACTGCAGCACTCTCACGCGAAAAATCCTTGTTTCTCCAGGTCTCACTCGACGAAATGTTGATGCTTTAGCACACAAAACCGTAGCGAAGATCTAGCCGGACTGAGTGACACAGTCATACTGACTACCGAACTCTCCCCTCCCGGTCATTGCCCTTATGCGCCCTCTCTCTCTCTCGAACCGATCGCGGCTATTCCGCTCAGCCGCTTATTAACCTACGCGAGTCGAACGATTTTCGGTAATCGTTGCAGAAGATAATCGTAATATATTATGAAATAAATTAATATGATTAATTTTTACTGGCGATCCATCCAAAATAAATTTTTTATCAATGCTATTTAACTTATAATAAAAATAGTTTTGTTTATTTTGATTTTGATTTGCCATAACAGTATAAACGTTAAATCAATGAAAGAACAAACAATGAGATAAAGACAATTAAAAATATTTAATGCACCACTTTGTTAGAATTATGAATTTTTTGAAAGTAAACTTCCACAAATGTAATAAATATGTTTATGATTTTAGATATGAAGCTCACTACGTATTTTTATTTTTAATAATAAGATTAAAAAATTATTCCTTTATGTACAATTATATTGATTGAGAAGAGTACATTACTTTTATAAGTATGTAAAATACAACTAAAAAACAACATTTTATATGTATATATAAAAAATATAGTGAAATTACGTTCGAAAAATGGTACAAGCAGGTACAGATTATATTGGTATAGTGGTACAGTATGGTTGTATGCATTCAAGGTACAATGTAGGTTTATAGGTACAAGGTACAATGTTGGTTTATAGGTATATACGAGGTGTGATCAAAAAGTAAGGTGAATTTTTATTTTTCTCAAAAAAATTTATTTATTCATCAATTTTTATTTTATCTCCTTCAAAGTAATCCCCCTCGGATATAATGCACTTGTGCCAACGCTTTTTCCAATCCTCAAAGCATTTCAAAAAATCATTTTTTGTGATCTTGTTTAGTTCATCCTTCGATGCCGTCTTTATCTCCTCAATCGTGGCAAAACGCCGTCCTTTCATAGGCCTCTTCAGTTTTGGGAACAAGAAGAAGTCACAGGGGGCCAGATCTGGGGAATACGGTGCCTGTGGCATCGTTACTGTGTTGGTTTTAGCCAAAAATTCGTGCACAAGCAACGATTTCTGAGCAGGGGCGTTATCATGGTGCAAAAGCCAATTTTTATTTTTCCACAAATTCGGAAGTTTCTGGCGGATTGCTTCGCGCAAATTGCGCATAACTTGCAGGTAATATTCCTTATTTACTGTTCTACCCTGTGGCAAGAACTCATGATGCACCACGCCCCTGCAGTCAAAGAAAACTGTAAGCAAAACCTTTACATTTGATCAAACTTGGCGTGCTTTTTTTGGTCTTGGTGATCCAGAATGCCTCCACTGGGACGATTGAGTCTTAGTCTCGACGTCATAACCGTATACCCATGTTTCGTCACCTGTTATAACCCTGTTGAGTAAATCTGGATCATCGTTGACGTCATTCAGTAGCTCTTGGGCGATGCTCATGCGACGTTTCTTTTGGTCGAAATTGAGCAATTTCGGAACAAACTTCGCTGAAACTCGTCTCATGTCTAAAACACTCGTCAAAGTGAATGGCACGAACCAAATGAGATGCCAATATCATCAGCAATTTCTCTAATGGTAATTCGACGATTTCCCAACACTATTTTCTTCACTTCTTCAACATTCTCATCAGTTGTTGATGTGCTGGGGCGTCCAGAACGAGGTTCGTCGTCGGTGTCTTCTCTGCCTTCTTGGAAGAGTTTATACCACTTGTAAACATTTTTTTGGCTTAAAGTAGACTCACCGTATGCCACTTTCAGCATTTCAAGTGTTTTGGAACATTTGATTCCATTTTTCACACAAAATTTAATGCAAACTCTTTGATCCATGTTTTTAGACAGCAGCAAATCGTGGAGCACGCAAAACACTTCTAACCTTGATGCCTCTCACAAACAAACCAACCATACTACAAAGCTGAAATTTGGAACGTATGTTCTAGACGAGTGTACCGACATAACCAAATAAAAAAGTCGAAGATCGAACGGACGTAGCACGCTAAATTTCAAAATTCACCTTACTTTTTGATCACACCTCGTATATGGTACAATCAAAGTTCTCAAATCGTATTTCAGTACAAATTATATCCTTCGAATTCCCCTGAAATATTAACAAACACAGATATATTTAATACATCTTCATTACTAAAAGATAAACAATCTATTTATTTATATTAAAAAATTACCTGAAGCCTTTGCAATTACAGAGATGCTTGCGATAAAAACCCTTATGTCAGTCAATTTTTCCATATCCTATCTTGTAAACTATTCACAAAAACTTAATTGTGAATCTGTTTCAAACAGGAAAGCTGGAGGCTTTGCTTAACCTCGGTGGCAACTTCTTGATTTGTTAATGATATTGAAATAATAAATATTATATTCATTAGAAAATTTGTTTATTGAATTAATTAAAGACTATATGGAATGAAAAATTATGCTCAAACTTACCCTCGTTTCCTGATAACAAAAAAAAGTTTTGCTTCTGTACGTATATAAAAAAATATTTTCCCTGTTTTTTGGCTTATCTGCAAAGCCTAACCTAACCTAATTGTTTGTATAGCATTCATCAAGTGGCGCGTCAGCGGCACGTAGTTTAATATAATTAAAAAAAGATTAAATTTTTATTTTAATTCATTTGTTATATATATATATATATATATATATATATATATATATATATATATTGTAACAGGCTGCCGTTTAACCTATTAAACCTATTTATTATCTCGGTCAACGACGCCTTGTTATCTACGTGCCGAAAGCACGTCAGCCTACCTTGTCCGGGAGTGCGCCTGCGCAGAGTTGCCTCGCCAATCCGAGTTGGGTTCCCCAACTCGCCACTTGGCGGCGTTGTCGCTCTTGCTTAGCAGCGCCTCTGCGGCCGCTGCTGGAAACTTGGTCTGTGATTCGCTTCTACCGATGTCCGCGTGATCCGTGCTACGCTACCGGCTTATTTGAATCGAACTTCAACAAACCCGAACTCCGGACAAAGGAAAGACAAAATAATGATTCGATTTAGCAATAACTACCATTCGCTTTATTGGATTAAAGCTGATACACGGGGGATATGCCGAGAGACTTGCGCACGCAAATACGGTTGACAATACGCCTGGGTGGGAAAGAGAGAGAAAATCGCGACCGACGCGAACTAACCGCTCGCACGCTATAAATAATTTCACCGCGCACGCTGCGCGGGATCGCACGCAAACAACAATATAGGGGATGGTGCACCTACCGCGAGACAGTTGAGGATACGGTGGCCAACCGTATCCGATATGCAAGCCGCTGATTAGCTGCTCCGCCGCTCGCTGCACTGCCGCTGTTACTGTTGTTGTTGTTGTCGCTGGTGTTGCTGCTGTTCGTTGCTGCCTGGATCGCTGAAACCGCTAAGGTTGCAGTATCTGCACACGCCATCTATGCACACACTCACTGCAGCACTCTCACGCGTAAAGTCCTTGTTTCTCCAGGTCACACTCAACGAAATGTCAATGCTCTAGCCCCCAAAACCGCAGCGAAGATCTAGCCGGATTGAGTGGCACAGTCATACTGCCTACTGAACTCTCCCCTCCCGGTCATTGCCCCTACGCGCCCTCTCTCTCTTAAACCGATCACGGCTATTCCGCTCAGCCGTTTATTGACCTACGCGAGTCGAACGATTTTCGGTAATCGTTGCAGCCCCCTCCTAGCTTCGGACTACCGGACCGAACTACTTCGCCGACTCGCGACCCTACGGACAGGATTGGGAAAGGGGAGAAATCAACACAATCCATCCTTATAAACGTTACTCTTTTTTCGCCCATCCCGGGCCACCACTCCCCTACATCATCTGCCGGAGTCTCCTGGCGCCTTATGCCTCGGATAGCGCCAGTGCTCCGCCTTGTTGGGACACTTTGATGTCGTGGTGGTCCGGGATGGCCGCAAATGTAGCAGCCCTTCTTCGGCCGTCCGCTGGGGCCAGGCACCGACCCTTGGCCCTGGTTGCCCGCTGGCGGAAGGGGCTGCTGGGCTGGAGTTACCGGGGCGGCGGTAATAGTCATGCCGCCCACCGTGGTGGATGTGCGTCCCCCATGGGTGCGCACCACCACGGTAGGGTCGATAACCGACCCGTCCACGCGGACCGTAAACTCCTGCCCGGCACCGGGGGCCCCCGAGACTCTCTTAACCTGAGTCTGTGTCGGGGGCTTGGCCGGAGTCTTAGCCGCGGCCCTACTCGTTGATGCCGGTGGCGGTAACACCGCCGGCGGGCCCGCGACCTCTGGGGACTCCGGCCCCCGGTCGACGCGCAGCAGGGCCTGGCCATATGCCCTCTGCCGCCGGACTACCGGAGCCCACTCCCCCAGCATTTCTTGGGCTCCGCGGAAGTCGAGGAACTCCCCCAGGTGTGCGTGTACCTGGCGCTGGAGCTCCCCAACAAACTCCCACGCGTTTTCCAACTCCTGGAGGCCCAACCTCACGTGCCTCCAGGAATTTTCGAGCCCGACTTGCTGGGGTATCCGGGGGTGGTTGCAGACCCACTGCCCCTGGCCACAGGCCTCCTTTGGCCTGGGGCACTGAGTCGAGCCGTCAGCCGTCGCTGGCTTGCTCGGCTCCGGGGTCTGCACCCCCTGGTCCGTCGTGGACGTAGACCGACGGCCCTCTTCGGACGGACCGTCGGTCTGGGTGGACGCTTCCCGGGTTTCTGGTTTTCTCGTTTGCGGCTGCAAGCCTTCCCGGAGGAACTCGTCCACCCGCTGTCGCGAGCGGCCTTCTCGGGCAGCCACCTCGACCTGGGCCCGGACAAATCTGCGCACGTCGCCGATCAGCCGATCGGCGTCCGAACCCAGCCTCAGGTCGAGCAGCTGCTGGGTGGCCGTCTCGAAGGCCTCTTCGCTGATCAGCAGCTTCCTCTCCATCTGTAAAAGAGAAGAGGGGGGTTAAGGGATATCTCAGGTTCAGCCCTTAACCTAACCGTCACTGCGTCACGCTCGACGCTACAATTTACGAGGACGTCCCGGTCCCCTGCGCTTTCCTCGCGAATTTGGCCCATTTGCGGGGGTAGCTGTCAGGTCCACCTTCCGCACGTGCTGAATGGTTCTACGGAGCCTGTCTCTTCCCCTTGCCGCATTGCCATTCAGGTCATCTCCTCCAGGTGCCTGGAGTTCGCTCGCAGGGTTCTTGTGCGGCCTACCACGGCCTCGCTTGGCCGGCGCCTCAATCGGCATCTTTGGAGCCGCCACGGACTCCTCACCTTCGTTCGCGGGGGCTGCAATCGCGATGCGCTCGCGTATCGAGTCCCCGCTGGGATCCTCAACCTTCACTGGCGGGTCGCCTGCGCCGTCCTCTTCCTCCAACGGTGTTGAGTCCCCGCCTTCCGGTTCCTCGCCGTCCTGGTCCGAGAATGGGCCGAAATAGGGTTTGAGATCTTTAGCGTGGACCAGCTCGGGCAACTCTTCCTGCTGGTTACCGAGGCGGTAGGTATTAGTCCCACATACCTCCTCTATAACATATCGACCAGCATACTTCGGCGCCAACTTCGCCGAAACGCCCTGAGCTGCGGAAGACAAGATACGGTTCCGCTTCCACACCCAGTCCCCAACCCTAAAGTCGGCTTGGCGTCTCCTCCTGTTATAGTAGACCGCCTGACGGTCCGCCTCCTCCCTGGACTTAGAGCCGGCGCGTTCCCATAAGTTGGGTAACTGGCGCATGTGCTCACCCCATTCGGTCAGTTCTTGGCCCTCAGAAGCTTCCCGGGCCAACTGATCCTGGGCTCTCCTAAAGGTCGAGGGTGGAGTGGGCTGTCGACCGAAGACTAGCATAGCCGGGCTATAGCCTGTCGCGCTATGAGTTGCCGAGTTCAACGCGAAGTTGAACTCTAGCAGGTGCTAATCCCAGCTCTTATGGTCCCGCTCCACGTAAGATACGAGCATGGCCTTGAGGGTTTTGTTCACTCGCTCTGTAGGGTTAGCCTGTGGTTGGTAAACTGGAGTAAGGGCGCGCCGGATGCCGTTCCTCAGCAAGTAGGCATCGACCTCCTGATTTTTATATTCGGTCCCGTTGTCCGAAAGAAATATCTCGGGCGCGCCGAACCTGGTTACCACCCTCTCATGCAATTCCCGCACGATGGTCCTTCCATTGGCCTTGCGTACGGGTACACACTCCACCCACCGAGTGAACAGGTCTAGAAAGACCAAAATATATTCAAACCCTCTCGAGCTCTTTGGGAAAGGGCCAGTAATATCACTGGCCACCACCTGCCAGGGTCGCGAGACCTCTCGACGACCCATCAGCCCGCAAGGCGGCCTCTGTTCCGCCTTGCACTGTTGACATACCGGGCAACTCCTAACGTACTCTCTGACCTGCTCATACACTTTTGGCCAGAAATACAGGTGCCTAGCCCGGGAGAACGTTCGTTCTCTACCCTGATGTCCCGCTGCTGGCGCATCGTGTACCTCTTCGAGCACTTGAGGTCTTTTCTCGGCAGGAACCACTAGCTTCCAGGCTTCCTCGTTGTCGATGGACCCCTCGCTCTCCTCAGTCGGATTGTAGTGGTACAATCTCCCTCCAACTACCTTCCAGGTAGGCTGAGAGTGTGGATCCTGGCATACTTCTCGGTATTTCTGTAGATACCAGGCATCGGCAGTTTCCGGCTGGTGAGTCATGGCACACACTTCTACCACCCCCTCCTCATAGGCCCTAGACAAAGCGTCTGGCACCACGTTGAGGTCTCCCTTTCGATACTCTATATCGAAAACATGTCCTTGCAGTGCTAACGCCCAACGCGCTAGCCTTCCTGTAGGTTTCCTCATACTGTGGAGCCACCTAAGGCAACTATGATCGGTGATGACTTTGAAGTGGTGCTCCTCAACATAAGGCCGGAACTTCCCGATGGCCCATACTACTGCCAGGCACTCTCGTTCGGAGACTGTATAGTTCCTTCCCGCTCTGTTTAGGGAGCCACTAGCGTACTCAATTACGCGCTCCTGTCCATCGATTTCTTGCGTCAATACCGCGCCTATCCCACTATCGCTCGCGTCCGTTTGTAATACGAACTGTGCGCTGGGATCTGGCGACTGCAAGATTGGCGCCGAGACCATTGCGTCTCGTAACCTTTCGAAAGCCTGCTCCTGTTCCTGCTGCCAAGCAAACGGGATACTCTTCTTCATCAGGCGGTTTATCGGCTCAGCGATTGTCGCGAAGTCGGGTATAAAGCGACGATACCACGACATCATCCCCATAAATCGCTTCACCTGCTTGATGGTCCGTCGTGCTGGGTACTCCATAATAGGCTTGACCTTCTCCGGATCCGGCCTTACCCCTTCACGGTTCACAAGAACCCCCAGGTACTTGACTTCCGACTTACAGAAGTGGCTTTTGGTCTTATTCACAGTGAGGCCCGCACCCAGAATTCGTTGTAAAACCAATCCCAGGTGTCGCTTATGCTCCTCAAAGGACGGCGAGATGATAATCACGTCGTCAAGGTAAGCAAAAGCGAAAGGATCTAAATCCGGGCCAATCACTTTGCCCATCAACCTCTGGAAGGTCGCGCCAGCGTAGGACAATCCGAAGGGCATTCTCTTGAACTGAAAATGCCCCAGGCCGGGGACTGTGAACGCCGTAATGGGGCGCGACTCCTTTTTAAGAGGTATCTGGTGGTACGCTCTACTCAAGTCCAGTGTCGAGATGAACTTAGCATCCCTGATCCTTCGCAGGATGTCGCTCATGAAGGGCAATGGATAGGCGTCCGGCTTGGTTACCGCGTTTACCTTCTGGTAATATACGCAGAACCGATCCTTGCCATCTGCCTTCTTCACCATTACCACTGGACTTGACCACCCGCTGGTTGCTGGTTCAATGACGTCGTTGTCCAGCATGGCCTTGACCAGCGCGTGCATTTCGTCTCGCACCCTGTCGGAGACCGGGTAGTACTTTTGTTTACAGGGTCGAGCGTCTCCGATGTCTATCTCATGCTAGACCCCCGCAGCACAGCCTAAACTCTCACCTGCGTCGGGAATTAATCCGTCGACGAGGCTAGCCACTTCTTGACGCTGTGCTTCCGTGGCTTCTACCAGGCCTACGGGTGCGAGGCACGACGTACCAGTGACGCTTGCCACTTCCGACGGTACCGCCACTTTGGCTTTCGCCAAGTACAGCTGGTCCGTGTCAGGGTTCAGGTTGGCGCTGAATTCCCTCACGAAATTCGCGCCCACATAGCAGTCATCAGACAGCAGTGGCGTTATAGCGACCCTTACATCTTTCGTGATTCCCCCTACCGTGAAGGGGAAAATCACATGACCCAAGATGGGACATGGGCGACCGTCGGCGAGCTTTGCTTCTCCCGCACGCGTCACATCCAGGCCCAGCCCCATGTCCGATGCCAATCTAAGCCCGAGTTGACCCATTACCGTCGATGAGGCCCCGGTATCGTAGAGTGCCCTCAACTTGTAGGCACCTATCTCCACCTGAAGCCACCATCTGGTCTCATCCTCGGGATTATACCTGCGGGGAGCTTTCTCCGTCCCTTTTTCCTCAATGGTCCGGAGGCTTTCACGGCTCCTTTTGCCTTGGGTCGCCGCTACTCGCGTCGACGTGCTCTCAGCCGCTGGATTCTGGGTCGCCGGCGTATCCTCTGGAGCGTCAGGTGATCTCCTGGAGCTTTTGGGTCTGACGGTCTCCTCTCCGACTCATTCATAGCCATGCTCCACCACCTGAATTCGACCTCCATACCCTTCGAGGATACAAAATGCCCGGTTACCCAGATCAGGCATCTGTTCGGTCGCTGTCGCTTTCAACGCCACCGCACTGCCAGGTCTCGTGGTGTCTGATACCCCTGGCGAGACCTTCCTGAACCCTGGGGTCGCTGTCGGGCCCCTGTCACGTTCAAGCGACCCGCGACGAGAGGTCACCTTTACTGGGGACGCGGAGGGGACCTCCGTCCTCCGTTTCCCTTGTTGCAATCCGGGCAGTACCTCCTGGTGAAGCCCAGTTTGCCGCAAGATGAGCACTTGATTGGTTGGGAGAAATCTATTTTTCTCCGCTGACCCTCTCGTCGCTGGCCAGGAGACCCAGGGGGGGTTTTATTCCTCCCCTTTTTTTGCGGCCGACCCCTCGGCCGCTTGGGAGAGTTAGCCTTCCTCTCCTTAAAGTACCGGTCCATCTCGCGTCGCAGGGTCGCAATCTGCGACGACAGATCTTCAATGCGGTCTGTCGCCTGCGTTGCGGCGATTGTGGACCGGTCCTCGGGTTTCCTGGCCTGGGTTTTGACCGGTGACTGGTTGCAGCTGTTCCCTGCCCCGAGGTTTGTTGGACATGGCCGCCGTTCGGGGTCCTGCCCGTGGCGATGGTGCCTTTGTTGACACCCCTATGTGCTCGGGGTATAACGTGGACGTAGGCTCCAGCCTGGTCCTCGGGCGCTCGTCGTCCCGCAAAGCGGTCTCGATTTCCGTCGCCCAGGCGTGGAATTCGTCCACGTTGGAGAACGCGTTCCTCCGCAGCTGCATACGGAATGCGGGCAGGAGATTTGCGTATAACAAATCCCATTGTCGTTGCTCCGGTAGCGGCGGGCGTAGCTGGGCCAGCATGAAGAGGAGGTGGCAGGCGTACTCTCGTACCAACTCTCCATTCTCCTGGTACCGTGCTTGAGCTTCTTGTAGCAATCTTTGTTGCTGCAGCTCACTCGACCCAAACCAACGTCGAGCGCCAGCTACGAAATCGGCGTAACTCCTCCACTTAAACTTGTTAAGCTCGTACCAGGTCCTCGCAACACCTTCGAGGAGCTCTGATACCGAGCACAAGATTTCGCCGTCCGTTAACCCGGAGCCCGCGCGTAGATCCTCCAGTCTTAACAAGAAGGTGTCCACGCACTCTGAAGCCGTACCTGAGTATCGCAGCTTCCATCCTCGGACTATCCTACCCGCATCCCGAGTCGCATAGTACCCTGACGCCGCATTGGTGCCGTACCAGGTGGATCCTTCCGGGATCGCCTGCTCTTCGCCTATGTCGGCGTCTCTTGGTCCTCTTCTTAGTGGCTGTTCCGTCCGTAAAGGCATCTGCCTTTGGGGAGCCTCTCGAGGTTCGCCAGGGGTCGGTCGCTGGGGTTCCGGGGTACTTCCTGGTACTCTCGGGTCGTAGTGACACGTATACGTGGATTAGAAATCCACGGTTCTTCTGGGCCGCTCCGGTATCGTAGTTTGTCGATTGGTGGGGTCCCTGTTCCTCAACTGCTGGACCTCCACCTGCAGGGCGGTCACCTGCTCGCTCCACCGCGCGCATACCTGGTCGTGCCTTTCCAGCATCTTTAATATGCGGTTAATCCCGACTCGGTTGCGCTCGATTTCTTCCTTTAATCGCTCGGTCACGCACCGTTCCTCCTCGTCTTCTTGAGGTTGTAGCTCCGCGTTCTCAAAACGGCGAGCTCTTCGCCTATCTGGCGATCCGGTGGACCCCTTGTGTTCACTACTGACCCCTTCCGAGGGCCCCTTAACCTCACCGGTTTCCCCTTCATCTACGGGCTCTCGCTCCCCCATCTGGCTTCGACTATCCTCCTCAAGGTTGTCGAAGACCACGAGAGTCCGCGTCAGGTTCGCCTCTACCACCTCATCTTTGTATAGCAGCATGAGTGGGTGGGCGACAAGATCCTCGGCATCAGCTGCTTCTAACTCCTGTCGCCTAGACTCCAGCCACCCCTCTCGGCTCCTTCGCCTGCGTTGTGTCGCCTCCCTATCCAACGCCGCTCCTTGGAAGTCCAGGTCGATATATTCGCCTAACAACCAATACGCTAGCCGAACTGCCTGCATCAGCTTGGGACCGTCTGTACGCAACTCCAGTTGCGTCAGGTATCTATCTAGCTGTGTCGAAGGCAGCTCCGATGCCCACCGGGTTATCGCGTCGGCGGTATCCTCCATATCGCCTATGCTGGGGCGTAGGTGACGGTTGAGGTTAATTTACCTAGTCGACCACTACCGCCTCCTATCGTCCAAGGAGCGAGCGGGGTGTTGCGATTTTTATCGGCAACTATTCCTCTACGCCTTAACTTACAAGGCAACAATCCACGGGGCTCGTGGGTGTGTGCAGGTGCCGCGTACCCTAAGGAAGTAAGAACTTCCACTCGCAACTACCTGCCTATCGGTGGAGACTAACTGTTTGCTAGCTCCACCGGGTTAGTAAATCTAACCCTACACACACCCCAATTGCGTGCTCTGTAGGTATTGTCGCTCGGTGACTGACCTCCACCTAAATACTTTAAAATGTGTATAACCACTCAAAAAGCGAAAAAGTAAACCAAAACACAATTTGTCGCCTCTTTTATTCACGTTAGAGCGACTCCGGACGTCTCTTCGACCCTTAGGGTTAGTGTGCTCTCGGCTCACAAAAGCAGTTGTTATTGAGTCGGAGAGGCGCCTTTTCCCTACTGCAGAGCACGTGCCGAACGAGCCACGTGTTATTTTGCCCGCTCGCACCTTAATACGCACGCGCGTAAATGTCTCTCTCTCCCTTGCGTCGCTCTCTCTTTTTGTGCAAATTGACTCCCTTTGTGTGTGTGAGTCCTAATATTTGTTGAGCGCCATGTAACAGGCTGCCGTTTAACCTATTAAACCTATTTATTATCTCGGTCAACGACGCCTTGTTATCTACGTGCCGAAAGCACGTCAGCCTACCTTGTCCGTGAGTGCGCCTGCGCAGAGTTGCCTCGCCAATCCGAGTTGGGTTCCCCAACTCGTCACTTGGCGGCGCTGTCGCTCCTGCTTAGCAGCGCTCCTGCGGCTGCTGCTGGAAACTAGGTTGGCGATTCGCTTCTACCGATGTCCGCGTGATCCGTGCTACGCTACCGGCTTATTTGAATCGAACGTCAACAAACCCGAACTCCGGACAAAGGAAAGACAAAATAATGATTCGATTTAGCAATAACTACCATTCGCTTTATTGGATTAAAGCTGATACACGGGGGATATGCCGAGAGACTTGCGCACGCAAATACGGTTGACAATACGCCTGGGTGGGAGAGAGAGAGAAAATCGTGACCGACGCAAACTAACCGCTCGCACGCTATAAATAATTTCACCGCGCACGCTGCGCGGGATCGCACGCAAACAACAATATAGAGGATGGTGCACCTACCGCGAGACAGTTGAGGATACGGTGGCCAACCGTATCCGATATGCAAGCCGCTGATTAGCTGCTCCGCCGCTCGCTGCACTGCCGCTGTTACTGTTGTTGTTGTTGTCGCTGGTGTTGCTGCTGTTCGTTGCTGCCTGGATCGCTGAAACCGCTAAGGTTGCAGTAACTGCACACGCCATCTATGCACACACTCACTGCAGCACTCTCACGCGTAAAGTCCTTGTTTCTCCAGGTCACACTCAACGAAATGTCAATGCTCTAGCACCCAAAACCGCAGCGAAGATCTAGCCGGACTGAGTGGCACAGTCATACTGCCTACTGAACTCTCCCCTCCCGGTCATTGCCCCTACGCGCCCTCTCTCTCTTAAACCGATCACGGCTATTCCGCTCAGCCGCTTATTGACCTACGCGAGTCGAACGATTTTCGGTAATCGTTGCAATATATATATATATATATATATATATAATTAAACAGAGTATAGTACAAAATATTACAACAAGTAGTAATAATTATACAATTTTACAATTACAAATTTGTAACCCGGCAGAGGTCAAACCTGTTCGCTGGTCTGGTATTTTAAAATTACTAAACACTTAAAGAAAATTAAGAAAAAAAATTAAAAAAAACAAAGAAAATTAAGAAAAAAACATATATATATATATATATATATATATATATATATGTATATATATATAATTTTTTAATGATTTTATTACACTCACTTGACTATTAGTAGCATGATTAGCCTCACTATTCAGTACATCAGACGTTTTAATGCTGACTCTATTGCTCTGAATAGCAGACTGCTGAAAACATAATAACTTAACTTCCACAAGCTTCTAAAATTATAAATCATTGTAAAATTACAATACTCACATTTTCAACATCACATGTAACCCTGCTGGTTTGAGCAATAGGTTGTCATAAATACTAAAATAAAAAAAAAACTTTACTTCACAAGCTTCTATTAATTTACACATTTTGATATGTCAATACTTACATTGACGCTACATGTAGTAACTTCACCGACTTGCACACCAACAGATTTTGTATCTTCTAAAATTCTGATTGCTACCGTTTGATCCACTGACATTATTTCATCAGTTTGCGTTCCAACGTCATTATTCTTATAGCGTGTACGTTGGTAGAATTCTGGTGCCTAAATATATAAAATAATTATGATGCTGTTTAAAACTACTCTTAAAAATATAAATTTTTAGTTCATGAATATACTTACAGTACGTAGATGGAAAGGAGGTATCTTCAAATGATGAATTCTCAGATCAATCGTATGTTCACTTGCTCTTTCACAATTTTCATGTTTACATATGTCCGTAATAAAGAAATACCGCATTTTTTTTCTTTCTTTCTTTCACACACGTTTGAACTGCACAATAAATTACTTTATACTGACGCTAAATTTATATTTATTTCAAATTAAACTACATGGAGTGTTTTATTTTTGTTTTGAAAATATTGGAATACTCGAGCTATAGCGCAGCGTCTCAAATTTTTATGACATAGAGTTTCAAACTATACGCACTCGCACTGGTGCAAACATGTGTGAGTATGCGTGTGCAGCATAGATATAGAAGGTCAAAGGCTACTTCATGGCGCGTAGCTGCACTCAGAGTCATTCAGATCTCAGATCTTGCAGCGTTATACTCGCATGCAACTAAGACCTTTTTATTTTTATGCATGTCCGCGCTAAGTCCTAATAAGATTAATTACTTTTTTTTCAAATTAAAAGTTTCTCATGAACTTCAAAAAATTTTCAAGAGAAAGTCTATTACGTCGAGTGCGTTGATACTTATAATCATCAAGGTGTAATCCAACTGCTTATTTATAAGTACCAACGCTTATGAACTTTTTAAAATTTTTAAAGTCAAATTAAGCGCGCTGACCGTACAGTCGATATGGTACAGACATGAGACTGTTCAACCATCAATTGACGTGTGCGCAGGATGTGCATTCATTTATAATAATTCATGAGTGTGTGTATGGGTAGGGGCGGGTATGTAAACATGAGCACGTGGCTCGTAGCTACATAGACAGCTTTTGTAATATAGTGGAAGCACAGCCTATACTGCTCTACGGCTAACACTATATTAGACTCGCGCGACTAAGTTCTCTTATGAGTGACGAGTGCTGGCGCACGAGCTAGGTCCATTCTGACCTAGCTGCGACTAACTAGCGGTGCACCATTCAAACGCATTTAAAGGGACTTTGCTGTATTCTGAGAGCATAAAATTAGTGTATCACTATAGAAAAGTTGAGTTGACGTTTTGTAGGCATGTACTTAAATTTTTTCTTTCGACCGTGTATATGTTAAAGAAATTAAGTGTTCATTTTTATTTAGCCGCGTGCGCATGAAAATTTTTTTCTGTAGGTCTCATATAAGACCTTGGTACATTTTCGAAAAAATTTTTTTTCTTGTAGGACAAACTATCTTGAAAAAGTGTAAAAATGTGAAAGTAGGGTGGGGGGAGGGGTTAATATAAAGCTGTGATATATCTGCTTCCTCACACTCGTCAATACTTAGTCATCAGAGCATGCGATAGACTCTCATATGTATAAAAGACTTAGCTGCGCATGCATTAGATATGGTCTTAGTCGCTAAGATGAAATATGAACTCAGCGCGCACGCAAGCTGATTGACGTTGTAGTACTTTGTCAACACAGGGAGCGGTGTAGAGCGAGGACTTAGTCATCAGAATACAAGATCGACTCTCCTACGTGTACAGACAGTTGACCGCGTACGCCTTAAATATATAAGATCTTAGTCGCCTTGACGAAGAGCGCGCACTGAAAGAAACTTTGTATTATGCGCGGGCAAGGTATTATATTAGCGCTGTACTACTTATCACAATGAGCACTATAATAAGAACTTGGATTTTCTCATGTGTTTTCATGCGTAAAAAAGGATATAGCCAAGCTCTGTATAGTAGGGTTATGGACTGAGTGGGGGAATAAAATATATATAAATTTCATTGACATATTAATCATTAATTCATTCGATTGAGCATATTAATCATCGCACGTTGTCTACCTTTTATACAGTAAGAAAAAAATTCAATACATACTCTAACTCTTCATTTCATAAAAAAAGACTAATTTTTTCCGCTATTTCATTGTAGATTCGCTATGGAAATTGTCGTTGACGTAAAAGCTTTCAAGTTAAATGATGAACCTGTGTTCGAACAGCTTGCAGTCATCATCCCAACAATGACCATTTGACACCATCTCATTTTATTTTTTCACCACCATGTCCTTGAGAAGATCTTCCCAGTCATTAGAAAAGAGAGAACTCCTGGCTCATGCAAAACTTCCATGGAATCAATTGGAATGCAAGCAATATACCGTACGATCAACATCCTCAAATTATAGAGAACTTAGGTCGCTCAGCTTCTGACGATGATTCAGTCAGAATCAATGTTAAGGGACGGCAGAAGGTAAAGTAGCTCTCGCGATACGTGGCTTACGTATTTGATTTAGAGGAAATGGGTTGTCCTTCTTTACACGAACCAGGATTTCGAAGACCCGTTGTCTGTTCTTACCATCAACCTGGTTGGTCAGATAATTGTGCACTTGAAAATGTGATGGCACTTAAAAGGTGGTTAAAACCTTCTTTTCATTTACAACATAAGCCGTCAGATACTTGTAACGAAAGCTCGTTCGTTAACTATTATTTAAAGGTGGGCAAGTGAGGCGTAGTCGCTCATAGCAATTGAGGCGGGAAGGAGGAAGAAGCAAAGAAATGAAATGGTTAATAAATTATACACACAAACAAATTCGCATTTTAACAAATCTAATTAAATCAAACAAAAGTTAAATTAGACGTAAACTTCGCAATACCGCACATTAACAAATCGCATAAGAATAAATCGCATTACACACACTCTTAATCGAATAAACACAACGACGTTCTTAACACCTATCACAAAGAGAACAAATTAACTAACTTATCGCGCATACTAATCTATACAAAATATGACCCGCGTCACCCGGCAGATGACCGCCTTGACGACGAACCGACTTAAGCTATTTAGCTAAAAGAGAAAGTTGCCCGGCGAGGGATCGCCTGGACGATTTCTCTTTGCGCGATTTATTACCCGACCGTAATTAGGGCAGGTAGCCGGCGTATGCACGCCTTGCTACCTACCCAATGCTTACAATTACGCTCTGTGCCGTCGTCGAAGAGAGAGAGAGAGAGAGAGAGAGAGAGAGAAAGATTAACTTGAGTGACTTGACCTTTGATGCTGGAACGGGAGACCTGGCTGCGCCCTGCGCACGATGTTGCTGGTCGTCGCTGGGCAGATGTCGGAACAAGTCGTCCTCTGTCCTCTTGATTTCTTCTCGGCCCCTTGTCCTCGGTGGCACTTCTGACTTCTTCACCGCCGGCCGTCCACCGTCTTACTCCGATCGACTCGGAAAACCTCCTGAGTCTGCCCTCGACTTACTACCGTCTGTGTCGCTCATTTTTCCTCGCGATCTACATCTCCTTCCGACATTCTATTCTGTCCCCACTTAACATACTTATTAGGCGGCGCGCGACCAATGCGCTAATTGTTTCGAAACGCGCGCCTGCCTAATCTTGCGCAGGGCACGCACACCCCCGATTATTTTTCTCTCTCTTGCTCTCGTCACACCCCCTTCCAGGCCAAAGTTCGCACATGCGAACGGCCCCATCTCCACTCTCACAATCTCTCTCTCTCTCTCGACTAGCAACTGGCAACCAACGTTAAACGCTCATACCTAAATAAACAACTTAAACATAGCTTAATTAAACTTAAGTCTAGGTTGGTAACAACCAAATTAGACCAAGGGCAAAAATTTATCGTTTTACCCGAAATGTCAAATTGAAGTACCAAGCCCGTTATCGCGGAGAATCGACTAATCCACGATACCCCAAAGATCGCGACTTAACCAAAACTTAAACTGAACAAAAGGAACTTACCACTATTGTTGTCGCTCAAGCGACTCCAAATACCGGAGCCTGAGTACTAGGAGCCCTTCCACTGTAAGTGGAGGTAAGCTCAATCCGGATAGTCTACAGCCGGCAACCTCAGCCGCCTCGGGCACAGTTACCCTGGCGTCACGATCCACCGGCAGACTCGCGGATACCGGCGCCTGTTCCGTCTGCGCCGCAACCTCTATTCGTGCGGTGCTGGGCGTACTGGTTCCAGGTTGCTTTCCCTGTGCGGCAAGTGTTCTACGCATGAGCCTCTCCCTGTGCTTTTTAGCGGACCTGTGTCGGGGTTTCTTCGCCTTTGGCTCTCCGACGGAAGACTCGGGGCTGGCTATCTCTAGCCTCGCCTCAGGGGCCCTTGACTCCGGCTCCACAGTTTCTGACCGCGAAATCTGGAGTCCTACAGGATCACTGAAGCGTTCCCGAGCTCTTCCCTCCTCCACGAGCATCCTGCACGCCTTGTCCAACCTAAAGGCATCGCGGCAGCGCAGACAGTTCTGGACGAGGACGCTGAGTCGCCCGTAATTCCGGCATACCGGACGCGGATTAAGCTGTTTCCTGCAGGCCGACCACAGATGGACTTCGTTCTGCAATTAAAGCATCGGAACGAGGGCACGTCCAACTCCGGGTCCCAGGAGACCGGTGTCAGACCCTGCAGGAAACTACCTCGGACCAGGCGAAACCCTGTCTCATCTACCCAACAAGGAGGTGCTGAGGGGGAGGTTGAGCTTGCCGCCTGGGAAGACGTAAGAGATCGTACCGGCCTAAGGGCTGGTCGCACCGGTGCTACCGGGTCCTCTTTCGTCTTTCCGGCAGCAGTACCGATTCTTGAGGTCCTTCCTTCATCAGCCACCGAAGTAACCTGTGGCTGGAGAGTGCTTGTAACAACAGCTCTCTCCGCCGCCCGGGATGCTGTAGACGTTTGACTCGAGGACGGCCTCTCGAAATTGCATGCGGAGAGGCTGAATCGCATGGAGCGCTTCCTTTTCCTCGCATTCTGCCGAGTCTGAGCAACCTTTTTCCGCTCATCCTCCAAATAACCGGCCGGAGGAAATCGCGCGGGCCCACCCCTGCGAACAAATTGGTACGCGGGGTCCGACCTCTGATGCGCGAGCGAATTGTATGGGAGAGGAGCATGGACGTACGGCGTCGGAGCTACTAGAGGTAGCTTGCGAGCCGGTATCGTCTCTTCCTCGGAGTCGCTCGAATTCAGCACCACCTCCAATATACCAGTGGTGGCACCTTGCAACAAGGGACTCCTACTCCCTCTACCAATCGAAGCCCTCGTGCTTCGGCCTCTGTTTGCCGCTCTACCGGCGAGGTGGCCAACCGTGGCGGTTTGAGAGTCCGGCGATCTCTCGCCTTGGCTGCTCGATTCCGCCTGCGGGAAGAGAATTCCTCCTTTTGCCGCAATAACCCTCAACTTTTCCGACGCATCACGGATACAAAGCGTCGTAAGCCTAAACGCCGTGCTCCGACGTACCACTTCATCCCAGGTACGCGTTGGCGCTGCGAGCCGGATTATCGAGCCTACCTTTCGATTACCCGTCAACAATCGTACCCCTCGTCGATCGCCTATGAACGGCGTCGGAGGTGAGGGCAACGTCGGAGGCAAAAAAATTTCCTTCGCCTTTCCGTCCTCGCCTCCACCGACCGACGTCCTGGCCAACAGCGAGGTGTAAGAGGCAATGTCGGCGTCGTAAGAGGCCGCCTGCCCTAATAGGCCAATCAATAGAGACATTTTTGGGACATAAATAGTAGCAGCAAACCGAGTTGAAAATCATTTTCCTTGGTATAAATATATATAAATGTATATGTTTCCCACTTCTGATTTTCATTAGCTGATTTTTAAACAACGATTGAAAAGTGCAAAAACGTGTTTTTCGCGTATAAAACCTACAATTTTAGAGTAAAGTATATACTCCAATGGAAAAAGTTATAGATAACTTAATTACCTTTGAAACGAGCCGTCGATCATGTTAATCGAACCATATCGAGTCGAGAAAAAGTTGAAAAACTAAAAAAGAGGCGAAAAAAGGGTAGTTTTTAAAAAATCGTCACGCAGTAGATTTTGATGATTAAGAGCTTGCATTCGGGAATTCAAAAGTTTATGTTGTATATTTGATTATTACGCAAAATGGATCCTATCGGATAATAAGCTTTTGATTTATAGAGCTGTTAAGATAGCTCCTTTTTTTTCAAGCTAAATTGCAAAATTCACTCTTGCTCGGCTGATTTAGTTATGTGAAATTTAAAAACACCATTTGAAAGTTCAATTCTTCCTCTACAAATGTCCCATTCATACCTATGGTTTATTTTGAGTTGAAATAGGTGAAAAATTGAATCGAAGGTCGAGCGAAATCCGTCCGCGCACCAAATTAAGCGAGTGGTAGGAATGCTCGACAAGCCGAGAGGAGAAATATATATAGTAATATAAAAACGCAGCGCACTCCGATTTATCTTTGAAATAGATTATTTATGCAACTATTGAAGCGATTTCAATATTTCTTTTTTTGTTTTCGGAGCATTATGACATTGGCTACTCGAATATGCTGGTACATTTATGATAAATGACATACTTTAATTTATATGACAACTTTTTTGCGTATTATTGCAATTTCATGTGGATATTATCGACTATTTTTATATAATTTTATATAAATTAAATAATTATTTGAACAAATTCATTTGCATTATATATGTAATATATTTATTATACATTAATTAAGCGACATTATACCATAAATCAAGCAACACTATACCATAAAGAATATTTATTTCGTTCAACATTAATTAAGCAATTACACCATAAGGAATATTTATTTCATTAAAAATAATTTGTGATTGTCATTGTATATTTTACTTTTGTTACATTTTATCTAGTAAAACGTGATAAAAGTTTGGAGATATGTTTGAAGATTATATTATAAATATTTGTTAACTTTAGTTCCTGAAAGTAACGGACATTTTTGAATCTGGCCATCCGGAGTTTTCCGGCGACAGGTAAGCAGCAACGAATTCAGTTTGAAGGGACCATTCCTTGTGAACGGATGTACTTTAAGCTATACAAAATTTTCTATACACGAGAAAGACGTTTTTCTTAGTAGTTTCAGTTGTTTTCTTAATTTTTTTTATTATTTATTAATATTATCTTAATTATAGTTTATCTTAATAATTTTAATAATTTGTGCAAGTGACAATTGTTTATTGTGAATACGGATACGCAAAATCAAAGGTAAGTTATACGTACGCGCATACCGTGTAAAAATATATATGTAAACCAATATATATGTACTCTTTATTATATTTTTTAACATCTATCTTTTATTATTAAAATGTACATTTATTGTTAAAATTATAATAATTTATATTTTTAAATATGTTGATACTGACGAAAACTAACGGTCATTCGCTTTCACTTTCACTTAATGAGCCTACGACGGCTCAGGTAGTTTGCGCTGCTAATTTGTAAAGACTGGGGAGTCCTTTTATTATCGTTTAGGTCGTCTACCTGCGCTAGTAATAATTTCTTCTAATGAGATTATAAGTCAAAACTGTTGATTATAGCATTCGTATATTTGAATTTTAAATACATTTATGTATGTATCTTATTTTACAGATTTTGTTAATTAAGCAATTGTCATCTTGCAATGGCTTCTTTAAGGGACGATTTGGAAGAGATGCAGGTATCTACATCAGGACAATATGGCAGTAACGAAGACTCTGTTTGTGAAGGAGCAACAGATGAAGGGCCACATATTTGTTGTCTTTGCGATAAAAGTATCGATTCCAATCAATCTTGTAAAGTGAAAGAGCGAGGTATTGCAAACTTAATTAGCGTTAGCCATAGGAGAAAAGATAATAAACACCGTCAATTAGAACACTTAAGCGAAATCGTTGTACATAAAGTTTGTCAAACGATGTATGTCCGGGAAACGAATATAAAATTAGCTATTAAAAATGCGTCAGGAAGGGTTACATTAAATCGGAAAAGAAAGCAAGAGGGTCGTGATTTTGAGTTTTCATCTATTTGTTTTATCTGTTCGAAGATTGTCTATCGTTCAGAAAGTTCATCGCGTATTCTACAGCAAAATACAATTGATTCCATAATAGCACAGTTAGAATCATATCCCAAAAGTAACAGTAATTTGATCATATCATCGCGCGTATCAACCTTAAATGATAAAGATGACGAATATTATAAAAATTTTGAAGTTATATATCATCGTCAGTGTTTAAGTAAATTTTACAAGTATAGCTCAACTAATATAAGGGGAAAACCAATTACTGATGATATGAGTAACTTACTGTCATTTATTATTAACTTCCTGTTAGAGAATAGCGAAGAATGTCAATTTTCGTTAAAATATATTTTAAATGAATTTAAAAACTTGCATGGGTCTATAGAATTGAAGAAGCTTTCTCGCATTGAGCAATATTTGAAAAGCCATTTTGGCGATGAAATAGTCATTTATTCTACTACCAACGATAGAATCATTTGCTTAACTGGGTCGTTAGGTGCATCTAACTCGGGAAATCTATATGACAATTATAAAAGTAACTCAAGAGAAGAAAAATTACGAATAATTGAAATGGCCGCGCATATTATTTTACAAGATATTCGAGCAATGAAAAACGACATCGATAGCTATAAATCACCTAGTAGTTTTTTCGATAACGTTAGTGAAGAAATTCCAGAAACGCTAAAAACATTTCTTAATATTTTAATTACAACTCATAAACGTACCGCAAAAAAAGATTCTTCCGACAAATTAAACAATAAAATTACTACATTGGGGCATATTTTGATGACTGCCGTTAGACCGCGGTCTTTTTTTTCTTCTATCTTACTCGGGCTTTCTTGCATGATCCATACACGATATGCTGCAAAAGGTATGATTGACTGTCTCCATAATTTAGGTCTCTGTGCTTCCTATCATGAAACTACTATATTCGAATCATCTATTGTTAATTGTCCGGAAACTCTAAATTTCATTTCTGATACTTATTTACAATTCGTCTATGACAACGCTGACCACAATACAGCAACGATTGATGGTAAAAATACTTTCCATTGTATGGGCGGTATAATGTGCGTTACTCCATCAGCATCGGTGTGTTCTAATAATATTATCCCTCGTTTGAAAAAACCTCTGTCGGCTAATACAAATAGTTTTGGGTTCATTCCAGTGACTGATTTTAAAAATAACAAGCCTTTTAAATTAAATAATATAACTGTTGACGATTTTTCATTCGACGATATTGATATATTCTCTAGAATTCAACCTCTTGATTTATTATGGTTTTATGGCAAGTTTACTGCTCCAAAAAGAATATCAAACTGGCATGGTTTCATGAATAATTATCATTTATTCAATAATGAATTTAGCACAACTAAAATTATTCCGTTGCCATTTATTAAGGCACCCCAACCCCAAGTGATCATCAAACAGTACTTACTTCTTTAATCGATGCTAGACGCAGGGTTGATATTAACAAGCAAAAACATTGTATTGTAACTTTTGATTTACCTTTATTTATGAAAGGAATGGAAATCATTGCATCAATTGATCCTGATAATGATCCGCATAATCTATCGTCCGTTATTCTTCGTTTAGGCGGTTTCCATTTATTAATGTCTTTTCTCTCGGCTATCGACTATTTAATGGGCGGAAGTGGTTTAAAAGAAGCGTTTAGTACAATTTATTCAGAATTATCTGCTGATAAGGCTCTTGCAGGACAAGTTTCTTCGAGAGCAATAAGAGGGCACATTTTAGCTCAAGCTGCACTTGCTACAATTATTTTGAAAAATATTGATTTCAATGAGAACGAAAAAATTTTTCTTAATAATACACTTTCAGAAGTAGGTGAAAATAATATTAATCATAAGCTTAATGATGAAATAATGAAAAAAGTTGTTGCTAAAGTCTTACAGTATATTCGCAATCTTAAAAATAATGGTCCAACTTGTAAACTTTGGATACAATACTTCGAACTTATTTGTTTAATAGAACAATTTATTGATGCCGAACGTTCTGGAAATTTTAAACTACATCTTGAAACTGTTCAATTAATGATTCCAATTTTTTACGCCTCAGGTCATCATTTGTATGCCAAAGCTAGTACGTTATATTTGCAACAAATGCGTAAACTCCCTAACGTTATGGATATAATAGAATATGATAAATTTTGCAATGAAGGCTTTTTTACAATTAGACGGTCAAATAGGTTTTGGTCAGGAATATGGTCAGACATGACAATTGAGCAAGTGTTGATGAGGGCTATAAAATGTATTGGAGGCTTGACGCACGGTCGCGGTTTAACAGATTCAGTTATAGGAAAATGGATTTTATCTAGGACAGCCGTGTTAGAAATTATTACGTCGATGGAACATTTTTGTAATGTGACATTTTCCACATCTGAACAACATGTTGACAATCGATTATGTAGAATTAACCGAGATGCAGAGGATTTATTGAAACTACAAAATTTTTTTGAATTATACAACCCGTTTCCCGATACCGATAAAATAGTTGGAATATTTTCTGGATATGTTGGCGATTTATCTTTAGTAAATTGCTTTGAAGCTTTTGAAATAGGAAATCAATTAGTTAAAAGTGCATCAAATCATAAGTTTTCGGAGTTGAAATATAAAAGAAGTAGTAGAATTAAGAATTTGCAAATAGTTCAGTCAAAAATCAAGAATATTGCCAATGAAGAAGTTCATATGTCGCCAGAGCTTATTTTTCAAAAATTAACATTAAACATAGAAACGCCAGATGATATAAAAGAATATAGTAGTAAATATGAATTGTCTTCCGTACCTTTAGCTTTGTTTGACGAAAATGGTCTGAGGAAAACGAAAAAATCTGCATTTTATTGTAACTTTGAAAGCGTACATGTTGTTGAACAGCCAGGAAAAACTACTCATATAGTTGATGGTGGCTTTTTCTTACATAAAGTTATATGGAATGTAGGGGAATCTATTGAAAATATATTGAAAATTTATATTTCGTATGCTAAAAAACATTATGAACCTAATAGTTATTTTGTATTTGATGGCTATCCAGACGACGAATCGACAACAACAAAATCAGTTGAGCGTTCGCGTAGGAATTTACAAAATATTGGTCGGCAAATTGCTTTTGAAATGTGTACGAAAATAACTACCAATCAAAAGCAATTTTTCAGTAATAATAAAAATAAGTCAAAATTTATTCAATTGTTATGTAATATGCTCAATTTAAATAATTTTAGGACGCGAATTGCTGATGGTGACGCCGATCGTCTAATCATTGAAACTGCTCTCAATAATGCACGTGTCAATTCAAATAATACTACAATTATTGTCGGGCAAGATGTAGATTTATTAATTATTTTCTCACAGTTAGGTCAAAGTATTAGAAACATTTATTTTCGAAAAGACGGTAACGGTGCACAAATTAATCAATATTATAGCAGCAACAGTTTTAAATACGCGAATCTCCAGAATATTATACTATTTCTACATTCTTTTTGCGGATGCGATACTACGTCTGCTTTTTATAAGCAGGGGAAAAATAAATTATTAGAATCTTTTCAAGATAATCAGTTGCTTGATCTTGCTTCAGTATTTTATAAACACGATGCAAGTCATGAAGAAATAGCTTCAAATGCTTCGGAATTAATAATCGGGATGTACAGTAGTAAGGCCGAAAATACTTTGATAAAAAAATCTACTTCTTTTACGCTTAGCGACCTTCGCTTTTTGCATTTTAGTAAAGCGAAATCAAAAACGAAATTCGCTTTTGAATCTTTGCCGGCAACTGTAGGAGCAGCAAAGCAGCATGCTTACCGAGTGTTTTATCAAGTACAATGGTGGCTAGGAAATTACAATTTAAATGCAACGGATTGGGGATGGGAAATAGTTGATGGTACGTTATTACCAGTAGGGACAACAGATTCGCTTATCCCGAAAAAATTGCTTGAACAAATATCTTGTTCTTGCAGTAAGAAAGGTTGTGTTGATACTTCGTGTAGCTGTAAGAAAAATGGCTTGCGATGCACGAATCTCTGTGCACATTGCCAAGACGATACCTGCTTTAATTTAAAACGCATTGAAGATTGTAATCACTACGAGAACGAGAACGATACCGATACTGTTAACGCGGAAACTGAAAATTTAGATTTTAATTTATGTATAAATGAAAGCGAAAATGAGCTTATGACAAATGAAAATGTAGAATTATTATTATCGAAAAGACCAAAAATATAGTTTTACAGTTATAATATGTGCGCTGTATTTATAATCATTAACTATGTTATCTTAGTAATATATTTTTAGGCAAGCTGACAATTGTGCATATAATTATTATGTACAATAGCTATTGTACATCATAACATACGTAAACATTGATATATAAATATACTGTGCCATATTTCTCGTGCACAATAATTCATAATTATGTGCACAATTGTCAGCTTGTCTTTTTTTGTATAAGTGTAGTCGTACGTCATTTCACAAATTATTTTTAATGAAATAAATATTCTTTATGGTATAGTATTGCTTGATTTATGGTATAATGTTGCTTAATTAATGTATAATAAATATATTACATATATAATGCAAATGAATTTTTTCAAATAATTATTTAATGTATATAAAATTATCTAAATTTAGTCGATAATATCCACATGAAATTGCAATAATACGTAAAAAAGTTGTCATATAAATTAAAATATGTCATTTATCATAAATGTACCAGCATATTCGAGTAGCCAATGTCATAATGCCCCGAAAACAAAAAAAAAATATTAAAATCGCTTTAATAGTTGCATAAATAATCTATTTCAAAGATAAATCGGAGCGCGCTGCGTTTTTATATTACTATATATATTTCTCCTCTCGGCTTGTCGAGCATTCCCACCACTCGCTTAATTTGGTGCGCGGACGGATTTCGCTCGACCTTCGATTCAATTTTTCACCTATTTCAACTCAAAATAAACCATAGGTATGAATGGGACATTTGTAGAGGAAGAATTGAACTTTCGAATGGTGTTTTTAAATTTCACATAAATAAATCAGCCGAGCAAGAGTGAATTTTGCAATTTAGCTTGAAAAAAAAGGAGCTATCTTAACAGCTCTATAAATCAGAAGCTTATTATCCGATAGGACCCATTTTGCGTAATAATCAAATATATAACATAAACTTTTGAATTCCCGAATGCAAGCTCTTAATCATCAAAATCTACTGCGTGACGATTTTTTAAAAACTACCCTTTTTTCGCCTCTTTTTCAGTTTTTCAACTTTTTCTCGACTCGATATGGTTCGATTAACATGATCGACGGCTCGTTTCAAAGATAATTAAGTTATCTACAACTTTCTCCATTAGAGCATATACTTTACTCTAAAAATGTAGGTTTTATACGCGAAAAACACGTTTTTGCACTTTTCAATCGTTGTTTAAGAATCAGGTAATGAAAATCAGGAGTGGGAAACATGTACATTTATATATATTTATACCGAGGAAAAAGATTTTCAAGTCGGTTTGCTGCTACTATTTATGTTCCAAAAATGTCTCTATTGATTTGCCTATAAGACCGAAAGCGGGGCAGCGGACCTCGACGCCTAGTCAACCTCCATCACCTCAACAGCTTCCGGTGAATCTACCAGTGCGGTCGTGACGCCTGAAGGTACTTGGCCCTCGGCGATGTGAGAGATGCGGCTCGACTCTCCGGACTCAGCCATCATCACTTTCGACATTGCACTCGTTAAACCTTAAAAAAAAAGAAGAAAAAAACAAACAAAATTATAGCACCTGAATCATCCCACGACCCTACTTCTTTACCTTTCACAGAGGCACGTAACGCTTAATCTCAGAGACATGCACTCGAGTAGTACGATGTTTACTTTCTGTCGCTAACTCGTAGATCTCGGGCGAAATCACTGAAATAATTTCAAACTGTCCGTCGAATTTCGGATCGAGTTTCGCGTTTTTACCATCCGCTGCGCTCGAAAAGGTATGCACCTTGCGCAAGACCAAATCACCTACCTGGAAAAGCATCTGATGCCTACCCTTATCGTAGTGTTTCTTTTGCTTTTCCTGAGCTTCATTAACATGCTTAGCTACCAGATCGCGTAACACATTCAAACGTGATAGTCTGTCTTCCCACGCCTTCGTATCTATCTTACCATAGGGACTTTTACCTCAATCTCGCGCCTTAAACTCTTTACCGGACGCGGATCCCTACCAAAGTTTAGAAACGCCGGCGACACTTTTGTAGACGCCTGAGTCGCCGTATTGATAACATGACGAAATTCATGCAAGTACCTATCCCAGCTCCTATGATCGGCATCTACAAATATTGCTATCATCGTTTTTAGCGTTCGATTTACACGCTTAACCGGGTCACTTTGCTGATGATACGCGGGGCAAAATACGTGTTCGATACCGTATTCTTGCAACCTGTCTTGAAACACTTTGCTCCTATATGCCTTCGTATTATCACTAACGATATATTCCGGAGCTTCCCACCTAAACAAGATTAACTCCTCAAGCGCGGCAATAAGAGCAGGACCGTCCGCCGAACGTAGCGGTTTTAACTCGACCCAGTTGGTAAATAAGTCTTGAAAAACCACCAGGTTTTTAAACCTATTTTTGCTACGGGGCAGCTCTACCACGTCAGTCACTACCACGGCCCATGGTGTTTCTACTACGCGTTTACCCATTAGGCGTTGAGGCGCCTGCTGGACTACCTTGTACTTCTGACATTGAGAGCACTCATCTACGAACGTCCTCACATCATACCACACTCGTGGCCAGTAATACTCACGAGCAATTCGATCGTAAGTCTTTTCACGGCCGAAATGTCCGGAGAATGGTTTGCAATGAGCGTCTCTCAACACACTTTCCCGGTACTCCAGCGGCACCACCATGCGCCAGCATTCCTCGCAATTAGTTATCGGATCGAGCAAATGATCGCGCATGAACTGATACAGGATGTTATTTTCTACTCTCCAATTCTCGAATTTCTTCGGTATTTGAAGAACATCTTTCACGCGTTGTAGATACCAAGCATCCTGTATCTTATCAAATACGGAAACCTCGAGTTCGTCCTCAAATTCTCGCGAAAGTGCGTTCGGCACATGGTGCAGCGCTCCCTTTCTATGTACTATTTCGCAATCTAGCTGCTGAAATTCTAGTACCCATCTTACCAATCGACCTGTAAGCTCGCGTTTATTTAGGATTGTAGTGAGCGCACTACGATCCGTAACGATGACAGAGTGTGAGCCTTCTATATAAGGCCTAAACTTTTTTACCGTAAAAAGTAGTGCCAAAAACTCGATTTCGCTCACCGTGTAATTTCGCTCGTGCGCGTTTAGCATCCGACTGGCGTAGCATATCGGATGTTCGTCGTCGTCGAATACCTGGACAAAACACGCGCCGACCGCGTAGGAAGACCCATCACAGTGCAAATAAAAGGGGCGCGTAAAATCAGGGCGCACGAGTACCGGCGCCTCTGTTAATGCGTGCTTTAACCTCTTAAATGCAACTTGCTGTTCTTCCTTCCATTCCCATGGCTGGTCCTTTCGAATATGCTTGGTCAACGGGACCTTTATCTCATTCTCGTATTCGATAAAACGCGCATACCATCCTACCATACCTAGGAAACGGCGTAATTGAGCTACGTTACTCGGCGCAGGATAATCTACTATTGGCTTTATTTTGTCCTCATCTGGACCCAAACCCTCGCTATCCTAAATAAGTTACCTCGGTACAGAAGAAATCAGACTTTTCTAAGTTGATTTCTAGACCGACACTTACTAAACGCTTCAAAACCTTCTCTAACCAAATCACGTGGCTATCGAAATCAGCGCTAACTACCAGCAAATCATCGAGATACCAAAAAACATGTGGCTCGTATTCTGGTCCGAAAAGTCCATCCATAAGACGCGTGAAAGTAGTTAGCGCGTTTATCAAACCAAACGGCATTCGCTCGAACTCCCATAAACCGAGACCAGGGACCGCAAACGCCGTATATTATTTGCTATTTTCCGATAGCGGAATTTGCCAAAACGCCGCTCGCAGATCTATCTTCGACAGGTAGACTGCCCCACGCAACCTGTCCAAGATAGCATGCATGCTAGGCATCGGATACGCATCTACTTTCGCGACTTTATTTACCGGTATAAAATCTATAACCAGGCAAAATCTATAACCACCGTCCTGTTTACGTACAATTACCGGCGCGCTACTCCATTGATTATTCGATGGCCTAATTATTTTCGCTTTCCAAAGCCGCATAGTTACTTCTTGCGTGAACGCTAATATCGGAGGCGACATTCGACACATCGGAGTCTTTATCGGGCGCGCATCACCTACATCGATGACGTGCTCGATAACCGGATAACCGGATAACCGGAGATTCACCAGGCTCAGGGACAATCCGGCGAACTAACGCCTGGATTGTCTCTCGCTGAGCCTCCTCGTACTTACTTAAACCTGCGCATTCCGCGAAAACGACTATCTCGTTACTACTCTGCTCTGCTAACGGATACTAATTGCCTTGGTCACCTGCTCGCCAAGAGCGAGTACCGTAGCTAATATTTATATTCCACGCTATCCCAAAGTCGGCTCCTAAAATCAAGTCGTGCTTAAGCGTAGATGTTACCGTCGCAATTAACCAATCCGCCCTGCCACCAACTTCAAAACGCAGCTTTAAGTCGCCCCACGTTCGCGGCTTCTCACCCGAGATCCCCCGTACGAATATCGTAGCTGGATTTAAACGGTCCCTAAACCGTAAGCTGAGCTAACTATTGCGCAAAATTTATTAAACCCGATCCCATCATGCGCATACTTATCGAGCAAAATTCCCCGCGGATTAGTGTATCTACCTTTTAGAAGACTTTCCGCGTCCTGCTGTAACGAGTCGCGATTATTTGCCTCTTCGGATTTATTGCTGATCCTACAAGGGAAACTCACGCCCTCGTCACTCTGCGCCCGCAACTCTTTCAATGTTGAACGATTAAATTCACCTTTAAACACGTTTTTAAACTCTACAATTTCCCTACTACCTTTTACCGGATCCTCATATTCTACAAATACAGCACGCTTGACTTTAGCCTTGACTTTCAAATATTCCCCTATTACCTCGTCTAAGAGAGAAGGTGCAGAACTGGCATTTTCTGCCTTGTTCTCGCCTTCCCTTTTTGCCTCAACTCTATACCTTTCTTTCACGGTGCCTTCGCTCCCTGCGCCAAGCACTTTCTCTACCTCAATGGCCCGCTCGATCCATCTTAGGCAGGAGTCGTCAAGCGGTCGACGGCTCCCGCACTGAGGGTTATCTGGTTAACCTGGTTGTAAGTAGGGCAATCTCTGTACACGTAGGCGATTGTCCCACATAGCTGACTGTAAAGCGTCGGTTCCGAAGTTCGCGTCGGGCAGTTGTTGGCATAATGCCCTGGTTGTCGGCATTTGTAGCAAACTACCTGCGGATTAGTCTGAGCTACTGAGCATTGAGCTTTTCTATGACCTAACGCGTTGCAATTAAAATAGACCCCCGTAAATGGCCTATTTGAATTGGTATCTCCTTGATTGCGCTGCTGCGGAACCAAACTAGGGGCTACACCTGCAGCCGAGGCCCACGAAGCCTGCGCGCTCTCATGAGCAAGGGCGGCTCCGTCCGCAAGCTGGTTCGTCACCTGTGGCTGTTATTTATTAGCTGTAGCCACGGCAATTTCACCTTTTTGCTTCTTGCCCTTCTTTCCTAGCCTCTAGCTCTGCTGTTGCGCTTTCTTTTTAGAAGATTGAATTGTTAGGACCTCATCTCACTTCCCGCTTATAAATCCAGCGCGGTACTGACGCAAGAGCCCCCCAGATTTGGCTTAGCGAACTGGTTCTGCTTTCGCCCTGGTTTTGACGTTCCTGCTCGCGCGAGCGTAAGTTCGCGCCATCCGACGTCAATCGAGCTGCCGACGGTGGCTGGACTGCCGAAGGTAGCACATCTCTGTTGACAGCCGCATCTGTGCCTCTGCCCGGCGACTGGGTTTGCCTGCGCGGAGCGGCGACGCTTGTTATCTGCGCTGTCTGCTCTTGCTCGCGCGGCAATTCAGCCGCCAAGGGCGCAGCAGCTGTTGCGGACTCGTCGCCGAAATTTACGGGTCGCACTCTGTCCGCTGCCGCATCACGTGATTCGTCATGCAGCAACTCCGGGATCCGACCAAGCGCAAAGTCGCTCGGATATACCGGTGGCTGCAAATCTGATCGCTTTTTTCTTAATAAAAAGCGCCAGTATCGGTCTCGCAGCTCTTGTAAGCCCCCGTGCAGAATAAGTCCTCGATAGCTCATTAACTCAAGCAGTACGGCTGTTTCTGTTGAGTCAATTTCACGTTTAAGACTTTTCGCCTGCGCGTCACGTAATATTCTACGCATTATAATCCTGTCTCTACAAGCTAGCGACATTTTCCGTGGGAAACCAAAATTCAAAATATCGAGGCAGCGTGTGTTTATCGGGTGTTATGCAGTTCAACTTATTTTCGAATTTATTTTTGAATTCTCTTGCAGGCTTTCAGCCGGCGAGCGATCACCTTGCTAAGCCACACAAAGAAAACTCGTCATATGCCCAATTTCACTGTTTAAGTTTGGGTCCAATGTCA
This sequence comes from Phymastichus coffea, assembly GCF_024137745.1. Classification (NCBI taxonomy): domain Eukaryota; kingdom Metazoa; phylum Arthropoda; class Insecta; order Hymenoptera; family Eulophidae; genus Phymastichus; species Phymastichus coffea. The sequence goes on along the minus strand of NW_026706824.1, from coordinate 645,208 downwards.
AAACAACCATATGACACAATCGTGGCCTTTCGACTCTCCCACTGAGAAAAGGTCACTGGTAATTCGAAACAAAACACTCCTAGAAAAGTAAACACGAAGCTAGAGGTTCTTTTCTTTGAGCGCGCATTTTGCCCTTATTATACAACGGAAAATTGCAAATTAACCGTTTATTAATTTACCATTCCCGATTCCGTTACCTCAATTGCTAGGCCCACAAGAGATGTCATGTAACGAAAGCTCGTTCGTTAGCTATTATTTAAAGGTGGGCAAGTGAGGCGCACTCGCTCATAGTAATTGAGGCGGGAAGGGGGAAGAGGCAAAGAAATAAAATGGTTAATAAATTATACACACAAACAAATTCGCTTTAAAACAAATCTAATTAAATCAAACAAAAGTTAAATTACACATAAACTTCGCAATACCGCATATTAACAAATCGCATAACAATAAACCGCATTACACACACTCTTAATCGAATAAACACAACGACGATCTTAACACCTATCATAAAGAGAACAAATTAACTAACTTATCGCGCTTACTAATCTATACAAAACGTGGTCGCACGTCCATTTTTGAAGAGCCACGTCCAGGTGCTCCGAAAACGGCTACCACGGAGGACAACGTGACAAAAATTTACGACCTTGTATTGACAGATCGACGATTGAAGGTGCGCGAGATAGCTAAGATCGTAGGCATCTTCAAAGACCGCGCGGGTCATGTCCTGCATGAAATTTTGGGCATGAGAAAGCTGCCGGCGCGATGGGACAACTTCACAGCAATGTCTGACGCTGTTTAAGTGCAATCCGAAGGAGTTTCTGTGTCGTTTCGTGGCATTCGACGAAAAATAGATCCACTGGTATACACCAGAGACCAAGGAACAGTTAAAACAGTGGACTTTACCCGGCGAAAGTGCTCCGAAGAAGGCGAAGACTGCCCCATCGGCCGTGGGGATTGCCTATTTCTGGGATTCACAAGGTGTGATCTACATCGACTACCTGGAGAGGGGCAAAACGGTCACAGGGCTGTACTATGCCGAATTATTGGGCCGATTCGACGTCTAATTGTAGAAAAAACGGCCCCATCTGGCGAAGAAAAAGTGCTCTTCCACCATGACAACGCACTGGCTCACACCTCCGCCGTCGCCATGGCTAAATTGGTCGAATTAGGCTACGAACTGCTGCCCCATCCACCGTATTCTCTAGATTTAGCCCCGTGCGACTTGTTTTTGTTTCCAAACTTGAAAAAGTCACTCGCCGGGCAGAAATTTGAGTCGAATGAGGAGGTAATCGCTGCCACGGAAGCCTACTTTTCAGACCTCGAGGAAACGTATTTTACAGACGGGTTAAAGAAGTTGAAGCATCGCTGGGCTAAGTGTATTGAACTAAAAGGAGTCTATGTTGAAAAATAAAACTCCACTTTTCCAAAATTTTCGTTTTTCTTTTGTAGCCTAAGTACTTATCAGACCACCCTCGTACGTTATTTACTTGTAGCCCTCTAATACGCTCCCTGTTTAACGAGGATTCCTGTATTCGTGCTACGTAAGTTTGCATCGATCTCATACTTCTTGCTAATACAGCGGAGGTGCTCTTGGAATGATGCAAATTAATCTGAGTGAAACGTATCCGAATAGAAGCCATAGTTAATACTCCATCCTTTACTGCGTTTCCTCTCGAGCCACTCCTATAGACCTGTTGTTTTTGGCATGTTTAGTAACCTGAAGGTTGCTGTCCCAACGCCTGCCAACAGTCTAAATTTACGGTTCTTAAGAGTGTTTAATTATGGTTCATCTAGGCCCAGGATTAGTACATATTGGTATCCTATCTCAAGATCGCCCATTTTGTTGTATCCACTTCACTATACTATCGATGGATTAGCTTTAGAAAATTCGTTGCAGACCCTACCCCAATGAGCAGACTCGTTATCACCTTGACAATCTTCACTTTCTCTGATCTAACTACCCGGGTGTTCATGTCGGGTACTCCTAGGTCTAGCTTTCTTTATTCCTTACAAACCAGGTCATCGACTTTTTGTCCTCACAGTCGAAGAACAGGGTTTTCTTCTTTGGGCGGGATTCCACAAATCGGTCCATATGTCTCCTCTTCCAGCTCCATGACTTTTTTCATTACTGCCTCCTGTATTCATTTCACGGATGTACAAGCACTTCCTTACCAAATAGTCTTCACAAGTGAGAAGGAACGTAGGTTTGATCGATGCTACCATTGCGTAACTTTCTGCTACTCTTGCCGTTTTTGCTCGATCATAGGTTAGGTACGGTCATTCCAAGGATACTTGAGACCGTCCTCGTCCCACTTGGGTCAAACTCCTCTACAAGTTGAGGTTGAGTGGTATTTTCACGCCACTCCGCCCTCCTTCTCTGTATGCAGATCTGACGAAACATAGGAGTAGGCTATCCCTTATCCAGCACTATTTGTCTTAGGAGTTTCCTTCTTTGCGTCCCACTAAGGCGTCGGTTCAAGTCAAGCCCGTTTTTTCATTGTCAGCTATTTGAGGTATCCCAACTGGGTTTCTCTGTTTTTAAGTCTCCGTAGAGTCAGAACTCGGTCCATTGTCCCTTTTCCCTTCCCCTACGTTAAATTTTATTTTTCTGGAGAATTAATTTTTTCCACGGGTAATGTGGATTGAAAACTGTCTACCTAAATGGTTCACAATATCGGAAAAGACTACAATACAAACGGGTTTCGTTTAATACTCTGAGCGAACCGTTTATCACGCAGAATCCCATGCACCGATATCTGTCGGTACGGTATCGAAGCATGGTATAGAAGCGAATCGAGACACCTACCCTCGTGTAAAGCAGTAGCAGATAACGATACTATTGAACGCAATCAACGTATGCGACTGAAATGACGAACCAGCAAAAAGAAATTACATGTCACTGACTTGGGGTGTTTGAGCTTTGTAACGGGGAATCTCAGTCGTCCGTTTCGGATAGCTCTCGACTGCCCGCACGAATTATTTAATTGGGGATTCGGGAAGCTAAAACTGTTCTCACGGCTGAATAACGCGCCGAGCACGCGCGTTAATCGTACGCGGACTGTTGTACTCGGGATAGGAGTGACTGTATAGGTAAAAAAAAGGGAGGCGGAGACTAGGTGGAACAGTAATCTTTAATAATAGTTATAATAAAAAAAACAAAAGAATAAGCAAACGCCAACGCGAAATTAAACAAACCAAGGAACTTAAATCAACTCAAGTAATCGGTAATATAAAACAAATGGTTAAAGAAATATAAAATAAGGAAGTACAAAATAAAGAAATTACAAAATAATCAGAACGAACAAATAAAAAGAAATACAAAATATAAGAAGAAAACTATAAAATAAGAGAAAATTACAAATCAAAGAGAATTCGAAAATAAAGAAAAAGATTACAAAGAAAATAAAGACGACCCCGATGTACAATAGTAACGATCGCCCGAACACAATAAACGCGACCTCACAATCGGCAGAGCTGCCGAACTGCGAGGTGTCCGTCCGGCGCCTCGGATGAGAGAGAGAGAGAAAGAGAACACCGCACCAACCTTGCCCGGGTCGACTTAGAGCTCCCGTCGCGTCCTCGTCCCCGCAGATTCCACAAGTAGGCACTCTGAAAAGAGAAGAAACAAAGACGACGGCTAAATGAAAATCCCCTTTAGCTCCGTGGATCCTTTCTCGTCGATCTCGCTGCTCCGGTCGCTGTTGTTAGTCGTGTGCTTGTTGCTCCCGTTGTCGTTACTGTATTTACTACTGTTGTTATCGCTGTTATAACTGTTGTGTTTGCTACTGTTGTTATCGCTGTTATTACTGTTGTGTTTGCTACTGTTGTTACCGCTGTTATTACTGTTGTGTTTGCTACTGTTGTTATCGTTGTTATTACTGCTGTGTTGGTTAGTGCGTGACTGCGTGCGTGTATGTGTGTACGTGTTGGTGTGTATGTATCCGTGCACGTGTGCCTCCGCGTGCGCCGGCGTTCCGCCTCACGCTGCAGACCGGCGACGGAACTCACTTTCAAAGATGGCCACGCGCGCACACTTCCGCGTCACCTCGCCGGTTGCCACGTGTACCGGTGCCGATCCAGCCGCCTCCACAAACGGTCTCCTTGAACACAATTTCCGCGCACCGGCCACGTGTCTCCAAACAAAAACGCAAACCGTCGGCAAGGGCGCGGGAACGCACAGATTACAGACAAAACTTGGTAGAGAAAACCGTGTGCGCGCGGTGGCCCGTGCGGCAGCTCAGCAGTTACTGCTCGTTCCTGCCTCAAGCCAGCGAGATGCGCGCGCAGGTCTGCCGACGCCTCGCTGGCTTGCGCTTATCTTCTGTCTCTATCTCTCTCTCTCCTTCGCTGTGCTCTCTGTGTCGGCTCTCGTTCTCCCCAATTCGCTGCCGTCGCCGTCGCACCTCAAGAACAGAACAGAGAAAGAAACAGAGCAATGAGAGTGTGCTCAACTAATGCACACTCCCAGCCCGTCAGAGCGCACGGGGAAAAGGCGAGAGCCCGACGGAGAGCAACAGTCGAGCCGTGATTCTCCGTCACAGCTTTCTATTTATAGTGAAATAGTTCAAAGCATACATTAAGACAACAAAATCCTCTATGTCGCAACAACGCGAATTAGGTGACCGCGATTATCAGAGCATTCAAGAATGAGCACAGATTTGAATCTTTTTTATAAATTTTAATTGTATTTTTTTTTTATTTTATAAACTATTTGACTTTGATTTAATGCGATATTTATATTTATTTTTGAGGATATTTATTATATTCTACTAATCAATAATTTTGGTTATGTTTTGCTGGATGTGTGTGTGTAAAAAAAGATATAGATGGCTTCGTGCCTACAGGGATCGTTAGGTTTCGAATCGAAGGATAGCGAAACTATAGACAGCACAACTTTAAACACGGTAGGTGAGGAATTCATAGAATTTTTGAAAGTTAATGCAACATTTCTTGAACATTATTCATTAATGACGATCGCTATTTAAATAAAAATGAATATTAACGTGAAGTAACATCTTTGTTATAATTATTATGTATATTATATATATATATATATTTTACTTTTGTTTAATGTCGCTCTATTTATGCTCCATAAGTGCTAATCAACTATATATATTGTGACGGTAAACTTCGTATTAGCGCTAACAGCCCAACCATGCTGCTGCCGGCGAGGGCAGCACCTGCCGGTTGGGGCGAAATGTATAGAGGAATTCGGCATGAGACGTAACAGAACGCGCGCGTACGAAAACCAACCAGTTGAGGATTAGAATCCGATCGCAGAGTCAGATAGCAAAAATACCCTTGACGTTTTCCGGAGTTTTCTGAAGGCAGAGACGAGAGAGAGAAGCTGTGAGATAGTCTTACGTCTAGCAGAGTACGTGCAAGTGAGTACGTACAAGACGTACCATCGCCCGCACATAAACATTTTGCCGATAGACTAGCGCGTATTGTACGAGCCTCTTTCATCTAATTTGTTTTGTTACCCGTGCGAGAGTTAATAAGGTAAGCTGGCCAGCTTAATTTCGCGATCACGATAGAATTGTCTATAACTAATCTCTCGTACTCGACAGAAAGCGTGCATGTAATAACTCTGCGAACTATGAGCGGCGAGCAATCCGACACTGCATGTTATTGTCGTGCGCGCGGCATGTAAACATAAACTTGCGGGCGGAATGAAATGTAATATTAAGAGGCAATAAAAGTTCTCGCTTGTGATACTAACGATATTTCCGACGTATTTATTTCGCATTAGTAGATAGTTGGTTAACTGACACCCGTTCCCTCCTGCTCTCCGGTTTTCGTGTTTGAACGTGTAGGTCATCACGCGCGCTCTTCAATACGATCGCGCGCATTAAAATAAATAAACGGTATTAACCCCGTTACAATATATATATTAAAGGTATATATTATATATAAAGTTATCTTCTGCACAATACCAGAAAAATATCGATGTCTTCAGGGACCAATGGGAAATAAAATTTTTTAATAATCTAGCATTAATATGGTTACTTCAAGCAAGGTGACAGCTAGAACTCTGCCCGTCTTTTTAACGATATTAAAAGAGAAGGAATGACGGCATACGAAAATAATTCTAGTTTATTTTTGGTAAGTAAATTTATTTTTAAATCTCCTGATTTACATTAATTCATGTAGGGAACCTGATGATCAATATACCTTTCCTATGTTAATCTTTTTTCACAGATGTAAATATTAATGAGATGGAATGGATATCCAATAAAGAAGAGGATCATCCCTCTCAGGCAAAGAAAATAAATATTTCCGAAGTGTTTGATGGGAGAACGCAACGAATTGGAGAAAGCTGTAGCAGATGAATTAAAGATATTAATATAAATTAATAATAATATAAATTATTATTTCATACTGATCAGTTTAAGTTGCAAAATGATTTTAAAACAATTTCTGAAACTATTAACAATTTGAGTTATAAAGTTGATAGATTGACAAATAAAATAATTGAACAAGATCAAATAATTAAGAATTTAGAATCAAATTAAGTCAAATTAAATTACTTCTATTTTAAAAGATAGATCTGAAGATAATTTCAATGATATTATCGAGCGAAAAATAATCTTCCTATGGAAATGAATGAAACATTTTTAGTATTTCGTGAGAATATTGATAAAATTAAGAATAATAATCAAAATAGACCTATTGTTAATGAAACTATTATTGAAACAATTAAGCAACCTGCTTTAACGTGTCCAGTTTTTGACTATAGTTATAAATGTCCACCAGTAAAATATTTAAATGATCTCAAACGTTATTTGCAAGCAAGTCATTATAATACTTGTAGGTAAACCAGAGGGGTCTCAACTCAGAGAGGTATCAGCTCACTGAGTTGAAGAGTGTGACTTGAGGTGTGTGCATGGTCACCTCACCCCCCCCCCACACCCGATACTAATCGGCCCGTGCATTATCGACTCACCTCCCCCCCTCCTCCCACTGAGTTATACCGATGCGTTCTACGCACTCCCCCCTCCCCTACTGAGTTAATCTGATGTGGCGTGCGTTCTCCCCCCTGCTCTGCTGTACTGTGCGTGTATTCTACGCACTCCCCTCTCTCCTATACTATGCTGATGTCCTATGACGCGCGTTCTCTGCATTTCCCCCTCCCTCCTTCTTCTTCTCACTCTCCTTGTGATCTCATGTATTCACGATGCGCGCGCGCGCATTCTGTGTTACGCGTTTTGATTTTTTGTTGTGTGTGTGTGTGTGGGCGAGCGTGCGTATTAAATTTTTAGATTTATTAAAAAAAGAAACAGACGGATCGGGGGATCGAACGCACGTCCTTCGGATCCACAGGCCGATGCTCTACCGCTATAGCTACAGCCACTGTTACTACAGGCAATACCGTATTGTGTATACTAGCTACACGATTGATATGTGGGGGGCGGCGGCGGCTGCTGCTGGGGAGGGCCCAAGCGCTAATACAAATGATAATAAATTTAAATAAATATACTAATTATAATAAATATTATACATAAATATTTATTATAATTGGTATAATTGGTATTGGTAACGAATAATAATAATTTTTTTTTATGTTCAATGTTTGCGCGCGCGTGTGTGTGCGTGCATGCGTGTCTCATCTACCGAAGATGGTTTAATAGAAAAAAATTACAAGTACCAGCTTACTTTCTTTTATTTTTAGACTTCGTGGTAGTAAGCTACTATAAATAACACAGTTTAAGAATTACCGAATCATTCATAAACCAGCATTCCAATAAAATGGATCGCTACTCTAAAGTAAAGTACTCTCGTCTTCCACAGGAAGACCTGGACGAAAAGAAGAACAAAGAATCATCGACATGGAAACAAAGTATTTCCAAATTTTGAAGCAATACTAAAAATTTTCCTGAACTAAAAGGCGATCAACATTTCAATAACGAAAAGAAGAAATAATAATCATATGTATATATGTCATCATTGTACACCACCTCAACTAATAAATAAACATTTTTTTCTTCTAAATTCTATGTTGTATAAATTTTTTTGTATCAATTGAAACAAAATTTTTTTATTGATAAAAAAATATATCTTATTCTACATGTTCTTAAAAAATACATATTATTCTACAAAGTATTTACTTAAAAAAGAAAATTACTATAGAAATCCTTCAACGACTTCATCGCTCTCTTCCCAATCCATACAACAGCCATCGATATAAAACGTTTTCATTAATTTAACGATTTGATGTGCACATGTCGTTACGTATTTGCCGCTATGATTAGGGCATACGGTAACTGATTTTAATTTTTCGAAAGGCAAATAGCCACAATCATTCAAATCGAAAACTTTGAGGCCATATCGTTCTAACCACTCTTTTTTCAAATCTCCGGAAACGAAAATTTTTGTGGCATCTTTGAGTGTATCTGTGATGATGAATTTATGCTCTTCGTATTTATAATCACCAGAGTTCCATGTTAATCCATGATAGTAGAGTTCTAACCAGAGATTTTCACGTTTATATCTCCGATATTTCTCCGTTAGTCTTCGCCGAGGAAAGGGAGGTTTGAACAAGCGTACGAGCGGTTCTTCGTTGTAGTTAAGTTGAAGTATCGCTAACTCTTTCACAGAATAAGTTTTGCCAGACATCATGAAGCCTTGCATATCTACTACGTACTCCATTGCGATAGAAAGCTACTACTGAGCTGCTTAAAGAAAGAGTCAATTCTTTAATACCCCCCCACCAGCCCCTCCTAAATAAGTGTCTTTACATCTCTATTTATCGGATTATACTAACCGATGCGATTGTGTAGAATAAAACAATACGCTGTAGTTTCTTCGGGGATATTTTCTCTGGTTTCGAACTCCAAGGGCACATCTACTGGAGCAGTCTTTAATGGTTCGTTTTGTTTGAAACAGTCAATCACTACGAGTGGCATGTAATTTTTATATTCGAGTTTTTTGAGCATCGGTTCGGCATCCTTACCGTAGTATACGTTTTGAAAATTGGCATTCATATCGTACAACATTGCGTACTGGTTTTTACTGAAATCAATGTTGAGATTACCGTATGGATAGCACTGAGAGTTAAGGTACAGTTTTACATTTCTGATGTTACAATGATCAAATATACTAGCGTTAGAGTTTGGTTCGTTTTTCGATTGGTTTAGAAGGCTAAGATGACGTAGCGTGTTTTCTCCAACTGATTTGTCGTTTTAACTGTCCAGACGTGATTTGTGTTTGCAGGCAGCGCTAGATATTCGTACAATTCCCAACTACGAAAACTCATTAAAATACTTCGTTCGCTTTTTAGAAAGTCGAGTAGACGTATTTTCTTTGCATTCGATACAATCACATAGGGCATAAGCCATTCGAGACGTGTTACATTAATCTTGAATTCTTCGTAAGCTTCAACGTCGACCGCGGTCTTCTTCGTTTGATAAACTGCATTTAAATCAGTACTCAATCTTACAAGAATTAATTCATGTTTCATATTCACTAGAACTTTGCGATAGTCCTCAGCGAATCCAAGTATGAAGCTCAGAGGAATCAAAATGTCAAAGTCGCCATTCACATTAGTTATTTTACGGTCCTCTTGTTCTAAGGTATTTATCCATCCAGCATTTTCGGCAATCAAGGTTTGACTTGGAGTGAGAGATAACCAGTTCTTCATAACGGTTGTGAGACCAACGTTCTTACATTTATCTATTTCTATAGCATTCAGCTCATACCTAATTTCTTCAAACATGTGACAAATGGCATTATTAACAAAATCAGTATTCGTTAACAAAGTGTAATTGTTGCTGCGTAATCGTCCACAAATGTGTAACGAGCTGCGAGATGGTAAAAGGAACAAGTCTTAATGTTGAATTGATATACGAATCTCGTCAATATTTTTGAACGATGAATTGGTGTAAGGTTGATGAGCGTGGATTTCGTAATGAGCCAAAGATTCATCGAAGACAACAGGTGACTGTATTTCTATAATATTCTCCATTGTTTCGTTGGAAGCAGCAGCAAAAAAAAAAATTAGGTAATTTATTTTCCACCTGAAACCACTCTTAACCCAAGACTTTTTAGGAACTTTATACTTTGACGCGTTAAAGCTTTCGCTTTCCGATGACGATTGATGACTGGAGTTCGTCGTGTTGACGATTTCAATTTCAGTCGACGACTGATGATGGGTATGCATTTTGCAATGCTTATATAGTCCCTACCACTCTTTGAATCGTAAACAATTCCCATTATACGCTTTTGAGGTGTAATCTGATGGTTATGACTTCACCGCGAAAATTAATTAAATTTCCGTCTTGATTGACAATGCGTAATTGTAAATAATCTATAGACTTTTTCGTAACTGTAAGATAAATCACGTGAGAGGGAATTTTAATAATTTTATATCCAGGCGGTACTGCTGGAAAAAATTCGTGAATATCGTGAACGGTGTTTCCTTTCAAGTATTCGTCAAAACATCGTTCAGATGGCAATCAAATCTACGAGAGTCGTGATCGCACGATTAAGGAGTGATCTTGAGGATTTGGATGCAATTATCAAAAAGGAATTACCACGAATAAAGTCCAGTGTTGAAAATTTAGAAAACAGTAGATTACATGGAAGCGGTGGTGGAGGAGTTGCACAAACCAACGAGACGTAATTATCCAAGACGAAAGTACCACGTTCGAGGTATCGATGAGACGTGGCAAGCCGTTCTCGTCGATATGTAGGTCTATTCTAGACAAAATCGTGGCTACAATTGACTTCTCACGATAATTGATAATTTTTCCAAGCACGCTTGGACTGTGCCAGTGAAAAGGAAAGCCGGTCGCGATGTGACAGCGGCCATGAAATCTATTTTAGCGAAAGTTAGACGGCCAAAGAATCTTCATACGGATAGAGGCAAGGAATTCTACAATGTAGATTTTCAAGCTCTCGTGAAAAAATATAATATTAATCTGTATTCTACCAATATTTTGCTCAAAGCTTCGATATGCGAACGATTTAATCGCACGTTGAAGAACGCTATGTGAAAAAAGTTTAGTCTCCGTGGGAACTACAAATGATTCGACGTACTACCAGAGCTCACAGCTGCTTACAATAATCGTAAACACAAAATTATTGGTATAAAACCTATCCAAGTTACAGCGGCGAATGAAGCTCAAGTATTAAAGAAATTTATACAATATGTTGGAAGAAGAGACAGAAGAAAGCCAAAGTTCAAAGTTGGCGACAAAGTCAGAGCGAGCAAAGCGAAGCAAATATTTAAAAAGGGATATACACCAAATTGGTCAACGGACATATTTACAATTGTGCCCGTGGCACCAACAAATCCAACTACTTATCATTTGAAAGATTATCAAAATAAGCCTATCCTAGGTGGCTTCTACGAACGGGAACTTCAGAAAACCAAATATCCCGACATCTATCAAGTGGAAAAGGTTATTAAGAGGCGTGGTAATCAAGTTTTCGTAAAGTGGTTAGGATTTCATGATTGGAACAATAGTTGGATAAATAGAACCGAATTGTAGGGAGAAAAAAAAGAAAACTATGTAGATTGAAGATCTAATAAATAAACACACACACACATATTTTGATTTGAAAAAATATAAAGAAAATTTATTTTCTTCTTTTTTTTGTTATGCGTACATTGATATACATACGATATTTATGCAGTTTTAAATTCTATACAACCATTACCCTTATTGGTGAGAAATAATTCAAGTTTATTAGCGTAATCCGACATATTGTTGAACAGCTTTTCATTCACGATCAGTGCACTCGATACCTTGTTTGGTAGAAACAATTGTTTTTACAATAGTAAAAACAACAGTTTCAACTCCTCGTTCACTTCGGCTACGATTTTTGCAACGTATCGTGTTTCAACTTGTTTGAGTTTGGTGATCATATACTTGGATTCTTTGTCCAAGTCACGAATCTTCATAGTGGGTTTGAATTGATTACAAGCTAAATTATTCAGCTGCGCGAGATCCATCTGTAGAAAAAACAATGATATTTAAACTCAGTTGAATTGAAACAAAACACACACACACATAATCACAGTTACCTCGAGTAATTTTTTTAATCACGGAAATTTTATTTTTTTCTAATTTTATCGACAAAACGAGCTTTCAGTAACTTTCTTTTCCTTGGAGCAAGTAGACTTAAAATGAAATTAGAAGACTGCTGCTGTTGCTGCTACTGCTCACTACTCGTCGTCGTCGTCGTCGTCGTCGTCGTCAACGTTGCTGGTAAATTTGTCTCGATGAGAATGAGCTGCGAAGCCTCGGGTGCCGATTGATATAACCCGCCCCCACTCTGCTCTTTTTCGGCGACAGCGGCTCGATAGCGGCGGCTCGACGGTGGCGACGGCGGTGACAGCAGCAGCGACCGATGGCTCGACTGCGATCATTCCCAACGCCTCTATCCACCCCTCCCTCTTCACCAATGGAATGCCATAATGGCCCCAAGGAAGCGTATCGGTGGTTCCGGGCAGCAAGAAGCGTTCATCGTCGTGCGCGCTGAGCGCGATCTTTGTTTGTCTCTCGCTGTACAACTGATAATGACGCGATCTGCTGGACTTTTGCTGTCGGCTCAAAATCACATTTTCTCGGAGACATTTGACGTAGTCCGCGAACGTATCGTGGTATTCAGCACCGCATTCTTGATCCCCTTTGCTTTCTTTATTGCATCTCTATTCCGAACTCTCACGCTGTACATTTTGCTTCTGAGTCCCACGAACTCGAGCATGAGCATTCCGGCGTTCTCGTCCTTCATCTTGCCGACCACCCTCTTATTGGCTTTGGGAATGGCGAAGCGATTCGGCTGTGGAAAATTCGACGTATCGAATTCGTGAATAGCACGACGCATGACCTCGTACATGTCTACATTGGTGATCTCGTACACTAGACTGTCTGTGTCGGTGTACAGAAGCTTGCAACGCTCCTTGCCAACGGCGGCATCGCGCATGTAGTCGTAGTGGAATCGATACATGAGCGTCTTGGACAAGTCGAGAACAGCGAAACCTATGTAAATGGGTTTTCTCATGGTGATTTCCTTACGCAACAGTTAAATCGCCACCAGTTTGTCGTCGAAAATGTCGCTACTGTGGAAATTTGGTCGAGCTATCAGAGCTTCGGCACCGTATCGCCCCTCTCACTTGTTCACAAACTTCACGTCGATGCGTTTCTTCTCGTTTTCCATGGTCTTGCCGTACACCGCATTGTTGAACAGTTTGTACAGCATTTTTTCGAATTCGTTTGCCGCTCGCTTACGCAACTCGCTATTCAAATCGATGTACGTCTTGAGCCATGGACTCTGCTTAAACGTTAAAACCCGATGTATCTTCGCGAGGTGCAAGCCATGGCCTGTTGCTTGTTTCATAGCTCTGTAGTGGATTACGTAACGCTCCTTATTATCGAGAGTCGTTGTGAGCTTTTTCTGTTTGGATCCCGTAGCGGCTCCCGTGCTCCGGACAAAATGGCATATCTCTGTGCGCATCGTGAATTTCCTCTGGATACTCCAAATCCACCTCGAGTATGTAACCGAAGGCTGAGTCATCGAGATTATCGAAGGAAAAGTTGGCCGCGGCGGCGGTGTCAATGTCGCACCATTCGAAATCACCGAGTGGAAGTGGCTCGGTCATACTCCAGCCGTAAGGGTTATTGACGTCAAAATACATCAAATATTTTTCATCTTTCTGTGGATCGTAGTTGTCGTCGTCGTCGTCGTGGCCCATGTATGAATTGTTCGCGGTAGCGTACCTGTTGCAACACTGGTTAATTCCACCGCGCTCGACAAACATGAGCATGTCGTTTTCCGTCAAGAGCTCCAACCTTACACCCGTATACTTCAACATGGCGTCCCAACTTAATCCGGGCGTCGTATAGTAGTGGGCCGGATCCAAACGATACGCCATTCGACACTTGGCTCTGAAATTTTAAAAAACTTCGGCTGACAAGAGAACGTCCGTCTTGAGATACAAATTCGAATAGTTGCCGAGATCGGCGATGTCGAACGTTCTCCAAACGTTCTCCGCGTGACTGTACTCCTCGTCGCTGATATCCGAATCGTACAGACTGCTGTAAAAATCTTGCTTTCGTGGAAGCGTAGTCGTCTCTTCGAGTTAACGACGACACATAGTCATATGGAAATACACCTTTTCTCTTGAGTAGGGAAATCTGCGGCAGTGTGTACCGTTATCTTGCTGAAAATGTCGCTCTAGAATACCGTGTTTTTCAAAGTACGACGATAGTTTGTCGAGCGAAGACGCCATAAATCGAAACGAATCGACGAAACGCAGCTTTATATCGGTACCTTCCACGTACTTCGTAAAAGATATGTATTTTTCCTTAGTTTGAGGAATGAGGCTCACTCGACCGGGAAATTCGTTCGCGATTTCCCGGATAAATAGATACGCATCGTATCCACTGAGTTTGTGAAAAAAAACGGGTATAGTTCGCGATTCTTGATGAGCAATATTACACGTGCTGTGAGCAGCTCCACGATACTTCCCCGTAAAGTGATAATGATCACGAAATTTTCTGTCTTTTTTTCTCGACAAAAGGCCTATTACATATATGATATAGCGTAGCACGAAGAAAGCTAAATGCCTCTTGGAACGTTAAATTTTCCATACGCTGCGGGCTTCTGTACAACTCGTGCAGATACTTGGCTAAATCGTGAAGATTGCGAACGAACCACTTGGCCGGACCAACGTCATGGACGGTTTTCTGTCTGTAGCTTCGATAATGCGAAAGAGAGTCATCGTATATACACTTGACGAAAAAGCCAACGCTATACGGTTTGTGACGTTGATAGATCCGCTCGTCATTGGACACCGTTTTCAAGAGACTCTCAAAATCGGCGTACACGACGAACGGTACCGCGCACTCATATTAAAATTTTTCAAATTGTAAATATTTATCCGTGACACTGGGAAGCACAATTTTACACATATTCACATTTTTACAGTCAATCTCGTGCGTTTCCAATCTCTCTTCAGTTAGAAAATAGTGCAAGCAACCATTGCATATGTACGACTTACATGACTTCCGTGCTCTTACTAGTTGGTTGTAAAACGTTTTCGACGAATCACTCGTCTATGTCTGTAATTAGGTATATCGGCGACATCTTCGTATTGAAATGCTTCACATCGAGCTTTTCATCGCAACTATTCTTTTCGACTGCATACTCGGCGTCCAGTATGGTATTCACTTTTAAAGAACTATGTTTCTTCAAGTTCTCCTTAATTTGAGCATGGAATTATGGTTTGGCATGCGTCAAAAACGTATTCAAATCCAGATGTTTCAGATTAGTTATAACACCAGTCTTTATTCTGCCTTTGAACGCACTATTGATGTCGTTCCAGCGAACTGTTGAGTCTTGAGCTGGATTGACAACAGCCGGTGTAGTAGTAGTAATAGTAGTAATAGTACTAGTACTAGTCGGTTCGAGACCTTCACCAACTACATCCAAAATAACGAGAGGTTCTTATATGGATTGTTCGTAATGCTTGCTCACCATAGGTTCGGCAATCGATGAGGTGGCAATGGGGGCTGTGCCAACAGCCTACTCTTGTATTCGTTTAGCAGATGTAAAACGCTTCTAATCATGCACATAGCTGCCTGCAGCTTCTGTCTGCCAGACACGATCAAGCTAGGCGAACGAGAAAGCTCATCGGTTTTGCGCAAAGCCAATGAACCCAGTGTCAACAATCTTTTGATATCTTCGACACTAGCATATCCTGCATTCGCCAGACGATGTGCGCGCAAAAGCAATAAAGCCCTGTTCTTGAAATACTCAGCCATGATGCTAGTTACTCAACTGAGCAGATTTGACAAATCCATCGCGTTATATTCACTTCTCGTCAATGCTGATTGGTTGGAAATAGTATGGAGGGGGTGATCAATTGTGATCGATCGAAAAATTATAGTGGGGCATCAACAACTGCAAGCTCAGTATAAAAAGACAGACTCTGGAAGAAGATCCAACTCCATCGGTGCTTCTGTTTAAACCACCTTACCCATGCGAGTGGTTATTAAAGAAAAATCAGTGTGAAAACCGGTGGTTAGCGAGAAATTTTCATGGTATTCCGTGGGAATCTAGCGATTTACCGTACGACGATTTTGGAAACATAATGAAAAAAACACTTTTTGGAGCAACTATTTTTGTCAAAGATCTTGTAAAAACAAAATGGCTAAGAAATTTGTTGATCAATGCACAGTAAGTGTCTTTTCGTCGCTATCATCTTAAAGAGAAAAAATGATATCTAATGATTTTTTTTACAGCACGACTGTGGTTAGTGTTGAAGACTTGGGTTGTCCATCACTCAAGAATCTTTCAAACGATAGCATTTCCATATGCAGTAACCACAACGCGTATCTATCAAATCCACCGTGTGCCTTTAAAAACGCACTGGCTATCAGTAGATGGATGGAAAATAATAGGAACTTTATTAAAACCAATCAAGAACAAATTTACGCAAAACAAGCATGAACGCGTTTGATAATAGTTTGACGACATATTGGACAATCATCAATTCTTGATGCACATTCCATGCATACAGTGATATGTCTACATGATAAAAAAAGTACAGCGACCATAGCATCCAAACATATCTTACATCTGATAATTTCAAGTTGACGCAAAATATTGCCTATATCTCGCTGCGACTTTTCAACCCTTCGCGAATTTTATTCATTTTTTCATTTTGTTTATCGATACTCTTCTTATAACCGCGTACAAATTCTTCGTAAACAGATACCATACCAACAGTTGCATTTGCTATGGTTTTCGAAGCACATTTCTCCGATAACGCAGGCTCGTCTGTACTCGAAGTTAGGCTAGTTGTTGCGCACGCTATTGCTGCCCGATACTCGAGCTTATACGGTCCACAAACATCTTTACTTTTTCTTCGAGGAGGTACCGGTACGGGGCTCGATCCGATCGGCACATTGCCGCAACTTCTGTTACGAATGAAAAAGCAGCCGCCATCCCAGCGCTTATGTTCCGTCATTGGGTCGTCACCTTCTTCCCAACGACAGACTTCCATACCACATTCAAAACAGCGTACTTGATCGATCTGCCCCGTATAATAAAAGCCAGCCGCAGCAAGATCTGCTGGTCGTATGTGTGCGCATATCCATTGAGACGTAAAGCTATCCAGCTTCGCTTGCTCAAATCTGCACAAATAAAAAAAATAGTGAAAAAAATATATATAAAGTATGTTCTATAAACAATAAAACAAATAATTACCTATAGTCAATCTTGTTGGAGTTCATTGTAGAATGTTCGTATAACCTTTTTTCTTTCACACTTTACACTAATTCACTCTGGATGCGAAAGCGACTGCTGATGAAATGCAGATCATTTTTATAACGGACGATTGAGATTTCCCCCCTCCATTCTCCATTAAAAAATTCCATACATACCATACGTGCCATACATTCCATTCATTCCATACAAGCCATACATTCCATAAAAATAAAATTCATTTAATTTTTATGAGTTATACATACACGTGCGCGCGCACGTGCGTGTATGCGTATGTAAAGCATACAACTTGTAGGGAATTGACTCAACGGTCTAGGCGAGTGACGTCATTTAAAACTATCGCATATACGCACTGATTTTTAGACATTTTTTTTGTTGTTATTTTTTTAATAACGATATTTCAATTATTTTAGTTAAGAAGAAATTACCTGCCCTTTCTGTTGAATTTAATTATTGACAATTTACATATAAATAATTAATTGTCTACATCTAATAATCTATAAGAAAAAATTAGTAACATTATTTATCGAATTTTTTACTCGTAATAATCTTTCGGTAATAGACATACAGGAGAATCGGACCTAGCCTCCTTTGCATCTATACGACAGTGCTCTACCGTCTGAGTCATTGTCGCTCTTTCTAAAGATAGTGTATACTAACTGTATATTACTTCATGATTTAGGAAAAATTATCATTTTTTAGTATTATTATGTACACTGAATTAAACGAGCTATTTTAATTTTGTATATATTTATTAACTAATTAAAAAATACCTACCTTATACTTACCTACTCGTCTCGCTGAAAATGGAGGGGTAAGAATAAAGAATAACACAAGGTTGAATTTATTCCTAATTTCAAATTGTAATTGTTTTTTGTTGAAACGTTTGTTTTTAGTACTTACCTTTACGGCTACGATATATTTGCGCATACGTTTGAATAACATTTAAAAGTGCTGATTTATAAAAAATTATATAAGTTTTTTATTAAATAAATAGTTAGGCTATGTTATATTTAAACATATGTTTGAATAGCACTTAAAAGTGCTGATTTATAAAAAAATAATATAAGTTTTTTTATTGAAAATTTAGCACTGAAAAGTGCTGTTTTAAATTTATCTGATCTGATGATGATATCGATTAACTGTCGGGATTGTATAGCTTCGTCAACTTGAAAAAAGTGGCCCAGAAAAGAGCCGATCGTTCGATCACTGCAACTTGTCACTACCAATGGCTTGCCACCACCTACTCTTCGTCCATTGCATGAGATAAAGAGCGTACGCGCTATCGCGATCCTGTATTAATACACATTGGCGTCTTTTCTTCGCACTAATCACAATTTCTTTAGCTACTCCCACCACTAATTACACAGGCCAACAAGGTTTCAGAACCAGAGACCAGACATAGTACACCCGAAGGATTTTAATGCGCTGAATCCAAATCCGAGCTCAGAATTGCGCCAGCACATCAGGATTTTGAGATATCCTAATCTAAAAGTGCGAAAATCACGTTTTTTTGGTTATATTCGGTAGTAGTATAGCAATGTATGTTCCAGCACACCTGCGGGGGGTCTGTAACTCTTTGACCCCACCGGGCTTAACCCTTTGGACCCCCTGGCTATGTTAATAATAATTATTATTGTTAACAATTATTATTAACAATATTCGTGGGGGGTCCCTTGGTTTAACCCTTTGATTCCCTGGCCTCTATCCCTTCTATGTTAATTATTATTATTATTAATGTTAATAATTGTTTATAATTTTTGAGGAAGGTTTCTAGGGCTCCTAGTCCCTAGGGACCCTATACCTAGTGCTTTTAGTCTAATTAAATTTAAATGTTTTTTTAAAGTTATAAATATATATATATTATTAACAATTTACTTGCTACATTGAGAATGAAACGAATATAGAATATAGCGACGATTTTTTTTTGAAAAAAATGAAATGACAGACCGGAGAATCGAACCGGAGTCCTCTGGGTTGGCAGGCTAGCGTTCTACCACTAGAGCCAATGCCACATGTACCTTAGAGGATGCATATTGTGTATATTAGCTACACACGCATACATTTGGTATAGGGCCCGAGCGTGCGGAGGAGGAGGGGAGCGCATGCTGTCTATAGTTCTGGCCTGATGGGGATGTGCTACTATAGTAGTATTAAATGTATGCTCTCTCTCTCTCTAGCTCTGACTCAGCGTGGTCCACAGTGCGAGGAGGAGGGGAGCGCATGATCAGCTATACTTATTAACTACCCTATTATCTTAAGTTAATTATGTCTATCATAAATGTAGATCATAGGCGGTTTGAGGGTGATCAAGCTTCTCTACTACTTTCAGAAAGAGAGAGCATCTATGCTTACTACGTTCCCTCTTATCTTATGTTACCTATGACTATCGCAAATGTAGATCATAGACGGTTTAAGGATGGTCAAACAAAACTCATAGCGCGGACGCGTGACCTGCGTTTAATGTGTTTTTTGCGGATGACCATAAAGTTAGCGGGACGTCAAGATTTATAGTTTTTAGAAAGTGACAAACTTTCTAGCCTACATGGGGTGGGAAAGGGTACACTAAACGTCCTATCTCACTCAAAGAATGTCTACGTTTGTGTGTAGCGTTACATATATTGTAGAAAATTCGTACCTGATAATAGTGTGAGTGTTCGGTAGGATTTTCGTTGGTCAGTCTTAAAGGAAACTTCGAGCGGTTCACAGTGCAGTGCTAATTGTTTATTATTATTTAAACATTAGTAAGTTTTATATTTTTTTAAAGTTAATTAATAAAAATAAAACAACAACAATGGAAAGTATCACCAAAGCGTGTGAGTTTTTAGAAACTGTAAGTATAATTTTAAATAATTTAAAAATAATTAAGATAACTTTTATAATTTTTTAATAATATTATTATTCAATTTCAGCTTACCACTTACCAGCTTCCGACCATGCAGAATGTCGGAAAAGAGCCGTTATATCGGCTCTTAATTTTAATATTAATTACCGTAAGTATTTTTTCTCATATATTTATTTATTTATTTATTTATTTATTTATTTATTTATTTATTATCATTTATTTTCAGTTGCAACGATTTGTGGAGGAGAGCAGTCCTCAAGGACTGCAAATCATACAAATGAAAGCAATGGTTCAACAAGTAAGTATTATTATAAAATTATAACAATTTATATTTTTTATTAATATTTAATTGTTATCTCTTTTCAGTGGATCAAGGAATCTATAGCGGCCAGAATGATGGCGCATCAAGTCGTCTATCAAATTGACAAAATTGTCAATGATCGCGTCAACGCAAATCTAGAACAACATAAGCGTGCGGACGCTATACGGAGGCAGCAAGAATCCGCTCGATTGGAGCGGAAACGGAAAGCCGCCTTAGCTAAAGCGCAGCAAGACGAACTTGCTGCGAAAATTAAGCGAAGGCTTTCCAGTATTGCTGCACCATCAACAACAGCCATGGTGAATGAAGGTAATGGGTCATCTTCGAGGCTGTCAACGTCATCTACATCGATGACATTATCATCGTCATCATCAGCAACGTCCAGGACAACATCACCAGCGACGTCAACAGCAACGTCGAGGACAACATCACCAGCGACGTCAACAACAACCTCTTCGACAGCAACATCCGCAGGCTGTGAAAGAGGAGATAATACTCAAATTGATAAACCACTCGATTTAACCGCTAATGTAAGTAATTAAGTTATACAATGAATTAATGAATTTAAATTAAAAATAATAATTAAAAAATTTTTTTACAGAAAAAAATTCCGGTGGTAAAAAACGGTGAGTGTGTTCGACGGAAAGTAATTTTGATTCCGGCTCAACCAACCATCAGGAAGCCGACTCGCCCCTCTAAGGTCGTCGGGTCCAAAAAAATTAAATAGTAATATTAAAAAGAAAAAAAATTGTATTTTTATAAAAAATAATGTATTTTATAAAAAAAAATAATAAATTAAACTAAAATAAAAAATTAATAATGTTTTAATTTACTTAGGATCTACCAGTGCCCCACCCCCATTCACCTATTCCACCCACCTACCTACTCTCACCCACTCACCCACCAATATTCATCTACATAGGTCGGTAAGGTAGGATGCTGTAGAAGTTGGTAGGGTATTTAGTAAGCTGTATGATGGTCTCTCTCCTTCTATAGTAGGGAGCATAGTAAGCTTATGCTGGCTAAGTTTGGGCCCTCGGAGAGGGGGTAGCGTCTCTAGCTTGCTAGGTGCGTACGCCGTTTAGTGTGGATGCTATTCTCTCTCTCTCTCTCTCTCTAGGATTATAGGTAGTTTGTATTAAATTCTAACAATATATAGTGTATATGTATATATATATATATATATATATATAATTTTATTTTTTTTATTGAAAAGCATTGCGTACATTGATCATATAATGTCTTGTTAATTTTAAACTAATTTTTTAACATCACCACTAATTGGATTATATTGTACAATACGATCGTGTAATATTAAGCAGTAGGCTGCAGTATCTTCAGGAAAATCAGTCCGAGTTTCAAATTCTAGGCGAACATCGACTGGAGCGCTTTTTAATGTTTCATTTTGTTTGGAGCAGTCTATAACTATTAACGGCACTTTATTAATGAAATCCTTTTTATTGAGTAACGGCTCGTTTTCTTTACCATAGTAAGCGTTTTGAAAATTAGTATACATATCGTAGAGAACAGCAAACTGATTTTGATTGATATTTAAATTGAGATTTCCATACGGATAGCATTGTGAATTGAGGAATAGCTTCACATTACTAATATTACAATGATCAAAATTACTAGAATTAGCACTTGCTGAACTTTTACGTTTAGTTTGAAAAGCTAAAATAACAAAGCGAGGCTTTTCCAATTGATTGGAAGTCTTAACACTCCAAACATGCTTTGATGTACGAGGTAATTTTGGATACTCATACATTTCCCAAGTACGATAACTCATAGTAATTGCACGATCTCGTCCAATCTGATTGAGTAATTTGATTTTTTCTTTGTCTGCGACCATCACATATGGCATCAACCATTCAACCTTAGTTAAAGTAATTTTTGATTTTTCTGAAGCATCAGGATTCCTTACTGGAATACTTAAAATAGCATTCAAATCATCTTTTGATCTTGTGAGAATAAGTTCATGCTTGACATTGACTACAATTTTCCGATAATCTTCAGCAAAGCCCAGTAACATACTGAGAGGGATAGTCACATCAAAAAAACCTTGAGCGTTACATATTAAAACTTCATTGTTATCACCATTCCATCCGGCATTTTCAGCGATAGAGTTTTGACATGGATTGAGTGAAAGCCAATTTTTCATGAGGCTCGTTAAGCCTACATTTTTCACTTTATCAATTTCAATAGCATTTATTTCATATCGTATTTCCTCGAACAAATGACAGAGGGCGTTGTTGACTAATAAAGTGTTCTCCACTGGTGTAGTACCGTCCGGCTTGGTCAACCGACCACAAATATGAATCATACTGCGTGATGGAAGCAGAGATAAATCTTGATGTTGAATTGCTATATGGATTTCATCACTATTATTGAAATATGATAATGAATAAGGCTGATGCGTATGAACTTCATAATGAGCTATAGACTCATCGAAAGCGACACCTGAATGAATGTCTAGAATTCCCTCCATATTGTTGTTGTTGTTTTATACAGCACACTAATATACACAATATTTTCTTCGACGATTTTCGACGACTTTCAGTCTCAAGATTTTCAGGAATTGACAGTTCTGAGGTGTGAGCGGTCTGATAGCTCGCTGTTGACTGATTGTTGATTGACATTTTTGTCTCTTAATATAGCCTCGACCAGACTTTATATTGTAAATGATACCCATTACTAAGATATGGTCTTTATATGTACTCGCACTGTGATGACTTCTCCTCGAAAGTTAACTAGGTTTCCGTCTTGATCAACTATACGAATTTGAAAATGATCAATGCTCCTCACAGCGACTGGAAGGTAAATGACTTGAGAGGGAACTTCTATAATCTTATATCCAGGTGGGACTGCAGGGAAAAATTCATGTATAGTATGTACTTTGCGATCGTTTATGTAAGAGCCTGTAGTAATATTACACTCTACACGTAAAGCGTTGACTTTGAGAATAGTGACGGGTAAGTCAGAACTATGTGTTTTGTTTTCAACGAGCGTACGTCTAGTGAAGCCTAAAATTGTTCCAATAGAATCTTCTGGTTCAAAATGTATTTTTTGACTGCACTGAATGACACAACGTAAAGTATTATTATTTGGTTTCAGGCTAAACGATATACCTTTAGATGCTAATGCTTCTTGGAGAAAGCTTTCAATATCTTCTATTTCGTAGCTACCAGTTGGTAAAGTGATAGCTTCTTGACCTTCAATGTAAAACTTATTATAACCAACGTCAATGTTTGGTATTGAATTAAATGTTAATAGCTCAACTAGACCAAGAACGTATTTTTTGTTTGGTATCAATTCGATCGGTGGAAAATAATATGTGTCGAGTACGGATGATGTTCCTGAGAGACTGAATGTCAGTGTATTCTCCATGACAGATGCATGTCAAATGATAGTCATTCTTTGAATGAGTATTTTATATACTAGTCGTCTTTTCTATAGTTTGTTTAAAAGAAATTTGAGACAAAGATGGCCGCAATTATATGTATTAAAATCTTGATATCTAATATAATTATACATGATTCTATTAACTTTGAGATAAAGCAATAGATCTATAGGTGGTTGTAGATTACCAAAACTATCAAAATACATAACCTCATCACCTTTCTTTTTGTATGCTACCCAATGAGTACCTGGTCCACGTTTATCATCTAAATTTACAATAGCTGCCTCTTTATATCGTGGTCCATCAGCTGGCAGAGCATTACGCATGAAAACACCTCGAAAATTTGCAATTTTTAGTATTTTAGCATATTTTCTTATATCATGATCTGTCAGTGCTCGATTAGGTAAAGTTATTTCGAGCTTTTTTTTTTTAAACCTTTTCCACTTGAATATGGTTTCAAATGAAGACCATAACCTTTACGATATGGTTTCAAATAAAGTCCTTTACCAATAGCAATAGCTTCCATAGTTTTATTATGTCTATGAGCTTCGTTCAATTGATTTTGAGCGGCCTTAGCACTGTTAACGGCTTTTGCTATTGAAGCAGCTCCACCAGCTAGAGCTCCAGTGGCGCTTAAAGCAGCAAATAATGGAATTAAAAAAGGAATCGCTACACCAACTTTACTGGGAATAGGTAAAATACGGGGTATATTTATTTTACTTCTACCGCCAGCCTTTTTCACAGCTTCATTAGCTCCTTTTATAGCCGAACGAATAACTACAAGAGCTCTATTGTTAGGCACACTACTTTTCGAGACCGTCTTAATAATTTTATTCAATGTAGCTGACGGTTTTTTGATTTTTCTACATTTCTTTCGTGCTTGACGTTTTTTAAATCCTCTACCTTGTTTCTTACTACCTTTCTTCATAGCAACACCCATACCAAGCTTACTTTTAACTTTCATAATGTTGGCTACAGTGAAGGCAGCTGCTTTCTCACCAAAACTGCTATCTTTAGCTTGTACTCTTTCCCAAGCTTTGTTAGCTAGAATTTCGTCAGCTTTATTTCTTGTCGCAATATCCTCCCGATTTTGCGCATAAGCAATATCGTGTTCTTTACAAGCAACGTCTAGTGGATTTTTACCAGGATTTCCACGTGCCAATCGTTTGTTCAATTTTGTACCAGGACCATAATACTGATATCCAGGTAAGTGAGCTTCAATAGGCAAGTTATTTATAATCTCGTTCACTAGATCACCACCAGTCTTTCTTTTATAGTACGTGATCATACTTCTTCGAAAGACAGCATGTTAATGAAATAAAAGATATATAAGCAGACTTTTTATACCTAACAACTCATTCATTGAGGTGTCAATGATGAGTAAACAACATGGATTTCCGAGAACAACCTCTTAAGCTTCAAGTCATTAATTTCGATAGAGTGGTGGAGACGGAAAAACAAGAAAAAAGACACGGTGAACTATTGCCTAATAGTATCCGTGCCGTTTTTTGCGGACCTAGTAATTGTGGAAAAACTAATTGTTTATTAACATTAATCACTCATCCTAATGGTCTTATATTTGAAAACGTATATGTCTACTCAAAATCCCTTAATCAGCCTAAATATACATTTTTGAAAGATTTATTAGAGCCTATTAATGATATAGAGTATCATGCTTTCAGCGAGCATGAGTTGTTTCACCAGATAAAACACGACCAAATTCTATCATGATTTTTGACGATATAGCCACTGAGAACCAAGATAACGTAAGAGCATTCTTCTGTATGGGTAGACATAAAAAAGTAGATAGTTTCTATCTCTGTCAATCGTACGCTCGCATTCCGAAGCATCTCATTCGAGATAATGTGAATTTACTTGTTTTGTTTCGACAAGATGGCGTGAATATTAAGCACATTTACAATGATCATGTTAACTCAGATATGTCTTTTGAGAAGTTTAAAGCAATTTGTTTAAAATGTTGGAGAGACGATAATCATGGGTTTTTGGTTATCGACAGAAACAGACCAATAAATCATGGACGATATAGAAAGGGATTTGATTCTTTTGCTATAAATATAGATGAGTGAGTGGATGAAGATTATTTAACTTCAGAAATTAGAAGCGTAAACATGGCTAACTTTGAAAGAGAAAAGAAGGTGCTCGAGCAATTATCCATGGCTCGTGATGCCATAAGACGCAAGTATCAACTAATAAAACGTGGTAAAGCTGATTTAGAAAAGACATTGCATGAAACTTTTAAACCTATGGTTGATCAATTGAAGAAACTCGTAGAGGCAACTACTGATAAAAGTAACGCTACTACTGCTGAGCAGCCAACGAAAAAGAAAAAGAAAATCGAGTTCGATAATGTTTTCAAGTCAGAAGTAGCAACTGACACTCCCTACAAATCTTGATATTTCAATAGTACTGCTAATGAATTAAATTCTACATTACAACCGCTTGATACTACATTTGAGTCTGCTATTTCTATTGATGATAATGATGATGATCATGATGAATCATCACTTGATACAACTGCTATAAATTTGAACAAAAGTAGTTCAAATGTAACTACAGAACAGAGGCAACAGCTATTGGATGATTCGATTGTAGGAAACTATGTTCGACTATTGCATGAACCTCAGCAGAAAAGTAATTTAGACAAGACATTTGGTGTTCGCTTACATGAAAATACATATGTCATAGGCAATTCTCCAATTTCCTTCCAAAACGATAACGTGACTGTGAATGATAAAGCATACAGCAAGACGCTTGGTTTAATGGAACTTCTCTTTCGTAAAGAACCTGATTCTAAATTAATCAGTTCATTGGATATTGAAAATTATATAAAAATTCTCGAAATCACTAACGCTCATCGAAAGAGATACGAAACAAATGGAGAATATCGCAATAAGCATGTAAATAAATTCAAATATATATTGGACCAAATTTATCTTTGAGCAGTAGCGCTAAGAAGCGAAAATCGACTATTGATGGAAGAGGTCTTTTTCCTAACTATAAAATAGCTAGAAAAGGAACGTTATTTGATTATGTATATTGGAATGATCCAAACGAGCTCGTTGATCGATTGAGATTGCTTATTGCCGAACAAACCGCCGGTAATTCTAGTCATGTTAATGAAATTCATTCAATTATTGAAGAATTACGTGAAGCTGGCTATATATATTAAGAGAATCCTAAATATTACTCAGTAATAAAATGAGTGTTGATGTGTTTGGACGTATATTGAATAAAAAAAAGGAGGATAATAGAGGTCCTCCTGGTATAGGGTATAATATCACTGAAGACGGACAATACGACGCGAATGACAAAAGAATTTGTTATATAGCCGATCCTCAGGAGAGTAACGATGCTGTAAACTTACGAACGTTGCGAAAAACTAGTGAAGCTAACGTTACTACGCTTACGAGTATGATAAATGATCTCTCAAATTCATTGGATACAATAAGATCAGAATTAGTAAAGCATCGAGTAATTATTACTCAGTTAGAAAAAGATAATAATAGTAATCATAAAGAGAAAGAAAAAACTATTGGACCGTTTGACATTTTAAAAACTATTGGACCGTTTGACATTTTAAAAAAAAAACTTTAAAATGAAACATCAAAGAGTGGTGGATGAGTTACATAAACCAGCACGTCGAAACTATCCCCGTAGAAAAGTTGATGTACGCGGAATAGATGAGACATGGCAAGCTGATCTTCTAGAGATGCAAGGCTACTCGAGAGAGAACAAAGGCTTTCGATATCTATTAACTGTCATTGATATATTTTCAAAGTACTCTTGGGCAGTTCCTGTGAAACAAAAAACTGGTGTAGATGTTGCTTATGCAATGAAGTCTATATTAAAAAAAGGACGCACTCCTAGAAATCTACATGTGGATTGTGGCAAAGAATTCTACAATTCAAATTTTCAAAGACTAATGACAAAGTATAAAATAAATCTATATTCAACCTATAGCAATCTTAAGGCAACTATTTGTGAACGTTTCAATCGCATGCTAAAAAATGTCACGTGGAAAAAATTCAGTCTTCAAGGAAATTACAAATGGATCAACATTCTAGCTGATTTATTAAAATCTTACAATAATCGAAAACATCGTACGATAGATATGAAGCCAAAAGACGTAACTAAAGATAATGAAATGCAGGTGTTGAGACGATTCTCTTACGATCGACGTCTTTTCGTTAAGAGCCCTAAACACTCCTAACTGGTCTACTGAGATTTTTACTATTCAACGAGTTACGAAGACAAAGCCTATCACTTATCATTTAAGAGATTATAAAGGCAATCCAATTGTTGGAGGTTTTTACGAGCAAGAACTACAGAAAGCTATGTATCCTGATGTATATCTCATTGAAAAAGTTTTAAGGAAACGTGGTAATCAAGTATACGTTAAATGGTTGGGATTCGACAATTCGCACAATTCATGGATATATAAGACTTTATACATATGAAAGAATAAAGACGTTTATGTAAAGTAAATTTTATTCAAATAAATATTACAATAATAATAAATAATTTTTGTTTTATTTTAATGGTAAGAGCCCCAACCTTCGCTCTCACCTGTGAGGTACTTCCATTTGAGCATCATCATTTGTGAGTCCATTAGAACAAGTCGAAACCTGCTTTAGTAGAAACACCTGTGACTCATTTACCTCTCCACAATATATTTTATAATAAATTTATTGTACACACTTTATTGAAATAAAGATACATTGATGTTACATTAAATAATAAATTGAAATCTACCAGCGCTATGATATTCAATCTGTAAACAATATTTTTGTACATGATCTGAAAGTAATATATAAAGATCATAATGTTTCATGATGGCTCTTGAAATTCGATCTGGTAAAATAAGTTGGAATTCACAATCGAGCTCGAGAATGATTCGATTGTTATCTTCTTCCTTAAAGTTTGTTACCAAATAACAATGATTTTCTTCAAATTCATAATGATTTTTCTCCGGTAGTGGATTAAAGGGCTTCATTGCTATTTTATTTAACATTTCTAAGTCCATCTTGCTATCGAAGACTTGAGAATAGTGGAGAAGGAAGTGGATACTACTGGTAATGATTCTTCTAACAGAATGACGTTTTCCGAGCTCTTCTCTCTCTCTTAAGACCTTTACCCCACCTACACTTTTTTCTAGCCGGCACGGCCGCCTCCCTCCACTTGCTACTTCTTCCACCTCCACTTGCTACTTCTTCCACCTCCACTTGCTGCTTCTTCCACTTCCACTTAGATTTTTAGTTTGTTAAGTGTATATACTATACAATGATTTATTAGTATAGGTTCAAGAATATGATTCATCATTATTATACGTTTTTTAAATAGTGCTCGCGATATTATACTACTTAGTTGCATAATACGACGTTCGAAGCGTTCTCGATCTCGTGCAAGCTGCTCCCACACTCCTTTTCTCGAGTCTTTGTCTTCAATAGGAAGATGATGAATTTGAATATTATCTGAGAACCATACATACTTCGAAGCGCGAATGCTCTTCTTGTTTCTTCTAATAGGCGCCATGATGAACCACAAGAGGATAGTCTTGCTATAGCTATTTCTTCTCACTGAATGATGGTAAAGCAAACTATGCATTCTTCTTATAAATATATTAGAACTCGAATGACTGCCCTCTATCGGAACTTAAGGTTAATTATAGGAATAGTGAGAGCCCCAACCTTCGCTCTCACCTGTGAGGTACTTCCTTTCGAATCAACGCTCATGAGTCACCTTTACATTGAGATGAAATTCAATGGAAAGGGCTACATTAAGAACTTTTTTTACCTCTCCACAAAAGGAAATAAGAGGATAGTTAAATAAAGGAAAAAAGACTATTTAATTAGATATATTTTTTTTTATTATTCATAGTGTAGCTATTTACATTAGTATTATAATACATTTAATTACTATTCGTTGAAAATACAATTATGTTTAAATTCGAAGTTTGAACCGACAATATGGTAAATAAATAACTCATCCTTCTCACTAGTCTGATGTAGGTTGTTCAACATTTCTTCATCTTTTTCGAGTACTATGTTAACCCTTTTAGGCAGGAACACATCAAATTCGTCGTCAACTGTAATAACAACGCTAAATCCATATTTTGTTGTTAATGATCTAACTTTTGTTACTTGGTATAACGTGTTCGATGTTAGTTGGGACATCGCCTTCCGAGGAAGGAAAGTCGTCTTCGAAATTTTATTTATTGCTGAGAAATCCATTCTGTAAAATAAAAAATCAAAGAATTATTTATTTATTTAATACTAAGGTATTAATAAACTAAAATTATTTAAATATCTTACTTGTTTTAATAGTTAGTGGAAGACGTATTAGAGGTAAGACTGTTGCTTGAGTGAGAGCTGAGCAACTGTTTGGAACAAGAGTGAGCTCTTAGTTTTATAAGTGACATTCCCAGTCTTAAAGCTCAAGCGGCCGTCGCCGCTTCCCTCTCTTTCAGTCTCCCCTCTCTCATGATTCTTCATCTAAAACCATTATCCCACTCTGTAGACTCATTTATCCATTGTTTTTCCCTCTCCATTACTAGTCATCAGCGCCATCTAGTAACTGTCGAAGGAGTAGAATTCTTTCGCTAGTGCTGCCCTCTAGAATTATTTTCTTCAAATCTGAATCTTTTCATATTACTATTTTGTTCTATCACTTCGTCTTCTTCTCTATACCTCTTTCTTCGTAGCTGTTCAACTCTTTCTTTCATTTCAGCAATTTCAAGAGTTTTATAATGCCCCGATGGAAGTGTGTCCGGATTATTATAAAAAATACATCGTTTATCATCATGAGGGCTTAGTGCTGTTTTTTCCTCTCTCTCTGTTATTACTTGATGTAATTTAGATCGAATATTACATTGGATACGTTGAATAATTTCCATTTTGTTTAAACACTTTCGATAATCTGAGTGAGTAATTGTATTTTTTACTGTATGTTTTTTCACTGCTTTTGCCTTGTTCAAGGGATCCTTATTTATTATTTCAATACTGTATAGTTTACTTCGTAACCCAATGTACTCCCTCATAATAGCAGCATTGCACTCATCCTTCATAACACCAAGAACTTTTTTGTTAGCTAGAGGCATTCCAAATTGATTATCAGCAGGATAGTCCGATGTGTCAATTTATCAATGTCTACTTTCATGATCTCATACATATCGACATCTTGAATTTCATAAATGAGGCTGTCAGTATCAGTATAAAGTAATTTACATTTTTCACCAATACGTTGCTTCATGTAACCATAATGAAAGTCATAGACTAATGTTTTTGAAAGATCTAATACACATAGACCGATGTATATAGGTTTTTTAATACTGATAGTTGTCCGCGATAATTGAATAGCAGCTAAATTTTCATGAAAGATGGAACTACTATGGAAATTTGGTTGGGCAATTCGAGCTTCAGCGCCATATCTACCACCCCATTGATTGATCAGTTTGACATCTTTTCGTTTTCTTTCGTCTTCCATTGTTTTTCCATATACTGCATTAATCATAAGCTTGTAAAATAATTTTTCAAACTCATTTTTAGCTTGCTTTCTTTTTTCAGTATTTAAATCAACATATGGTTTCAGCCATTGTTTTTGTTTGAATTCTAGCGCTCTATATATCTTTTTGAGTTTTAGTCCATATTTGAGCGCTTGTTTTAACGCTCTATAATGAATAACGTATCGTTCTTTATCATAAAGCGTTGTCAAAAGTTTTTTCTGTTTTGATCCGGGTGGTTTAGTATGTTCAGGACAAAGAGGTAGGTCTTTATGTTCATCATGCAGCTCTTGTGGATACTCTAGATCTACTTCTAAAATATAGCCTACGTCGCTATCATCAGAGATATTGAAAAAATTTGACATATCCACATTTGAAACCCATTTGAAGCCCTCAAATGGTAGTGATTGAGTCATAGCCCAACCATAAAGGTTGTTTACGTCATAATACATTAAAAATTTGTTTGGCTCATCCTTATTGAATTCTTCACCCATATATTTATTATTTGCTTTTGAAAATCTATTGCAGCATTGACTAATACCTCCACGAATACCTTTTTGAATGAATAAAACCATATCTATATCTGTTAATAGTTCAAGCTTCATATTTGTATATTTTAACATTGCGTCCCATGTTAATCCAGGAGTAGTGTAATAATGAGCAGGATCGAGATCATATGCATTCTTACAGGTTGATCGAAAATTCTCAAAAATATCAGCTAGTAAAAGTACATCAGTTTTCAGATAGAGATCAGAATACATTCCTAAATCTATTTTCTTCCAAATACTACCGAAAATATTCCATACGTTTTGAGCATGCTTATATTCTTCAGTAGGAATATCACTATCTGTCAATTGACTATGAAATTTTTCAATAGATGGTAACTCTGTCTCAGTTAGTCTATTTAAATTTTGTATGTATTCATATGGGAAAACTCCTTTTCTTTTGAGTAAATTAATCTGTTCTAAAGTGTAATTATCTTTCTGAAATTCTCTCTGTACAATATCTAGCTGAGGTAAATAATATGCTAATTTATCTAGAGATGTAGGCATAAATCGAAAGGAATCAATGAAACGAAAGCTAATTCGACTGTTTGCAACTTCTTTTGTGAAGGATATGTATCGCTCCTTGTTTTCAGCGAGAACAGAGATCTTTCCTTCAAATTCTGAGTTAGTAGCAATTTCTGTTATAATAAAATGTGAGTCATAGCCTGTAAAGTTATGAAATACGACTGGTATGAAAGCAGCATTTTTATAATTCAAATTGCAATGATTGTGAGCTGCACCTCTAAATTTTCCTGTTAAATGACAATGATCACGAACTCGTTTTTGGTTATCTTGAAAATATTGGTTGCAAATACGACATCTTCTTGCCGTTTTGAATGTCTGTTCATTAATAAATGATAAATCCATTTTTATTGCATTATTATATATCTTTTCTAACTCAATAACTAGGGACTTTAATTGCTTTATAAACCATGATGCTGGTGATTCGTCTTCATTTAATTTTTTTCTATATGACTTATATATCGACTTACTATCATCATAACGGCATTTCACATATAATCCAATGCTATAGGCTTCATGTTCTTGGAAACTATGTCTCTTAACATTGAGATTTCTATTAGGATCTTCTATAGGTTTTAACAGACATTCAAAATCCGCGTATATAATAAATGGAACTTCCTCTTTATGTTTAAAATTTTTAAATTCTAAAGTAGCATCGTCAGGTAAATTAATCCGACACTTATTTATTTTGGAACAGTCAACTTCATGAGATTTCAAATTTTCCTTGTTAGTAAAATAATGAAGGCAACGTTCGCAAAGATAAATTTTTTCAGTATGTTGAGTAACTTGTCTACGAAGGAGAGCAGATAAAGTTTTAATCCATACGTAGTGAGTTTCTAATTTGAATTTTTCATCATCTATTGATATTTGTGGTCTATTAGTCTCATTTTCATCAATATATTCGTTTTGTATTAAGAGTAAGTTCACATGTTTAGTTTGTTTTAATTTCGTTATATAGCACAGTGAGACTTCATATTTCGATCCATATTTTTTTAGTATATATAAATTTACACTTATATTATTCAACTTTTCAAATTTAGGAATACTTTTTATTTTTACAGGGAAGCTTATACCATCAAAATTCAGTTCATTCTCATAGGGCTTGTACTTAATTACTCTGTTTGGATTTCTTGCAACTGGATGAAGGCATGAAAGTATAGCCCATTTAAAACATTCATTGTCTTCATTTTTTACATTAACACAGGCTCTTTTATTATCTATGCTTGATGGTAATGGTATATACGAGCATGGTTTAAATGGATTACACTTATTTATATTAATAGTGAGACCGACAATAGTTTTTAACGACCAGCCTGAGTCTCTTTCTTGAAATTCTTCGATTTGTTTAAGTATAATATCTTTAACGTTATTTTGAAACCATCTATCAAGATCAGTAGTCTTATAAATGCAAACATTTTCTGTATTGAAATACTTGATTTGAATATCTTTTTCTTGATTTTTCTTTATGATAAATTGTGATGCCATTTCTGTATTTATTTTTAAGTTATTATGGATAGCAAGAAATTGAGGTATTTTAATTTGTAATAGTTGATTTGCGGCAACTAGAAATGTTTTTATATCTAAATGATGTTGATTAACTATACAGACTGTACTAATTCGATTTTCAAAGGCTGAATGAATTGGTCTCCAAACAACTCCATCTCCTAGAATTTCATCCTGAGTAGCTGTTAATGGTTGTATACTTCCACCAACTTTTATAGTTTTACTTAAATTGACTTCAACAGAATTCAAATGACAAGCACAAGTTTGACACCTTTGTCGAATTGCTCTACTTAAATCAGATCGTTTCATAAATTCATTAATTGAAATTATAGCATTAACTGTTAGATTTCTCCATCTAATACAATCGTCTATATCTAAATCGTTCGAATGGTTATAAGCTTTCCATAAATTTTTAATTGTTTCTTCAAAATAGGCGATAGAAGTCATGTTGTTAGTTATCTAGTTTTATTGTCTTGTACAGTCACTTGTCTATAGTTGTATAAAGGATTATTATGATGAAAGGATGGAAAAGGTAGTGAACAGCTCTAAAATGAACTTGTTCTCAGTTGGTAATGAATAT
This sequence comes from Phymastichus coffea, assembly GCF_024137745.1. Taxonomy (NCBI): domain Eukaryota; kingdom Metazoa; phylum Arthropoda; class Insecta; order Hymenoptera; family Eulophidae; genus Phymastichus; species Phymastichus coffea. The sequence continues at coordinate 610,740 of NW_026706824.1, read as the reverse complement.
TGATTTGTTTAACAAATCAATAAGGATTCAACTAACTACTGAGGAACTACTTGCAAATGGCGTAAGGTAAGGCAAGCTTAGCTCGCAGGCTGTCTCGAGAGACTGCGCTCTTTTGATAGGCCAAAGCTGCTTTTAAAGGTTAAGTGAGGGCGCTGTCAGCAAACTGAGGGCGCTGCCTACAAAGTGTGGGCGCTGTAGGCAGTGTATGGAAGGGTTAGCTCAAACGAAAGAGTGGGGGTGAACCGACTGTAGCACCATCTAACTTATTAATTTAGTATTAAAGGGTTTATATATAGATCTTCAGAATAAAAATATAGTCATTATTGCTTTGAGATACGATTCAGCTCACATATCATAGAGAATGATGGGATTTATACTCTAAGATGGACTATATTTTAGATATTCAAGGCTTTCAGAGTCTTAATAATACTTTTATTTGTAAGGAGTTTGCCTATTTACCAGTATGTTCTAATACTTCACCTACAGTACTACTTTTTAAACCTCCATATCATTGGCTCAAACTGTCTATTGAATATCAAAGTGTTAATAAGTGGTTGGAATTACATCATCATGGTATTTATTTTTATTATCGTTAATTAACATTGATTTTATTTGAAATATTTAATATAATCAATTTTATAGGTATATTATGGAGAAATGGTATTTTACCATATAATTTTTTAAATTGTACTATACGTAGTCATTTACATAATTGTAGAAATATTTATGTGAAAGGATTACAAAAGAAGCAATGGCTTAAAAAAATTATTCCTGAAAAGTAGGTTCAAATAATATACAATAGTACAAAATTCTAAATTCGAATTTAATTAGTGTTTGTTTTTTAATTACAGAAATATTTTAGATATCGAAACTGAAATGAGATGTCCGCGATTGGAAGATTTAAGTATTAAATTTAAACCATCATGCATATATCATAGTCAAAATCGCGAGAATATAGTATGTGCTGCAGTAAATACACAAAAGATACACGATTGGATGATGGAAAGATAAAAACAAGCAAAATCAAAAGGGATCGACACAGTCGAAAGATTTACAGATGACTATAATTCATATAAAAATTCAACTGAATATTTAAAAATAGCTATGTTAGACACTGAACATAAAGATTATAGACAAAGTGTACTCTATTCAATGTATAATTAAAAATAATAAATATTAAATAAATAATAAATGTGTGCTTATTTAAATAGTAGAATAATCATAACGATTGTAAGAAAGGGTGAATGGATGGGAATAAGGTTCTCTCCTAGCAGAGATGTTTAGGAGGAACATCTCAAGGAGGTATCAGTCGAGCGACTGCATTCGTAGTCTCTAGCATTCTCACGAAAACAGTTCCCTTCGTGGAGAGAGCACGTGTTGACTATAGACAGCATACGCTCCCCTCCGCGCACCATGGTCCACGTTTAGCTAGAGCGTAGGAGAGAGAGAGAGAGAGAGAGAGAGAGAGAGAGAGAGAGAGAGAGAGAGAAGAGCGAGAGCGTACGTTTACTACTACTATAGTAGCGCATCCCCATCAGGTCAGAACTATAGACAGCATGCGCTCCCCTCCTCCTCGCACTGTGGACCACGCTGAGTCAGAGCTAGAGAGAGAGAGCATACATTGTAACAGGCTGTCGTTTAGTCCTAAATCACGCAAACGTACCTTCAAATGTGACTAAATGACGCCTTGTTATCTATGTGCTTATAGCACAGTAACCTACCTTGCCCCGAAGTGCGCCTGCGCAGAGTCTCTTCGATGTTCCGAGTTGGGTTCCCCTAACTCGCCACTTGGCGGCGCTGTCGCTCCTTGCTAGTAGCGCTCGGGCGGCCGCCACCGGAACCTAAGTTATCGACTCGCGTCTATCGATATTGTACGATTCGTGCTTCGCACCGGCGAATTCGAATGGAATGTAAACAAATATAGGCGCGACCTCCGGACAAAGGAAAAACACAATAACGGAAACTCGTTTAAATGAAACCACGGAACGATTTATTCAATTAGATAAATTACACGGGGAATTGGCCGAGAGGCTTACGCACGCACGCGTGATTGACAAAACACACTGACCGAGAGAGAGAGAAAAAGACCGCGATTAACGCGAACTACCTGCTCGCACGCAATATATAAACTCTTCGCGCTCGCTGCGCGGATTCGCACGCCAAATTGTAACAACGGTCAAGAAAAGGGAAGGTGCACCTACTGCAAGGACGATGTGGATACGGTGGCCAACCGTATCCGACTAGCGAATTGTTAACTGCCGCTTCGTTGCTTGCCGCACCACCGGAACTATTGCTGTTGCTGTTGTTGCTGTGATTGCTTCTGTTGCTGCTATTGCTGCTGTTGCTGCTGTCGCTGCTAACGCAGTTATCGCGGCTGCTCCTGCTGCTGCTGCTAACGCACCCACGCACTCACGCTCGCAATGTCACCAGGGAAAACAAACGAGAAAACTCGAACGGATGGAGGTTAGGCGCACGGGTTGACTGAGTCTCACAGTCGTACTGCCGGTTGCTACCTCCCCTCCCGGTCATTGCCCCTTACGCGCTCTCTCTCTCGCGAACCGAGCGCGGCTACTTTCGTTTAGCCGCTCGTTAACCTCGCGCGAATCCTACGATTTTCGGCAATCGTTGCAACATTTAATACTGCTATAGTAGCGCATCCCCATCAGGCCAGAACTATAGACAGCATGCGCTCCCCTCCTCCTCCGCACGCTCGGGCCCTATACCAAATGTATACGTGTGTAGCTAATATACACAATATGCATCCTCTAAGGTACATGTGGCATTGGCTCTAGTGGTAGAACGCTAGCCTGCCAACCCAGAGGACTCCGGTTCGATTCTCCGGTCTGTCTCTTCATTTTTTTCAAAAAATCTTCGCTATTTTCTATTCGTTTCATTCTGAATGTAGCATGTAAATTGTCAATAATATATATTTATAACTTTTTTAAAAAAAAAAAACATTTAAATTTAATTAGACTAAAAGCACTAGGTATAGGATCCCTAGGGAATAGGAGCCCTAGGGACTAGGAGCCCTAGAAACCTTCCTCAAAAATTATAAACAATTATTAACATTAATAATTAACATAGAAGGGATAGAGGCCAGGGAATCAAAGGGTTAAACCAAGGGACCCCCCACGAATATTATTAATAATAATTGTTAACAATAATAATTATTATTAACATAGCCAGGGGGTCCAAAGGGTTAAGCCCGGTGGGGTCAAAGGGTTACGGACCCCCCCGCAGGTGTGCTGGAACATACATTGCTATACTACTTTCGGTACCTTATAACATTGTGAATAAATTTTTTCATGCAAAACTGACAACGGCATCAGAAAGAGCAATTCTTGGCCGACAAAATGCATTACCGATTTTTTATGTCTTTTTCCAGCAGAGATACCGTCAATTGAAATGTGCCATTTATCAATTGATTTATACTGGAGTATGAAAAATCTTGATTTTTTTTGCAATCTTCAGTAGTAGGAAAAACTTACACTGGCATATAAAGGTCTACCATTGTACTAATTTACGGCGAACCTAGCTGAATTTATTAGATGCACTCTAAAATGGCAGCTATAAATTTAGGGCAGGCTAAGGCAGATGGTTATGACCTAAATGCACTGAAAATCCTATAACTCTAGAACCAGCGACAGATTAACTTAAGTGCGCTATAACCTGCAAGCTCAAAACTATGACAGGATTGCCTAAATGCGCTATAACCTACACTCAGCTTCAAACCACGACAAGTTAACCTAAGCGCTCTATGACCCGCGAGAGGTTAAGCTAAGTGCGTTATAATACGCGACTGATTGATTCAAGTGCGCTATAACCTGAAAGCTCAAAATCGCTAAATTCGCTATAACCTGCTACAGGTTAATTTAAGCGCGCTATAATGCGCAACAGGTATATTGAGTACGATATAACTTGCAAACTAAAATCCACGACAGTATAACCTATATGCGCAGTAACCTTCGAGCTCTAGACCACTACAGGTGAACTTACGTTCGCTATGATCTGCGAGCGCTAAATTCACAACAGGTTAAACTAAATGCAGTGAACAGTGAGGGTTAAGCACAGGACAAATTAATTTAAGTGGACTGTAATCCATAGCATTTCAACCTAATCTCCAATGTAGTTAGAGAGGTTACACTAAGAAGCTGACAATCTTTAGAATGTATATTCTTAAACCTATAACCGCCAATTCTGTGATGTTATGCTTTCTTTTTGTGAAAACGTTGGCGCTTCATTTCATACGATCGTTGAAGAGATTTACGTTTGTGACTAGTAGGGTTATTATCATCCCTTTTCAATGACCAGCAGTAGTCGGCCATCATTTTTTTGTCCCACCTTCCTTGGTAGTGTTGTTCCTTTTGTTTAAAGTCTTGGTGAAATCGTTCACCCATCTCCTCACTATATGCTCCAAAATTTTCTGGGAAATAGTTTAAATGAGAATGAAGTAAGTATATTTTAAGGCTCATTAGACAACCCATTTTTCGGAAATTCTGTAACATGTTGGACACAATAGTTTCAAACTGCGGGTCTCGATTATTGCTTAAAAATTTTTCTGTAACATCTTTGAAGCTCAACCAAGCATTCTTTTCAACGAGAGTCATGGTTTCGATAAATGTATCATCTTTCATGAGTTTTCACATATCAGGCCCAACGAAAATGCCTTCCTTAATTTTTGCATCACTCAATTTCGGAAATGTGGCTTTCAAATGATTGAAACATTTACCTTCTTCATTCAAGACTTTCACAAATTGTTTCAACCTAATTTGATGTGAAGTGGTGGCAGTAATACTCTCTCTCTATCAACAAGACCTACGTAAGCGACATTATGAGAACCTATTTTCCATTCTGATCTTGTGGGCCATTTTTTTGTTACCCAATGCTTATCTCTTGCACGGCTGTCCCAAAGGCAGAGGAAACACGGAAATTTGGTATTTTCCGACTGCAAGCCAACTATAAGATTTATCATCTTAAAGTCACCACAAACAAGCCAATTGTGAGTCTTGTAATTTATTTTTTCCAGTAGAAATTGAAAATTATTGTATGATTCTTTTAGTGCAGTTGAGTGACCTACAGGAAGTGCCGCATACTTATTTCCGTTGTGTAGTAACACAGCTTTGAGTCTTTGTGTGGAAGAATCAATGAAGAGATGCCAGTTTTCTGGCTTGTACAAATCTTGGATATACAAGTTAACCAATTCTTCGATGTTATTACAGTACACCATCACATCCTCCATTGTAAAGTACTTTATAAACGCCTCTTCTCGGTTTCTGTAAATTGACACTTTTGTTCCAGGTAATAATAGCTTTCTTTCTTGGAGTCTTGAAGCACAGAGTTCAGCTTTATCCTTTGGAAGATTGAGATCTCAAATAAAATCATCTAACGAACTTTGGTCAAAAAGCTTAGGAGTCTCGTCATCAGAACTATCTTCAAAAGAGACATCTTCAGTTGTATCAATATCCATCGGTTCAACTTTTGCCGAACCAACTTCTTTTCCGGGTTTACTTACTTTTCCTACTTTGGCTGGTGTTACACTCGCTACCGCAAGGTAGATGATTTTATTTGAATTTTGTTTATTGAAATCCGTTGTATTACATAAGCAGAAGTAACAATCAGTTTCATGGTCCTTGGGCTCACGCCAGATGGTCGGTTCAATAACAGTCATATTGCTGCTATTATCATGCCACTTCAACATAGCGAGTCTGCAAGAATTACAAATTGAAGATGGTACCGATATCTTATCTAAATTGTCGATCGGAACCTTCTAACATTTCATATATAGAGTTTTGATTGAATCATTAATCGATCGTCGATAAGAAGTTGTTTGAAACTTCCCACAAACATAACAAAATGTATCATTTTTTCTTGCACAAGGGCTTCTGGAACTCATTTTTCTTATAATAAATAACAAAGAGGATAAAATATGTTCTTATGATACATATTCTTATAATAAATAAAGTAGAAGAAAAGAAAATAATAGCATTTACAGAAAATTCAACCGTTAGCCCGCCACTCAAACGTGATCTCTAACACGGAAGGATTAGCATATCACAAAATCAGTTATCTCAGCTTTCACCTATCTCAGCTTTAGCATACAATCATATATTTCAAGTTACGTAATATTCTACATCATCTATCTACAGAATTTCAAAAACGAATGAAAGATTTCACGGTTTTTGATTCCGCTGATCGTATCGGATATCAGATTTTCAAAACTTATTTTATTCAAGCAATTTGTTTAAACAAATTTTTTCACAATTGAATATTTTTGCAAGTTGCACCTCATTTCCATGGTTTTAGGGGTCACTGATTACGAGTTTGATGTCAGATTTGTGAATTTAGATTTATTTAAACAATTTATTTAAACAAATGTTGCAAGACTGAATGTTTTTGCAAGTTGCACGTACTTTTGCTGATTTTTAAGGTCTCTGGTTATGAATCTGATATCAGATTTGCAAAATGTATTTTATTTAAAAAATTTCTTTAAACAAATTCCTGTATAATAAAATATTTTTGCAAGCTGCACCACATTTCCATGGATTTGGGGGTAACTAGTTACAAGTTTGATGCCAGATTTGTACATTTAAATTTATTTAAACAAATTATTGAAATTTTTAATTCTAATATTTGTCTGTCTGTCACAGGCCGACAAACTTCATAACCAACAACTATACATAACGCACCCGAAGAATTTCGATGCGCTAAATCCAAATCCCAGCTTAGAATTGCGCCAGCACGTCAGTATTCCGAGATATTCTAGAAGGCTATAATCCTCGTGGCCATAACCCTAAATCCGTTAACCAAACACGCCCGACTCCTTAGCCTTTAACTGCCCTCTTAACCTTAAATCAGTTACCCCTGTAGCCCTGAAACCTGTGATGTTATAACCCTCGATGCCGCTACGCAAATCCCTTAATGCCTGAGCCCAGTAATTTGCGCCACAAGGAATCTAGGGCTATTATATCGCAGGTTACAGGATTCCGAGGTGAAGAAATTCGGGGTTAAGTTGGCAGGTTTTATTGCCGCGCTTGTTATAACCTTCTTGGGTTAAAATATTTGGGGTTAAGGGGACGGGGATTATTGCATCGAAGGTCACAGGGCTCGGGGGTTAAGGAATTTAGGGTTAAGTGGGCAAGGTTTATTGCACCGCAAGTTATAATGCTCCAAGATCAGGTATTTGAGTTATAATAGTCGAAATTCATTGCGTTGCCGTATAAACCAATTGATAAGTAGTACATTTAAATTGACGATAAAAGAAGACATAAACTAAAGATTGTTAGTGCTTTTGTACGATAAGAATTGCTTTTTAGATGCCGTTGTCAATTTTGCACGAAAAAAATTATTCGCAATGTTATAAGGTACCGTATATAGCCAAAAAAACTTGATTTTCGCATTTTTAGGTTAGGATATCTCAAAATTCTGACGTACTAGCGCAATTCTAAGCTCGGATTTGGATTCAGCGCACCAAAATCCTTCGAATATATTATGTCTGGTCTCTGGTTCTGAACCTTTGTCAAATTTTGTTGGCCTGTGTTATGATCGTCTTATGCGCACGACAAAATCAGTGCTGTCGCGTAGTCTCGCACCCCCTAGTCCCAAATATTCGACCAATGACCGAAGCGCGGCAAGTGTTTCCAAAAATGAATAAAATTCGAACGCCTCGCAACGTTACGTCATAGTGATTTTTTTGGTTGGAAAGTCAACTTTGGTGAAGAAAAATGCAGCGCGAATATAACAGTGAAGTGAGAGATCGAGTTCTGCAGCAATTGTTTGTGCCAGACAATAGGCCGTGGTAAGACGCATTGGATCAAGCTATGGAAGCATTTGGCGAGGACGGCGATCTTTCCGAAGATGAAGTCTTCGGTGTTAATGAAGCAGCGGTGGACGAAGTCGTCGAGCAGCCGCGAACACCTTCGCCGAGGAGAAACGATGACATCCATGAAGCGGCAACAATTCGAGTGTCACTGACACCTCCACCTACAATAATATTGTAAGTACCTATTTTTTTTTCATTCTCTTTTACTCTCTCTCTCTCTCTTTCTCATTCTGTTTTTTTATAATATAAAAAACTATCTGGTCCTCCTGTTACTGAGCGCGCTAGGCTTTTAGACCCGGTAAAGTACAAGGCGGCTCGCAACGAATTTGAATATTTCATCAAACAAGGCATTTGCCGCTTATCCAAAAGCCCATGGGCCAGTCCCATTCACATGGTCAAAAAACAAGACGGTTCCTGGCGCATTTATAGCGACTACAGACGCCTCAACTCGTGTACGGTGCCGGATAAATTTCTAATTCCCTTCTTGCATGACTACTCTATCCTTTTGCAGGGCAAGCGAGTGTTTACTAAGCTGAACCTCTTCAGAGCCTACTACCAAATTCCGGTAGCTCCCACTGACGTATTAAAGACGGCAGTTTCGACGCCCTTTGGCCTCTTTGAGTGCGTTTTTATGCCCTTTGACCTCCGTAATGCTTCGCAATCCTTTCAACGTTACATCAACAGAGCGTTGGGGGACTTTAATTTCGTGTTCGCCTATCTCGACGATATTCTTGAAATTTTCTTCTTCGCCCGAAGAGCACGAGAAACATCTTCGTATTGTCTTCGAGCGACTCAGAAAATTTGGCCTGCGACTTAACCTCGCCAAGTGCGAGTTCGGTAGGTTTGAGATTGTCTTTCTTGGCCAACTCATCGACCAGCACGGTTCCGGGCCCTCATGCGAAGAAGCTCGGGCAATCATCGATTACCCTCAACCCAAGACAATCGTCGAGCTTCGTAAATTTCTAGGTCTCATCAACTTCTATCGTAGAAGCCTGCCTCACGCAGCTACTGATCAAGCTCCGCGGCACTCGTTCACCCACGGCTCCAAAAAGAATGACACCAGAGTCATTGATTGGTCGCTCGAGGCTGTCGAGGCGTTTTAGAAGACCAAAAACGCCCTCGTGAACGCTTGCCACCTTATTCATCCGTCTCCCAACGCTTCAATTCGATTAGTTACGGATGCGTGGGATTTTACGATGGGTGCAGCTCTGGAACAGCTCATTGACAGCGACTGGAAGCCTCTCGCATTCTTCTCGCAAAAATTGTCGTCATCCAAGTGTAACTACAGCGCCTACGATAGGGAACTTCCTGCGGTTTACGAAGCGATCAAGCACTTTAAGTATTTTCTTGAGGGCCGTGCGTTCAAGGTTGTAACTGATCACAAGCCGCTAACCTTTGCTTTCTCTGAAAAGCTTAACAAGGCCTCTCCGCCTCAGCGCCGCCAGCTTTGTTTCATCTCGCAGTTCACCACGTATTTTGAGCACATTCCTGGCACAGCCAATGTAGCCGCGGACGCTCTCTCGCGCGTAGAGATCATTCGTCTTCCCCTCAACTTCGAAATGCCAGAGCTGGTACAACACCAGCAGCACGACACTGAGTTGAAAGAGCTCCTCGAATCGTCTAACCACTCGCTTAATCTCAAGAGCATTGAGTTTGATCACAACCACAATCTTCTCTATTCTAATCTAACAGGCAACATAATTCGCCCCTACGTTCCAAAAACTCTTCGTAAAAGAGTTTTCGACCTTTTCCACTCGTCATCGCATCCTACCTCCAAGGTTACGACCCAATTGCTTAGGCAGAGGTACGTGTGGCCTGTAATGCCTCGACACATCAAAGCCTGGTGTCAAGCTTGCCCCGATTGCTAACAAGCGAAAATCTCTCGTAACGTCAAGAATGAGCCCCTCAAATTTGAGGCTCCTGACGACCGTTTTCGTCACGTCCACATGGATATTGCCATGGCTATACTTATATTTTAACCATGGTTAACCGTTTTTCGCGGTGGACTAAGGTAGTGCCTCTTAAAATTATTAAAGCTTCTACCCAACGGGCCTGTTCCCTTTTTAAAAACTTACTCGCGATCAGATCAGCTTCAGATTCCTCGCCGAGTTCGTTTCGACCCTAGTAGTAAGTAGCATTAAGTTTTAGTTTTAAGTCAATTTGTATTGCGTTACCTAATTAAAGATTGTGATCTTGACAGCTTCTCTCGAAGCGTGTGGAACCCTTTCTAATCAAACGAGAAACGTTCGAGACTGAATCCTTCGTATTAAGGCTTTTCGGAGCACTAATTTAACACTTATTGTTCTTGTGCCCCACTTACCTCACATGTACCTTTTCTCGACTTGTCTTTAGTTGTAATTTTCTTGTAACTAAAGTTTTGCTCCGCAATATTAGATTGTTTTTGTCAGTCGGCTTGTGCGTTAGCCACCCACCTTGTTGTGCCCTTAATTTTTTTAATGCTTTTTTTCGTGGGGGAGTATGTGAGGGTGCACAGCTCTCTCACGGCTAGAGTCGGTAACTCTCCTCTCTGCCCGAACGATCGTAGCTCGGCGCTGTGCCTTAGCTCGCGCGCATGTGTGCCAGTCCGAACTTGTTACTCAAGCCGAGCACACCTAGCTGTATATCTGACTTGGTGCTAAAATAAATCCCTTGCTTTCAGACCAAGTTGTCTCTCTCTCTCTCTAACTTCCATCAACTTGCTTGGCAACTGTGGGCTGCCATCCTCAGATATATCCTCTCCTGGGTACCTACTTCCCACACCCCAACCTGTCCGTTTTTTTTTTTAATTATAACAAAACCTTTTATCGATACATAATTTAAGAAATTATAATTCAGTACGTTATTTAACAATATAAATAATTATTATATAAACAACATAAATAAATACAATTTACATTATGATATCTAAAAATTTAACACACACACATATATACACAATGAACTGAAAACGTGGAACATAGAACGCACGGGCACCAGCTCAGGGAGCACACGAGCTTAGTAGAGGGGAGGTTTCTCTAGTTTATCTACTGTGTGGTACATTACAATTTTTTTAGTGGTACAATTTTTACATAAAAAAAACCTAAAAATTTTTTTTTTCGAAAATTTAGGTGATTTTTATGTTTCAATCGAGCATATCTCTTTTCCTGTGAGTTTTATCATGATTCTGGCAACGGATTCTGAAAGAGCATGCAATTTTACATCAGAATATGTGGTTCAAGAATTTTTTCAACGCCAATTACATAGGAAACAATCACTTTGAAAACGTGCAAGAAATTTTGACATTTTGGACGTTAATGGGTTAACTCGAAGGAAAGTGTTGCTAAGTGGATTGGAAGTGTATTATTCATCATGAGTTGCTCGAATCTGTCGAAATTATTATTCCTATTGTCTACTGTCAGAAATTAATTCGATTAAAGCAGATGATTACGAAACAGGCGGTCAGAATTGATCAATAAGAAAAGCATTGTCTTCCATCATGACAGCGCTAAACCTCACATATCTTTAATGACTCGTCAAAAATTGAAAGTTTGACGTATAGCCCGGACCTTGTCCCATCGGACTATCGTTTGTTCCAATATTTCTCCAAAATTCTCTTAATGGTGTAAAGCTGGTTTTAAAAGAGGCTTATGAAAGTCACTTAATTCAATATTTCGCACAGAAATCTAAGAAGTTTATACAGTTACGGAATAATGATTTTGCCAAAAAAATCGCAAAATGTCATAGATTAGAACGACACATATATCATTGATTAGTGTTCAAAAATTTTGTTAATAAATTTACCTTGTAAAATATGAAAAAAACCGAAAATATTAAGAAAAATTAATCAACTATTTTTTGCCAATTGTAAACTAAAAAAATCAAATAATTTTATGTAGTTGAAAAACAATGTACTGATTTAAGAATTAAAAAATTATAACTGATGTCTGAAAGACTATTAGTAGAATGCTTCAAAGATATTTTCTAGTCCAAAATATACTTCGAATATTTCATCGGATTCATCAACAGTATTAGTAGATAAACCAGAGAGGCCTCAACTCAGAGGGGTATCAGCTCACTGAGTTGAAGCGTGTGCATGTTCACCTCACCTCCCCCCCCCTGATCGGCCCGTGCGCTGTCGACTCCCCCCCCCCCCTCCTACTGAATTATACCGGTGCGTTCTACGCACTCCCCCCTCCCCTACTAAGTTAATCTGATATGGCGTGCGTTCTTCCCCCTCTCCTAGCCTACTGATTTGATTCCTATGCGCGCGTCACCTCCCCCTCCTTCTAATAAGTTATACCGGTGCGTTCTACGCACTCCCCCTCCCCTACTGAGTTGATCTGATGTGGCGTGCGTTCTCTGCAGCACTTCCCCCTCTCCCACTGATTTGATTCCTATGCACTGCGCGCGCGTTCTGTGTTACGCGTTTTGATTTTTTTATTGTGTGTGTGTGTGTGTGTGCGCGCGTGTGTGCGCGCATGTGTTAAAAATTTTTAGATTTATCTGAAAAAAACGGACGGATCAGGGGATCGAACGCGCGTCCTCCGGATCCGCAGGACGATGCTCTACCGCTAGAGCTACAGCCACTGTTACCACGGGCAATACCGTATTGTGTATACTAGCTACACACGATTGATATGTGGGGGGGCGGCGGCGGCGGCTGCTGCTGCTGGGGAGGGCTCAAGCGCTAATACAATAAATTTTAATAAATATTATACATAGATATTTAGTATATAGATATATTATCAATGTGTGCGCGCGGGCGCGTGTGTGTGTGTGTCTGATCGCTGAAATAAGAAAAGACATATTATTATTAATAATTATTTATTATATAACAAATAAAACAAAATATAAAAAATCTACAAAAAAATACAAAAAATGTATAAAAATTTATAAAAAACTGATGCTTAGTTATCGCCATCATCATCATCATCGGCGTCGTCGTCGTCGTGATTAGCGGTGAAAAATTTAGCAATTTTATACCGCGGGGCGCCGTCGACCGTTTCGTCCGTGACGCGCAGGCGCTTTTTCCCTGTGATGCGGAGATTCTGCATGAGCGCCGTTGTGGGTGATTCCACGGGCGGGTGATTCAAGAAGAGAGCTGGCGATGGCGATCGAGAAGGCTGGCGCACAGCGGGGGAATCTTCGGGACTGCACGACCTCGATGAGAATAATCTTCGCACCACGTGTCTGACCGGCCCGTTCCGATCGACGTGCCGCCTGCTGCCGCGCTGCGGTGGTGATTCCACCCACTGCGGCTGCCGATTGCAGTGTACGCATTCCCAGTCCTCGCATACTGGCATGGTGTTGTTGTTTTTGTTGTTGTTGTCGTCGTCGTGATCGCCGACCTGCAACAAAAAAATGATAAAAACTTAGAACATACTACTGCCGATTAAAAAAAAGAAAAGAGAAAAAAAAGAATCATACCTGTTCTCGTTGGCGGCAGGACGTTTCTTGTATCTCTGGTGAAACTAAGTTCACCAAGAGCGGCTGTTGTGGCGTTGTGATGTCCATGATCACGGGTGCTGCTCGAGGCGTCACCAGGTCGACGCATGTCACGTGTCGTGATGGTGGTGGTGGTGGTGGTCGACGCGAGACAATCACCTCGCAGACCATCTCCACGTCGTCGTCGCCATCGTCATCAGACCTGCAAAAAAAAAAAAAGATTCTTTATTTTGAAAAAAAATCATTTCATATATCTATCTGTATAATAAAAATATTAAAAATTTAATAAATATTCAACTTACACATTCACCGTTAAAGACGATCGGGAGCATGGAGACGCTGGCGGTAATTCGAGTGGCGACCGATCCCTGCTGTAATCGGAAACACTTGTATTTATACTATGCCGATAACGCGACGACGACGACGAAAACCGGACATCGTAAAAAAAGAATGCGATCCAAAAAACAAAACAAGAAATTTTAAGTACGTGAGAGAAAAGAATATTAAATTTAAAATTGGAGTATATACTCTCTCTCTCATATACACACGTACATACATATTATATAACGAATAGTACTTTTACATTAATAAATTGATAAATTATCTATATAAAATTTTATCAATTTATTAATACAATATTATTAGATATATAATTGTGTTATTAGTATACAGAAAAAAAGAACAGAACCTCTTTTTAATGTAAAGAACATATATGCTCTTATTATTATAAAAAAAATTTATGTATAACTAATACCATTATATTGATAAATTAATAAAATTTAAATATAATTGTGTTATTAGTATAATGGTATTAATTATAAAAAACAGAATGAGAGAGAGAGAGTGTAAAAGAGAATGAAAAAAATAGGTACTTACAATATTATTGAAGGTGGAGGTGTCAGCGGCATCTGAATTGTTGCCGCTTCGTGGATGTCGTCGTCGTCGTTCCTTCTCGACGAAGGTGTTCGCGGCTGCTCGACGACTTCGTCCACCGCTGCTTCTTGTGCCGGTAAATTAATCAATCCGAAGACTTCATCTTCCGAAAGATCGATGTCCTCGCCCAACGATTCGATGGCTTCATTCAGTGCGTCTTGCCACGACGCATCGTCCGACGAAAACAATTGTTCCAACAGTTCATCACTCATTTTTTCTTCACTAAACTTGACTTAACACTTCACTTAACTCCACGACAAAAAAATCACAATGACGTATCGTTGCAAGGCGTTCGAATTTTATTCATTTTTTGAAACATTAGCCGCGTTTCGGTCATTGGTCGAAGATTTGGGAGTAGGGATGCGAGACTACGCGATAGCACTGATGTTGTCGCACGCATAAGACGATCATAATTAGTGGTGAGAGTAGCTAATGAAAATGTGATTAGTGCGAAGAAGAGACGCCAATGTGTATTAATATAGGATCGCGATAGCGCGTACGCTCTTTTTTTCTCACGCAAAGGACGAAGAGTAGGTGGTAGCCAGCCGTTGGTAGTGACAAGTTGCAGCGAACGAACGATCGGCCCTTTTCTGGGCCACTATTATTTCAAGTTAACGAAGCTGTACAATCCCGTATTCATCCAATATTTTTCTATAAATCAGCACTTTTAAATGCTATTCAAACGTATGTGCAAATATATCGTAGCCGCAAAGGTAAGTACTAAAACAATAACAACTTGAAATTACGAATAAATTCAACCTTGTGTTTTTCTTTATTCTTACCTCCTCCATTTTCAGCGAAACGAGCAGGTAAGTATAAGGTAATATTTTTTTAAATAGTTAAAAAATATACAAAATTAAAATAGTTCGTTTAATTCAGTGTACAAAATAATACTAAAAATGATAATTTTTTTCCTAAATCATAAAGTAATAAACAGTTAGTATGCACTATCTTTAGAAAGAGCGACAATGACTCAGACGGTAGAGCACTGTCGTATAGATGCAAAGGAGGCTAGGTTCGATTCTCCTGTATGTCTATTACCGAAAGATTATTACGAGAAAAAAAATTCGATAAATAATGTTACTAATTATTTATATGTAAATTGTCAACAATTAAATTCAATAGAAAGGACAGGTAATTTCTTCTTAATTAAAAATAATTGAAATATCGTTATTAAAAATAACAACAACAAAAATGTCTAAAAAATCAGTGCGTATATGCAACAGTTTTAATATTACCGAAAGATTATTACGAGAAAAAAAATTCGATAAATAATGTTACTAATTTTTTTATATAGAATATTAGATATAGACAATTAATTATTTATATGTAAATTGTCAACAATTAAATTCAACAGAAAGGACAGGTAAATTCTTCTTAATTAAAAATAATTAAAATATCGTTATTAAAAATAACAACAACAAAAATGTCTCTAAAAATCAGTGCGTATATGCGACAGTTTTAAATGACGTCACTCGCATAGGCCGTTGAATCAATTCCCCACAAGTTGTATGCTTTACATACGCATACGCACGCGCACGTGTATGTATAACTCATAAAAATTAAATGAATTTTTTTTTTTTGGAATGTATGGCATGTATGGAATGAATAGAATGTATGGCACGTATGGCATGTATGGAATTTTTTAATGGAGAATGGAGGGGGGAAATCTCAATCGTCCGTTATAAAAATGATCTGCATTTCATCAGCAGTCGCATTCGCATCCAGAGTGAACTAGTGTAAAGTGTGAAAGAAAAAAGGTTATACGAACATTCTACAATGAGCTCCAACAAGATTGACTATAGGTAATTATTTGTTTTATTGTTTATAGAACATACTTTATATATATTTTTTTCACTATTTTTTTTATTTGTGCAGATTTGAGCAAGCGAAGCTGGATAGCTTCACGTCTCAATGGACATGCGCACACATACGACCAGCAGATCTTGCTGCGGCCGGCTTTTATTATACGAGGCAGATCGATCAAGTACGCTGTTTTGAATGTGGTATGGAAGTCTGTCGTTGGGAAGAAGGTGACGACCCTATGACGGAACATAAGCGCTGGGATGGCGGCTGCCTTTTCATTCGGAACAGAAGTTGCGGCAATGTGCCGATCGGATTGAGCCCCGTACCAGTACCTCTTCCTCGAAGAAAAAGTAAAGATGTTTGTGGACCGTATAAGCTTGAGTATCGGGCAGCAACAGCGTGCGCAACAAACCCACCTTAGCCCACCTTGGAGTACAGACGAGCCTGCGTTATCGTTATCGATTGAGAGTCTTGTTCCAAAGCTTTTTTCCGATTTACATTTGACGGAGAAATGTGCTTCAAAAACCATAGCAAATGCAACTGTTGGTATGGTATCTGTTTACGAAGAATTTGTACGCGGTTATAAGAAGAGTATCGATAAACAAAATGAAAAAATGAATAAAATTCGCGAAAGGGTTGAAAAGTCGCAGCGAGATATAGGCAATATTTTGCGTTAACTTGAAATTACCAGATGTAAGATATGTTTGGATGCTAGGGTCGCTGTACTTTTTTTACCTTGTGGACATATCACTGTATGCATGGAATGTGTATCAAGAATTGACGATTGTCCAATATGTCGTCAAACTATTAGCAAACGCGTTCGTGCTTATTTTGCGTAAATTTGTTCTTGTTTGGTTTTAATAAAGTTCCTATTATTTTTAAAAAATGTTTGTGTACTTTTTTTCTCTTTTAATCTAATATTTTTTTCTGAACTTTAATGTTATATTTTTTTTGTTTCTAAAATTTATATATTATAAGTAAGTAAAAACAAGGATTGATCGATACGTTAATTTTTTAAATTTATTTTCAAACTTAGATATAAAAAAATCAAATTACATATCATGACTTTTGCGAGCGAGCATCCATCTACTGATAGCCAGCGCGTTTTTAAAGGCACACGGTGGATTTGATAGATACGCGTTGTGGTTACTGCATACGGAAATGCTATCATTTGAAATATTCTTGAGTGATGGACAACCTAAATCTTCAACGTTAACCACAGTCGTTATGTAAAAAAAAATCATTAGATATCATTTTTTCTCTTTAAGATCATACGCTACGAAAAGACACTTACTGAGCATTGGTCAACAAATTTCTCAGCCATTTTGTTTTTTCAAGACCTTTGACAAAAATAGTTGCTCCAAAAAGTGTTTTTTTCATTATTTTTCCAAGATCGTCGTACGGTAAATCGCGAGATTCCCACGGAATACCTTGAAAATTTCTCGCTAACCACCGGTTTTCACACTGATTTTTTTTAATAACCACTCCCATGGGTAAGGTGGTTTAAACAGAAGCACCGATGGAGTTGGATCTTCTTCCAGAGGACAAACAGCAATCTCCTTGAATACGAATTCGTTTAAGGTAGTTTTGAAGCCCTGTACGTCTACAACAAAACTCATCGTAGTAACTGAGGAATCGACGTCGACGACTGCGTCAATACAGACGAATGAATGTCTTTTTATACTGAGCTTGCACTTGTTGATGCCCCACTATAATTTTTCGATCAATCACAGTCGTCCACCCGCCCCCCATACTTTTTCCAACCAATCAGCATTGACGAGTAATGAATATAACGCGATGGATTTGTCAAATCTGCTCAGTTGAGTAATTAGCATCATGACTGAGTATTTCAAGAACACAGCTTTGTTGCTCTTGCGCGCACATCGTCTGGCGAATGCAGGTTATGCTAGTGTCGAAGACATCGAAAGATGGTTGACACTGGGTTCATTGGCTTTGCGCAAAGCCGATGAGCTTTCTCGTTCGCCTAGCTCGATCGTGTCTGGCAAACAGAAGCTGCAGGCAGCTATGTGCATGATTAGAAGCGTTTTATATCTGCTAAACGAATACAAGAGTAGGCTGTTGGCACAGCTCCCATTGCCAACTCATCGATTGCCGAACCTGTAATGAGCAAGCATAGCGAACAATCCATATACGAACCTCTCGTTATTTTAGATGTAGTTGGTGAACGTCTCAAACCGGCTAGTACTACTACTACTACTTCTACTTCTACTACTACTACTACCACTACACCGGCTGTTGTTAATCCAGCTGAAGACTCAACAGTTCACTGGAACGACATCAATAGTGCGTTCAAAGGCAGAATAAAGACTGGTGTGATAACTAATCTGAAACATCTGGATTTGAATGCGTTTTTGAGGCATGCCAAACCATTTTTCCATGCTCAAATTAAGGAGAGCTTGAAGAAACATAGTTCTTTAAAAGTTAATGCCGTACTGGATGCCGAGTATGCAGTCGAAAAGAATGATTGCGATGAAAAGCTCGATGTGAAGCATTTCAATACGAAGATGGCGCCGATATACCTAAACACAGACATAGACGAGTGGTTCGTCGAAAACGTTTTACAACCAATTAGTAAGAGCACGGAAGAATTTCAAGAGCAAGACTCAAGCTGGTCCCTTCGCTTTATATTAAACTTAACCGTAAATATCAGCAAGTGCAATCCTATGAGAGTTGGTTCTTACGTTGAATTGCCCAAGCCTGTTAAAAATAAGAAAGCCTGTGTGAACGTGCGGAACAACGATAACGAATGCTTCAAATGGGCCATCCTTTCGGCGTTACATCCAGTCGCAAGGAATGCATGCCGTGTCACTGCCTATACTGCTCATCAATATAAATATAATTTCAAAAATCTATCATTTCCGGTACACCCGAAAGAAGTCGTGAAATTTGAAAAGCAAAACAACGTTTCTAGTGGAAAATTATTATATCGATGTGAACGAAAAGCAGCAGCAGCAGCAGTAACAGCAGCAGCAAATGGAACGTCTCGGTATACCATACAAAGTGCACTACGTTTGGATAATAGACATATCTCGATTGATGTATCGACAGTTGTCATTTCGCAAATGTAAGTCGTACATATGCGATCGTTGCTTGCACTATTTTCTAACTGAAGAGAGATTGAAAACGTACGAGATCGACTGTAAAAATGTGAATATGTGTAAAATTGTGCTTCCCAGTGTCAAGGATAAATATTTACAATTTGAAAACTTTAAAAATGAGTGCGCGGTACCGTTCGTCGTGTACGCCGATTTTGAGAGTCTCTTGGAAGTGGTGTCCAACGACGAGCAGATCTATCAACGTCACAAATCGTACAGCGTTGGCTTTTTCGTCAAGTGTAGCTACGATGACTGTCTTTCGCGTTATCGAAGCTACAGACAGAAAACCGCCGATGACGTTGGTCCGGCCAAGTGGTTCGTTCGCAATCTTCACGATTTGGCCAAGTATCTGCAAGAGTTGTACAGAAGCCCGCAGCCTATGGAAAATTTAACGTTCCAAGAGGAATTTAGCTTTCTTCGTGCTACGCTATGTCATATATGTAATAGGCCTTTTGTCGAGAAAAGAAAAAGACAGAAAAGTTCGCGATCATTGTCACTTTACGGGAATGTATCGTGGAGCTGCTCACAGCACGTGTAACATTGCTTATCAAGAATCGCGAACTATACCCGTTTTTTTTCACAATCTCAGCGGATACGATGCGCATCTATTTATCCGGGAAATCGCGAACGAATTTCCCGGTCGAGTGAGCCTCATTCCTCAATCCAAAGAAAAATACATATCTTTTATGAAGTACGTGGAAGGTACCGATATAAAGCTGCGTTTCGTAGATTCGTTTCGATTTATGGCGTCTTCGCTCGACAAACTATCGTCGTACTTGGAAAAACACGTTATTCTTTTGATTAGGGCTACGCTTTCCGATATGTCGGGCCCTTGAATTTTATGATTGATTTCGATAGCAAAAATCCTCAGGAATTCGTAGGAGCAAGAATTTTTCAAAAAAAAAATATACTTTTTGAGATATTAGCAATTGTTTAAACAAAAAGTTAATAACTTTCGAAAAAAAATTTTTATTGTTTATTGTTGTAATTATTTCGAAATTTTAAGGCATTATAAGTATTTTGAAAAAAATCCGACTTCGATATCTTTATTAGTTTTTAAAATATAGCCCTTTGAAAATTTTTTATCATTTTTCTTTAATTGTTAATAACTTTTGATATAATTAATGTATCGTCTCCAAAATTTGGGAAAAATCTCAGTTTTATGTGTACAACAATTGTGCCAAATTAAAAAAAATCCGTAACCTAAGGGTTACAAGTCAATCGAAATAGCCAAGAATTACCCAACTATTCTGATTTGTATCTCAAGACGGACGTTCTCTTGTTCGCCGAAGTTTTTGAAAATTTCAGAGCCAAGTGTCGAACGGCGTATCGTTTGGATCCGGCCCACTACTATACGACGCCCGGACTGAGTTGGGACGCCATGTTGAAGTATACGGGTGTAAGGTTGGAGCTCTTGACGGATGTCGACATGCTCACGTTTGTCGAGCGCGGTATTCGCGGTGGAGTTAGCCAATGTTGCAATAGGTACGCTGCCGCGAACAATCCATACATGGACGAGAACGACGACGACGACGACGACGAAGACAACTACGATCCACAGAAAGATGAAAAATATTTGATGTATTTTGACGTCAATAACCTTTACGGTTGGAGTATGACCGAGCCACTTCCACTCGGTGATTTCGGATGGTGCGACATTGACGCCGCCGCCAACTTTTCCTTCGATATTCCCGATGACTCAGCCTTCGGTTACATACTCGAGGTGGATTTGGAGTATCCAGAAGAAATTCACGATGCACACAGAGATATGCCATTTTGTCCGGAGCACAAAGCTGCTCCGGAATCCAAGCAGACAAAGCTCATGACGACTCTCCATAATAAGGAGCGTTACGTAATCCACTACAGAGCTCTAAAACAAGTAATAGGGCATGGCTTGCACCTCGCGAAGATACATCGGGTTTTAAAGTTTAAACAGAGCCCATGGCTCAGGACGTACATCGATTTGAATAGCGAGTTGCGTAAGCGAGCGGCAAACGAATTCGAAAAAATGCTGTACAAATTGTTCAACAATGCGGTGTACGGCAAGACCATGGAAAACGAGAAGAAACGCATTGACGTGAAGTTGGTGAACAAGTGGGAGGGTTCGATACGGTGCCGAGGCTCTGATAGCTCGACCAAATTTCCACAGTAGCGACATTTTCGACGACGAACTGGTGGCGATTCAACTGTTGCGTACGGAAATTACCGTGAGAAAACCCATTTACATAGGTCTCGCTGTTCTCGACTTGTCCAAGATGCTCGTGTATAGATTCCACTACGACTACATGCGCGGTGCCGCCGTTGGCGAGGAGCGTTGTAAGCTTCTGTACACCGACATGGACAGTCTCGTGTACGAGATCACCAATGTAGACATGTACGAGGTCATGCGTCGTGATATTCGCGAATTCGATACGTCGGATTTTCCAGAGTCGAATAGCTTCGCGATTCCCAGAGCTAATAAGTGGGTGGTCGGCAAGATGAAGGACGAGAACGCCGAAATGCTCATGCTCGAGTTCGTGGAACTCAGAAGCAAAATGTACACCGTGAGAGTTCGGAATAGAGATGCGATAAAGAAGGCAAAGGGGATCAAGAATTGGGTGCTGAATACCACGATTACGTTCGCTGACTACGTCAAATGTCTCCGAGAAAATGTGATTTTGAGCCGACAGCAAAAGTCCATCAGATCGCGTCATCATCAATTGTACAGCGAGAGACAAACAAAGATCGCGCTCAGCGCGCACGACGATAAATGCTTCTTGCTGCCCGGAACCACCGATACGCTTCCTTGGGGCCATTACGGGATTCCATTGGTGGAGAGGGAGGGGCTGATGCCGCCGCTGTCGAGCCGCCGTCGCCGAAAAAGAGCGGAGTAGGGGACGGGTTATATCAATCGACACCCGAGGCTTCGTAGCTCATTCTCATCGAGACAAAGTTACCAGCAACGTTGACGACGAGTAGCGAGCAGCAGCAGCAGCAGCAACAGCAGCAGTCTTCGAATTTCATTCTTAGTCAACTTGCACCGACGAAAAGAAAGTTACTGGAATCTCGGTTTGTCGATAAAATTAGAAAAAAATAAAAAAAATTACACGAGGTAATTATGATTTTGTGTGTGTGTTTTGTTTCAAGTCAACTGAGTTTAAATATCATTGTTTTTTCTACAGATGGATCTCGCGCAGCTGAATAATTTAGCTTGTAATCAATTCAAACCCACTATGAAGATTCGTGACTTGGACACAGAATCCAAGTATATGATCACCAGACTCAAACAAGTTGAAACCCGATACGGTGCAAAAATCGTAGCCGAAGTGAACGAGGAGTTTCAACTGTTTCTACCAAACAAGGTATCGAGTGCACTGATCGTGAATGAAAAGCTGTTCAACGATATGTCGGATTACGCTAATAAACTTAAATTATTTCTCAGCCATAAGGGTAATGGTTGTATAGAATTTACAACTGCATAAATATATGTATATCAATGTACGCATAACAAGAAAAAAAAAGAGAATAAACTTCCTTTATATTTTTTTCAAATCAAAATATGTGTGTGTGTTTATTTATTAATTCTTCAATCTACATAGTTTTTCTTTTTTTTTCTCTACAATACGGTTCTATTTATCCAACTATTGTGCGAATCATCAAATCCTAACCACTTTACGAAAACTCGATTACCACGCCTCTTAATAACCTTTTCCACTAGATAGATGTCGGGATATTTGGTTTTCTGAAGTTCCTGTTCGTAGAAGCCACATAGGATAGGCTTATTTTGATAATCTTTCAAATGATAAGTAGTTGGATTTGTTGGTGCCACGCGAACAATTGTAAATATTTCCGTTGACCAATTTGGTGTAGATCCCTTTTGAAATATTTGCTTCGCTTTGCTCGCCCTGACTTTGTCGCCAACTTTGAACTTTGGCTTTCTTCTTCCCACGTATTGTATAAATTTTTTTAATACCTGACCTTGATTCGCCGCTGTAACTTGGATAGGTTTTATACCAATAGTTTTGTGTTTGCGATTATTGTAAGCAGCTGTGAGCTCCGGTAGTACGTCGAACCATTTGTAGTTCCCACGGAGACTAAACTTTTTCCACATAGCGTTCTTCAACGTGCGATTAAATCGTTCGCATATCGAAGCTTTGAGCGAACTATTGGTAGAATACAGATTGATCTTATATTTTTTCACGAGAGCTTGAAAATCTGTATTGTAGAATTCCTTGCCTCTATCGGTATGAAGATTCTTTGGCCGTCTACCTTTCGCTAAAATAGATTTCATGCCCGCTGTCACATCGCGACCGGTTTTCCTTTTCAATGGCACAGTCCACGCGTGCTTGGAAAAATTATCAATTATCGTGAGAAGCCAATTATAGCCGCGATTTTGTCTAAAATAGGCCTGCATATCGACGAGATCGGCTTGCCACGTCTCATCGATACCTCGAACATCGTACTTTCGTCTTGGATAATTATGTCTCGTTGGTTTGTGCAATTCCTCCACCACCGCTTCCATCTAATCGACTGTTTTCTAAATTTTCAACACTTAACTTTATTCGTGGTAATTCCTCTTTGATAATTACATCCAAATCCTCAAGATCACTCCTTAATCGTGCGATCACGTCTCTCGTAGATTTGATTGCCATCTGAACGATGTTTTCCGCAGTTTCCCAATTTATAGCATCTTTAGCCTTCCGCGGAAGAGCAAGATTTTCCAATCTTTTATTCTCTAGATCGTAATGGTACTCGCTCGTGAGCTTGAACCCAATACCGGGCGGACTGCGAAGACCGTGAACTCCTTGCTCTTTATATTTACGTCCGAATACGTCGACGTTCATTTTGATAATGCTCGAACGATAGGTGTGCTCTTAGTATATATATATATATATCCACCCTCGCATAATTCTTCGATTATCGAATGAATTTCGTTGA
This sequence comes from Phymastichus coffea, assembly GCF_024137745.1. NCBI lineage: Eukaryota > Metazoa > Arthropoda > Insecta > Hymenoptera > Eulophidae > Phymastichus > Phymastichus coffea. The sequence continues at coordinate 586,725 of NW_026706824.1, read as the reverse complement.
TGTGATTATTGTTACCAGCTGATTGTTCAGCCAATAACAATCGAAGACGATCAACAAGCTCATTCGGATCATCCCAGTATACGTAATCCATAGAAATATTGTTTCGAGCAATCTTGTAGGTAGGCAAAGACGTATCAGTCGTCTGTAGCAGCCCCTCGCCTCCTTTTGTATTTTTTTTAGTCAAACCAAATAACGGACCAATTATGTTATTGAATTTATTACTATTGTGCGCTCGTATAGCCTCGTTTGGATTATTTTTCTTCCTATGAATATTAGAAATCTCCAAGATTTCTTTGTAGCTCTTGAGATCATTGGAAGTGATTAAACTTTGATCAGGTTGCTTTGCAACCAGTAACTCCATCAAACCCTGTGTTTTTGGATACTTGAAATCATCGACGTCTACGTTATCTTTGTCAAAAATCACCGTAGATTTACCAAGCGTGTATGATCCATTTCGTTCTTTACGTACTCCATAAATCAAGTCCACAAGATTCGAATCACTTTTATCCAATGCATTCGTGTACTTGTCGCCAGCTAAATGCTCATCCTCGCTCCGTCCGTCGGATAAACTGTTATAAAACTGTGTAGTATTGTGCGTGACAGTAGCATCGTTATCTCCGCCACTAGACTAAGCGGTTTCGTACTTGTCGACATTATCAGCCGAATTGATTTCGTATTTTTATTTTTTTTTGTTTAGAAATTTCGGCTTTTTAATAACTGTAACGGGAGTTTCGGGGGGAAGATTTTTTTTTTGTTCCTTCTCACTTATTATGACTTTAAGAGGATCGACTATTGGTTTGAATGTCTTATTCAAGACTTCGTCGGTATACTCTCGGTTATGCTTCAATATACTATATTTTCGTCTTATCGCGTCTTGCGCTTTTACGAGTTGAGAAAACACATGTTTTTCCCTTTGATGATCAGCCGTGTTAACGCTTCGACGATCATCGAGAGACTGTGTACCGCATTACTATCGTGATATATTTATTGTTACGTCTCGTGCATCAACTACGAATAGCTAATGAATGAGACGTTCCAATATGTTGACTAGTGGTCGGATATGTCTCACTTATAATAAATATATGTAGAAATGTATGTCTGATGATTGTACTACCTTGATAATTGTAGCTTTTAATTGTTGATAAAATGTAGCAGGCTCTAACTGCTTGTTGGATTGTATGAGTGTAGCAGGCTCTAACTGTTTGTTGAATTGAATAGGATAGGTTGTTGAATAATACTTGCACGATATTACTTTGTAACAGTCGTGAGTTTATTAAGTAAAATGATCACCAATTGTCGGACCAGTGTGTACGGAGTTGAGTCTTACAGGTACTTATTGACTGACTGACTACTGATCAACTGACTCGTAATGATGTTCATTGCTTTTTATATGTTAATTTTCAGGTCAGTATTGAATTGTGACATTTTGTTTTTTGCTGAATATACATTCTTGTGCTCGGTGGCTTTATTTCGGAGTGCTATTTGTTTTGCGTTTTGTCAGCTTTCTGCTGACGTGTGAATATTTTAGCAGTTTTGAATTTCCTGAATATGCATTTGTTACAAAAGAGGATGTGTCGCAAGGTGTAACAACTTTATTTCGGAGTGTCATTTACCTCGCGTTTCGTCAGCTTTCTGCTGACGTGCGAATAGTTTTAGAAGCTTTGAATTTCACGAGTGTGCAGTTGTTACAAAAAGGATGCGTCGTAAGACGTAACATTATAACAAAACAATCAAAGCCCTTTCGATATCATCCACAGTTTATAGCTCTGTCTTTGTCGATCACTAAAAACCCATATTTATCATCCAACCAGCATTTTGCACAAAGTTCTTTAAATTTATTGTAAGTCATATCTGAATTCACATGATCGTCGTATATATGTTTCATATTTGCTTCGTCTTGTCGAAAAATTGCCAATAAATTGAAGTTATCTCTCACGAGATGCTTAGGAATACGCGCGTACGTATGCGAGAGATAGAAACAGTCGACGCTCCTATGTCTGCCCATACAAAAGAAAACGCGTACATTGTCCTGTTTCTCACAGGCGATGTCGTCGAATATCATAATTGAATTAGGCAATGCATGCACGGGATCAATCACGGATTCGTGCTCCTTGAACGGAAAATACTTCACTCCGTCTATCGGCTTTAACATCTCTTCCAATAATTTATACTTTGGCTGATCAAGCGATTTCGAGTACACGTAAACATTTTCGAATCTAACGCCATTGGGGTGAGTAATTAGCGCCAAAAGACTGTTGGTCTTACCACAGTTGGACGGACCACAAAAAATAGCTCTGATGCTATTCGGCAGTAAATCTCCGTGACGCTTTGGTTGCTTATCCTCCCGCACGATGACGTCAAAATTTTCTACGGGAAGTTTCACAGTTTGTTTCTTGAAATTCATACTCACGAGACAGAGTTCGAACGATAACTGACTACATGGCTATATATACACCTGTTTTTATAGTTTGAAACGTTAGTCGTGTGTTGGACTTGGTGGAGGGATGATCATATGCAAACGTCAAAGAGCAAAGAAAGGACGAGGATTCGTCAATAATATCATTAATAAACTTCCGTTTGAACTCCATATTCCAGGCTATCAATATTGCGGATCAGGAACTAAGTTACAGACACGTTTAGCTCGCGGCGATCCAGGAATCAATCCTCTCGACGCAGCTTGCAAGCAACACGATATAGCGTACTCGAAAAATCGAGAAAATATCTAGGCTAAAAATATCGCAGACAAAATTTTAGCTGAAAAAGCGATCAAAAGAGACTTCGCTAAGGATTCTAGTTTTGATGAGAAAGCAGCTGCTTACGCTATATCTAACGCCATGAAATTAAAATCAAAGTTTGGTATGGGTCTCGCGAAGAGAAGAAAAAAAACCAAGACGAAAGGACACAAGAAAACGAAAAAGATAGTTAATTTGAAAAGCGTGATCAAAGCGGCTACATTCAAATGGTCCAAGGGTAAATGTGCGCGCAAAGTCATCGGTTCTGCTTTTAAAAAAGCTCGTACAACCGTTAAAAAAGCTGGTGGAAAAGCAAACATCAATATTCCACGAATTCTGCCAATATCAACTAAGATGGGTGGAGCTTTGCTCTTCTTCATACCACTTTTTGCAGGCTTGAGTGCAACTGGCGTTCTAGCTGATGGCGCCGCAGGAATCGCAAAAGCTGTGAACGATGCAAAGTCTGCAAAACAGCAATTGGAAGAGAACAAGAGACACAACAAAACGATGGAGACCATTACTCTGGGAAAAGGCCTGTATCTCAAACCTTATAAAAAAGGCTATGGACTTTATCTCAAACCTTATCTGGGATCAGGTTTGAAAAAAAAAAAAAGGTTCGAAATAAATTTACCGGATAGAGCCCTCACAAATGCCGACTTGATGAAGTATGCAAAAGTTTTGAGTATACCAAATTTTCGCGGAGTCTTCATGAGAAATGACTTACCGAGTTCTGGACCATATTATCACGAATCAGCTATAGTCAATCTTGACGGCGTCGAAGGAACAGGAATGCACTGGGTGGCTTATCGCAAAATCGGAAAAAACGTCACATATTTCGATAGCTTTGGAGATCTTAGATCAAATATAATACGAAAAGATATCAAGATTTCAATTCTCACGTATGCGGTCATCTTTGCTTACAGTTTTTGTGCGAGGGTATAAAAGTAAAGGCAACGTGAAAATATCGGTAGTCATGTTCACACAGTCATCTCTGGTAGAAATTAACGTACAGAGACGCGCGTGGGTGCGTTTGAAAGGTCTTTCGGAGAACTTTCAAATGATATGACTCACGGTTGCCATAGATTGTTTTTTTAAATTTTGCAACAATTGTGCAAAATTGAAAATTCTGAAATTTTTTTATTATTTTTGACAATTAGCCAATTTTGGAAAAAAAATCGTACGAAAATTTGAAGTACACCATTTTTTAGCTATTACCAAGCCCTATCTGAATCACTCATCAAAAATTTATTTTCGTCAAATATGACGCGCGCAGGGCATTTTTTCCTGGAAGTGACAGTTTTTTTCAACATTTTTTATCTCCATCATATTGTAACAATCGAAAAAAATTTATAGGAGAAAAAATGTTTGTTTTTTCACGTAGAATACTGCAATAATTTTTTTTTTGGTTTTTTGAAAGATTTTTTTTTCGGTTTTTTTTCAATTTTTTTTTCTCACAGTCGGTACGCTAAAATGATGAGAAACCACAAAAAAAAATTTTTTTCCACCCATTCAATAATACTACATAACAAGTATCGTAAATTAAATAAAAAAAAAAATCTTTTTTTTTTTCGACCTTGAAAAATAATTTAAACCGAAAAAAAAAATTTTTCGAAAAACCAAAAAAAAAATTATTGCAGTATTCTACGTGAAAAAACAAACATTTTTTCTCCTATAAATTTTTTTCGATTGTTACAATTTGATGGAGATAAAAAATGTTGAAAAAAACTGTCACTTCCAGGAAAAAATGCCCTGCGCGCGTCTTATTTGACGAAAATAAATTTTTGATGAGTGATTCAGATAGGGCTTGGTAATAGCTAAAAAATGGTGTACTTCAAATTTTCGTACGATTTTTTTTCCAAAATTGGCTAATTGTCAAAAATAATAAAAAAATTTCAGAATTTTCAATTTTGCATAATTGTTGCAAAATTTAAAAAAACAATCTATGGCAACCGTGAGTCATATCATTTGAAAGCTCTCCGAAAGACCTTTCAAACGCACCCACGCGCGTCTCTGTACGTTAATTTCTACCAGAGATATAAAACTTTGAAGTTAGACTGATTTTGCCCGTGGGGGGGTAAAAGTGGCTGAGCGGCACTGTATAAATATGATTATTTCTTCTTTTTGTTATTGAACTGCTGATAGCCTTTTTGTTCAGGAAAATTTTTAGTATTGCTCGAAAATTTGGAAATACTTTGTTTCCATGTCGATGATTCTTTGTTCTTCTTTCGTCCGGTCAACACAGAACGCGCGCGTAGTGCATAGGAATCAAATCAGTGGGAGAGGGGGAAGTGCTGCAGAGAACGCACGCCACATGAGATCAACTCAGTAGGGGAGGGGGAGTGCGTAGAACGCACCGGTATAACTCATTAGGAGGAGGGGGAGGTGACGCGCGCATAGGAATCAAATCAGTAGGCTAGGAGAGGGGGAAGAACGCACGCCATATCAGATTAACTTAGTAGGGGAGGGGGGAGTGCGTAGAACGCACCGGTATAACTCAGTAGGAGGGGGGGGGGGAGTCGACAGCGCACGGGCTGATCGGGGGGGGGGGAGGTGAACATGCACACGCTTCAACTCAGTGAGCTGATACCCCTCTGAGTTGAGGCCCCTCTGGTTTACCTACTAGTATTTTTATTTAAAACTGCACCAATTATGTTTTAAAAAATAAAAAAATTACTTATAGTCTTGAAACAATTACTTAAAAAGTAGATTAACATCACCATTGTATTTACCGAAATTAAAATGATTACTTAGTTAAAAATTAGTTGGAACTTAGTTTAATATAAATGTATATCTGAGCAATTACATTTAATATCTTAATACTAATTTTAAGGGTATAAAAATATTGAAATAATAGAATCACATTTAGTTTTATTTAACTGCAGTAAATATAACCTTGTAGGGTAACTTTGAAATCGCGAATAAAATTGCATGAATAAGGTTTTGTAGAATAAATATCCATAATACTTTCAATAAAAATAAAATTGTACTTACGTTCGTTTTGTAGAAGTTGTTATAATATTTGGACTCGTTTATTGGTACTATTGAATCAAACATTATGTATATTTCATACGAAACATTATGTACGAGTATACTTCTTATAAAACGTAGTTTTGATTCGTGCAAGTGTTCTTTCACACCTGTCAGACGGTCGTATCGTTCGGTTCACTCGTTCGACTTGGTTTTGACATCCACACTCTAGATTAGTTTTATAAATATATGAGGTAGGTATTATTTCAACAAAGTAGAACTTCTATAAAACTTGAAAATATTTTTTTATCATTTCTATTTATTTTCTAATTTCGCTTATTTTTTACCATATTCACCAGTGAGCCTATTTTTCAGGCACATCTGCATTACCAAGTCTACAGAGACTAAGTAAATTATTATTCCTTATATATTAGCTTATTAATTTATTATTTATTGATTTATTTATCTTTAGTTACACAATAAAGTAGATAAGCAATGTATATTCTGGGACATAAAGAAGCCGACAAAGGATGCCGCCAATGTATAAGGGATATGTGTATGTTCTGGGACATAAAGGGGCCGCCCGATGACCGTGACACCTTTTAATTTATGGTCAGACCCCATGCTGAGTGTCTAAAAGGCATTTGATGTACCTTTAACACCACCCACGTGCCAGTGGGCCCCATGCTGAGTGTTTAAAGGGCATTTGATGTTCGTTTGACACTTCCCGCATGCCAGTGGATGCCGCCAATGTATAAGGGATATGTGTATGTTCTGGGACACAAAGAGGCCACCCGATGAAGGTGTTGCAGTAGTGATATCTTTTAATTTAAGGTGAGACCCTATGTTGAGTGTTTAAAAAGCATTTTTTTTTCGTTTGATACCTCCCGCGTGCCAGTGGGCCCCTACGACAGAGTGCCCCCCCACTCACCCACCCACTTACCTACAGAGGTTGTTAAGGTAGGATGCTGTAGAAGTCGGTAGGGTGTTTGGTAAACTATATGATGGTCTCTCTTTCTCTCCCTCTCTTTCGCTCTCCTTCGATAGTAGGGCGCTTAGTAAGTTTATGCTGGCTGAGTGTCGGCCCTCGGAGAGGGGGTAGCGTCGCTAGTTTACTAGACTCGTATGTCGTATAGCCCTTGGAGAGGGGATAGTGTCTCTAGCTGCTTGCTAGGAGCGTGCACAGTATAGCCCTTGGAGAGGGGGTAACGTCACTAGTTGATTGCTAAGAGCGTGCGCCGTATAGCCCTTGGAGAGGGGGTAGCGTCTCTAGCTTGCTAGGCGCATACGCTGTTTAGTGAGGATGCTGCTCTCTCTCTCTCTCTCTCTCTCTTTCTCTAAGCAAGCGCTATAGTAATTTCATTAGTTTTCGGGAACCTTTCAACCTCACAGTCGATTTTATTTGAATATTAATTAATAAAACTTATAGAATTTTCGTTTAATTATTAATTTATTGTTCATTCAACTATACATTGAATACAGTCTGTCTATAATTTTTATTTTCAGTAGTTGACATCGCTATATTGAAATATTGAGTTGAATTTTTATATGTAATATTGTCAACTTCATCAATACCTTCCATTTCAGATTGCTTCCGTCTAACTTTTATCCATAAAAACAATCTTTGCGCATGTTTAGCAGCACATACAAACTTTGCTGGTTTATTGTAATGATATGTACATATTGTTTCGAATGGGTAAGGTAATGCGCCTCATTGGTGGACATCTCATCTCGCTTTCAAGTTCTAACATTTTTCTAAAAAAGGAAAAAAATTTTTAATTAATAATGATTTTAATTTCTAACAAAAAATAAAAATACTTACTTTTCACGTAAACTTTTTGTAACCATTGTTTCTTTTTTAATCCTTTTACGTGAATATTTCTAGAATTATTTAAATGATTGTTTAGTACACGTGCTAAATTTTTATATGAAATAAGACCGGATCTCCATAATAAATCATGATGACACGTTTCTGAGAAATGATTCACTTTTCGACACTTGAAAGGAAGTTGAAACCAATGATATGGTGGTTCGAAGAAAAACACAGTTGGAACAGTATCTACATCTAATGGTAGATATGCGAGTTCTTTACAAACAAAAGTCTCGTTTAAACTTTGAAAGCCTTGAAAATCTATTACGAAATCCATTTGAAAAGATGCTGAAGTTAATGTGAACTCTACTAGTTCCCAAAACCGTTATGAGAGTGGAGGCACGTGTTTGTTCTATGTAAAGCTTATACCTCGCTATTCGAAAGTAGAGGACGTCATAATCACCATACCTCACCATTCGAAAGTATAGGGCATCATAGTCACTATATAGTATGATTATAGGTAGTTTTTATTAAATTCCACCAATATATATATTTTATTTTATTTTTTATTGAAAAGCATTATATACATTGATTACATAATGTCTTGTTAATTTCAAACTAATTTTTTAATATCACCACTAAATAAATTATATTGTACAATACGATCGTGTAATATTAAGCAGTAGGCTGCAGTATCTTCAGGAAAATCAGTCTGAGTTTTAAATTCTAGGCGAACATCGACTGACGCGCTTTTTAATGTTTCATTTTGTTTGGAGCAGTCTATAAGTATAACTATTAGCGGCACTTTATTAATGAAATCTTTTTTATTCAGTAAGGCTCGTTTTCTTTACCATAGAAAGCATTTTGAAAATTAGTATACATATCGTAGAGAACAGTAAACTGATTTTGATTGATATTTAAATTGAGATTTCCATACGGATATCATTGTGAATTGAGGAATAGCTTCACATTACTAATATTACAATGATCAAAATTACTAGAATGAACACTCGCTGAAATTTTACGTTTAGTTTAAAAAGCTAAAATAACAAAGCGAGGCTTTTCCAATTGATTGGAAGTCTTAACACTCCAAACATGCTTTGATGTATGCGGTAATTTTGGATACTCATAAATTTCCCAAGTACGAGAAATCATTGTAATTGCACGATCTCGTCCAATCTGATCGAGTAATTTGATTTTTTCTTTGTCAACAACCATCACATATGGCATCAACCATTCAACCTTAGTTAAAGTAATTTTTTATTTTTCTGAAGCAGCAGGATTGCCTATTGTTATAGTGCTTAAAATAGCATTCAAATAATCTCTTGATTTTGTGAGAATAAGATCCTGCTTGACAATGACTACAATTGTCCGATAATCTTGAGCAAAGCCCATCAACATACTAAGAGGGATAGTCACATCAAAAAAACCTAGAGTATTACATATTAAAACTTCATTGTTATCATCATTCCATCCGGCATTTTCAGCGATAGAGTTTTGACATGGATTGAGTGAAAGCCTATTTTTCATGAGGCTCGTTAAGCCTACATTTTTCACTTTATCAATTTCAATAGCATTTATTTCATATCGTATTTCCTCGAACAAATGATAGAGGGCGTTATTGACTAATAAAGTGTTCTCCACTGGCGTAGTACCGTCCGGCTTGGTCAACCGACCACAAATATGAATCATACTGCGTGATGGAAGCAGAGATAAATCTTGATGTTGAATTGCTATATGGATTTCATCACTATTATTGAAATATGATAATGAATAAGGCTGATGCGTATGAACTTCATAATGAGCTATAGACTCATCGAAAGCGACACCTGAATGAATGTCTAGTATTCCCTCCATATTGTTGTTGTTGTTTTATACAGCACACTAATATGCACATTATCTTCTTCCACGATTTTCGACGACTTTTAGTCTCAAGCTTTTCAGGAATTGAATGTTCTGAAGTGTGAGTGGTCTGATAGCTTGCTGTCGATTGGTTGCTGTTCGACATTTTGTCTTTTAATATAGCCTCGGCCGCTCTTTATATTGTAAATGATACCCATTAGTAAGATATGGTGTTTATATGTACTCGCACTGTGATGACTTCTCCTCGAAAGTTAACTAGGTTTCCGTCTTGATCAACTATACGAATTTGAAAATGATCAATGCTCCTCACAGCGACTGGAAGGTAAATGAAGTGAGAGGGAACTTCTATAATCTTATATCCAAGTGGGACTGCTAGGGAAAAATTCATTTATAGTATGTACTTTGCTATCGTTTATGTAAGAGCCTGTCATAATACTACACTCTACACGTAAAGCGTTGACTTTGAGTATAGTGACGGGTAAGTCAGAACTATGTGTTTTGTTTTCAACGAGCGTGCGCTTAGTGAAGCCTAAAATTGATCCAATAGAATCTTCTGGTTCAAAATGTATTTTTTGACAACATTAAATGACACTACGTAAAGTATTAATATTTGGTTTCAGGCTAAATGATATACCTTTATGTGCTAATGCTTCTTTGAGAAAGCTTTCAATATCTTCTGTTTCGTAGCTACCAGTCGGTAAAGTGATAGCTTCTTGACCTTCAATGTAAAATTTATTATAACCAACGTCAATGTTTGGTATTGAATTAAATGTTAATAGCTACTTTGGTTTACTACTTTGGTTTTCGAGCAGCCACAACCACCTCCCTCTACTTTAAATTAGATTTAGATAGGACCAAGTATTCGATGCATCAGCAATATACGTTTCTTGAGTAATACTCGTGATATAACTTTATTCAATTCAGCAATACGTCTTTGGAAACATTCGTGATCTCGTGCTATCTACTCCCAAATACCCTCTCTAGAGTCTTTTTCTTTGTATGGAAGATGATGTATTTTAACTTTCTTCGCAAACCATACATGCGAGATGGAGACCAAGAAGGAAGTTAAGTACCTTGGGGTAACTCGATCCTTCTATACGGTGGGGAAATATGGGCAGACACCCTGAAGGCAAAGAAATACTGTAAGACGATGATGATGGTACAGAGACAAGGCGCACTGCGAATCGCTTTCTCCTACTGAACAGTCTTTGCGCAGGCTATTTTGGTGGTGGCTGGCGTAATACCAGTGTATTTTCTGGCCTTTGAACGCAAAAGGATCTACGGGAGCAGCGCGGCCATAGGACGAAAGAACACGAAAATCGCCGAGTGTGACAGGACAATTGACATGGCAAGGCCGCTGGACAGAGGAACGAGATGGTAACTGGACGAGACTACTGATACGGGAGTTGAGGCTGTGGTTCGGAAGGAAATTTGGTGACGTGAGTTTCTATGTCACCCAGCTCTTGACGGGCCACGGGTCTCTTCCGACGGTACCTTTACAATATGAACGGAGTACAAACACCCGACTGTAAGTACTATGGACGCGAACGAGACGACGCGGAACACACGTTTTTTGCTTGTGACCGCTGGACAAGACTCAGACAGGAACTGGAAGGAACGGTCGGCAGCAAGCATCACCCCCGATTTAGCACCAAATGATTTCTTTTTATTCCCGCATATCAAGAATAAATTGCGTGGACAACGTTTTTCGGCGCCTGAAGAAGTCGTTGATGCATTCAAAAACCATGTTTTGGAGGTACCTCAATCAGAGTGGAAAAAGTGTTACGAAAATTGGTTCGAGCGCATGCAAAAGTGCATTTATCATCATAGAGAATACTTCGAAAAACAATAAAGCCATTTTAGATAATAAATTACTGTCTTTTCATTATTAGGCTCAAAATATAAGTAGCAACCCTCGTATACACGTTTTATACCCGACTTTGCCACGATCGCTGAACCTATAAACCACCTAACGAAAAAAAATGTACGTTTCTCTTGGGAGGAGGAGCAAGAGAAAGCTTTCGCAAAATTGCAGGAGGCGATGACTTCCGCCCCAATATTGCAACCACCCGATCCTTGCGGTTAGTTTGTACTACAAACTGACACCAGCGACAGTGGGATCGGGGCGGTCCTCACGCAGGATTTTGATGGAGAGAAGCATGTGATCGATTACGCCAGCCGATCACTCAACAGCGCTGAGAGGTATTATCTAGTCTCCGAGAGAGTGCCATAAATAGTCGACTGGAAACTACAGATGTCTGGGGAGGCTGTATCACTATTAACCTGATGAGGACGGTTAAGGGTTCATTGACAATGAGGAAGCGTAGAAGCTTGCGGTGCCTAAAGGGAAAAAGCACCAAGTGTTTGAGGAGGTCATTGATGCTCCGACGGCAGGGTATCAAGGAAGAGAGCGTATGTTTTCATGGCAGGTGGGGCCGGTGATATCACTGGACCATTCTCTAATGCTTTAGAGGTTTTCAGGATGTTATTGTCCTTATAGAACCTTTTACTCGCTGGGTGGAGTTCGTTGCGATACGCAAAGTTGATGGTAAATCGATTGAAAAAGAGTTACACGAGCGGATTGTCACTAGGTTTGTCGCGCCAGAGGTATTCTTATCGGATAACGGGACCGAGTTTAAGAATCTGGAAGTCGATTCATACCTCCAGAGGAACGGCATCCAGCGCGCCTTGTCTTCTTTGTACCATCCTCAAGCAAATCCTACAGAGTAAGTAAACAGGACGCTTAAAACCATGATCACATCGTATGTGAGTCATGATCATAAGAGCTGGGACGAGCACCCGTCAAAGTTCAACTTTGCGTTGAACTCGGCTACTCATAGCGCCACCGTATATAGTCCTACGATGCTCATCTTTGAGCGTCAGCCAATACCTCCTTTGACGTTCCGGAGATTCCAGGATCAGCAAGCCCTTGAGTGTTTGAAGGGCCAAGCTGTAATGGACTGAGCTGAACATATGGAGAAGCTCCCTAATCTATGAGAGCGTACCACTTCAAGTCAAAGGAGGAAGCGGCCCGTCAGGCGGAATATTATGACTGAATTAGACGGTAACAGAGTTTAAGATCGGAGATTGCGTATGGAAAAGAAAAAGGATACTCTCCTCTGCTACCCAAGGCATATCAGCCAAATTCGCGCCTAAGTACGCTGATCCGTATGTGATTGAAGAGGTTTGCGGTACCAACACATACAGACTGGGTAATCGATTGAACATCCTGCTCGAGTTCTTCCATGCTAAAGATCTTAAATACTATGGTTCAGTAAAAGAAGAGGGCGAAAAAAGTACGAATAGCGAGCCTGTCGAGTCGCGGGAAGAGAGACCAGATGAGGCAAGCGAGGGTGTGTGAATATTTTACTAGGGATTTATCGAGAAAACAGATTGAAATAGCAACCCCTGCGGTCGTAGGTAACAATCCCACAGAGGTATCGGATTTACCGATATCCGCACCAACCAAAAGAGGTCTAGGTCGACAGCAAAGGATCCTAGAGACGGTCATCGATCAGGCAGAAGGTGACAACCCTACCATGAAGGAATCTAGAAGGAGAGGTAGACCTAGAAATACCGTGCCCTTGGTGCAAAGGACGGTTGGGCTGATTATCTTGAGTCAGCGATGGGAAGGGAGTGCTAAACGACGAGGACCAGGACGTCCACGCAAGGATAAGCGAGGGACCGTAAAATCCGGTGGGATGGGGCATATGGTAGGTTTTTCTTTCCGCAGGAAGTTTTATCCAGTCTTCTCTTTTAGTTGTTGCAGATAGACCGGAGAATTGTCGTGAACAAGAAGAAGCTGTTAGATCTGCAGCTGGACCATGACGCAACTAGGTTAATAGAAGATCTGCGCAGCTTCACTAAGGTCCAGCTGGACGGGGCCACTCGAAGGAAGCACCACAAAGGGATGGTGGCGGACGTTCTGTTGGACGCGACGTGGGTCGCCCTGAAGACGGCTTCCCGGGGCACCTCGACCCAGACGGAGGCTAAGGATGAGGTCGAGCGTTCCAAGTCCACAGTAGATCAGGGGGTGCAGACCCTTAAGTCCGATGTACCCCAGACGTCGGACAATGCTACCCAGTGCCCAGGTCCCAGAAAAACCTGTAGAGCTCAGCACTGTGTCTGCAATAACTCCCGCATTCCTGAGCAGCCACTCTCCTGCTCGATTGGGGGCACGTACGCTTGGGCTTCAACCGAGCTGAAGAGCGCCTGGCGGTCCATCGACGAACTCCAGTCTCAGGTGCATGAGCACCTGAGGCGTATTTGAACAGCCAGGGGGCAGAAAAGTTGCTTGGAACGTGGGCAGAGGTGGTTCGGTGCCAGAGGGCCTATGACGAGGCCCTGCTCCGGGTGGAAAGTTGATAGGAGTCCCCCGGAAGCTACTGGTGCTGGGCTGATTCTCACGGTCCATGTGGACGAGCGCGTGGCTCCCGACACCACGATCGCAGTCAGATCACAGAATGGAAGTGCGACTGCCACGGTAGGAGGGGTGATGATCACGCCTCTCCGGGAGTCAGCGTGCAGCAGTCTCCTGGATCTGTGGAGCACACCGATTAAGATCGGGAGCCTGGTCAGTCCCGATCGCAGCTGAGGGGCTGCTACATCTGTGGAGAGCCCGGGGTGATAAACTTCCAGCGGTGTCCGAAGAAGGCTACACACTGGTGCTAACCGAAACATAAAGCGCCAGGTGTAGCTAAGAATTGACGTAGGCCCTGGTGAGCCTTGAATAAACCTGATTTTAAAGAGGAGGGTTTTAATTTTTTTATTTCTTTTCCCTCTCTTCTTTTTAGGATATTGCAGACCGCGAATTGCGGGTATTCGTCCTGTCCGAGTGGTCAGGATATGGAGGGGCTGCAATGGTAGTCGATTCGAACAGTCGATACGTTCGCGACTCGAAGTGCGAGAGCGAACGTTTAGGAGAGAGAGGGAGCGCGCGCGAGTTTAATTTTCAGTATAGTCTCAACTGTTAAATAGCTAACCGCCAAATTTTGCTTGTGTTTTTGCCGTTTACCGAACTATAGTTTTTTGGGTTTGGTATGTGCATGGGTGTGGAACCGAGAAAACGAAAACAAAGCAACTGAGCGAAAAGCAGCGAAGAATTAGACGTGCAGCAACCGATCCGGTAGCTAAGACAGTGTCGTCGCAGCATTACCAGGGAACAGGAATTGTTTGCCAATATCATTTACGGCTGATCACCGTAATTGCACCGAAGGGTAGGTGCACCACCTTTCTTCCGCGGGACGGTATCATTCCTCACTTAAATTCGAAACCGACCATTTCGCATTTGCACCGAGCGTTATAGTTCGCGGTAGAATTTCGAATTCTCTCTCTCTCCCTCTCCCCGTATTATTGTAACAAATTATAAATTCTATTCTCGTGCGCAAGCCTTCGGCCCATCAAAAACTGTAGTTTTTAGTTATAAACGATTTTAATTTTATTCGACGCATTACGTTATTTCGTTCCCGTTTAGTTTAACGGGTCCGTCACCTGATATCTTTTAAACCGATTTTGTCTAGGGAATAGACATTAGTTGGAATATACGGTATTGTCTAAGGAATAGACATTAGTGGAAATAAACATTAGTTTACATACACCTAAGATAAAGAAAAGTGTCACAAGTCAGGTGACTTAAGGTGAGTTCAACGCTATTGGAAAGGAGACATGGAAGTGAAAGTATCAATCGTAAATTCGAATATACTCATATTCGAATAGCTCATACGTGATTAACGGAGCGGCTGTTAGTTCTACATCGTTGGAGATTGTTCTTAGACAAACGCTAATTGCATCAGTTAATCCACCCCGTTACAATACCTCATATTTTTTAAGTAACACGATGGTAACGAGAAATAAATTTTTTTTCTTCAGATTTTCGCATTTTATCCATAATTTCGGAAAAAAATCCTATATAAAAAATTTCTTTCTAAAGTACAATAATTGTATGCATCGATAATTCAAGAAAGATTTCGATATTGATGTGATAACAAATCCGTCATATTTAATTTTCAAGCAAAATTTTTTTAATTTGAGTACGGATTCATATTCAGCATACCCAAAAACATAAGGAACCTTGGATAATTTAATTATGTCGTTTTACATATGAATTTTGCGATCAAAAACATATTCACAAATGACGTTAACTCAGAAACTGTTATAGAATATTCAACAAATGGCGGACGTATTATGGTGATGGGAAAGCCAGTCACTACTTGACCACAAGTATGGGCATTTTTTTTCCACTGTTTCACGCAAACGTTTCAAAATTTGAACGTAATATTCTTTATCGACTGTCTGATTTGTCAGTGCATATTCAGGTGCAAACACCTTCACGAACGATGATTTGATAATACCCCAACATTGACGTGCTTTTTTAGTCTTGGTGATCCAGAGTGTATCTACTACAAAGACTAGTTTGTTTCAAAATCAGAATCATAATCTCATTATTCCTCACCAGTAATAACCTTTTTAAGCAGAGTATCATCATCATTGACTATTACTTCGTTGTCCTGAGCGATTTCTAAGTGAATCTTTTTCTGCTTTGCACTACCGAGTCGGAGCCTTGTTAATCTAAAGCGGCAATCTCCTCGAAAGGAGTACCGATCTTTTCAAAGTTCGACACTCAGGGAGAGCGGAACTAAAGGCTTGACCCTAGGTTTGGGCGCGTCGAAAGCACGCAGCATACAAATCTTACGAGATTTGCTTGATCTGGTACTACTACCCCGCAGAGGCCAACCTACGATGGGATATCAAAAGAGAGACTCAGCTAGGACAGCCAGAGGAGATTCCTAAGACGATCAACCAGCTAAGTCTTCCCTCCTGGGCTCACGTTCGAAAACATCTCACCCTGCGTACCTGTATTAAGGGATTGCTCCCACGACTGACAGATCCATCGCTTCGACGTACCGAGGCACATCTTCCCATTGCGTTTCGGTTATCCCCGCTCATGCTGGTGGGTATCCGTCATTCGAAAAAGTTGTTTCCCGGTTTTCGCCCTAATTTCGGATTTCTCTTTCTATGGAATGGTTTTTATGATTGACTGATACTGATGTTTGCTCTTTCGATTTAATATTTTTGACTTTTAGGTCAAGACGGGGTCTCGTCTAGCTGAGAAGGCGATTCCCCAGGCAGTTTTCAATATTCATGCCAGTCATGCCATACATTCGAATCAAGCTCCGATATTAGGCTAAATCGGATATTCTAACTCGCGTTCAAATGATCGAACTTCGGAGTTTAATTCTGAAATTCGATGCTCAAAAATTGTCGTTGAAAGTTCAAGCTTTGTTAGCTTGCCAAAGTTCAAAAATTAGATTAGTTATTGTGCGAGTTTTGTCCTTTGTTTAGGTACCTTGTAAGAGGTGGAGTTTTTCTACCGTAGTTTGTAACTACTTTTCTGCGCTTTCTCTTTGTTATAGGTGCTCCTTCCCTGGGCACTATAACTTTTCTAGCAAAGTATTCAAAGAATTTGTAGATTTTCCTGCTAGATACTAGGGCCGTTTCCGGGCAAGGCAATATGTGGCCCTCCTTTTCAACGGCCTCTATTAATGGCAGTTGGTCTTCGTATAATCCTCTTTTATGGAGGTATGACTTAAAAGAACCATGTCCAGTCATGAACTGTACTGTGTAATTACTGGGGTTTAGCCACCTCTTCTTCAATCTGTCCTTGATTACTGGAAAACAACAGTAAGTTTTCCTGCCATTTGTGGCTGACTGCCATATCTCCTGCCATACCCTTTCGATTTCATCGTTGATGAGTTGTATGGCTTTCGAGATTTTTAGTTTGCCCGATCGAAGTTCCTCCGATTTTATTTGGATGCTCGTTTGTATGGATACGCCCAAGCATTCTTTTCGCTTTCAATAGTGCATAAATCTCGCCAGCTTTTGCTTTTGGCTCTTTTATAGCCGTTGCATATTCAGAATTCAATTGACTCAATTTTTCAAGTGATCTCTGGAGGGCTTTCCTTTGTGTTCTATTCTGTCCTTCCTTATGTTTCATTGCGACGATTTTGCGTTGTCTTTGTATCGCTCGCTTCTTACTTCGCAAGGCAGGATTCCACCAGGGTTGAGAGCGCATTCTTCTCATATTAATGGAATTATTTAATGGAATGGAGTCCTTTGCTGCCCTTATTAAAACCTCTTCAAATTTTGAAGCATGTTTCGATGTCTTCAGTGGTTTCTAAAGGGAGCGTAGATAGGTTTTCTTTCTCGAATTTACAAACTCTCCCAAATTTCTCCCAATCAGCTTTTCTCATATTGAACCTTGGTTCTATTGTTTCTACGGTTCGTATGAGTTTGGCTGGTTGTTGAGACTTGCGCGGAAATATTTTCAGTGAAATTAATATTCTATTATTCCGCGCGCCGCACGTAGATATTAACGACGAACAGGCGAGATAGAGGATGATAAATAGAGAAGTCAATATTTGAATTTTAACTAAAACTCTATTTAATAAAAAAGGGAAGTAAATTTAATGTGAAACAAGGTACAAGTGACTATGAAAATAAATATAAGTATAACGAGAAAGCACAGCAATGGTGAGCTGTTGCTCTCTTAACGCTTGGTGAGAATCTGATTTTTGTCTGTCGCAGCAGACTCGTCGAAGGTTCGCGTCTTTCGCAGCAGATACGCGAAGGCTCGCTGGGAGTTTACAAAATTCGGAAAAACTAATTTTCATTGGCTAAACAGGATAAGGAAGGGTGAGTGGGCGGTTACAATTTTTAGAGTGTCCGCGTGGGTCAGTTGAGTGCAAAAAATAGTGAGGAAGGCCGGAAGACCCTTTTATAGTAGGTGCCATAAATGATCGGAGCACGAACTCGGCGTGTACATCATAAACGCATAATCGTAGAAAGTCGCAGAAAAGAGTGAGCGACATGCGCTGCACAGATGTTTTGGCTTAAAATCCCGAATCTCTGAACTACGGAGATAAATTGAACACGATAAAAAATATTCTATTATAGTTGAGCAGAACGTGACCAAAAGGGATTTTCGGAGAGAACTTTCTCTTTTGCAGGTTTAGATTCGAATTCGAGGAAAAACACTGGTTGTGAGGCAAAATCCAGTTCGATCACTATGGGCCCGTGGTCATTGGTGGTCCATTCTTTTACCGTCCAGCTAGCCAAGTGATTCGACAGATTTGATGTATGCAAAGTTACATCGATATCCGTCTCACCCCTCGTACTACGGCACGTTGGAAGTTGGCCCTTCCTGTTAGCCACTATTAGCCCGTATCGGTCTATAAATTCTTCAATAACTATTCCATTCTTATCCTGTGTGTTAGACCAGATCTTTGACTTGGCGTTTGCATCCATTCCAACCAAGACTCTTTTGCCTTTCAATTACTTCAGAGTCTTAGATAGTTTGTGAAGATAGGTCTTCCTACTGTGGCTGAACTGGCAATAGCCGCTTATGAAATAAATTTCACCAAAGGCTTCGACTACTTGTGTACAAATATAGTGGGAGTCACACAGATTAGAAATCTTGGTAGCTGCAACCTTGTGCGGATTGTAGAGTATCGTAGCTTGAATCGTTTCGCCTTTTTCGGCTCCGTGAATGGCCGCGATACTGCCCATACCTGAAATCTCGTTATTCCAGTGGTATGGTTCTTGCACTAGTGCTACCTGTATGTCAAGATTTCTGTCTGTCATGATCTCTTTGAGCTCATCGTTGGCTACTTACCTTTTGTTGAGGTTCAATTGTATGATGCTCAGTTTCTGGTCCAGTTCGGGGTTTTGTTGTGCGTTCGAATTAAACCTCTTAATTGGGGGCAATCGTCATTGCTTTCGTCTAAATCGGTTGGTTGCGAAGGAAACTGAGTTGACGCCGGAGTGTTAGAGCAATGCTCTGATTTCTCGACAGTTGCCTCCTACTTACGTTTCCTCGCCCTTCTATACCTAGAATGGTTGACCATACGTGTTGACTTGAGCTTCGCTACCTTATCGAGTTTCCCCATGGTTTTCCATGGCTCTATTATTTACAATTGATCGAGCTAGCTATTTTCCTAGCTTTTCTAACTTGTTGTTAGTTAATTTATTTTATTTTTGTTTTGTTTGATTTTGATTTATGATTTATGATTTTTGATTTTTGATGATTTGATTTGATTTGATGTGATTTGATTTTGGATTTTTAATTTTTAAATCTATAATTCTTTTCTTAATTTTTAGTTTTTAATTGGTAACTTTTATTCTTATTCTATTCTTAATACTACTGCTTAAATTACTATTAACTGCTTAAAACTAATTTGATTATAATATAACTTAAAACTACTTACGAATGTACCGGCGTGTTTGTTATCACGCTATATTTGATATTAATTAAACCTCGTCTTAGTCAGGGTTAGGTGTTTTGACGAGTTGCAACCAAAGTAGCACTTGAGTGAGTATATCGGGTTTTCGCTTTTTCTATCGTCTTAGCCTGTGTTCGCTTTTAGCAGCACTGGATTTGATGGGTATTTAGTGCATGGTTTTCGCTTTCAAAGAGAGCTGACAGCCACTAATTTCGCTTTCAATTGTAAAATTGCTTTAGCTATTAGGGCCTAAACAGTTTCTTAGCAGGAAGGATGCTGCCCTTCTGTGGAAATATTTTTCCTGAGGGTTTTGGCATCCGTAGTGCGTTCTAATCATCGAGAGTTATTCGGCCCAATGGACTGCTCTTTCGCACAATGGTGTCGGGCCTTACTCCAAGAGCTCGAGGCAAAGAACTTTGGGTGGCTGCTATAACCACAGCCGCGACTCTTCACCCATAGTAGTGGCATCTACCGATTGTTAGTCGATAGGGAGTAATTTGTTATCTACCCGAATTAAATTCGGATTTCCGAGACCATTGGTCCTCTGTAACTAGCTGCCGGAGCGGTCTCCCGTCCTCTAAGAGGGCGCGCGGTACCACAATCCCGAGAGATTTCCCCTCAAGTAACTCCCGGATTTTGGCTTTTCTGGGCTCGAGTTGAGCTCTTGGGGTGTGGTAGACTCCGCGTTGAATGTTTGGGCGTTTACAGGCCGCACCTCACCACGTGTTGTCATGGTCCGAGTTGTTTATTTTGTTTGGCCGGTTGGCCTTTTGCCCTAGGGGCAAGCGTTGTGTGTTTTGCCTACTGTTTCTTTATAGAGACAGCGTTTTCAGCCCCACCACGTGACGGTACACACATCCGCACTTGTGATTGCAAGTCTTCGTTCAAATACACATTGAATTTACTTCGAATCGACTAGCAATAGCTGCTTGTCGAGGGCAATCGGTAACGCATTTTGTACTTCAGCATTTGCATTTGCATATGCCCGTACAGGAAAGAGAAGTTTACGACATCCTCTCCCAAAACAACGAATTGTTTGTTTGAGAAGTCTCCATTCTCTGTTGAAGAAGACAATTATTGTCCGCCGCTTTGACAAAATGATTTTTGCACAAAGTGACCTGGCCAGCCTCGCGGCTGGCCATATGGTGCACTATTTGCATTATCTATGTTTTTGCTAAGCGGACCATAATCGAGCTTTCTGAGAGCGTCGTGATTGCAACCGCCGAGCGACATAGACAGTTAGTGTATGTGGTGTTTCACAATTTTCCGTTTTGAGGGTGGTGTAGCGTATGATAATACATTGCCACCCTTCTCTCTGGGCGCCAATAGGTTGGCATAGCCCAATGTCTTTCACCCCTTCGCTTTCAAATATATTGGGGTTCCGGAAGTCAAGTTTGCTGCGACATCCCTGGCGCACTCAGCGAGTCGGAATCTTTTTCATCTAAGGCGGCGACCTCCTCGAGAGGAGTACCGATCTTTTCAAGGTTCAACGCTCAAGGAGAGCGGAACTAAAGGCTTGACCCTCGGTTTGGGCGCGACGGGACTCTAGTTGCCCCAACGTCTACTGCGTTGGAAGCACGCAGCATACAAATCTTACGAGATTTGCTTGACCTGGTACCACTACCCCGCAGAGGCCAACCCAAATTGGGATGTCAGAAGAAAGGCTCAGCCAGGACAGCCAGAGAAATATTCCTGAGACGATCGACCAACTAAGCCTCCCCTCCTGGGCTCGCGTTCAAAAATACATCCCACCCTGCGTTCCTGTATTAAGGGATTTCTCCCACGACTCACAGGTCCATCGCTTCGACATGCCGGGGCATGTCTCCCCATTGCGTTTCGGTCCAACCCGCTCACGCTGGTGGGTATCCGTCATTCGAAAGGTTGTTTTTACCCCGTTCCATCCCAAAGTCAGATCTTTCAAAACTCTGTCGTTGGGTCAAAACAGGGTTCATCGCGTTCAAGTTTAGCCAGAGCCGCCTTTTGGCCACCCTTCTGGGTGTTCACCGCGTCACCCCGTTGAGGCGGAGCAGTTGGCACTTGCGAGGTCTGCCGTTCAAAGAGATCTCGCTCTAAAACGCGGAGCGACATAGACAGTAGTAAGTCGAGGGCAGAGTCAGTAAGAAGGTCCCCAGTCGAGCAGACGGTCAGTGGTGCAAAGTGCAGCTGAGGACAAAAGGGGCCAGCCGAACGCACACGCCGCCAAGGTAGAGGAGGACCGAGAGGACAGATGACGACTTGGTCCAGCAAGTTCTACTCGAGACGCTAGGAAGCCGGCAGGAGTTGCCCAGAGACGACCTGCAACACCGTGCGCAGGGCGCAGCCAGGACTCCCGCTCCAGCATCCAAGGTCTAGTTTACAATTTAATCTCTCTCTCTTTCTCTCTCTCTCTTCATTGACGACACTGCGCTTAATTTTAATATTAGGAGAGTAGCAAAGCGTACACACGCCGGCTACCTGCCCTAATGACGGTTGGGCAATAAAATCGCGCAAAGAGAAATCGTCCAGGTGATCCCTCGCCGGGCAACTTTCTCTTATAGCTAAATAGCTGAAGTCGGATTGTCGTCAAGGCAGTCATCTGCCGGGCGACTGGCGTTGTGTTTTCTATAGATTTGTAGGCGCGATAAGTTAGTTAATTTGTTCTATTTGTAATAGGTGTTAAAAATGTCGTTGTCTTTATTAGGTTAAGAGTATGTGTAATGCGGTGTGTCATTACGTGGTTTGTTAATGTGTGGTAATTGCAAAGTTTAAGTGTAATTTAAATTTTGTTTGATTTAATTTGATTTTTTAAAATGCAAATTTGTTTGTATGTATAATTTATTAACCATTTCATTTCTTTGCCTCTTCTCCCTTCCCCCCTCAATTGTTATAAGCTAGTGCGCCACACTTGCCCACCTTAAATAATAGTTAACGAACGAGCCTTCGTTACAATGAAATTAAATAATAAATTTAATGAACGTATAATATTTTCAGTATTGAAAAATAGTTAATTGTTATGTTTAATAATACATTTATTGAAAACTAGTTGCCATACGTTATGATTAAAATTTACTTTTACAGAAATATTTTTTCTTTGATTATTTAATAATAATCACAGGCCCACAAAACAAAAAATGTCTATACTTTTGACCCGATATACATATTTTTCGACGTCAAATTCGAATCAGCAATAAAAAATTGCCTTTCTCCGTATAGTTTTAGATTTATAATGAAAAAACCTCATTTTTTAAGGGTTTTTGAGGGTTTTTCGAAATTACAAATTAAAACGAGTGAAAATAAAATTTCTTTAACTAAGGAATTAAGATCTAGGAGTAAAAATACATGGAAAACTATATCATGAATAGACTTTCAACTATCTTTCAACTCTTCATACATAGTTAAAACTACTAAAAAACGAAAAAATCCCAAATTCATGCTAAATTTGATTGAAATTTAATTTTATCACTTCAAAACAATCAGTAAGCATTATAAATGGTATATTAAGGAGTTTTTGAGGTTGCTGATTATAAATTTGACGTCAGATTTTTTAAAAGACCACTCCCAGCAGACGTTAACTAGTAACATATGGGATAAAATAAATGATTTTCTTGAAAAACTTTGTTTTAAATCCGTTTTAACGGTGTCTCATAATGCAATATATGTTAGGTGTAAATTAGGCTTGAAATTGATTATCAGTCACACTAGTAAGACCAGATGCAAAAATTTGTTATTTTCAAAATATAGTAGTATTAAATTGATTTTCTCTGACGCACAAATTTTTCTTCTAATGATCGTTTCAAAGGGTTTTTGGCACATTTTTGTTCTCTTGTCGAAGTTATCTCTCTTCTTATCACTCAGCAATAATCTGCCAACATATTTACACCCCAAATTCCTTGAATTTACTGTCCAATTCTTTTAAGATTTGAAGAAACTTTTAACCCTGCTCTTCACTAAAGTCACCGTTATTTTCAGGAAATTGATCAATATGAGAATCAAGAAAATGAAGTACTAAGTTCATTAGGTAGCTTAATTTTTGGTAAGTATATGCTATCCTTTTGACAATATTTATGTAATCTATATATTTTGTGTTATCCAAAAATTTTGTTGACACCTCTTTAAAGCTTGATCATGCTGTTTTCTCGGATTCATTCATCGTTGTGTAAAAGTTTTCATCTAAATAAAGTATATATTTCAGAAGCGTCAGAAATGCCTTCTTTTAATTTACATTCTGATTTCTTGTGAAACACTTTTTCTGAGTATTTAAAACATTGGCCATTTTTATGCAATATTCTTGACTAATTGTTTCATCAACATAAACTTTATATGTAGAGGAGGTATTAAAATTTTGAACGGATTTACGAGAGGTTCTTTAAGAATATTCTGTTTTCCAGGTTCAAATGATTCTCTTGGTGGCCAATACCATATTTTTTTGTAGTGATGCTTTCTATCTCCACTTTCGAACATACGCAAATAACATGGATATTTTGTGAATCCAGATTGTTGTCCTGATATCATGGATAAATTTTTGAGTCTCCACATGTTTGCCTATTATGTTCATTGCGCTTTATTTTTTTCAAAACCAATTTAAGATTTGAATACTCTTCTTTGAATGTAGTTGCATATGCTAACTATATAGGAGCATACTTGTTTGTATTGTGAATATAACTGCGTCAAAGCTGCGCTGTGATGAATCAATGAACAATCCTCAGGTTTGTACACATCTGGCTTTCATTTATCAATGAGTCCTTTTACGTCAGTGCGGTAAACTAGATCTGCATCTGCATGAAAATACTTATGAAACATGTGGCGGAAAATTTCGGGGGTCTTAACCGCTCTACCGAATCTCTTCCGCCACAAGGCCTGGTCTAGGCTCCCTATCTCCGGTTATTTAGGGCGCCAGACCTCCGTCTAAGGCGATCGTTGGGGGTAAGGCCTATCGATCGTCGCGTATCCCGGTTTGTTATCACGGCGACTGCGCAGGATGAGCAAACGGATGGGTATTCGCGATCTCCTCTGCTCCAGGCCTCGGTATCCTACAATTCGATTCCTCTTTGTCCCTTCGTTTATGGTATGCCGGCAGCTCAGATGATGACTCCTTGTTTCAGGTCGGAAGTCCGTTCGAATTCGCGCGTATGTTACCTATAGAGGGAACCGAAAATATAACGAATCAGCGTTATCCGATTATAAACCCTCGCGGCTGAAAATAATCAGCATGCAAATAAGGCAGGGTAACAAAAGTAAAATTTGCAAGTGGATGAAAGACCTTTCTAGCACGGACGTGGATTGTATGCTAACTCAACTAGAACTACACACAAACGGTACACTATTCGAGCGCGCGAACCGCTTGTATCGTAGACTGAACGGCGATTATACCGCAGAAGATTTTGTAGCGATTGAAAACCAGGACGAAAATATGGCATACGACAGACGTGAACACCTCACCCGTATATTCTTCGAGTCAGAGGCCCTGCCAAAAGAAGTTCGCGCGGACTTGCGCACGGCCATAGAGGCGAATGAACTTCTCGAGCCTTTTGAAAATTCGAAGCTCGAGACGGACAAT
Organism: Phymastichus coffea; assembly: GCF_024137745.1. NCBI lineage: Eukaryota > Metazoa > Arthropoda > Insecta > Hymenoptera > Eulophidae > Phymastichus > Phymastichus coffea. The sequence continues at coordinate 561,540 of NW_026706824.1, read as the reverse complement.
AACGCCCAAGAGAATATCCGGACGAGTTCGCCGACAGGCATACAAGACGATATGTCATTTACGTTAGGCGCGGATGCGACGCGCAACGTAACAGATATGATCCAGCAACAAGAATCAATGATAAGACAGACTATCGGCTTGTACGAGCACAATGCTTCGGCCGACCCGGCAATCGCAGCATCACACAGCGCGCAAAAAGTGATCTTTAGGACAGGCGCGCCGGGTTCGACATATGTACCGACTTACACGCATGTGATGACGACCTCTTTAACAGAAAACAGCAAGACAGTCCGAATAGGGTTACCAAACGGTGCAGTAGAATATGCCTCCCCGGCCATCGCGCGCGAGTTAAACAGAACTTGGCGGAAAGAGGCTGAGGCCCAGAGGCATATAGAAGCTCAGGATGTGGAAAAAGAAAATTTAAAGGCATTAACCACGTACTATAAAAATTTAGCCGCTGGGTTACAAGCTAACCTAGCCAGGCTACAAAAAGAAAAAGAGAGTGAAGCCGCACTCAATAAAGAGCTGCAAAAGCAGTTAAAACAAGTAGTGGCCACAACCCGACAACAAGCTGCAGAGCAAGCTAGATTAGATGCCTACCAAAACAAAAATGTTCAATTCGCGGATACATTCGAATTAAACTATTATGATGTATCAAACCAGCTCAACGGCTCGGAGAGATATAACATGCCGTTGTCCCTCGATCCTCAAGCACCGATCTTTCATTCGACGACTAAACCCTCATTGGCGACTACATCACAGCCGTCGCCAAACTTTTCGCCGGCCCCTTCTAGTGTCCCTGGGCCCTCTTACGCAAGCTCGCTCACTCCCGTAAGCTCGTGCTGGGGGAGGGGGGACTTGCCCAGCGCTACACCAGTGCCGCCGACACAGCAAGGGCCAAGAGGCACGCCTGCTAATGGCATAGAGGCCACGACATTCAACTCTTCGTCTCGCTTTCTTCCTAGCAAACATCTAGGAAAAACAGTTAGAGAATGGAAAATTAAATTTTCCGGAGGCGAAGGCCTTAGTATTGAGGAGTTCCTAGAGAGGATCGAGGACAACAAGCGACTAGATAAAGTAGCGGATGAGGAATTACTCGATTCTATGACCCCTCTATTCGAGAAGTCAGCTCTCTTTTGGTATCGTGCCATGAGGCCTGCGTGGTCCACATTCGTCGATTTTAAAGAAGCGGCTCTCACCGCTTACAGCAAGTCCAAGAAAAATAGAAGGACCATGACAGTGGAGGCCCACTTGCGCACCCAGGGCGCCGATGAACCAGTACTAGAATACGCAGTCTCGCTACTCACCATACTAAGAAGGATGGATCCGCCGTGGGACATTCGGGATCAAATCAATCTCATCATTGACAATATGCTCCCTCCACTCAAGAAGAAGTTGAAATACTTCAGGAACAGTCTCACTGACGTGCAGCTGCTACTGGCAGCCCGGGCCCAAGAGGCTGAAGACGATGAACAGAGACAGTGAAAGCCACCGCCTGCCGCAGACCAAAGCATGTGGCCCGAAGCGGCTTATAAGCCACGGACCAAATCTGCCAAGGCTAGGCCAGTGAACTTGTCGTCTTTGAACGACAAGGCTTCCCCAGCTCACGAAGCCGAGCTGGAGAAGCTAATGTCAAGATTTTTTGAGAAGAAAGCCAAGGAGTTTGACCTCAACAGGCCTCCGACTCCCCCGGCAAATAGCAAGAACTCTGGTGGAAAATTAGAGGCAGCAACAGAGAAATCGCGGAACGGTTCCAATAGCGACACTCCTCGAGGCAATTACCGTGGCCGTGGCCGAGCCGGCTGGAGAGGTGGGGGACGGCCATCGGGCAGTCATGCTCTGAAGGTCGCTCCCAAATCGGACAAAAACAAAAATAAGGAATCTGGTCCCGATGCCGACAAAGTTTTCTGCTGGGAGTGCAGTTGGCCAGGCTACACCAAGTTTACCTGTCCCGAATGCTCGCCCATGCAGGAGAATCAAGGAGAACCAAAAAACGCCAGCGGGAGCCAGTAAGTGAGGTCCAGACGGCTCCTCCTATCACCCGGACCTTTGAAGTCAGTGGCCTGACAGGAGTAGCGCAGGCGCTGTGCAACACGGTGGGCGACCCAATGTTAGCCCCGGTTAGCCCTTCCGACGTGCGGCCAGCCGGCGATGGGGGTACTGTCTCAAGCGCCCTGATCGATAAGTCACCTAGGTGGTGGCTGACAGTGAATGTTGGCGACTATAAGTTTAGAGGTCTCTGGGATACCAGAGCTTCCCGTACAGTCCTCGGCCCGAGCGCCATTTCGATGGCTGCAGCCTTAAATAGGCGTGTACTTCGGTACGTGGGCCCTGGAGCAAGAGCGGTAGATGGTCATTACGTGCCCATCGTTGGTAGCGTAAAGTTACCCTTCACGATCGGAGGGGTGACTCATATTATCAATGCTCTCATTCTAAAAGAAGTCGACACAGAGTGCACCCTTGATGCCGACTTCAAACGCGCCTTTTCGGCTTATCTGTGTCCAAAAACAAATAAGCTGATATTTGATGGCTGCGAAGAAGGCGTGCCCGCAGTTCTCTCGTCAGAGAAGTCTGAGGAGGCAACGGCCTTGACCTCGCTGGGGATCGAAGATCCCACAGACGAGCAGAGAGCAGAGATAGAAAAAGTCATGCACGAGTTGCTCCCGGAGCCCTCCGGTGAACAGTTAGGCTGCACAGGATGGATCGCGCATGACATCGACCTCACCAGCACGCGCCCCATAAAACAAAAGTACTACCCCGTATCTAAGAAGATAGAGGACGAGATGCACGCTCAAGTGCACAAAATGCTAAAGATGGGAGTCATCCGGAGATCCATGAGCGAGTGGTCAAGTCCAGTCGTTATGACTCTAAAGCCCGATGGCTCGTATCGATTCTGCGTTGACTACAGAAAAGTCAATGCAGTGTCGAAAATTTCGGCTTACCCCTTGCCCTTTATGGATGTTATTTTGCGTAAAATTCAACACGCAAAGTACATCAGTGCTCTAGATTGCTCTGGAGCCTTTTGGCAAATACCTCTCACGGAGAGGTCGGTACCGATTACGGCCTTTACGGTTCCTGGCATGGGTCTGTTCGAGTTCGTGCGAATGCCATATGGCTTGGCCGGAGGCCCTGCCACTTTTCAAATGCTGGCAGATAAAATTATCACGCCAGAAATGGAACCCTTCGCTTTTGCATATTTAGACGACTTGATCATCGCCACCGAGACATTCGCCGACCATGTGAAGTGGCTCACATTAATTTTAAAAAGACTCAACGAGGCAGGCCTTACGATAAACCGTAAGAAGTCAAAGATTTGCATGCCCGAGATTCGCTACCTCGGCGTGCTAGTTAATCGTGACGGCTGTTGCCCTGATCCTGAAAGGGTACAGCCCATTTTAGACTACCCTGCGCCGAGGAATTTGCGACAATTACGTTGTTTTCTCGGCATGGCCTCTTGGTATCGCAAATTCCTAGGAGATTTTGCGACCGTAGCCGAGCCTCTTACTTCACTTACCCGAAAAGATTCTACCTATGTGTGGACTGATGAGCATTGGGCGGCTTTCGAACAAGTAAAAGCCTTACTTGCGTCGGCACCCGTTCTGGCCAGGCCTGATTTCAACGCGCCATTCATCGTGGAATGCGACGCCAGTGATACCGGCCTAGGCAGTGTTCTTCTCCAGAAAATTGGCGGGGAAGAACGTCCTCTTTGTTTCGCTAGCCGTGTCCTCACAGCCACTGAACGAAGGTTATCGGTGACGGAACGTGAATGCCTCGCAGTTATTTAGGCGATAGAAAAATTCCGACCATATATTGAAGGCTATCACTTCACAGTCGTGACCGATCACCATAGCCTTGTCTGGCTGCAAAATTTGAGGAGCCCAAACGGCAAGCTGGGCCGATGGTCGTTGCGCCTACAGGCCTACGACTTTGACATCGTCCATCGAAAGGGCAAAGACAATGTCGTTCCTGATGCACTGTTTCGTATGTACGAGACCGACGAGGACGTCGAAACTTCCCTCGCTTCCCTCAATGTCGACGAGCCCTCTAAGGATAAGTGGTATTTGCGCAAGTTCAAGTAAGTAGCCGACGAGCCGCGGGCTCATCCCTATTGGAAAATTGTCGGCAGCCGCTTGTTCGTCTACCGGCCGGACCCTATCGTCGACGACTTGATGGGCCACGACGAGGAAGCGTGGAAGTTAGTGCTTCCGCGGGAACAGCGCGAACAGGTTCTCGCGGAATGCCATGATGAGCCTACGGCCGGTCATCTCGGCCGCTATAAGACTCATCAAAGGGCAGTGCTCCGCTATTATTGGCCAGCCCTTTACAAGGACGTTGCACATTCCGTACGCAACTGTCAAGTTTGCCAGCAAATAAAAGTCGAGCAAAAGCCGCCTGCAGGACTTATGGGTAAACATATCGTTACCCGTCCATGGGAGGTTGTCTGTGGCGATCTGATGGGTCCTTTCCCTCGTTCGCCTCAAGGCCATGAACATCTATTGATTTTCATGGATGTTTTCACTAGGTGGATAGAATGCATCCCAGTGCGTAAGGCCAATGCCAAGACAATTAAAAGGGAAATTAACCATCGCATTTTCTTACGTTTCGGGATTCCGGAACGATTTCTGTCTGACAATAGCACGCCCTTTAAAAACACGATGGTTGATTCGTTTCTAGAGGCTAATGGAGTTGTCCATGGGACCTGCGCTCCGTACTCACCAAAATCAAACCCGACAGAGCGGGTCAATCGCACAGTCAAAACCATGATTGCTGCATTCATCGAGAAACACACTCGATGGGATGAGCTGATTGACGAGCACGCGTTTGCTTATAACACGGCCATCCATGAAGCCACTCGCTCTAGCCCGGCTTTTCTTAACTACGGGCGCCACCCAGAGCCGCCAAATAATTCTCGACGCGTGGAGGAGCGCGCAGCTGTCGAACAGCTCGAGGCCGCCGCCCGAGCCGACTGGCACTCCCGCATGAGCAAGCTCGACGATTTCCGAGCAAACGCGCTCGAAAACTCCAAGACTGCTCAAGCCAGGCAGGAGAAGTACTACAACCAGAAACATCGCAACATCGATTATGGGGTGGGCGATAAAGTATGGGCGAGGAATCGCGTGCTTTCCTCCGCAGCCAAGGCCATAGCTGCTAAGCTTTGTCCCAAATACGCGGGGCCCTTTGTTGTAACGACTCGCCTCGGCATGAACTCGTATCAACTCCAAACGGAAAATGGGGTTGATATCGGAAAGGTGGCCGTATGCGACTTAAAACCTTGCTCTGATGACGAGCAGTTTCCTATAGACGAGACACTTGATGGCGGAGACGACTCTGAAAGTGAAACCGAAAAGTCCTTGGGTAACCAGGCTGCGGAGCAGCCGAATGTCGACGAATCAGTAGTGGCCCCTTCATCTTCTCCAACGGTCGACGCCCTAATCCAGCTTAATAAGAGCCAGGCCTTGCCAGATCCGATAGTGGCTGTTCCGCGCAAGCGAGGACGGCCACTTGGCTCGAAAAAGGCGGCCCCGCCACCTGTCGCGGCTTCGCCCCGACGCTTACGTGCGAGAAACAAGCGCAACGCTTAAGCTTCGTTTTTTTTTTTTTGCCGCTCCCGGCTACTCCTACTTCTGCCTTTAACCCTTCTCGCAGCCTATGCTTCCTGCCGCTTATGCCCGCTTGAGCTTGCCGCAAAATTTTTTTTTTACTAAGCCCTATATCACTCCATCATTCCAACGCTTTACAGAGAATGTGGCCGACTAAGAGAGATCAGAAGAAAGTCACCCTCACCCTAGAGGGACCGATGGAAGTGATGCTGAGGCTCCAGAACTGGGTTGCCCAGCAACTCTTGTCGTTGGGCGATCCCCAAGACACTCCCACACCCGGAGCCCCCAGCATCAGCGATCTCCTACAGTGCTGGACGCAAAGGCAAGGCCAACCGGCGGACAACAATACTCCCGCATCAGCCCCAGTCGGAGGACGTATGCTGATGGGCGGCACTGCCTCCTCCTCGACTCCAGAGGCACTGGCCCAAGGAGCCCAGGACACAGAGGACGTCAGCTGGCCGGACCGCTGGGCCGCCGTGGAGGCTGCTGCGCGCAGCGCCCGCCGAGCGAGGCTGGCTGCCGAGCAGGCCGAGTGCCTGGCATTTCAGGACGTCCTGAACTTTTCGGAACATCCTGACGCCCGCGTCAGGGCCTGCGCCTCCTCGGACTTTGTCAGAAAGGTCGAGAGAGAGCTCGAGAAGAAGGCCTTCCTGGCAGAGGCAGCCACTCGATGGATAGAGGCAAGAAGGGCCCAAGATGAGAGCGCTCGCCTTGCGGCTGAACAGGAGCAGAAGCGCCAAGAGCTTTTGGTCCTCCAAGAGAGGATCGAGGCCCTCAACCTTCGGGCCTCGACCTTACTAGGTGCCCCCGGCTCTTCTGGCACTGCCTCTAGCGACCGACGATCCTCTCTCGGCTCGGCCTCCCAAAGGAATGCCCGCCCTCCTGGCACTGCCCCAAATGCAGCAGGATAAGCCGCTCAGAGCAACGGGCCATGGACCAAAGAGCAACGCCTTGAAGCAGCCAGGGCGGCCCAAGACGACCGCCGGACGTACTGCGCGGCCAACGGAAACTTGGTCCCACAGTACTTTGCCATGCTCAACCGCTTCAAGGAACAGCCTTGCGGCAAATTCGAGGGTCCTACTCCCATATACGGGATACGCTTCTGCTCCGGTTGCAATCTGACTTCAGTGTCAAGGTCAGATAACTGCCCGAATTTCTTTCAACATTGGAAATTCGAGCAGGGCCTGGAGCAGAAGTACGATTACTCCGCCGAGCTAGGGCCCCGAAGCGCTCCTCGCTAAGACTATCTCACCACCGTCTTCTCGCCGTCGCCAAAAGGAAGAAAGAAGATTGCGTCTTCGGCGCCTAGACTTGGACACGGCCCTGCCTTAATTAAGAGAAGAAATAGAAGATTGCGCCTTCTGCGCTCGTTTTCGTTTACGGCCGTGCCTATTCAATTCCTCCTATTTTATGTTTTGTACCCTTACGCTTTTCCTCGCGCCGTTGCGCGTATAAACTATATCTCGTTTTATAACCCCTCTTGTAAAAAGAGAGAGAGAGAACAACATATCCACATACTAATCCTTTTTTTTACTTTAAGAAATAAAATGCTATTTTGCTTCATAACTGGAGTTTCCCCTTTCTTTTCCTTCTTCAAGAGAGAGACTACCTTTCGAGTTGTTACCGCTCCCGTTACCAACGTCTGGGGGAGGGGCATATAACGAATTTAATTCATTCGTTATGTCTCTCTCTTCCCACACATGCATGTACACAATTTATATACTTACACTATATTTGAATTATATTATTATATTGTACAGCGGCCTGCAGCAGCCGACAACGTCGAAGTGTAAGGTAAGAGAGAGAGCCCGGCATGTCTACTAACGAGCCTACAAGCAGGGAGAGTCGCGTCCGCGTGTATGCGTGTATGCGTGTGGTCGCGCTGCCGAAAAGCGCGATGAAAGAGTGGGGACGCCTCCCGCGGCAATTGACTGGCAGACGTAACGCGGGCGACACGTGTCTGGACGCGCAAGGGCATTTCCTTTCTCTTTGGCAATCGCCGCGATTTAGCGTTCGTCAACTTGTCCTCTTTACTGGAGAGCTTGGACCTTTATTGCCTAGAAGTGTTTGGTGAGCGCGTACCGTAGTGCGGCGATTTGATAGAGTGGTGTGCGCGTGCTGGGACCTAGCGCTAGACGGACCCGCGCTTCTTCACCACTGCAACCGGCGTCCGGGAACGCCGTCCGGCGAGCGGATACTCTTTGCACAGAGGGCCTGGCCATTGCCATTGTATTGTGAGTACCTACTCGTTTGGCTCTCTCTTGCTGGCTTGCCGCTTCTCTCTCTCTTTGCCGACTTACTGCTCTGTGTACTTTCCCTTGGACGCTTTGTATAAACTATTTTTTTATCCTTATTCTCTGTGTTTCTCTAATTTTGCATCCGGCTCTCACTCCCTATCCTTGGCGAATTCTCTGCGCCCGCCGTTACCTTTCGTGCTTTTCAGCCACTGCTACCTGCGACGCTCTACGCGGGCCACGAGGCTGCCTGATATTGTGGCTAATTGAAGGGCGTAGCCACACGTGCTACAACGCACCCGCCCCGTGGCATTAGTAACTGGTTAAGCCGAGCTGTCGATTACCTTATCCTCTCGATTATAACGACGAGTTAGCTAAAACCCCGTTATAGTGTCATCAACATGCATTTCCGTTGCACATCCCAGTGAAGTTTCCGTGTTTCTTTCGCCAGTCGGCAACACGTGGTCGTAAGTGTGTGCGTGCATTCTCTTAGTCCGTGGTGCGCTCCTTTTTTTTTCTTTTGAATGTCCGTCGGATCGCGTTCATCGAGTTTTTTTCGCCAATATCTCCGGTGTGGTTGTTCGGGCATGAAAAAGGGTAATCGTTTTTTATAGGACGTGTTTGTTTTTATTTTGTGCAACTGGTTACGGGGCGGCAAGGAACGGGAATGGCTTTCCTGAGATGTTGCAAATAATGCAACGCTCAGGAAAGGCCTTGTAATGTACCGCATTACAAACTTTTCCTCTTGGTTACGCTAGAAATTAGGTTAAGTCTTCATTAAGTCGATAAGTCTTAAGTAAGTAGTTAAAAAAATAGTATAATTTTTTAAAATAAAATAATTATAGTTATTTAAAAAAAACATCTTGTAATTAGATATTACATATCTATTAAAATATTCTATTTAGAATAATCTTATTTAATATAATTAAAGATTTGAAATTCTCCAACACTAAAATAAAATGGTCATTTCATGACAGTTCCAATTAGAAGTATGTAAATAGAATAATAGAATTACTCACAAGCTCTTTAACAGTAAAAGCATAATTCAATATAAAATGAATTAAAAAAATGTCATTTAATGACTGATTAGAATTTCTAAATAGAAATATGAAGATAGAATAATAGAACCACTTACAAGTTCTTTGGCAATACAAGTATAATTAAACTCAATTTCAAACAAAAATAGGTTATTTCATGACTGATCACAATTGCTAACAATAAATAGGTAGGATGCATATATGCTCATTAATCTATTACTCTTTATAATAGTATTTCTTTATCAATAAAATGATGACTAAACTTTTATTCTTAAGGAACTAAGTAACAGTAACTCGATAGAAACGGATTGCCATTATTATGAGGATTTTCTCCTAACGGCTAATTCAATCCATTTTTTAATATTGTCTTTACTTATATGTGCTTTCGAAGGTGACTTAGCTATAAATTTGGCACAAGTGTTAGCTGAAGGTACTTTACCTGCATCAATATAATCAGAAAAACTTGAATATATAAATAATGGTACCTGATTTCTATCTGGTAAATCTTTGTTATTTTGTGACTTTTTACGTTGTATATCAATCCAAGAACGCACTTGCGGAGAGCAGCAACGTCCTTAAACGTAAAAGAGAGTCCTTAAATATAAATATTCGTCTGTGGTTTTCTTCAAAAAAGCTTTAATTGCCGCTGCTGAAGGTACTTTGTGCTTTTTATTCAATGCGTATGGGAAGTAATCCAGTAAAGCATTAATCGACGACTCACACCATCGTATATGCTTTCCAAATGGAACTGTATTTAAAAAGATTTTGGAGGATAATAATCAATATTTGATTGGATAAATATATCATTGTATAATTATGTTGTTCCTTCACAGTAGAACATACAAGGGTGCTTGCTGATGGTACCGTACGTTTTATAGAAAGAGTAATTAAGCAACAGCAAGACAGAGGTACCGCATGAGAGGTTTGTATGCGATTCTGAATATCTGTATAATTTCTCCTACTCTCGTATTTGTCGCGAGACTGTGGTACGTAGTGCTGATAATTTTCTCACCTGTTATTTTATACCTTACGTGCAGAGTCTCATGCAATTGTATAATATTCGGAACTTAAATGTTGCAGTAAACACATATCTATGCTCTAGATAATAGTGGTACCGATATCGTAAAAAAGAATAAAAATCAACTCAGAATGTAGTAATGTATAAGCAGCTTTTGAATTCAGATGTCAGCTGTAGCCAGCGAAACTCACGCTGTTATATCGGCTCGTACCTTATCAATTTCGATGCCAAATTGCAAGAGCCCACCTGTATTTGCGTATATAATTGAGCTCTTACGAAAAGCAGCCTCAAACAAGGGCGTACGAATCAATCTGTGGGATAATATCTATTTAAGTAAGCATGAACGGGTACAAATTGTAGTATATAAATACAGATCCTGTGAGTCTTTCGCTGAAGCTATGTTTACTGCAACATTCAAGTGTCGAGTGTTACACAATTGTACTACATGACTCTGTATGTAACGTAATAGAAGTATAAAAAAAATTACTAGCTCAATGTTATATGATTTTTCAACGGATATGAGATAGAAAAATAGCACACAAATACTTACGTGGTTCCTATAAAAAATCGCTGTTATACGTTCTACTGTGAATGAAATCTCAAATAAAAGATAAACTATTTTAATTATATACAAGTTGGATTTCTAGTGAAATTTTAAGAAAAAATCAATGTTTCTTTATTTCAGAAATATATTCTATATATATTTTATAAGAATAAAAAACAAACTCTGACATGCACAAAAGTTTTTTTCCACACGAAATCGATTATAAGAAAAAAAAAATGTGTGAACCGAGTTGCCGAATTTCCTTCTCAATAAAAATGACGCATCTATTTAACTTGCTTCAATTATTATTTGTTTTACTCATTGAGGCCTGCAATGGCTCAGTCGGTAGGGCGACGGACTCGCACCGGGTAGGCCCGGGTTCGATTCCCAGTTCCTGCTGATTGATACAAGCACTACTGAAAAAAGTTTCATGTGCTTTGTTCTCAAACACATTGCAAACCTCCGTCGCTGATTAGCACTGATGGAGCATAAATAGAGCGACGTTAAATAAAAAAAAAAAAAAAAAAATTTGTTTTACTCTCATGTAATAAAATTCGTACTACTGAATAAATTGCTCCTTTTCTCCAAAAATTTCTTTTGTTATTACAATGTTTCTCCATATTTGCTAATATATTGATGCTATTGTACGAGGTCGCAGTAATGGAAATCGTTGAAACAATTTAAAAATAATAGAAAGTGCTGGTCCCTGTGCCGAGCTTAGGGATTAAGACGCGATCACGACTTAATCAGATTATCGAGTATTAGTCTCGATAATCCAATTGAGCAGATTATTTGTAATATCGGCCATCATTTGAAACTAGATAAAGTGAGCGCACTCCGCCTAGTAATTGTATGTACTTTTTTCTATTCATTCTGTTTGTTGTTCTGTTTATTTATTTTTTATTGAATCTTAATAAATTTAATTATTGTTATCTCGCGAGTATCACTGTACATCAACCCTTTTTGTACTTCCTTTCCGTTCATATCACGCAGGATCAACACACATGCTCGGTGTGCTATTCAATCGTGACACCATGTGTGCCTCCCAAATTCACCCCTATCCAAATATTATGCGAACAGTCGCAAACAAAAATTTATAGTTCATTCGTCGTAGTTTCATTACATATTGTAAAGAGTGGTCTCCACCATAGTTCTTTCCCTTCTGCCGTTCTTATACATACAAGTGAAGCCATGTACACGCAAGATCTGTCCTCCTTCCCTTTCTATGCCACTCTGTTTCCCCGTAAACACTGTTCGTACATACGGATATAACGCTCCAACAAAATAAATTCCTAAGCAAACGCAATGTTTTCACTTTAAGAATTGCGATACATCAATAATGAGAGCGTTTAATCCGTTCAGCGCGTTCCAAAAACATACAGATACCATCACTCTGCGCTGCATCCGTATTCAAGCTTTTGATCTGCACCTGCGACTGTTACGACGAAATCTATGAGAGAGAGAGAGAGAGAGAGAGAGAGAGAGAGAGAACGTTGATACCGAGGTAAACCGTCTCTGTTCTGTTGCTATTGAGTCTCTCGTTGCTGGTCGTTGCCTTCGTCAGCTAGTAAGACTGTTCCGGCTCGTTGCCCACGCCTTACCTTCATCTAATTTTCATCAACCACTGACGCAAAAATGGTCGCATGATCTGTTCACATCGCACCTCATCGGTTAACCCGCACGCACTGATACCGTGCTCCATAACTGGTCGGGTAATCTAGCTACCGAATACAATTTAAATATACCAGGTATATATCCTCAAACATAATATCCTGATGATACCGTACCCGGAAAGAGAAGAAAAAATTGACGATGCGCGCTCTTCACCGAGCTTCCATTCACTACCCATGCGGTCTGTAAAATTTTCAACGGGGCACCTAACGCTCATCACTCTGTCCTGTTCTTCTTTTCCCTGCGCGTTGTTTTATCCAATTTTCAATCTAAGATAAATTAAATCACGTTTTGTTTACCAGCCAAGTCTCGAGTACGCTAAGTTAACTCAAAATTCTATGATAATACTCTGTGTTTTAATATATTTGATGCTGCTATTATTGGGTTTTGAATTATGGTTTAATCTTCCCATACGTTCCATTTTTCTCGGTTACAACTTTCTTGGCTTGATGAATGTCTAGATAATCTGTATTATGTTGTTGTTGTAGTTTTTGTTTATTATAGTGATTTTAGAGCTTTTCTAGAATAGAGTGGTATGTATCTCGAATGGAGACTAATTTAGAATAATTGCAACTCATATTCATTAATAGTAAGAAATTAGCGATGCAAATACCCGTTGAAGTTATCGCTAAGAATCGCCGCCTTAAAAATAATAACTAATATAATAAAATATTGAGTACTGTGTGACGGTAAACGTCGAATTAGCGCTAATAGCCTAACCTAGTGGCTGCCTACGGGGGCAGCACTTACCGGTAGACGAAAAATGTAATGAGGGAATTCGGCACAAGACAAGGCGGAACGCGCGCGATTGAAAACGAACCAGTGAAGGATCAGCCATCGACACGCTTAGCCGAAAGTGCAGAATCAGCTACCGATACGTGAGCCAAAAGTCTAGGATTAGAACCCGATCGCAGAGCTGCGCTACCAAGACTCTTGACGTTTCCCGAGCTTTTCCGGAGTGCCGATACGAGCCGAGTCGGAGCTGCGACAGCGGGGCCTCGGCCTGCCTGAAAAGCATGTGTGTGAGAGTGCGCGTGTGAGGAGTTTCGCCAGCGAGGGCGAAACCGAAAACGCGAGCTTCCTCGTAATAAAGACAGACTTTCCCGCAACGAGAGTGCGAACCGTTTCTTTCGTTCTTCGTACGACTGCAAAAAAAGGTAAGCTGGCCAGCTTAATTTCACAGTCGCGATATAATTGCTACACGACTAATCCCTCGATTCGACAAAAAGCGTGCATGTAACATCTCGGCAAACAAAGAGCGACGAGCGATCCGACACTGCATGTTGTTGTCGTGCGCGCGGCATGTAAACATAAACACGCGGGCCGAATACCATGTAATGTTAAGAGGTAATAAAAGTTCTCGTATGTGATATTAACAGTACTTTCGAAGTGTTCTTTTCGTATTCGTAGATAGTTGGTTGACTAACACCCGTTCCCTCCTGCTCTCCGATTTTCGTATTTAACATAGGTAATTACTTGCGCTTTTCGATACGATTACGCGGATAAATTAATTAAACGGTATTCACCCCGTTACAACTAATAATAATTTATTAGTTTTTTGAAACGTATTAGAGGAGATTCTACAATTTAATGTATTGATCCTTAGCATACTAAAATATTCTTATAAAAGGAGATGTGTCTGATAGTAAAATCAGTTAATTCGTGATTTCATTGTCTTAATGCTGGTCACCTGGGGTGAATAGCTTAGGATGAATGTCAATAAAATAAATTTAAAATAAAGGTGCGCGCAGGGTGCTTACATTTCTCTCGTGTATCGTGAAAGAAAAAAATTTTTCATTTACCATACATATTAATGTATTATATATGTGTGTGTGTGTATATATATATATATATAGTAACGAGGTGCGAATTCCGTTTTATTCCTTTGTCTCGCGCGATGCGCAGTCGTGCCGGAATGCGCGCAGGGAGATCGATATATTCACGTTTTGCTTACCGGAGAGCAGGAGGGGATAGGAGTCAGTCAACCAACTTACTACTAATGACAACAGTAAATTATCGCTTCGATCAAACATGGACTAGTTTATTTTCAATAAACTCTACAATACGCTTGGCCCGTGTGTTTATGTTTACGAGGGTGATCCGATAAGTACTTAGCCTCACCGCGCCATGCCACTCTCGCAAAAGAAATATTCTATCATGTAGTACAACCTTCTCAATGGTTACTGTCAAGTTTTCAGCCGGATCGGAGTTGTAGTTTATTTTTGAGAGCGTGTGAAAGCAAGTGTATCCGTTGATTTTTGAAAAATGGAAACAAAGCAGTATCGTTCGGTGATTCGATTCTTGTTTTTGGAAGGGAAATCGCGCAGCGAAATCAAAAAGCGCTTGGATGCTGTGTACGGTGACTCTTCTCCTTCGATGGCGACCGTCAAAAATTGGTTTAACGAGTTTCAACGTGGTCGTACGTCGATTTTTGAAGAGCCACGTCCAGATGCTCCGAAAACGGCTACCACGGAGGATAACGTGACAAAAATTCATGATCTCGTATTGGCAGATCGACGATTGAAGGTGCGCGAGATAGCTAAGATCGTAGGCTTCTCAACAGACTGCGTGGGTCATGTCCTGCATGAAATTTTGGGCATAAGACAGCTGTCGGCGCAATGGATGCCGCGTTTGCTCACTCCGGACAACAAGCGCAAACGTGAGACAACTTCAGAGCAATGTCTGACGCTGTTTAAGCGCAATCCGAAGGAGTTTCTGCGTCGTTTCGTGACAGATGACGAAACATGGATTCACTGGTATACACCAGAGACCAAAGAACCGTCGAAACAGTGGACTTTACCCAGCGAAAGTGCTCCGAAGAAGGCGATGACTGCCCCATCGGTCGGAAAGGTGATGGCCACCGTTTTCTGGGATTCACAAGGTGTGATCTACATCGACTACCTGGAGAGGGGCAAAACGGTCACAGGGCTATACTATGCCGAATTCTTGGGCCGATTCGACGTCGAATTGCAGAAAAAACGGCCCCGTTTGGCGAAGAAAAAAGTGCTCTTCCACCATGACAACGCACAGGCTCACACCTCCGCCGTCGCCATGGCCAAATTGGTCGAACTAGGCTACGAACTGCTGCCCCATCCACCGTATTCTCCAGATTTAGCCCCGTGCGACTTCTTTTTGTTTCCAAACTTGAAAAAGTCACTCGCCAGGCAGAAATTTGCGTCGAATGAGGAGATAATCCCTGCCACGGAAGCCTACTTTTCAGACCTCGAGGAAACGTATTTTTCAGACGGGTTAAAGAAGTTGGAGCATCACTGGATCAAGTGTATCAAACTAAAAGGAGACTATGTTGAAAAATAAAACGCCACTTTTCCAAAATTTTCGTTTTTCTTTTGTAGGCTAAGTACTTATCGGACCACCATCATATACGGTGCGCGCGACAATATCATGCATCGCTAGTTTGTTCGCAATATTTCTTTCGCGACATTCATTTGCATGCACGCTACCGATTTTCTCATAATCTCCGGTACGAGGGGAGAGCAATTAAATCGCGACGCAAAGCTGGCCAGCTTACCTTATTTAAATGCTCGCACTATCAGGGGGTTATTATCGCCTCCGGTATCTCAGGTTGCCGTCTCTCTCACGATAAAGTGTTTATTCTATCAGGTGGAGGGGTTCTACAACCTCGTGGTTGGCCTACGATGGCGATGTCATCACTCACTTTAAACGGCAACAACAATGCAAATTATCGGTAACCTCGCTTCCGCACTCTTTGTAAATGTTCGTGTTTTACTCCTCTGCGCTTTCTTATTCTTGCATGGCTAATCCTCGACTTTCGGGTAGCTGCACAACTCTAGCTTTAGTGCTCCTGGACTCTTTGACGCTGTTTCCGATGTCAAAGGCGGTCTCCCACTCGTTCTTTTCTCTTCGCGCGCGTTCCTTTCCATTTCGGACCGAGTTCCCGTTTTCGACTTACCCGGGCCAGTAGGTGCTGCCCTCGCAGGCAGTTGCGCGATCGAGACGGTAGCGCAAACCGGACGTTTACCGTCACAATTTATATATATCAAAGAGCGTTATTTAGTATAATAATAATGAAAAAATTTTATAGTTTCAATAATTAGTTTAGTGATTATTGTGGAGCTTCTATAGTTCTATGTCGTATGTTTTACATTATTTTTAATTTTTTAGATTGGCTAATCATGAAACTAACAACAATAAACTGGAGAAATTTTTTAAAATTATACAATTTAAGCGGAAATCGAATTGAAGGTGCTGTGTGTCAAGATTGCAAAAATATCATTAAAACTGTTTTCGAAAGAAGATTGGCAGGTCATAGGTATGTCATAATTGAAAGTATATAACATTATTGTAATTATAATATTTATGATATTTTGAAAATAATGAAATCTATCTAAAAATAGCACAAATGTTGATAACTATAGTTTAAAATAGCTTTCTCGCATATTGATTTATCATAACCAATTTTTTAACGAATTATTGTAATTATGACAATTATAATCTACATTAAGTTTCAAAGGTAGTAGTAAAATAAAAATAATGTTAATATAATATTATTTAGCAATATATACTGTAACGGGGTAAAACCGTTTAATTGTTATATTCGCGCGATTATATTAAAAGGACACGCGTAATTGTCAATGCTCACTACTTATCCGGGAGAGCACGAGAAAGTATGCGTCAGTCAACCAATAATCATTAATAACCTATACTAAAATGAGTGGAAGCTATGTGAGATGAGAGAATCAATGAAAACACTTGTTAGTAATGTGAATTGGATCTTTTATTGTCCCTCAAAATTCACAAAAGGTCGGCCCGCGCGTTTGTTTACATGTACGCTCGCTCGTCGACAACACGCTTTGCCGGTACGCTCGCTGCTCTTTGTTATTAGAGCCGTTACATGCACGCATCGAATGTTAGAACCAAATTATTATTCGTATAATCGCGATCGCGAAATTAAGCTGGCCAGCTTACCTTATAATTGCAGGCGATCGGAGAAAACCACGACAAGTCGCACAGCACGGAACAGTTGTTTATTGTTTTTATTGTTCGCGGGTCGCGAATGTGCGCACACACTGGTTTCGCCCTTGATGGCGAAACCTCACACACTCTCTCTCGTTCTGGCCTCAAGCTCGTAGCTGGACAGCACCTTGGCGGCTGTAATCCTGGATCACTGGCTGTTGCTTTTTCGATGCGTGTAGACGTCAAGGGCACGTGAATCGTTAATTGCGGTAGCGTAAGCGGACGGACACTATGATGGTCTAGGCTTCACTGGTTCAAATTCGGTCGCGCGCGTTCCGTCTGCTCGCGTGCCGAATTCCTTCGTTACCCATTCTGTCCCCCCGGCAGGTGCTGCCCTCACAGGCAGCAATTAAGCTAAATAGTCAGCGCTAATTTGACGTTTACCGTCACAATACGTTAAAATATTTATCACAGATAGATTAGATTTTTATTTATTAGATTTTGGTTTTATTTCTATAGTTAATATTTTTAGTAATAACCAAATCAATCAATCAATTACAGTATATTCTAATAGTAACTATTAATCGAATATAATAAAAAGTTTACTATATTGTTAATAAAGTAGTCATACTAATACTATCAATAAGAAAAGATAATATAAGATGTCGGTCCAATGCGGTTTGAGAATTATTTTATAGCGTTCCTTTTTTTTAATCATCATAGTCTGCACATAACACTTCTTCAATGGTCATATCAACGGTTAGTGCGGATTTTAATTCTATAAAAACTGTTGTTTTATTATAAATTGTAATTCTCACTTCATATTTTTTATTTATACATTGTAATATTAAAATATAATATATGTTTATTAATTAAACAGAAAAATATGCTCCGAAAAAAGATACTGTAACGTTTAAGATAACGTGGACACGGTAAGATACATAACCAAGCCTTTTTCTATACTGCTTCAAACCTATTTTTAAAATTTTATTGGAATTAACTTACATCCTTTTGTTATAAAAGAATTTTTTATTACAAGAAACTTTCGTTAGTTAGATTTCTACTTATAAATTGGGGTTATCTATTTTTAGTGTTCACAGACGATTACGGACTTGGCATTAAGGGATTATCAGGTTTCGACTTTCTTTACTTAAGACAAGTTATTAAAGACTGATAGTCAGTGATTTCCAGATTTGAAATTCTGTAGCGCAACTCAGATAACACAATATGCCGGCACGGTCTGGTACATACATGCTCGTCACGGCCTGCCATCATACTGCAGGCACAGTGCGAGTACGAAAAGCTACGCACGTCATACCGTCCGAATGCGGGCATTATGCTGTCATGAAGTGCTGCACGCCATGCATTCAGAATGCTGTCATTCTGCCGTCACTAAGCAAATTCAAATATAAGCATTCTGCAAGCATTATGAAAACACGGAGAGCATTTCTAATTTTTTATATGAAATAGTATTTTTAATTTAATAAACAATATAATTTACAATGGACATATTTTCAATAATTTTTTAGTTCGTTTTAACCGTTTAATAATAATTTTTATGTAATAATTTTATATTAATTCATAGAGATACCAAAATATGAATTCTGAAATCCTCATATGTTCTTCTATTAGCCTTTATAGTGCTTGTCGTATTTTTTTGGCGAACTCGCAAGCGGCAAAATAATTTAACATTTAGTATAAAAGTTCTAGAAATCATAATTACATATGTATTATACATTGTTTTGTTGCAAACGACTTCCTTGGCGAAGTAAGCCGCTTTAGTTTGAAATTGTCCTTGATTGCTGATTTATCTATCGTAGTTAGATTTTTAATCGATTAGAATGATGAAGGGGAAAATCACTAAACACTGTTTAAGGGAAAAAGCCGTAACGGCATAAAAAACCCTCTTTATTAAGTGAAAACTGGAAATTACACTTGCGAAGATAACGCGGGATAGAGACGTCGCGCGGAGACAATGGTTGTTACCATGCACTCGTTCACACGCTCTCACACAAAGAAAACTTTATACACGATAGATTCACAGTCACTGTCACACATCCGAATTACATCGAAATGAGAAAAGAGACCACGTGAGTGGACGAAAACCTTATACTACGTGGGTAGTATAAGTGAGGTTGCACGTGGGTGCACGAGGACGTTACCGAGAACGTGAAGGCGCAAGGGAGCTCCGCACGCGGGACGCTGTCGTCGATGACTGCCGGATGTACCGGCAAGAGCAGCCATGCTTGGCGCGAGTGGCGCAGCACCGTAAGGTGCTGCCACCACGCTAGGTTTAAGGCCCTAGCGCCTCACACACACTTACACACAGACACACGAGAGCTGCGCGCGCAGCTTGATTCGCTTCAAAAAATACATGTCTGAATATCGTACGTATGTGTTAATACATGTGTATCATGTTGCGACGTAACATACTGCCGGCCACGGCTGCGAGACTAATTGGACCATTAATGGTCGAGCAGTGTTAGACTTAACAAGAGCTTATATTGACTAGTTGACCCATTCCTGATTACGAATCTAGGACGGTCTTTGGTTTCTTTATATGAAGAGCCAGTTTTCGTTGAAGGGACTGGTCTATTGATTAGCATCGACATCACAATCTGATTGATTGAAAGCTATTTTGCTTTAATTTCTTAAATTACTAATACAACGAAACGAACGATTTACAAGTCTTAAATCTAATGAACAACTTATTCTACTTAAGATCATCCCGTGCCATAAGTTTGACACTCCGCTGATCACGCTTGTCCTAGATTAACGTCGACGAAAGGTTGGAGTCTCCGCGACTATGGGAAACTGATCTCCGAACAGGTATCGCGCTTCCAAAGATTGATTCTTTGGGCATCTGGCTGTAGAGCACTCTGTACTCTACCCTCTCGCGGGCCAGGCTTCAAGCACTTCCAGAATACCCCATGGTTCGACTCGTTTATGGCAAACCAAAGAGCGCACATCTGGGGCTAATCACGAGTTCGGGAGGGTGACTTGAGACTCCAACGGGTCCGCGTTTTCCTGATCTACAGGGAGCACACAGAGCCGAGTAATGTTTCGTTTGTAGATTCCAGAAGCCATCTTCACCGATGCTACTCGAGCAATGCCATCGCTCCCAGGGTGGATCTCCACGACGACTCCCAGCGGCCATCTTGCGCAAGCAGGGTTATCCTCCATGGACACAACCACAGATCCAATTGATAATGCATTTCCAGAAGTCAACCACTTCTGACGAGTTTGCAGTTCATGCAAGTACTCTTTGTGCCATTTGCTCCAGAAGGCTTGTCTAGCTTTAGAGACGAGCTGATAGAAGGTGAGACGATTGTCCGGAACTGAAACATAATTTTGGTCGAGTAAGAAATTGAAAGAACGCCTGATTAAAAAATGAGCTGGAGTTATCGCAAGGGAATCGTTTGGGTCGGCAGAAATCGCGTATAATGGTCGAGAATTTAACACGGCGGCGATTTCCTTTAATAATGTTTCCAATTGTTCGTTCGTGAGCTTTTGATCCTTAATGACATGATTTAGATGGTGTTTGAAACTCTTAACCGCCGCCTCCCACAAACCGCCGAAGTGCGGTGAGAGAGGGGGATTAAAGTTCCATTCAATCCGTTCGGCTGCAGCAAAGGTTTGAATCGCGTCCTTAAATTCAGGCGAATCATGCAATTGGTAAATCCTTTGCAGTTCGCTGTTCGCGCCCACAAAGTTAGTACCATTGTCAGAGTACATGGTGGTCGGTTTGCCGTGCGTGGCAACGAACCGACGAAAACACGCAAGGAAGCCCTCGGCTGAGAGATCGGATGCTACCTCGATGTGGACAGCCTTAGTGGCCATACAAACGAAAACGGACCCATACGCCTTAAGGAAGCTTCGATTTCGATCCCTTTTTTCCTTGATCATAATCGGACCAAAAAAATCGACGCCGGTCTTCGCGAAAGGGAACGCAGGGTTTACTCGAGATTCTGGAAGGTCTGCCATCTTGGCATGTGAGAATTTTGGCTTTTGCCGAAGACAGGGTACGCAGCGGCGCAAGACATGTCGAATCTGGTTTCGACCGTTGAGAATCCAAAATCTTTCGCGTATCCTATAAAGAGTGGATTGAACCCCTCCGTGAAGATTTCGATGATGAGCGTCACGGATGATGAGATCTGACACGTGATGGTTACTGGGTAGCAAAATAGGGTATTTTTGGTTGAATTGAAGATTTGAATTCTTCAACCGACCGCCTACTCTGATCAGTCCATACTCATCTAAGAAGGGATTGAGTTCATCGAACTTCGTTCGACTCCTGAAAGCGCCGTTGGGGCATTTGGATATTAATTTCGTAGTCGATTTGAGCAATCTAATCTCGGAACTAAAACATTCTTTTTGAATAAGAAGGAGGATCTGGAGTTCAGCGTAAACTATTTCGGCTTGGGAAAGATAACGAATCCCTCGTTGCGATTTACTCGCAATTTGAGTATCGTCTGGTAGTGATTTTCTTCTACTCCAACGGAGAAGATATCCGATGGACCTAATAAGACACCCGTAATCAGAGAAAAGAGAGTAGATGTTACTTCCGGAAGAGGTTGTAAATAAAACGATTCCTTCTTTCGCGCCTAGAGGATCACCTAACGAGGGTTCTTCCGATGAAGGCCATTGATCTTCCGGAAGGACTAACCATGGAGGGCCCGAAAGCCAGAGGGGATCAGTTAGAAGTTCCCTGGGTAGCTGTCCTCGGGATAGAGAATCGGCTGGATTGTCCTTCGAACGAACATGCTTCCACTCGACCTTCTCACCTAACGCTTGAATATCAGCGACTCTGTTCGCTTCGTAAGTTCTAAGTAGATGAGGAGCTTTGCCTAACCAGCAGAGAACGATTTTTGAGTCTGTTCTAAGAATTGTTCGCACGATATTAAAAGTCAGCTGGGTCACCAGTTCGACATATAGTCTCTTCAGAAGGGCAGCGCCAGAGAGTTCCAAACGAGGTATGGTGTGATGACTAAGCGAAGCGACCTTGGATTTACTGCAAGCTAACCTAACAGTAACATTTCCCACGGAATCAACGGAACGAATGTAGATGCACGCGCCGTATCCCTTTATCGACGCGTCGCAAAAACCGTGTATCTCGGTGGATATTGGGTTTGCGACGTCATATCGCAGATACCTTGGTAACGCAAGTTCTCGCACTAAAGGAAGTTGTTCAGCTAAAGCTATCCACTTGGTGTGGATGTCTTGAGGTAGGGATTCGTCCCAGGTAATGTTAGCTTTCCAACAGTCCTGAATTAATGTTTTGGCATACAAGGTTAAAGGACCTAATAAGCCTAGAGGATCGAAGATCCTTGCAATTTGGGAAAGGAGTTTTCTTTTGGTAGAAGCTAACGCATCAGGGTTTGCGGAATACGTAAAGACATCCCGTCGTGAGTCCCAGATGATTCCGAGAGTCTTTTTTATAGGGTTCCCTTGTATGCCACAATCTAAATCGAAGATGTTTTTATCAATGTTGTCTAAAGCCGACGGATGGTTCGACGACCATTTTCGTATCACGAACCCCCCACGACTTAAAAGTTTGATCATTTCGTCGCGAATCTTTATGATGTCCTCCAGCGTGTCTGCACCTGAAAGGAAATCGTCAACGTAGAAGTCTCGACGAAGTAGCATTGCCGCCCTTGGGAATCTGCTCTCTTCATCAACGGCTAACTGATGCAATGTTCGAATTGCGAGAAAAGGAGCGCACTTGACCCCGAAAGTTACAACGTTGAGAACGAAAGTTCGAACTTCACCTTCGTGGTACCACAAGATCTTCTGGAACCTCCTATCGTCGGGATGAATCCAGATTTGTCGGTACATCTTTTCGATGTCGGCAGTGATGACGAAGGGATGAGAACGGAATCGCAAAACCTGCTCCCACAAAGTTTCCTGAATGGTCGGCCCAGTCAACAGCATATCGTTTAATGGAATGCCCGTGGAGGATTTTGCAGAAGCATCGAAAACAACACGACACTTCGTCGTTTCGCTGGACTCCTTGATCACCGCGTGGTGAGGCAAGTAGTAACCATCGTTGTTGTCGTCTTCGCACAGCGTCATGTGGCCAAGTTCCAGGTACCCGTTGAATTCCTTCTCGTACTCTGCTCGGAAATTAGGGTTAGCATCAAATTTGCGCTGCAACGCCTCAAAACGCTGTAACGCTTGATGTTTTGACAAACCTAGTTCGAATTTGCCTGATCGAAACGGTAGACGAACGATATAACGACCTGAAGCGTCACGTGTCGTGGTTTGAACGTAGTACCTTTCGCATGCTACGTCCTCTTCTGACTTGATGGGTTGATAATCCATGTCTTCCATTGCCATGAATCTTTCTAGGAGTGAATCCAACCTCACCGCATTGCACGAAACTGAGTTGGGAATCGTTGATAAGATAGATCCTCCGGCTGCTATCCAGCCGAAAGAAGTTTTTTGAAGAGTGATTTGGGATCTTTGGTCATTTAGCCTGATTTGCCCTATGGCAAGAGAAGATAGAGTTGGACCTGACGCTAGCAAGACATCGACCGGTCTGGGTATATGAAATTGAGGATCTGCTAATTTGATGTTCTTGGGGATGTTGAATTTCTCCCGAGGGAAAGTCTCATTAGGCACCTTCTCAGCTATTTTAGGTACAATCAAAAAGTTTAACTGATATTTAGAATCATTATACGTAGAATAGAAAGTGGCAGTAGTGTATTTTTCCGAAACAATATTCGCATTGTCTATTGCTCCGATATTCACAAAGCATTGCTTAACTGGTAATTGTAAACGATTGATAAGAGATTGAGTCATTAAGTTTGCGTTAGAACATGAATCTAGTAGTGAGCGTGCCATGAGACGTTTTCCTGAAAATGACTGAAAGCTTAAAATTGCTGTAGTCATGAGTTGAGAATCAGGGAGGTATGCGCTTGACGCGAATATTTGTTGGCTTAGTCATGATTGAGATGTCCCGGACGGTTTTGAGTCGTTCGCGAGTTGAGGGGTAGATGAACCTGATTTTTTGTCTGCATGTAGAAGGGTATGATGATCTTTATGACATTTTTTGCACCTTTTCTCGCTGGTACAGGAAGCAGAGTGGACGTATAAGCAATTGCGACATAACCCCTTTGCTTTGACGAGTTCCCACCTTTCGTTCAATTTCGCTTGATTGAACCTTTCGCATTTGTAGAGCCTGTGGGATTGACCGCATTGGACGCACGCGTTGCTGCTGGTCGTCGAGGTAGTGACGAGTGTGTTGGCAATGTTTTTGGAGACCTTTGCCGGGGGTTCTGCCTTGCTGCCTGCTCCCTTTCTTTTGGACTGATAATCTCGTTTCGGAAGTTCACCTATCGCTCGTTGCTTAAATATTGAATCTTGAACGAAGATGTATAGCTCTTCCAATTTGGGGATTTCGCGATTTGAGTGTTTATCCATCCATCGCGACAGGAGATACCCGGGCAGGCATCTTTCGAGAATTCGCAAGACAAACTCGTCGCAGATCGCAATGTTCATTGTTTTGAGCATGCTGACGTGCTGACGGACGGTGTACATGAGGGTGGCTGTGGTTTCGGCGGTTGGATTTTGAACGGGAGCTAACTTTAGCAGAGCGTCGAAGTGCTCGTTGACCAGAACACGTCGTTGATCGTAAGCGTTGCATAACGCTTCCCAAGCTAAGCCGTAGCTGACGTCGCTGGGGTCAAGACAGAATTCTTTTATTACGGTCGCTGCTAAACCCTGAACTGCATTTTGAAGTTGGGACAGTTTGACGCTTCCCGCCATTCCTGGACGATCGTGTATAAGCGCTTGAAAGTTGGCCTTCCAGGAGACCCAGTTCTTGTGGTTCCCATCGAATTTGGGTACTGTCAACGGTGCAAGTTTCGCCACGTCAGTTCTCTCTATGAAGGTGGCGGTGTTACTTCCGTTGAACATAGTGGAATTCGCGAGAGGGGTCGCTGGGGGTTTGTTCATTTTTGATATTTGACTCGCTACCTCGAAATATTCGGATTCGAGCTCATCGAATGCAGCAATGTGGGGATGCTCGGGTTGCATCGAAAGAAGTTCTTCGCGATTCGCTGAATAACCTTGATATATTGTCGAAAGGGAATTTATTCGTAACTCCGCGTTCGTCGCATCAGGCGGGCAAGGCCCTTTGCCACCGTAAGGTGCTGCCACCACGCTAGGTTTAAGGCCCTAGCGCCTCACACACACTTACACACAGACACACGAGAGCTGCGCGCGCAGCTTGATTCGCTTCAAAAAATACATGTCTGAATATCGTACGTATGTGTTAATACATGCGTATCATGTTGCGACGTAACATACATGGTGAACGATTTATCTATAATGCGTGCGATTATAATGTGTGAAAGTGTACAGTATATATAAATGTGCGAATATGTATATACATATATACACACACACACACATACGCACACTCACACACACACACACACACATATACATATATACGAGTATATACATATTCGCAAATTAT
Organism: Phymastichus coffea; assembly: GCF_024137745.1. Taxonomy (NCBI): domain Eukaryota; kingdom Metazoa; phylum Arthropoda; class Insecta; order Hymenoptera; family Eulophidae; genus Phymastichus; species Phymastichus coffea. The sequence goes on along the minus strand of NW_026706824.1, from coordinate 536,019 downwards.
AATCGCAAGCATTATAGATAAATCGTTCACCATGTATAATACATATGTAATTATGATTTCGAGAACTTTTATACTAAATGTTAAATTATGTTTTACTAATAGTTTTAGTAATACATTTTGTAATACAAAATGTATTACTAAGAAGTAAGAAATTATAAATGAAATAAAAAATTAATCTTTCGATTCTTAAAAATTGTAAGTTTCAGAAAAGGAGTGGACAAACGTCAGTTCTGTCTTTTATAGTATGTTGCGAGTTGCAGTCCGTGGTCTGTCATCCATCGTCCAACTCGTCTCATGGTCTGGTTCAACGCCAGCTGCACCAGCTCGGGGGACATCTCCATAATCACCGCCGCCACGTCATCAGCGTAGGCGACGAGGGTCACTCCGAGTGGCATCCCAAGCCGAAGCAGACTATCGTATAAGCCATTCCAGAAGTCAGGTCCTAGTATAGAGCCCTGTGCCACCCCACCGGTGACCTGTCTCGTAACTTGTTCTTCGATCGTCTCCTACGTTATCCGTCTGTTTTTCAGGTAACCCTCCACAACCCGAAGCAACTGTGGTGGGAACCCGATGTTGCTTTTCAGCGCCTCCAAGATATCCCACCACCTGGCCGAGTTGAAAGCATTTCTATTGTCGAACGTCGCCAGCAACACTATAGGTCGCGCTACATGGCAGTGTCTGTCCAGTTCCAGGAAAAAGTCGACCATCTTTTGGATCGATGTAATCGTCGATCGACCTTTCCTGAAACCGAATTGCAAGTCTGAGAAATCCTCTCCGGTCTGTATCGCGTCCATCAGTCTCGGTCTTAGTATTTGTTGGAAGAGTTTACGAGTCGTGTCAAGTAATCTCAACGGTCGGTAGGCTGAAGTTGTGCCAGGATCACTCCTACCTTTGGGATAAGAACGAACCTTGACTCTTTCCACCGGACGCTGAACCTTCTTGTCGTCAAACACGTTTTGTCTACTGTCTGCCCTCTGTCGTTCTGGTATGTTCAATGCATTTTTGTTCGTATCGTTTCGTTTGGTCCTCCTCTTTGCCATACACAAGGTACGGCCCTCAAAATCCTTGCCGCTGCCCGTGGCCACCGGGGCTTTCACCCGATCGGGACCCGGGGTGGATTCTCCCTGAGAAGGGATTACCACTTGAGGTAAATCAATGTTTTCTTTGTGCATTTTCCATAGTTTTCTGTCCCGTTATGCTAGAGGTCCCTCGTGGTCGCGACTCCACGAACCGCGCTGGGACAACGCACGGCCCCTGAGGTCCCCCCCTGTGTGTTTACCCTGTGTGTTCAGTGTTCCCCCCTGTGGTGTGTGCGTGTATGTAAGTGCCCATGGGCAAAACCGAAAAGGGTAAGCTTATCTCTTGAAAAGGGTAACAGTATGTTGGAGAAACTCTACGAAACATGTGAGAAGAAAGAACTATACTTTTTACATCATGAAGGATCCAATTTTGAATTTATCACACACACATACACACACACACACACACACACACATATATATATATATATATGTATGTATGTATGTATGTTTTTTTTAATATAAATTGAAATCCATGTTAATTGTATTGCTACTAGATTTTCATGAAAAATAGGGCTACGATGAAAGTTGGGTTATGCAATCCGTGCTTCTGCTCTATATCGACCACCTGATTTGATTGCTAATTTGATCTCTTTTTGCTTTCTTTCATCCTCCATAGTTATTTCATATACTGAATTAATCATAAGCTGATATATATTGTATATTTGTGTGATTTTGATTTATGATAACTGCAGTAATAATACGTCTTACGAAGGCAGAATTAATTTTATACCGAACAATTCCATCTCGTTGTAATTGATTTGGACTTTCTCGTAATGTCTGTATATTTTCGCTAACTTTTATGAAATTATTTAATTTGACTTCGATAGAATTTAAATGAGAAGTGCAAATATGACATCTCTGGCGTATTGTTCTAGTTAAATCAGATTGTTTTATATAAATTTCTAATAAATTGATAACAGAAATTGTTCAATCTAATAATAACTACTACTAGTAATACTACTACTGCTACTACTACTACTAGTACTACTACTACTACTACTACTACTACTACTACTACTACTACTACTACTACTACTACACCGGCTGTTGTCAATCGACAGGAGCCATCTGTTTGGCAGCGTCCGGTAAGAACGTTTTGGCCGACATTGTTGACCCCGACAGCACCTAGGGTGATGAATGCCGACAGCCGGGGCGAATGCGAGGGCGTATCGCGGATAGTGACAGGGCGTGGCCCTGGAAGTACGAGTATGGATTATGTCTCGGCACTCGATGACGACGAAAAGTAGCAGAAAAGCGCGTCAGATGAGAAACGCGCTAGTAAACCGAAAGGGCGACAAGCAGACGTGGTTACGGCAGCAAAAAGCTAGTCATTATCATTCTCGAAGAAGGGTGGACTGACGGCGAAAAAATTTTTGAGGCGATTGCACGAGATGCAATCATTTTATAGATTCGATGACGTGAAGATATTGTTGGCGGTAATGCTGTCGTTTACTAGCGCGGAAATGGCTTTATGGTGGGAAACGAATCGCCCGAGCTGGGATACACTGCAGGATTTTACATATGAGTTCCAGCGTCAGTTTTGTCCGCGACGATCGCGCGAGGATGTTTAAGACGCGCTGCGCCGCCGAATTCAAGACGAAAATGAGTCATTGGTTGAATATCTCACAGCCTTTCTGTATATTGCGAGCAGGTTAGAACTAATGCTTTTGGAACGCAGGTAGCTTGAGCTGATTAAAAATAACCTGTACCCGAAATTGCGCAATCACATTAAAAAGGTTCAAACGCTGAAAGTTCTTCACTTTTACGGGGAGAGTCGAACGCAGACGAGACATTGATAATCGCTATCGCCCGCTGCCAGCACCGCAGGAGTCGCTGATGCCAGAGGTTGCTTACTGTGGAGACTTGTCGAAAGGAGTCTCGAAGACTAGCAATCACGCGAACTTCGCAGTGGACGAACGAGTTTTGTGGTCGGGGATGAAAATAAAAAGGATCATCAAGGAAATAAAGGTAAATCGGCAACGAAATCCGCAGGCAGGAGCCGTGATTCGGACGGTGAGGGTGTAGCTGAACGAGAGGCCGCGGACTCGTCGATAGAGTGGCCGAGGGACATGGTAGCCGTGTTATCGCAGCTAGCTCAATCGCAGTTACCTCAATCTCAGTTGCCCGACGGATTCCGCGTAATTGCGCGTAATAGGGCGCTCAACGGAGCAAAAGTCGCGTTCTTGAGGTTATTTTGTAGCAAATTGCAGAATTTCAACAGCAGAATAAAACTAGCTTAGGCGCGAATAACGTGAACACAGAGGCCTCGATACAACGCGAGGGCGCGAATGGTAGAACCAAGGAAAGTTTGGGGAAAGTGTTCGAATTGATCGAATTCAACGAATAATGGGCAAAAATGCGTAAAGCAAATCCCGAGCGCGAGCGAGGAAGGCGTGCAGTGGAGTCAGAGGAAATGCTGGATGCACGCGAATCGGACCGAAATCGAAGAAATGTCCAAAGGGGTCCGACGCTCGGACGTGGATTGACAGATGAATCGACGAGAACGCGCGGGGTGGATCAGCCGGACAGGAACTCAAAGGAAAATGCAGAGACCACGCGGTCTTCGAGAGGTTCAGAGGGGGATGCGGCGCGCGTGCGGTCGGTTTCGGAACAGACTCGGAAGGAGAGATCGCTTCAGCAGACTGGAAGCTCAAGAACCGACGACTTTGACAGTGTAGACGAGACGTCGTCGCGATCCGTCACTTCATCCAAGGAACTTATGGTGCTGATCGCATCGGTTTTGGGAGCGTCGGATGGCGCAAGATGCGAGTCGACGCGTGTGGATTTGTCGGATAGACCGGTGAGCGAGAAACGAGATGAGTCATCGGAGACCGGTGTGGGTTTCTGGCGTCTTGGTGCTCGTGTATGCTTGGGCGAACCAAAGGTGGGCACGTTGGAAAATTGTGAGTTGTTAGTAGTTCACATCGAGGGGAATCTATATAGTGCGCTCTATGATTCGGGAACGATGGTGACTATCGTGTGTCCGCGTATAAGCTGCGAATTCGCAGACCGGATTGAGCCGTGCGGCGTCGCGTTTTTTGGGTTTTTTTGGGGTTTTCGGGAGTGAAGACCGGGATCGTCGAAAAACTTCGACTCAGGGTTGAGATTGATGGAGTGTTACGAACAATTGTAGCGCGCGTCGTAGATATGCCGGTGCAATACGACATGATAACCGGGATGAATTTCATTTAGGAGTTCGGTATTGGCACGGAACATGCGAATGGACGTTGGCACATAGAGAATGGCCCGTGGCACTGGCGTTAGAGCTGAGGTAGCTGGACTCTCTGAATTGCGACCATCGCAGCTCGAATTAGTGGAACATCTTGTGCGACGGGTGGTACCCGAGAAGTCGCCCGCGCGTACGCATTCAATTGAACACGAGATTGATGTGCAGGGCGCGCGTCCAGTCAAAAGTTCTTTAAGGCGATACTAGACACAGGTGATGAAGTTCATGCGAAGCGAGACAATGAAATGGCTAGAAACGGGGGTAATCCGGAAATCAACAAGTGATTAGAGTAGTGCGCCGGTAACACTTAGGAAACAGGACGACACGAATCGTATGTGTATAGATTTGAGGTCGGTGAACAAAGTGACGAAAACAGATGCATATCCGATGCTGAGTATCTTAGTCCTCGATCGATTGCGTGGGGTGCGTTATATTTCTAAGATCGACCTAAAAAGCGCGTACTTGCAAGAACCATTATGGGAAGAGAGCAAGAAATATACAACATTCGTGGTTATTCGAGTGCAATTATATGATCTTTGGATTGGTAAATACACCGGCGACGTTCATGCTTCTGATAGACACGCTTTTTCAACCGGAATTCGAGCCGTATGTTTTGAAATATCTGGTTGATGTAATAGTGGTAACAGAAACTATCGATAAGCACTCACAAGGGAACCACCCGAACCCTCCGCCTCCGATTTTTCTGCAATTGAGATATGTTACAGTTCGTAAAAAAATAAAAGACCCGTTTTATTTTATCGGCGGAAAAAGCTATCTAAGGGATTAAACCAACCCCAAAAAAACAGCCCCAAAAGCAGTTCTATCGCAATATCTTTAGTTGTAATGAATGTTTTTCTATGAAACAAAAAGCACAAGATACTTATAAAAAAAGTAACCGACACACATCAATTTGGTCCCCGGGGGTTGCAACCCCTACGTTGTATAGAGAAGAAACTGTATTGTTAAGTGTATTTTTACCTTACAAAATCAAAAACATATGTTAAAAAAATTAAAAAAATGATTTTCTAGTAGAAAATGATAAAAGAAAATTGACGTGTTTCAGGGTTTTCCTATTATCTATTATTTCGAGGGTGAACTACCCCTTAATGTTATTAATACAATATAGGCAGTTGTTAATCGCAAATTATGCTGGTTATTTAATGTTCTATGACGCTCAAAAAAGCCAAACACATGTATACTTATGTTCTGCTGAATAAACTATTTAGAGGGTGAAAGCTATCCCCGAAAGTTACCCCTCACACCATTTTATAGCGAAATTTTCGTATTTTAAGCACAGTTTTCGATGAAACAAGTTCTAAAAAATTCTTTTAGAAAATTTCAGGTAAATATATGTATTTCGTCAACAGGGATTGCAACCCCTTAAGTCGCCTGAAATAAAAGCTATGTTTTCAAATATTTTCTTGCAAAATTTTTTCAGAAGAAATGAAGTTTATGAAACTCCGTTTAAAATCTAACACAAAAGTATACAGTATCCGTCACCAGGGGCTGCTGCTACCCCTTCATTGGAGAGTGAACAGAGCATTCATTTGTTACCCTGATCCCTTACCACCCCGAACCCAATATCCTTAACCCTCCTGCTGATTACCCTACCACGCTCTAACCCCGAACTTCTACACCAGAATTTCAACAATCCTCGCGCTGGTTACCCTACCACGCTCTAACCCCGAAGTCCTACACCCGAATTTCATCAATTCTCGAGCTGTTTACCCTGCCACGCTCTAACCCCGTACTCCTATACCAGAATTTCATCAACCCTCGTGCTGGATACCCAGCCACGCTATAACCCGTAAATCCTACACCGCAATTTCATCAACCCTCAAGCTGGTTACCCTACCACGCTGTAACCCGTAACTCCTACACCCCAATTTCATCTACCCTCGGGCTGGTTACCCTGCCACGCTCTAACCCCGAACTGCTACACCCAAATTTCTTCAACCTTCGAGCTAGTTACCCTGCCACGATGTAACCGCAAACTCTTAACTCCAATTTCCTTAACCCTTGTGCTGGTTCACCTGCCAAGCTTTAACCTCCAACTCATACACCCGAATTTCATCAATTCCCGAGCTGGTTACTCTGCCACGCTGTAACTCCGAATTTTTAACCCCAAGTTCCTTAACCCACGAGCTGGTTCCCCTGCCATGCTCTAACCACGAACTCCTACACCCGAAATACATCAATTCTCGAGCTGGTTACACTGCTACGCTCTAACCCCGAACTCCTACACCCAAATTTCATCAATCCTCGAGCTGGTTACCCTGCCACGCTGAACCCGTAACTCTTGTACTCCAATTTCATCAAACCCCGAGCTGGTTACCCTGTCACGATCTAACCCCGAACTCATACACTAAAATTTCATCAATCTTCGCGTTGGTTACCCTGCTACGCTCTAACCCCGAACTCCTACATCCGAATTTCATCAACCCTCTAGCTGGTTACCCTGCCATGCTGTAACCCGTAACTCTTGCACTTCATTTCCATCAATTCTCGAGACTCGCTAAATTTGAACATGTCGAATCTAACAAAAATATTAGTCCAGATCCTCCGCAACAGCATCAATATGAAGGACCAACTGGACTGTCAATCCGCCAGGATTAGCGCATTAGAAAACGCCGAAAACAGAAATATACGGCAAGACGATGCGAACAGTTCCAACGAAGCGCGGCAACAGGAGAACACGCGTAGGAGTGTAGCATTCCAGGACACCTTCACATGCCATTACGACACCAGGCTACCCCAGAGCACTACAGCTGGACCCGGACAGAGGCCCACGGGGGCCACCGGCAGGACCCCCCGCCGGACACTCCCTTTCGGAGAGGGTGGACAGCATCAACTCAGTGGAGTTAATGCTGAAGTGGACAATCACCCGCCGAGCATGTGGTCATCCCAACAGACGTCAAACCTGTGGTCGACAACAAGAGACGTCGGCCGCATTGTCCGAGGATGGAAACTCAGGTTCTCCGGAGAGGGCAATGCGAGCATTGACACCTTCTTGTCAAGGCTGGACAGCTCGAGGAGCAGCGCAGAACTTACGGAGGAAGAGATCCTGGCCGTATCCGAGCTACTCGTCGGTCCTGCCCTCGTCTGGTACGAGGCAATGAGAAATGAATGGTTCTTCTACGCGGACTTCGAGGCAGATGCGAGAGCATGGTTTGGGACTAGCATGCACCAACAGCAGCGTTTAACGTAAGAGGTTCAAAGCCGATATCAGGGCCCAGACGAGCCTGTGAACGTCTACGTCATTAATATGATAGGCCTAATGAATCGGCTGAACCCCAACATGACGCACGAGAATCAACTGGACCTGCTGCATGCCAACCTCCTCCCGGACATCCAGGGCCAAATACGGAGGTCAGAAGTAGATTCCATACGGACCCTGAACGCTCTGGCCACGGCGGCCCAGAATAGCTTGCATCAGCGAAGGATGGAGCGGACGGTACCAGACCCTCAGTCGACTCTGTACCCTAAGTTAGCGTACCACCCCCGCACCGATGCGAGCAAGGGTCGTAAGGGCAAGGTGGCATCCATGTCCGGCGACAAACCAGAGTGTAGCGACAGATTGGACCGCATGGAGAAGGTACTCGAGTAGGTGACGTACCAGGTCGTATACACGCCGACGCCCTCGGGGGCGACACCTGATCCGAGTCTGGAGTCGGTCGATGGCGAGAAGAAAGTTCTACCCACCGACATATTGAACTAAATGCTGCTGTCCCTCAGGGAGATATCGGCGGATATAAAGAATCACCACGCCGACAAAAACCTGACCTCCGAGGACCAAGCCAAGAGACCGGAGAAACGACATCATGTGCTATAAAATAGTAACTCGTATGAAAGCTTGAATTATTAATAAATTACGGTAATTCTAATGAGGTCATTACGATTTTGAAATCAAATCTTTTTGCTATTTTCTTCAAAATTTTTCGCTTTTACCATTAGTATGATTTTTGAAGACTCGTAAATACAAAGAAATTATTTTACTAATCCAGTAGTGACTGATTCTGCAGTTTAGTCCACTAGAGCAAATAATGTAACAAACTTTGAAAGTAGATCTTGGATCGATAGTATGTAGTGATTTTTGTGCTTTATAATATTAAATGATTCCATAATATCAATGACGACTTTGTCAAATATTTTTAGAGGTGTACCGGTTGTGATCCGGGAAAGGTAAAGGCAGTGATAGGTCAAGATTCGGGTTTGAGTGGTATTTGGTGATACGTACTACTAGGTCGAGTGTGGAGATATAGCGTGCGTTTCGTAAGCGCCTCAATATATCTTGCATAAATGGTAGGGGATACGCGTTTGGCTCGGTGACCTTGTTGACCTTCCTGAAGTCTATACAAAATCGATACGAGCCATCCTTCTTGCGTAACATAACCACTGGGCTCAACCAGTCGCTGTCCGCTGGCTCGATCACCCCTTGGCCTAACATCTCCCTTACCAATCTATGCATTTCTTGCTCGACCTTGTGTGATACTGGATAGTAGCGCTGCTTGATCGGTTTCGTATCATCGACCCGAATCGCGTGTTCAATGCTTGCCGCACATCCTAGTCCCACGGGGGCCTGCGATAAGGCCTCGCCGATGGACCTCTGCAATATCGTCTGTTGAGAGGCTGTTACCTCGGCTAGTCCGATCGTAGCTAATCTCAGACCAGCATCTAAGCTAGCTACCTCTAGCTTCATCTTGGTTTGTGATTTCTTGAGCAGTAACGTATCATCGTTAGGGTCAAGTACCGCTCTAAACAACCTAACGAAATTCACTCCTAGGATACATTCATCGACGAGAGTTGGGAGGATAGCTACTCTCGTCGGCATTGTCATATCCCCTACCGTGAACAGCAACATGGCGTGACCAACGATCGTTAACTTACGACCATCTTGTAGTCCTGCCGTACCCGCGTGGGTGGTATCCTTGCACACCATAGCGCTGGCCACTGTGCTCTCGCGTGGTAAAGTGACGCCACTTCTCGTCTGAACGTCGCAATTCCTCCCTGAATAAGAACACACACTCCAAGGGAGAAGAAAAAGGGCGGCAGGTCACAGCCAAGATCCAAGGAAAGAAAGCAGTCAGAACAAAGGACTCTTTCTGCTTACTCGCGTGTCTACACAGCTACTGCTCGTGCCGTGGGCTCAACTACTCGATTTCGTCTTAATGAGACAATCAGTGCCCTCGGTCACTCGCTAAGGCGCGACTATGTTTCTCTCTCTCTCTCTCTCTTCGCGTCTCGCTGTCGTGCACGGAAGTATCCCTGCGTACTCGCATCTCTCCCTCGCCTCACATAGTTTATATCAGAACAGAAGTGTAATTACATATGCAAATATAGCTAATAAATATAAATATGATAAATTCATCAATACATAGGATAGATTCGGAGAAATATATTACATTTACTTATCGTTACTAGGGAGAGAGAGATATAACGAGTCAGCAATTTCACTCGTTATATCCCCCCGACCCAGATACTGAGTACGGATGTATCAGCTCGAAAGGATGACTCTCTCTCTCTCTCTGTCAGTAATAAAGGGAAACCGAAACTTATCATAAGAATTTATTATTAATGTCAAAGAACAGAAAAATTGCTACACAAAAAAAAAATTAAACAAAGAACATTATATAAGCGCCTCTCTCCCTGTACAGACTGAGGTTCAGCGGACAATCTTCCCGCGATGAGGATGCGTTGACTTAGGTGAGCACTGTCGGTCCTCCTACTCATTGTAGGAGTACGGGGCCAAGAGTCCCTGGACCCATTTCTACTCGTAGTGCTGGATGTAGTTAGAGCAGTCCCTTCCCCTGGACACTCCGGTCAAACCACAGTGTGAGCAGCTTCGGATTAGCCGAAGGTCCAGACGGGGGCCATTCGATTTACCATACGGGCGGGTAGCAGCCATTCCCTGCCTCGCATGGTGACCGAGCTCGTTCCTGACCCTGTTGGATGTGTGCGGGTTGGGAAGGAGAAGAGGACGACTGGTATTCTCCTCTTCCAAAGCCGCCAGTTTGGCCCGCAGAGCGTGTAGTTTCTAGAGCTTTTTAACTTGCTCCGCTAAGATACGCTCGTTTTCCTGTTCTGTCTCCAGTCTTCTCTTCCTCTCTATGAGCCAAGCCGAACGTGTTTCCTCAAGGTAAGCAGCTAAGTCAATGGTATCTTGTACCTTGGAGAGTTACTCTTTGGCTAGCTCCGCTGCTTGGAAACCCGAATGACCGGCAAAACGGAGGACAGCCTGGTAAGCCTCCTGCTCCTGCTTGGTAGCTACGATACGGGCCTACCTGGCTGCTTTGGCTCGAGCCAAGATTTTGTCCCATTCAGCGGACAAATCTTTGCCGCCTTGGGCCACCGTTGGTCCAGATAATGGACTCGGAGCTACCTCTTCCTCAAAGACTGCCCCGGTAGCTGTTGGAGAGGCCTGAATATGTGTTGGCGCAGGTGGATCCTTTGGACCGGGCAGCTGAATCGGTGCTAGCCTGCCCTCAGAGGTGGCTTCAATGGCCCCTGGAAGGACTTCGTCATGCGTAGATGCTGTTCGGTGAGCCGATCCTTCCGGTACCTTGACCGAGGCGACTGCCTCGGGGATGTACGATGACGCCTTCGATGGCGAGCCAATAGCCGGTAAGCTGGGGGTGCTTGGTAACCGGGCCAGGTCGGCAGTGGCTGGGGTAACCAAGCCCACCAGGGTAGGTGAAGCTCCCGCTGCCAGTAATTCATGCGTCAACCACGCAATCTTCTCGATCAGCTCCTGGGACACCCACAGCTGTCGGTCCGCCGACATTATCTGTAATTAAGTCAAATACAATCAGACAAGATTTCAGGCGCTAATCCACGACGGCGTCCTCTCCTCTTGGGCACTACGGTTGTCGGAGGTTCCGTTTTGGTGATCTCCTTTCGACCTAATTTCGGCCACATCGTTCTGCGTAACCGCTACCGATCGGTTTAACTGAGGTTGAGCTTCATCCAGCTCGTCGCTGAGCTCGTCATCAATACTCTTCTCGTCATCGGGGAGCTGCGCTTGGTCGAAACAGGGCTTCAGACCTTCCAAGGTTACTTTACGCAAGTCTGTACCATCCTCATCTCTGAGCTGGTAGGAACTTGGACCGTTCTGACGGACTATCACAAAGGGACCGCAGTATTTCGGACCTAACTTGGCTACGATGGCCTTGGCTGACGACGACAGCAAGTGATTCTTCGCCCACACTTTGTCGCCTACGTTGAAAGTCACAACGCGGTGTTTCCTGTTATAATAGATCTCTTGGCGATCTTTTACGGCTCTCGAGTTCTGTGATGCCTTCGCTCTGTATTCCTTGAGCTTTTCCATGCGTGACCGCCAGTCTTCTAGGGCTTCTCCTTGAAGCTCATCCTCCGCTTTCCTTTCCTCGTCCCTCTTCGTGGAATTAGGAACACAGAATTCCTTCCATTATTCAGAAATGCGGGGCTACAGCGAGTAGATTCATGTACAGCAGTGTTATATGCGAAGGCGAACTCTGCCACGTGCTTATCTCAGATATTGTGACGCTCTTCGATGGATGCAGAAATCATGGTCTTAATAGTCCTGTTAGCTCTTTCCATTGGATTGGACTTCGGGGAATAGGGTGTGCATGTCGCTTGAATCACTCCCTTGGACTCAAGGAAGCTATCCACAAGCTTATTCTTGAACGGTGTCCCATTATCCAACAGGGATTTGTCAGGAACACCATACCGGAGAAATATGCGTTCGTTGAGCTCTTTTTTAATAGTCATCGGATTAGCCTTCCTCATCGGAATGCACTCGATCCAACGAGTGAAAAGGTCTACAAATACGAGTAGACATTCGTAGCTCTTTGGCGATCTAGGAAACGGCCCCATCGTGTCTCTTGAGACTATCTCCCAGGGGCGGTGAACATATGCCGACCCATGAGGCCCGGAGGAGCCCTTTGCTCGACCTTGACTTGCTGACAGATGGTGCAATTCTTGACGTAACGTGCCACGTCTTTATAAATCTTGGCCCAGAAATACTGTGTGATTGCCCGCTAATGAGTTTTGAAACGTCCTAAGTGTCCAGCCGTTGGTTCATTGTGGCATTTCGCGAGGATGCGTTCTCCCAATTCTTGAGGGATCACGGTTTTCGACGGGTTGTAATCCTGACCCAGCACATCATCGACGGCAGGAATCAGATGATACGCGAACAGTCTACCCCCGGTAACCTTCCAGTGCGGGTGTACACTCGGACTTTCAAGGAATTTTAGTACCATTCTTCTGTATCATGGGTCCTTGATGTTCTCATCAACTTTTAATGAAGCAGCGGCGGCTATCACATCCTCCTCAGTCTCGTACATACGAGACAGGGCGTCTGGCACAACGTTATCTTTCCCTTTCCGGTGTACAATATCAAAATCGTACAATTGTAAGCGCAATGACCAGCGACCTAGCTTGCCGTTCGGGTTCTTCAGGTTCCTCGACGTTCTTTTGTTCCACCATGGCGTACCTCCAGATTGCACTTTCGGTTTGAGTTGACAATTGTTCTCGTATGCTCTGGTCATTGCTGTATGTAACTGTTCAACTGACCAGTTCAGATATGCTGCAGTCCCATATTTCCCTTTGAATGGCGCTAGTCTACCCCTAAACTCCTTCTCGTATTCTTCCTGATTCGGGTTTTTGGGATTTCTTCGCAATATCCACCCTCGGTCTTAATATTTCGATTCCGAAGGGATTGGTCCTGTGATCGAACATTGATGGTTCTTTTTCTACCCTCCAGCCAAATATAGTTTTCCTGATGTTCATAGAGACCAAGATGAGATCAAGCACCTCCCTTCTGCTGGACGTTATGAAGTTACGTTATGAATCCCCTTATTCATTATGTCCATTTGTGTATCTGCAATAAATTCAAGTAGATCTTCGCCTCTTTCATTGATATCCGTGCTTCCCTATGCGGTATGGTGAGCGTTGGAATCGCAACCGATAATCAAATCTAGGTTCCTTTGTCTACATTACTCTATTACATTTCTTATTCCAGTAGTAGGAGTTCCGAGTCCTATATTTCCGTTTTGATGGTAGTGCAATTCCTGGAGCTAAGTTTCTGTAACAGAAAATCGTTAATCCCCTTGATGCAAATGAATGAACGTTCATCTCCATCATTATTACCCACAAACAGTTTCCCGTTTGATTTCCGTCCCCTAATACGTTATCTCCAAAGTCAAGGTTCTTGTATTATTGCTATATGTGTTTGCATCCTTGTAGTGTTCCTCGTTAGAACCGTTGAGGCGCTTTTAAAGTGGTGCAGATTAATCTGTGTGAAACGTATCCTGACTGCAGCCATGGATAAGACTCCATCCTGTGCTGCGTTTCCTCTTGAACGTTCACTTCTTTCTCATCAGCACGGGTCTGGTCCAGTACCTTAAAGGTAGACGTCCCAGTTCCCACCAGCAGTCTGCAATTTCGGCTTTTCAGGACACTCACTGATGGTTTGTCTAGGCCCAGAATTAGTACGCCATTTGGCTCCTACTTCAAAACCATCCATTTTGTGGTGTCCACTTCCCCATTCTGTTTCTGGACCAGCTTAAGAAAGTCCGAGGCAGTTTTACCCCCGTAGATAACCGAGTCACTACCTTAGTTACTTTTGTCTCATTTAGACTGACCACCCGCACCCTAAGATCTGGTACTCCCAACTCCAGATGCCCCGCCTTCTTCCCCAGCTATTCATCCGATTCTTTTCCCTTGCAGACAAAGACCATGGTGCCTTTTCTGGGAAAGGATTCTCTAAAACGAAGTATAAATTCCCCTTCTTTTAAGGCAATGATCCGGTTAACAACAGCCTCCTTCAGCCTCACGCATGCCCTCCTAAGTAATATTTGGCATATTTTCCATAAGTGAGTATCACTCTCGGGAGATTCGATGCCACTGATGCGAAGCTGCCCTTATCCTTGGGTTTCTTGAACGGTCTTAGCTTCCGCTCAATCGACCCAAGGCTATACAAAGCCGGCCTTTTCTCCATCTAGAAATAGCTGTTGCGTGTCCTTAGCCAGCTTCAATCTGGCTCCCGTCCCCTGCTCTCGGTCGTTTCTTTTTTTCAAACTTAGGAATCGGCCGTCCTTCGTTGACGGCTTTTTGCCTTAGCAGTTTTCCGCGTTGCGCCCTACTAAGGTTTCGGAATTCCATTTCTTTTGTGGTTCGCTTTCAAGGCTTCTCCAATCAAGTTTCCCTGTGGTGCCTCCATAGCATTGACGTTCGGTACAAAGTCCCAATCCGTCTCTACTTCAGTTTCCTGTATAATATTTTTATTGGTCTCCATTTTTAGTCCCACAAAATTTACATATTCATAAAAAACACCAATGTATGATCAGATCTAAATTGCACAATGTTGAAACTATTCAATAAAGAAAAATTGTATTGAGTCCTCATGATGATAAGAGATACGTACGGGGGTGGATTGATAAGTTTCCGGCTTGACCAAGAGATGGCGCCACTCGGCCTACCTTGAGGGGGCGTTCTATAGTACCATCCTTAGATAGCTTGTAGCTATAGTTTCAACCCGATCACCATGTTAGTTTAGGTTTGAGAGCAAAATGAACAAGACGCCTCGGTGTTTTTCTTAAAAATGGAAAAGCTGGAAAATCGTGCTGTCATCAAATACTTCTATTTGAAGGGGTTAAAACCGAAGCAAATCAAAGAAGAGATGGACTCAACACTGGGAACATCTTCCCTATCATATTCAACCATTAAGCAGTGGGAGTTTAAAAAGGGTCGTGTGAGCACCTCTGATGAGCCTTGTTCAGGACGCCCTGTTGAGGTCACAACTCCAGATATGATCGAAAAAATCCATGAAATAGTGCTGGAAGACCGCAGATTAAAAGTGCGTGAGATAGCTGAGACCTGTAAGATGTCATATGAACGCGTGCAAAATATTTTGCACCAAATTTGCATATGGAAAAGCTCTGTGCAAGATGAGTGCCGCGTTTGCTAACAGTCGACCAAAAATTGATTTGAAAAAACATTTCTACCGCCAATTTGGCGTTGTATAAGCGTAATCCAAGCGAATTTTTGCGTCGATTCGTAACCGTTGATGAAACTTGGGTCCACCACTACACTCCTAAAACCAAAGAATAGTCTAAACAGTGGATTGGACCAGGGGAACCAACTTCAAAGAAGGTAAAAACAATTTTTTCGGCGAACAAGGTTATGGCTACTGTTTTTTGGGATGCAGGAGGTATTATATACATTGATTACCTTGAAAAGGGTAAAACTATCACTGATCAATACTACGCAGACTTATTGCAACGTTTGAGCCACGAGGTGAAAATTAAACGACCTCATCTGGTGAAGAAAAGAATCTTGTTTCATCACGATAATGCACCACCGCACAAGTCAATCGTTGCGATGGCTAAAATCAACGATCTGAAGTTTGAATTGATGCCACACCCTTCCTACTTTCCAGACCTAGCAGCGAGTGACTATTATCTGTTTTCTAACCTCAAAAAATGGCTCGGCGGTAAGAGATTTGCGGACAATAAAGAAGTAATCGAAGCTGTAAATGGGTATTTTGAGGAGCTTGACGAATCAGTCTATAGAGATGGCATTACTAGACTAGAACATCGCTATGAGAAATGTATCAGTCTTGGAGGAGATTATGTTGAGAAATAAAAAAAAAATTTCTTAAAAACGTTGTTTTTCTTGGTCAGGCCGGAAACTTATCAATCCACCCTCGTAAATTAGGTAAGTCCAAAAAATCATATTCATATTTTCGAAACATAATCATGGATCAGATACATAATTTTTTTGTTGATTAAATGACTTACAATATATGTAAATAAGTTCTACCTTGAAATTATATATTGAAAAAAACCTAGCGATAATAAGAATACGACTTATTATGTGTAACGTACAAAAGATAATTGGAAATACTTGTACGCGACCGCTACAATTCCCTACGCGAACTCATAAGCAATAAGTAGTCTGTTAAATCAAATCAACATAATTGACTGCTAAAATTTGAACCTCTGACGAATCTCGCCGGTCACGTCACGACCAATAAGCGAATTAAAATAAAATGTTATTTCCGTCCGCACCGAAAAATAAATAGGAGTAGGGATAGATCTTTCTCATCAATCAATGCTGACCGACTTAGTGGGGGGAGGGGGGGGGTGAGAGAGGATAAATAGCAATGAGGTAGGAGATAAAATGAGGACGCTGCTATTTTCCTAATTTGCATATTGACCAGTGCCGGGAATATTCGGAGAGCGCTACCGTTATCCCAATTAGCATATCGGAGAATAAAATGATTTTTTCTCGGAAAGAAGAGAAGTAAGAAATTTTTGACTGTGAAGAGCCGTTGCCAATTCGTTTTGCAACTGATCGTGAACTTAGCTGCACGTAGATCCTGCTACGAGTCGAGAAATCAAGTGATTGGAGCAAATCGAGTGAATCATTAGACTTGAGATAAGTAAGTAGGTAAAGTACCGCTTGTACTAATCAATGTTGGATGTTGCCGCGCGTAATTTTTCATGTTTTTCTATCCACGACTATCGGCCTAACCAAGGAACGGCGGTCTGGCGCCCTCATCATTAATCGACAACTGTACAAAATACGTCCCGCGGTAGCTCGAATGGTTGAGCACCGACCTCTGGACCCAAAGAACGCGGGTTCGATTCCCCGATGCGTCCATTCTTTTTTTGAAAATTACTATCTCAGCCAAACACGAGGAAAATTATTCTTTCTATTTTCATTATTAAATTACACAATAGAAATAACAATAAAAATCTAATCAATATGCCTATAAATTAATTCTACTCAATAAAAACTACCAGAACGAGAGGAATAGAGTCTTTAGTCCCAAGAGACAAACCTATGCTGAAACATACATATATGCTTAAGTTTAGAGCCTAGTTACCAGTGAGCGATCTATCATGAAACATACATATATGCTTAAGTATAGGGAAGCGACAGACCCTATAACACGGGATCCCTAGTTCCTATCAAAAAAGAAATTGATCGATCTAGAATCTGGAGACATATCTGTCCTGAAACGTACATAGCTTTTATACTGGTTTTTCGTAGTTGAATTATCCCCTAATACTGTATCAGGTATAATAAGAGAGGTGCCAGACAATGACGGTGAAACTGATTTAGCATTTTCAATATTCCCAAAACACTTTTTAAACGATCCATTGGACAATTTAGATGTTTTAATTACACAACTATGATTTATATCCTGAACGTTGAATGACATCTAGAGTATTGATTGTAGTATAGATAGGCAGGAAAAATATTTTACTTACAAGGAATCTTGAGCGGATAGAAAATACATACTGATAATTAGAGGGGAACTTCACTAAAAAATCACAAACCGTAATCAAATATCGAAAATAAAGTCAGAAATAAACACTTGATCAATAGTCAATTTAGTCGATATAGCCAATAGTTAATTCAGTAGAATAAACTACTGCAAAGTGATTGGAATTTAATGGATTATACACAATGAATGTAAAAGCGGTAAGAAGGCTCAAATAATTCTGTACGAACTCACTGACTGCCAGAACAAGACTGATTTTTTAATAACACAGGCCAAGAATTTCAAAAACCTGAAACCAGACATAGTACACTTAATAGATTTTCATTCGTTGATTTCGAATCTGAGCTCCGAATTGTTCTATCACCCTTGGTATTTCAGATATCTTAACCTAAAAGCGTCAAAAACAGGCTTTTTTTATATTTGACCACCTATAACATAACGAAGGATTTTTTCTGCATAATTCTGACCACAGTTCCTAAAAGAGCAACTCTTGGGGTAGAAAAAGCACTATTTAAAATTATTAAAATTAATTTTATAATTTTTTCAACGGAGATTGAAATGTGAAAAATGTTGGATCTGAACATTCTACTATAGGTTTATTATAACAGAAAACTCAATATTCACTACTCATGCCTATAAATCCATACGCATAATAGCATAAGAAGTATGAGTGTCCGCGTTTAGCACAGTATTCAGTTTGCTGAAATCCCATAACCTCAAACTCGATATTTTCTAAACCAGTAGAAATTCACATGTTATTTCTTGAGTAATCCTCAAATCAGAACATGTGACGAACATTGCATCAACCCGACGCCCAGTCGGGCACTGCACAGAGTTTTCTGTAATTGTAAGCCTATAGTAGAATGTTCAGTTTAAAAATTTTTAAACGACCATATCTTCGTTGAAAAAATTAGAAAATTAATTTTGGATAGTGCTTCTTGTAGCCCAAGAGGTTCTCTTTTAGGAACTTAGGTCAGAATTGCACAGAAAAAATTCTTCGTCATACTACAGGTGGTCAAATATAGCAAAAAAGCGTGTTTTTTATGCTTTTAGTTTACGATATCTGGAAAACCAAGGATGATAGAGCAATTCTGAGCCCAGATTCGGAATCAGCGTATGAAAGTCTATTAAATATACTAGGTCTAATTTAAGGTTCTTGACTTTTGTAAAATTTTGTTGGCCGGTGTAATTTAAGATGATATGAATTTAAAGCATGTTTATAATAATCATGCAAACATTGACATGTGGCATCAAAGTTTCAAAGACATTTGTTCAACTTCTTAGAAAGATAGTTTCCTGATAATAGCCAAAAATCGAAAGATTGAAATTGGGTGATACAGAAAGAGGTTCGATAAGTTTATTATAAATACAAAACATTCAATACAAAACTCGAAACAGCTAATAAAGCGTCAACATGACTAAGTACGATCAATACAATGAAGTTCTTTGTCAGATGGGTAAAGCTCTCAATGCAATGAAGCGTAAATATCAATCGTTACCGTCCAACAAATAAGAAACTAAAAAAATCGTCAAAGAGACTACAAAACAGATTCATATCAGAAACATAAGTTCGCTGAAGAAATGCTTAAGTTAGGAAAATATGATGGTATTTTCGATACTTTTGAAACTAAGGATTCCAATAAGTACACATCTAAGATGAATAAAAATCAAACGACAACGTTACATACAGTTTACGGCGTACGCAAACTTCAAAATTGTACTCTTATAATTTGTAATAAACCAATATCTTTTGATAACAATGAAATCTTTATAGGTTATGATAAATATATAAAGAGTAATGAATTAGTAGAATTATTCTTTAAGCAAAAATTTAAACTTTCTGTGATAACACATAGTAATTGAACAAACTACGGTCACATCGTTCAAAAGACGAATACACATAGAAAGTTCAGTGCCGGCCAATAATTCTAAACAGGTAATCAATGATTGACTCCCACTTTGAGCAAACGTAGCTCCTTTAATTTTTATTATAAAATAATTTTGATCCCATCATTTTGAAGCTCTTTCCAAAAGCTTTCTTCCTGGCTTCATTAATTTTTTTCAGGCGTGTTTTTACGAATATTAAAACGAGTAAGAAACTTCAGAAATTGTTGCACTTTTTCATTTTTGTTCAATCGGCTGTATTTTTTTCAATATTAAGATAGAATAATTCTGAAAAAAAGATTTTGAATGGGCTTGAAAAATGTTATTTCAAAATATTTTTCAATAAATTGTCTTGTCAATTTATAGCAAAGTTTTGAGCTCGTAAATTTAGCGATTTTATACTTGTGTTATTGAGCAAATTTAGAAAACAAGTAAAAAATTACCGACGGTTAATTTTTTATACATAACTATTTGCTTTTTTTATACATTTCAGCGTTCATAATGAATAGTTATAACGACATCAAAATCAATAATAAACCGACGGTTATTTTTTACTTACTTTCTAAGGTTTTTTGCTTATGTTTCTTGCTTGTTAAGGGATGAAACCATAAATTTGAATGAATCAATGAATCATTATTGACTTTTCGCATTTGCATACGATATTGATTTAACTGTTTACAATTTGTATCGTAGTCAACGAGCTTATTCAATGTAGTGAATTATCGTAGACGTCGATTGCAAATAGATTTTTTATTTTTATTGCGTAATAAGCTGCTCCCTATTAATTTTGCAAGATTGTTTATGTAAATGTAGTGATAATTATTAACAAAACGTTAAATCGCTGAAAAATTATCACCAATTAATAATAGATTTATATGATTTTATATTTTGTTGATTGTATGATATATGGGAACTATTTTTTTCTCTTTTAAGTCAAACACATTAATTAATATTGGGCTGTTTAATTTTATAAAACAAGGTATTTGGTTCAAGATACTCAAAATTTAATACTATCCAAAACCAATTTGTTCTGGTGTATTATGTAATGGCCTCTGAGGATGATTCGAGGGTGTGTATAATCCTGTCAAGATAACCCAGACAAAACACTTATTTTCATCATTTTCCACATTGATACATACATATCTGTTTCGTACAAATATAGGCAACGGCATGTAAGAGCTTTCACTACGTATTAGATTGAATTTATTATTGTTAAGTTAAACATTAATAATCGATTTCAAAGATCATCTCTTAAATTGTTCGTCATCTGAAGTCGTAATATTATAATTAAACTATTATTTAGCAGGACTTAAACGATACATTGTAATGTTTCGTGTAGTTAAAAGTTCAAAAACTTTTCTAATCCATTTTTCCCATTGGAATACTTCCAAAACTTGCACAATTCTTTTGCATTAATTTTGCAAGCGTTATTTTTTTTTCAAAATATTTCTAATACATCGCTTGAATAAAACACAATCATCTTACAAGAACAAATGGATATCAATGTGTTGAATGTTTGCTATTGTACTCGTCCTTATTCGATTTTTCAATAAGCTGAATAATTAAATGATTCAATTATTAAATTATTCAATGACTATAATTCAGCAAAATTATGTAACTGTAAAGGAACGATACAAAATCTTTTATAGTATATTGTACAAATATAAAGATGTTAATGAATACAACCGAACTCATATAAAGACGAGGACTGAAGACTTTTTATTATTTGATGTTTTATAAAGTTTTTTTTTAAACTTTGCTCAAGTTTGTCTTCCATAACGGAAATAAGTTCCCATTTATTTCTATAACTCACTAAACTAAAACGAAGAAAATTTATGGAAAATTGGAGAAAGTATTCCAAAAAATAAAGTATTCTGAACAACAATGGAAAGCTTATGGCGATTTTAAAATTGTAACCATGCAAACCAGCGCACGTGCATCTCTATCGCTTTAAAATTTAATGACTTTCATAAAAATTATTTAATAATAATTTATTATTATTTCATAATTTTTTTTTAAATTAAAAAATTATTAAATAAGTAATAGATGATTATTAAATAACTAATAAAAGATTAATAAATAATCATCCAGATATTTTTTTTCATATCATATTGACTATGAAGGATGTCGAGAGTACGTGTGAGGGTGGAGATGGGAGAATGTTATATATGTAACATTTTTACGATGCTGCTATGCATTAAATTCTTCAAAGCAATGATAGTTTTACCGTGTGAAAACACAGGCAAAAATGTTATCTTACTCACTTATAATTTGAAATCACTTTCATGACTTTTTATTTAATTATAAATTCGGCATGAAAATGATGGTTGACGTACAAGCATTTAACTTCAACGATAAATTGATTTTTTTTTTAAATTGACATTAATTAATTTAAATAATGACATTGAGCCAGGATATTGGATTTTTTCTCATCTCTTTCCGTGGAAAGAGCTGTCAAGTCATTTCACGAAACAAAACTCTTGGTTGATTGCAAATTTCTATGGCATTAACTGAAATGCAGGCGCAATTCCATATGATCGTTATCAACAAATAATCAGAGATTTTAGTCGTTTGGCATTCCGAACAGATTTTGTAATAATTTACTTTAGAGGTAAAACACAAAGTCGAGTGTTCAACTCGATACGTAGATCTCGTCTTCGATCTCAAAGATTTTATGTGTCCTCTGCATGATCTAGGCTTCCGAAATTCTGTTGTCTACGACTAACATCGACCTTGCTGGACTGGAAATTACCTCTTGTAAAACGTAAAGGCACTCGAAACATGTATAACAAACACACCCTTCATGCTACCAGTCAGTAATGCGGATGAAGGAGAAGTAATTTCGAGGAGAGGTAATTCGGACCATGATCCATATTATTATACTTCAGAAAGTTGCTCAATAATTTTAGTATTTAACAGCGATAACAAGATGTATACATGTATAGATAAGATTGATAATTTAAATATCGATAAGGGTTAGGAAGGAGATGTGGATACTGACTAGAGTACTTTATAAACGAACCATCCGGATTTGGTTAGGTGACGCGAGTGTGAGTGGTCGCATGTGAGGGAGCTCCGTGGTATTTGTTTCTGTAATTGAATATTTCCGGTATAAAAAGTAGAAGTAGCGATAGACGTGAGAAAAGTATGATGAGTGCGTGTGAAATAAACAGGTGCCGATTACAGAGAGTTTTGTGAAATTTGATAATAAAGAAAAAGTATTGGAATGCCAAGGATGCGAAGGTTTAAGTTAAAGATAGGAGAATTGGAAGAATTTATGAATAAAGAGAGGGGGACGCTTATTGTAGAAAGAGCAAGTATAAAAGTAAGAATGGAGACGAAACTTAAAAAGATTAGGCAAGGAAACGTTACAGAAGAAAAAAATAAAGTAGAGATTAAAGCATTGGAAATAGATTTAAATGAAAAAATGGAGAGACTTGAAAACGAATGGCTGGAATTTAGGTTAAAAATGTGCATTAAATTAGATAAGTTGGAAAAGTTAGTCAGTAATACAGTTTCCTCACGCGAAACAAATAATTTAAGAAACGAAGTCAGTATAGCTAGTAGTATAGGGATGATAGGAGAACAAGGTGGGTCGGTAAAAGGGGAAACGAGATCGGTGGCCGGTACAAGTTGTCTCTCGGAATTCGAGATAGGTGCAATGAGAAGGTTAGTTAAATGGCAGGATGAGTTGGATAGGCAAGATAACGCGGTTTTTAGTGGCCTGTCTCTAATCGGTGAATGGCGTATTTGTTTAAATAGGTTTATTAAAGAAATGCTAGGCGTTGAGGTGAAGATATTACAGGTAAGGAAAAGCGGTAGTGTATATATAGTGTAACGTTTCAGTCTATCTCGCGTTAACAAATAAATAGTTCGGACTCTTTCTATTATATTTGTAATCGCGTTTCCGAGAGTAGCAAGAAGTTGACACGCATATATTCTATAAGAAATAAAATCTCAAAATTCATCGAATAGCAAACACAATATTTTCTGTTTCAATGAATCGTTTTGGAATACAATTGAGTATAGTTGCATCTATCGGGGAGAAGTCCGACAGCGCCGCAACAAACACTCAATCCAATTTCTTAGCAATTAATGATTTCATAGAGAGGATATCTAAGGCTACTTTTTTCTCATAAGAGAGATAGTCTTATGAGTTGAGCGCTTAGGTATCGTAAGAAAAGGAATTAGCAGGCTAACCACTGAATAATAAAATTAGTCTCAGAAAATTGCTGAGTCTTTATTTCAAATCAATGCTCGCGCTGCTAAGCAAGGTAGGATAGTAAATCCTCTTGCCGCAGCGACGAGCGAATTTATACTTGCGGAATCGGCTCCTTTCTACGTTTGACAGCCCCTACAACGCTATTTTTGAAATTGATATAAACTTTGTACATGTTTTGTCGCAAAATGGCTCGATCGAAATTGAAATTTAATGATTTAAAAAATTAAATGTGAAACAACGAATTTTTCAACATAAATCGTTTCTCGAGGAAAAATCGCCTTTTAAAGTTATAAGTAATATAATTTTGATAATCAAATAACACCAAATTTACAATAAATTTTTACATAAAAAAATCGTTTGTGATTAGTAGAACATTATTCAAATTAAAAACGATTAATATAATTATCCAATTTTGAATAATAATTAAAAAACGAATTTGCAAATTTCTTTTTTAGCGATTTAAAAATCAGCATATTGGTGACAATCATTATCATTAATTTTACAGATATATACAACCGAATCTCTATCTAACAACGCAATTTTAAATGTTTAAATAAATTATAAATTTTTTATTTATTGATAACTCAGTGAAAAATTAGTTACTAAAGTGTCAAATTCTTGCTTCTCTGTTTCAAAACGTTACGAACGCAATTGCATATTGGAATAAACAATATAATTATTTGTTGCAAAATAACTAACACTATTAACTTGTAAATTAAACTAAACTAACAAATACATATTTGATGACTACAATAACATGAAATTCAAGATCAGCGCATCAAAATTAACTAAAAAAATGCTTTTGTTTATTTGAAAAACTTTGCAATTGTCGATTCTGCATTGTAAATAATAAATTTCCCACGGTTGCGACGTCACGCTCCTTATATGGTCTTGTTTTCGCTGGATTGCCCTAACACATTTACATATATGTGGAACATACGTACGTACGAGGTGTGATCAAAAAGTAAGGTGAATTTTGAAATTTAGCGGGCTACGTCCGTTCGATCTTCGACTTTATTATTTGGTTATGTCGGTACACTCGTCTAGAACATACGTTCCAAATTTCAGCTTTGTAGTATGTTTGGTTTGTTTGTGAGAGGCATCAAGGTTAGAAGTGTTTTGCGTGCTCCACGATTTGCTGCTGTCTAAAAACATGGATCAAAGAGTTTGCATTAAATTTTGTGTGAAAAATGGAATCAAATGTTCCAAAACACTTGAAATGCTGAAAGTGGCATACGGTGAGTCTACTTTAAGCCAAAAAAATGTTTACAAGTGGTATAAACTCTTCCAAGAAGGCCGAGAAGACACCGACGACGAACCTCGTTCTGGACGCTCCAGCACATCAACAACTGATGAGAATGTTGAAGAAGTCAAGAAAATAGTGTTGCGAAATCGTCGAATTACCATTAGAGAAATTGCTGATGATATTGGCATCTCATTTGGTTCGTGCCAATCAATTTTGACGAGTGTTCTAGACATGAGACGTGTGTCAGCGCAGTTTGTTCCGAAATTGCTCAATTTCGACCAAAAGAAACGTCGCATGAGCATCGCCAAAGAGCTACTGAATGACATCAACGATGATCCAGATTTACTCAACAGGGTTATAACAGGTGACGAAACATGGGTATACGGTTATGACGTCGAGACTAAGACTCAATCGTCCCAGTGGAGGCATTCTGGATCACCAAGACCAAAAAAAGCAGGCCAAGTTCGATCAAATGTAAAGGTTTTGCTTACAGTTTTCTTTGACTGCAGGGGCGTGATACATCATGAGTTCTTGCCACAGAGTAGAACAGTAAATAAGGAATATTACCTGCAAGTTATGCGCAATTTGCGCGAAGCAATCCGCCAGAAACGTCTGAATTTGTGGAAAAATAAAAATTGGCTTTTGCACCATGATAACGCCCCTGCTCACACATCGTTGCTTGTACGCGAATTTTTGCCTAAAAAAAAAAACAGTAATGTATTCTCCAGACTTGGCCCTCTGTCACTTTCTCCTGTTCCCAAAACTGAAGAGGCCCATGAAAGGACGGCGTTTTGCCACGATTGAGGAGATAAAGACGGCATCGAAGGATGAACTAAAGAAGATCACAAAAAATGATTTTTTGAAATGCTTTGAGAATTGGAAAAAGCGTTGGCAGAAGTGCATTATATCCGAGGGGGATTACTTTGAAGGAGATAAAATAAAAATTGATGAATAAATAAATATTTTTTGAGAAAAATAAAAATTCACCTTACTTTTTGATCACACCGCGTATACGTACGAACATACATACGTACATTTACATATAATTTTCTTCGGTTTTCTCGTGCATGACGGGTTGCTATTTTGTAGTAGCAAAAGGGACGAATCAGACTGGACCGTTACAATAGCGAGATGTGGAAATAAGGAATACAGAGATTTCATTTGGAAGAACAAATACAAACTAAAGGGTTCGAAGATTTTCATCGAAAATGACCTCAGCTACGAGGATAGGAAAAGGAAAGAAAGTATAGCAAGATGGGTAACAAGTAAGAAAGTGACTGATGCACAAATAAGATACGGTCTTTCAGGTTTTTGGATTAACAATAGATGGTATAAGTGGCTTGGTGAGGTGGTGGCAGAGAGAATATACAATAAGATCTTCGGTAGCGTTGCACTTCCAAGGGATGGCAGTATTCAGACAAATGCACTGAGGACAAGGTGTGTAAATGAAGAGGAGGGCGAAGAAACCAAGCATGGAAAGAAGGTAAATATACAACAAGGAGTCAGCAGGAACGTAGAAAAATCTTTTCAATGGGGCCTAAAAGAAGATCACAGACTTTAAGTGAACAGATGGTAGGTAATAGAAGCCTTTATAATGATAGTAATGTAAATAGAAAACTAATTTTTTGGAATTACGTAGGCGTTTTAAATAAAGACACAGACTTCTGGAACTATATATGTAGGTATGATTTTATTAGCTAGTGCAAAACATGGTTAGACGAAAAGAATTGGGAAAGCTTACACTGCAAGCTGTCAAACAAATTTATATGGAAATGTATAGCTGCAGTCAGAGAGAATAAAAATGGCAGAGCAAAAGGCGATTTTCTACTAGGTGTAAGTAAGAATTGGCTGGATGAGGAAGGTGTATAGAATGTATCGGTTTCAGGATAAAAGGCGGCAGCTGTAATAATTATAATGATAATATTGTAAATGTATGGTCGGTGTACAATTACGTTAATTTAAAGGAGGTTTTAGAATTTATAGAGAAGTATGAGTTTGTCGAAGGAGTAAAGGTTCTAATAGGTCGAGATTTTAATATCAGAACGATTAATCTAGGCAGTTTTGTAGGAAGAGATCAGGGTGAGTTGATTGAAAGAAAAAGTAACGATACGGTAATTAGAAACGAAGGTAGACAATTCCTGAACGTAATAGAAAATAAGGATCTATATATGCTTAATAGGTGGTTCAAGGGGGATATGGGTGGGGAATTTACATATAATAGGGGGCAGGGGGAGTACGGTAATTGATTATGGATTAGTTAATATTTATGCTTTAGATTGAGTTAAAATTTTTGAAGTAGGGGGCAGAGCGTATTCGGACCACATGCCTCTTTGCCTGGAGCTGAACGAAGTTTGTACAGCCTCGGAGTTGACGACTAAGACAAATTCTAAGAAATTAATAACAACTTGGTCGGAAGAGTATATTGTGTGTTTTCGACAGACGGCTGAGGATTTATGCGTAAAATTCAAGGCTGCGGACTGTGAAAAAATTTGGGAGTATTCCTTGATCAATTCTAAGACATTTTTATTCTTAGACAATTTTTGTTTAATCCTTTAGTTTTCGAGAAAAGAAATAATGAACAAAAAATACGATTTTATGCAATTTTTTGCATTTTGGCCGCCATTTTGGCGAAAAATACATATATGTAAAAATTTATCGTTAAACTTCAAAAAATTTGTGCACCGATAGTTGATGATTTCACCATTAATTCATGCGATTTCTGCCTGAAAAAAAATCATAAAGTTTGAAAATGCGATTTTTTTTCAGATTTATTTGCAAAAAAATCGCCATATCTTTTTTTGCAATAGAAAT
This sequence comes from Phymastichus coffea, assembly GCF_024137745.1. Classification (NCBI taxonomy): domain Eukaryota; kingdom Metazoa; phylum Arthropoda; class Insecta; order Hymenoptera; family Eulophidae; genus Phymastichus; species Phymastichus coffea. Next base: position 508,278 of record NW_026706824.1, on the reverse strand, counting down.
TTTCGAATTTCGAGCCCAGATTCTGATTCAGCAGACAAAAATAGATAAAGATTGATATTTCGGACCCAGTTATTACTTCGTTGATTATCTGAAATTCAGCTACGAAAAGTTAGTCTAAAATCGACCGTCTTGGTCGTTAATGGGTTAAGGAGCATTAAACATGAGAAAGATGTATGGAAGTTTTTGAGATGTGGTAAGAAGAGAAATACAATTGAAAATGATATCAAATTAGATGAGTGGAAGAATCACTTTGGAAAGCTGTATGCAGGAAGTAAGAAAAGATTAGTTAGTATATAAAGGAAAGTTAATGACTCGGAATCGGAAAATTTAACGGAGGGAGACATACTACGGGCTGTTAAATCGCTAAAAAGGAAGAAAGCCGCCGGTTTTGATGAGATCCCAAATGAAGTATGGAAATTTTGCGGAGAACAGTTGTTTAACAGACTGATTTCCTTTATTAGGAAGATAAGGCCAGGTCAAGGTATTCCAGAGGATTTGAAGGTTGCAGTAATCGTACCACTACATAGAAAAGGAGATTTTAAGAATGTAAAGACTTTTAGAGGGATATCTTTACTACCGATCGCATATAAAGTTTATACAGAAATTTTAAGAGATAAACTAATGAAGGAGGTTGAAGAGAAAGGAATCCTCCCAGAAGAACAAGCTGGATTTAGAAAAGGCCGGTCGACAACGGACAATATTTATATTTTAAACCACATAGTGCAAGTAGCTAAGGCGAGGAAAAGAATGATTTACACGTACTTCGTGCATCTCTCGGCTGCATTTGATACTGTGAATAGAGTGAAACTATGGAAGGTACTGGAGGAAAAAGTAGTTAGTGAATACCTGATTGAAAGGCTGAAGTAAATCTATTAAGAAACGGTTATTACGGTGAAGGTTGATAATAACTACTCGAGTCGGTTCTTAAGTGCGCATGGTGTGAGGCAGGGATGTGTTCTAAGTCCGATCCTGTTTTGTTCATATATCGCAGCATTGGAGAAAGCTTTTGAAAATAGAAATATAGGAGGTATAGTTATTGGAGGGAAGAGAATATGGTCGTTGGCATATGCCGATGACCTTCTTCTTATAGGACTAAACAAGGAAGCAATAATAGATAATTTGGGAACTTTAAAAGTTTTTGGAAGGAAGGGATCTAATCTTGAGCGTAGGGAAGTCGAAAATGGTAGTTTTCAATAAAGGTAGAAATAGTAATAAAGAAAATTTGTCGTATAAGGAAGAGGAGATAGAAGATCTAAATTCTTTTAAATATTTAGGGTTAATTTTGATAGTGATACTAGTTACAAAACGCATATGGAGGAAATAAAGAAAAAGAGGATTGTGGCAGCAACGAGAGTGTGAGGATTGGAGTCGAAAAGATGTAAAAATAACTTTAAAAGAAGAAAAATGTTATTTGATTACCTAGTCAAAAGTGTTACGAGTTATAGTGCTGAAATATGGGAGCGGGAATACAATTAGATTATTTTAGATGGGTTTTGAAGCTAGATTTTTGTACACCGAGATACATCGTGTATAGAGAAATTAGGGTAGAAAAACTTTGTAATTCATGGTGAGCAGGAGCGTTAAGGTATAAACAAAAGATTGTAAGTATGGAAGAGAATAGACTTGAAAAAGTATGTTGGAAAGAAAAGGAAAAACTATGAGAAATAGATGCATACAGTGTGGAAAGAAAAAAATTTTGTTATTCAATAGGCTTATGCACCTCAATTGTAAATGTAAAACTAAAGTCAGAAATGAATGTGGCTGCAGAAATTGTATGTAGGATGAAAGATATCGAAAATCAGGTATTAGATGGCAAAATTAGGGAGTCTAGATATAATGTAATTTGTAAAAACATAATGTCCAAAGATGTACTGAAATACCTAGGTAGATGGAGGAAAAAAGTGATATAGGTATAATTACGAAAATAAGGTGTGGGAACTTGGATACATGCAATAAATATTGGCTCAAAGCGTAGGACAGATTATACAAACTTTGTAAAAGAGAATACGGTACTATTGAACATTCGATAAGCCGGTGTGAAGTATGTATGAGCTGGAGAGAAAATAGACTTGAGATAAAGCAAAATTTAAATAAGTATTCCTACAGTGAACTAGGTACTATTCAAATGATAAAGATGTTTAAGCGAGTTGAGAAAGAGTACGAAAGAGTTGAATAAATACAAGGAGTCATGCGACACTCATAGTAGGACGTAAGCGAAGAAATTTAGTGTCATGTTGTCTCGGAGTGTATAAGAATGTATAAGAGTGTACAAGAGTATATTAAAATGTATATACGAGGTCTGTCCGGAAAGTATCGGGCCTAAGTTTATATCTTCGCGCCATAGTGTTCGAGCGACCCCTACCGGACAGAAACGTCAACAGTAAAGCCTCACGAATCTATTGGTTACTTACTGACACCTGCCGGACGTATAGTTCATGCACTGCGTGTCTTTGTTTACAGTGCCTTTTTCGCGTTCGTCGGATTTTGATATTGTCAAAAATGACTGAAAAAACAAGATCAATGAATTTGCATCAAATTTTGCTTTCAACTCGGAAAAATGAGTTCGGAAACTATTGAAATGATGCAAAAGGCCTTCAGAAGTGAGTGTATGAGCAAAACACGAATAAACGATTATAACGGTATAAACGATTTAAGGATGATCGTACTTCTGTCGATAGTAATTCTCGTTCCGGCCGACCTTCGATGACACAAACCGCAGATAATATTGAGCGGGTGCGACTTACAATCGAACAAGATCGTCATATGACTATGCGAGAACTAGAAGAAGACCTTGGGATACCAAAAACAATCATTTCAGAAATTTTAACCGAAAATTTAGGAATGAAACGCGTGTGTGCGAAATTCATGCCAAAATTACTCACAGCAGAGCAGAAGAACATTCGCTTAGAAATCGCTCTGGACAATCTGGAAATGGTCAATAATGATGATAATGTGCTTAGAAAAGTTATTACAGGTGATGAATCATGGGTTTATGGTTATGATCCTGAAACAAAACAACAAACTTCATAGTGGAAGCATTCTGAATCGCCAAGACCAAAAAAAGCACGTCAAAGTTGGAGCAACGTTAAGTCAATGTTGATTGTTTTTTTCGATTGTGAAGGTGTTGTATATCACGAATATGCACCAACAGGTCAGACAATCAATAAAGAATACTACGTTCAAATTTTAAAACGTTTGCGTGATGCAGTAAGAAGAAAACGGCCGCACTTTTGGGAAAGTGGCTTCTCCATCACGATAATGCGCCAGCGCATTCATCCAATCTTGTGTAGCAGTTTTTGAGCAAACACAATATCGCATTGCTTCGACAACCTCCATACAGTCCCGACATAAAAAACCACTCAAAGGACACCGATTCGATGACAAAACAACGGTTGAAAACAATGCGACGAGTGTACTTAAGGCTATCCCTAGAAGTGAGTTCCAGGACTGTTTTGAAAAGTGGAAACATCCAGGGAACCGTGTTATTCAATCAAGTGGGGATTACTTTGAAGGATGCCACACACCAAATGATAAAGAATAACGCTAGCATGAAAATATAAAGGTAGGCCCGATACTTTCTGGACACACCTCGTAAGAGTATAATAGAATGTATAGGAGTATATATAGTAAGTTAAATATATGTATAGAGTATATATGTACTTTACTACGTAGTATGTAGTAGGTGTGGATTTCGGTAGTTTTATGCTATGAGTGGTGTGTATATGTTTCGTTAAGCTAGGTTATTATATGTAAACCAAGTCCTTTTTCTAGGCCTGTTTGGCTGATTAATAAATAAATAAAAATAATATAAACGAACCATCCGCTAGGTTAGGCATCATTCGCTTTTCTGCATTCATACTATAAGCTCTTTACTAAATTACATATCCATTATTCATTAGAAAAACAATTGTGTAATACTTATAAAAAAATTGGAATTAAACTGCTATAACTTTAACTACATTTCGATTTTCTATTACAGTTTCTTTTCGTAACCATGGAGGCTATCGACGTACCAGCAAAAACATCCAATTATTTACCTACCAAATAGTGAACTAGTAAGAGTAGACTTGAACACCTAAGTAATTTTACATCATAACTGCAATCAAGAAAGAGAAGACTAAGTTCGGTAAGAAAGTTGTGCTCCAATTCGGAGCATAGTTCGATATATTTCTACATACAAGAGACAATCACCTACTTATCCAGAATCCTGAAGAGTATGAAAAATAGCCTACTGGGATTGAGAAAAGTAACGTAAGATTAAAATATTTGAGGGAAAAATTTTCAAAATTTGTATGATTTTTTTATAAATATTATATAATATGAATACTAACAAATAAAAAAATTTTTCAAACTTAAATGAAACTTTTATTTTTTCATCAGTTCCTGTCAAACAAATGGTATTGTATCCAATTAATATCGAAGTCATAATGTAACGTAAAATTTTGAAACATCATACATACACAGCAACGAGTTATGTAGATCCATATGAGATAGCACATTTTCTTTCCACCCATTATATTCGTCACTCATACGCATGGAAACATGGGGCATGGGGTATGGGGACGATAAGTAAAGCAGCATGGAGTCTCTCATCAGGTCGCGACACGCACGCCTATGTCTATGCGACCTGTTAAGAATCTACCATTACACGCCGATATTGAAAACGTCGGTACATCCAAGGCCGATAAAAAAATACTGGTGCACCAGAGTGATTTCTTTATCGACTGTTGGTATGAAAGAAAGTAGTTTCTCGGATGGTAAATGTGAGCAAGGATCCCCATAGTCCCTACTATTCAAGATTACAAACTTAGATAACTTTAAAGATAATAAAGATATAGATGATCTATTTACTTCATTCGAACTAGAAAAACTTTACACTTAAAACTAGATGAAGGTATGTTGTGGTACGTTAGTCTAGATTACCTTTCGTCAAGCTATCTAGATAAATTACAAAAACATGACAAACATTGCAAAAGTACGACAAAAGTGCGACAAAAACTAAAACCACATCTCTTTACGATAACGTTTCGTTGGCATAGTCACCAACCTCCTCAGATCTTTATTAATTCATAATATACATAATATAACGGGGTAGTTAATTGCCTGCGTTATTTCGCGAGAGAACGATGAATATATTATACAGCTCGTTGCGGGCGTACGATAACCGCACGAAACTATGCCCGGATACTTAGTTTCGCCTCAAGGCCCGCGGGAGCGTCGCGGATTCAGCAGCTATTCTTCGAGTTAATTCATCGACGGGGAAGCGTGGATGGCTGTAGAGTTAGGTGTAAATAAGATGAAGGATTACATAAAATATATGGTATTTATATAGCATGTGGGTTTACATAGAAGGCAGCGCAACGATAAAAAGAGAGAGAATAACTGGCTAGCGAGAGAGAAACAAGGTACGTAAGAAGGTACTATACTTACATACAGTGCCGCTCAGCCACTTTTACCCCCCCACGGACAAAATCAGTCTAACTTCAAAGTTTTATATCTCTGGTAGAAATTAACGTACAGAGACGCGCGTGGGTGCGTTTGAAAGGTCTTTCGGAGAGCTTTCAAATGATATGATTCACGGTTGCCATCGATTGTTTTTTTAAATTTTGCAACAATTATGCAAAATTGAAAATTCTGAAACTTTTTTATTATTTTTGACAATTAGCCAATTTTGGAAAAAAAATAGTACGAAAATTTGAAGTACACCATTTTTTAGCTATTACCAAGCCCTATCTGAATCACTCATCAAAAATTTATTTTCGTCAAATATGACGCGCGCACGGGCATTTTTTCCTGGAAGTGACAATTTTTTTCAACATTTTTTATCTCCGTCAAATTGTAACAATCGAAAAAAATTTATAGAAGAAAAAATGTTTGTTTTTTCACGTAGAATACTGCAATAATTTTTTTTTTGGTTTTTCGAAAAATTTTTTTTTTCGGTTTAAATTATTTTTCAAGAAGCCTGCAATGGCTCGGTCGGTAGGGCGACGGACTCGCACCCGGTAGGCCCGGGTTCGATTCCCAGTTCCTGCTGATTGATACAAGCACCACTGAAAAAAGTTTCATGTGCTTTGTTTTCAAACACATTGCAAGCCTCCGTCGCTGATTAGCACTGATGAAGCATAAATAGAGCGACGTTAAAATAAAAAAAAAAAAAAAAAAAAAAAAAAAAATATTTTTCAAGGTCGAAAAAAAAACAGATTTTTTTTTTTATTTAATTTACGATACTTGTTATGTAGTATTATTGAATGGGTGGAAAAAATTTTTTTTTTGTGGTTTCTCATCTTTTTAGCGTACCGACTGTGAGAAAAAAAAATTGAAAAAAAAAACGAAAAAAAAAATTTTTCGAAAAACCAAAAAAAAAATTATTGCAGTATTCTACGTGAAAAAACAAACATTTTTTCTCCTATAAATTTTTTTCGATTGTTACAATTTGACGGAGATAAAAAATGTTGAAAAAAATTGTCACTTCCAGGAAAAAATGCCCGTGCGCGCGTCATATTTGACGAAAATAAATTTTTGATGAGTGATTCAGATAGGGCTTGGTAATAGCTAAAAAATGGTGTACTTCAAATTTTCGTACGATTTTTTTTCCAAAATTGGCTAATTGTCAAAAATAATAAAAAAATTTCAGAATTTTCAATTTTGCATAATTGTTGCAAAATTTAAAAAAACAATCAATGGCAACCGTGAGTCATATCATTTGAAAGCTCTCCGAAAGACCTTTCAAACGCACTCACGCGCGTCTCTGTACGTTAATTGCTACCAGAGATATAAAACTTTGAAGTTAATCTGATTTTGCCCGTGGGGGGGTAAAAGTGGCTGAGCGGCACTGTATGCGGACTAAGCCACGGATGAGCCTTATCAAACACTCGAATACAGCGGATCAAACGGCAGGTTCGCACTCGAATAGTCCCACACACTCTCTCACAGCACTCTCTATACACTATTTGCAATGAGAAGTTTCTCTTTCTAACTGCCGCAGGGCCAAACTGTGAGTCTAAATAACGAAAGGTATTAGTCGATCTTCACTGCAAAAGCCGGCCGGCGGGAGCACGTGTGCTTTCGGATGCAATCCACAAGCTAATGTCGCGGAAGCGCTTCCCACTCTCTCTCCCCTTTTCTGTCGAGCCTAAGTCGGTTCCTGTCGCGCGACCGTCTCTCTCTCACACATCAGCACGCCTTCGGCTTGGACCTGCACGAGCTTATCCTTCCTCTCACTAGTTCGCGTTGTATATTATGTATTCTCTCTCTCTCTCTTACCTCATACTCGATTGTCTGCTGCGGCTGCCACTTCTAGGCGTTGTACATAAATTGATATTATGCCAAATAAAAAATAGAAACATAAGTATATAAGTACATAAATAAGAGTGGTCGTTTGAGAGAGAAAGACATAACGAGTGGTTTATCACACATTATAATAATTAATATTAATTATACATATGGTCAATACAAAATTGCAAAAATATAAATTCTACTAACCAATTTCATTTCTTAAAAATCACATTATGTAAAACAAGCCAAGCTTGCAGTCAATAAATAAATTAATGTCCATTGACTAAGAACGAGACAAAATACATATTAGACTATTCAACATTTTGATCAAAAAGTAATCATGTCATTGATTAGGATTGCACTGATAATTGCGAAGACCACAACTATATATATCTAGAGAATACTAAGACTGGCGCTGACTATATGTATACGGTGGGTCACTATAATATACAAGAAACAGGTAAAATAGAAAACTATGTTGCCCATTTTTTCTCTATCCACAAAGCAATAGCTAATTAGTAATATATTCATACAGTCTTTGGTATTGTTTACTTAGGAATTTAGTATCCTCTTGTCTATTAATGGTGTTCTTATTTATGTTAATGTAAATCATTTCAGCAGTCAGTTTTTTTTGTTTATTAATCTCTCTATGTAAAATTTTAACATTATCAAAATCAAAATTATGTGAGGGATTTTGTTTAATGTGTAATGGTATCGATAGTAATTTGTCTACCGGCGTATTTCTATGTTCATAAATTCTAGTTTTGAGATTTCTTTTTGTTTGACCTACATAAGAACATTCACACTCCTTACAAGAAAACTTATATATCACATTAGTTTCTGACCATTTATCCAAAGTATCCTTTCCTAAAGTAACAATATTATTGAATTTATTAATCATCAATGGGAAACAAGTAATATTAAATTTTTTCAATTTTGATTTACAAGTGTGGAAAAAATTTTTTAGAAAAGGCAAAGAGATAGAAAAAACTTATCTTTCCGGCTCAATGTTATTGATATTTTTGTTATTGTTATTATTGTCAACTGTGTGTTTGTATTTTTGCATACGGAGTCGGTGTGAAATGCAAGTGTTAATAAAGTCCATAGGGTAATCATTATCAATCAAAATGCTTATAACCTTGTCTATGTTTTATTTTTTTAAAAACTGATGTGACAGTAAAACAGCTCTATCTAACATATTATAAATAATATTGCGTTTTAATTGTACAGTGTGATTGGAAAAAATGTTCAGAACTCTACCTGAACATGTTGGTTTTTGGTACCAATTCGTAATAATTTTATTTCCCACAATGGACAAAGTCAAATCTAAAAATGGGATTCTACCATTATTCTCAAGTTCATGTGTGGATTTTAAATGGTTATTATAACTAATGAAAACCTATAAAACAATATTGATATTTTCCTTCTTTATACAGAAGATAGTGTCATCAACATATCTATAATAAAATAGAGGGTTACAATTATATTAATCTTTCAGCAATAATAAGCAAGCAGTTTCTAAATCTTCCATAACTAAATTAGCAAACAACGGGGACGTAGGCGAACCCATCGATGTACCAAAAATCTGTTGATAATATTTACCATTAAATTGGAAGAAATTGTTAGCAAATAGGAATTTAACTGTATCAATGATAGTATTGAACAGAATCTTACATTCAGTGTGAATTTGGTGAAATCTTTTATCTAGACTATTAATAACCAATGACTCTGGTACATTCGTGAACAATGATGATACGTCCAACGAGATTAAACAATAATCATGGGGAATAATCAGCAATTTTAGCTTCTGGATTAATTCAAAACTATTGTTGACATGAGAATTTGGATTTTTAATACACTCCTTAAGCCTTTTATCCAAAATTTTTGGCAAAAAATTTAACGGGCTATTAACAGTTGAAACAATCGGACGGAACGGTGTGTCAAGTTTATGAATTTTTGGAAGAGCATAAGCTTTTGCTAATACTGTGTGCGTTTGAGACAACGATTCATTGCTGAATTTGAAATCACCCAAATACCCATTTTCATTAAAATCTTTAAGGATATTGTATACTGATGATTGTAATTTTTTTAAAGGACACTTATACTTCCAATATGCCGTACTTCCATACTTGCAATCCTAACCAATGACATGATCACTTTTGATCAAAATGTTGAATAGTCTAATATGTATTTTGTCTCGTTCTTAGTCAATGGACATTAATTTATTTATTGACTGCATGCTTGGCTTGTTTTATATAATATGATTTTTAAGAAATGTAATTGGTTAGTAGAATTTATATTTTTGTAATTTTGTATTGACCATATTTATAATTAATATTAATTATGTATATCATGCATTAATAAAGATCTGAGGAGGTTGGTGACCATGCCAACGAAATGTTATCGTAAAGAGATGTGGTTTTAATTGTTGGCCTTCTTACCAGCAAATACGAAAGGTTAACTCTTCAAATCTTGGATCTTACTAACAACAAAAAATGAAGAGTGCAACAAATAATTGCGACAAAAACATCATGAACTGTGAAATCTATATCATGACAGCAATACCATACAAACCTGCTTAGAAAATAAAACTAATAGAATTAAAGCAGAGTAATTTGACTCATACGAATGTTACAAAGCATAGTGTACACATATCTTATCCCTGAAGCCAATATTACATTATGAGTTTTATAGATGACTACGCGAAGTATACCAAAACATAAGCAATCAAAAATAAGTTAGATTTAGATGATTGGTTAAAAAACTATTTAAAGGCAATGAAAAATCTAGTAGGTAAAGATTTATGAGTATGTTATATTAGAGTAAATAATGGAAAAGAATTTACCGGAAAAAAGTTCGCAAAAATGATGGAACGTGAAGGCAGAGAGTCTAATTTTTGTCATTCATATACATTTTCAGAAAAAGGAACAGTCGAGAGATTTAATACAAGTATACAAAATAAAATTAGATCATTGACCATTGATTCCGGACTTCCTCATTATCTATGGAATTTAGTGCTAGAAGTATCTACAAATGTGTACCATAGAACACCTCATTCATTAATAGATTTTAAAATACCTTTGACTTTGATATCTCCGAAGAGTAAATACCACATTGACATTAAAAGATTTAGCAGTGTTGCTTATGCTATACATATGACAATAAATAAAACCTAGTTATCAAAGCAAGCCGTAAAAGCAATACTTGTGGGACAAACTAATAATGGATATGTACTTGAGTACCCACAGATTGAAAAAATCATGCATTCTAAAATATGTAAGTTAATTAAAAATTAACCTTTATGGATATAGACGAAAGCTTAAATTTTATTCTAGAAACAGATACAGACAAAGACCTAAAAAATAAAATATCAGACGAAATTAAATTAAACCAATTTTAAAAGGAGATAGAAGAAATTAAATATATTGTTGATCAAAAGAAATAAACTAAGGTTAAAATCAAGAAAAATACATCGAATAAAAGATTAAACTGTCATTAGAACCATAACTTTCTTAGTTATGGTTCTTCTTGGTACCTACTTGGTAATGCAAAATAACTCATAAAACCGACAAAGATTACAAAGTGTTGTCAGGAGGTGAAGTATATTCTGGCTAAACTTGCAGAAGTTTGTTTTAGCTACACGTGCGACTTTTGAAGAGACCAATGAAGATGAACAAATTTCCACCTCACTTGCGTCAGATAACTTAGATCTATTAAACTACACTAAACACAAGAGCTAGTAAAAACTAGGATAAAGCCGTATGAGATGAGCTGAAATTGATTGAAGAAAACAAAATTTGGAGCTTAAAAGTAACCCTATCCAAGTGTAATACTCCAAATCCAATAAAACTTTGCTTACGAATAAAACATCAAAAAGTATTGAATTTTTTTTTTTAGCGGCCGTAAGTGACTTTTAAGAGTATCAACTACTTCTTGACTATATAATAAGGAGTAGTGAATGAGTACAGAAAGAGCTCATGTTTTTTGTTGAAAAAGTAATTTTTTTTAAATCAATATTATTGTACCTTGAGTAATTTTAAACTACGAATAGAATATTTACATGAATCTTACTCTTCACAATAATTTTTAAAGTTATCAGAAGGTTAAATGTTTTTTTGGAAGAATACTATTAAAGTTTCAAGTGAAATAAATTTTTATATTTCAATAGTCTTTACTGATTTCAAATAGATTGGGTGTAGTATAGCAATGTAAGTCTGGGTCAGGAAGAGGCCACGTGATGGGAGAAAGTCTCTAGGTACCCTCGTGTTTTCCTTTTCATTTGATAATTTACGATGTCTGTTCAAAAAGTATCGCGAATTTTGTATGTTGTAAAAAATTATTTATTTATTCAGGAATATCTATTTTATTTCCTTCAAAGTAATCCCTCTCAGATATAATGCACTTGTACCAACGTTTTTTCCAATCCTTGAAGCATTTAAAAGAATCATTTTTTGTAATCTTGTTTAGCTCCTCCTTCGATCCCATCTTTATCTCCTCAATCGTGACGTAGCGTCGTCCTTTCATGGGCTTCTTCAGTTTTGGGAACAGGAAAAGGTCACAGGGGGCCAGGTCTGGGAAAAGGAAAAGGTCACAGGGGACCAGGTCTGGGAAATTCGGTGGCTGCGGCACCATTACTGTGTTGTTTTTTTCCAAATATTCGCGCACAAGCAACGATCTATGAGCAGGAGCGTCATCATGGTGCAAAAGCCAGTTTTTGTTCTTACACAAATTCTGACGTTTCTGGCGGATTGCTTCGCCCAAATTGCGTATAACTTGCAGCTAATATTCTTTATTGACCATACAACTCAGTGGCCAGAACTCATGATGCACCACGCCCCTGTAATCGAAGAAAACTGTAAGCAAAACCTTTACATTTGATCGAACTTGGCACGCTTTTTTCGGTCTTGGCTCATGTGGCAACTTTAATTGGGATGATTGGGCTTTTACTTCCACATCATAACCATAAACCCTTGATTCATCACCAGTTATAATCCTCTGGAGCACATGTGTGTCGTCATGGACTGAGTCCAACATCTCCTGAGCAATTTTAACGCGATGCTGATTCTGGTCGAAATTGAGCAGTTTTGGCACGAATTTTGCGGCTATCCGACTCATGCCCAAGTCATTGGTTAAAATCGAATGATATGAGCCGATTGAAATGTTTAGACCGTCAGAATCTTCTTTAACGGAGATTCGACGATTAACCAATGCTATTTTCTTCACTTTATCAATGTTTTCGTCAGTTGTGGACGTGCTCGGGCGTCCGGCATGTTGTTTGTCATTCACATCTTCTCGATCCTCTGAGAATATTTTGTACCACCGATAAACGTTATTTTAATCTAAGGTAGCTTTACCATATGCCATAGTTAACATTCGGAATCCGTCCGCGCACATTATTTTGCTTTTCACACAAAATTTGATACAGATTCTTTGATCCATTTTTTAGAATAGGTAAAAATCAAAGATGAGCCAAAACATATCCAAGCAAAATAGCTGTCAAAAATTAACTAAACATTCAAAATGGCCGACCTTGTCAGCATATGAAAGGCACATGAGTACCAACATAACGCTACAAAAAAATCAAAAATCAAATTCACGTAGCCCGCGGAAATTAAAAATTCGCGATACTTTTTGAACAGACCTCGTATTTTAATATATTTGAATAGATATAAAATATTATTAATAAATTTAAATGTTAAAATAAAAATGTAAAAAAGGGTCCTTGAAAAAAAATGACGGGACAGATCGGGGAATCCCGTGTGCTGTGTATTGGCAGGCTAGTGCTAGAACCACTAGAGCCAATATCACATACAAGGTGTGATCAAAAAGTAAGGTGAATTTTGAAATTTAGCGGGCTACGTCCGTTCGATCTTCGACTTTTTTATTTGGTTATGTCGGTACACTCGTCTAGAACATACGTTCCAAATTTCAGCTTTGTAGTATGTTTGGTTTGTTTGTGAGAGGCATCAAAGTTAGAAGTGTTTTGCGTGCTCCACGATTTGCTGCTGTCTAAAAACATGGATCAAAGAGTTTGCATTAAATTTTGTGTGAAAAATGGAATCAAATGTTCCAAAACACTTGAAATGCTGAAAGTGGCATACGGTGAGTCTACTTTAAGCCAAAAAAATGTTTACAAGTGGTATAAACTCTTCCAAGAAGGCCGAGAAGACACCGACGACGAACCTCGTTCTGGACGCCCCAGCACATCAACAACTGATGAGAATGTTGAAGAAGTCAAGAAAATAGTGTTGGGAAATCGTCGAATTACCATTAGAGAAATTGCTGATGATATTGGCATCTCATTTGGTTCGTGCCAATCAATTTTGACGAGTGTTCTAGACATGAGACGTGTGTCAGCGAAGTTTGTTCCGAAATTGCTCAATTTCGACCAAAAGAAACGTCGCATGAGCATCGCCAAAGAGCTACTGAATGACGTCAACGATGATCCAGATTTACTCAACAGGGTTATAACAGGTGACGAAACATGGGTATACGGTTATGACGTCGAGACTAAGACTCAATCGTCCCAGTGGAGGCATTCTGGATCACCAAGACCAAAAAAAGCATGCCAAGTTCGATCAAATGTAAAGGTTTTGCTTACAGTTTTCTTTGACTGCAGGGGCGTGGTGCATCATGAGTTCTGGCCACTGAGTTGTATGGTCAATAAAGAATATTAGCTGCAAGTTATACGCAATTTGGGCGAAGCAATTCGCCAGAAACGTCTGAATTTGTGGAAAAATAAAAATTGGCTTTTGCACCATGATAATGCCCCTGCTCACACATCGTTGCTTGTGCGCGAATTTTTGGCTAAAACCAACACAGTAACGATGCTACAGGCACCGTATTCCCCAGATCTGGCCCCCTGTGACTTCTTCTTGTTCCCAAAACTGAAGAGGCCCATGAAAGGACGGCGTTTTGCCACCATTGAGGAGATAAAGACGGCATCGAAGGATGAACTAAACAAGATCACAAAAAATGATTTTTTGAAATGCTTTGAGGATTGGAAAAAGCGTTGGCACAAGTGCATTATATCCAAGGGGGATTACTTTGAAGGAGATAAAATAAAAATTGATGAATAAATAAATATTTTTTGAGAAAAATAAAAATTCACCTTACTTTTTGATCACATCTCGTATATGTAAAGAGTTCTTATTGTGTATATTAGCTACACAATTGGTATAATGCCCGAGTATGCGGAGGACGAGAGCACATGCTGGCAGTGGCTCAGTGTGGCTAGCCGGCGTACGGAGGAGTAGGAGAGCATATGCTGTCTCTCTCTACCTCTATCTCTCTCTCTCTCTCTTTCTCTCTCTCGTAGAGGAGAGAGATATTTTGGTTCCCACTTTTTTGGAGGAGAGCTATACTTGCTTGAATCTTCACTAGTCCTTATCGAATGACGTGCTATTAGGATATACTAGGGTATAACGGTCCAGTCTGATTTACATTTTCTTTCGCTTTTCACTGTGAAGCAGCAACCTGTCAAGCATAAGAAAGCTGAAGAAAAGCATTATCAGAACTAAAGCGCTACTTCATATGTACGCGTAAATTAGTTAGGGTAGTTAAGGCTCGAGTTAGGGAAAATTAAGACCATATAAGGAGCGTGACGTCTGAGCGAGAGAAATTTATTGTTTACGATGCAAAATCAATATTTGCAAAGTTTTTTTTAACGAACAAAAACATTTTTCAGTCAATCTCCAAGTGCTAATCTCGAATCTCGAGTTCTTGTAATTATTCAAAAAGTATTTGTAAACTTAATCTAATTTGCAAGTAAATATCTTTAGTAATTTTGCAACAGATAAATATAATACAAATTCGAATATACAACAGCGATCCTAACACCTTAAGAAAGAGAAGCAAGTTTTGACACTTTGATAACTGATTTTTAACTGAGTTATCAATAAATAAAAATTTTATAATTTATTTGAACAACGAAAATCGCGTTGCGAGATAGCGAACCAACTGTACATAATATAACGAGTGCGACTGCTGCTCGTTATGTCTCTCTCTCCCATATCACTTTAATTTAATTTAATTTACAATATACTTTTGTAAATTAAATGTTTATTGATATATATCACTAAGTTTCAGCGGGCTGAACTATAAGGTAGGTGAGAGAGAGAGAGAGAGAGAGAGAGAGAGAGAGAGAGAGAGAGAGAGATACTCCGTTTCTTGGCGTGACAGATTCGGCTGGAAGATTTCAACGCGAACATACGTGCGCCGGCTAACGATTCGATCCCCTTTATTCTTGATACTCAAGCTTGCGTCGACGAAATCGACAACGATATCCAGGAGAGAAGAGCTTGTATAGTCGCAGGATCAAGGAAGAGAGCGAGAGAGTTTTTTAGTGTGTGATGGCCTTCTGCCACCGGCGTCTGCCTCTTCGGGGTCTTTACTTTTGTCGATTGAGCGCCTGCTGCGGATCAACTTCTTCGGGGCTGCGATTTGTAAGTGCCGTCGCGCACCTTATCTCTCTCTTAAATTAACTTCTTGCTCTCTCTCTCTCTTTCTCTCTCTCTCTCTTTCTCTCTTTCTCTCTGCGTAGCCGCACTTGTATATCGTATATATATTTCTTTCTTGTTTATTATAACGCCCGTGTAATTGCGAATAAATACTTCGTTTACTGTTGTCGCGCGATCTGTTTTTAATTCGCCAATTCGCCTATTCTGTCGATCCCTTAAGTTTTGCGTGCAGGCGTGCAGGGATAAATCCCCGTTACAATACATATAAAATTACTAATAACAATTGTTACCCGTTTGTTGATTTTATAATGGCAAAAAGAGTAATTTATGAATTCATTATTTAATTATTATTAAAAAACGGTTTGTTAATTTGGTGGTTTTTATTTTGAATAATGTTCCGCATATTACAAGTGATTTTTTATGTAAAAATTTTCCATAAATTTATCGTAAATTTCGTGTTATTCACTTATCTAACTTTAATAACTTTAAGAGACGATTTTTCCTTTGTAACGGTAAATTTCGGCCGTACCCATCTGGGATGCTCGCGGCCGTCCGCACAAATTATTTATTCGGGGATTCGGGAAGCAAAAAACGTTGCCACGACTGGATAACGCGTCGAGCATAAACACGTTAAACGCACAGATTAGAAATCGGGATGAGGAATGATACAGCGACGAATAAACACAACAGTGGATTAACACAGTAATCTTTTACTTGTCAACAATCGATTACAATACGGTGACCTCGTATTTATACACTACGAGCGGCACAATAACAAACGTGAACGCGAAGGTGAATCGGTGGCTGGTCAGCCTGCCGATTCCCTTGTTAAAACTAAATATTACAATAAATACCTGACGAACGCTTTTCACCGTTAAACTATCAACGGGTAGCCAGCAGGTCTACCACCCATAAGCTAGTGCCCAAACATGCAAAAGAGAGAGAATCGAGAGAAAAAAACGGCACCGACCTCGACCTTCAGCCTCTCCAACGGCTAGAGCGCTCCGCAGTGTGATGTCACTGGTGTGCCCCTCACTGGTCGTCTCGCTGATATTTGTTGTCGCAGCTGTCTATCTTGCTCGTCCTCCCGATCGCTCCACAATACTGCCTCAATCCGTTGTTTCTCCCGAGAATTGCTGTTGCCGTTGTTTCTGCCGCCTCTCCGTTGCTCGGTGCTGCAGCACGTCAAATTCCTCGCGCGAGCACCCGCGCACCTCACCGGTTACCCACACGCACGGGGCACGGCTGGGCGCAAGCCAGCCTTACGCTCTATTACTCGTCCGCGCACCGAGCGTGTCTCCGAAAACGAATACAACGTCGGCGAGGTCGCGAGGTCAACTTGGAAAACCGTGACCTTTCGGTTTTATCCGCGCACGCGACCTCCTCTGCTCATAGCTTAGCAGAGACTCACTCCAATTTTCCGCGGCGATCCGCAATTCGAGCGCTCTCACTCTCTCTCTCTCTCTCTCTCTTTTCTTCTGCGCCATCTGCATCGCTCCAGTCGTCAGATCAGCCCATGTTCAGTACCTCGTAAACAAAAGATCCAAGCATGAGTTTGTGTACCAAACGCGCACACTCTCAGCTCGGCGCGGCGCACGGATATTTGCGAGAGCCAAACGGACGAAATCGGCCTAGCCGAGATTCTCCGTTACAGGCCCCCCAAGCAACCAATCCTTTCCATAGGATCGGGGGCTGTCTCCCGCTCTCGCCGTCCGGGCGCCTCGCCGTGGCTGGACCTTTCCGTTGGCCACGAGTGAGCTGTCTGATCAAAATCAAAATCATCAAAATCCAAAACCAAAAGAAAAACCCAGAGCTAAAGCTAGCACCAAAACAAGACAAACTTACAACACAAAAACAACGATCCCAAAAGAGAAACGTCACTTCTTCGAACCGGCCCGGCAGCCTCCTCGATGGGCAACCCACTGCGAGAAACCGCTCACGGGCACGGCCTCACACGAGTGGCACCTATGGCACTTCGAACAATTCCGCGCGTTTCCTGGTCTCACACCCTTAGGTCGAGCTCGTCGTGCCCGCTGTAAACTATCGTTGAGAGCGTTGGATTTCCATTCCCCGTGGACCGGTTTCCAGCTAATCTACGAATCGGCGCCTGGCAGTTCTGGCATGACTCTCTCGATTGACCCAGAGGATAACTCGAAGCATAATGTCCTGGTTGACGACACCGGAAACAAATTGAGTTCCCCTGTGCCCAGCCAGTCTGTCCTCGATCAGAAGCAGAGCACTCCGAGATCCTATGGCCCTCTCCATTGCAACCATAGCATCGACCCTGAAGAACACCTCTATCTCGCCCATTCTTTGGGCTACTCTGACGTTGAGCGACCTGTTTATTCTCGCCAGATCTTTCCTGGTCTCGCTGGTTCCGAGAACTGGGTAATTGCACTGGTACGGGCTGCATAAAACTGCTCGCCGCGCACTGATATACTCCCGAGTCGCTACCCGACGAACGTCCGGACGTGGCAGTGTCAGAAGCATTCCTCTTCCCTGTCTTCTATTTCTTGGCCTTCGGCTTCCCCGCCGGAGACACCTCTCCTTGGACAACCACGGCACTGACTGCTACGTGGCTTTTCTTGGCCTTTCCTCGATAAGCAGCGTCCTCAACCAGCAAGTTATCTTTAGCAAAAGGAGGATACCACCTCCTCTCATACTCACGATGCTTCTCCAGCTTCTACCCGTAATATTCTATATCACGCAGAGTGCATACCGTTTTCTCCCAGATGTACCTCCCGTACCCCGGGTTCAATCCCGTCTTTGCCAATCGGACCTGTTTTCTCTCTGACGGAGGAGGCCTCATTCGCCTTACGACGCTCTCGAACGCAGTCAGGTAATCCCCTATCGATTCATCCTCACCCTGCGTTCGACGAGCCAACACGTCGTAATATTCCTCCCTCGACAGTGTCCGGCAATAGTGATGACGGAAACTGGAAGCAAACTCTCGGAACGTACGCCACATTCCAAATTTCTCGCCTCGAGGGGGCCACTCACTGGAGCTCAATCTCGCTCGATTGTCACGGTGTGACCGACGATGGCAACGAGCACATGTTCTCTCGTTCTCGCTGGTGGAACTGATGTCACTCGCCTTGCTCGACTCCAAAGAGCTCACGCACCTATCTCGCTGTCTCCTGCCTGGCCTCCGCCTGTGACGTGGTCGCCTCTGATTCGTCTCACTAGACGATTTCAGCGAAAACGTCGGCAGACCCAAATTTTTGGCTGGTCTCGCCCGACGCTCCCTATCACTCGTCGCTGAACCCATTGACCCCCATCCCAGCTTCTGCGAAGATCTTTCAGGACCTGAGAGCTTGGGTAGCCTGGGCCGACTCACTTCCTGCTGCGACGCGATTCCCGCACACGCCGACGAAACTCGAGAAACAACTGGTACCGTGGGAACCTGCGCCGCCGGAGCCATATTTCCTGCCACAGCTCGACCACTTGCACCAAACCCGAACGCCTGCAAAACCAGCACGAACTGATCAAGCATTACCGGGTCCAACTGCGCGATGGCCGGCGGCAAAATAGAGCCCGGCAGTCTCGCATCTCTAGCCCCAACACCAGGATTCGTCGCACCACCCTACGGCACGATCGAGGCAGACACGGACGTCTCGTTTTTCCTCTCGACCTCCGTTGCGTTCGACTTGCATTCACCACCCTTTTCAACGAAGGTCCGCTGTGCGATGTCGGATGGGTCAGCCGACTCTGAAATCGGTATCGAGTGCTCCATCCCCTTACACCCGGAAAGACGGAACAAGGAGAGTTCATCACCTCCCAAGGGATTCGAGTGAGTTTCACGCGTCAACGCCTGCTCTAGTACGTTGGGCAAGCTCAGATCCGTCCCCATATCCTCATCGTCAACGTGGATGGACTCCGGCAACCGACCAGACAAGAAGTCCTCGGGGTACAGGGGGCCACCAGTGATTTCATCACGAACGTGCGGAAAAAGCGATCCTGTAGAACGACTAACTTCCCTTCCGTACTCAAGCCCTTCAAGCCCTCCTGGAGCATCATCTCGGTCAACTGTTGTGGCGAGATCTTCAAGATACGTGCCTGCAAATGCTGAAGCTCCGGATGTCTCGACAGGTGCCGTATAAAAAGCTTCGGTTTCCTTGGATTTTGCGGCATCTTGATTTGTCTTCTAAGGGACTCAACGTATCAACCAACCCACAAACCTCGGAAAAGCAACCTAGAAATCCTAAAAAAATACTACCCCGCAGGATGGGCCTTTCCCTAGCTCCAGTAGTACCCGCTCGGCCCTGTGCAGCAGTGCCCCAGGCACCACGCACCGCAGTGACACGTCTCAGTTGATAACCAGGCTCAAACTTTACTGCGCACGTGCTTGAGCCACATGCGCACACCCTAGTGCAGACTGTTACCTACTCAGCCCCTGCGCACTCACAGCGTACGCGCCCCGTCCGATCGTCGTCAACTGAGATACTGCACACCGCAACGGCTGCACCACACAACTATGCGAGCTCAAAGTGCCCCTGCACTCAGGCAACCACGATACACTTCGGTTACCTAATGAAGCTCACCTCCACCCTAGGAGAAAAACTCGTCCTCACGATGATACCGCGCCCGCGCATATGAATCGCAATCGTACAATCCCCCGATCATCCGACTCAATCGCGTGTCCGAGCAACTATCACTCTTCAATCGAACTTCATCCACAAAATCTTATGCGCGTCGTGAATTCCCCACAAGGGATGCCATGTAACGGAGAATTTCGGTCGTCCTTCTATGAATGGCTCGTGACCGCCCGTACAAATTATTTAAACGAGAGGATTCGGGAAGCAGAAACGTACCCACGACTGGATAACGCGTCGAGCACCCACGTTAATGGCACGCGGATCGTCGAACACTGGATCAGGAGTGATTGCGGGTAGATTGATTAAGTCAGGTTCGAGATAACAACAACTTTAATGGTAACAATAAAAGAAACAAAAGCAGCTAAATTTACCAGCGAACAAATAATCAAAAACGGTCAAAATGAATGGAACGCAAAATAATCAGAAAATCTAAAAAAAGGAAAAATACAAAATCATAAAATAAACAGAATACAAAATGTAAGAAAATTCAAAGTAATAAAAGAATGCAAAATAAAGATAATACAAAATAATACTAATAATACAAAATCAAGAATATACAAAATAACAATAACACAAAATCAAGAAAATTCAAATAATATATCGCCACTGTAATTCAAAGTAGACAGGAGCTCACAGCGGATCGGCTGCAAGGCTGCTCACCGAACCGCTGATTACCCGATCAAGGAAAAATAGTCTAAGAGAAACACGCTCGCATACAGATTAGCAAACCGACCGGACAAACTAAAGTCGTAGACTCGTAGCCGGCAGAGCTGCTGAGCTACGCGATGTTTAGTTGACGCCTCGGATAGTGAGAGAGAGAGAAAAAGAGAAAACACCGCACCGACCTTGCCTACCGCTGACTCCAAATCGTTCCGCTCGTCCTTGGTCTCGTCGAAGAGGGCAAACTGCGGAAACAAAGAAACTCCTTTGTAAACATTCTTTCGCACCCAGGTTTCGATTAATCGTGGTGCAGCGATGTTCTTGTTATTGGTGTGTGTGTTCTTGTTCTGGTGTTGTTCTATTGTTGTTCTGTTGTTACTTTGCTGTTGTTCTATTGTTGTTTCGTTGTTGTCGATGTTATACTTTTGTGTTGTGATTGAAGCCTCGGGATATATGCGTGTGTGTGGACTAGCGAACGATGAGTATGTATGTGTGTGTGTGTGTTACACACTGCCTCGTCCTCCGTGGGAGGTTAGAAAGAAGGCCTCACTCACCGTGGCTTACACAATGGTCGCACGCGCGCACACACCCGCGTCACCTTGCCGGTTGCCCACGTGTACCGGTGCTGGCCTCACTGCACTCTCGGAAAACACATCAGAAAACTGTCACTCCGCACACCGGGCACGTATCCACGAAAAAGTCTTCGGCGAGGGTACGGGAAAACCCAAAAACCAGAAGAAAGCGATGGAAAAAGTTTGCGCGCGGCGATCCGTCGGGCTATCTAAAGCTACTACCGAATTTTCCTCTTCTCGCCAGCGAGGTGCGCGCGCAGGTCTGCCGACAACTCGTTGGCTCTCCCCTATCTTCCGTCTCTCTCTCTCACACTGCGCTCTCCTCGTCGGCTCCCTCCAATCACCGCCGCTGCCGTCGCACCTCAAGAAAGGGAGCAACAAGGATAGAGAGATTAGAGTGTGCTCAACTAGCACACACTCTCAGCTCGGCAAGGCGCACGAAGATCAGTGAGAGCCCGATGTGATTCTCCGTTACAGCCCCCCCCCCCAAAGCAACCGATTCTTTCGCCAGGATCGGGGGCTGTTCCCCCGCTCTCACCGTCCGGACGCCATACGCGATCTAGGAGGACGCCAGAACGAGTTAAACCAAATTAAAATAATATTAAATAATAATAATAGCAATAGGAAAAGACAATAAACGAGCGGAAATAAAAAAAAAAATAAAAACCACCTCCCGAACCGTCGTCAGAGAAACTCCACCACCTTAAAGAAAATAATAATAAAGGAAAGAATCAACTTAAAACAAATAAACGGGAACCAAAGTGAACGTAAATAAAACAAAAGAATAAACCAAACAAAATCAGACATGACTTACCTCGTCGCTTCCCCGTCTTACCGATCTTCCTGACGGTAGCTGCGAGAGCTCGCTCGCCTCAGCGACGAAACACAGCCGGTCCCCGATCGACATCCCGGCAAGATTTGCCAAGGCGGAGAGGGCGGCGATGACGTCGACGGTTCGGGTGGCGCCAGAGATGGTATGGTTACCGATGCCACTGTCGGCATGGCTGCCGAGGGCACCGATAGTGGCGCCACCGCTGTCACCGATGGTGGTGGCGACGTCCTCGTCGACGCCGGCGACAACACCGTGGAGGTGGTGGTTCCCGCCATCCTCTCGGCGTAATGTTCCAGTGCTTGATAGCGCGAGGAGACCTGGCACGGCGTTCGGCCTGGTGCTGGTCCGGCCTTCGCCACCAACTCCGGTCCCGGGGGCGAGGTCAGCCCGGGGCTCTCCATTTCCATGGGGCCAGATTTGTCCGGGTTCTCCCCTGGGTTCGCCCAACTTCTCCGCCTTACATCGGCTCACAACCTCTACCCTCGCAGTCGAAACCTCCTGCGGGAGAGGGCTATCACCGACGTAGCGGAACTCTACGTCCGTGGAGAAGTTGGGGCGCCGCCCAGCTTTCTTCTTCCTCGAGGGTTCCGAGACGTCCTTATCTTGGTACCCCGGGGGGGGGGGCGGAAGGCCCCGACCGCCGGGCCGCATCGGCAGGAGCACTCTACGCGACCTTTCCTCCGGCTCAGTCGACGCTGGAAGGAACTGCACCTCGAGGGGGATTTCTACCTCCCGCCTCGGGGTGCGCTTCGAAACCAGGGGTTCCTCCCGGACCGTCGATAGGGGGCCATCGTCCTCCCTTGCTGCCGCTCCAAACCGCAGACCCGGGGTGCCCGGTTCTACACGGGTTTGCAGATCCCGGATGCGGGCAGTTTGGAGGCCCTTGGCCGCCCCAGCGTAGGTGCGCCCAATCCGAGCGCGGGCCGGCGGTCCGCAGGATGCCAGATTGGCCAGCGCCTACTGGAGCGGAAGCGCCTGACGAGCTGGGCCGGTGTTGAGATGGTTGTCCCACTCGGCCCGGCCCGGATAGGACACCGACTCTAGTGAAACAAAGTTAGCCTTGAGGGCCTCCTTCTCCCGCTGCTCCCGAGCCTGCCGTTCCAGGTGCGGGGAAAGTGGCACAGCGGCCTGCGACGCCGAAGGCGCGCCACCACTGGCCTCGTCCGTCGCATCCGCGGCTGACTCGGGAGTAGAGTCAGAGTCCCCATCCGGGTTCTGCTCATCAGGCCCGGGGCGGGGGGGCAGGCTACCGCACCTCAGGAGGGTCCATAGACGGTGGAGCCATAGCGGCATGACTGCCGGCTGCGGCCGCTCCCAAACCCTCCGAATACTATGCGGGCGCCATCACATCCCGCCCTTAATCCGGGCCCACCAGCACTTGAAGATGGCCGATCTCCTCCTCCAAGTTCATGTCGGGGATCTCCTGCAAACATACAAAAGACAAGGTTAAGCCCCTCCACCGTACCCCTCTCGAAATTAAGTTAGTAGGTCTTGAGCGAAGAGATTTCCTCCACCATGTTAGTACAGGAGTTGCTATGCACTACACATTAAGAGGAGAAAAGATACTCCTTGGGTTGGGGGGCCGTGCAGTGGTCTGTCAGAGTTACCTCATTAGTAACCCTCCCCCTAGGTTACCGATCGTATGCGTTTTCTTCTCTCTCTGATGTTCTAGCACTCTCTTCGCGGCGGGACATACCGCTTTAACTCCTTCACTTGCACACAATCTACCTGCTTCTTGCTATCCGTCTTCAGAATATACAATTCCGGGGACAGCACCTCTAACACTTTGTACGGCCCGATGTACGAGGGATCTAACTTCGCGTTCCTGCCCTTGGCCGCGTTAGAGAGGGTGTGCGACCTTCGCTATACCATGTCCCTCTCTCGGAACTGGGCAAACCGACGGCTGCGGTTTTGATGCCTCTTTTGTTTGCTCTGTGCCTGCTCAATGTGCCTAAGCACGAGGCTTCGCAGCGCATTCAGGCGATTCATGCAGTCAGCCCATTCCTCGGAAGAAAGACGCCACCTCTCTGCGTAAGCTTTTGGCCGGGCACGGTGATCATAAACTCGCTAGCAGAAATCGGCCTGTTGGTGGTAGGGTGGGCAAGGCACATGTTCAATCCCGTACTCCTTGAGGATGCCTTTGAGATCGGCCCTATAGTAGTTCTTACCACTGTCGCTTACCAGGTAATCGTGGACCTCCCATCTGAATAGGATTAGCTCTTCAAGGGCATTCCCCAAGGACTTTCCGACAGCGACTGTGAGTGCCTTGAACTCCATCCATTTAGTGAATAGGTCTTGGAATACCGCCAGGTATTTATACCGTTTCTTACTGCGGGGTAGTACGATGACGTCCGTGGCATTCATTGCCACGGACGTTCAACCATTCGCTTGCTTATTAAACCCTACGATACATCCGGTCCACCTTTGTAACGCTGGCATAGTTGGCATGACTGCAGAAACTTCTGCACATCGTACCACATACCCGACCAAAAATACTCTCGAGCGATGCGGTCATACGTCTTCTCGCGACCAAGATGTCCCGCAGGCGGTTCGCAATGAGCATCCTGCATGACACGTGATTGACGCTCCTCCGGTACGACGAGTCGTCAGCACTGCTCCTTATGGGTTACTGGGTCCAGGAGTTCACTGGTACCATATTTGTACAGCATTCCAACCTCGATTTTCCACTGCTGGAACTTCTATGGTCTCGTCTCCACATCTCTCAATCATTGGAGGTACCACGAGTCGGCGATGTTTTCAAACGCTGCTATGTCCTCCTGGGCCCCCATCCCACGAGACAATGCGTCCGCAACATGGTAAAATGCCCCTTTGTGATACACCAGCTCGAAATCCCATTGCTGTAGCTCAAGGATTCAGCGAGCCAGACGCCCCGAAGAATCTTTCTTATTTTTCAACCAAGTCAGAGCCGTATGATCGGTGATTGCAGTAAAATGCGCGCCGTCGATATACGGCTTGAACTTATGAATGCCGAACAGCAAAGCGAGATATTCGAGCTCTGACACGGTGTAGTTCCTCTCGTGTTGGTTCAGTGTGCGGCTCGCGTAGCATACCGGATGGTCGTACCCCACGTCGTCCTTCTGCATCAGACAAGCTCCGAGTGCATAGGACGACGCGTCGCAGTGCTCATAGAACATCCGGTTAAAATCCGGACACACTAACACTGGGGCTTCAGTCAACACTTGTTTCAGCGAATCAAACGCTTGCTGTTGTTCGAAGTGTTCTCGAGCCATACCAAGTGGTCCTGGAACGTTTCTGTGACTATAATCACGTCATCGAGGTGGCTCAAAGTCTGATCCAAACAGTGCGTCCATCAAGCGCATAAAGGTTGCAGGGTCATTGACCAACTCAAAGATCATCCGGTTACATTCCCAAAGACCGCAGCCCGGCGCTCCAAACGCCGTGTATTTCTTGTCATCTTCTTGCAAGGGCACTTGAAGATAAGCACTCTTCAGGTCAATTTTGGAAATGTACCAGGCCCCTCGCAAACTATCGAGTATTACATCTACCTCCAGCATCGGATAAGCGTCGATGCGAGTGCGTTTGTTCACCGGTTGTTCCATCGTGCTTTTTAACGACTACCGATGCGCTACACCACTCGCTTTGAGACGGACGGATCAACCCCTTTTTGGTCAATCCTCAATCTCCTGGCTGATAAACGCTGTGACCTGCGGGGAGTACCTGCGCATGGGTGTCTTGATCGGCCTAGTACCTTGTACATCGATGACATGCTCGATCAAGTCCGTCTGCGCAGGTGACTCCTTCGGCACCACCCGTCGCACCAGCGCCTTAATTTGTAGTCGCTGGGGCTCCTGTAGTGTCGAAAGTCCTCCCACTTCCGCAGCCAAACTCAGGTTTTTCGGTTGGTCGGGAAAGTATATGCGGTCTCCCACTCTCTGCGCAAAGTGGTACCACATCTCCCAACTCTCGACACTCCATGCGTCCTCCCTGGCATCTATCCGGAATCCAAACGCGCGCATGAAGTCCTGTCCTAGAAACATATCGTACTGCAAATCCTGCTCGCACGCATATGCCTCAATTGACCGGACCACTGTGTCGATCTCAATTACCAGTCGTAGCTTCCCCAGCATGCCGACTGATGTGCCCGAGAAGCCGTTCACCACACCAGAGATTCTCTGCACTCGAGCTCGAAAATCTTGCGTGATCCGGCGGCCCATGACCGATACTTGTGCCCCTGTATCGAACAGAGCGCTGTACGGTTTGCCGCCAATGACCAGTATGAGTAGTGGATGGTTTTCCACGATGGCTCGCCGGTGGGCCCTGCCTCCCTCGGCCGGCGCCACCCGCTCTCCTGCCCATTGTGCATGTCTTGGCATTCCCCATCGTCAGTTACTTGCCAACGGCTCTCAAGACCTTCTTCGAGCTCTACCCAATATTCTCCGTCCGTCTCCGTCCCCTCCCACTCCTGAACTCGTACCTTTAAGTCGAGTTCGTCGTACCCGAATTCTGCAGCCTACTGCTAATCATCGCCGAGAGCGTTGGGCCACCATTCCCCGCAGACCAGTTTTCCACCAGCCTACGTATTGGTTCGCAATTTGCGCAGGTGCGGAACGTATAGTTCGGCGCCAGGCAATTTTTGCACGATTATCTCGATCGACTCAGAGGGCAACCCGGGGCATAGTGTCCTGGCTGCTGGCATCTGAAGCAAATTGGGCCTCACTGCGCCTGGTTATGCTGGTCTCGGCCGGAACTAGGGCACTCAGAGATTCGATGGCCCTCTCCGTTGCAGCCATAGCATCTCCCTTGGAAGTTGGCCCGATCCTGCCCGGTCATTGTATTTTGTTGGCGCCTCGCAGCCTGCGCTGGCGCCTGAAATGATGGGGCAGTCCGCAAGTTGTCACCTATGCCCCCTGTATTCATCTGGGTCTGGGTGTTGGGGTTTTGCCGCAGTGTAGGCTGCATCGGACTGCTCACCGAACACTGCCCCCGACTAAATAACGCGTCGAACATAATCGCACAGATTCGAAATCGGGATGAGGAGTGATACAGTGGCGAATAAACATAACAGGGGATTAATATACTAGTCTTTTACTTGTCAACAATCGATTACAATACGGCGACCATGTACTTATACACTACGAGCGGCACAAAAACAAACGCGAACGCGAAGGTGAATCGGTGGCTGGTCAGCCTGCCGATTCCCTTGTTAAAACTAAATATTACAATAAATACCCGACAAACGCTTTCCGCCGTTAAACTATCAACGGGTAGCCAGTAGGTCTGCCGTGCTACCACCCATAAGCTAGCGCCCAAACATGCAAGAGAGAGAGAATCAAGAGAAAAACATGGCACCGACCTCGACCTTCAGCCTCTCCGACGGCTAGAGCGCTCCACAGTGTGATGTCACTGGTGTGGCCCTCACTGGCCGTCTGACTGATGTTTGTTGTCTCGCTCTATTACTCGTCCGCGTACTGAGCGTGTCTCCGAAAACGAATACAACGTCGGCGATGTCGCGGGACCAACTTGGAAAACCGTGACCTCTCGGTTTTATCCGCGCGCGCGACCTCCTCTGCTCATAGCTTAGCAGAGACTCTCTCCAATTTTCCGCGACGATCCGCAATTCGAGCGCTCTCTCTCTCTCTCTCTTTTCTTGTGCGCCATCTGCATCGCTCCAGTCGTCAGCTTAGCCTGTGTTCAGTACCTCGTAAATAAAAGGTCCAAGCGTGAGTGTGTGTACCAAACGCACACACTCTCAAGCTGGTGTAGCGCGCGGACATTTGCGAGAGCTAAACGGACGAGATCGGCCTAGCCGAGATTCTCCGTCACAAATTGTTATAGAGGTATGTAATTCGTTATTCAAATAACAATAATTAAATCAATAAATACCATGATGATGTATTTCCAGCAATTTATTAACATTTTGATATTCACTAGGAAGTTTGCACTAATAATACGGAGGTCTATAGAGTATTACTGTAGTGTAAGTAGCAGGACATGCCAGTAAATAAATGAACCCTTGTACATCAGGACCCTCAAAGCCTTATACATCGTGAAATACAGTCCATTCTTAGAGTATGAATCCAATTGTTCTTCGAGACATGTGAACTGTATCGTATCTCAAACCAACAATGACTATTTTCTCGATTTACTGATGTATATAAAACCCTTTCTTTAAAATTCTAACATTTACAGTTTTCATAAATATTGCAGAGAGCATTACAGTCTATTAACTCCAGCCCCTTGCTTTTCATTCTAGCTATCCCCTCCACCTTCTGCACCATTGATACCGCTGCCTACAGTACCATTACTTTGCTTGCAACGCCATCACTTAGCCTTAAAACCGCTTCGGTCTAGTAAAAAAACGCAGTATCTCGAGACAGCCAGCGTGTTACAATTACCTTAACTCTCCATTGATAAAAATCCATAATAGTAAGTTGAAACCTTATTGAAGAGTTAATCAAATTAATATTCATTGATTATTAAGAACGAGCTCATTTTAGAGCTATTTAATATCTATTCCTTTGCCTCATAATAATCCTTTATAAGTCAATTAACTAACTAACTGATAATCCTCACTATGACTTCTATTTGCGAGTTTAGTGGGTTGCAGTAATACAGTTAAAATGAGAAAATAGCCTAGAAGGTCATAGATAGGACCGTTATACCGTAGAAACACTTATTTTATTGTCAACGTGTTCGTTGGTTTCAGAGCACAATTGATCGAATTGGATCGATTTCTAATACTATGGCACGCAATGTAATTATCTCTTGATATAGTTGTTTTTCTTGATCTATTAATATTTTTTTTATTCTTCACGCTTTATGTTTTTCAAAACTTTAACACATTATAATTAACAGTAATTCTCGCTATTCCCAAAATGTTTACAATTGCCCGATTATTTTTTCCACTTTTATGTAGAAAGACAATTTCAGAATGCATTTCAAGAGTGATTTTTGGTCTTTTCCATTCCTATTGAAGAACTTTGCATAGAATTTTCGTAGAAAAAAAGTAGAAAATTTCAAAATTTATGAATCTAACGAATGTTTATATGTCAGCAGTCTTACAAATAGAATAGTCCTCCGATGTGAATTACCATGGAATATTTTTATTTATGTTCAAATTTCTGTTCGTTTTGAGTAAGTAAAGTTTACAGTGATAAGAGATCGTAATCATTTGATGATCTAAATCTGAAAATAAAAATATGAAAAAATCCATCAGTCAAATATTATCGAAAAATGTATCTTTTATACACCTTCCAGAACATTTTTCAACATTATCTGTACCGTAAATTTTCTCTATAAATCGAAATTTTCAAGCTATTTAACTTTGTTTTAAAAGTGATTTTTAATATTAACAAAAATCGTTTTGACTTTACTTAAAAAAATACTAGAGAGTAATACCAGGTGGCATTAGAAAAGTATTGAAAATACCTTTTAAATACTTGTAGTCGATTTATTACATAATATTTTTTACAAAAAGGCATGGTACCTAAACGTGTCCTAAATAATTTTTTCTTTTCTGAATCCTTCAATTCTGATACATTAATAGAGAAACTAATTTAAATGCATTCTAACTTCTACATAGGCTGAAAAGTAACAGAAAATCCTTTAAAATGACAATATACAATTTTCAGTTTAGGTGGCCGAATCTTTTTGAGCGAAAATGTACATTTATATTGTATAATTCTTTTCTTTTATTAGTTATATATACTACATTAATTTTTTCACATCGTCACTTATCGAATTGTATTGTACAATTCAATCACGAAGAATGAAGCAGTAAACAGCAGTATTGTCAGGAAAATCATCTCTTATCAAATTCAAGACGTACATCAACAGGTGCAGTCTTGATTGATTCATTCGATTTTGAGTAAGCAATAACTATTAGAGGAATATTATTGATAAAATCATTCTTGTTGAGCAATGGCTCATTTTCTTTTCTATAGTAAGCGGTTTGAAAATTAGCATACATACGAGTACATTAGTATTGAGAATTGAGAAATAGTTTTACATTATTGATAATATAGTGATTAAGTTTACTAGCATAAGCACAAAAATTATTTTTTCGATTTGTCTAAAAGGCTAAAATGACAAAGTGAGGCTTTTCCAATTGACTAGAAGTTTTCACACTTCAAACATGTTTTGATGTGATAGGTAATTTTGGATACTCATACAGCTCCTAAGTATGATATGCCATCGTTATTGCTTTATCATTTTTCCCCTGTCAGCCACTATTACATTAGACATCAGCCATTCTATTTTAGTCAAACTTTCAATCATTCAACAGTAGCTGGACTCCTGTTGGACTAACTTTAGCAACATTCATGTTATTTCTTGATCTTGTAAGAATAAGTCCATGCTTGACATTTACAACGATTTTTTAATAGTCTTCATCAAATCCTAGTAATATACTAACAATAAGTGAAATAGTAACGTCAAAATCGCCATCATTATTATTTGTAGTTTTAACCGTATTATTTCCAAATCATCCTACATTTTCATCAATTGAACTCTGACTAGGATTAAGTGAAAATCAATTCTTGATAAAACTTGTCAAACCAACATATTTTGCTTTATCTATCTTAATTGCATTAAATTCGTAACGTATTTCGTCAAATAAATGACAGAGAGATTCACAAATACGGTATTTATTTCTGTTCTTCGTCTATCATCTTATGTTAATCAACCACATATATGAATCATACTACGAGATGGTAATAAGCATAAATTCTGATGTTCAATTGCTATATGAATTTCATCGCTATTATCGAATTGTGATAATGAATAAGGCTGATGTGTACGGACGTCGTAATGAGCAATAGACTTATCGAAGGCGACACCTGAATTAATGCTCAGAATGTCGTCCATTTTCTTGTTATAGGTCTTAATAAAACTAAAAATATATAAATAGTCATTTAATAGCTGATGAATTTAATCGTTGTTGAATTCATGACGTGTAAAAAAGATGGACTTCAAAGAACAGCCGCTTAGCTTCAAGTCAAATTTCGATGGGGTGGTGGAGACGGGAAAATAAGAAAAAAGACATGATAAACTACTATCTGATAGTATAAGAACCATTTTCTGTGGATCTAGTAACTATGGGAAAACTAATTGTTTGTTAACATTAGTCACTCATCCTAATGGACTTATATTTGAAAACGTATATGTCTACTCAGTCGCTTAATCAGCCTAAGTATAAATTTTTAAAAGACTTATAGGAGTCGATTGATGGTATACAGTATCATGCATTCAGCGAGCAACAGGTAAATCTCATATAAATTCTATCATGATTTTCCACGATTTAGCCACTGAAAAGCACGATAACATGAGGACATTCTTCTGTATGGGAAGACAAAAAAAGTAAATAGTTTCTAACTCTGTCAATCGTACATAATTAGCCCGATCCACATAATTACTGCTCTCATTGCAGCTCTTTTTTCTATTTTATTTTTTACTTTTTTCTATTTTATTTTGCTATATTATTATTTACTCTTTCATTCCTAAATATTTCTAATAAATTTCAATTTAAATATCTTGAACACTGCGTTGAAGATTATTTGCGATAAAATTTAATTGAGTTGGATGGTATTATCACAAAATTCAATGAATGGAATCAAACTAGATAATTGCAATACAAATCTCATTAATGATATTAGGTCATTTTGAAAAACATCTTCCATTTTCAGAATGATAGGGGCCATGCCTGCTGTAGCTGTGCGACATGAAAGACGACGTCAAGAAAATAGAGTCAAACGTCCTAGTCAACTATGCACCAGTAGTCAATGGGCTCAACCTTCTCCAAACTCACCTATAAGTCCAAATACCTTCATTCAAAAACAGCATACACAGAATTCACCTGAAGTTTATTTATGTGGAAAGGTACATTATAACATAATTATTCATATTAATTATACAAAAATCTATAGCAATGACTAACCAATAACTTTTTATGTTGACTGCGAAACATACAAAAAGAACTTTTCTGTTTCGCTAATGTTGTAACCGAATAAATAAAAAATTGAATTAGAGTATTATGTTTAATGTTGAGAGTTTCAAAGATGATTTTCTATACGTAAATATAAATGTAGAATGAGCCATTTCCTAAAGAGAGAGTTAGGAAATCAAATACATGTACAAATATCAGTTTGTGTTTGAATACATAGATATAAAATTGATATTTACATTTAACTAGTCTATCGCTATTCTGTAATTCGGAAAAGGAGCGATGGAAATATTCTACGTCTTTTTCAGAATGCGGCGAGGCGACAGACTGAACTTCGATGATTTCAGAAGTAATAAGTTTTTGTATTATTATCAAGCAACTTGAACTATTACTAGAACATGTATATATTGACAAAATTATTCTTATCCTATCATTTTCTAGCCTAAATTTAAAATATTGGCAATGTTGGATTAGTTGGGGTAAGATAGTAAAATAAAGACACTAAATTAAATAAAAAATTATATTCTATTTGAAGCAACAAGATGTGGAAAACGTGTATTATATGCTGCGAATCGGTGTGTGTTTTTTTACTACTTGAAGTTAGTCGAGGAGCCGATGATGCTCACTTTTTAGAGAAACGAAACAAAAATGCACCGATAACTCACTAATATTCGATCGCTCTAAATGCAATCGGAAAACACGTGTGGCGCGGACTCGTAAAGTTTCAGGACACCTCAGCAATTTTCACAAAGATGTTCAACCTATTACGCTAAAAGCGATGGGCACCCAAAATTATCAAAATAATAATAATAAAGGCTGCTATTTTCGTAGACAGTTTCGATAGAAGATCACCCACTTTTCAAACACTAACGTGTGACAAAATTCTCTCGTTGTCACCAATTCTTTTGCGGGGTAAGTGAGGTACTTTCGCTCACGGCAATTGAGGGAGAAAAGAGAAGGGAGGTCAATAAATAAATTATATAAAGACAGAAATCAAATTAAACTTACAACCTATTATTATCAATAACTATTTACATTAAACATACGCGCGCATAATATAATCGAAGTTATTAACCAACTAACTACGAAATAGAACAAAGAAACGATTTACGATAATCACAAATGAATATTTCACGGTCCATCCTAACTAATAGCTAATGGCACTTTTAACCTGGCACGTGAATGCCTGGCTATCTTATTAAATGCGCACCGGTCGTCGCATCACCGGAGAGAGAGAGAGTGTAGGGAGAAAGAGAGATTCAAAAAAGACAAAGAACCTTGACCTTGTTGTGTTGCTGCCTACTCGGTCGAGAGCTGCAATCGGCGAGGTTGCTATCCCGGAAGAGCTGCTGTAGATGGCGGGGTCGCTTGTCCGAGGAGAGCAGCGATCGCGGCGAGATCGTTGTCTCCGGAAGCAGTAGAAGCTGTGGAAGCTGCTGTCCCGGAAGGCTGTGATGGTTGACAAGGCTGCTGCCCTCAAGTTGTTCAACGGGAACGACGATAAGCTGGTCACTCTCCTCTGCCAATCAAGGGTCTTCAAATACACTCTATTCCTTTCTCACTGCTCAAAACTGGATTGGGCTCGCGCATGCATTTTTCTCGCGCTGATCGTCTCGCGGCCGCTCACCGGCGCTCGCTCCTATCCCTCCCTGACCTATTAGTTAGGTGGCACGCGACGCGCCGTTTATCGATTACGCGTCGCGCACCTGCCTATCCCTGCATAGGCCTAATGCTCGCTCTCTTTCTCTCTCTCTCTCTCTCTCTCTCGGTAAGTAACGATACACTGGTCTTTGAGGCTCTCTTCCTTAATAATCATTTTCTCAATTTTGCCACTTCCTCGAGCGGCATATTTTTGCAGGCGAGTTCGTCCAGCTGGCTACTGCGCTTCCTGCTAAAAATTCTTGGCTCTCAGTCAATTTTTTGGCCAGTGGATGAATAAACCGCCTGCCTGGTTACAACATAACCTTCATCAATGCTCCAATTTTGACGAGTTTTGATCTATACACTTCTGCAAACAACACAAACAACAACACAGCCTCCACTCCAGGACTGCTACACTCTACACACTACACACTACACATCTCACCGAATGCAACACTTCCAACATTTTTGCTGCTAAGTACCAGTGTCAACTATTTTTACCGTTATCCACATATTTGAATCTTCTTGGAGAGACTCCTCATAGCCGGTGCTATTTCTTCGCCGCATCACTACTCTTCACTTAATTTGTTCTTGCGCTCAGTCATCGCGATGGCTATTTTAATTTTAAGCTTATTTTAATTTATATTTATTTTACAACATCTTGTTTTGTTTTATTTAGTTTAATACTGTTGTATTTTCATCTAGCGCTATCTACACGCTAGACAATTTTATTTATAATCTTAATTTTAATTTTATTCTATCGACTGTGTCAATTCGCGTTTACTTTCTTACTTTTTCACGTAATTTGTAATGTAATTTTTCTGCGTTCGCGTCATCAATCATTTTCTCTCATTTCATTCTTGCGTCTAAGTTACTCATTTATTTTTGCGTTTCAATCATCTCTAGGTTAATTTGCGAATTCCCTTACCGTCTCTTGTAAATGGCATCATTTTACTCCCGTGTCTCCCGCCAATTTTGATCCTTAACTAACTGAGTTGGTGCCACTGAGGCGCCAATTTTCAAATCTTTTAAATCCAGACTTTTCACAACTACCGTTTATGACTGGTCAATGACTTAAATTTTCGCGCGAAATTCAAACTGCTCAATTTGTCGTGTCGATCGGTCCTTTAAACTATCTCACTTGTGACAGTTTCTTGCTTAGTTTTGAGATCCGGAGAGGAGATATGGGAAACTTTTTGACACAATCTATGAATTTTTATTTTTTGTTTTAACTAGTTTTAAATTTTCAAACCTTTCACTTTTATCTAATGGTCTTGTCTTCATGCGCCGAGTGTGGTGAGGCGCTGAGTGATCTGGGTGCTAATATCTTGCAGTGCGAGTCCTGTGACAGATCTTTCCATCGTCACTGTTTCCCTTTAACCTCAAATCCTGATCATGCGACCTTTACTTGTCGTGCCTGCTCTTTTCAGTCCGCGGTTTTAGCCAACTCTCGTCAGTCCGGTGGCGTTTTTTTGGAATCCCCTTCTTCCACCCAATTTGACTCTGCTTCTGCTGGTACTTTGCCTTTTATCGAAACCTCAGGCCGTAAGAGACAGGCATCTCCTTACGAGCTTTTCCCATCGAAGACGTCGAGAGTGGAATCCCAGAGTGACTTCTGTGGTGCTGACCGATCGGCCGTCCTTCCCACTGTTTCTCCCTTCAGTGAGGACCAAACCCACTTGCTGGATAGTATGGCATCTACCACGGGCGACAAACCACCAGCATGGTTTTCTGGCTTTGTGAATAATGAATTCACTGAATTTCGGAACGAGATCAGAGCCACCCAGACCTCCATTCTAACTAAAGTCAATCGTGTTGCAGACGAGGTGAAGAGCCTCAAGTCCGTGGTGGGTCTCAAGGATCGTTCCGAGCTCCTTATTCTGGGCCTACCGCAGGGGTTCCAGGGTTCGCTGGAGGATGCCGCCGGGATGCTTTTTGAGGCGATTGGCTGCCCAAACGCTGGTGGTCGCATAGTGGCCACCAGAAGATGGACTGCCACTCGCTCTCGTCCAAATCCGACCGATACTACGTCCACTTTCGTCGTGCGTATCGACTCAACGGTGGTGCGTGATGTCATACTGGAGCGCTCGGGCAAGCTCGCTGGGAAGACGGCAAGGGACATTTTTAAGTGCGGTCACGGAAATCCCGTCTTCATCCGCCAGCTGTTACCGCAGCCGATCCACAATCTCTTTGTAAAGGCGCTCGCGCGCAGTCGTGAGCTGGGTTTCGCGCGCCCTTTCGTCTCGGGCATGGTCGTCCATATGCGGGAGAACACACGTTTCACCCCGATCCCAATCACGTCGGAGAGTGACCTTGACACCTGCGCGCCTTTGCCTCCTGGTCAGCCTCCTGCCCAGGCCGCTCCGCGCTCTGGTGCCATGACAGTGGCTGCCACTCCGATCGGCACTCGCAGACATGCTCCACTCAACCTTAACTTCGCGCCCCAGGTTGTCAAATCGCGACCTACTGCCTTCATCCCAAAAAATCCAGCTCCGCAACTTAGCAAAACAGACGGTTGTTTCAGCCCGACAGTGTCTGTCTTTCCGGCCCAGCTATCTCAAGCCATCCTAACTTCATCTCCTCCAGTTTCTGGTCCATGATGCCAACTAATCCGGGACCATACCCCGCCCTCTGCTTCCTTTGTTGTCGGCCACATCAATAGTAACAGACGAAATTCCCCCTGTCACTTTGCTCTTCTCGAAGCACAAGCCCTTTCTACACATTTTGATGTCATAGCCATTACTGAAACTTTCCTCTCACCTGATATCTCTGACTCCCACCTCTCTCTCTCCGATTTCAATTTTTTCAGGCTTGACCGAATTGGAAAGCAGGGTGGCGGTGTTGGTCTGTACGTCAGATCTCACCTTAAATTCAGCTTCCTAGCTACTTCTGATCCAGTTTTTGATAACACGCCTGAATTCATCCTAGGTGAAATAAAGTCCGACAACACCAAGCTTTTGATGGCGGTGGTATACAGACGTCCCTCTGCTTGCTCTCCCACACATTTTTTCAACTGCTTGGCCACTTACCTCCCTCTGTACGGAAATGTCATCATTACCGGTGACTTTAACGCGGACCTAAGTTCCAGCTCCCTGTCAGACGCTCGAGCTTTGAGATCTCTCGTCGACCTGCACAACCTCCACTTCGTATCCACTGCTCCCACACATCACTGTCTTGATACAAATCCCCCTTCCCATACTACTCTTGACCTCTTCATAGTGAAAGACCCAAATGCTATCCAGGCATTTGGAAAGTCTGATACTCCTTTTATTGCTGGCCATGATTTCATCTCGCTCACCTATCGCTTCGCTTCTAACAAGCATATCACCAGAGTCATTTGGTCCCGCGGGTTAAATCGGGTGGACAGCCTTAAATGGGACCCTCAGCGGCCTTCTCTCGTGTCTGGTCGCAAATCTTCAACACGACTGCAGCACTCTTTTGACCCGTCGATCGAAGCCGACGCGTATTCCCTTGACAACTTGGTGCACTCTTTCACTGAAGTCCTCATGAAATCCTTTGACGAGGTAGCCCCTCTCGGGTGCATCAGGTTGTCTTCTAGGCGTAAACCCTAGGTGACTCCGAGCATTCTTGCCCTTATGAAAAAGCGTGACGCTGCCTATAAACTGGCATCCTCCTCTCGCTCGGGCAGTGACGTCGCTGGGTATCGAAGACTACGCAACGATGTCTCAAATGCCTTCGACTCTGCAAAAAATTCGTGCATTTCAGGCAGACTGTCTTCCACAGCCACCAGCAAGGCCAGATGGAGAGAGTTACGAAACTTGGAAGTCACAAGGCGCGCTCTTCCATCCCCGTTTCAATTTTTTTCCCCAGCCGTGCTAAACACCCACTTTGCCAACATAGTCAACTCGTCCCTTCCATTGACATGTGACTTTTTGGACGCCCTTTTAGCGAGTCCCCCAAACGCTCCTCACGTCCACTCCCCATTCAATTTTCGTGAGGTCACTTGCCGGGAGGTCTTGGATGCACTAAACTCGTCGACATCCAGAACATTCGGTCCTGATGGTTTGTCTGTCAAGATGCTTAAACTCGTCTCCTCTTCTTGTCTCTCATCTCTCACGCATCTTGTCAACAAATCATTACTGTGCGGCGTCTTCCCGACCTCCTGGAAACAGTCTCTCATCACCCCTCTTGCCAAAGTACATTCGCCCGATTTTTTATCGGACATCAGACCGGTAGCAAGGTTATCTGAGGTATCAAAGGTGCTTGAGAGGCTCGTTCATGTACAACTCTCGTCTTACCTGGACCGCCGCAAGCTACGTGATCCACGGCAGGCGGGTTTCGTGCGGTTTCACAGCACCCAGACTGCTCTCCTGGGGGGCCTGGATGACGTCCGCAGGGCTATTGAGGAGCGTAAAATTACAATCCTCGTCCTTCTGGATTTCTCCAGGGCTTTCGACGTTATCCCCCATGGTCGTCTGATGGTCAAGCTCAGGGACCTATGCCTGTCTGACACTGTCTTGGGATGGTTCTTCAGCTATCTGACCGATAGGTTTCAGGCCGTTATGGGGGAGGATGGCAGGGTCTCGGATTGGCTCAGGGTTGCTACCGGAGTACCACAGGGTAGTATTCTGGGACCATTGCTATTTGCAATCTTTATCTCGGACCTGCCATCTGTTCTCTCTTTCATGAACTACATGCTTTACGCCGACGATACGCAGGTCTATCTTCACTGTCATCCCGGCAGCCTTACGGAGGCTTTGGGGAGGGTGCAGCTTGATGTGCAGGCTATAGCGGATTGGGTACTAGGAAACGGTATCTCCCTTATCCTCACCAAGACCAATGTCATGATACTGGGCAGCGAACAGTACGTTAGGGCCATCAACTTGAACGACATCGTGAAGATCACCATCAACGAGGTTCCACTCGACTATGTTACCAGTGCTCGTAATCTGGATGTGACACTTACTCCCACGTTAAACTGGTCAGAACATGTGAGAAGCGTGACGAGGAGGGTATACAGCTGTCTGGCTTCACTCCGTTTCCACCGGAAATCTCTCTCGACTACCCTCAGACTTTCCCTCATTTCGATTACCTCTTAGTGGTTTGTATTCAGCTTGATGGAGAGCGCTCGTCTAAGCTTCAAGTCTAAGTTGCGTACGCTTCGTAATAGGATGGATCCTTTTTATACCCTCTCTATCCTTAAACAGCCACATTACGCACCATAGACTAGCCCTGGGCTGGCTATCCCTTACCCCAAATAGGTATAGAACCCTTGCTGTTCTGGCCTACTCTGTTGTGTCCAGAAAATCGCCGCACTACCTGGCTAGAAACCTGTCTGTCCTGCTCGATGGCGTCATTATCCGGCGCTCGGGTCGCCGCCCGCCGTCGGCGTTTGAATACAAGGCCCCTCGAACTGAGGCATGGAACCATTCCTTTGCTACCCTTGCTCAGAGAATACTAAACTCACTGAGCGTGACCCTGTTCTCCATCGATCGGATCCCTGACTTCAAGGTTTGGACCCGTGATCTATTCTTAAACTACGAGGCTGGAGCATGGATTGAGAGGGCGACTCGCGAAAAGTTAATGCCAGTGCCGGCACTGTCCGATTACACTCGCATACCAAACAGAGTCAATCCAGTCGCGTTCTCCCAAAATTATCCATCGTCCCACACTTACCTCGCTATCAACCTATGGTTCATGAAATAGCTAATTGAACGGTTATTTTCTGGCCAAACGCACGTCGATCCACCTTTATACCTCTCCTCTTTTCAGACCGCCCTTCTGTAAAACAAGTGCCATTCGCGTCTTCACTACTCTTGCTACTTTTATTATTTTTTACTACTTTTAGTATTTTGTTGTTCTTATTATTTTTAATTATTCTTTATTACCTTTATTGTCTTTATTATTTTAATATTATTTGTCATCTTTTATTATTGTTAATTTTGTTGTTTTATCTGATAACTCATTTACATTGTTCTTTATATATTTTATTTTACTATATTTCACATATTTTATTCTATTTTTAGTTTTATATATATACTCTTAGCGCTTACTGTTAACGCCATTGGAAATTCGCTGCTCACCGTATATACTACTCATGCATTTTCACGAAATTCATCTTCTTCATATAGTTAAATGCGTTACTATTCATCCTAGCATCTCCTCTTTTATCATGTTTAAATTTTGTTATTATTTTGTTATGTACATTTCCAAACTGCCAGACGGGGTTCCACCTCATTGGCGCAATAAACGAACTAATCTAATCTAATCTCTCTTTCTCACTCTCTCCGTGCTCCTCAACTTTTTCTGCGCTCAGCTCCGCTGGCCCGTCCGTGGCGCTAAAACAAAAAGGCCGAGTGTTAGGCGCATACTTTAAGGCGCACGGCCTGCTCTCGTCACAAACCTGTAACAGAATTGATGCGCTGCTACCTGTTTTAAAGGGGAAGTACAAGAGAGACACTTTCGCTCTAAATACAATCAGGGGAGAAGGCGAGGAAATAAACCACCACTCAATTATTCAAATTAACTCACCTTATTATTAAATTGACACGAATATAAAATTACACAAGCTAATTGAACAACAAACACGACTTAATCTAACATGAAAACCTTCACGAAGTAGCCAGCGAGTGAACGCCTGACTACTATCCATTTACAACCAATTACGCGATACACAATAACGACGAAGAGTTGAACAAAGATAGATGGCATTTCTTTGGCAGGTAGGCCAAGAACACTCTTAAAAAAAAGTCACAGTCAAAAGTGCTCAACGTGCGGCCAGTAATCACGCTCTTGCTGGGCTATAGTATTCCTACTTAGCCCACTTATTAAGCAGCGTGTGACGAAAACAATAATTGGTCGCATCGCACACCTGTCTCAACCTGCATAAATGCCCGAGCTCTCTCTCTCTCTCTCTCTCTCTCTCTCTCACTCTTTCTTTAGCTGTAGCGTTCTTTCTCTTTCTCTTCAGGCCATCTCGGTCGGATTCGACGATCTTCGGCGGCTGCAAAGACGTACATATTAGACATATAAAAGCAATGCACCCAATACTGACCACTGCGCCTAACCAAGAATAGAGGGGAGAGGGATAAGTACTAGTAAGAAATAGACTACTGCCTGCTCTCATTACAAATGTAAGACAAAGAGAAATAGATAGATAGACAGATATTCTTTATTTACTAATGAAAAAAACAACAATAAAATATAAATATATATAAATAATATGGAAATATAACATCTCATAATTAAATATTACAACATTAACGTGGGTTTAAATATATGTTTAAACCCAATAATGTTTCACATTTATTTTTTAATATATCTTGAATCTATTCTTTATTTATTTTTCTTTTTTTTTGTTTTTTCGCCTGTTATTCACTTTCTTAACTTTTCCTGATAAAACTTTATTTTTCTTTTGATGTACTTGACCATATTTTCCTCTTTTAGCTGAAGTTTTCTACACCTTGACTTTCCTTTTAGTCATTTTTACTTTTTTCTCCATCTCAATCCATTCATGTACTGCAGTTCTAGCGATAAAACACTTGCTCTTCCCATTGGATGGTTCAGACTTCCACATGTGGCATCTTTGGATACCATCGAATTTCATAGAACTATTCCTATCTTTAATTTTCTCGTTACGAAAATTTTGAAGTTCTTCAGATTCTAGGTGTATTAACTGTATTGAAGTAGTATAGCTTTGAACATATTCAACAAATTTTTCAGCACATTAAATAGCGTCGATCTCGGAGGAACGTAAATTATGTACCGTTGCATAATGTTTTACTAAACCTCCTAAACCATCAACAGCACCTTTCCCATGACCGGTTGCAGAAAATATCCATTTTTTATTAATGGTTCCTTTTCGAAACTCATGCAACTGAAAACGATTTTTAAAATGACTTGCAGCACCGTCCGATAATATGGTGATCGACTCCAGTACAATATTGTCTTCACTAACTGTGATTTCAATTATATCAATAATTTTTTTCATCGCTAATAAAACATGACAAAAATCATGTTTTTGGTCATCGCTGACAACAACAAAACTCTTCACTATATTTCCTACATAAATAACTGCAGTAAAAATTGAAATCTGTTTGTTTACCCAGTGGTTTCCTTGAACGGGATTTTTTAAAATTACTGTCCAATTCTCAGCAAAATCAATATGCATCAATAACCATCGACAGTTTTTTGATACTGCTTCTTTTTCAGATTTTATTTCTAACCTTTGTATTTCCTTAATCCTTAAGTGAGAAATAATTTTGATGGTATGCTCTGCAATCTCTTCCTTGAACGTAGCAATAGATACCGTTCTCATTTCTAGAGTACCTTTACTCCAAAATGCAAATGATATTTCACTATCTATCTCAGATTCGTCAATTTTTAATTTGTCGAATGTGATGCCATTAGCGCCAGGGCATGAAGTGCATTCTTGAAAATTACAAGACTCTGTAGAGGCTGAACAAACAACATTTGATAACATTTCAGAGCGCATACTCGAAAGACTAGTACTTGTTTGCCCAATAAAATTTTTCAAAGCAATGAGAAGTAGATCAAAATTTGCACAATAAATACATAAGCATACATCGTTCACTGGATCTATTAGTACATATTTTGGGCGCATTGAGTAGTATTTTGATTTGCTAATTTTTATACTAGGATTGTCTTCTTTGAAAACTTTGTATACTTCCTTCATACTCCTCGTTAAAAAACGTTTAACTTTTTTCACCCTTTGCCCATGTTCAATCACAGTAATAACGTCACATTTGTTAGGACTTTGTCTTGAGCAGTTAAAATCATCGTTCAAAAAATATTGCATGACTATTTCACTTATTTCTTTTTCTAATGGATGTCCATTATAGCGATCTGGTTCATTGTAAATTCCTATAATCGAAAATTACACAATAAAACTTCTGCTTTTAGAATAAACTATCAACAAATATATCTAATTTTGAATATTTTAAAAATAAAGTTACCTTCATTTGAAGAAATTTTTCTTGCTTTATCAACCATGTAAGCCGTAAATTGTGGAAACAAAGATAAGATTTGGCATTTAGATAATATAGGAGCTATAATGGTCAAGAGCTTGATCTTGTCTGAAATATTCCGACAACTATCAAAGGCTTTAGCTACGTTATCCTTTAATTCTTTGGACATATGACCCAAATAGCTTTGCTCTTCCTCAAGTGGTGTATCATATATTTTTCTTAACTTCCGGCTAGTAGCTTTAGTAAACGATGACACGAGTTGTCTTTTTTTTTAAGAACATATGTTTCGATGTTCATGTGGGAAAGATTTCCTTTTTTTCGCAAAGGCGATACTGGATTTTCCAATTTTGAAATAACTGCATTATTGAATTCATCAACATGTACAGAAGAATCCAGTTCAAACTCACTATCACCACCAACGTTAATCACATTCACTTCCACCGAATCGGGGATCTCAACCGTATCATTATGATCTACACTATCATTATGAGCTCTGTAAATACACTTGTAGCAATTACTACATACACTACTGTTTGCAGTTATACTTTCATCTGCAAACTTTGTTTGCAAAAATCCTGCGTAATCACACACAACTTGAAAGTTCAATGTTCTACTTTGATACACGCACTTTTTGTGAACTTGAAAATAATCGGGGCATTTCTGCAAAAGTGCATAATCTTCTGAAAAATGCATTTATGCACATTTTTGATCACGTACATTTGAAGGTCTTCAATTTTGCTACAATATGAAAAAAGTTTCATCCGATTTGGACTAATAATGACCGAGCAGTAGAAAGTCGAAATACAACTCTCAAAATTTTTTTTTAACTTTGAATTTTAGAAGTGAATTTTCAAAATTCAATATTAAATCAAATATGCGTCTAAGGCAAAAAAAAATACGTGTCGCTTTATTTTCATCATAGAATCTCAAAAAAATAGTTTGGTGTGGTTTGCTCATGGGTGCCCATGGAGCTCCGTATGATTTGAGCCTTTTATAGCGATATCTTCGTTTTTTATATATAGTGTAACGGGGTTGCTACCGTTTAATTATTTTTATTAAGACGATCGCGTAAATACGCTCGCAATCACCTATATCAAATAAGAAAGTCGGAGAGTAAGAGGGAACGGGTGTCAGTCAACCAACAAATCTACGGGAGTGGAATCGATACGGAATAAACACGTCGAAAGTACTTGTTAATATCACGAAAGAAAACTCTTTATTGTCCTCTCTGAATGTTACACTAGAATTGGCTCGTGTGTTTATGTTTACGGAGGCGCTCGCACGACGACAACATACAGTGTCGGATCGCTCGCCGCTCTTTGTTCGCAGAGCTATTA
Organism: Phymastichus coffea; assembly: GCF_024137745.1. Taxonomy (NCBI): domain Eukaryota; kingdom Metazoa; phylum Arthropoda; class Insecta; order Hymenoptera; family Eulophidae; genus Phymastichus; species Phymastichus coffea. The sequence continues at coordinate 464,037 of NW_026706824.1, read as the reverse complement.
CATGCACGCTTCGCTTCGAGTACGGAAAATTAGTTATCACGCATGCAATCGCGGTCGCGAGATTAAGCTGGCCAGCTTACCTTTATTTTGCAGACACATGAAGACGAAGAGAACAATTCCCATTGCGGGAAAGTCTGTTTGTTCCTTTTGTCGCGGATCGCGAATTCGCGCGCACGTGGTTTCGCCCTCGATGGCGAAACCGCACACACACACACTCTCGATGCCGTAGGTAACGATGCTCTTCAGCTGGCTCAGGTCTGCACGCCATGTAGCTCGATGACAATTACTCAGGACTCTGGGACACGGACGGGCAATTAGGTCGCGAACCTTAACTTTCGTGGCTTCCGTACTGGTAGCTGGATCTCCACTGGTTCGTTTTCAATCGCGCGCGTTCCGTCTGCTCGCGTGCCGAATTCCGTCGTTACATTTTTCGTCTACTGGTAAGTGCTGCCCCCGCAAGCATCTACTAGGTTAGGTAATTAGCGCTAATTTGACGTTTACCGTCACAATAGTTTCCGACAAAAAGCATTCTAAAAATTTTACAAAACAAACATAAGTTATATAGATGTATACAGGGCGATTCAAAAACATTAAAGGAAATTGGTATTGCCGGATTCGTCTCCAAAAGTTATTTAAGAATCAATTATTATTTTTTTTTGACAATCGAGTAATTAGATAATTAGTGTCAAAGATCGGCCAATCAGCGCGCGGCTTTGGAAGTATAGGCGCTCAGCGGCCAGCGGGGAGCAGTGAGACGGACTGCTATGAGCGCGCCACAGCTAAACAAAAACCGTGCTCAACCTTCATGCGTGGCATAATATTTCGATGCTAACGAATTGAAATACGTTTTCATAATATTAGAAATATGATAATAATGATAATAGTAATGCCAAATTAATTAATCTATATTTATTTTTTGTCATTGAGAAGCTAGATTTTTTCAAAAAATGCCTTGTTCATAATGTATTTTCCAACATTGAAAACCCCTATGAACCAAAAATTCTATCTTTGTACATTTGTGATATTCAGCAACGTGTCAAGTTTACAAGGATAAAATAATTGAAATGAAACATCAAAAATGATAAATTTAAATATGATTTTTATATCTTTTTTCTTAAATAACTCGCTCTAGCTTCCTGAAGTATTATTAGAATTGATTCATTATTTTTTTCAAATGCGTATAATGGTTTTGCAAATACGTTAAACATATACAAAAATAATTGTGAAATAATATTATTTATTTGTTTAATTTTAAGTAAACGATTTCGAGTGACATGTTTTTAGTGTACATTCAACGATGATATGTATGCAAAGAAGTTGGAGACTAGAATAACTTTCAGTGAGACATTTATTTAATAATAATCAAGGAAGATTTCTGTAAAGTTTCAGATCGATTCATTGAATAATCACTGAAATAAAGCATTTTTAACACAAACGCGCGATCTTGCTCGCGGCATCGTTGTATGCTGCTGTCACGTAAGCATCATTTCGTTGTTACCGCCAGGGCGTGGATTTGGTATAAAAGCTCTATTTCAGTGATTATTTGTTGAATTGATCTGAAACTTTGCAAAAATCTTCCTTGATTATCAATGAACAAATGTCTCGCTTAAACTATTTTAGTCTAAATTATGTCCAAGTATGATATTTATAATAAATGACAAAGACGTTATAATCAGTTGCAACGATTACCGAAAATCGTTTGACTCGCGCGATGGAATTAGCGGTTAAGCGAGGTGAGCCGCGTTCGGTTCGCGAGAGAGAGAGAGCGCGTAAGGGGCAACGACCGGGAGGGGAGGCTCCGAGCGCCAGTACGACTGTGTCACTCAGTCATCCCGTGTGCCTAACCTCCATATTCTCCGTGCCGTTCGATTTTCGTTTGGACATTGACATTGTTCTTGGTGAGTGTGCGTGGGTGAGGTGCAGCGGTAGCAGCAGCAGCAGCAGCAGCAGTGATAGTTGCAGCAGCAGCTACAACAGTAACTGCAGCAACAGCAATAACAGCAGCAGGAGTAGCGGCAACAACAACACCGGCAACAGCTTCAGAGGCAGAGCGGAGTAGCGGCGTTTCCGTCCTCGCCTTTTGGATACGGTTGGCCACCGTATCCCCTGCGGTATTGCGGTAGGTGCACCTTCCCCTTTTGTCAACTGTGATCACGGTTTTGCGTGCGAATCCGCGCAGCGAGCGCGAGGAGCGTATTGTTTTGCGTGCGAGCAGGTAGTTCGCGGCATCGCGGTTTTTTCTCTCTCTCTCAAAAAGCGTGTAATGTCATTCACGCGTGCGCGCGTCAGTCTCTCGGCCAAATCTCTGTGTAATTGATTTCAGTTAATAAATCATCCCTTGGTCTTTATTCGAACGAGTTTCCGTTATTGTGTTTCCCTTTGTCCGGAGGTCGCGCATATTTGTTTACATTCCGATTCGAATTCGCCGGTTGCGAAGCACGAATCGCGTGAGAATCACTAGACGCGAGTCGACGTCCTAGGTTCCGGTGGTGGCCGCTCGAGCGCTAATAGTACGAGCGACGGCGCCGCCAAGTGGCGAGTTGGGGGAACCCAACTCGGAACTTTGAAGAGACTCTGCGCAGGCGCACTCCTAGGCAAGGTAGGTTAATGCGCATCGAGCGCATAGATAACAAGGCTTCATATAGTTAGAGTACGGGCACTTTTAGGAGATTACCGACTAAATGACAGCCTGTTACATGGCGCCCAACTAGAATTAGGACTCACACACGAGAAAAAAGAGAGCAACGCGCGCGAGAGAGAGACGTTTGCGCGCGTGCGTAATAAGGTGCGAGCGGGTAAAACAACGCGTGGCTCGTTCGGTACGTGCTCTGCGGTAGGGGAAAGACGCCTCTCCGACCCAATAATAACTGCTTTTGTGAGCCGAGAGCACACTAACCCCAGGGGTCGAAGAGACATCCGTAGTCGCTCTAACTTGAAAACAAAAGGTGACTAATTGTATTTAGGTTAACTTTTTGCTTTTTTAAGTGTTTCATTACACATTAAAGTAGTAAAGTGGGGGTTAGTCACCGAGCGACAGTACCAGCAGAGCGCGCAATTAGGGTGTGTGTAGGGTTAGACCAACTAACCCGGTGGACCTAACAAACAGTTAGCCTCCACCTATAGGCAGGTAGCTGCGAAGCGGAAGTTAGTACTTCCTTAGACTGCGCGATACCTGCACACACCCACAAGCCACGCGTATTGTTGCCTTGTAAATAAAGGCGTAACTGGGTAGTTGGCGATAAAAATCGCAACACCCCGCTCGCGCCTTGGGCGATAGGAGGCGGTAGCGGTCGAGTACGAAAACTAACCTCAACCGTCACCTACGCCCTAACATAAGCGTTATGGAGGATACCGCCGACGCGATAACTCGGTGGGCTTCGGAACTGCCTTCGACACAGCTGGACAGATACCTGACGCAACTGGAGTTGCGCACAGATGGCCCCAGGCTGATGCAGGCAGTCCGATTAGCATATTGGTTGCTAGGCGAGTACATCGACCTAGACTTCCAAGGAGCGGCGTTGGATAGGGAGGCCACACAACGCAGGCGACGGAGCCGAGAGAGGTGGCTGGAAACCAAGCGACGGGAGTTGGAAGCAGCCGACGCCGAGGATCTTGTCGCCCACCCACTCATGCTGCTATATAGGGATGAGGCGGTGGAGGCGAACCTGACGCGGACTCTCGCCGTCTACGAGAACTTGGAAGAGGAGAGCCAGAGCGAGATGGGGGAGCGAGAGCCCGCAGAGGAAGGGGGGACCGGCGAGGTCAAGGGGCCCACGGAGGGGGTCGGTAGTGAGCACAAGGGCTCCACCGGATCGCCGGATAGGCGAAGAGCCCGTCGCTTCGAGAACGCGGAGCTACAACCTCCAGAAGAAGAGGAAGAGCGCTGCGTGACCGAGCGACTAAAGGAGGAAATCGAGTGCAACCGGGTCGGGATAAACCGCATATTGGAGATGCTGGAAAAGCACGACCAGGTATGCGCTCGGTGGAGCGACCAGTTGACCGCTCTGCAGGTGGAGTTCCAGCAGTTTAGAAGCAGGGACCCCACCAACCGACGAACGGTCATACCAGAGCGGCCCCGGAGGACCGTGGACTTCCAGTCCACGTATACGTGCCACTACGACCCAAGGGTGCCAGGTAGTACCCCGGAACCCCAGCGACCGACCCCTGGCGAACCTCGAGCGGCTCCCCAAAGGCAGGTGCCTTCAAGGACAGAGCAGCCACCGAGAAGAGGTCCAAGAGACTCCGACGCTGAAGAAGAGCAGATGATCCCAGAAGGATCTGCCTGGTACGACGCCAACGCGGCGTCGGGCTACTACGCGACTCGGGACGCGGGTAGGATTGTGAGAGGGTGGAAGCTGCGATACTCTGGTACGGCTTCAGAGTGCGTAGATACCTTCTTGTCTAGGCTAGAAGATCTACGCGCGGGGTCTGGGCTAACGGACGGCGAAATCTTGTGCTCGGTATCAGAGCTCCTCGAAGGCGTTGCGAGGACCTGGTACGAGCTTAACAAGCTTAAATGGAGAAACTACGCCGACTTCGTGGCAGGCGCTCGACGTTGGTTTGGGTCGAGTGAGCTTCAGCAACAGAGGTTGCTGCAAGAGGCCCAAGCTCGGTACCAGGAGAAGGGAGAGCTGGTACGAGAATATGCCTGCCACCTCCTCTTCATGTTAGCCCAGCTGCGTCCCCCGTTACCAGAGCAGAGGCAGCTAGATTTGCTATATGCAAATCTCCTACCCGCCATCCGGATGCAGCTGCGAAGGAACGCGTTCTCCAACGTGGACGAGTTTCACGCCCGGGCGACCGAAATCGAAACCGCTTTGCGGGACGACGAGCGCCCGAGGACCAGGTTGGAGCCAACGTCCACGTTATATCCCGAGCACATGGGGGTGTCAGCTAAGGCACCACCGCCCCGGGCAGGACCCCGAACGGCGGCCATGTCCAGCAAGCCTCGGGGTAGGGAGCAGCGGCAACCCGAGTCGCCGGTTAAAACCCCGGCCAAGAGACCCGAGGACCGGCCCACGATCGCTGCAGCGCAGGCAACAGACCCCATTGAGGATCTGTCGTCGCAAATTGCGACCTTGCGGCGCGATATGGACCGGTACCTTAAGGAGAGGAAGGCTAACTCTCCCAGGCGGCCGAGGGGTCGGCCACAAGAGAAGGGGAGGAACAAAACCCCACCAGGGTCTCCTGGCCAGCGACGAGAGGGTCAGCGGAGGAAGATAGATTACTCCCAACCCATCAAGTGCTCGTCTTGTGGCAAACTGGGCTTTACCAGAAGGTACTGCCCGGATTGCAACAAGGGAAACGGGCAGGGAAGCGGAGGACGGAGGTCCCCTCCGCGTCCCCAGTAAAGGTGACCTCTCGTCGCAGGTCGTTGGAACGTGGCAGGGGCCCGTCAACGACCTCAGGATTCAGGGAGGTCTCGACAGGGGTAGCGGACCCCGCGAGACCCAGCAGTGCAGCGGCGTTAGAGGCGACAGCGACCGAACAGATGCCAGATCTGGGTAACCGGACATTCTGTATCCTCGAAGGGTACGGAGGCCGGATTCAGGTGGTGGAGCAGGGGTTTGAGTGGGCCGGAGAGGAGACCACCGGACCCAAAAGCTCCAGGAGACCACCTGACGCTCCGGAGGATACGCCGGCGACCCAGACACCTGCGGGCGAGAGCACGTCGACGCGAGTAGCGGCTGCCCAAGGCAAGAAGAGCCGTGAAAGCCTCCCGTTCACAGAGGGGAGAGAGACGGCGAAAGCTCCCCGCAGGTACAGACCCGAGGATGAGACCAGGTGGTGGCTTCAGGTGGGAATAGGTGCCTATAAATTAAGGGCACTCTACGACACCGGGGCCTCATCAACGGTAATGGGTCAACTCGGGCTTAGGTTGGCATCTGATATGGGGCTGGGCCTGGACGTCACGCGAGCGGGAGAGGCGAAGCTCGCTGACGGTCGCCCATGTCCCATCTTGGGTCATGTGATTTTCCCCTTCACAGTAGGGGGAATCACAAAAGATGTAAGGGTCGCTATAACGCCATTGCTGTCGGATGACTGCTACGTCGGCGCGAACTTCGTGAGGGAATTCAGCGCCAACCTGAACCCTGACACGGACCAGCTATACTTGGCGAAAGCCAAAGTGGCGGTACCGTTGGAAGTGGCAAGCGTCACTGGTACGTCGTGCCTCGCACCCGTAGGCCTGGTAGAAGCCACGGAAGCACAGCGTCAAGAAGTGGCTAGCCTCGTCGATGGATTAATTCCAGACGGAGGCGAGTGTTTAGGCTGTGCTGTGGGGGTCGAGCATGAGATAGACATCGGAGACGCTCGACCCTGTAAACAGAAATACTACCCGGTCTCCGACAGGGTGCGAGACGAAATGCACGCGCTGGTCAAGGCCATGCTGGACAACGACGTCATTGAACCAGCGACCAGCGGGTGGTCAAGTCCAGTGGTGATGGTTAAGAAGGCAGACGGCAAATATCGGTTCTGCGTAAATTACCAGAAGGTAAACGCAGTAACCAAGCCGGACGCCTACCCATTACCCTTCATGAGCGACATCCTGCGAAGGATCAGGGATGCTAAGTTCATCTCGACACTGGACTTGAGTAGCGCGTACCACCAGATACCTCTTAAAAAGGAGTCGCGCCCAATTACGGCGTTTACAGTCCCCGGCCTGGGGCATTTTCAGTTCAAGAGAATGCCCTTCGGATTGTCCTACGCCGGCGCGACTTTCCAGAGGTTGATGGACAGAGTGATTGGCCCGGATTTAGATCCTTTCGCTTTTGCGTACCTCGACGACGTGATTATTATCTCGCCGTCTTTTGAGGAGCATAAGCGACACCTGGGGTTGGTTTTACAACGAATCCTGGGGGCGGGCCTCACTGTGAATAAGACCAAAAGCCACTTCTGTAAGTCGGAAGTCAAGTACCTGGGGGTCCTGGTGAACCGTGAAGGGGTAAGGCCAGATCCAGAGAAGATCAAGCCCATCATAGAGTACCCAGTACCACGGACGATCAGGCAGGTGAAGCGATTCATGGGGATGACGTCGTGGTATCGTCGCTTCATACCCGACTTCGCAACCATCGCTGAACCGATAAACCGCCTGACGAAGAAGAGCATCCCGTTTGCTTGGCAGCAGGAACAGGAACAGGCGTTCGAACGGTTGCGAGATGCAATGGTCTCGGCACCGATCTTGCAGTCGCCGGATCCCAGCGCGCAGTTCGTGTTACAAACGGACGCGAGCGATAGTGGGATAGGCGCGGTATTGACGCAAGAAGTCGATGGACAGGAGCGCGTAATCGAGTACGCCAGCCGCTCCTTAAACAGTGCGGAGAGGAATTATACAGTCTCCGAACGAGAATGCCTGGCGGTAGTATGGGCGATCGGCAAGTTCCGGCCTTATGTTGAAGGGCACCACTTCAAAGTCATCACCGATCATAGTTGCCTTAAGTGGCTCCACAGTATGAGGAATCCTACAGGAAGGCTAGCGCGTTGGGCGTTAGCATTACAAGGGCACGTGTTCGATATAGAGTATCGAAAAGGAGACCTCAACGTGGTGCCAGACGCTTTATCTAGGGCCTATGAGGAGGGGGTGGTGGAAGTGGGTGCCATGACGCGTCAGCCGGAGACTGCCGATGCCTGGTACCTTCAGAGATACAGGGAGGTATGCCAGGACCCACATTCTCAGCCTACCTGGAAGGTAGTGGGTGGGAGACTGTACCATTACCATCCGACTGAGGAGAGCGAAGGGTCCATCGACAACGAGGAAGCCTGGAAGCTAGTGGTTCCTGCCGAGAAGAGGCATCAAGTGCTTGAGGAGGTGCACGATGCGCCAGCAGCGGGACACCAGGGGAGAGAACGAACGTTCTCCCGGGCTAGGCACCTGTATTTCTGGCCAAAGATGTACGATCAGGTCAGAGAATACGTGCGGAGTTGCCCGGTATGTCAGCAATGCAAGGCAGAGCAAAGGCCGCCTTGCGGGCTGATGGGTCGTCGAGAGGTCTCGCGACCCTGGCAGGTGGTGGCCAGTGACATCACTGGCCCCTTCCCAAAGAGCTCACGAGGGTTCGAGTATATTTTGGTCTTTTTAGACCTGTTCACTCGGTGGGTGGAGTGCGTGCCCGTGCGCAAGGCCAACGGAAGGACCATCGTACGGGAATTGCACGAGAGGGTGGTCACCAGGTTTGGGGCGCCAGAGATTTTCCTTTCGGACAACGGGACCGAATTTAAAAATCAAGAGGTCGATGCCTACCTGTCGAGGAACGGCATCCAGCGCGCCCTTACCCCAGTTTACCACCCACAGGCAAACCCGACGGAGCGAGTGAACCGAACCCTCAAGGCCATGCTCATATCGTACGTGGAGCGGGACCATAAGAGCTGGGACGAGCACCTGCCTGAGTTCAACTTTGCGTTGAACTCGGCAACTCACAGCGCGACAGGGTATAGCCCGGCCATGCTGGTCTTCGGTAGACAGCCTACTCCCCCCTCGACCTTTAGAAGGGCCCAGGATCAGTTGGCTCGGGAAGCTTCCGAGGGCCAAGAACTGACCGAATGGGGCGAGCACATGCGCCAGTTACCAAACTTGTGGGAACGCGCTGGCTCTAAGTCCAGGGAGGAGGCGGCTCGTCAGGCGGTCTACTACAACCGGAGAAGACGTCAGGCCGATTTTAGGGTTGGGGACTGGGTGTGGAAGCGGAACCGCATCTTGTCTTCCGCAGCTCAGGGCGTTTCGGCGAAGTTGGCACCGAAATACGCTGGTCCCTACGTGATTTTGGAGGTATGCGGGACGAATACCTACCGCCTAGGTAACCAGCAGGAGGAGTTGCCCGAGCTGATCCACGCCAAGGATCTCAAGCCCTATTTCGGCCCATACTCTGATGAGGACGACGAGGAACCAGGAGGCGGGGACTCAGCACCGCTGGACGAGGAGGAGGGCGTAGGCGACCCGCCAGCGAAGATCGAGGGATCCAGCGAGGATCCGATATGCGAACGCGTCGCGAATGCAGCCCCCTCGAACGAGCGTGAGAAACCCGCGGCGGCTCCGGAAGTACCGATCGAGGCGCCGGTTAAGCGTGGCCGAGGTAGGCCGCGCAAAAACCCCGCGTGCGAACCTCGAGAACCAGGTGGAGACGACCTGGATGGCAATGCGGTAAAGGGAAGGGGCAGACCACGTAGAACCGCCCAGCACGTGCGGAAGGTGGTGCTGCCAGCTACCCCCGCAAATGGGCCATGTTCGCGAGGAAAGCGCCGGGGACCGGGACGTCCTCGTAAAGAATAGCGTCGAGCGTTACACGGCGACGGGTAGGTTAAGGGCTGAGCCTGAGAAATCCCTTGACCCCACTTCTTCTCTTTTACAGATGGAGAGGAAGCTGGTCATCAGTGAGGAGGCCCTCGAGACGGCAACCCAGCTGCTGCTCGACCTGGGATTGGGCCCGGGCGCCGATCGGCTGATCGGCGACTTACGTCGCTTCATCCGGGCCCAGGTCGAGACGGCCGCTCGCGAGGGCCGCTCTCGCCAGCGGGTGGATGACTTCCTCCGGGAAGGGATGAGGGCCCAGGCATCCAAGCCCTCGACCCGGGAAGTATCCACCCAGACCGACGGCCCATCCGAAGAGGGTCGTCGGTCACAGTCCACGCGAGACCAGGGTACGCAGACCCAAGGGTCGAGCGCGTCCACGGTGGAGAGCTCGACCCAGTGCCCCGGGCCAAGGGAGGCCTGCGGCAGCCAGCACTGGGTCTGCACCCACCCACGAGTCCCCCAGCAGGTGGGTCTCGAGAACACCTGGAGGCACGTGAGATTGGGCCTCCAGGAGCTCGAGAATGCCTGGGAGTTCGTCGGGGAACTCCAGCGCCAGGTGCATGCGCACCTGGGAGAGTTCCTCGACTTTCGAGGTGCCCAGGAACTGCTGGGGGAGTGGGCTCCTGTAGTCCGGCGGCAGAGGGCCTACGGAGAGGCTCTCCAGCGCGTTGACCGGGGGCTGGAGTCCCCAGAGGCCGCGGGCCCGCCGGCAGTGTTGCCACCGGCGGCCCCGACGAGCAGGGATGCGGCCAGGGCTCCAGCCAAGCCCCCGACCAAGGCTCAACACAAGAGAGCGTCGGGGGCCCCCGGCGCCGGGCAGGAATTCGTGGTCCGCGTGGACGGGTCGGTTTCCGACCCTACCGTGGTGGTGCGAACCGAGGGGGGACGCACATCCGCCACGGTGGGCGGCGTTACATTCATCGCCGCCCCGGCGTCAGCAGCCACGCCGCCCCAACAACCGACAGGAAGCCAGGGCCACGGGGCGGAGCCCAGCCTCACCAGGAGACCGGGCCGGGGCTGCTACATTTGCGGCCATCCCGGCATCACCACAACGTCAAAGTGCCCCAACAAGGCGGAGCACTGGCGCTACCCCAGACATAAGGCGCCAGGGGGCTCCGGCAGGTGACGGGGGGGCATTGGTGGCCCGGGATGGGCCAATAAAATGTGTAAATTGAGGATAGTTGATATTGATTTCTCTCCTTCCCCAATCCTATCCTTGGGGTCGCGAGTCAATAGGGTAGTTCGATCCGGTAGTTCGAAGCTAGGAGGGGGCTGCAACGATTACCGAAAATCGTTTGACTCGCGCGATGGAATTAGCGGTTAAGCGAGGTGAGCCGCGTTCGGTTCGCGAGAGAGAGAGAGCGCGTAAGGGGCAACGACCGGGAGGGGAGGCTCCGAGTGCCAGTACGACTGTGTCACTCAGTCATCCCGTGTGCCTAACCTCCATATTCTCCGTGCCGTTCGATTTTCGTTTGGACATTGACATTGTTCTTGGTGAGTGTGCGTGGGTGAGGTGCAGCGGTAGCAGCAGCAGCAGCAGCAGCAGTGATAGTTGCAGCAGCAGCTACAACAGTAACTGCAGCAACAGCAATAACAGCAGCAGGAGTAGCGGCAACAACAACACCGGCAACAGCTTCAGAGGCAGAGCGGAGTAGCGGCGTTTCCGTCCTCGCCTTTTGGATACGGTTGGCCACCGTATCCCCTGCGGTATTGCGGTAGGTGCACCTTCCCCTTTTGTCAACTGTGATCACGGTTTTGCGTGCGAATCCGCGCAGCGAGCGCGAGGAGCGTATTGTTTTGCGTGCGAGCAGGTAGTTCGCGGCATCGCGGTTTTTTCTCTCTCTCTCAAAAAGCGTGTAATGTCATTCACGCGTGCGCGCGTCAGTCTCTCGGCCAAATCTCTGTGTAATTGATTTCAGTTAATAAATCATCCCTTGGTCTTTATTCGAACGAGTTTCCGTTATTGTGTTTCCCTTTGTCCGGAGGTCGCGCATATTTGTTTACATTCCGATTCGAATTCGCCGGTTGCGAAGCACGAATCGCGTGAGAATCACTAGACGCGAGTCGACGTCCTAGGTTCCGGTGGTGGCCGCTCGAGCGCTAATAGTACGAGCGACGGCGCCGCCAAGTGGCGAGTTGGGGGAACCCAACTCGGAACTTTGAAGAGACTCTGCGCAGGCGCACTCCTAGGCAAGGTAGGTTAATGCGCATCGAGCGCATAGATAACAAGGCTTCATATAGTTAGAGTACGGGCACTTTTAGGAGATTACCGACTAAATGACAGCCTGTTACACAGTTCATTGCTTTCTTTGCGATAGTGCAAATAATTGAGGTATTTTTTCAAATTTAGAGTCAGTGGTATTGGTATTTTGTATTTTCAAGTGACTGTGAAAGCTTAACAGTTGTAATAATGATTTTTGCTTAAAATATACATTGGTTAGAAATTAGATGGTGCACGATAGATTTTAATTATTGATAATATAATTTGTTGGTTTTTGGCAATATTAATGTTACATATTTTGCTGAATAAAATGGAGGTAAGTAGTCGCATTTTTATAATATTTATCAAATTTTGTGTTAATTGGCATACGGTAATTTTTAATATTTATAAAAAGTCTATTATTATAATTTTTTAATGTATTATATTGTAGCAAAATAAAGTAAGTACAACTTAATATATTTAAGATTATGAAATAATAATGATTATTTAGCTAAAACAAATACTATTGAATTGAATAAAATTTTTCAATAATAATGTTATGATTATTAATGTGTCAAGGACTTCGTATTTCCGTTTAAAATATTGTTATTATAAAATTATTCAAAGTTATTCAGCTTCGAACTGAAATTTCTTAAAGCGCTCTTTTTTTTCGTTATTAAGGGTGTTGTCTAGTCGGGCACTTTGAAAAAATCGATTTTTTTTTACATTTTTCGAATGTACATGTATGTAAGAATATTGTGTTAAATTTTTATAAAGATCGGAGCAGTATAAGTGTATTTTTTTTGGGTTTGAAAATCGGTCCGAGCTCTGTGAATTACATCGCTGATCACGATTCCACGCGTGTTCAAGAAGCAAATCGCCACAGCTTGAATACTTCCAAAGATTCTAGAACAGCGAGAAAAAAGGCTAGATTGGAAGAAAATCAAGGTTTCGATCAATCAGAAGGTACTTCATACGGTGCAGGCATTGTAGATTAAATTTTGGTAAGATATTTTTTATATTTTTTGTTTAAAAAAACTTTAAAAACGCGTTTTTCTCAAAACAACGTTTTTTCGGACTTGCAACACGATTTCTCCGGAACCAGTGGACCGATCCTTTTGAAATTTAGACCACATATTCTATACATAATTATCCACAAAGTAGACCACTTAAAAGTTATAATTTTGATTTTTACTATTTTTTTTTTCCAAAAAAAAAGCACTTTTTTTCAACTTGTCACATTTTATTAAGTAAAATCCACAAAATTAGCCCAAACTTAATAATTATGGTCCATTCTGTAGCTATTGTCATACCAAATCTAAAACACTTTGATTTTTTTGTTTCAGATAAGCCGTTGCTGAGAAATCATGTTGCGACTAAGCTGTCTTGAAATTACAGCTCAATATTCAACTACGTATTTCGTACAATAAACTTGAAAAAAATGAATAAAAAAAAATTTTTTTTTGGAATTTAAGATCTAATTTATTATACCTATGTATTTTTATATCCATATCTTTCATAATCTACTCAAAAAAAAATTCCAACAAATAGCAATTTTTTGATCCCGCCGACTAGGCAACACCCTTAATTTTGTTTCAAATGCCGTCAATATCGTTCAATCGTTGTTTTGTTTACATCAACGCGCATCTAAAATGCCTCGTATTAATTATACTGCTGAAGAGTATACAGACATGGTATTGTGTCTTGGTTGGGCTGAAGGAAATCGAGAAGAGGCTGCTCGTGAATATCGTCGCCGTTTTGGACACTTTCGGGAGAACATGCCAACAGCCGAGACTATCGGCAGAACCGAGCAAATCGCAAATATTCAATTAAAAAAGCTACTAGCGAAGCCGTTTTTTAGTTGTATACTTTTATTTTGTTGCTTTATAGATAGAATATTGTCATAGTAATCAGTAGCGACGATGAATTTAACCTCTTTTTGTTGCTATTTATAAAAAGGTTACGGGAGATCGGGAACGTTATCGTGACCAACCGTGATGATGGGCAACCGAGGGAGCTTCGAAATCAGTTGCATGAACCAATAGTTGAAGCGTTTGAGAGGGACCCGACCACCAGCTTACGTCGAGTCGCTACAATAATAACGGAAACTACAGGAATCATTTGCACGTACAGTATGGCACAACGGGTAATGAAGGACGATGGACAGCACGCCTATCATTATAGACGCGTTCAAGCACTTCGTAAGTAAAAATTTAAGACTTGCACAAATGAGAGATAGATAGATAAATACGTAGATGTCTTATTATTTACTGATTAATAAAATATAACAATACTTTGAAACTACAACATTTAAATATCTCATTTTCGTATTCCGTTTTAGTCGATGTATCAATTAAATATATTAAAACAGTATCACATACAAGCATAATAAGAAGGCACGCACACGAAGCCACTCTCAAACGGCAAGTAGGTAAACTAGAGGGGCATCAACTCAGAGGGGTATCAGCTCACTGAGTTGAAGCGTGTGAGTTGAGGTGTGTGCATGTTCACCCCCCCCCCCTGCTGATCGGCCCGTGCGCTGTCGACTAACCCCCCCCCCCCCCTCCTGAGTTATACCGGTGCGTTCTACGCACTCCCCCCCTCCCTTACTGAGTTGATCTGTTGTGGCGTATACCGGTGCGTTCTACGCACTCACCCTCCCCTACTGAGTTGATCTGATGTGGCTTGATCTGATGTGGCGTGCGTTCTCTGCATTTCCCCCTCTCCCACTGATTTGGTTCCTATGCACTGCGGGCGCGTTCTGTGTTACGCGTTTTGATTGTTTTATTGTGTGTGTGTGTGTGTGTATGTGTGCGCGCGCGCGTCTGTTAAAAATTTTTAGATTTATCTGAAAAAAAACGGACGGATCAGGGGATCGAACGCGCGTCCTCCGGATCCGCAGGCCGATGCTTTACCGCTAGAGCTACAGCCACTGTTACCACGGGCAATACCGTATTGTGTATACTGGCTACACACGCGATTGATATATGGGGGCGGCGGCGCTGGCGGCTGCTGCTGCTGCTGCTGCTGCTGGGGAGGGCCCAAGCGCTAATACAATAAATTTTAATAAATATTATACATAGATATTTATTATATAGATATATTATCAATGTGTGTGTGTGTGTCTGATCGCTGAAATAAGAAAAGATATATTATTAATAATTATTTATAAGAAAAGACATTATTATTAATAATTATTTATTATATAACAAAATATAAAAAATCTACAAAAAATGTATAAAAATTTATAAAAAAAAAACTGACGTTTAGTTATCGCCATCATCGTCGTCGTCGTCGTCGTCGTCGTCGTCAGCGGTGAAAAATTTTACAATTTTATACCGCGGGGCGCCGTCGACAGTTTCGTCCGTGACGCGCAGGCGATTTTTCCCCGTGATGCGGAGACTCTTCATGAGCGCCGTTGTGGGTAATTCCGGGGGCGATCGAGAAGGCTGCCTACTCAACGGAGCTGGCGACGGCGACCGAGAAGGCTGGCGCACAGCAGGGGAATCTTCGGGACTGCACGACCTCGATGCGAATAATCTTCGCACCACGTGTCTGACCGGCCCGTTCCGATCGACGTGCCGCCTGCTGCCACGCTGCGGTGGTGATTCCACCCACTGCGGCTGCCGACTCCAGCGACCAGCGGCGCAGTGTGCGCACTCCCAGCCCTCGCATACTGGCATGGTGTTGTTGTAATCGCCGACCTGCAACAAAAAAAATGAAAAAAACTTAGAACATACTACTGCCAATGAAAAAAAAAGAAAAGAGAAAAAAAGAGTCATACCTGTTCTCGTTGGCGGCAGGACGTCTCTTGTATCTCTGGTGGTGAAACTAAATTCACTAAGATCGGCTGTTGTGGCGTTGTGATGTCGATGATCACGGGTGCTCCTCGAGGCGTCACCAGGTCGACGCATGTCACGCGTCGTGATGGTGGTGGTGGTCGACGCGAGACAATCACCTCGCAGACCATCTCCACGTCGTCATCGTCATCAGACTTGCAAAAAAAAAAAAAAAAGATTCTTTAGTTTGAAAAAAATCATTTCATATATCTATCTGTATAATAAATATTCAACTTACACATTCACCGTTGAAGACGATCGGGAGCATGGAGACGGTGACGGTAATTCGAGTGGCGCTGTCCGATGCCTGCTGTAATCGGAAACACTTGTATTTATACTATGCCGATAACGCGACTACGACGACGAAAACCGGACATCGCAAAATAAGAAATTTTAAGTACGTGAGAGAAAAGAATGTTAAATTTAAAATTGGAGTATACGAGGTGTGTTCAAAAAGTAACGAGAATTTTTAAATTTCGCGTGTTTGGAGAATCCGCTTGTATAAAATTTTTTTTTATTATGTTAGTACACATGCCCCTGAAGTACGATAAAATTTTCAGCAATATTCATTGCTTACTTTTTAAGTGGCAGCCGCTAACGTTAGACGTGTTTTTCGAGCTCGGCGATTTTCGTTTGTGAAAAAAAATGGATCAAAGAATTTGTATTAAATTTTGCGTAAAAAATGAAATAAAGTGTAGTAAAGTTTGTCAAATGTTAACAAAGGCATATAGTGAGTCTGCTATGAGTAAAGCAAGGATTTATGAGTGGTATAAGCGTTTCCAAGATGGCCACGAAAACGTTGAAGATGACGAACGACCCGGACGCCCAAGCACATCAACAACCGATGAAAACGTGAAAAAAGTGAAAGAAATGGTTATGAACGATCGCCGAATCACAATCAGAGAAGTCGCTGATGATGTTGGCATATCAGTTGGCTCATGCCATCAAATTTTTTCGAATGTTTTGGGTATGAAACGTGTGGCAGCAAAATTCGTTTCAAAATTGTTGAATTTCGAACAAAAACAGCGGCGAATGGAAATTGCTCAGGAGTCGCTAAATGAAGTCAATAACGATGCAGAACTACTAAAACGTGTTATAACAGGTGACGAAACATGGGTTTACGGATATGATGTCGAAACTAAGGCTCAATCGTCCCAGTGGAGGCATTCTGGATCGCCAAGACCGAAAAAGGCTCGACAAGTGCGGTCGAATGTGAAGGTTATGCTCACTGTGTTCTTCGATTTTAATGGCATAGTGCATTATGAATTCTTGCCACAAGGTCAAACAATCAATAAGCAGTACTACCTACAAGTTCAACGTCGTTTGCGTGAAGCAATCCGAAAAAAACGCCCGGATTTGTGGCAAAACAATTCATGGCTTTTGCACCACGATAATGCGCCTGCTCACACTTCATTGCTTGTTCGTGAATTTTTGGCCAAAAACGAAACTGTAACGATGCCTCAGCCTCCATATTCGCCAGATATGGCTCCATGTGACTTTTTTCTATTTCCAAAAATAAAGAGAACATTAAAAGGCCGTCGTTTTACAAGCATAGATGACATTAAAAGCGAATCGCTGAAAGAGCTAATAGCTATTACAAAGATCGAGTTTCAAAAGTGTTTCGAGGATTGGAAAAAGCGTTGGCATAAGTGTATTGTATCCGAAGGGGACTACTTTGAAGGCGACAACATTAATGTAGATGAATAAATAAATATTTTTTTCATAAAACGAAAATTCTCGTTATTTTTTGAACACACCTCGTATACTCTCTCTCTCTCATATACACACGTACATACATATTATATAACGAATAATACTTTTACGAGTACATTAATAAATTGATAAATTATCTATATAAAATTTTTTCAATTTATTAATACAATATTATTAGATATATAATTGTGTTATTAGTATACAGAAAAAAAGAACAGAACCTCTTTTTTTAATTTAAGAACACATATGCTCTTATGATTTTTAAAAAATTTATGTATAACTAATACCATTATATTAATAAATTAATAAAATTTAAATATAATTGTGTTATTAGTATAATGGTATTAATTATAAAAAACAGAATGAGAGAGAGAGGGTAAAAGAGAATGAAAAAAAAAAATGTACTTACAATATTGAAGGTGGAGGTGTCAGCGGCATCCGAATGGTTGCCGCTTCGTGGATGTCGTCGTCGTCGTACCTCCTCCTCGGCGAAGGTGTTCGCGGCTGCTCGACGACGACTTCGTCCACCGCTGCTTCTTGTACCGGTAAATCAATCAATCCGAAGACTTCATCTTCGGAAAGATCTATGTCCTCGCCCAACGCCTCGATTGCTTCATTCAGTGCGTCTTGCCACGACGCATCGTCCAACGAAAACAAATTTTCCAACCGTTCATCACACATTTTACTTCACTAAACTTGACACTAAACTAAACTTGACTAAACACTTCACTTAACTCCACGACAAAAAAATCACAATGACGTATCGTTGCAAGGCGTTCGAATTTTTATTCATCTTTTGAAACACTAGCCGCGTTTCGGTCATTGGTCGAAAATTGGGAGTAGGGATGCGAGACTACGCGACAGCACTGATTTTGTCGCACGCATAAGACGATCATAATTAGTGGTGGGAGTAGCTAATGAAAATGTGATTAGTGCGGAGAAGAGACGCCAATGTGTATTAATATAGGATGGCGATAGCGCGTACGCTCTTTATTTCTCACGCAACGGACGAAGAGTAGGTGGTGGCAAGCCGTTGGTAGTGACAAGTTGCAGCGAACGAACGATCGGCCCTTTTCTGGGCCACTTTTTTTTTCAAGTTGACGAAGCTGTACAATCCCGACAGTTAATCGATATCATGATCAATTTAAAACAGCACTTTTCAGTGCTAAATTTTCAATAAAAAAAATTTATATTATTTTTCTATAAATCAGCACTTTTCCGTGCTATTCAAACGTATGGTTAAATATAACATAGACTAACTATTTGTTTAATAAAAAAACTTATATAATTTTTTTTAAAAAATCAGCACTTTTAAGTGCTATTCAAACGTATGTGCAAATATATCGTAGCCGCAAAGGTAAGTACTAAAACAATAACAATTTGTAATTACGAATAAATTCAACCTTGTGTTTTTCTTTATTCTTACCCCCCCCCCCCCCTCCATTTTTAGCGAAACGAGCAGGTAAGTATAAGGTAAGTATTTTTTTTAATTAGTTAAAAAATATACAAAATAAAAATAGTTCGTTTAATTCAGTGTACAAAATAATACTAAAAAAATGATAATTTTTTTCCTAAATCATGAAATAATATACAGTTAGTATGCACTATCTTTAGAAAGAGCGACAATGACTTAGACGGTAGAGCACTGTCGTATAGATGCAAATGAGGCTAGGTTCGATTCTCCTGTATATCTATTACCGAAAGATTATTACGAGAAAAAAATTCGATAAATAATGTTACTAATTATTTATATGTAAATTGTCAACAATTAAATTCAACAGAAAGGACAAGTAATTTCTTCTTAATTAAAAATAATTAAAATATCGTTATTAAAAATAACAACAACAACAAAAATGTTTCTAAAAATCAGTGAGTATACGCGACAGTTTTAATATTACCGAAAGATTATTACGAGAAAAAAAATTCGATAAATAATGTTACTAATTTTTTCTTATAGAGTATTAGATGTAGACAATTAATTATTTATATGTAAATTGTCAACAATTAAATTCAACAGAAAGGATAGGTAATTTCTTCTTAATTAAAAATAATTAAAATATCGTTATTAAAAATAACAACAACAAAAATCAGTGCGTATATGCGACAGTTTTAAATGACGTCACTCGCATATGCCGTTGAGTCAATTCCCCACAAGTTGTATGCTTTACATACGAGTAGTATAGCAATGTATGTTCCAGCACACCTGCGGGGGGTCTGTAACCCTTTGACCCCACCGGGCTTAACCCTTTGGCCCCCCTGGCTTAACCCTTTTATGTTAATATTAATTATTATTGTTAACAATTATTATTAACAATATTCGTGGGGGTCGCTGGTTTAACCCTTTGATTCCTTGGCCTAACCCTTCCATGTTAATTATTATTAATGTTAATAATTGTTTATAATTTTTTGAGGAAGGTTTCTAGGGCTCCTAGTCCCTAGGGCTCCTAGTCTCTAGGGACCCTATTCCTAGTGCTTTTAGTCTAATTGAATTTAAATGTTTTTTTTTTAAAGTTATAAATATATATATTATTAACAATTTACTTGCTACATTGAGAATGAAACGAATATAGAAAACAGCGACGATTTTTTTTTGAAAAAAATGAAAAGACAGACCGGAGAATCGAACCGGAGTCCTCTGGGTTGGCAGGCTAGCGTTCTACCACTAGAGCCAATGCCACATGTACCTTAGAGGATGCATATTGTGTATATTAGCTACACACGCATACATTTGGTATAGGGCCCGAGCGTGCGGAGGAGGAGGGGAGCGCATGCTGTCTATAGTTCTGGCCTGATGGGGATGCGCTACTATAGTAGTATTAAATGTATGCTCTCTCTCTCTAGCTCTGACTCAGCGTGGTCCACAGTGCGAGGAGGAGGGGAGCGCATGATCAGCTATGCTTATTAACTACCCTATTATCTTAAGTTAATTATGTCTATCATAAATGTAGATCATAGCTGGTTTGAGGGTGATCAAGTTGCTCCACTATTTTCAGAACGAGAGAGCATCTATGCTTACTACGTTCCCTCTTATCTTATGTTACCTATGACTATCGCAAATGTAGATCATAGACGGTTTAAGGATGGTCAAACAAAACTCATAGCGCGGACGCGTGACCTGCGTTTAATGTGTTTTTTGCGGATGACCATAAAGTCAGCGGGACGTCAAGATTTATAGTTTTTAGAAAGTGACAAACTTTCTAGCCTACATGAGGTGGGAAAGGGTACACTAAACGTCCTATCTCACTCAAAAAATGTCTACGTTTGTGTGTAGCGTTACATATATTGTAGAAAATTCGTACCTGATAATAGTGTGAGTGTTCAGTAGGATTTTCGTTGGTCAGTCTTAAAGGAAACTTCGAGCGGTTCACAGTGCAGTGCTAATTGTTTATTATTATTTAAACGTTAGTAATTTTCATATTTTTTATAAAGTTATAAATAAAAAAAATAAAACAACAATGGAAAATATTGTTAAAGCGTGTGAGTTTATAGAAACTGTAAGTATAATTTTAAATAATTTAAAAATAATTAAAATAACTTTTATAATTTTTTAATAATATTATTATTCAATTTCAGCTTACCACTTACCAGCTTCCGACCATGCAGAATATGGCAAAAGAGCCGTTATATCGGCTCTTAATTTTAATATTAATTACCGTAAGTATTTTTTCTCATATATTTATTTATTTATTTATTTATTTATTTATTTATTATTTTCAGTTGCAACGATTTGTGGAGGAGAGCAGTCCTCAACGACTGCAAATCATACAAATGAAAGCTATGGTTCAACAAGTAAGTATTATTATAAAATTATAACAATTTATATTTTTTATTAATATTTAATTGTCTTATTTCTTTTCAGTGGATCAAGGAATCTATGGCGGCCAGAATGATGGCGCATCAAGTCGCCTATCAAATTGACAAAATTGTCAATGATCGCGTCAATGCAAAACTAGAGCAACATAAGCGTGCGGACGCTATGAAGAGGCAGCAAGAATCCGCTCGATTGGAGCGGAAACGGAAAGCCGCCTTAGCTAAAGCGCAGCAAGACGAACTTGCTGCGAAAGTTAAGCGAAGGCTTTCCAGTATAAACAACATTGCTGCACCATCAACAACAGCCATGGTGAATGAAGTTAATGGGTCATCTTCGAGGCTGTCGACGTCATCTGCGTCGATGACATTATCATCGTCATCAGCAACGTCGAGGACAACATCACCAGCGACGTCAACAGCAACGTCAAGGACAACATCACCAGCGACGTCAACAGCAACCTCATCGACAGCAACATCCGCAGGCTGTCAAAGAGGAGATGATACCCAAATTGATAAACCACTCGATTTAACCGCTAATGTAAATAATAAAGTTATAGAATGAATTAATAAATTTAAATTAAAAATAATAATTAAAAAATTTTTTTACAGAAAAAAATTCCGGTGGTAAAAAACGTTGAGTGTGTTCGACGGAAAGTAATTTTGATTCCGGCTCAACCAACCATCAGGAAGCCGACTCGCCCCTCTAAGGTCGTCGGATCCAAAAAGATTAAACAATAATATTAAAAAGAAAAAAAAAATTGTACTTTTAATTTTATAAAAAGTAATAAATTAAACTAAAATAAAAAATTAATAATGTTTTAATTTACTTAGGATCTACCAGTGCCCCCACCCCCATTCACCTATTCCACCCACCTACCTACTCTCACCCACTCACCCACCAATATTCATCTACATAGGTTGGTAAGGTAGGATGCTGTAGAAGTTGGTAGGGTATTTAGTAAGCTGTATGATGGTCTCTCTCCTTCTATAGTAGGGAGCATAGTAAGTTTATGCTGGCTAAGTTTGGGCCCTCGGAGAGGGGGTAGCGTCTCTAGTTTGCTAGGTGCGTACGCCGTTTAGTGTGGATGCTATTCTCTCTCTCTCTCTCTCTCTCTCTCTCTCTCTATGATTATAGGTAGTTTGTATTAAATTCTAACAACATATAGTGTATATATATATATATAATTTTATTTTTTTTAATTGAAAAGCATTGTGTACATTGATCATATAATGTCTTGTTAATTTTAAACTAATTTTTTAACATCACCACTAATTGGATTATATTGTACAATACGATCATGTAATATTAAGCAGTAGGCTGCAGTATCTTCAGGAAAATCGGTCCGAGTTTCAAATTCTAGGCGAACATCGACTGGAGCGCTTTTTAATATTTCATTTTGTTTGGAGCAGTCTATAACTGTTAACGGCACTTTATTAATGAAATCCTTTTTATTGAGTAACGGCTCGTTTTCTTTACCATAGTAAGCATTTTGAAAATTAGTATACATATCGTAGAGAACAGCAAACTGATTTTGATTGATATTTAAATTGAGATTTCCATACGGATAGCATTGTGAATTGAGGAATAGCTTCACATTACTAATATTACAATGATCAAAATTACTAGAATTAACACTTGCTGAACTTTTACGTTTAGTTTGAAAAGCTAAAATAACAAAGCGAGGCTTTTCCAATTGATTGGAAGTCTTAACACTCCAAACATGCTTTGATGTACGAGGTAATTTTGGATACTCATACATTTCCCAAGTACGATAACTCATAGTAATTGCACGATCTCGTCCAATCTGATTGAGTAATTTGATTTTTTCTTTGTCTGCGACCATCACATATGGCATCAACCATTCAACCTTAGTTAAAGTAATTTTTGATTTTTCTGAAGCATCAGGATTCCTTACTGGAATACTTAAAATAGCATTCAAATCATCTTTTGATCTTGTGAGAATAAGTTCATGCTTGACATTGACTACAATTTTCTGATAATCTTCAGCAAAGCCCATCAACATACTGAGAGGGATAGTCACATCAAAAAAACCTTGAGCGTTACATATTAAAACTTCATTGTTATCACCATTCCATCCGGCATTTTCAGCGATAGAGTTTTGACATGGATTGAGTGAAAGCCAATTTTTCATGAGGCTCGTTAAGCCTACATTTTTCACTTTATCAATTTCAATAGCATTTATTTCATATCGTATTTCCTCGAACAAATGACAGAGGGCGTTGTTGACTAATAAAGTGTTCTCCACTGGCGTAGTACCGTCCGGCTTGGTCGGCCGACCACAAACATGAATCAAACTCCGTGATGGAAGCAGAGATAAATCTTGATGTTGAATTGCTATATGAATTTCATGAATAAGGCTGATGCGCATGAACTTCATAATGAGCTATAGACTCACCGAAAGCGACACCTGAATGAATGTCTAGAATTCCCTCCATATTGTTGTTGTTGTTTTATACAGCACACTAATATACACAATATTTTCTTCCACGATTTTCGACGACTTTCAGTCTCAAGCTTTTCAGGAATTGACAGTTCTGAGGTGTGAGCGGTCTGATAGCTCGCTGTTGACTGATTGGTGATTGACATTTTTGTCTCTTAATATAGCCTCGACCAGACTTTATATTGTAAATGATACCCATTACTAAGATATGGTCTTTATATGTACTCGCACTGTGATGACTTCTCCTCGAAAGTTAACTAGGTTTCCGTCTTGATCAACTATACGAATTTGAAAATGATCAATGCTCCTCACAGCGACTGGAAGGTAAATGACTTGAGAGGGAACTTCTATAATCTTATATCCAGGTGGGACTGCAGGGAAAAATTCATGTATAGTATGTACTTTGCGATCGTTTATGTAAGAGCCTGTAGTAATATTACACTCTACACGTAAAGCGTTGACTTTGAGAATAGTGACGGGTAAGTCAGAACTATGTGTTTTGTTTTCAACGAGCGTACGTCTAGTGAAGTCTAAAATTGTTCCAATAGAATCTTCTGGTTCAAAATATATTTTTTGACTGCACTGAATGACACAACGTAAAGTATTATTATTGGGTTTCAGGCTAAACGATATACCTTTAGAAGCTAATGCTTCTTGGAGAAAGCTTTCAATATCTTCTATTTCATAGCTACCAGTTGGTAAAGTGATAGCTTCTTGACCTTCAATGTAAAACTTATTATAACCAACGTCAATGTTTGGTATTGAATTAAATGTTAATAGCTCAACTAGACCAAGAACGTATTTTTTGTTTGGTATCAATTCGATCGGTGGAAAATAATATGTTTCGAGTACGGATGATGTTCCTGAGAGACTCAATGTCAGTGTATTCTCCATGACAGATGCATGTCAAATGATAGTCATTCTTTGAATGAGTATTTTATATACTAGTCGTCTTTTCTATAGTTTGTTTAAAAGAAATTTGAGACAAAGATGGCCGCAATTATATGTATTAAAATATTGATATCTAATATAATTATACATGATTCTATTAACTTTGAGATAAAGCAATAGATCTATAGGTGGTTGTAGATTACCAAAACTATCAAAATACATAACCTCATCACCTTTCTTTTTGTATGCTACCCAATGAGTACCTGGTCCACGTTTATCATCTAAATTTACAATAGCTGCCTCTTTATATCGTGGTCCATCAGCTGGCAGAGCATTACGCATGAAAACACCTCGAAAATTTGCAATTTTTAGTATTTTAGCATATTTTCTTATATCATGATCTGTCAGTGCTCGATTAGGTAAAGTTATTTCGAGCTTTTTTTTTTAAACCTTTTCCACTTGAATATGGTTTCAAATGAAGACCATAACCTTTACGATATGGTTTCAAATAAAGTCCTTTACCAATAGCAATAGCTTCCATAGTTTTATTATGTCTATGAGCTTCGTTCAATTGATTTTGAGCGGCCTTAGCACTGTTAACGGCTTTTGCTATTGAATCAGCTCCTCCAGCTAGAGCTCCAGTGGCGCTTAAAGCAGGAAATAATGGAATTAAAAAAGGAATCGCTCCACCAACTTTACTAGGAATAGGTAAAATACGCGGTATATTTATTTTACTTCTACCGCCAGCCTTTTTCACAGCTTCATTGGCTCCTTTTATAGCCGAACGAATAACTACAAGAGCTCTATTGTTAGGCACACTACTTTTCGAGATCGTCTTAATAATTTTATTCAATGTAACTGACGGCTTTTTGATTTTTCTACATTTCTTTCGTGCTTGACGTTTTTTAAATCCTCTACCTTGTTTCTTACTACCTTTCTTCATAGCAACACCCATACCAAGCTTACATTTAACTTTCATAATGTTGGCTACAGTGAAGGCAGCTGCTTTCTCACCAAAACTGCTATCTTTAGCTTGTACTCTTTCCCAAACTTTGTTAGCTAGAATTTCGTCAGCTTTATTTCTTGTCGCAATATCCTCCAGATTTTGCGCATAAGCAATATCGTGTTCTTTACAAGCAACGTCTAGTGGATTTTTACCAGGATCTCCACGTGCCAATCGTTTGTTCAATTTTGTACCAGGACCACAATACTGATATCCAGGTAAGTGAGCTTCAATAGGCAAGTTATTTATAATCTCGTTCACTAGATCACCACCAGTCTTTCTTTTATAGTACGTGATCATACTTCTTCGAAAGACAGCATGTTAATGAAATAAAAGATATATAAGCAGACTTTTTATACCTAACAACACATTCATTGAGGTGTCAATGATGAGTAAACAACATGGATTTCCAAGAACAACCTCTTAAGCTTCAAGTCATTAATTTCGATAGAGTGGTGGAGACGGAAAAACAAGAAAAAAGACATGGGGAACTATTGCCTAATAGTATCCGTGCCGTTTTCTGCGGACCTAGTAATTGTGGAAAAACTAATTGTTTATTAACATTAATCACTCATCCTAATGGTCATAGATTTGAAAACGTATATGTCTACTCAAAATCCCTTAATCAGCCTAAATATACTTTTTTGAAAGATTTATTAGAGCCTATTAATGATATAGAGTATCATGCTTTCAGCGAGCATGAGACAGTTGTTTCACCAGATAAAACACGACCAAATTCTATTATGATTTTTGACGATATAGCCACTGAGAAGCAAGATAACGTAAGAGCATTCTTCTGTATGGGTAGACATAAAAAAGTAGATAGTTTCTATCTCTGTCAATCGTACGCTCGCATTCCGAAGCATCTCATTCGAGACAATGTGAATTTACTTGTTTTGTTTCGACAAGATGGCGGGAATATTAAGCACATTTACAATGATCATATTAACTCAGATATGTCTTTTGAGAAGTTTAAAGCAATTTCTTTAAAATGTTGGAGAGACGATAATCATGGGTTTTTGGTTATCGACAGAGACAGACCAATAAATCATGGACGATATAGAAAGGGATTTGATTCTTTTGCTATAAATATAGATGAGTGTGTGGATGAAGATTATTTAACTTCAGAAATTAGAAGCGTAAACATGGATGACTTTGAAAGAGAAAAGAAGGTGCTCGAGCAATTATCCATGGATCGTGATACCATAAGACGCAAGTATCAACTAATAAAACGTGGTTAAGCTGATTTAGAAAAGATATTGCATGAAACTTTTAAGCCTATGGTTGATCCATTGAAGAAACTCGTAGAGGCAACTACTGATAAAAGTAACGCTACTACTGCTGAACAGCCAACGAAAAAGAAAAAGAAAATCGAGTTCGATAATGATTTCAAGTCAGAAGTAGCAACTGACACTCCCTACAAATCTAGATATTTCAATAGTACTGCTAATGAATTAAATTCTACATTACAACCGCTTGATACTACATTTGAGTCTGCTATTTCTATTGATGATAATGATGATGATCATGATGAATCATCACTTGATACAACTGCTATAAATTTGAATAAAAGTAGTTCAAATGTAACTACAGAACAGAGGCAACAGCTATTGGATGATTCGATTGTAGGAAACTATGTTCGACTATTGCATGAACCTCAGCAGAAAAGTAATTTAGACAAGACATTTGGTGTTCGCTTACATGAAAATACATATGTCATAGGCAATTCTCCAATTTCCTTCCAAAACGATAACGTGACTGTGAATGATAAAGCATACTGCAATACGCTTGGTTTAATGGAACTTCTCTTTCGTAAAGAACCTGATTCTAAATTAATCAGTTCATTGGATATTGAAAATTATATAAAAATTCTCGAAATCACTAACGCTCATCGAAGGAGATACGAAACAAATGGAGAATATCGCAATAAGCATGTAAATAAATTTAAAAAGTATATTGGACCAAATTTATCTTTGAGCAGTAGCGCTAAGAAGCGAAAATCGACTATTGATGGAAGAGGTCTTTTTCCTAACTATAAAATAGCTAGAAAAGGAACGTTATTTGATTATGTATATTGGAATGATCCAAACGAGCTCGTTGATCGATTGAGATTGCTTATTGCCGAACAAACCGCCGGTAATTCTAATCATGTTAATGAAATTCATTCAATTATTGACGAATTACGTGAAGCTGGCTATATATATTAAGAGAATCCTAAATATTACTCAGTAATAAAATGAGTGTTGATGTGTTTGGACGTATATTGAATAAAAAAAAGGAGGATAATAGAGGTTCTCCTGGTATAGGGTATAATATCACTGCAGACGGACAATACGACGCGAATGACAAAAGAATTTGTTATATAGCCGATCCTCACGAGAGTAACGATGCTGTAAACTTACGAACGTTGCGAAAAACTAGTGAAGCTAACGTTACTACGCTTACGAGTATGATAAATGATCTCTCAAAATCATTGGATACAATAAGATTAGAATTAGTAAAGCATCGAGTAGTTATTACTCAGTTAGAAAAAGATAATAATAGTAATCATAAAGAGAAAGAAAAAACTATTAGACCGTTTGACATTTTAAAAACTATTGGACCGTTTGACATTTTAAAAAAAAAACTTTAAAATGAAACATCAAAGAGTGATGGATGAGTTGAACCAGCACGTCGAAACTATCCCCGTAGAAAAGTTGATGTACGCGGAATAGATGAGACATGGCAAGCTGATCTTGTAGAGATGCAAGGCTACTCGAGAGAGAACAAAGGCTTTCGATATCTATTAACTGTCATTGATATATTTTCAAAGTACGCTTGGGCAGTTCCTGTGAAACAAAAAACTGGTGTAGATGTTGCTTATGCAATGAAGTCTATATTAAAAAAACGACGTACTCCTAGAAATCTACATGTGGATTATGGCAAAGAATTCTACAATTCCAATTTTCAAAGACTAATGACAAAGTATAAAATAAATCTATATTCAACCTATAGCAATCCTAAGGCAACTATTTGTGAACGTTTCAATCGCACGCTAAAAAATGTCATGTGGGAAAAATTCAGTCTTCAAGGAAATTACAAATGGATCAACATTCTAGCTGATTTATTGAAATCTTACAATAATCGAAAACATCGTACGATAGATATGAAGCCAAAAGACGTAACTAAAGATAATGAAATGTAGGTGTTGAGACGATTCTCTTACGATCGACGTCTTTTCGTTAAGAGCCCTAAATTTCAAGTAGGCGATAAAGTACGTGTGAGCAAGTCTAAACACGCTTTCGAAAAAGGATACACTCCTAACTGGTGTACTGAGATTTTTACAATTCAACGAGTTGCGAAGACAAAGCCTATCACTTATCATTTAAGAGATTATAAAGGCAATCCAATTGTTGGAGGTTTTTACGAGCAAGAACTACAGAAAGCTATGTATCCTGATGTATATCTCATTGAAAAAGTTTTAAGGAAACGTGGTAATCAAGTATACGTTAAATGGTTGGGATTCGACAATTCGCACAATTCATGGATAGATAAGACTTTATACATATGAAAGAATAAAGAAGTTTATGTAAAGTAAATTTTATTCAAATAAATATCACAATAATAATAAATAATTTTTTTTTTATTTTAATGGTAAGAGCCCCAACCTTCGCTCTCACCTGTGAGGTACTTCCATTTGAGCATCATCACTTGTGAGTCCATTAGAACAAGTCGAAACCTGCTTTAGTAGAAACACCTGTGACTCATTTACCTCTCCACAATATATTTTATAATAAATTTATTGTACATACTTTATTGAAATAAAGATACATTGATGTTACATTAAATAATAAATTGAAATCTACCAGCGCTATGATATTCAATCTGTAAACAATATTTTTGTACATGATCTGAAAGTAATATATAAAGATCATAATGTTTCATGATGGCTCTTGAAATTCGATCTGGTAAAATAAGTTGGAATTCACAATCGAGCTCGAGAATGATTCGATTGTTATCTTCTTCCTTAAAGTTTGTTACTAAATAACAATGATTTTCTTCAAGTTCATAATGATTTTTCTCCGGTAGTGGATCAAAGGGCTTCATAGCTATTTTATTTAACATTTCTAAGTCCATCTTGCTATAGAAGACTTGAGAATAGTGGAGAAGGAAGTGGATACTAATGGTAATGATTCTTCTAACAGAATGACGTTTTCCGAGCTCTTCTCTCTCTCTTAAGACCTTTACGCCACCTACACTTTTTCTAGCCGGCACGGCCGCCTCCCTCCACTTGCTACTTCTTCCACCTCCACTTGCTGCTTCTTCCACCTCCACTTAGATTTTTAGTTTGTTAAGTGTATATACTATGCAATGATTTTTTAGTATAGGTTCAAGAATATGATTCATCATTATTATACGTTTTTTAAATAGTGCTCGCGATATTATACTACTTAGTTGCATAATACGACGTTGGAAGCGTTCTCAATCTCGTGGGAGCACTTCTTTTCTCGAGTCTTTGTCTTCAATAGGAAGATGATGAATTTGAATATTATCTGAGAACCATACATACTTCGAAGCGCGAATACTCTTCTTGTTTCTTCTAATAGGCGTCATGATGAACCACAAGAGGATAGTCTTGCTATAGCTATTTCTTCTCACTGATTGATGGTAATGCAAGTTATGCATCCTTCTTATAAATATATTAGAACTCGAATGACTGCCCTCTATCGGAACTTAAGGTTAATTATAGGAATAGTGAGAGCCCCAACCTTCGCTCTCACCTGTGAGATACTTCCTTTCGAATCAACGCTCATGAGTCACCTTTACATTGCGATGAAATTCAATGGAAAGGGCTACATTAAGAACTTTTTTTTTAACTCTCCACAAAAGGAAATAAGAGGATAGTTAAATAAAGGAAAAAAGACTATTTAATTAGATATATTTTTTTTTATTATTCATAGTGTAGCTATTTACATTAGTATTATAATACATTTAATTACTATTCGTTGAAAATACAATTATGTTTAAATTCGAAGTTTGAACCGACAATATGGTAAATAAATAACTCATCCTTCTCACTAGTCTGATGTAGGTTGTTCAACATTTCTTCATCTTTTTCGAGTACTATGTTAACCCTTTTAGGCAGGAACACATCAAATTCGTCGTCAACTGTAATAACAACGCTAAATCCATATTTCGTTGTTAATGATCTAACTTTTGTTACTTGGTATAACGTGTTCGATGTTAGTTGGGACATCGCCTTCCGAGGAAGGAAAGTCGTCTACGAAATTTTATTTATTGCTGAGAAATCCATTCTGTAAAATAAAAAATCAAAGAATTATTTATTTATTTATTACTAAGGTATTAATAAACTAAAATTATTTAAATATCTTACTTGTTTCAATAGTTAGTGGAAGACGTATTAGAGGTAAGACTGTTGCTTAAGTGAGAGCTGAGCAACTGTTTGGAACAAGAGTGAGCTCTTAGTTTTATAAGTGGCATCCCCACTCTTAAAGCTCAAGCCGCCGTCGCCGCTTCCCTCTCATTCAGTCTCCCCTCTCTCATGATTCTTCATCTAAAACCATTCTCCCACTCTGTAGACTCAGTTATCCATTGTTTTTCCCACTCCATTACTAGTCATCTGCGCCATCTAGTAACTGTCGAAGGAGTAGAATTCTTTCGCTAGTGCTGCCCTCTAGAATTATTTTCTTCAAATCTGAATCTTTTCATATTACTATTTTGTTCTATCACTTCGTCTTCTTCTCTATACCTCTTTCTTCGTAGCTGTTCAACTCTTTCTTTCATTTCAGCAATTTCGAGAGTTTTATAATGCCTCCATGGAAGTGTGTCCGGATTATTATAAAAAATACATCGTTTATCATCATGAGGGCTTAGTGCTGTCTTTTCCTCTCTCTCTGTTAATACTTGATGTAATTTAGATCGAATATTACATTGAGTACGTTTAATAATTTCCATTTCGTTTAAACACCTTCGATATTCTGAATGAGTTATTGTATTTTTTACTGTATGTTTTTTCGCTCCTTTTGCCTTTTTCAAGGGATCCTTATTTATTATTTCAATACTGTATAGTTTACTTCGTAACCCAATGTACTCCCTCATAATAGCAGCATTGCACTCATCCTTCATAGCACCAAGAACTTTTTTGTTAGCTAGAGGCATTCCAAATAGATTATCAGCAGGATAGTCCGATGTGTCAAATTTATCAATGTCTACTTTCATGATCTCATACATATCGACATCTTGAATTTCATAAATGAAGCTGTCAGTATCAGTATAAAGTAATTTACATTTTTCACCAATACGTTGCTTCATGTAACCACAATGAAAGTCATAGACTAATATTTTTGAAAGATCTAATACACATAGACCGATGTATATAGGTTTTTTAATACTGATAGTTGTCCGCGATAATTGAATAGCAGATAAATTTTCATGAAAGATGGAACTACTATGGAAATTTGGTTGGGCAATTCGAGCTTCAGCGCCATATCTACCACCCCATTGATTGATCAGTTTGACATCTTTTCGTTTTCTTTCGTCTTCCATTGTTTTTCCATATACTGCATTAATCATAAGCTTGTAAAATAATTTTTCAAACTCATTTTTAGCTTGCTTACTTTTTTCAGTATTTAAATCAACATATGGTTTCAGCCATTGTTTTTGTTTGAATTCTAGCGCTCTATATATCTTTTTGAGTTTTAGTCCATATTTGAGAGCTTGTTTTAACGCTCTATAATGAATAACGTATCGTTCTTTATCATAAAGCGTTGTCAAAAGTTTTTTCTGTTTTGATCCGGGTGGTTTAGTATGTTCAGGACAAAGAGGTAGGTCTTTATGTTCATCATGCAGCTCTTGTGGATACTCTAGATCTACTTCTAAAATATAGCCTACGTCGCTATCATCAGAGATATTGAAAAAATTTGACATATCCACATTTGAAACCCATTTGAAGCCCTCAAATGGTAGTGATTGAGTCATAGCCCAACCATAAAGGTTGTTTACGTCATAATACATTAAAAATTTGTTTGGCTCATCCTTATTGAATTCTTCACCCATATATTTATTGTTTGCTTTTGAAAATCTATTGCAGCATTGACTAATACCTCCACGAATACCTTTTTGAATGAATAAAACCTTATCTATATGTGTTAATAGTTCAAGCTTCATATTTGTATATTTTATTATCACGTCCCATATTAATCCAGGAGTAGTGTAATAATGAGCAGGATCGAGATCATATGTATTCTTACAGGTTGATCGAAAATTCTCAAAAATATCAGCTAGTAAAAGTACATCAGTTTTCAGATAGAGATCAGAATACATTCCTAAATCTATTTTCTTCCGAATACTACCGAAAATATTCCATACGTTTTGAGCATGTTTATATTCTTCAGTAGGAATATCACTATCTGTTAATTGACTATGAAATTTTTCAATAGATGGTAACTCTGTCTCAGTTAGTCTATTTAAATTTTGTATGTATTCATATGGGAATACTCCTTTTCTTTTGAGTAAATTAATCTGTTCTAAAGTGTAATTATCTTTCTGAAATTCTCTCTGTACAATATCTAGCTGAGGTAAATAATATGCTAATTTATCTAGAGATGTAGGCATAAATCGAAAGGAATCAATGAAACAAAAGCTAATTCGACTGTTTGCAACTTCTTTTGTGAAGGATATGTATCGTTCCTTGTTTTCAGCGAGAACAGAGATCTTGCCTTCAAATTCTGAGTTAGTAGCAATTTCTGTTATAATAAAATGTGAGTCATAGCCTGTAAAGTTATGAAATACGACTGGTATGAAAGCAGCATTTTTATAATTCAAATTGCAATGATTGAGAGCTGCACCTCTAAATTTTCCTGTTAAATGTGAATGATCACGAACTCGTTTTTGATTATCTTGAAAATATTGGTTGCAAATATGACATCTTCTTGCCGTTTTGAATGTCTGTTCATTAATAAATGATAAATCCATTTTTTTTGCATTATTATATATCTTTTCTAACTCAATCACTAGGGACTTCAATTGCTTTATAAACCATGATGCTGGTGATTCGTCTTCATTTAATTTTTTTCTATATGACTTATATATCGACTTACTATCATCATAACGGCATTTTACATATAATCCAATGCTATAGGCTTCATGTTCTTGGAAACTATGTCTCTTAACATTGAGATTTCTATTAGGATCTTCTATAGGTTTTAACAGACATTCAAAATCCGCGTATATAATAAATGGAACTTCCTCTTTATGTTTAAAATTTTTAAATTCTAAAGTACCATTGTCAGGTAAATTAATCCAATAATAATGAAGGTAACGTTCGCAAAGGTAAATTTTTTCAGTATGTTGCGTAACTTGTCTACGAAGGAGAGCAGATAAAGTTTTAATCCATACGTAGTGAGTTTCTAATTTGAATTTTTCATCATCTATTGATATTCGTGGTCTATTAGTCTCATTGTCATCAATATATTCGTTTTGTATTAAGAGTAAGTTCACATGTTTAGTTTGTTTTAATTTCGTTATATAGCACGGTGAGACTTCATATTTCGATCCATATTTTTTTAGTATATATAAATTTACACTTATATTATTCAACTTTCCAAATTTAGGAATACTTTTTATTTTTACAGGGAAGCTTATACCATCAAAATTCAGTTCATTCTCATAGGGCTTGTACTTAATTATTCTGTTTGGATTTCTTGCAACTGGATGAAGGCATGAAAGTATAGCCCATTTAAAACATTCATTGTCTTCATTTTTTACATTAACACAGGCTCTTTTATTATC
Organism: Phymastichus coffea; assembly: GCF_024137745.1. Classification (NCBI taxonomy): domain Eukaryota; kingdom Metazoa; phylum Arthropoda; class Insecta; order Hymenoptera; family Eulophidae; genus Phymastichus; species Phymastichus coffea. The sequence goes on along the minus strand of NW_026706824.1, from coordinate 430,043 downwards.
TATGCTTGACGGTAATGGTATATACGAGCATGGTTTAAATGGATTATACTTATTTATATTAATAGTGAGACCGACAATAGTTTTTAACGACCTGCCTGAGTCTCTTTCTTTAAATTCTTCGATTTGTTTAAGTATAATATCTTTAACGTTATTTTGAAACCATCTATCAAGATCAGTAGTCTTATAAATGCAAACATTTTCTGTATTGAAATACTTGATTTGAATATCTTCTTCTTGATTTTTCTTTATGATAAATTGTGATGCCATTTCTGTATTTATTTTTAAGTTATTATGGATAGCAAGAAATTGAGGTATTTTAATTTGTAATAGTTGATTTGCGGCAACTAGAAATGTTTTTATATCTAAATGATGTTGATTAACTATACAGACTGTACTAATTCGATTTTCAAAGGCTGAATGAATTGGTCTCCAAACAACTCCATCTCCTAGAATTTCATCCTGAATAGCTGTTAATGGTTGTATACTTCCACCAACTTTTATAGTTTTACTTAAATTGACTTTAATAGAATTCAAATGACAAGCACAAGTTTGACACCTTTGTCGAATTGCTCTACTTAAATCAGATCGTTTCATAAATTCATTAATTGTAATTATACCATTAACTGTTAGATTTCTCCATCTAATACAATCGTCTATATCTAAATCGTTCGAATGGTTATAAGCTTTCCATAAATTGTTAATTGTTTCTTCAAAATAGGCGATAGAAGTCATGTTGTTAGTTATCTAGTTTTATTGTCTTGTACAGTCACTTGTCTATAGTTGTATAAAGGATTATTATGATGAAAGGATGGAAAAGGTAGTGAACAGCTCTAAAATGAACTTGTTCTCAGTTGGTAATGAATATTGATTTGTTTAACAAATCAATAAGGATTCAACTAACTACTGAGGAACTACTTGCAAATGGCGTGAGGTAAGGCAAGCTTAGCTCGCAGGCTGTCTCGAGAGACTGCGCTCTTCTGCTAGGCCAAAGCTGCTTTTAAAGGTTAAGTGAGAGCGCTGTCAGCAAACTGAGGGCGCTGCCAGCAAACTGAGGGCGCTGCCTACAAAGTGTGGGCGCTGTAGGCAGTATATAGAAGGGTTAGCTCAAACGAAAGAGTGGGGGTAAACTGACTGTAGCACCATCTAACTTATTAATTTAGTATTAAAGGGTTTATATATAGATCTTCAGAATAAAAATATAGTCATTATTGCTTTGAGATACGATTCAGCTCACACATCATAGAGAATGATGGACTATATTTTAGATATTCAAGGCTTTCAGAGTCTCAATAATACTTTTATTTGTAAGGAGTTTGCCTATTTACCAGTATGTTCTAATACTTCACCTACAGTACTACTTTTTAAACCTCCATATCATTGGCTCAAACTGTCTATTGAATATCAAAGTGTTAATAAGTGGTTGGAATTACATCATCATGTTATTTATTTTTATTATCGTTAATTAACATTGATTTTATTTGAAATATTTAATATAATCAATTTTATTGGTATATTATGGAGAAATGGTATTTTACCATATAATTTTTTAAATTGTACTATACGTAGTCATTTACATAATTGTAGAAATATTTATGTGAAAGGATTACAAAAGAAGCAATGGCTTAAAAAAATTATTCCTGAAAAGTAGGTTCAAATAATATACAATAGTACAAAATTCTAAATTCGAATTTAATTAGTGTTTGTTTTTTAATTACAGAAATATTTTAGATATCGAAACTGAAATGAGATGTCCGCGATTGGAAGATTTAAGTATTAAATTTAAACCATCATGCATATATCCTAGTCAAAATCGCGAGAATATAGTATGTGCTGCAGTAAATACACAAAAGATACACGATTGGATGATGGAAAGACAAAAACAAGCAAAATCAAAAGGGATCGACACAGTCGAAAGATTTACAGATGACTATAATTCATATAAAAATTCAACTGAATATTTAAAAATAGCTATGTCAGACACTGAACATAAAGATTATAGACAAAGTGTACTCTATTCAATGTATAATTAAAAATAATAAATATTAAATAAATAATAAATGTGTGCTTATTTAAATAGTAAAATAATCATAACGATTGTAAGAAAGGGTGAATGGATGGGAATAAGGTTCTCTCCTAGCAGAGATGTTTAGGAGGAACATCTCAAGGAGGTGTCAGTCGAGCGACTGCATTCGTATTCTCTAGCATTCTCACGAAAACAGTTCCCTTCGTGGAGAGAGCACGTGTTGACTATAGACAGCATACGCTCCCCTCCGCGCACCATGGTCCACGCTTAGCTAGAGCGTAGGAGAGAGAGAGAGAGAGAGAGAGAGAAAGAGAGAGAGCGCACGTTTACTACTACTATAGTAGCGCATCCCCATCAGGCCAGAACTATAGACAGCATGCGCTCCCCTCCTCCTCCGCACGCTCGGGCCCTATACCAAATGTATACGTGTGTAGCTAATATACACAATATGCATCCTCTAAGGTACATGTGGCATTGGCTCTAGTGGTAGAACGCTAGCCTGCCAACCCAGAGGACTCCGGTTCGATTCTCCGGTCTGTCTTTTCATTTTTTTCAAAAAAAAATCGTCGCTATTTTCTATATTCGTTTCATTCTCAATGTAGCAAGTAAATTGTTAATAATATTTATATTTATAACTTTAAAAAAAAAAACATTTAAATTTAATTAGACTAAAAGCACTAGGAATAGGGTCCCTAGAGACTAGGAGCCCTAGGGACTAGGAGCCCTAGAAACCTTCCTCAAAAAATTATAAACAATTATTAACATTAATAATAATTAACATGGAAGGGTTAGGCCAAGGAATCAAAGGGTTAAACCAGCGACCCCCACGAATATTGTTAATAATAATTGTTAACAATAATAATTATTATTAACATAAAAGGGTTAAGCCAGGGGGGCCAAAGGGTTAAGCCCGGTGGGGTCAAAGGGTTACAGACCCCCCCGCAGGTGTGCTGGAACATACATTGCTATACTACTAATACGCATACGCGTGCGCACGTGTATGTATAACTCATAAAAATTAAATGAATTTTTTTATGCAATGTATGGCACGTATGGAATGAATGGAATGTATAGCACGTATGGCATGTATGGAATTTTTACGCGTGCACACGTGTATGTATAACTCATAAAAATTAAATGAATTTTTTTATGCAATGTATGGCATGTATGGAATGAATGGAATGTATGGCACGTATGGCATGTATGGAAATTTTAATGGAGGATGGAAGGGGAAATCTCAATCGTTCGTTATAAAAATGAGCTGCATCTCATCAGCAGTCGCATTCGCATCCAGAGTGAACTAGTGTAAAGTGTGAAAGAAGAAAGTTTATACGAACATTCTACAATGAGCTCCAACAAGATTGACTATAGGTAATTATTTGTTTTATTGTTTATAGAACACACTTTATATATTTTTTTAATATTTTCTTATTTGTGCAGATTTGAGCAAGCGAGGCTGGATAGCTTGACGTCTCAATGGACATGCGCACACGTACGACCAGCAGATCTTGCTGCGGCCGGCTTTTATTATACGGAGCAGATCGATCAAGTACACTGTTTTGAATGTGGTATGGAAGTCTGTCGTTGGGAAGAAGGTGACGACCCTATGACGGAACATAAGCGCTGGGATGGCGGCTGCCTTTTCATTCGTAACAGAAGTTGTGGCAATGTGCCGATTGGATTGAGCCCCCTACCGGTACCTCCTCCTCGAAGAAAAAGTAAAGATGTTTGTGGACCGTATAAGCTCGAGTATCGGGCAGTAACAGCGTGCGCAACAACTAGCCCACGTTCGAGTACAGACGAGCCTGCGTTATCGTTATCGATTGAGAGTCTTGTTACAAAGCTTTTTTCCGATTTACATTTGACGGAGAAATGTGCTTCGAAAACCATAGCAAATGCAACTGTTGGTATGGTATCTGTTTGCGAAGAATTTGTACGCGGTTATAAGAAGAGTATCGATAAACAAAATGAAAAAATGAATAAAATTCGCGAAAGGGTTGAAAAGTCGCAGCGAGATATAGGCAATATTTTGCGTCAACTTGAAATTACCAGATGTAAGATATGTTTGGATGCTAGGGTCGCTGTACTTTTTTTACTTTTTACCTTGTGGACATATCACTGTATGCATGGAATGTGCATCAAGAATTGACGATTGTCCAATATGTCGTCAAACTATTAGCAAACGCGTTCGTGCTTATTTTGCGTAAATTTGTTCTTGTTTGGTTTTAATAAAGTTCCTATTATTTTTAAAAAATGTTTGTGTACTTTTTTTCTCTTTTAATCTAATATTTTTTTTTTGTATTTTAATGTTATATTTTTTTGTTTCTAAAATTTATATATTATAAGTGAGTAAAAACAAGGATTGATCGATACGTTAATTTTTAAAATTTATTTTTCAAACTTAGATATAAAAAAATCAAATTACATATTACGACTTTTGCGAGCGAGCATCCATCTACTGATAGTCAGCGCGTTTTTAAAGGCACACGGTGGATTTGATAGATACGCATTGTGGTTACTGCATACGGAAATGCTATCGTTTGAAATATTCTTGAGTGATGGAAAACCCAAATCTTCAACGTTAACCACAGTCGTTCTGTAAAAAAAAATCATTAGATATCATTTTTTCACTTTAAGATGGTACGCGACGAAAAGACACTTACTGTGCATTGGTCAACAAATTTCTCAGCCATTTTGTTTTTTTAAGACTTTGACAAAAATAGCTGCTCCAAAAAGTGTTTTTTTGATTATTTTTCCAAGATCGTCGTACGGTAAATCGCCAGATTCCCACGGAATACCATGAAAATTTCTCGCTAACCACCGGTTTTCACACTGATTTTTCTTTAATAACCACTCCCATGGGTAAGGTGGTTTAAACAGAAGCACCGATGGAGTTGAATCTTCTTCCAGAGGACAAACAGCAATCTCCTTGAATACGAATTCGTTTAAGCTAGTTTTGAAGCCCTGTACGTCTACAACAAAATCCATCGTAGTAACTGAGGAATCGACGTCGACGACTGCGTCAATACAGACGAATGAATGTCTTTTTATACTGAGCTTGCACTTGTTGATGCCCCACTATTATTTTTCGATCAATCACAATCGTTCACCCCCCTCTATACTTTTTCCAACCAATCAGCATTGACGAGAAGTGAATATAACGCGATGGATTTGTCAAATCTGCTCAGTTGAGTAACTAGCATCATGGCTGAGTATTTCAAGAACAGGGCTTTATTGCTTTTGCGCGCACATCGTCTGGCGAATGCAGGATATGCTAGTGTCGAAGATATCAAAAGATTGTTGACACTGGGTTCATTGGCTTTGCGCAAAACCGATGAGCTTTTTCGTTCGCCTAGCTTGATCGTGTCTGGCAGACAGAAGCTGTAGGCAGCTATGTGCTTGATTAGAAGCGTTTTACATCTGCTAAACGAATACAAGAGTAGGCTGTTGGCACAGCCCCCATTGCCACCTCATCGATTGCCGAACTTGTGGTGAGTAAGCATAACGAACAATCCATGTAAGAACCTCTCGTTATTTTGGATGTAGTTGGTGAACGTCTCAAACCGGCTAGTACTACTACTACTACTTCTACTTCTACTACTACTACTACCACTACACCGGCTGTTGTTAATCCAGCTCAAGACTCAACAGTTCACTGGAACGACATCAATAGTGCGTTCAAAGGCAGAATAAAGACTGGTGTGATAACTAATCTGAAACATCTGGATTTGAATGCGTTTTTGAGGCATGCCAAACCATTATTCCATGCTCAAATTAAGGAGAGCTTGAAGAAACATAGTTCTTTAAAAGTTAATGCCGTACTGGATGCCGAGTATGCAGTCGAAAAGAATGATTGCGATGAAAAGCTCGATGTGAAGCATTTCAATACGTAGATGGCGTCGATATACCTAACCACAGACATAGACGAGTGGTTCGTCGAAAACGTTTTACAACCAATTAGTAAGAGCACGGAAGAATTTCAAGAGCAAGACTCAGGCTGGTCTCTTCACGTTATATTAAACTTAACCGTAAATATCAGCAAGTACAATCCTATGAGAGTTGGTTCTCGACGTTGAATTGCCCAAGCCTGTTAAAAGTAAGAAAGCCTGTGTGAACGTGCGGAACAACGATAACGAATGCTTCAAATGGGCCATCCTTTCGGCGTTACATCCAGTCGCAAGGAATGCATGCCGTGTCACTGCCTATACTGCTCATCAAGATAAATATAATTTCAAAAATCTATCATTTCCGGTACACCCGAAAGAAATCGTGAAATTTGAAAAGCAAAACAACGTTTCAGTGAACGTGTACTTTTTAAATTTGAATAATGGATCCTACGATGTGTTGCCGCAACATTTGACCGATGAGAAAAAAGACAGGCATGTGAATCTTCTTCTAGTGGAAAATTATTATATCGATGTAAACGAAAAGCAGCAGCAGCAGCAGCAGCAAATGGAACGTCCCGGTATACCATAAAAAGTGCACTACGTTTGGATAAAAGACTTATCTCGATTGATGTATCGACAGTTGTCATTTCGCAAATGTAAGTCGTACATATGCGATCGTTGCTTGCACTATTTTCTAACTGAAGAGAGATTGAAAACGCACGAGATCGACTGTAAAAATGTGAATATGTTTAAAATTGTGCTTCCCAGTGTCAAGGATAAATATTTACAATATGAAAACTTAAAAAATGAGTGCGCGGTACCGTTCGTCGTGTACGCCGATTTTGAGAGTCTCTTGGAAGCGGTGTCCAACGACGAGCGGATCTATCAACGTCACAAACCGTACAGCGTTGGCTTTTTCGTCAAGTGTAGCTACGATGACTCTCTTTCGCGTTATCGAAGCTACAGACAGAAAACCGTCGATGACGTTGGTCCGGCCAAGTGGTTCGTTCGCAATCTTCACGATTTGGCCAAGTATCTGCAAGAGTTGTACAGAAGCCCGCAGCCTATGGAAAATTTAACGTTTCAAGAGGTATTTAGCTTTCTTCGTGCTACGCTATGTCATATATGTAATAGGCCTTTTGTCGAGAATGAAAAAAAAAAAGACAGAAAAGTTCGCGATCACTGTCACTTTACGGGAAAGTATCGTGGAGCTGCTCACAGCACGTGTAACATTGCTTATCAAGAATCGCGAACTATACCCGTTTTTTTCACAATCTCAGCGGATATGATACGCATCTATTTATCCGGGAAATCGCGAACGAAGTTCCCGGTCGAGTGAGCCTCATTCCTCAAACCAAGGAAAAATACATATCTTTTACGAAGTACGTGGAAGGTACCGATATAAAGCTGCGTTTCGTCGATTCGTTTCGATTTATGGCGTCTTCGCTCGACAAACTATCGTCGTACTTGGAAAAAAACGATATTCTAGAGCGACATTTTCAGCAAGATGACGGATACACACTGCTGCAGATTGCCCTACTCAGGAGAAAAGGTGTATTTCCGTATGACTATGTGTCGTCGTTTACAAAACTCGAGGAGACGACGACGCTTCCACGAAAGCAAGATTTTTACAGCAGTCTGTACGATTCGGATATCAGCGACGAGGAGTACAGTCACGCGGAGAACGTTTGGAGAACGTTCGACATCGCCGATCTTGGCAACTATTCGGATTTGTATCTCAAGACGGACGTTCTTTTGTTGGCCGAAGTTTTTGAAAATTTCAGAGCCAAGTGTCGAACGGCGTATCGTTTGGATCCGGCCCACTACTATACGACGCCCGGATTGAGTTGGGACGCCATGTTGAAGTATACGGGTGTAAGGTTGGAGCTCATGACGGATATCGACATGCTCATGTTGGTCGAGCGCGGCATTCGCGGTGGAGTTAGCCAGTGTTGTAATAGGTACGCTGTCGCAAAAATCCATACATGGACGACGACGAGGACAACTACGATCCACAGAAAGATGACAAATATTTGATGTATTTTGACGTCAATAACCTTTACGGTTGGAGTATGACCGAGCCACTTCCACTCGGTGATTTCGAATGGTGCGACATTGACGCCGCCGCCAACTTTTCCTTCGATATTCCCGATGACTCAGCCTTCGGTTACATACTCGAGGTGGATTTGGAGTATCCACAAGAAATTCACGATTCGCACAGAGATATGCCATTTTGTCCGGAGCACAAAGCCGCTCCGGGATCCAAGCAGAAAAAGCTCATGACGACTCTCCATGATAAGGAGCGTTACGTAATCCACTACAGAGCCCTAAAACAAGCAATAGGGCATGGTTTGCACCTCGCGAAGATACATCGGGATTTAAAGTTTAAGCAGAGCCCATGGCTCAAGACGTACATCGATTTGAATAGCGAGTTGCGTAAGCGAACGGCAAACGAATTCGAAAAAATGCTGTACAAACTGTTCAACAATGCGGTGTACGGCAAGACCATGGAAAACGAGAAGAAACACATCGACGTGAAGTTGGTGAACAAGTGGGAGGGGCGATACGGTGCCGAGGCTCTGATAGCTCGACCAAATTTCCACAGTAGCGACATTTTCGACGACGAACTGGTGGCGATTCAACAGTTGCGTACGGAAATCACCGTGAGAAAACCCATTTACATAGGTTTCGCTGTTCTCGACTTGTCAAAGACGCTCGTGTATCGATTCCACTACGACTACATGCTCGGTGCCGACATTGGCGAGGAGCGTTGCAAGCTTCTGTACACCGACACGGACAGTCTCGTGTACGAGATCACCAATGTAGACATGTACGAGGTCATGCGTCGTGATATTCGCGAATTCGATACGTTGGATTTTCCAGAGCCGAATCGCTTCGCGATTCCTAGAGCCAATAAGAAGGTGGTCGGCAAGATGAAGGACGAGAACGCCGGAATGCTCATACTGGAAGCTCGGTTCGTCGATAAAATTAGAAAAAAATTTTAAAAAATTACACGAGGTAATTGTGATTTTGTGTGTGTGTGTTTTGTTTCAAGTCGACTGAGTTTAAATATCATTGTTTTTTTTCTACAGATGGATCTCGCGCAGCTGAATAATTTAGCTTGTAATCAATTCAAACCCACTATGAAGATTCGTGAATTGGACACAGAATCCAAGTATATGATCATCAGACTCAAACAAGTTGAAACACGATACAGTGCAAAAATCGTAGCCGATGTGAACGAGGAGTTTCAGCTGTTTCTACCAAACAAGGTATCGAGTGCGCTGATCGTGAATGAAAAGCTGTACAACGATATGTCGGATTACGCTAATAAACATAAAATAATTTCTCAGCTATAAGGGTAATGATTGTATAGAATTTACAACTGCATAAATATATGTATATCATTGTACGCATAACAGGAAAAAAAAAAAAAAAAAAAGAAGAGAATAAACTTCCTTTATATTTTTTTCAAATCAAAATATGTGTGTGTGTTTATTTATTAATTCTTCAATCTATTAGTTTTTCTTTTTTTTCTCTACAATACGGTTCTATTTATCTAACTATTGTGCGAATCATCAAATCCTAACCACTTTACGAAAACTCGATTACCACGCCTCTTAATAACCTTTTCCACTAGATAGATGTCGGGATATTTGGTTTTCTGAAGTTCCTGTTCGTAGAAGCCACCTAGGATAGGCTTATTTTGATAATCTTACGGTCGTTCGTATTTTCCGGATAGAAAAATTTGTTCGGTTTTGGGATCGAATACATCGATGATTTTATTGTCTAGATATACGCTTAATCCGCGGTCTACAAATTTACGTAACGAAATCAAGTTTTGAGTTAAATCTTTTGCATAGATCACGTTGCTTAAGTAGATGGTTTTACCTTCGGAATTTCGTCCTTTGATTGTACCTTTGCCTTCGTATTTTAGTTTAGTTGTCGGTGATTTATTCGCGCATTGTATGTAACCGTTTTTCGTTTTATCAAGGGTAGAGAAAATGAGTCAGCTATTAGATATATGATCTGACGCGCCCGTGTCTGCTATAAAGTTATCAACGTTCGCACTACTTTCTTCAATTTCGCTACTATCGGGCTCGCTCTCGTTTGATTCGTTACTCTCGCTATCGCTCGATACTTTGTTTGATATATTCGCTTTTGCACTTGGTTTGTTATATTTCTTTTTCTTACCGAGATAACGCTGTCTGCTTCTGTCGTTTCTTTGATTTGTAAACGACGTTCCTCTGTCTCTCGTTCTCTCGTGATTTCCTCGCTGGTCTACCCTTCTCCGTTTATTTTCTGTGTTATTGCGATCTGCCTCAAATCGCCTCTTCCTGTCATTGCCAGCTGGTGCTCCCAGTCCCTTGGCTCGACACTCGTCAGCTTTATGGTTGCAGATTTTGTCGCAATTATAGCATTTGTATTTTCCAGAGTTTGGGCATTTATCTTGATGGTGGCCTTCGTCTCCACATCCGAAACACCTCTCTCGTTCAGTCGTTGTTGTTCGTTGTGGTTGCACCAAGTTGACTTTAGGTGAGCTTTGCACTCGATCAGTTGGTCCTATCTGTAATAAGACTCTTTTTAGTTCATTGTATTTCAATTTCTCTCCTTTAGCCAGTTCGTTAGCGCAATCGGCTGTTGCTACCGATGGAATAAATTTCTTTACTGCATGGTACAACAGATTCTTTTTGTTTTTGTCAGAAAATTCGTCCGCGCCTGATTGATTTTCGTATTATTTTACATAGTCTTCGAAACGCGAGCAGAATTGTATAATATTCTCTTTCATCGGGTTAAATTTAATATTGATTAGTTTACGGTAAGTGTCATGCTCTGTCATTCCTGATTCTGAAATTTTAATCTGTTTAATTTCGTCGAGAAGTAGTCTAGGGTCGTTGTGTTTTGTTGATATGTCAAGATAGTCTTTGCTCAAGTGGTTCATGATGGTGTCTAACACGCGAGTTTCGTCGTTTTTGAATTTAACCGGATCGGTGTTGTTTCGCGTCTCGTCGTTTTTATCAATTATGTAGAACATTTTGCGCGTTTTTAATTCTGTGAAGAGCAATTTTTCAAAAACGTCGTATCTTATATCTTTGGTTAATGAGTATTTCCGATTTGTGCTACTATCTGTATTTGAGAATTCTACGCTAACTCTGCTAAGGTCTGTCGCGTTGTTTTGTCTATTTGTCAAATTCATTTTCTCTAATAAGTCATTGCTAATTTTTTCTGTAATAGCTTTAGTCAAGTCATTGATATTTTTGAATTCTACTATACCTCTCGTGTTTCTCTCGTCTTGGTCGTTATTATTGAGATTAGACTCGGTTACCTGGCTGTCGTCACCTTCTGCTGCCTCTCTTTCTGTGCTGTTGGCCAGAGGTGCCAGAGCTTCGTAGCTCCTCCTGTTGCTTTGATTTTCTCCCGCCCTGACTCTCCTATCGTCAATTATGCGGGGCCTGCTGCAGTGGGTACCTGGGCTAGTACCGAAACCTCTCTGTCCGAACATCGGAATCTCTCGTGGAGGCTCCGGCTGCTTTTGAGCTGCGGTGACAGTCTTCAAGACGGTGGCTTCGGTCGTCTCAGCCTGTGTATTTTCCGTTGGTTGGTTAGGTGTGGCTGTTGATCCAACTATGGCAGCGAGCAGTGTTTCCAGCTTGCTGCAGAGGCTGTTTACAGCCATCGTATTTTCTTTAATGGCCTTGTTGTTTTCCTGGCCCTGGTCGTATAACAGCCTGAGCTGTGCAGAGACGGCAGCTGTCATCCCTTCGTCCGTCGTTGTCGTCGCCGTCGTCTTCTTTCTTATTTCCAGGCGTTGAGGCTCCTTCATGTTCTTCAGGCATCCTAGCAGCCATCCGTGTTCCATAGCTGAGAGGACATCGTCACCTTAAAGAAGTCGCCACTCGTAAGTAGAGGGATCAGTGTTACTAGACTAGTGCAGTACAACTTGCACTGTCTGTAACAGGTGATTGATCGCACGACTAGCACGGCTTAGTCGTGTTCTCGATCACCCTAGGACTGGGTGTCTTTATACCCACGCACAGCTGTGAGCCAGAGCACTCAGAACCCTCCACACGGGTAAGCTCTCTTCGTTGCAGAGACGCTTACTCTGAGACCGGTCACTCTCGTGTTTTTCAATATAATAAGAAAAACCATCAATTTACATTATAAATTGAGCCTTCGTTGCACTCGTATATAAAATGAAAAACTTACCTATTTTCGTGATCTCTCGGTTAGTATATGCCACAATCAGTCCTGTGGCATTCATAGGGTTTTTCATTATGTATGCTCCCTCATACGGATGTTGTTCCCACAACTTGATTGCATCAGCGAGTTTTACGGAGTCCAGCATTTCTATAAAATAATTTTGTTAAAGTATCTTCGAATATTACGCGCGATCTCTCTTGCGCGCACTCGTCTTAATCGTTATACATTTTACATGTGTATCCATACATACACATACATATATACATATTTGCATGTATACTTTTATTCCCACGAGCGTGTATGCTTCTATCTCTCTCTCTCTTATATTTCCGCTCGCTGCGTTCGACTCTGCTTTACTTCATGACGAACGCTCGCTCTCTTTCTCTTTCGTACTCGCTCGGCTCCTCTCGACTCGACAACCTGCGCGCGCACGTCTTCTTTGTTAGTTCACACAAAGAAAGGGGGTGGTATGTGTGCGCGCGTGCCAGAACAGTCGCCATTTTTTTTTATTATCGGTTACAGGTTGCTGCACGTGTGGCGGCCATCTTGCCAATTAGCGTTGGCGCCAAAATTCCCGGAAATTGCCATGTACGAAAGGCCACAATGTCACGCGGCATCATCCCACACAAATGACACGCACAAATTGCCGCGCGTTTTCGCCTTTCTTTCCTTGAGTCGATTCGCCACGTGTTTTATATATGGATCGAAAACGGCGATCGTGCCGTATATAAATTCGTTCGCGCGTCTATTTTGTCAAAGCACTCCCTAACACGACACTCGCGTCCGTGGTTAAACAATGGTTTGTTACTTACGTATCGATGACGTCGACAATTCCTCTCGTCCCTCCGCCATGGCTGCTTTTCTTCCTTTCGCTTTCGCACTCTCGCACTCTCGTTCTCTCTCATGCCCTCATCCTTGATTAACCACTTTTGATTTCACTTTTCACTCGCGCAGCGGAAGCGTTCTGTGCCTATAACCTGTCAGAGGTATGGTGGTAACGCCAATAAAGCAAGACGGTTTTATGGTGAAAGAATGAAAAGGCTTTATTGAGACAAAGAAACTATCTGTCGTGAAAAGTCGCTGGTGCAAAAAGAACACGTGCGCTCAGCAGACCGACACTTCGTAAAGTAGCGCGGCCGGCGGAGACGGCGGCGAGCGAGCTAAAAGTTAAGAAGGAGGGAAGGGGGCTTGCGCTCGGTTGGAAGTAGCGCAGCTCACGCCATCTTCATGTTGACAGTCAGATATCTTTCAATTCCGATAGACAATCTCCGTTTAATTGACTGCTGTTTTCTTTCCCATCGTAATGATTCACTTCTAGTTTAATTTGATTTTGTATTTTGTAATTTTTTATTGAATTAAATTTTATTACTATATTATTAATCTGTTAATGTTGTACTTCTAGTTAAGTTGCTACTATTTTTTGTATGTATTTCGTATTTTTTTTCTGTTATATTATTATATATTATTATTATACGTATAAAGGATTATATCCCGTATAATAAATAAAAAAAAAATACAACAGGCCTAACAGCAACATTCAGTGCTTGTTGAGGAGTCATAGCGAGCAGACGTATGCCAACGACTCTTAGAATTCGGTTTGTTTACTTCGTCTACTGTATGTGCGTGAGAGAAAGTGTCTCGTTAATAACATTCGGTGTTATCACACTTTTCTCGAGCTATTAGCGTTTTTCGTAACTGCTGGACTCTCTCGTAATGGCTTCCAGCGGTCTTTAATATTGACGTGACAATATAATTATAATTATATATATAATTATACATATATACATATACATACTTTCTTTGTCATAACTACTGTAACATACACCCTGCGCACGGGGCTTCGTGGAGGATAAAATGCTCCGGTCGTAAACACTCGGCGTCCATGGCCAATGGTTAACTGGTGTTATTTCGGTGCGGCCGCTATGCGTGAAGGACAATTAAAACATCCTTGCTTGTGTGCGGTGTCCTGACCGCAGAGTCGGCACGACTGGTGTGGCGCTCGTTCATAGCCCTTGCCACCGTAGCTTTCTTCGAAAAGAAACCGCAGGTGCAAGTGTCCGTGATGGGCTTCTTGGTACGCGTACTCGGTCAGTTGGTAGTATTTCTAGCCCTCGTTGTCGTACTGCGGGAATACGGGATGATCCATCGGTGTTTGCGCCTCCCGGTTTTTCCAGCACTGGTTAGGCTGTCCATGATGGGTGTAGACGTTATGGCAGCCCGGATTTCTTCCACCGTCCAGCTCCTTTTGGTCCGTTTGTGTGGTGGACCGACCGGTGTAGTAGCGGTTTACTTCATGGTGCTGATAGGTGATATCTGGCGGTATATTTGTTTGGCCTTTACTTTTCTGAATTAGAAAGTGGTGAGTGCAAGTGGAGTTTCTCTCCTTTCGGAGACTAAGAGTGGGATTAATTGTACGGCTATGGGTGGAGAATGAGGAGTGTCGTAGTTTGTTGGTGACATGAAATATGTTTCGTTTAGTAATTTATGTGCAGACTTGCAGATCATTTTTATTTGAAGGTTTAAGGATTGATTTAACTCTTGCATCGGTATATTTTTGGACTTGTTGTTACTCCATATTCTGTTCGCACAAATTATGCAGCTGATTGCTATTATGGATGCTCTGATGATTAATACGGTTTTTGTAAAATTATCTCTTATTTTTGTAAAGTTTGAGTTTTTCATCATTATTTCGTTTGTTAGTGACAGTGGTACTTTCGTAATTACAAAATTTTCTGTTTTTAGTTTTTTTTTAGCCCCTAAGTAAATATGATGGTATGTTCTAAGCTCGCATAACTAGAGAATATGTATTATTCCAGTGCCACTTAAAAACACTGCGTGTTTTATGCCGTTATAATTTACATAGAAAGAAGTGTTGCATGCGACAGAGTACAATAAAATATTATTTTATAATGTCGGTATGAAATAGTAGTCTAAGTCGGTGCTTGCTTCGGTCGTTGACAAGATACGAAATTGGGTTTTTCCAGTGATGTTAGTAGAGCAAACTCGCAGGATTTATTATTTAATTTTAGTATAGTTGGGCGTGGGCACAGATACAAGCGAAAAATATGTTTAAATTCGTTTTTAACGAAATTCTCGCTAACAAAGGCATGGGTAGTTTCTCCCTCTGTCACTGTCAGATAATCGCTTTGTGGTTTAATAAACATAGCAATCTGGTTTGTTTTGTTATGATATTGAAATACTGGATATATTTTGAAACTATACGTATTATTACTTGCGACAAGGGGAAAAATTACTTCGACAATTATGTTCTTACAAAAATAAACTACGTTAACTCCTGCAATTTATTGTAGGATTATGATATTAATTTTTTATTTATGTATTGTTAAATTTGAATTGGTAATGGTCCTGATTATTTTTAGTGAATTAAGCAAAAATTGTGGATTCAAAGAAAATTAGTTGTTTTACAGGAGCTGATGTACTTCATTTGATATATATACAAATTTGTGTAATAGATCGTTAATTTCAGCTAAAATAAAGCTAATATATGTAGAATTATATACTAGGCTCATTGCATTTGTAATGAAATTTGCACGAGTTTTCCTAAAAAGTAACATATTTGTTTCTGATTGCGAACTATTTTCGGTAATATAAGATAAGTCGTACTCACCTATATGCTCGGTTAAATTATTCTTGCGGATATATAGCATATCGTCAGGAGCTTTATTAGAATGTTCGAGTGAGAGGCTATCTGGTGATGCTAGGGCATCGCAGCCCCGTTAGGTGAGTCAAAAGCGTACGCGTTGAGAGAGGATCTGATCGCTTTACTGATATGTTCTTGTTTCCTCGTGGGCTGTGTACATAGAATTTTTGATGAAGTCGTTTATCTCGAATGTCTTACAAGCTGTAGATATTTTCGCAAGTGTTTTGGTGAAATTATAATGCGACGTAAGTATTAATTGTACGTCAACAGCGGTGAGTACGTTCCATTTTTCTTGAATAATTCTAATGTTTGGTGCTCTTTCTAAGGCGATTCTAGGTTGATTATTATACTGTTTCATATTTGGCTGATTTTGGCATATAACAGTGGTTAGCAGATTGATGAAAAGGGTTCTGTATAGCAACATTTTGCTTATATCAGCTGGAAGAGTGGTGATTATTAAAATTTTTGTCTTGTGTTATCGGCAACTTTGGTGAAAACCTCAATCCATTCCCACGTCTCTACTAAAGGATAATCCTTATTTCCGCTATATACTTTATTGTTGTGTGCAAACAGTCAGAGTAGTGTTCGTGACATTGTTTTAAAGAGCAAATGTATTTCGTTCGAAAAGGTAAAAGGCTGTCTATGCCGGATGGTTTAGGCAATGCGTCTATAGGTAATTCTGGATGGGAAGAATGTTGGATAACGTGGTATATACGGTTTGTGCATTTAATGTATCGCATGGTGTACGACGGCCTGTGAGGGCCACTAACTTTGATATAGACAAAGTTATATGATAATTGTTGTTGTATAGATAGAGTTCTATGACAGTCTGCGCAAGTGAACAAAAAGTTATTAGTGGTGTAATAAATTATTTCTACTTCAGTTATGTTTAATTCATTATGCAACATATTCTCAGTGCAGGGTACTTTAGCAGGGGATGAATGTTCATTAGTGTTATTTTTGTACATTTTGACGGAAGGTTACGTATTGGGACTGTTAACAGATAAGATTATTGGTGTTGCAATTTACTATTTATCGATTTTTATATTCTGTTGATTAGCGGTGGAATTTCAGGTTCTGATAATACTGGTTAAATCTGTCTCCGTATGTAGCTTGGCTTTTCAGGCTTTAGCTGGGTTAGTGGATCGGCACGTCCGATTTTAATGGTAGCGGTTCGTTCTTCGAGCTGTGTTGCCGGCGGGGCTTCCTCGTTTAGCTCGTCTGTGTTTGTTTCTCTTTCAGGTTTCCTAGCTAGGTAATGTAGCAAGTTAGTTAAAGAGTTCCAAAATACACCTAGCAGATGTATGCTAAAACCGTAAAGGGAATGAAGGGCATATCCACGTATCAAAGATAAATTTAATTGTTCTAAAGATCATGAGGATCGCCAAAGCTGCGGCGCTTGCTAATCCAAACGTAATGAATCGACTCCATAGCGACTCCCATGTGGAATTCGCAATACAGTTAAGAGCGTTCGCGTCGAGTAATTTAGAGACGGATATTCCCGGAGCTAAGTTTTGATTAAGAACAGCATTTCGATCTGAAGGGAACATAATAAACTTACGAAGATTTTCGATATCGTTATACGTATAGATTCCATTAGTTGCCGTATTTATGCTATTATATTCCTAACTTTGCTTGGCCTATGGTTTAATTACATTTAGAGCTTCTTGGCTGATGACGTCCGGTACGACCTTTACCCAAGTGTCATCGAATTTATACATTATAGACATTTTAGTATCATAAGCTGTTTTGGTTCCGTATTGTTTTAGTATATGCGTTCGAGGTGTGATAAGCATCGGGGTCTCGCCGCTCGTGACTGCTAGCACTTGGTATCAAGTCTCAACTTTTCTAGCTTTGACTTCTGCTGGTACACATTTGATAATATGCACGACTTCGCCAGCCATCATTGCCATGTATCCGGATTCTCTCATTAGTAGTATGCTCATTAAGAGATCTGGTGATAATCTGGCGATATTTAATGCGTTTGTAATTACTTTTCTTTCTAATTCACATTGTTGTAAAAGTACATCATGATATCATTTTTGCAGGTGATATTTAATATATTTTTCGACTAACAATATTTTAGAATTTACATAAGTAAAGAGATCAAGATCGTACATATTTTTAACTTTATTAGAAATGAAGTGCTCCCCGAGCCTATCGCCTAATATGAATAATCTCGAGTGTTCTGTTTCAATAATTTCAAAACCGCATTGTATTATTTTACTCATCTCTTTGAAAGCAAAATATATATCCTCAGTGTCCAATACGTATGACGGTCTACATTCATTACCGATTTCTGTTAAGACGGGTATTGAAAAAGTAAGTTTACCTATGTTGGGACAAAAATAAAAAACAATTTGGGACAAATAAACAATATATATTTATTTAATCTTTGGCTCTTAAACTATTTTTCTACATAGTCGCCTAAGACTTGAATACATTTTTCGTACCTGTTTGAAAATTTAAACAATCCTTGTTAAGTCGTGACAAGTCGTGTCCTGTTTTTGGAGCCATGATTTGGTGAAATTCTAGGACTCTTCGTTAGAAAAAAGTAATGGCTACTCAATCTTTCTTTCAACTTTGGGAAAAGATAAGTCACTCGGTGGGAAATCCGGAGAGTATAATGGGTTCTGAAACATTTCCCATTTGATTTTTTCCAATAAAGTTTTTGATTTTTTGGCAGAATGAGCCCAAGCATTGTCATGGAAACACAAGACCTTCGCACCATTTGCACTCTTATACAGCCATTACCATAAATACGAGCTAATTCATCGTGAATCTCATTTCCACTTAGTTCTTTTGTACTCAAAATACGCATAACTGCACTTAATTCACAAGTGGACTCGCTCTGTAATGGAACTTCTATGATTGTCGTACCCGTACTGCGGAGAAAAATATTTTCAGTCACGAATATCATTTTCTCTCTTATCTGAAAATCCTAAGCTACAACTATGTTCGGTACGAGCCCGCTAGGTGGCGCTTAAGAGAAACGCCAGACTAGTGAAACTTACTTTTTGACTTACCCCTCATACTTTAGAGACGGGTCCTGAATATCATCTAGTGTACTTGCTGGCTTGGCATGCCTGAGGCTTAGTTAGATACCAGAATGCGTATCCGAATAGGCTATCCATGCAACGCTCTTCGGTAAATTGACAGGAAGTTCCGGACTCGAGTTTAATTTTATTTGTTTCCAACGTTACTCAGTTAAATCTTTCTTCTAGCGATACTTTAACGTAGGCAGTAACGTGTATATTACTGAAGATACCGCAAGCATCGGAGAAACTTGCGCGTTGGTACACGTGTCATCAGGGATAACATAACCAGCTAATTCTACCACGTGTACGGTTGTTTCATTAATCATTAAGATTTGCATTAAATTGGCTCCGATTGTCATTACTCGATAAGAGTTCATTCTAACGCATTCTTCAAGTATTACTTCTTTGATGTATTCTATTTCTGAAAAAGGCGAGGCCTATTCATGAGAAAGTGCACCGTATATTTTGGCTGAGCGTTATACTTCTATCTTGCAAAAATGAACTCTGTTGCAAAATCGTTAAGTCGGAGAAGGGATATTTCAGTTACAGTGGAATTGATTATTGGGTTAGGAATATCGCATTCAGCTATGGCTACGAGAGAAAAGGTAGTAGAGTTAGTAAAACGTTGAATGTAATCGTAAACTATGAGTAACTATTTTGATGCATTGTTAGAACGAGATGCTGAAAATTACTGCTTTCATCTGAAACATAATTTTTAATTATTACTTGTTTTGATGTATGATTTTTTAAACGATTTGTGTGAACTATCTGGGTTTCTTCTTCATTTATTTTAATTTTGATATTTTAACTTTTTCTAACTTTCAAGACCAAGTAGGGACCAGCAAAGTGACTGACTGAGAGTTTATGTCGCTTCGGGCCGCTTTTTAAAAAATCCATCGACCGACTTTGAATTTACTAGGATTTGTTTTTTTATGATAATGTATTTTGGCTTTTTCCTTGGATGTTATTAACTTTTGTTTAACTATTTCATGTATATTATATAGTTGCTTGACCAAGATTTCTACGTAGCCTTCATAGTTTGGTAATAAATCTTGCTCGAGCGGTGGCTCAGCGCTTGGTAGGCGTGGCTTACGTGCAAACAGCAGTTCCCCTGGCAAGAACTGGTGGCTGCTGTGCCAACTTGTATTATAATTCAACATTGCAAGTTCGACATATTCATTCTAATTTTTGGTTTTGGAAGTGAACATTTTTAGATATTCGATTAATGACAAATGAATTCGCTTAACAATCGTTAGCTTGCGGGTGATAAGCCGTTGTAGTAATACGAGAGTCGTTTGAAAAGTTTGTGCAAAAATAAAAACTGCTTGATTTTTTTTAATAAATCTTTTTTATTTTTTAACACAGTCTCCTTTTAGGCTTATAAACTTCACCCAACGCTGCTCTAGTTTGTTAATCCTGTCCAAATAATTGGATTTGTCCAACTCTGTAAAATAGGCATTCGTTTCTGCAATCACCTGCTCGTTTGAATAAAATCTTTCCCCCGCTAGCCATTTTTTCATATTAGGGAAAAAATAGTAGTCCGACGGAGCCAAGTCTAGAGAATATAGGGAATGTGAAATGAGTTGAAACCCTATATCCATCAGTTTTACGGCCACAACTGCTGAGGCGTGAGCTGGCGCATTGTGGTGGAAGAGGACTGTCTTGTGGGCCAATCGTGGACGTTTCTCTAGCAATTCGGTTTTCAAACGATACAATAACGATGAATAATATTCGCCTGTAATGGTTTTACCCTTTTCCAGATAGTCGATGAAAATTATTCCTTGCGAATCCCAAAAGACAGTCGCCATAACCTTCCCGGACGAAGGAAATGTCTTCGCCTTTTTCGGAGCAGATTCCCCCTTGGTAACCTATTGTTTAGACTGTTCTTTGGTCTCAGGAGTGTAGTGATGTATCCATGTTTCATCTACATTGATGAAACGACGCTTAAAGTCTTGCGGATTTTGCTGGAACAGCTGCAAACCATTCTTACAACACTTCACACGATCTCGTTTTTGGTCAATCGTGAGCAATCGCGGCACCCATCTAGCGGATAGCTTTTTCATGTCCAAATGTTGGTGCAAAATATTATGTACCCGTTCGCTCGAGATGCCTACAGTACTGGCAATCTCACGCACCTTCACTCTTCTGTCAGCCATCACCATATCATGGATTTTATCAATGATTTCTGAAGTGGTAACGTCAACAGGGCGTCCAGAACGTTCAGCATCTTTTGTGCTCATATGGCCACTCCGAAAATTTTGAAACCACTTATAAACCATTCTAATCGAAGGTGCACAATCACCATAATGTTTATCTAGCTTCTGTTTAATCTCCTGAGGCGTGAGCTGGCGCCTTTGAAAAAGTAATGTTTAATCAATACACGAAATTCTTTTTCGTCCATTTTTTTACAACCACTCGATTTCTTTGATTGCAACGAATGTAAAACGCAAAGTAATTGGCCGATCTGGCTGAAACTTGGTGTGTGCTCTTCCAAGATGCTACTAACTGAAAATAAACTTGATACGCACTAGTAGCGCTATCTTTCTGACTTTGCACGGTCTTTTCAAACGACCCTTGTATGTTTAACTTTGAAGCGAGCTGCTATATGTTTCATTAGTTTTGAAGTGAAGTTGGTGCCGCTGGCACTTATTATAACGTTAGGTACATATTAGTTTTTAATGAGGTTCTCAGCTACAGTATTGAAATTCTACGTCATATATTAACTATGGACCGCCCGCAAATTGTCAATGAAACGAAATTAATAATGGATGGATTCATTTACCTTCGCTTTAAAAACTCGACTACAGATAACCCCAACACGTACTGGGATTGTCAGAGGTAAGTAAATATATAAATATATGTAGAGGTAAGAAAATAATTATAATCATTTTTAATTCATTTTTGAAGAGTGAGAGCCAGGGAGTGCAAAGCTCGGGCAATCACTACGATGAACGGACAGGAGTTGGTGATAATCAAAGGTCATTCCATCTCGTCACATGAACACGCGCCAAATCGTAAAGAGGCAGAAGCAGAAATTCGCAAACAAAGGATGAAAAGGCGCGCAGAAGAGCATCCTGACGAGTCACCTGCGCAAATATTGCGCTCGGCATTAGAGGGAGTGTCAACAGGAGTTCTTAATCAACTTCCCGAACGAAGTAACTTAAAGAAGTCAATGCGACGAGCAAGGCGACGTGATTTACCACCAAATCCCAAACATTAACGGAGTTGCGTGATATTTCGGAACGATACACAAAAACCGCGACGGGCGATAAATTTCTAATATACGACTCTAACGAAGCAGAGGACATAATGCAGGGACGAGTTCTAGTATTTGCTACGAGGCGCAATCTTGAGCTACTTGCGAAAAGTGACGTATGGTATCTAGACGGAACATTCAAAGTTAGTTAATTATATTAACCAATAAAATGCAATAAAAAATATTTACAACACTTACATTTTACTTACATTTTAGGTATTGCCGACTATTTTTATGCAAGTTTTTACAATACTAGGCTTAATAGAAGGGAATCTTAGAAATCCCGATGCGTCCCGTGAAACTGTATCTTTGCCCTTCGTTTACGCGCTGCTGTCGTCCAAGGAAACCCTGCAGTAGAAAGCAGTATTATCGTCTGTAATTTCCATTGTTGATGGCTGCTATGGTATTCGAAACTGTAGGCGAAGAAGAATCATGAATGAGTTTGAGAAAGCTATTATGAATGCTTGTACCGAAGTTTTTCCAGACATACCTCTGTCTGGATGTTTTTTTCATTTGAGCCAGTCCCTTTATCGTTATATTCAGTCCGAGGGTTTACAAGAGCATTATAATGATGCTGACAATAGGGATATAAAGTTATATTCGCATATGTTAGCCGCTCTTGCTTTCGTACCAGAAGATGCTGTGTCAACCGTACTTAACCTTATGAAACGGGAAGCACCTGACGAATTGAAACCCGCAATTGACTACTTTGCGGAGTTTTACGTTATTGGTAAACCAAGAAGAGGGCGAGCCCGGGCTGTACCACCTCGCTATCCCATCAACGTATGGAACCAGTATGAGGCTACCCTCGCAGGAATGCAGCGCTCGAACAATACCAGTGAAGGGTGGCATAATCGCTTTCATCTTATTATAGGAAAAAATCATACCGATTTGTACTTTGCATTGAAGGAATTCCAAATAGAGCAACGAGACACGGATATGTATCGTTGAGTTGAGCCTTGGTAGAGTAATAAAGGCTGCTCCAAAAAGTACCTTGAAGATATTGCTCACAACGTTGTTTTCGGCTAATTTCGTGTATTTTGTATAAATAAATTTGTTATGTTGCCTATGACATATGTTAATAAAAAAAAATTATTCGGGAGCTTGTTTATTCGGTAAAAAGGGATTAGAGAAAAAGAGTATTGGAGAAAATGTTTATTCGGGAATAGGGATTCGGGGAAATGACCAGGAATCGACATAATATGATTCTCGGTCATTTTTCCTATTTATTTTTTTTTGTAATTGGCACAGTAGGAATTTTTGAATGAGCTGCTGCATATCTTTTTTCAAATGAACCCAGTGTGTTCTTTATCATTCGTAAAATCTCAAAGAATTCTACGAGTTCAATTTTTTATTCTGGGCTATACTAACGGTTTTAATTTTATTTTCGGTCAAATTTATTACTAATTTCTTAAGTGATAGGTATTTATAATTTTTAATATTTTCCGTTGTTTCTAGACTTATGGGAGTTTATTATGTTTAAATAAACTCAGCGCACCTTCATCCAGGGGGTTACCAATAGTGTAAGAGAAATATGAATAATTGTCTCTGAATTGTCGTCAGAAAATTACTATGCCTTAGGTGGCATGCCTAGTAAGATTTAAATGTAGTAAAATAAACGAAATTATATATAAAAAAATTCCTTTCTTTATATGTATATTAATTAAGGAAAAGGGAAGAAATAAACAACACTTGTGTAAAGGGAAGAGCTCAGTACGCACAAAAACCCTTTTTATTAATAAATGAAATTGATGAGATAATCAAAATAAATAAGAATGAGTAATAAACAATGATATAGATGTAGGAAATAATAATAAAGTGAAGTGTAATTGCTAGTTCATACGCACGCACTTTTATTTTCGACGCTCGCAAGACAACAATTTATCCATCGGATGCGGACGGTAATTATTACTTAATAAAAAGAAGTAGTAAAAGAAAGTAAAATTGTTTGAACACGGTTGGTATTGCAGGATGCAAACCTACGTGTGAAAAGGAGAGAGTGTGTCGGAACTCCAGTGAGCAGATTTTCCGGCCACACGTGCAATGAGCACAAAAAAAAAAGAAAAGAGATAAATAAGCTATCAAGAAGCTTGTACTATCTCATATAATGAATGTAAAATAGTTTAATATTATTTAGGTTTAAGATGATTTACATCACTGGAATTATTTAGTTATTCGACTAATTTTATTTTGGTTTAGTATGCACGTGGTGCAATTTAAAATGGCGGAACAACGAACTTTGTAATTACTTAACGATCGGCACAGGGGAAAATTTATGATTTTATTATTATGCCTTCGATGGCTTAACTTTGACACTCACTTGTTAAATAGGGTGCGCAATTCGTTTATTTGCGTCTTTGTATTCACTCGCGATACCGTGATTCTAAGATAAGACTACAAAGGCCGAACTTAGCTATACCCGGATCTCAAGCAGGAAGTAGACTGACTGTTTTTGGCGGTTGCATGCATGTGCTTGGCTTATCATTGAGATAGCCGGAAGTTCCACATGTCGCCATCTAACGGGTGCAGAACTACTCACCGTCAAAATTGAACAAGCGCCACGAGTGTAAGTTACGCTGTAACAGTTTCGCTTCATAAATAGTGCGCCTCGACAATATATAATGTTTTCATTAGGCAAAGTAGGTAGCTCGGTAGGGGGATTTATGGTGTCTTCAGGAATCATGTCTTTTTGAGAGGTCACATCTTGTATTGGTTGTGTATCCGGTTTATTTTGAGAGTCTTTATCATGTGTACTATTTCGTGCGCCAATTTTATTGCTTTCGGTGAAGTACATGTTTTCAGTTACTGTAAGGCAATTAGTATGCATATCTGGTTCTGTCAGTGGCATGTTCACTTTCTCAGGAGGCGGATTCTTTTTTTGACACGGCAGGAGGGACTCGATGGCTTCCAGGTAATTTGCACTTGGTTGTCAACCTTTCGTGCGTCGCGTAGTTATGGCGTGTGTATTTTCTGGCCTTTCGGTGCCTTCATCCGTATTTTTTGGTTGAGCTGTCAAGTCTAGTGCTTGAACCGAATCTTACCTAGTTGCTTGTGCATACTTATTTAGCTGTTCGATTTCCTGTATGGGATTTCGAGAGAGTGCGTCTACATTGACATTCGACGCGCCTTTTTTATATCTGAATTCGAAATGAAAATTTTATAACAGCAGCCACTGAAAAGTTACCTGAAAATTTGGGTCGCTTATAGAATATAGGTATATCAAGGGTCTATGATCAGTAATAATAATGAATTTTCAGACGTACAGATATGGTCTGAATTGTGAAATACTCAATACTATTGCTAAAAGTTCGAGTTAAATAGCGGGGTAGTTACTTTCAGTAGGTGTGAGACTAAGTGAAAGTATGCGACAACGTGTTTTCGCTCTTCGTCATTAAATTGAGAAAGCGACCCTATGATTCCGATTTTTGATGCGTCGGTGGTCAGAAAAAATGTTCTGTCAAAATGTGGGTGCTTAAGCACCGGAGGTTCACATAATTTATCTCGGAGTATCTCGAAGGCTTTTTGCTTCTCTTCCGCCCAAATGAAAGGCTGGCGCTGCTTCAATATAGTTGTAAGTGGTTTAGCAATTTTAGAAAAATTTTATATAAATCGTTTATTATATCCTGCCAGATCCAGCCATTATTTATCATTCTTCGGCGCGCGCGGGACCGGGAATTTTTTTACTGCGTGTAGCTTATCGTTACACGGATGTAATCCGTCTTTCAAGATTACACATCCTAGATATTCAATTTTTGGGCGTAGAATTTTTTCGGATGAAGAACCAGATTATTTTTGCGAAAGCGTTTCATTAATTCGATGATTTTTTAACAGCATTCATCGAATGTTTTAGAATATACGCAAATATCATCAAAAAATGCTACTAGATTTTTCAAGTCGGCCACTTGAAAATTTTTTCGATTTATGATCGCGAGCAAGCACCGTGCAATAGTGCGAATTCCGGCACCGCATCTTAACGATCAATCGAGCGAATTGTTCATGTTTTCTCGTCGTGATTAAGTGCGTGCGATTCATTTCAATTTCAATTTCAATTTATTTGTCAATAAATAAGTTTTTTTAAGCCTCTAGGCTTTTTTTCCAAACAAGTGTTTTTATTTAACCTCTAATTAATTAGCATTGAATCAGATAAAAATTTCAAACGAAGAACAAAAATGAATTCCACACATGCTTCCACCTAGGGCATGATGTATCATATAACTAAACAATATTGTATATCCTCTTTTCTATTTAAAGTGTTTTTATGCAAGCCGATTTACAACATTTTGGATATTCTGCGTTTCTTGTAATTCTTATCATAATCCAATATCTTAGCTTTGTCCCAGTCAAATTTGTGTGAGAAAATTCTTCTATGTGTAGCTACTACTGTATCTGAGTCAATGTTTTTTTTGTGTTCATTTAATCTAAATTTTAAGGATCGCTTACTTTTATCTATGTAGACAGCTGAACATTGTTGGCAGTTAAAACTGTAGACAATACTAGTGTTGTCTAATAAATCAGATTTGTCTTTTCCTAAACGTATGAAGTCTTGTATTAGTTTTTGTAATAAAGATATTGGAGTAATGTCACGTTTTTTTAACACAGAAGAACATTTTTTTAAAAAGTTGCAATTATTTGGAATAGCGACTGTAGTTAGTTTTTCATTTATTGATTTTTTACATTACATCTCAAGCGATTGCAAGAAAAGGTGAAAGGATTGGAATGAGGTTCTCTCCTAGTAGAGATGTTTAGGAGGAACATCTGAATGAGGTACCAGTCGAGCGACTGCGCTCGCAGTCTCTAGCATTTTTACGAAAAGAACAATGGTAGTAAATGAAGCTCTCTCCATGAAGGAAGCACGCATTTACTACTATAGTAGCGCATCCTAAGCCAGAACTATAGACAGCATACGCTCCCCTCCTCCTCCGCGCGCCATAGTCTACGCTGAGCTAAAGCATGGGAGAGAGACAGCACGCATTTACTACTATAGCAGTGCATCCTCAAGGCAGAACTATAGACAGCATGCGCTCCCCTCCTCCTCCTCCGTGCGTCGTGGTCCATGTTGAGCCAGAGCGTGGAAGAAGAAAGAGATAGAGACAGAGAAAGAGAGAGAGAGAGAGAGAAAGCTGCCAAGTCAAGCTGAACACGCGCTTCCCTCCTCCGCACGCTAGGGCACTATACCAAATGTATGTGACAACAAGCATTCTCTAAGGTACATGTGGCATTTTCTCTAATGGTAGAGCGCTAGCCTGCCAACACAGAGGATGCCTGTTGGATTCTCCAATCAGTCTCTTCTTTTTTTTTAATTATCGCTTTCTATTCATTTCATTTTCAATGTAGCAATTAAATTATCAATAATATTTATATCTTTTAAAATAAATTAGACAGAAAGCAGTAGGTAGGATCCCTAGGGACTAGGAGCCCTAGGAACCTTCCTCAATATAAAACGCTTCCTCAAAAATTGTAAATAATTATTAACATTAATAATTATTATTAATGGTTAGGCCAGGGGATCAAAGGGTTATGGACCCCTCGCAGGGTGGCCTGAAACATACATTGCTATACTATTTCCGTTGCTCTGATCTTTATACTTTTACGCAGAGCGTAAATGTACAAATGCCACTATGTCACATTTTGGAAGAAGGGACAAGATGGTCCATAAGGAGTATCCCTCTGGTGAGATCTGAGATGAGTTCTGGATGAATTTGTGACATCAGAGAATATTTTATTCCAGTTGCAACTTGTAATCCAGAATATAAAACCAATATCATCAACAATCGTATTGTGAGTTAACAAGAAGCAAGACTCGATCTGGCGATATTGTACATGGGTGAGATTGAAAACTAGGCTAAACATTTACTTTTAATATTTTTAAAGCCATGATGTCACAACTATTCATCACAGATTCATGGATTTGAGCCACAGAAAAAACTGATGATAAAAGGAAAATTGGGAAATGCAGGCCGAGACCTGAACAATCATGAAGGGATGATATTGCACAGGAATATTCATGTGTATCTTCATGTGCATCCACCTTAACAACTAGGTGGAGTAAATAAGCTCCTAGTTATAGTAAACAATTTTATTACAAAATAAATTTATCTCTATAAAGACAAGTAAAAAATTTCATGGTTATCTAAGTTGAAACGATGAAAAATAAATTAATGAACGTTACTTACCTCAAGAAATTTAAATCATATAACGAAAGTTTTTATTTAAAAGATAATTACATTTCATTTTATCTCAGAATTTTTATATATATCATATTCTTATTCATGATAGGTCTAAACGGATTTTTTGCCAAAATAGTAAGATAAATAACCTGCATACATAGACATTATTTTTCTAAGTAATTTATAACGATTCTATTATGAAAAATTTATTTACAAACATGATGTCTATATGTTCACATATTTAATAAAATATATTCATTAATTCAAAGATTTCCGGATTACACGCTATAGTCATTTTACTTCTACTGGGAGCAATTATTCTAGTGGTCGGTCTTGTTCAGCTTGCACCAGGAGCTACCTCTGACCACAAAGTATCTCTACTGTATGCTGGATCTGTTTTATTAATATTAGGTGAGTGAATATACAGTATTTAATGGAGTTATATATTTCCTGTACTCATTTTTTGACAGTTGTATGTCACACGATTCTTTTAATTATTGTTTGCCCAACGAATTTATGGACGAATTATTTTAAAAGGGGAAGGTTATGAATACTTTAATTATAACTACGTGTACACAAAACTTTAATTCTAACAAACATACGAAAATCCGCACTCACAATAATCAACGCTTACATTAGAAACGACACTTGGTCAATCCACTCTCAAACTATGAAAATTATATTGCGATACGACGACTTAACTTGATCCACGTTCAACGTAATCGCCCGGCGAGTGATCGCCTTGACGACTCGCAAACATAACCTAATGCGTTGGCCATGTGACTACCAGAAAGTGACCGGCGCGTGAACGCCTTGTGACTTTCCTAATTCTCGCATCATTGCCATACCGCCTTAGAGAGAGAGAGAAAATACAAAAGTGTCCTTGACCTTAATTACTGTAGGCGACAAACGTCTAGGAAACCTGGCTGTGCCATGCGGGTGGTTGCCACTCGGGTTGATGGAAGATTAGCTTCCGCCTTGCCGAGGTGATGGTGATGAACTCTGGTGATAGCTCTCTCCCTTTGTCTTGCCTCTCGTCATTTAGCTGCTGCACTTGCTAAGGTGGGCTAGCGTACTAGTGAAAATAGGCTGGTGCACTCTTCTAGGCTAACTTAAAACGCCTACATCTGTCATGTAGGCGTTTTAATCGGTCTCGTATTCCTGATGTCTATTATGTGCTTGATTAACTTCGCCACGATCGGGGCAGCTCCAGGTTCGAACACTATGATGTACACCAGTGCCATCACCTGTTTACGCAGAGTGTCCCTATATCTCGCAAGTCCCGCGTACTCGATGAACACTTATGCCGACCTATTCCCGTCACTCGCGAAGGGAATCCTTTCCTGTGAGCCTCTCGATCGGCATTCCCGCCTTTTGATGCTAATCTTCTGCATCCACGCGTTCCAAAAATCTGCGTCAAGGATCAAATCATAAGCGCACTGCACTACCGCACATGCGATCAACTTCCCGCTTTTTCCTCTTACTTCAATATTTAGCTTTAAGTCGCCTAAAGGATCCGGTTTCTCGCCCGAGACTCCTCTTAAAAAATTGTCGGCGGGCTCAAAGACGACGCAAACCTATTTGTCAATTCTGGACCCATTACCGTAACCTGCGTACCCGAATCCAACAACGCCAGGTAGTCCTTCCCGTTTATGTTAATGTTAAGGAAAAACCTATTTTCTACTACTGCCACTTGAGCTGCGTTATCGTCCTCGCCTTGATTCGCAGGCTGACCACCCAAGCTTGCCTCGGCCCTTCCCTCCACTAAAACGGAAGGAGTTTCTGCTATTTTCGCGTGGCCTATCGAATGATCTACCCCCGACTCTCTTCGCCCACTTTCATTCCTTTAGTTTCGGTTGTCTGAGAGCGACAGAGGGCGATACAGCGATGCGATCATTATCCGCTCAACTCGCGCTCGATCGAACCACCTTCTTCTACCTGTTTTTTCAAGAGCAGCCAGGAGCCTCGTGGCGACGCATCGGTCATACGCTCGACCCTCTCTTGATCCGATCGCTCGTTCTCTACATGCGAATCCGAGATTAACCGGGAGCTTTGTGGCAACTCTTTCGCCACGCGCTCAACCTGCGTTCGACCGGATCGCTGACGTAGCACCTAGAACTTCTCATTCTTGGCCCCGTTATTTCTTTTCTCTCTACTGGGTTCTAGCACCTTATTCCTATCTGTTCGTGCTACAGCCTTTCAAAATTCACCGTCATTAATATCTGACTTCTCACATTGGTAATAAGGACGCAACCAATTATCCTAAAATTCTCTTGCTCTCTCATCAGGCATTCTCGAATTCGCGTCGCTGACTACGCGCATCTGTCTACTCCCAGTGCTTCCACTGTTCAGGTTGTGTGCTTCGGCTGCGAGTATTAACGTAGTCTTGCTCAGCTCGACCTCTTTCCGATCGTTTCCCTTTCCCGATCCGCCCAACATCTCGCAAGCCACCATGCTTTGGTACAAGCAATGCTCGCCCGAGTAAACTCAAGCAAGGGTCGACGAGCGAACTTCAGCCCACACCTGCGCGTTTCCCTGCTGCTCGATGCTGCTCGCGCACTTCGGGCAGTTCTGAAATACGAATCCATAAATCTAACAGCTGACTGACGCACTCGGACACTCATTCGAGAAGTGGCCGGGCTGTCGACATCCATAATACGTGGAAGATGGCCTACCTCCCTTGCGAGTCATGAGGCTTGGACATTGCGAGCTCCTATGCCCCGATCCTCTGAACGAGAAACAACTTCCTTCGAACGTATGCGAGCCTCCGCCTACACTTTCAACGTTCCGCTGCGCGCCCCGCTGCTCAGAAATCAGCGGAACCGAAGCTCGCTGCTGCGCCAAACTCGGATCCGCAGGGGCTGCCGAGGGTGCAGCATTATTTCCACTCAACCTTCAGACGAAATGTGCATGTAAGTCGATACCGTTTTCCGCGGACATAACTAATTGTAAAATCCGTTGCGTTAGTCTTTCGGACCATAAAAGACTGTAGTTTTTTTTTACTAATTAAAGTTAGTTAATTTCATTCGCTGATTACGTCATTTAATTTCCCATTAGCTTAAGCGATTTGTAAAGGCTTAGGTTTTAATCTGATTTCATCTAGGGAATTAAGCGGATTAGGTGTAAAGTCGCTCACACCTAAGACACATCAAGTGTTACAAGTCACGTGACTTAAGGTGAGTTCAATTCTGTTGGAAAGAAGACACTTAAACGAAATCATCTGACGTAAAGGCAAATACACGTACAACTATACGTGTTTAACGGAGTGACGGTTAGCTCTGCATCGTGAGAGTTTGTGCTTAATAAATTTTCCATTTTTCAGATAACTTCTCCCGTTACACAACTTATATGCTCCATTCCTGTCTGTATTAAAGTATAAATTTTAAATACAATTACGTGTTGTATTTAGATCTAAAATCACAATCTGAGCATTTTATTCCAATCATAAGTTCATATTCAGTAAGTTTATCTATTATTTCAAGTTTGATATATATTCGATAAATAATCTATAGCATCTTGTTGAATTAGGAATAAATACTTGGTAGTATTAAAAAAAATCAGGACTAAGTTAACTGAAGATTTGGTAACATATTGTTTAAATATTTGTATTAGTACATCTCGATCCTTGCACTTAAGTAAAAGTTTTTAATCAATTGGCAATGAAATAGGCTCTGTAAACATGATTTTGCGTAAGATAAGCAATTTTTATCAAGCAATGGATGAATGAATGGGCTTAATGAACATTGTAAAATGTTATTAACATTATCAGCTTGAATCTGCAATAAATGACGTGATATTGACCATAACTATCAAATATTTTATTATTTTTGTAGACATCGTTAACCGAAATATGATAAATATCAAAATCTGTGCAATATTGTTTTCTCAGTCTATTATATTCTCTTATAGCTGACTTATTAGCTTTAATACTAGAAGGATCAAAATTAATTAAATTCAAGCCTTCTAATTTAGTAATCCTAGATAAAGCTACATTCGGTTAACTACAACTAAAAATGCTGTTTCCAACTTCTACAACGGCATTTTCTAAACATGAACCTTGACTTTTATGAATAGTAATAGCATAACTGAAAAAAATCAGAAAATGTTCTATCGTTATCAATACTTGATTTAATATTTGGAATTAGTATTCTAATCGTTTGATAGAATACACTTGATTTAATTCTAGTCTAATAGTAACGCTATCTATACCTATTTTTCTTTTGCTCACTGCAATAACTGTTGCTATATTTCCATTAACTAATCCGATGGGCACATCGATATTTTTGCATACCATAATCTTGCAATCTATTTTGATTCTGATTACTCGAAAAATTCCATAAGTATTGTCATTATCTTCATTTAACATTTTCATAACAAGTTTTTTTTATCTCTTTGAACATTTGAAACAATCATTGGCAATTAGCTTTATCTTTTCAAACTATAGTTTATTGAACATAGTATTATTAAGTATTGAAAACATATGTTTAGTAGGTATCAAACATACTGTCTTCCTCGGTAAATTATTTAAAATATTCGCACAATTCATGAAGAGAAATCGAAGGAGTATGGCTGGAAAAAGAAATCTTTCTTTTCAGTCAAGTTTCTATATCAAAAATATCTAAATATAGCTAATTAAATCTAAACGGTGTTTTCTTAATTCTACATTAACAGGTGTCTTAAAATATACAGGAACATTTTCGCCTGTAGGGTATTTAAGGTTAGAAGAATTACAAGGAATTCTTTCTTTACTGGGATCAAACAATTTAAAATTTAAAATTCAAATATCAGAGCCGGAATTGATTCTAAATGTACATGAAGTTCCATTAACTTTACCAGAAAAATGAAAAATTTTCGGATTCCTTGAAATTCTTCGGAAATGAAGAGAATTAGGATTACATGGTTGCAATGGGGCTTTGTTACAATTTGTCAAACACGCTCCAGAAAGTTTGACACATTCTAATTTCCCTTCTTAGTAAACTTAGAGCAATTAACGCTGATGTGATTACTGGAACTACACTCCCACCAACACCCGGGGTCAGTGAACTTCTTAGTAGGGGCATGTTGGTTACCCGAAAGAGGTTTTTGTGGTTGATAAAAATTTTGGACAGTCGCATTTGGGATAGCAGGAACAAAACCAAGCAATGGTGGAAATTGTGGGGTCAATCTACGATTTTGTTCTTTAATAGCTTTTATCTTAAAAGCATGAGCGACAGCATTTATTAATTGAATTATCAAGCAGAACAAGGATAAATTGTGAACAAGCAATCTTATCCTGCTCTTCCGGTGAAGGGTGAGCAAATACTGATCTGGCTAATCATTCCAAATCCATAGCCAGTACAGCGAAATCCTTCGATTGTTTTTGACGTCTATTTTGAAATAATGAAAAACTATTTAATGCCTGAAAACTATTGCCAAATCGAAGGTCTAATTTTGAACGTATCTCTACAAAATTTACACAGCCATGTTCGAATATATCTAATACAGTTCGAGATTGTCCACGTAAATAAGAAACTAATGCAATACATCTTTTGTTGTCATTCCATCTATTAAACTGAGCAATAATGTCGAACTGATGAATGAAATCGTGGAATTATGAAGTACCATCAAAAGTGTCAGGTTGTAGGTTTATCCTAAACTGATTCGCAATTGGAAGTGGTCGAGTGTTAGAAAGGCTGAATGTGTTTATATTTGTAGGTGATACAGGGGTACATAGCGAATGTTGAGGGATAGAAACAGATGTATGTGTAAGAGTAATATAATATAATAGAAAAATTTGTAGAAATTTTTTATGGGGTTAAATCGTAGTAAACAACAGATATATTTAAATTTTCAAAGTGATATTCGTATCACTTTAGTACAATTATTAGTTCGTAACCTCGTGGTCTTGTCACGTTAATGAGTAAGAATTCGTTTCTTTTCAAATTTACTCTAATTGTCAATATGAAATAAATCAATAAATCAAGTATATGCAAATATAAGCTAACTTTCAAGGAAAGTCAGACTTTGTCCTAGTTCCTTATGGTGCGAATTGTCCCATAAGCAGAGCTAAGGTCTTTCTTATAAAGGATATAATTCAGCCCAAGTTTCTTATAGCGCGAAGTGTTCTATAAGTTCAGTATGAATTATAGGAAAGGAAGAGGATTGCTCAGTTAATCACAATGAGTGAAAGAACTTAGGTATTAGCCAAATTTATTCAATTTCATGCGCTCACTTTGCAAGGCTTGGAGTGAATGCCAGTCTGTGCAATAATCAGCGTATTTATACACAGATTTTCCCACCTATTTTCGCAGAGATTTTTTCGAGAAGTTTTCGAATCTTCAAAAAATATTCGCAAATTTTGAGAAATGAATTTTCTTAATTTACAAGTAATTAAACATTAGTACTAAAGTTGTAACACATGTAAACATTACAAAATTAGTTATTGGACGATTTAGTGTAATTTACAATTATCACAAATAGTATCGTCAAAAGTTATTAACTAAGAAAGTTCATTAATGCAATATTACAATATTTACTATAAAACAATATTAAATTTTTACATAACTTTATCTTTTATTAATTTTAGAAGTAATTTCTAAAAATAAATACTCAAATTAGTTGAATAGTAATAACATTTGATATTAGTAATAACATTTGAATTATAACAAATTTTCATATTTGTAACGGTTTTTTCTATAATCTTATAATGTAATTACTAGATTAATTATTTGAGATTTATAAATTATAAAGCTATCATTAATATGTGTAAAATTAACGCATTTGTTCTATATACAACTTAATGTTTTAATAAATTATTGATTTTTTTGTTTATTAATAACAGTTATTATTAAACTGTTATTAATGAAACCAATTTTTATTCATGTTTTTGAGATATTTCTTTTGAATATGGAGTATCCACATTTTTCTACTAATTAATATTTATAGTGTAATTAACAAATTAACTTTGCATATTAAAATTCATTAATATTTAATAATTAAACGCAATTCGAATTATTATAGTCTAAATCTATGTACTAAAATCTATATAAGAAATGCTTTGTTACATCAAAATTACGTTTAATTAAGATATTTTATTCAAATAACAAAAATCATCATATCTATATCTATCAATCTGTGACGTCACGCTCCTTGTTACGAAATTAGACTCTTGTACCAAGACAATCAAATAATAGGTGAGGTGGCGCAGTTCAATATGCTAATTGATGTAAACGGATGGATGAGTTTAACGGGTTGCAGTAATTCAGTGAAATAATAAACTAACTCATAGATAGAACCGTTACATCAAATATATTTAATTAAAAATAATTTGATTAAAAAAGAACTTTTTTCACAATGTCATTACTATTTAGATTTTTATACAATAAAGAGTGACCACAAAATAAGCTGTTTTTTTAGCCCGTTTTCTGGATTTCGCTAGAAAATTGTAGAAATACGCTAAAAATATGCGGCCGATACCAAATTACTCGTCAAGAAAAGTAAGGATGAGTATCCTTTATCGTTTTTCGAAAATTTTCGAAAAATATTCCTGTTTCAGGGTTGGAAATACCCATAAAGTAAAACAATTAAACAGCATCAGTAAAAATATAAACTGTAACAGGCTGTCGATTAGTCGCTAAACCCAAGCAATTGTTATTGCCGTAACGGCCAACCGGTGTTCTGCTAACTACGTGCTTGGAGCACGCTAACTCACCTTATGCCGGTGTGCGCTTGCGCCGAGTTCTCATAGCGAACCAACTCCGATGCTCGTACTGACCGCTAGAAGTGCTGGTGCGCTCGCTCACCAGCGCTCTGTCGGCCGCAGCCGATAACTCGTTTGACGAACGACTCTATCTATCGCACTCGCAGTCTATGATGAATTCTCGGCGCGTTCAAATCAAAACATAAATACCGGTGCAAGGTGAGACGAAATAATAAAGTCGTCTCGTATTGTCCACGAACCACTTTATTATGATAACTAAATCTTATACACGGGATGAGTAGCCGAGAGTCTTGGACGCACGCTATGTATACAAGATTAATCTAACGGGGAGAGAGAGAGAGAATTAATTCCACGGACATCGCTGACTAACCGCACGCGCAACAATATTAACGAAAATCACCGCACACGCTGCGAGGGATCGCACGCAAAATCAACGCAAAAGTGCAGTGCCCTTACCGCAAAGATGATTCGGATACGGTGGCCAACCGTATCCGCTTACAAAAACAAAGAGCTGCCGCTGCCACCTGCTTTGGCTGCTGTCGTTGGGCTGCGCTGCAAATACTGCTGCGGGATTGTTGTTGCAGCCGTTGTTGCTATGCCCGAGGTACAGGACACGCAGTCACTTGCAACACTTCGCACAGAATATCTAATGTTCACTCCTATAATCCCTTGACACTGTTGTGAGTAACTTGGCGAAAGACACGATGTAGCAAGGCTGACGAACTCTGCTATACTAACTCGCTCGCCCTCCCGTCCCGGTCGTTGCCCCTAACGCGCCCTCTCTCTCTCTCTCTCTAACCTAAGCCGATCACGGCTATTTCGCATAGCCACGCTTGACGGTGCGTGCGAGTCGTAACGATTTTCGGCAATCGTTGCAAAACAATATCAATGACATATTTATTTCATGCAGTGAATATGCACACTTTTAACGATGTGAATATATTTTTAATGGAATCTTGTGGTGGTTAAAAATTCACCAAAGTCGAAAATTTTCTTAGTTTGCAACTATAGTGTCGTAACCACGTTTAGGGGTAGTTTCTTCCTTCTTTAAAGGACTAGTTTTTTCACAAATATTGTAGTTGAGTGCTGTTTTCATAATTTCCTTTAAATATAACGCACTTATCAGTTGTTTTGATTTTTAAGAATTTTTATAGATCTAACCATTGTTAGAAGTTGTTTTTACCCCTTCCGAAGGGTTGATTTCATAAAAAATAATATGAAATGTTCAGATTGAGTTAAGTGTAGTTTTCTTTAGGAAAAAAAAGAAATTGAAGTGCTTCTTTTGATTTACATGAAAATATCTCACTTTCTGATGTTTAATACTGCTACTACTACTGCTACTGTTGGTGCATCGTCAAAGTAAAAGAATAAAATCGCCTTTGATAAAATATTCAAGTCGAAAGCAAACAGTTCTAAGAGTTATCCATACATTAATAGTACTATAAATGAGATTCATATTACTCTACAACCGTTAGATACTACGTACACTACCGTCCATAAAGATTTACCATCCCCTTGCTGAAATCATCAAAACTTTAGAGTTTTATGGCTCAGTTTCTATAAGAGCTAGAAAATCCTGCGGGGTCTCATTTGAAAGTTCTTGCCAAGACCTTTCAAATGTTGTAAAACATAATTGATTTTATTTATTTTTTGTACAACTTGTGACGTCATAAACAAATTGTTTTTTTTAATTTTTTCACATCAACTTCGACCCTGATTTATTTATATAACGGATTCTACGATGGAAAAACTGTATAAGCCATTCGATAGAGCTTTCAAAAAGCTACAAAATCCATATCCGGAAAATTTTTTTACCTTTATTTTTTATGAGCTATATGGTGTTTTATACAAAAACAAAGATTTTCAAAAAATGGGCTGTATTTTTTTTATTTTCAACTCTAAAGAAAAAACTCTTGGAAGAAAAAAAGTAGTATTTTGCAAGAGCTATCAACTGCGCCACTCAGAATTAAAAAAAAAAAAAATTTTTTTTTTCACGTTTTTTAGAATTGAAATTTTTCTAAAAAAAATACTGAAATTACATATATATAATAAAATTAGTAAGTAACTAGTATTTATAACTGAATTGGCTTACAAACAATGATACCAAGATACATTTATTGTATTAGACGTTTGTAACAGAGGAATTTGCATTGTTTTCATTTTTAATGACTTTCTACAGTACTGTCCTCACCGATAATCACTGTGATTATCACTGAATGTTTACGTGGTTTGATTTACTTGACTTTCATGAATGTATACATATAGCAGAGAATACGTATGGAAATTCAGTCTCTTATCAGCTTTAATGAGTGAAATATCAATGTGTCCAATCTAGTCAGTAAATTATACATGTATTTTTTGTTCATTAAAAATGACGAAAAAAAGAAACTTAAGCATTGAAGAGCGATCTGAGATAGTAGCCTTGCATAAAGTGAATAAAAGTAATAATGAAATTTCCAAATTTTTGAATATTCTAAGAAGAACAGTTGATTTTAACATTAAAAAATTCATAACTCAAAGAAATATCAAAAACAAAAAAATTTCAGGAA
The DNA here is from genome assembly GCF_024137745.1 of Phymastichus coffea. Lineage (NCBI taxonomy): Eukaryota > Metazoa > Arthropoda > Insecta > Hymenoptera > Eulophidae > Phymastichus > Phymastichus coffea. Next base: position 391,562 of record NW_026706824.1, on the reverse strand, counting down.
GGCCTAGGAAAACTACGAGCGCTACTGATAAACACATTTGTAATACAAGTACACATAATCCAAAACTCACGGCACCCGAACTTGCTGTTGAAACTCAAAAAGCGTATGATGTTAAACTTAGTGTTACTACGATAAAGAGACGACTTCATGAAGATGGACTACACGGTCGAATAGCAATTAAAAAGCCTTTACTAAAACCGATTAATAAAAAAAAACGATTGGGTTGGGCCAGAAAACATAAAATTTCGACCATTGATGATTGGAAAAAAGTTTTGTGGTCTGATGAGAGCAAATTCGAGGTTTTTGGTAGTAAACGCAGATGTTTTGTGCGGAGAAAAAATAAGCAAAAACATTTAGAGAAAAATATATGTGCTTCGGTTAAACATGGTGGCGGCTCAGTAATGGTATGGGGTTGTTTTGGTGGTTCTAAGGTTGGTGACCTTCTTAAAATTGATCGGAACAAGAATAATTGGTCGCAAATTTACGTTCCAACAAGATAACGACCCAAAACATACTTCAAAGTTATGTAAAAGTTATCTTGCTCAATTGGAGAAGAAAAAAAAATTAGTTGTGATGGAATGGCCACCGTACTCTCCTGATCTTAACCCTATCGAACTGCTGTGGGATGATCTAGATAGAGCTGTAAGGAAGGTAGGACCTACTTCCCAGAAGGATCTTTGGAATATCTTAGAAAATGAGTGGAAAAAAATAAGTGCAGAAACTTTAGAGAAACTTGTAGCACGAATGCCTCGAATTTGTAAAGTAGTTATAGCAAACAAAGGTGGACAGTTCGATGAAAAAAACGTTTAAATAATTAGTATTGTTTCGTTTTTGTTTACAACTGAAACTTATATTCAGATTGTGATAATATATTGATTACAAGCGTTATTAGTATTATAAAAAATGAAATTATTATTCTTATGTTATTATTGAAACGTTGTAATAAATAAATTTTGTAAAAAAATTGTAACCAAATTATGTTAATCTATTCTGAGTAAGTAATAAATTATGGTTCAATAAATGTATCTTGTTATCATTGTTTGTAAGCCAATTCAGTTATAAATACTAGTTACTTACTAATTTTATTAAATATATGTAATTTCAGTTTTTTTTGAGAAAAATTTCAATTCTAAAAAACGTGAAAAAAAAAATTTTTTTTTTTAAATTCTGAGTGGCGCAGTTGATAGCTCTTGCCAAATACTACATTTTTTCTTCCGAGAGTTTTTTCTTTAGAGTTGAAAATAAAAGAAATACAGCCCATTTTTTGAAAATCTTTGTTTTTGTATAAAACACCATATAGCTCATAAAAAATAAAGGTAAAAAAATTTTCCGGATATGGATTTTGTAGCTTTTTGAAAGCTCTATCGAATGGCTTATACAGTTTTTCCATCGTAGAATCCGTTATATAAATAAATCGGGGTCGAAGTTGATGTGAAAAAATTAAAAAAAAACAATTTGTTTATGACGTCACAAGTTGTACAAAAAACAAATAAAATCAATTATGTTTTACAACAATTGAAAGGTCTTAGCAAGACCTTTCAAATGAGACCCCGCAGGATTTTCTAGCTCTTATAGAAACTGAGCCATAAAACTCTAAAGTTTTGATGATTTCAGCAAGGGGATGGCAAATCTTTATGGACGGTAGTGTACATTTGAATCTGTTATTGATACTGACGATGACATTGATAAGTCTACTTATGATGAATCTATGCTATTACTATAAATTTAGATAAAATCGCAACTACTCGACGACTTAATTTCAGGAAACTATATTAGACTGTTACACGAGCCTAATGTGAAAAGTATCTAGAAATCTAGACTAACGGAAAATGAGTAAGTAACTGATAATTCTCCTATTTATTTGGAAAGTGATAAAGTGATCATGAATAATTAAAGATACACCAAGACTCTTGGTTTAATGGAACTTCTTTTATGTAAAGAATCCAATTCTTATATAATTTGTTCAGTGGATGAAGAAAATTATGTAAAAATTCTTGAAAACACTAATGCTCATCGGAAACGATTTGACTCAAATGGAGAATATCGAAATAAACATGTAAAAAAATTCAAAATCTACATTGGTCCTAATTTACCTCTCGGCAATGGTAGTGCTAAGAAACGTAAGTTTGTTGGTGAAAGTAGTCTTTTACTTTGTCACAGAGTCGCAAGAAAAGCAACATTGTTTGACTATGTCTACTAGAATGACCCGAATAAGTTTGTTGATCCACTAAGATTACTTTTAGCTGAACAAGCAAGCTGGTAATCCTATTAATATAAGTAAAACTCACTCAATCATTAAAGAATTAATTACGTGAATCAGGTTATATATATTCAGAAAGGACTCTAACTGTACGAGTATATCAGTATTAGAATGAGCGTTAACGTGTTTGATCGTAAATTGAACAAAGAAAAGGGTTCTCGTAGTTCTCCTGATATAGAGTATAAAATCACTGTAGATGGTCATTGGGATATAGACAGAAAAATTATCTGTAAGATTGCTCTGCCTCTACAAGCTGAAGACACAATAAATTTAGATTTCGCATCTGAATTAATTGAAGCGGAGGTTATAAATATTAACGAAAAGGATACTCAGGTACAACAGAAATTTGAGAATCAAAAACCGTATATTAGATCATCTGTTGATAAAATGTAATTAACTTCACAAAAAAAATAATATCTAAATAAACAGTGAAATAATTAACAATCAATAAAATATCAAACATCAAAGAGTCGTTGATGAGCTACGCAAACCAGCACGTCGTAACTATCCGTGTCGAAAAGTTGATGTACGCAGTATAGTTGATACGTGGCAAGCTCATCTTATAGAGATGCAAAGTTACTCGAGAAAGAACAAAGGATTTCAATATTTATTAACTGTCATCGACATATTTTCAAAATACTCTCGGGCCGTTCCTGTGAAACAAAAAACTAGTTCAGATGTCACTTGTACAATGGAGTCTATATTAAAAAAAGGATGCATTCCTAGAAATCTCCTAGAAACTTCCTAGAAGTAGTTCTACAATTTAAGTTTTCAGAATCTAATAATCAAATATAAAAAAAATCTATATTTTACCTATATAGCAATCTGAAGTCATCTATTTGTAAAAGTTTCAGTCGAACGCTAAAAAATATGATGTGGAAAAATTGAGTCTACAAGGAAATTATAAATGACTCGATATTCTAGCTGATTTATTAAAATCTTACAATAATCGCAAACATTTTAGAATAGATATGGAGCCTAAAAATGTGACTAAAGAGAACGAAATACAGGTACTGAGACGATTCTCTTACGATCAACTTCTTTTCAGGAAACCGAAATTCCGAATAGGTGATAAAGTACGAGTGAGCAAGTCTGAATACGTTTTTGAAAAAGTATATACCCCCAATTGGTCTACAGAAATTTTTACTATTCAATGTATTTCGAGAACAAAACTCATAACATGCTATTCACTAGATTACTAAGAAAATTTGATTGTTGGAGGTTTCTACGAACAAGAACTGAAGAATACCATATATCCTACTGTCTATCTCATGGAAAAAGTTTTGAAGAAACAGGGAAATCAAATCTATGTGAAATGGTTAGGATTTGACAACTCACATAATTTATGTATTGATAAAGCAAGTATGAATGAATAAATGAAAAACAAAATTGTATTTTATCATAAGTAAAAAATTTTATTGAAATAAAAAAATGCTTTGTGTCTAAAGTAGTGAAATATCCAACAAATATTTTTTTTTATTGGAAAGAGCCCCAATCTTCATTCTCATCTGTGAGGTACTTTCATTTAACGTTTCTTGTGAGTTCATTAAAATAAGTCGAAACCTGCTTCAGTAAAACCACTTGTGACTCATTTACCTCTTCACAAAAGAAATTTAGAGATGAACTTTATTGTAATGAAATGAAAGGGATTTTAATTATAACGAAAGGAAAATTTAAATCTCCTGTATGGTATGCCACGCGCTTCTCAGCCAAAAGCTGGAGCGTTGTGGCTGCTCGGGGAGTCTGTTGCGTTGGTGCGGATCTTATCTGTCTGGGCGCCACTACCATGTGTTATTTCAGGATGCGCTGTCAGCACCTTATAGTGCTATATCAAGGGTTCTGCAGAGTTCTCATATGAGCCCATTGCTTTTCATAGTCTACATCAATGACTGTAGCGATGTCATCAGTCATTCCAGGATCTTGTTTTATGCAGATGATGCTAAGATTTTTAGAGATATGTTGGTGCCAGTGCATGTGGAGGAGCTTCAATCGGATGTGGATTCGTTTCATGCTTGGTGTCTAGACAATGGATTGGAAGTTAATGCCTCAAAATGTGCAGTTATGTCCTACAGTCGCTCTTCTCAACCGTTACACCACCAATATCATATTTCTGATGCCATCATTGAAAGGGGTACAACATTCAGAGACTTGGGGGTTGTGTTTTATGAGAGGTTAACATTTATTCATCACGTTTTTAGGGTATGCCTATCTGCATCTCGGGCATTGTCGTCGGTTCTGTGTAGTACTCGCCATTTTCGTCATTCCGACACACTAATCTTGCTTTATAACACGCATGTGCCATTCAGTGCTTCTTCATGCAGCTGTGATCTGGACTCCTTACTTGAAATATATCAGAGCAAGGCTTGAGTCAGTACATCACAGGTTTGTGCGCTTTCTTGCAAACAGATTTGGCGACGGCCTGAGTCCTCTGTCGCATGACTATACGGAAGCTGCTCAAATATATCAATTTGCTTCTATGGAGTCGATTACGGAATATCATGCGGCATTATTTATTTATAAGATCTGCAATGGTTTTGTTGACTCAGACTTCCTATACGCTAGATTGAGATTTGCGATACCGGTCAGATCAATGAGGAAGCGCTCATAGTATATACTTTTAATGTTCCTATTAGGAGAAGGAACTTGAGTCACATATCCGTTGTGGATAGGTCTTGCAAGGTTGTCAATGGTCTGCGAGATGTGTCGGATCTGTGCTCGTGCGCGATGGGTGCATTCAAGAATGCGGCACGAACTCAGTTGCTTCAGTTTCGCTGATTGATGTTATGATGGGTGCCACCTTTGTGTTATATTTTAATTATTTCTTTAATTTTTAAATGTATTGTAATGTCATTTCTACTGGGTTATTTTATATTATATATTTGTATTATTTTTCGTTATATTTTTTCGATGTGTATCACTATTGTATTTTTTTATGAAGGGAGTTTTCTCCTGTTTAAATAAAAAAAAATCTATCATATCCATGTTACACTGAATATAAGGCATATCTTTGTAAACATTTGATATTTCGATATATAGGTGATAGTGATTTTGAATTGCTCTTAAAATTTGGTCTGAGAGAATGATTTGGGATTCACAATCGGTTTAAGAATGATCCTTAATTCTTCTTGTTTCATACCTGCCACTAGATCATTTTGATGTTTATGTAATTTATGTTAATTTTTCAAATAGATTCATAGCTATTTTATTTAACATTTCAAAGTTCATCTTCTTTTTCATAACTACTGACATTTCTAGGTTGGGAGTAGAGAACAGGTACTACTTCTAAGCTGACTTTTGAGACAGAATGAGCCTAGTAGAAGTTTAAACTACTTTTGAAACGTGGCAATTCCATTACTCAGCTTTCTCGAGGCACCGAAATCGCTTTCCTCTCTCTATTGACATTTTTCTGAGGGTAATGACTAATGGTACAAGTATTTGGGTATTACTATTGGCCTGGAATAGCTTCTCTTATGGGGTTCGTCAAATGTATTTCTTTTGGTATACAAGCAGAAAATTTTTGAGACTGAAGTTCAGTGGTAGTTTAGCTGGCAAGGAATCTAGAAGAAATTGCAAAACAAAAGACTGTTAGACGTCTTAAGAAGCAATATTGTGACGTGATTGAATTATGAAATATTTTTATTGAAATATTTTCTTTAATCATAGCATAAGTATGTGTCGTACCAGGCTGCAATAGTGTATCAAGTGCTAATTAGAGACGGAGGGTTGAAGATGAGGTTCGAAATTGCAGCTTATTCAAAGCAACGAAGGTAAGTTCATGTCCAAATATTTAAAAAATTTTCAACTTTATTCTCAGTTTTACCGTGAAGCATCTACAGTTCAAAATAATGGTATGGCCCCGTACAGTCTGGGCGCTTGGGGAGGGCCCTGTATGCAATAGGTGGTCCCTTCGGTAACTTGATATATTCTGATGTACGAGGTGTGTTCAAAAAGTAAGGTGACTTTTCAAATTTCACGGGCAACGTACTTTCGATTATCGATTTTTTTGTTTTGTTATGTTGGTACACTCTTCCCGAATATCTGTACCAAGTTTCAAGTGTATAGCATTTTTTGTTTGGTTGTGAGAGGCGTAAAAGTTATAAGTGTTTTGCGTGCTCGGCGATTTTTTGATATCGGAAAATATGGATCAAAGGATTTGCATCAAATTTTGTGTAAAAAATAAAATAAAATGCTCCGAAACACTTGAAATGTTGACGGTGGTATACGGTGAAACTGTTCTGAGTAAAAAAAATGTTTACAAGTGGTACAAACTCTTCCAAGATGGCCGGGAAAATGCTAATGACGAGCCTCGTTCTGGACGCCCAAGCACGTCAATAACTGATGAAAACGTTCAAGCAGTGAAGAAAATTGCTCTGGAAAATCGTCGAATCACTATCAGAGAAGTTGCTGAGGATGTTGGTATATCGCTTGGCTCGTGCCATGAAATTTTTTCTGACGTTTTGGGCATGAGACGTGTGTCAGCGAAGTTTGTTCCGAAATTGCTAAATTTTGACCAAAGAACCGTCGCATGAGCATCGCTCAAGAACTGTTGAATGACGTCAACGACGACCCAGATTTACTCAAAAGGGTCATAACGGGTGACAAATCATGGGTATATGGTTATGATATCGAAACCAAAGTCTAATCGTCCCAATGGAAGAGCCCAGATGAGCCAAGGCCGAAAAAAGCACGCCAAGTTCGATCAAATGTCAAAGTTTTGCTCACTGTTTTCTTCGATTACTATGGCGTGGTGCATCAGGAGTTCTTACCATACGGACGTACGGTGAATAAACAGTATTATCTTGAAGTTATGCGCCGTTTGCGAGAAGTAATACGAAGAAAACGCCCAGAATCATGGAAAAACAATTCATGGCTTTTGCATCACGATAATGCCCCTGCTCACTCATCTTTGCCTGTGAGAGATTTTTTGGCCAAAAACAACACCACAATCATGCCTCAGCCACCATATTCACCGGATTTGGCCCCATGTGACTTTTTCTTGTTCCCAAAACTTAAGAGACCTATGAAAAGACGGAGATTTGCAACGATTGAAGAGATAAAGACTGCATCGCTGGAAGAGCTCAAGGCTATCCCGAAAAGTGCTTATGAGAAGTGCTTTGAAGATTGGAAAAACCGTTGGCATAAGTGTATTGTATCTGAGGGGGATTACTTTGAAGGGAACAACATGAATATTGATAAATAAATAAATATTTTTTCTTAAAAATACAAAGTCACCTTACTTTTTGAACACACCTCGTATTTTGGGTCAGAGAGTCGATTTTTCAAGGTTACCAGACGTTAAAGTACTTATTTTCCGAGTTACGATCTATTTTCCGGCCAGAAAATCGGCTTTTCCGAGTTTTTCGTAAAATTACAACTATTTTCAGCTGGCCACCCAACTTTTTCGATTTCTTATTTAATCTGCAAGAATTTTTGTATCTACTGCACTTATCGTAGTTCCAATAGTTTACGCGCTATTCGAATAAAACGATGAAAAAATCGTTCAATACGCTTATACTACACTTAAACCGCGAACAAAATTGACGAAAATATTTTTTTTTTTTCAAAGAAAAGATTAAATATTTATATTAAAAAACACTCGTTGTCCGAAAATAGGTATAATAGAGCTATTTACTTGAATTTTTTAATGATACAACCTGTATTACTTTGATTTTTCAATAAAGCGATACAAGGATTTTTACACGCAAGAGCTGCAGGTGCGATATACCAGTATGTCGTCTTCAACAATGCATTATATAACTTTTATTAATAAGCAAGTAAAAATTCAGTTTTTTTCAATATATTTCTTAACGTAATTGAAATTGAGCGCTTTGTGTATTGTGTGGAGGTCTCGAAAATAAAACATGCTCTCGCGCTTGCTTTAACACGTTTATGCAGCGTATATCGCTGATACCGCTGCGAGTTTGAGACTTGTAGTCTTACAACTAGCATTGCTCTACTACGTCCGCTTAGTCGTCAAAGATCAGTGAACGTGGATGAAAACGACGATGACGGTATGTTTTTTTTTTCTGAGGGGCTACAAATTTAATAAGTACAACTTCATCGGGCTATGAGAAAATTCGTGGGTGGCTAGTTTACGAAAAGATGTGATTAAAAAAAAAATATATAAATTAAAGAGTGATAAACTATTCTCATTTCATATGACAAATAGCTGTTATAAGGCGTACATAGATAAAAATAAAGTAGAGAGAGCAGCAAAAAGAGTGTATGAATAAGAACTTCTGAAAAAACTGGCAATGAAGAAAACCAAAGTGTAAATAAAAATTAATGTGAATCAAATGTTTCAAGTAGAGTTACAAGATCTCAGTTTGTGACGAGAGCAAGCGTTGCGGTTATATATTTTTTTTTTATTTTTCCCTATTTCCCCTCTCTCGGTAAGGCACGGTGGCTAGCGTTGGGCGCATTTAAGAATGCGCCTAATGCATGGTCTTTGTTTCAGCCGACGGAGATTGTTGAGCAAGACCGAGCCGGCCCGAAATCATTAAGTGGATGACAGAGAGAGGTGTTAAAAAAAGCGAGAGAGAGAGAGAGAGAGAGGGGAGTGCGTGCTCCACGCAGGATAAGGCAGGCGTGCGACGCTTAACTAATTAGCACATTAGTCGCGTGTAACCTAATAAGTAAGTCAAGTGGGGAGAGAAAAAGCGAGGGAAGAAGCGATCGATTGCGGAAGCGAGCGAGCAGTTAGACGGTTGTAAGTCGGTCAGCGGTACAGAGTGTAGAGGCATAATTCCTACTAATATGTTAATCATCTTCAAATCGACAGCAACAGTAAAATCGAGTTCATTTAGAGTCAAAAGAGACCAAAACGTAGAAACATTAACATAGTTTTCTTGAAGTCCTACTATTCCTAAAATTAGTAGTTTTTTTACTTCGGAATCTTTGAATTTGTTTGGTGCTATTGCATCGCTGTAATTGGAACGAGATCTTTTATTCAACTTCTCAACGAACGCCTGATTGTTACTTTGAATTGATAAACATGATTCCTCCATCGACATGTATACCGACTTTTAGATGTACTTCGTAATTTTCACAATGAACATTCACATATTGACACAATGCAGATACATTATTACATAAAACAATTTCTTTTATTTCATTAGAAACTTTTTTATCAGTAGACATTATAAATGTGACCTTTTTTACGTGAAAAAGCGAATCAAGACGGTGACTTTGAGTACTTAATTTTTTTCTTAAATCTTTGTCAATTAACTTTCGTTTTTTTGTAGCTGTAGGTAGAGAAGAAGCTATACTGAAAATTGTGTTAGCACTTAATCCATGATTTATTTGGATTTTTAACATATCATCAACTGAAATAGTAGGAAAAGACTCTTTTTTGTTATTTGAATTTAAGGATAGTTTGAGAGATTTACGGTGTTCTTGTGATAAGTTTATAACGTCACTTTTGCTTGACTCACTTGAAAGTGTAGATACCTTCTTACTTTTTAATAGCTCACTTATTAAATGTTCTTTAGTTTTAGAGCACAATTCATTATTTATATAGTTTTTTATATTGTTATACTTTGTTATGCGGTTACACTCATGAGTTTTCCCTTTCTTCACTTCCGATAAACACTCAGTGCACTGCTTTAAATAAATACGGTTAATACGGTTTTGAAAATTAACTTGTGAAGACGAAACTTTTTTCGGTTTTTTAAATTTTTCTTCTCTCGCAAAATTACAAAGAGTACATTGACACTTATCCTGAGATGTTGTTCTAGTATATTTAAGAGGATTAGTAAACATTGAGTGATCCGGAAAAAAAATATTAACATTTTCCTTCTTTATCTCTCGATAAAAGTTAATTCTACATGTACTACATAAAGCAGTTGGCAAACGAACATCTTTCGAATGGTAATCTGTATAACTTTGAATGAAACTTTTAAGCTTAGACCCTATACATGTCACATATTTTTTCTTTTCTTGACACAATAAACATATTTTTGTGCGATTTTCATCATGAGAGTACGCATGATCTTTTAAATGAAGAGCCATTTTTCATTCTTGTCCTTTCTTAAAAGAATCATGAGTTTCCTAAAAAAACTTTGAAGAGTCTTCTGAAGTTAGAGGAGTATCTAAATGATGGAAATTAAGCAGGTTTCAAAGCTCATGTAGTCTGTAATTTGTTAAATATATAAATAAATTATTTAAAATAAATCGATGATTTACATAACATAATATTTCATTGTTTCAGATTGATATTTTAAAAGATGTTGGAGAAATATCTGGACATAAATTAGTAATCAAAATGTTGTTCAGCTTGGTTACGAATAAAGTAGCTCCGAATTTCAACTATACTGGCAGAAGTGTAAAAAAAGCCTCATTTGGGGATCTCCACATTTAGAAAATAATTAACTAATTTATACTATACGAGGTCTATCCGGAAAGTATCGGGCCTACATTTATATTTTCGTCCTAGCGTTATTCTTTATCATCTGGTGTGTGGTATCCTTCAAAGTAATCCCCACTTGATTGAATAACACGGTTCCATCGATGTTTCCACTTTTAAAAACAGTCCTGGAACTCACTTTTAGGGATAGCCTTAAGTACACTCGTCGCATTGTTTTCAACCGTTCTTTTGTCATGGAATCGGTGTTCTTTGAGTGGTTTTTTTAGTTTTGGAAACAGCCAAAAGTCACAAGGGGCTATGTCGGGACTGTATGGAGGTTGTCGAAGCAATATGATATCGTGTTTGCTCGAAAACTGCTGCACAAGATTGGATGAATGCGCTGGCACATTATCGTGATGGAGAAGCTAGTCACCACTTTCCCAAAAGTGCGGCCGTTTTCTTCTTATTGCATCACGCAAACGTTTCAAAATTTGAACGTAGTATTCTTTATTGATTGTCTGACCTGTTGGTGCATATTCGTGATGTACAACACCTTCACAATCGAAAAAAACAATCAACATTAACTTAACATTGCTCCGACTTTGACGTGCTTTTTTTGGTCTTGGCGATTCAGGCTGTTTCCACTGTGAAGATTGTTGTTTTGTTTCAGGATCATAACCATAAACCTATGATTTATCACCTGTAATAACTTTTCTAAGCACATTATCATCATTATTGACCATTTGCAGATTGTCCAGAGTGATTTCTATGCGAATGTTCTTCTGCTCTGCTGTGAGAAATTTTGGGATCAATTTCGCACACACGCGTTTCATTCCTAAATTTTCGGTTAAAATTTCTGAAATGATAGTTTTGGTATCCAAAGATCTTCTTCTAGATCTCGCACAGTCATACGACGATCTTGTTCGATTGGAAGTCGTTCCCGCTCAATATTATCTGCGGTTTTTGTCGTCGAAGGTTGGCCGGAACGAGAATCACTATCGACAGAAGTTCGACCATCCTTGTACAATTTATACAACTCTTTTAATCGTGTTTTGCTCATACACTCCCTTCCGAAGACCTTTTGCATAATTTCAATAGTTTTCGAATTCGTTTTTCCGAGTTGAAAGCAAAATTTGATGCAAATTCGTTGATCTTGTTTTTCAGTCATTTTTGGCAACATCAAAATCCGACAAACGCGAAAACGGCACTGTAAAAAAAAAAAGACACGCTGTGTATGAACTATACGTCCGGCAGTTGTCAGTAAGTAACCAATAGATTCGTGAGGCTTTACTGTTGACGTTTCTGTCCCGTAGAGGTCGCTTGAACACTATGGCGCGAAGATATAAACGTAGGCCCGATACTTTCCGGATAGACCTCGTATATTCATGCTATTAATGAAAATATGAATATGTAGTAGTATCACTCCAACTACTTCGTAGTAGTATTTTATTGCTCATGTATAGCCTTCAAGGCCTTTTACAAAATTTCCTTTTACAATATTTCTTACATTCAAAAAACGCTTAAAAAAAACTATCTTCGCATAACCGCTTGGCTACAATGAAATCCGCTTATAATTCGCTTTAACAATATAAATATTTGCACATGTACATCTTGCCTCTCCCTTATTTGCTCTTTGCCCTACTACCTCTGCTCTTATTCAGGATGCTCACTATCTCTCCTCGATTTGGCCAATTTCTCAAAAATGAATACATAGTTACAAATTGCTATATTAGGACTCCCTTTTAGTATTTTAATTAATTTATTGTTAGTTTCCCTTACCCTATCAGTAATTTCCTGTTCCTCAAGCTCCCTTACTCATTTACCCCCTATTTCCTCTTTTGCACTCCTACATTCTAGCATATGTTCCAAGCTCTCATCTATCCTTCCACAGAATCTGCACTCACTTTCTTTATATCCTTTCGCCCGTTCTCTGTCTATGTTCCCACATCTTATTCTCGTCCATTGTTCTTTTATCCATTCCGGAGTCTTCCTGTCCCTCTAATAAGCCTCTTCCGCCACCGTCTCTTTCAGTTTTTTTTTTTTTTTTTATAAAGTTCGTTATATGTTGACCCGTTTATTTATCCCACAGGTTTTGTAATTATTGTTCTGCTTTTCTTTCTAACCCACTCTCTAATTTACCCTTTATTTTTTCTGCTTCATTCAGCGATTGACCACTGTAGTGTACACACGTGCAAATACAGAGCTCTAGCCGAAAAGCGGAAGTATTAGCCGATCTACGTGCAGTGTCAGTGAATATTACAAAAATTGATTGAAATCAAGAAGCTGAGTAATGTAAACGGCAGAAATGGCCAGCCAGTCGGAGGATACTACGATTACTCCTGATAAAAACATAAAAAATTGGAAAATAGTCAGTGTCAAAAGAAAAAGAATCAGCCTAGACAAACAAACTCACGACAGGGAACGACAATCAAAAATACCGGACTATTGGCTAAGTAATACAAAAAACAAGTACGAGCTTCTACAGAAAAATAACGAAAACGAAAGTGAAGACGACAATGAAGTAAGTAAAGATATAAACACAACTAAAGTAAAATCACCCCCGATCTTCGTATATAATGTAGAGGATATTCGTCCGTTAGAAAAACTGTTAAACGAAATAGCAAAAGACAGCTATACTCTAAAGATAACGGGACAAAATAAAATCAAAATCCAACCGTTAATATCCGAAAAATACTTGCCGATCGTTAGCGCTTTGAAGCAAAAACACACACAGTTCTACACATATCAACGTAAAGAAGAAAAAAGGATTAGAGTAATTTTAAGAAGTATACACCCTTCAGTAGATATAAAAGATTTGAAAGATGCTATAGAGGAACACGGACATAAAGTACTGAACATCAGCAATATTCGACATCGTATCTCAAAAATACCTTTACCAATATTCTCGGTGGAAATAGAACACGATTACTAAAGCCAAGAAATTTATAAAATAAACAGGCTACTTAATACAGTAATCAAATTCGAACCACCGAACGTTAAGAGAGAAATACCGCAATATCATAACTGTCAAGAGTTCGGACATACAAAAAATTACTGTTTTAAGAGCGCAGTATGTGTGAAATGTGCTAAACAACACTCAACTAAAGATTGTCCAATCAAAGAAAAAATTAAAGAAATAGTATGTGCAAATTGCCAAGGAAATCACACAACAAGCTATAAAGGATGTCCTACACGTAAACAGTTACAGCAGAAATTATATCCTAGACTTCGGGAAAAAGTACTAAATCAAAACAATATTCAAATGCAGTCAAATCCAAATTTAAATCCAGACATCAATAAAATCAGACCAAACATATCATATGCTTAAATAGTTTCAAAACAAAACGAACAGAGAGAGAGACATACCAAAACAAACAAATATACAGACAGACTCAAAGAATCACTCACAAGACCAAACCAATAACAAACTTGAACGTATGATGGAAAAGCTAATGCAAAGAATGGACTCAATGTTAAACCTACTAACAATTCTAGTTAACAAAATGGCATAATGGAAAATTTAAAAATTGTAATCTGGAACGCAAACGGTCTTATGCAAAGGCATCAGGAATTACGAGCATTTTTAACGTACGAAAACATTGATATTATGTTGATTTCAGAAACTCACTTCACTAGCAAAAATTATCTACACATTCCAAAATATATAGTGTACAAAACAAACCACCCACACGATAAAGCACACGGAGGTATTGCGATCATCATCAAAACAAAAATAAACCATTACGTTAACCATTAGCGAAATAAATATACAAGCAACTAGCGTAACCATCAACGACAACAAAGGTCCAATAACTATATCAGCTGTTTACTGCCCACCAAATAAAGCAATAACAAAAGAAAACTGGACGTACTTCTTCCACTCATTAGGAAATCGCTTTATAGCAGGGGGCGATTATAATGCGAAACATCCATGGTGGGGATCAAGATCATCAACTGCAACTCCACGAGGTAGAATACTGTACGAAATCTTACGAAAAAATAACTATATACCAATTTGCACAAGAGAACCGACTTACTGGCCAACAGATATAAATAAACTACTTGACTTGACAGATTTCGCAATTGTAAAAGGAATCAATAAGAATATCATTAAAGTATCATCAAGCTTGGACCTAACATCAGACCATTGATCAGTGATTATCACACTACAATCACAAGTTGACCAAACAGTAAACAGCTACAAAAAAACAGACTGGAAAAAATACGATTTATTCATTCAAGAACAACTAAAATGTAACATACCACTTAAAACAGAAGATGATATAGAAAATAGCATTAAAACACTAAATGAACTGCTAACAGAAGCCATAGATAAATGCTCTGTTAATATAAACAATAAGAAAGTACAAATATTTACCTCTAAAATAGTAGCAAAGAAAATCCAGGAAAAAAGAACTTTAAGAAAAAGATATCAAAAAACCAGATCAAGTCATGATAAAGCTAAACTTAATAAAGCAGTCAAAGAATTAAAAATAATTTTATATAAAGAAAAAAATGCACAAACTGAAAAAAAACTTAAAGAACTGAATCCAACAGAAACAACGGACTACTCATTGTGGAAAGTTACCAAGAGACTCAAAAGACCAACTACATTTATCCCACCCATCAGAAAATCCAATGGCAGATGGGCTAGATCCAATGAAGAAAAAATAGACACGTTTGCTGACCACCTTTACTCAGTATTTAAACCACACCAAAGAATCACTACAAAACAGGAAGAAACAATATTACTGGAAGACCACGACGTACAAGACAATGCATCCATTGAGGCAGTTAAAGTAAGGGAAGTATTGCTACTAATTGAAAATATAAATAACAAAAAATCTCCGGGTTATGATAATATTTCAGGAATAATGATTAAGAAGTTGCCAATAATAGCGGTAAGATTCTTAACAATTGTCTTCAATGCATGTATTCGCCTGTGCTATTTCCCAACACAGTGGAAAATAGCACAGATTATATTAATCCCAAAACCCGGTAAAGAGGCCGAACTGGTGACGTCATATAGACCTATTAGTCTTCTACCAACAATCTCAAAAATCTTCGAAAAAATTATATTAGCCAGAATCAACCGGATAATAATAGACAAAAAACTCATCCCAAATCACCAATTTGGCTTCACATGAAAACATTCTACAATAGAACAGGTAAATTGAATAGTAGCTACTGCAAGGAAAACAATCGAAAAAAAACAATACTGCACCGGACTATTCCTCGATGCAGCACAGGCATTTGATAAAGTATGGCACAGAGGACTCCTGTATAAATTAAAAAGATGCTTTCCAAAAAGACACTATGAAATACTTCAATCATATTTACAAAATAGAACATTTCAAGTCACAATAAACAAAAAAACATCTAAACAACAATTAATAAACGCAGGAGTACCACAGGGTAGTGTGCTGGGACCAACACTATATCTGCTATTCACCGCTGATCTGCCAACGTCTCCAAACATCATGACAGCAACATACGCTGACGATACAGCCATTATAACGACACATAAAGAAGTAATAAAAGCATCCGAAGTACTACAAAAATACATAAATAATCACCTGCAAAATTGGATAAACGCATGGAGAATCAAAGTAAATGAAAGTAAATCAATACACATAACTTTCACACTTAAAAAAGACACGTGCCCACCTATTCAACTAAACGAGAAATACATACCGCAAAGCAACCACGTAAAGTACCTTGAAATACACCTAGACCAAAGACTCACATGGAAGGAGCATATATTTATGAAACGGAAACAACTTGGACTGAAATGGAGAAAATTGTACTGGCTCATAGGAGAAAGATCAGAGCTATCAATAGAAAACAAAATACTACTGTACAAAGCAATAATAAAACCAATATGGACATACGGAATACAGCTATGGGGTGCAGCTTCAAATTCAAATATTGAAATCCTGGAGAGATTCCAGTCGAAAGTTCTTCGGAATATCATACGGGCCCCATGGTTCGTACCCAACGACATTATTCGGAATGATCTACAGATCCCAACAGTGAAAGAGGAAATCAAAACGTTCTACAAACAATACAACACGAGACTGCAAAATCATCCTAATGAACTTGTAAGTAAACTACTCAAGACATCATTAACTAATACCAGACTCAAGAAGCATAAACTAATGAAGATATAAATGAAGCACAAATAACAAAATAATTAAACCGGATCACTACTTGTACAACATCAAAAGATACAGATTAATACCCACTGGAGTATCATGCTGAAACTACGTTCTAATATATCAAACTGTAACAAACATTTACTTATTGTCTCAACATAGACAGATTGTTATGAAACTTGGAGTAAAATTAAAAAAAAAAAAAAAAAAAAAATTTTTTCTGCTTCTTTTTTGTCTCATATCATTTTTAAAATGTCTCCATCCCCTACCCCTTCCAAATGTATTAGCACCCTCTTCCCCATTTCATCGAGTTCTTATTTAGTATGTTCCTTACTTCCTCCCTCAAACAAATTTTTGTCCATTTCCCTTCTTCCATTTTTTCTATCTCAACTAAATACTCCATTGCCCTCCTAGCTGTCTGCAACTCCATCGACGCCCTACCTGCTTCCATGGCAACTATATAATTTGGCGTGTTGATATTTAATCCCATGGTCATTTTTATAAACTTTCTTTGTAATTTCTCTAGATTTTCCCATTCCTACCACCCCTAAATCTCTAACCCATATAAACATCTCGCTTTTATTATACTGTCCATCAGATTTAGCCTTTTCCTTATGTTTACTATTTTTGCCCTTTTTGAAATACCTCACACCGCATTGATTGCCCTACTTGCTTTCTCTGCTATTTTATTTATATGTAACGTATTCACATATTTTTGAGTAAACCAGTACCTCAAGTATTTTAATTCCCTAACTACCTCCACCTTTCTGCCTTTGGATGCAAAGACTTTACCTATTTTTCCTTCACAACAAATCATTATCTTAGTTTTCTCTGTATTAACTTCCAATCCTATTCAATCACTGTAAATCTCTGTTTCTTTCAACATTTCCCTCATTCCTTTTCTCAAACCGTTCATCCTACTTCTATCTTTTCCCAAAGGTCATCCATATCATTCATGAACAAACAAAATAGGTTCGGACTTAATGGGCATCCCAGCCTTACCCTCTGATGCGTCTCGAAACTCTTTGATAGCCCCTCACTAGTTATTACCTCACTCCTTATTGTTTTGTAAATTGTTTTTATTATCTGCAGCATTTTCCCCCTTATCCCCTTCTCTTGTAATTTTTCTAACATTTTATTCCTGTCTATTCTGTCAAACGCATTTTTGAAATCAATGATACCTAAATACAATTTCCCTCCTTTCCTTTTTAGTTTATTGTCTACAATCGTATTCAATACAAAAATGTGCTCTCTCGTCCCTCTTTTTCCTCTAAATCCTTCTTGACTTTCCCTATATATCTTATAGTTCTCTGCCCAATCACTTTTTCTTCCGGCCATTATTTCCGCCATTAGTTTATAGCTCACGTATAGCAGTGGTACCCTTCTATAATTTCTAGCCTTCTCCTCGCCGTTTTTGAATATTGGGTAAACGGTGCCATTTCCCATCCGTCTAAAATCTCGCTCCTATCCCATAATTCATTAAAAATTTCTACTATTGTTTTTATGCAAATATCCGATAGTCCCTTTATGAATTCAATGGGGAGTCTGTTCTGATCCACTGCTTTTCCGTTTTTCATTTGTTTCAAGGCATCTCTAAATTCTTTCTCACTTATCCTCCTATTTAACCAGTTCTCAACCTCCCCCTCTCCTGTCCCCTCGTTCACTTCTCCCTGCTGGTTCACACTTCCTCCCTCATTCTCGCTTCCCCTCCCGTTCATGCTTCCCTCCTTGTTCGGGTTCCTCCTCCCTTCCCCTGTTGCTCCTAGTAAATTCTTAAAGTGTTCGGTCCATTCCTCTTTTTTAATTGTTTCCCCATTTCTGCTTCTCCTCGGCCTTTCTTTATTTACTATCCCCCAAAACTTCCTCCATGTCCCTGCTCGATGCCATGACATCGATCTTGTTTTCGTTTTCCTTTCTTACTTTTCTCGCTATCATCTCTTTTAATTTGTTTTTCTCTCTTTTCGATAACTCTCTCTTTTCCACCATTCTGTCTTCTCTCCATACATTCAACTCTCTCTTTTTTTGTATCCTTATTTCTCTATCATTGTTTCTACTCGACCTCCCCCCCCCCCCCTATCGCTAGATTTCATTTTCAATTCATCAGCTGTTACTTTTATTTTCATTACCAAATTATTCCATTTATCCTGCAGTGATTTACCCCTCAGTTCTTCTATCTACCATTTTTTCCCTATCGAAACCTCATATTCCTCGGCCTTTTCTTTCTTCCATATAAGTCTTTCTCAGACTCTCCTTCCCCTACCTCCTCCCTTTTTTCATTTTTTCCCAACTCGAAAATTACTGGTAGGTGGTCAGATTCTATCCGTGTTAGTATTTCTATTCCCGTCACTATCTTTATGAGCCCAATTCCTCCTTCTATTACCAAATCGAGGACCGATGAGCCCGCATCTCCAATAAAAGTAATTCTCCCCTTTTCGTCTTCTTTGCTACATCCGTTTTTCATTTCCGTGTTACAGTATTTCAGGCTTTCTATTAATTTTAATCCCTCCCGCGTCGTTTTTTTGTCCTATGAATTCTGTCCTTACTTATCTGTTCGCTTCCCACCCAAAAATTGAAAACTTCTGCTATAATAAATTTCTTCCCTTCAACTAAACTCACCTCTATTATCTCTTTCAGTTTGCTGATCATTCTGCTCGTTTTCGCGTTGTTGTAAATCATTATAACATCAATTTTTTCTTTCCCATCCAAATATTTCTTGCTACTATTCCGTATTTCCATTCTTCTATTGCCGCGTTTTTAAATTTATTTCTTTATTTTTTTCTACCCACGTCTCCTGTAATAAAATAATATATAACTAGTTTAAAAAATCTTTGCATTTTAATATATTTTTACTCCCCGCCACATTCCATAATACGCATTTATAACTTATCCCTCGATGTTCGCCGATTTCTCTGCTCCTCGCTGCTTTTCTCATTATCCCCTCCGTCGATTTGTCCTGAATCTCCAAGCTGCCGCTTTTCTCTTCCTCGATTGCTGCTTCTTCACTCGTTTTGAAACTTGTCGTAGAAATGTTTCGTGGTTGCCCGCCGTGGTATCCCTCTCCGTTCTCGCTGGTCCTCTTCTTGTCTTCTGCCCTGAAAAAACATTCTCTCTTTTGCCTTTACGAGACCCCCTTTTCTTTCGTCCCATATACTCATTTTCCCGTTGATTCTCATTTTTAGGTAGCCCACTTGCACTTGTTTTTGTTTTTTCCTTTCTTGATCTGCTACCATCTCAATCCATTTTTGCACTTCTACTTCTCTGCATGTTCTATCTTCCTCTACACTTATTCCTATTTTTTCAAAAATTTCCGCTTGTTCTATAAACACCATTTTTTCTCCAAAATTTTCAAATGTCAAAAGTAGTCCTCCTCTCATTAGCCGGATCCTTCTTATTCTGAACTGTCTTCTTGTAATTCCCATTATTATTGCTTCTGCTTCTTCCTTCCATCTTCATCCCGACGTCCTCACTCCTCTAATAAACACATTATTCTTCCTATCTCTCCTCTCTTTCATCTTAAACTCGTATTCCGATTTTGTCATCACGTCCGGCTTATTTATTTCCAGCTCTTTCTCTCCCTCCACGCCGTTCTTGTCCACGTTCGTTTGTTGCTCTTCGTCTGCTCGTTGTGCCGTCTCCTCTTGTATTTCGCTGCTCTTGTCTTCTGCTCTCTCATTTGCCGGCTCTCCTTCCTCCCTCCTACACTTGCCACATCTAACCATTTTTCCTATTTCCTCCTCTAACCTCTCTTTTTGTTTTCTCTTCTTTTCTCCTATTTGTTTTATCAATTCTGACATTTTTCTATCCAACTTCTCCACTACTATTCTTATTGCTTCTTTCGCCATTTCTACTGCTTGTGCATCAATTCTTCTTTGCTATTCCATCTCCTCCATTCTAACCTGTAGTTTCTCCAGTATCTCTCCTACTCTGTTTCTCTCATTTTTGCTTGTGTCCGTGCTTTTGTCTGTGTTTATATCCGTTCCTCGGTCTTCTATTCTCCTTGCTTTCTTTTCTTCCTAATCGGCCTCACCTTCTTTATCATTGAGCTCCTGTGCGTCTTTTACCTCCTGCTCCTTCCGTATTTTATCACCTTTGTCTTTCTCCGGATTTCCTCATCATCCTTCTCCTTCTCTAACTCATCTTTTTCGTTTTCCTTTGTTACCTCATCATCGTCGTCCTCTATTTCCTCTATCTGCTCAATTATTTCACTGTGATTTTTCTCTACTTTACCTTATGATCTTTCATCTGGCTTCCTCGGTAGTGTATCCACTAATTTGACACTTTTTGCGAACCCTATTTCCTTGCTATCTTTCTCCTTTTGCATGAACTTTCTTAAATCCTTTTCTCCACTGTTTTCCTTTTTCTCGTTTCCTACTTTCTTTGGTCTGTTCCGGCCCTTCTTTGTCCACTCTTGCTCTCCGCTCTTCGTCTCTTCCTTCTTCCTCGCTGCTGCCATAATCGCACTTTTATCGATCTTCCTACTATCACTCATTTTCTTGTCACTTGCCCTTATCTTTCACTTCTTTAACACTTTTTTGTAACCTACCCTTACACTCGTCCTGCTAGTTCACTTTTCAATTGTTTATTCTCTCGTTTATCCTAATATCACTACCTAAATTGCTATCTTACACCACACACGTCTATCCCGTCCGAGCTCTCGACCGGAAGTCAATATGAATATGTATAACATAACTACATTTCATAAATATTATTTCAGATATTGCTGTTGAAAAATTTAATAACTTAAATGGAGACAACTATGATTTCTGCCAAGCGGCAGTCTCATAGTAAGTGGCTTAAATATGCACCTCTTCGTAATAGAAAAAAGAAAAACAATTTTTTTTATTGGATTCATTCTCATAAGTACAGCAGTCTCGATCAATCCAATAATTATTAAAATCAGTCTATTTAGTCGAAATATATCTTATGTTCTCTGCAGGTACAAGTCATTTGTTGAAATCGTCATCGTAGTTCAACGTTACAAAGTAAAATTCCAAATCAATCCGATAATTTAAAAATTATTTTTAAAAGATTCAGGAAAATCTATTGATTATTTCTTGAAAAAATTTTCCTGCGTTTTTCCAAAAAATTTCTGTGTTTATTATTTTACTTCATTTATTGTATTGCATGTATACGTTCTCGAGTTTAAGTAAAAAAAGAGTTGCGCTTGATATAAATAGTGTTATTTATTATAAAAATCTATTTAAAAGTCGGATATCGACAAATATTTCTGCCTTTCCTATTGTTAGATTTTTCCGCTTAGCTATCCGATTTTATATTTTTCACTTTAAGGCATTTCGTAAAGCTTCATGATGATAAGGTTCTTTGTGACAAAACTAAACAAAATTGTTATGAATATTCTTGTGTCATCCTTAGATACTTTTTCCTGCAGATTCATTATGTTCAAGGAATCATTGACGAATAATGTACGTAATTGTCGCTCTTCGTTTGTATGTACAATTAAAAATTGACTCTTTTTAGCC
This sequence comes from Phymastichus coffea, assembly GCF_024137745.1. Classification (NCBI taxonomy): domain Eukaryota; kingdom Metazoa; phylum Arthropoda; class Insecta; order Hymenoptera; family Eulophidae; genus Phymastichus; species Phymastichus coffea. The sequence continues at coordinate 369,323 of NW_026706824.1, read as the reverse complement.
CGAAAAAAAGATTTGTAAACATTATTTTATATTGAAATTCACATCACATGAACATTCAATATTGATCAAAAGATATGATTGTTTTTCATAACTGTTTTAACAATCGTTTTCAGAACGTTAATCAAAAGTTGCCAGGAAGTTTTCTTAACGTTGTGACAATGTTGGGCATTTGATTCTGTTCGTGTCGTACGTCAGTACAATGATTAGGCAACGTTAGAGCCGACAACTTAGGATGAACGACATTCGTTTTATCAATGTCGCGATTACATTGGGACAAGAAATTCCGTTCGTTAAGGCAGTATTGCGCAGACATTGTATAATTATTCTGTCATTCTGATTGCGCCAGACTCTTCCAACGTTATGACAATGTTGGGACAACTTATCGAACTAACGTTAGAACAACGGTTCACGTCCAATCAAGACGGACATTTTACCGATAGTACCAACGTTGCCGCAAAAGTTATTTGGGTTGAACTCATTAGTCGGCAGATTAGAAAATGTCGGTTATAACAACGTTCAGGCAACAAAATTTGCCATCTGGAAATATATATTTTTGAGAAAAAACATAAACAAGTAGCTATAAATTTGATTGTTCTTATGATTACTGCATTATATTAAACAAAAAATGCTGGAATAAAATTATTCATGAAATTATTTATGTACAGCCGCCAAAGATTGGATTTGGTGGAATATTTTGAAACGAAAGAAAGAATTTTCTTAGTTCTTTCTTTACAAATTATTGCACCGATTGGTTAGTAATTTTCAAAACGCTTCACGAGATACAGCGTCCGCCGAGTGTATATTACATTTCTTCAACTATTCAAAAGCAACAATATTGATAGTAGGAATAGAAACAACTACAATAGACCGATGTATAGTGTATATAACAGTTACTTATTAATCGTATCAATCTACAGATCAACTCGTCCAATGTAGATGAGTGATTTCACATCGTCCTCTAGTTTATCGCAGGTACAAACTAAGATATATAGTATTTTTGTCAGCATACCTGTTTGACGTTGTAGTTATAATAATAATAATAATAAGTATATAATAATAATTGTAATAATATTAAGTATTGTTATTCAAGTATGATATTTATTTTTGATAAAAAACATAAACAAGTAGCTATGAATTTGATTGTTCTTGTGATTACAGCATTACATTCAACAAAAGAGGCTGAAGGCAAAACTATTGAAGAACAAATTAGAGTATAATAAAAAAAATTGTATGATTATCATGCCTACAGAAGTTTACTTTTCTTGAAAGGTGTAGGGGCTAGGGGGGGGGGGGGAGATTTCATTCACTGTACTAGGTTTACTAACTAAAAATGTTTTATTACATTACAATATATATTTATGATACGTATATTTGACTAACATTAATAATTTTTATATAATATAATGTAAAGAATAGTCGTGTTTTATAAGACTTATATCATATATTTTAAGCTATAGACATTTTTCGGAGGAAAAATATACAGGCATCCTTAGCGCACTTTGGCGATTATTTCTTATTGACGTATAAATTAGAAATTTTTAACCACTTATTATTCCATTTAAGCACTATATAATAATCGCATTATTTTAAGTTAGTTCCCACGTGGAAAATTCCATTTATAACGCTATAATGCCTATTATTTATATTTATTTTTAACCATGGGACATCTATAATTTTGATATTTGTAATATCCGATATTAGGAATTGTAGAATTAATTGTTTTTTTGGGTACGAAACATGGACTCTTTGGTGAATTTTTACATTATAACCACTTGCACACAGTGCATCTGTTAGTAACCAGTTACCCAAATTAATATCAATGATATTCTGTAAAATTAATACGGTTGAAGATTCGGGTATACGAAATTGTAATATATAATTATCATCAACTGCCGACTCATTTCGTATTCCTTATAGAACAATAAAACTTGTTCATGTATTTGTTGATCCACTTTTGTGCAATATATTAAAAGCTTATCAAAGAGAAGATGTCAAATTCATGTACAAGGTCTGTCCGGAAAGTATCGGGCCTACGTTTATATCTTCGCGCCATAGTGTTCGAGTGATCTCAACCGGACAGAAACGTCAATAGTAAAGCCTCACGAATCTATTGGTTACTTACTGACACCTGCCGGACGTATAGTTCATGCGCAGCGTGTCTTTGTTTACAGTGTCTTTTTCGCGTTCGTCGGATCATGTCTTTTCAAGATGGCCGAAAAACACCGACGATGAACCTCGCTCTGGACACCCCAGAACCTCAATAACTGATCAAAGTGTTGAAGAAGTGAAGGAAATAGTGTTAAAAAATCGTCAAATCACTATTAGAGAAGTTCCGAAACTGCTTAATTTTGACAAAAAATACCGTCGAAGGAGCATCGCTCCAGAGCTCTTAAACAACGTCAATGATGATCCTTATATGCTCAAAAGAGTTATAACTTGCGACGAATCATGGGTTTATGGTTGTGGCGTCGAAAATAAAGCCTAGTAATTCCAATGGAAGACTCCAGAACAGCGAAGACCGAAAAAAGCACGTCAAGTTCAATCAAATGTCAAGGTTTTACTCATTGTTTTCTTTGATTATCGTGGCGTAGTACATCAAGAGTTATAACCACAAGATTTTATGGTCAATAACGAGTATTACGTTGAAGTTATAAGCCATCTGCAAGAAGCAATACCGAAAAGACGTCCGGAATTGTGGGAAAACAATTAATGAATTTTGCATTACGATAATGCACCTGTTACTCATTGTTGCTTGTGTCGAACCTTTTGAACAAAAACAACCACAATCATGCCTCAGGCACCATCTTCACCGGATATAGTCCCCTGCGACTTTTTCTTGTTCCCAAAACTCAAGAAATCCATGAAAGGACGGAGGTTTGGAACAATTGAGGAGATAAAGAAAAAAAGCGCTGGAAGAGCTCAAGGCTATACCAGAATGTGCTTACCAGAAGTGCTTCAAAGATTGGAAAAGACGTTAGCATAAGTGTATTACATCTGAGGTGGGTTATTTTAAAAAGGACAACATGAATATTGATGAATAAATAAATATATTTTCATAAAAATAAAAATTCACCTTACTTTTTGAACATACCTCGTATGAATTAGTAGTCTGCATAAAAATGACTGAACTAATCTCAGTTGTATAAAAACTTCATTAAGAGCGACAGTATTAAAAGATCTATGCAAGGTGAATATTAAAAATTTTATTTTTGAAGTTTAAAATTATTTTTATTGAATGTTAATTTATTACAATTCATTATTTAGTTTTTGATTAAATTAAAGAAAACGCAGATGGTCTTGATGGAGCATTTAAACTACATACTTCAAATTATAGTACAAAGTATGATGGTAATATAATTTTTGCTGCTTGTATATTTAGCTTAAGTAATAATATTAACAATGGCATTTGTTTTTTAGAAAAGTACACCAAAGTTATCTGGAGAACTTATGGTTCTCAACTGCTTATTAGCTCTTATATCAAATCGACTACGATAGATAAATTAGTTTTAGTATCAATCAAATCATCATTAAATTATACATAAATTCCGGACTTGGTTGAAAAACTTTGTGCCAAGTGAAAGTATCGTTAGATTAAATGAGATGGAACTATGAGCATCAAAAAGCGAGGAAAAGAATTGTAGATACTATTATGGTATTTGTTGTGGCTATACCTGAAATGATGTTTCTTTCCGTGGTTGAAAAAAATAAATAAATAAATCATAATTGCTCTAAATAATTTTTTTTTCACTTTTATTGATACCTATTAATATATTTATTTATAACTGAAATTGAATTGATATAACTGAACTGATGACTGGAATTTTATAATTTGTGATTGAATTAAATTTTTATCTTTATTGTCGTCGTCATTGTTCCCTTGTAAACCACCCTTATAATTACGTGGTTGTGCAGCCCCCTGTTTTCCTAAGGACCACAATAATTGTGCAGTAGATAAGCAATGTATGTTCTGGGACACAAAAGAGCCGACAAAGGATGCCGCCAATGTATAAGGGATATGTGTATGTTCTGGGACAGAAAGAGGCGGCCCGATTCAGGTGTTGAGTTTTCGCGATAATTTGACACCTATTTGTCTGTCAGTGGGCCATTCGACAGAGTACCCCCTTCCCCACCCACCTACCACCCACCACCCACCTTTCATCTGAATACTCCCTCTTCAACCTACAGCGCCGAAACTGCTGCTTTCAGAACCACCATAGTGCTTCAAAGCCGTGCTCGATTGGAAAAGAACGCAATCTTTCGAGACAGCCCGCTTCACTAGCTTTCTTAGCAGTGACAACCAGTAGTACTAGTAGTAGTAGTAGTAGTAGTAGTAGTAGTAGTACTAATTATCCTACGCGCATTTTCATTACAATGGCTTCTATTTCTTGTTTTGAAAATACAGTACGCGATTTATAGAAAGCCTATTACAACTCAAACGCTAATAAGGATGATTTTCTTAGATGGGAAAATATAATAATTACTGCTTTGAATTCTCTTGAAGAATATATGTTAGAGCTTAACTTAAATAGAGCAATACGACTTCTCATTTGAATTCAATCCAAATCAATATAAATAATTCCATAAAAGTCGGAGGAAATGTTAACCCATTACGAGTCATTCCAAATCAAATTGAAGGGGATGGAGTTATTTGGCGTGAAATAAATTCTGCATTTGAAAAAGGTATCATTACTGTATTCATAGCCACTCAAGAACATACAGATATAAAGTCATTCTTAAAATCAGCAAATAAACTCTTACAATAACAAATACAAAATATTTTTCAATTCATAATGCTCTAAAAATAAATATAGAAATGTCAGCTTAATTTACCGTAATAAAAGATAATGTAGAGAACATTCAAATAAAGTATTTCAACACCGAAAATGTTTCCATTTATAGAACGACAGAGCTTAAATTATGGTTTACATAAAATATTGAAGATGTTATACTTAAAAATTTAAAAGAATTTCAAGAAAAAGATTCCGGTTGGACATTAAAAACTATCATCGGTATTACTGTTAATATAAATAAATTTAATCCTTTCAAACCTGGCTCATATATTCAACTACCAAAACAAATAGCAGATAAAGAAGTATGTATAAATGTTCAAAATACAGCTAATGAATGTTTTAAATGGGCTGTGCTTGCCTGTCTTCATCCAGCTAGATTTCAAAGCGAAAGAGTTCAAAATTATACGCCCTTTGCGAATGAATTGAAATTCGATGATATAAACTTTTCTGTTGAGGTAAAGGATATTCCTAAATTTGAAAAATTGAATAGTATTTCAATAAATCTATACATACTAACAAAATACAGATTCAAAATCGAAGTCTCACCCTATTATATATCAACTTTAAAACAAGATAAGCATGTCAATCTTTTGTTAATACAAAGCGATTATATTGATGAGAATGAAACAGAAAAAATCTAATAGATCAAATAACTATGATAATTTCAAAATAAAATTCCACTATGTATGGATTAAAAACTTATCTACTCTTGTCAGAAGTCAAGTAACGAAACATACTGCACTAATTTATCTATGTGAACGCTGTCTCCACTATTTTAATAATAAAGAAAAATTCAATATTCATGAGACAGATTGTTCAAAATTAAATAAATATAGAGTTAATCTACCTAATTTTCCTCTTTTGAAATTTAATCATTATAATCGAAAAGAAATGGTTCCGTTTATTATCTATGCTGATTTAGAGTGCTTATTGAAACCAGTAAATAACGGACGATCCTTCCAAGATCATGAAGCCTTTAGTGTGGGGCTTTATATAAAATGTAGTTATGATGATTCCAAATCAGTCTTTAAGATGTATAGAAAAAAACTGAATGAATAACAATCACCCGCACAATGGATTATCAAACAATTTCAGATTTTGTTAGATGAAATGAATCAAATATATAAGAATGCTATAGAAATGAATCTTTCGTGGCGCAATCAAATGGATTTCAAGATGAGCAATGTGTCATATTTGTAGAAAATATTTTCAACATGATAAAACAAGAGTTAGAGATCATTGTCATTTGACGGGCTAATTTAGAGGTGCTGCACACGCATCCAGTAATTTAAATTATAAGAATCCTTATTTTATACCAGTCGTCTTCCATAACCTTAGTGGATATGATTCTCATTTTATAATGAAAGAAATAGCTACTAGCTCTGATCTTGAGGAAAATGTGACTGGTCTAGCTGAAAACAAGGAAAGATATACAGAGTGAGTCATTTTAATTTCCCCAGTCTAATAACTTTTGAAACAAGCAAATTACGCAAAAATGTTTCAGACCAAAGTTGTAGGGGTTCAAGGGGGACATCTAGGGGTGACTTTAAAATTGACCTTGAGCTTGACCTTGACGGCTTTCTCAAGGTCAAGTCTATTTTTTTATTGGGAACCCCTATTTCTGACCTCGGAATCGGAAAGAGCGGGAAATTTTACATCCAGATAATATCTTTTAACATGGGTCAAAATAAACCCTTAAGGTCATGCTAAGGTCAAAACTATCCTGGAACAAGAATCGAACAATGTAAGCAAAATACGAAAAAATGACTCAGAAAAAAGTTGTAGGAGTTCAAGGGGGACGTCTAGGGGTGACTTTGAAATTGACCTTGAGCTTGACCTTGACGGCTTTCTCAAGGTCAAGTCTATTTTTTTATTGGGAACCCTTATTTCTGACCTCGGAATCGGAAAGAGCAGGAAATTTTACAGGATTTAAATTTTTTAAATTTAAAAATTTTTTAAATTTAATTTTTTTAAATTTTACGGGACTATTCTTGTTTCCGTTCCCTATCCTTTTTTATTTTTCACCGGACTGTATGATTATTATTAATAAATTTCAAATATTGGAAGTTGTTGCTAATAATTTGCTATTACAAGTCTATTAAATTAATGAAACTATTTCAGTATCAATCTGATGTTCTGCAAAGAAATAAGAGTAAAAGTTAAATACATAAGGATAAATTTCATGTTCAATGAAGAATCTATTACATTTGGAAGTCGTTTAGAAAGTAATCGCAATACGTTCAGTCGTGATTTCAATTTTGAAAAAGCTTTAAATATTACTTTTGTTTTAACCATGCTTGTGTTCATTGTATCACTATCATTATTTCTTCATATTTGAATAAGAGACCTTTCTTATTGCCATCGATCATATGGAATCTAATTTGGACAATATTGCCTCTGTTTTCAGTAATATTTAATTTGTATCATCTTTCTATGATCTTTGCCTTTGTTGATTTGTATTGAGGTTTTTTGAAAAAATCTTTTAAATATGGCTGATTTTACCCCAACAGAGATAGTTGATATGATTTGGATTTTAGGAGAATGTAGAGGTAATTACCGTGAAGCGTCAAGGTTGTATCGAATTCGATACCCACAAAGGCGCCATCCTGATCACCGTACCATTCATCGTCTTGAAGAAAGAGCTCGACAAGGGCATCTACGAAGAAGTCGACCAAGACATGAGTATGATGATAGAGATGCTAGGGTTTTGGTTGTCTTAGGATTGGTTCACCTAAATCCTCATATCAGCAGCCGATAAATAGAGAGAGAAACAGGAATACCTCAGAGAACCGTTATTAGAATTTTAAGAAGTAATAGATATCATCCGTATCATATTACCTTAACGCAAGCATTAAACGCTCATGATATGAGAAACAGAGTAAATTTCTGTCGGTGGGCTCTACAGATGATTTTGCAGGATCCGAATTTTTTTAATTATGTCCTTTTTTCTGATGAAGCTACGTTTCATAGTACTGGCCAATTGAATCGTCACAACAGTCATTATTGGTCTGATCAGAATCCTCACTGGTACAGACCAGTCGATAATCAACATCGTTGGAGTGTAAATGTATGGTGTGGAATAGTTAATGGTCATCTCATCGGGCCATTCTTTTTTGAAGAAAACGTCAACGGCAATGCTATTTTAGAACTTTTAAGGGATCATCTCCCACTTTTACTTGAAGACGTAGATCTTGAGACTAGACGTCGAATGTGGATACAACTGGATGGTGCAGGACCGCATTTCGCTTTAATTGTAAGAGAGTTTTTAAATAGAAATTTCCAACAAAGGTGGATTGGAAGAGGTGGTCCAGTTGCTTGGCCTGCACGATCACCGGACTTAACTTCCCCAGATTTCTTCCTTTGGGGATACTTAAAAAATACTGTGTTCGCCGAAGCGCCCACAACAAGGGAGAATATGATAGAAAGGATTAGAGTTGCATGTAGACAAATCTCTAGAGATATCTTACTGCGCACTATTGAAAGCTTCGAACAGAGGCTCAGGCAATGCATCGACGTAAATGGTAATAATTTCGAGCAAAACCGATAGGAAATAAGTTTATTCTAGTTTCATCACGAATTGTGAGAGGCAAGGGGACTCACATTAATAAAGCACCCCAAATCGTGAGAGGCAAGGGGATTCACGTTAATAAAGCACCCCGAATCGTGAGAGGCAAGGGGACTCACGTTAATAAAGCACCCCAGAGGGAACATAATCCTATTACGTCCACGTCGTTGTTTCTGGGTAGTGCTAAAGATAGAAAGTTTATGATCTTAAACATCAGCATCGTTAGTACATGGCCAGTCCCTTATTCTTTGGAAGTTTATTTAACAACGGTCATATGCGATAAAAGCTTCGCCTCGAAATGTAACAAAAATAAGAGAATTTTCAAGAATTTGACCTTTGCTTCACATTGAGAATATAAGTACGACAAAGGTCTTCGATGCTCGTTAAACCTTTTGATGTTTGAAAGCGGCTTCAATTTCTTAAGTAAAAACTGAAATATTGTTTATGTTCTTATGAAAAAAAACTAAATAGATACTTGAACGTAAAATTTCCCGCTCTTTCTGATCCTGAGATCAGAAATAGGGGTTTCCATTAAAAAAATAGAAATGACCTTGAGAAAACCGTCAAGGTCAAGCTCAAGGTCAATTTCAAAGTCACCCCTAGATGTCCCCCTTGAACCCCTACAACTTTGGTCTGAAACATTTTTGCGTAATTTGCTTGTTTCAAAAGTTATTAGACTGGGGAAATTAAAATGACTCACCCTGTATATCTTTCACAAAACACGTCGATGGCGGTACTATAAATTTTCGATTTATTGATTCGTTTCGTTTTATGCCATCATTTCGCGAAAAAGTGGCTTCATACTAAAACAAACTAAATATCGTAGAGTATGAATTCAAGAAAGATAAGTATATAAAAACACAAATAGAATTATTGAAGAGAAAAGGCGCTTTTCCATATGAGTACGTTAACAGTTTTGAAAGATTAAAACAGACTTAATTACCACCTATCGAAGATTTTCATAGTTAATTGATAGATAGCAACATCTCTATAGCTGACTATGAGCATGCACAAAAAGTATGGAATGCATTTGACACCTAATCGAGCACTGACAGATCATGATATAAGAAAATATGCTAAAGTATTAAAAATTGTAAATTTTCGAGGTGTTTTGATGCGTGATGCTCTACCAGCCAATGGACCCTGATATTAAGAGACTGCTATTGTAATTTATTAGTCAACAACGTATTGTATTTATTAGTCAGCAACGCCCCCTGTCGTTTGTTTGAGGAAATGCGATATAAAATAAATGCTATTGAAATTGATAAAGTGAAAAATGTAGGCTTAACGAGCCTCATGAAAAATTGGCTTTCACTCAATCCATCTCAGAGCTCTATCGCTGAAAATGCTGGATGAAATGGTGATAACGATGAAGTTTTGATATGTAATGCTCTAGGTTTTTTTGATGTGACTATCCCTCTCAGTATGTTGATGGGCTTTGCTGAAGATTATCGGAAAATTGTAGTCAATGTCAAGCATGAACTTATTCTCACAAAATCAAGAGATGATTTGAATGCTATTTTATGTACTCCAATAGGGAATCCTGCTGCTTTAGAAAAATCAAGAATTAAGTTAACTAAGGTTGAATGGTTGATGCCATATGTGATGTTTGCATACAAAGAAAAAATCAAATTACTCAATCAGATTGGACAAGATCGTGTAATTAGTAGAGTGATACAGCGACATCTTCATCAGGCGGCCTCTTTGTGTCCCCGAACATATATTGCTTATCTACTTTGTGCCATATTATTATAGTTATTTTTTCTTATTCTAGCTGCATTTCTGTCATAGGCTACATCTGTAAAATAATATAGATTGATTAGTTAAATCTTTTTATAGTAGTTTAATACAAATTTATTATTATTAATACATGTATGAAAACTTACATCTGTCAACAGGACGATTACTATAGTTAGTTCCTTAACTTGAACCTGCAATTGCTGGCTGTTACGAAATGCTGGAAAAATACATGATAAACAAAGTACTATAATAATGAGTAGTACATAATAAATATCATTTTAGATTTGTGTATAAATTTACCTCTATTATTATCATTATTTTCTCTGGAAACAACTCCTAACTGCTCTTGCTGCTGGTTCACTGATTCTCTTCTATCTCTATTAGAGCTGCTTTGAACCACATGGCGAACTGCCTGAGAGATTCATTTGTACAGTTATTGTTATTGATACGGTTGTCTTGATTTCCGGGAATACTCTCCATTCTGACAAGACCAGCTAAAAAAATAATATAATTTTACTTAAATTTATAACTACATTAGAACTACTATTATTCTATCTTCAATAATATTATTCTTGTGACGTCGAGGTCGCTCTCAGGTACCCTTGGAGTAAGCGTAGACTAAGGGTCACTCTGATTTGGGTGGCGCGTAATACATTATCCGAGACGGGCAATATTGTTGCGTAGAGGAAATCGTATTCTACGGGATAGGTACGAGAGGGGGTCAATAAGTCTTTACAAAAAAAAGGAAAAAAAAGTTTTGCGTATGTAATTTTTTTTCATTTTTCAACATAATCTCCTTGAAGGTCGATACATTTTATTAAAGGGCCTTCCAGTTTTTTTAAGCTATCAGAAAAATATGATTTCTTAAAACCCTCAAAATAGGCATTTGTTTCGGCGATGACTTCTTCATTCGACGTGAATTGTTATCCGGCAAGCCATTTTTGGAGGTTAGGAAATCAAAAAAAGTCACTGAGAGCCAAATCAGTCGAATATGGTGGATGGTCAATTAATTTGAACTTTAAGGGGGTATCCCTATATAGATCGATCAAAAAATCGATTTTTTTTTTATTACATAAATCGAAAGTAGAACATTTCAAAAGTATGCTGTTAAAATTTTAGCGCAAAATTTGAATCCGTTTAGCCGCTATAGGTATATTCGCTAACGTCCTTTAGCGGGTGGTGCGCGCGGCGCAGGTAGGCAGGTAGGCGCTCGGACACAATAGCTCCCCGCTGAGCTGGGATACTTCGATAATGAAAAGAGCAGATGTTCTGTGATTTGTGAGTGTGTTTGTGTGTACCCTAACAAGACTTTACGAGCCAATAGTATAGTAGGATAGACAGTGTACAGTACAGCTATAAACTCGTTTTGGAGCATCGGTTCGCTACAGTTGGTTCAGTTTTACTGTAACTGTTGTGCAGTTTGCATCGCTCTCTCTCTCAACATTCATCATGACATCGTATCCGAAAGGCGAACATGGAAGCAACTATCGTGCAAGCCGTAGAAAGAGATCTTACCATGGTAATCAGCACATGAGTGAAGACGGCGAAGTGAAAGGGGCCAGTGCTAGTGCGCGAAAATTAGCAGCAGCAACTGCTGATGACGTGCCAGTCAATCTATCTCACCGATATCGAATAATTGAATTTGTGACTATTTTCTCGGTACTTTCCGAGATGCTGTGCTGTAAAACTTGTAAAGGAGCAGTGAAGTTTGAAGAGACTGGCTTCCGTGGTTTCGGATGGAAACTTTCCGTTTCTTGTAAATGTGGCACGAGTACTATACCTTCTGGCCCCCACATAAACAATGGCTTCGAAGTAAATCGGCGTATAGTGTTTGTGATGAGACTTTTAGGTATTGGTTTGCAAGGAATAAATTTGTTTTCTAATTTGATGGATTTTGGTGAAGGACTCAGTAATACAGCATATGACAGTATATTGGAGCACATTCATCAAGCGACAAAACTTTATTTCAAAATAACAAGTCAAAAAGCTGTCGAAGAAGAGAAGAAACTGAACGAGCAATCAGAAAAGCCATTACTTGAGAAGAAAGTATCCGGCGATGGATCATGGAAGAAACGAGGCTTCTCTTCAAAAATCGGCGTGACTACGCTGTTATTATATGAATGTGGAAAAATTGTCGACTTAGTTGTGAAAAGTACGTTTTGCAAATCGTGTCTAGGATGCCCTTACAAGGAAAACACTCAAGAATATGTCAACTGGTACGAAAATCATGCTGACGAATGTGCTGCAAATCATGAAGGCTCTGCAGGAAAGATGGAGGTCGACGCCGTTTTAGAAATGTTTAAGCATTCGGTTGATGAATACGGCATACGATACACCGTCTACATCGGCGATGGCGACTCGAAAACTTTTACTGCAATTTTGAAAAAGAATCCTTACGGAGATGAATTTCCGGTGGAGAAGTGTGAATGCATTGGCCACGTTCAGAAGCGAATGGGAACGCGTCTTCGGAATTTGAAAAAAAAAGAGAAATTGGGAGGTAGAGGCAAATTTACTGATGCTCTTATAAAAAAGTTAAGTACTTATTACGGACTCGCCATCAGAAGAAACGTCAACTCAATACAACATATGAAAGAAGCAATATTAGCTACATACTACCATATGTGCTCGACTGACGAAAAACCACAGCATCAGTACTGCCCTCCGGGAATCGATAGCTGGTGTGAGTGGCAACAATCGCAGGTAGTCGCAGCCGGCGTTTTTGAGCATCCACCGGCTCTCCATGAAGATTTACAAAAGCATTTATTGCCCATTTATGAAGATTTATCGAGAGAAGATCTACTGCAAAGGTGCTTGGGCGGACATACCCAAAATGCGAATGAAAGTTTTAATGCTCTTGTATGGCGCTTGGCTCCTAAGCATCTGCACTGTGGTTCAAAAACCGTTGAAATTGCAGCTTGGATTGCTGCTGGATTATTTAATGACGGTTATAAATTAATCCTGCAAACAATGAACATCCTCGAGTTCACTATTGGAGCGCCTACTTACAACTACGCTCAAAAGATGGATGAAAACCGAATAAAGCGTCAAGAGCTGAAGAGTTCAAGTGCCACAAAGGAAGGTAGATTGGCTAAAAAAGCAAGAGCTGCTCCTGAAAAAGATGAAGAAGATGACCTCCTTTATGGCCCAGGCATTGCTGATTAAGAAAAAAATTAAAAAGTAATGGTGAGTCAATCAAAAATGCGATTTTCGGCTACCGCGAACTTTAAACGCGTTTTACTTGAAAAGGAAATTTCTTGACTGTCCGTGTTTGGGGGCATAATTTCTCGGCAAGTTTTTAACTTATTAAAAAAAAAAAATAGCATTTTGAAGATAATTTAAAAATCTAGTCGATGAACCTACTTGTTTTTGAAATAAAAATTTATTTAACCACTATTTTGCAATAATAATAAAAAAAATGTTACAATTATTTTTCAAAAGTCCACCATTTTGCTATGGAATTTTTTTATACTTTAAATTTAGGTTAGTCGACGAGATTTAGACCTTATAATAACAAAAAAATTCTTCTTTTGTGTTTCAGAGAGATACGACGACGACAAGTGTGCACACAAAATTGGGGGAAAAAAAAAAGTTGTATTGTTCAACATTTTTTTTTACAACTTTTATAAACAAAATAATGTAAAAAAAAATATTTAATGCATCTTCAATGTTTAAGCAATAAACTATAAAATTTTCAACTAAAAATCTTGTATAGTTTAAGAAAAAAAAAATCGCAAAGTTTTGGTTCATTTTTGCCCATCTATATAGGGATACCCCCTTAAATCTATAATTTTTGCCATCGAAACTGCACACGTGTGATCTCAAGCATTGTTTTGAAGAAAGAGACATTTTTTTTGTTCAAGTGAGGACGTTTTTCTCTGATTTTTTCTTTGAGCTGACCATAATAATGACGCATAATATTGTCCAGTGATCGTCTGGCCCTTTCCCAAGTAGTCGATGTAGATGATTCCATACACATCCCAGAAAATCGTGGCCATAATCTTGCCAGCTGACTTTACTGTCTTTGCCTTCTTTGGGGCTGGTTCTCCTGCGTAATCCATTGTTTGGACTGTTCTTTGATTTGTAGTGTAGTGGTGTATCCATGTTTTGTCTACAGTTACGATTCGACGCCAAAAGTCTTCCGGATTACGACGTATACGTGACAAAAGAGCCTCAGAGGTGACCACGCGGGTTCGTTTGTTTTCAACAGTGAGCAAACGCGGCACAATCTTGCTGAAATTTTTTTCATCCCCAATTTTTCATGCAAAATTAAAATGATTGTATCCTTTGATACCCCTGTGGCCTCAACTAATTCTCGCAATTTTAATCTTCTATCACTCAATACCATATCTGGATTTTGTTGACCATTTCGGGCGTACTCACTTTTACGGGACGTCCTGAACGAGGTTCATCTCTTGTTGTTGTACGGCCGCGTTTAAATTCATTTACCCAGTTATATACAGTCTTAAACACAGGGGCAGACTTGCCATGAACGGCGTTCAACTCAACTGTGATTTCTTTTGGTGTAAGGCCTTTTAAATGAAAATATTTTATCACCGCTCGAAACTCTGTTTTTTTCATTTTTCAAATAAACCAATAAGTTTTTGTTCAACCAACGCTCACAAAAAAACGACTTAATGAATCGAGCTGAAACTTTGTACGATATCTAGTTAGTAGTATTTCTTGCCAAAAACATCATAATTTAAGCGTGATGAGCGCCATCTTTTGGATTTTGTAAAGACTTATTGACTCCCCCCCTCGTAATAACTAAGTGTTATTACGAACACGCTAGATACTCACTTAATGTGTTCTTAAGGGACTCTAATGAAAATTCACCAGACTCATGCTTAATGAATTTCCAGACAGGTAAATAACTATAGCAAAGAAAGATAGCCAGATAATGTTTGTAACTTACTTTTCTTTACTTTTTTAATTCAAATATTAGATCCTATTGTAGTGTCACTTTTGCTCTCTGCTCCCTATCACTCTAGTTCTGTTTCTCTCTGATGTGGTTTCTTTCGGGCTGACTGTTTCTCTCTACTTTTTCTTCTAACTGCTGGGCTACTGAACTCTTGAACTTCTGAACGTCCGAACGAATTCTTCGCTGCGTGGGCTTGCGCAAAGCTTTTTATACCCGGGGGTGGCTGCGTAGAAATCCCTTTCTTCAAGCCTATGAGGCGATGACGATCAATTTTATATTGGTGGAGAAATTTTCTTATACCTAGAATTTCTTTATTGGTCTGTAGGCGAAAGTTTTAGAGAGACAGGGCGGTTCTTATAAAATTGGGCCGTTTGCTCTAGATGGCTCTTAGAGTATCATTTTTGAGAGTAAAAGTGACGCTATCATTTATATCTAATTATCGCAAACTTAAAACTAGGAAATCACTAATAAATTGAAATTATACAAAGATGCAGAGATCCTATCATTGATTAATATAAATTGCCTCATAAAATTTGGGAACTTTATATATCTGATTCAATATGAAACTAGTTATTACTAGTATATTCTGTAGTAAAATATGGACTATTATTACTTGTTGCTGCATTGTGTAATCTAAATTGTGTATATCTGTGATGATACGTCATCACGCGAAAAATATACACTACCGGCACTATCCCCGTTCCGGCTAGAAAATGCGACCGAACAGCCACCACCGCATGCACCCGCCCACGCACGTCCGGATCTCGTGAACGATGGCCCCCAGAAGTCTCCCTGACCGATGCGCACGACCCTTACGCCCACGTACAACCCCCAGCGCACTCACGACCTGATCCGACACTCCCCCGGGAAGCTGGAAGCCCTTAACCCATTAACGCCCAAAACCAGAGACTTTTAGACTGATTTTCGAGCCATACTTCCCAATCGGAAAATGAGATATACATCGACCAAACCTACTTTACTTTATGTTTTCGGGTCCGCTCTATCGATTTCTGACGTCAAAATTACGTTTTTTTGCATTCCAAATCCAATATGGTGGACATTATTAGAAAAAGTTAGGCTATTTTCAAAATTTTTTTTTTAACTTTTTTTTTTCAATTACATAAAAAACTTCGATCTATTTCCAACTATGGACAAAGGTGGACAAAATAGCTATAGTTTATGGAAAAAATTTTTTTGGTCAATTCCAAATTGTTTATCATGACGAAAATGGCGGCTAATTGCCAAAATTCTACAAAATCAGTGGATTTTCGCATTATTTCATGTATGAACTTAAAATGGATGACTTTTTTATACTCAAACTGTCTCAGTTCTATTGCCTGACCTTTATAAGTAATTTCCAACAAAATATACGTTATGCCTAATGGCGGATTCAATATGGTGACCGGAAAACTGGAAAATTAACCTGTTTTTTATACATTTCCACTCATAAAAGTTCTAAATCCTAAGTTTACATAGGTTTCTCTATGATTCGCTATATCGTAAAAGAATATACTTTAACGGATTTTAGAAATTCAAAATGGCAGATCCAATATGGCGGACGACATAATAAAAATTTTAATATGAATGTATAAAAAAAATTGCATCATATTCTAGGTTTTATTTCGATTCAAAAATGTCTCTAGCCTTCTTTTGATTAGATGCAAACATTCTCAGGAAAAAATTCTTGAAATTTCGGAATCTCGAACTTTTTAAATTTTCTATTTTTTTGTTTTTTTTATTTTTAATTTTTTTTAATTTTTTATTTTTAATTTTTTATTTTTATGTTTTTTTTTGTATTTTTATTTATATTATTATTTACATTTTTCATTTTTCATTTGCATAATTCTTTTTATCCTTACTTGTAATTTCTGAATTCTATAATCCGTACCTTATATTTCATGGTTATCATTAAAGCATGTTTTACAGAAATATAGAGAACATGTGTTGCAAAATTTTGCGGTTCTGATCGGGCATTTTGCAGTGGAATAGTTTTTTATTAGTTCTTTATACGAAACTTCGTGCTTCTTTGATCTATGTTTATTACCATTTTCAAGATATTGTCTGGTAATACTCATTGTAAAATCCTTAGATCCTACCTTTTTATCTTCTGATTTACAAGTGTTATACAGCACCAGTGCATTGACTATTGCAGATTGAATAAGCCTTATCAAAACTACCCGTGTCCATTTTTTTGAACGTATGCATGGTAGAACATTGTTGCAATGATTATCGTGTAAATCAACACCACCCATAAATTTATTGTAAGTATGAAAGGCACATGGAAAATGTACATCAACTCTTGCTTTCTTCTCTGCGCTATATCTTTGTGATGGTAATTTTGGGCTAACACCTGCAATCGATGATGCTATTGACACTTGTTTCGAGTCCTTAATACTTATATAGTTTATTCCACTGTTCTGATCATGTTTTGCAATACATGTACCTCTTAAAGCTTTTTTATCAATCACATTTCTGGCTTCTTTGGGTACGCGATTGTCTCTTATTGTTCCCATGCATCTTAGTCCTTGCTTTTGCAAATGTAAAATAAGATCAAAATTCGTAAAAAAATTGTCAAAATAAAGATGGAATCGAGGAATTTCTGTACTAGATAATTTCTTGAAAAATGGTACCAGTAAATTCATCACAACTCGAGAACCAAGAGAACATTTATTGAGAAGATTTGCATTTGAATCTTTACCGCAGTATAAATCAAAATCTAATAAAAAAAGCATCCCCAAAACTTCAAACCACGCCGTATAGGTTTTCCTCGAATGAACTGTAACAAGGATGTTCTGGCGTATGATTTAGCCATCATTTCATCTATGGATAAGGCTATTTGAAAATAACCAAATCTTTGAATATTTTTTCTAAACTTATTCATCAAAACTCTTACTCTCCATACCTTATCGTTGGGATTTTTATCTGCAGGCTTAGAGCATTTCAAATGAGATTTGATTTGTTCAAATGTATTGCGTGTGATGGCTTGTTGAACTATATCGCAAAACAATAGAGGATCAGATGACCAATAATCTCTTTGAGATTTCCTTTCATTGAATGACGATAGAATAATTACACCTAAAAACGTATTCAAATCTATTTTTGAAAGATCATAGCCATTTTCACGAGCCGCTTCGATGATGTAATTTTTCATGTCATCTGTGAAAAACATTTCAAATAACTCAACATAGCTAGATCTACAAATTTTTTTCGTTTAGGCATTTTGTAACTTTTTATATAGGCATGAGATAGCGGAAAAAGAATTTACTCTAAGTTTTACACCAAAATGTAATAACTGAGATGTTAGCAGAGTATCAATTCAGACAATCAGGCAAATGGTGGTATTATTGCTTGTTAACAGTGTAATGAAAACTATGAAAATTATAATTACGTCATATGATTTTACATAGGAAGGTCTACAAAAGTATCCAAAACTACTGATGACCGTATCTAATTTTTCGGAAATTTCAAGAATTTTTTCCTGAGAATGTTTGCATCTAATCAAAAAAACGCTAGAGATATTTTTGAATCGAAATAAAACCTAGAATATGATGCAATTTTTTTTATACATTCATATTAAAATTTTTATTATGTCGTCCGCCATATTGGATCTGCCATTTTGAATTTCTAAAATCCGTTAAAGTATATTCTTTTACGATATAGCGAATCATAGAGAAACCTATGTAAGCTTAGGATTTAGAACTTTTATGAGTGGAAATGTGTAAAAAACAGGTTAATTTTCCAGTTTTCCGGTCACCATATTGAATCCGCCAATAGGCATAACGTATATTTTGTTGGAAATTACTTATAAAGGTCAGGCAATAGAACTGAGACAGTTTGAGTATAAAAAAGTCATCCATTTTAAGTTCATACATGAAATAATGCGAAAATCCACTGATTTTGTAAAATTTTGGCAATTAGCCGCCATTTTCGTCATGATAAACAATTTGGAATTGACCAAAAAAATTTTTTCCATAAACTATAGCTATTTTGTCCACCTTTGTCCATAGTTTGAAATAGATCGAAGTTTTTTATGTAATTGAAAAAAAAAAGTTAAAAAAAAAATTTTGAAAATAGCCTAACTTTTTCTAATAATGTCCACCATATTGGATTTGGAATGCAAAAAAACGTAATTTTGACGTCAGAAATCGATAGAGCGGACCCAAAAACATAAAGTAAAATAGGTTTGGTCGATGTATATCTCATTTTCCGATTGGGAAGTATGGCTCGAAAATCAGTCTAAAAGTCTCTGGTTTTGGGCGTTAATGAGTTAAAGTTTCCAGCCGCGATCAGCTGATCGCAAGCCCCCGTTAACTGAGGCTGACTTAGCTAGACTAAGATAGGGACAACCGAGCGCGTGAGAGTAAGCGAGACCGCCGATACGAGTCCGATTGGACGCGAGTGAGGGGAATCGGCAAGACCAACGAGCAACGGATAGACAAGGATAAACAAGCGACGCTAACTGACCAACCAATCGTTATCGGCTTAGGGGAAGCTAAACTAATGGAGCGAAACCGATGCTATCTCTGTAGCCAGTAGGCAAATTAGGTGCCAAAGTCCGACCAATAAACAAATTACGCGGGCTAGAAATATCGGTATAGACGGCGCTGACACCCGGCTTAGCGACAAGCCGACCAATCAACAAATGACTAAGGGGAGGTAAGTGAGGAGAAGCGGCGCGTCGCCGAAAAACGGCGCGCCAGTACCCGTTGAACTCTGGTGACGACCAGTACCCTTCCAGCCCTGGTGTCGAGCAGACGGGCGAGACCTCAGAGCGGGAGTGCGATAAAGTGAGCAGAGAAGCAGAGAAGCAGAGAAGCAGAGAAGCAGAGAAGCAGAGAAGCAGAAGCAGAGAAGCAGAGAAGCAGAGAGGCAGAGAAGCAGAGAAGCAGAGAAGCAGAGCAGCAGAGTAGCAGCAACAGCACCCGCAGCAATAGCAGCGCAGCAACAGGCCCGCCGGCCACGAACAACCGCCTCAGCAGCTCGCAATCGCGACTGTCCTAGGGAGACGCCCGAGTGAGTACGTCTTTCTTTCAAATAGACCGCGTGTTATCCGCCCACATCCTCGGGAGTGCCGCTTGACCTCCGCGCGACTAATCAAATGCTAGATACTCAGGAGTGCCGTATGACCTTCGCGCGTCAGACCGATCTCTTTATACGTGTTTTCACCGTTAGCCTTCCGGCTGATTTCTCGTTGTCGCCCGTTACGTTGTCCGTCGCCGAAAGACAAATTTTTTTACGTGCGCGTCTAATTGCTGCAAAATCCTCGCCTAACTTAAATGAGTCGTTGATTTGAGGCGAGCTTTTCCGTCGAGTCGCCTGATTGCCGAACGTCCGCGTCCTCGCGAATGCCGCACGACCTTCACGCGCCCGATACGATTTTCTCGAACGCGCACCTTGCCGCGGACCTCTCGAACGCCGTTCTTATTCCGTTACATTGAGCGTCGTTTGATCGACAAACTCTCCACGCGCGTACACACATCACCGTACGCGCATCAGTTATATTGACTTCCTTTTGTCCAACAATCGGTTAGATAAAATTGTTGAGTGCCGTATGACCTTCGTGCGAGCGATAAATCTTACGCGTGTTGATAAATTCCTTTGCTAAGACCGAGCGAATACTGAGTGAGTCGCGCTTGACCTTCGTTCGGCCGATGAGTTTGTGTACGCGTTACTAACTTGTTTTCACTGTAGGATTATCTTTCCGAATTGTTAGCATTGCTGATTGGGTAGCCCGACCTCCGCGCGACCGCCCGATTCCGCGAGTGTATGTTTACTTCGAGCGAATTCCTGAACCAGTACGCGAAATAAATATCTTGCATACGGCACAACTATACATTCGCGATTTACCGCGCCGCTTGTATCGACAATCGCCCGCCTAAGTCGACGTCGCGTCGTGGTGCGCCATTCGCGTCCCTGTTACCCTAGATCAGGCTGACCATCGCGAGGGGTTGACTACTGGGCTGACCTGGGAATGTTGGCCTAATAAATCCGAATCTTATTTAAATTGGTTTCATTATTGACTGCACCTACTTGATTGCCTCATCCCCCGTAGCTTTTGCGATCGGTCTCGGGACTAGTAAGCGCGTACGCGAGTGCTGTAATCGCCAGTTCATTAGGTAACCTTTGTCGCGGAACCACGCTGCCAACCCACGAAGGATCGGAAGGAGCCTCTTTCCAGACCACTAATCCGTTAGTCGAGGTGCCCCTGTGACGCCTCCCTCGATATACCCGCTTCTGAGCCAAGAGTCATCGTGCCCCGAATCACACCTGACTAGCCGAACGAGCCGCAGCCGTGGGTGGCCTGTAAAAACCACCCGTTGTCCCCTCTCCCTTTCGATTCGATACTCTAGATCTCGAATGAACCCGTACATAGGATTTCGCGCTCCCGCCCTCTTTTCTCCCCTAGGTGATAACCTCGCGAAATCGGAATACGACGACGACGACTTCAGTCGGAAAAAGGTGACAGCGGGGAAACCACCCGACCATCACAGCGACCAGCAGGACCGCGCCGAAGCAGCTAACGTTGCAGCGCTACCTGCTCTCCTAACGCGAGAGCACGGTGTCTGGCGCCCAACTCAACAAACAAAATAAAGCTGCACACGTTGTTCGGCTCCCTGCGCCGCTGGCGACAGTGCGAGACCGGAGAGATAATTGTCACTCATTTATTTTTCCCCTCCCTCTCCCCCGTCGCATATCTATGATTGAAAAGAGGGCATTATTGTACATTATTTAGATTTTTTATTCTCTAAAATTGATTACATATTTTTGTAGTCTGTGACGGAGAATCTCGGCTAGGCTGATCTCGTCCGTTTAGCTCTCGCAAATGTCCGTGCGCCGCGCCAGGCTGAGAGTGTGTACGTTTGGCACACACACTCATGCTTGGACATTTTGTTTGCGAGGTGCTGAACACGGGCTGAGCTGACTGCTGGAGCGACGCAGATGGCGCAGAAGAAGAGAGAAAGAGAGAGAGAGAGAGAGAGCGCTCGAATTGCGGATCGCCGCGGAAAATTGGAGAGTCTCTGCTAGGCAATGGGCAGGGAAAGTCGCGCGCGCGGATAAACCGGAAGGTCACGGTTTTTTCCGAGTTGGCCTCGCGACCTCGCCGACGTTTGTTTATTCCGGAGACACGCCCGGTGCGCGGACGAGTGATAGAGCGTGAGGCTGGGTCGCGCCCAGCCGTGTCCCACAAGATACCCGGCACCGGTGCGTGCGGGTAACCGGCGAGGTGCGCGGGCGAGCGCGCGAGGCACTTGACGTGCTGCAGCGCCGAGCAACGAGGAGGCGACAGAAACAACGAGCAAAGGGTTGAGATCGAGGCAGCAATATTGCGGAGCGAGCGAGAGGACGAGCCAGAGGACAGATAGCGGCGACAACAAATATACCAGCAATACGGTCGGGAGCACACCAGTGACGTCACGGTGCAGAGCGCTCCAGCCGTCGGAGAGGCTGAAGGTCGAGGTCGGTGCCGTACTTTTCTCTTGTCTCTCTCTCTTGCATGTTTGGGCGTCAGTCTATGGTTGGTAGCACAGCAGACCTGCTGGCTACCCGTTAATAGCCTATGCGCGAAAAGTGTTTGTCGGGCATTTGTATAATATCTAGTTTTGATAAGGGAATCGGCAGGCTGACCAGCCACGGATTCACCTTCGCGTTCGCGTTTGTTATTGTACCGCTCGTAGTGTGTAAGTCCGAGGTTGCCGTATTGTAATCGTTTGTTGACAATTAAAGACTAGTGTATTAATCCGCTGTTGTGTTTATTCGCCGCTGTATCACTCCTCATCCCGACTTCGAATCTGTGCGTTTAACGTGTTTATGCTCGACACGTTATTCAGTCGTGGGAACGTCTTTTGCTTCCCGAATCCCCGAATAAATAATTTGTGCGGACGGTCGCGAGCAACCCAGACGGGTACGGCCGGAATTCTCCGTTACAAGTCTTAAACACTATGTTTTTATGCGATTGTCTATTTATTCTGAGCTAAATGGAGTGAGCCATAATCATTTATAATCTAATATAAAATATTAAATTGTGGGAGGAAGGGGAAAGCCGGTGGAGAGTATGGACGTATCTGGGCGGTGAGTGCGAGTTTTGTTGAGAAAGTTAAAGAGGAAAAGTGTTTGAGGAGAGAAATAGAGGTGAAAAGAGCGTGGAGGCGGAAGACGAGTGGAATAGAGAGAGAGAGGCTTGGAGAAGAGCAGGAAAAAGCAGAGAGAGAGGAATAAAGAAAAAAGAAAAGTTGAAGTTAAGAGAGAAAATCAGGAAGCGGGAGAGGCAGGTAGAGAGGAGGGGCGGTAAGAAGTAAAGGCGGAGACAGAAAAGGTAAGACAGGGGATAAAGGTGGGGATCACGAGTAGAATTAGAGAGTCGAATTAAGGCGTACGGGATAGTGATGGAAAGATTTGTGACAACAGAAAAATTAAGAGATAAAGGTGGAAGGATGGATAAGAAAGGCCCAGAGGAGGAAAAGAAGAAAAGAGTAAAGGTGGTGAGGGGAAGAGAGAGCGGAGAGGGGCTGAGGGAGAATAATAGAGGAGAAATGAGAGAGGCAAAGAGATGCAAGAGTGAAAGCGAGGAGAGCGAGATGGAAGGGGAGGGGGGAGAAGGATTGGACAACATGATAAGAGCTCGAACCATAACTCGCGCCGCGTTCATCACGCTAACGCATCCTTACCCGCGAGAACATCGAGGTGCGCCCTATGTGCGGGAGATCACTTCATTTCACGTTGCCCGACTTACCTTGCTAAAAAAGTCCACGAACGTCAGAGCGACGTGCGTCAATTGAAGCTCTGCTTTAATTGCCTCGACCAGCATAAGTTCAATAGGTGCAGGTCGACGTATACGTTCAAGGTCTGTCGTGAAAAACACCACTCGACGCTCCACCGACCGGAAGCAACCCTAGTAGCGCCGCGCCCAAAAGCACGCAGAATGGCACGAATGCGAGTGCCGAATCGGAAGTCCGTGCGAATGTCGCACGAGTAGGTGCGCACCGCAACATCGCAGCGCATGCATGGAACAAAAGTGTGCCCGAAGATGACTGCCCAGTTCTCCTCGCCACCGGCTTAGTGAAAGTCGTAAGCCCCGATGGCAGGGAAATCGGTGCTCGGGCACTCCTAGACCAGGGTTCTGAGGTGACCTTCGTGTCCGAGTCGCTTGTTCAACTGCTCAGACTCTCGAAGGATCGCGTACACACTAATCTAACCGGCGTGGGAGGATGCGCGGCTGGATTAGTAAAATCCGCAACTCGCTTCACATTACGATCACGATCGGACGCGAGCTTTCAAAAGCAGGTCAACGCGTTTATCTTACCGCGACTTACCTCTGATTTGCCATCACGCGCCTCCACGAAACAGGACCTTACGCAGCTTGAGGCTTTGCCTTTGGCCGATCCTTCCTTTTATACGTCGGGTCGGATCGATCTGATGATCGGAGCCGACCTCTATGGTCAGCTGCTGCGCCCGGGTCTCAAGCAGGTTTCAAGCTTGGGCTTAGTCGCGCAAAACACTGCATTCGGGTGGATAATATCGGGCCCTACCTACACACCCTCGTCACGGCGGGCGGTACACGCGAACTGCGCGTCGATCAAAGTCCTTCGGTGCGTAGTCAATAGTGACCTGAGCGAGCTGCTACAACGTTTCTGGACGCTTGAGGAAGTGCCGGCCGTCACCAATTCGCTAAAACCGGACGATAAAGTGTGCGAAAAGCTTTCCGCTGAAACGTATAAGCGAGGAAGCGACGGTCGTTACCAGGTACGCCTTCCGCGAGCAGGAGAGATACCGCGTGTCGGTATGGAAACGCAGCGTATGGCCTTGCTCTCGTTGACTTATCAGCACAAGCGCTTGGCTCATGATCCGCAGCTCAACCACGCATACACGGAATTCATGCAGACCTACTATGAACTCGGCCATATGGAGCGGGTCCCCGACCATGAGAGAAACAATCCCTACGCGTGGTACCTGCCACACCACGCGGTTATGCAGGCTACTGCTATACAGCCGAAAATACGCGTTGTTTTCGATGCGTCGCGTCAAACTCGGGACAAGCACAGCTTGAACGACTTTCTCATGGCCGGGCCCCCGCTTCAAAGTGACCTCAACCTCATTTTGCTCAATTGGCACAGATATCGCTATGGCTTTACTGCCGACATAGTCAAATGTTTCGGCAAATTCATGTAGCGCGCAAAGATCAGGACCTCCAGCGCATCGTATGGTCTCCTGTCACCGAGTCACCCCCCCATTCACTATAGACTGACGACGGTAACCTACGGTACCTCCTGCGTGCCATACTTAGCTATTCGTACTCTCCAACAGCTAGCTCGCGACGAGAGGAAACGCTTCCCACTCGGCGCGGCCTGTCTCGAGTCAGAGACGTACGTCGATGACACTTTCGCCGACGCGGACGACCTCGCAAGCGCCATACAGAAACGCGACGAATTAATAGCCATTCTGAGATCGGCCGGCGTCGAGTTGGATAAATAGGCGGCTACGCACCCCGAGCTACTGCCTTCAAGCACGACGCAAGGCAACGGCTGCGCGTCGAAGGAAATCGATAACGAGAAGGCAGTGAAAACACTCGGTGTGCACTGGTCGCCTTCGCCGGATTGCTTCAGCTAGTGTATGCGTTGTTTCACACTTTTCCGTTTTGAGGGTGGTATAGCGTAATCAAGACATTTCCACCCCTCTCTCTGGGCGCCAATAAGTTGGCATAGCCCACTGTCTTTCACCCCTTCGCTTTCAAATACATTGGGGATCCGGAAGTCAAGTTTGCTACGACATCCCTGGCGCACTCAGCGAGTCGGAACCTTTTTAATCTAAGGCGGCGACCTCCTCGATAGGAGTACCGATCTTTTCACGGTTCGACGCTCAAGGAGAGTGGAACTAAAGGCTTGACCCTCGGTTTGGGCGCGACGGGACTCTAGTTGCCCCAACGTCTACTGCGTCGGAAGCACGCAGCATACAAATCTTACGAGATTTGCTTGACCTGGTACCACTACCCCGCAGAGGCCAACCCAAGTTGGGATGTCAGAAGGGAGACTCAGCCAGGACAGCCAGAGGAAGATTCCTAAGACGATCAACCAACTAAGTCTCCCCTCCTGGGCTCGCGTTCGAAAAACATCCCACCCTGCGTACCTGTATTAAGGGATTTCTCCCACGACTCACAGGTCCATCGCTTCGACATACCGAGGTACGTCTCCCCATTGCGTTTCGGTCATCCCCGCTCCCGCTGGTGGGTATCCGTCATTCGATAGGTTGTTATTACCCCGTTTTGTCCCAAAGTCAGATCTCGCTTTCTAAAGAATGGTTTTATGGCTTGGCTGATACTGATGTTTGCTCTTTCGATTTGGTTTTTGACTGTTATGTCAGGGCGGGGTCTCGTCTAGCCGACAAGGCGACTCCCCAGGCAGTTTTCAGTATTCTTGCCTGTCATGCCACGCATTCGGTTCAAAACTCCGTCGTTGGGTTAAATGGGGTTCATCGCGTTCAAGTATTCGAACTTCAGAAATTAGTTCTGAAGTTGATGTTCAAAAATTATCGTTCAAAAATTTCAAGCTTTATAAGCTTGCCTGGGTTCAAAAATTAGATTATTGTGCGAGTTTTTGTCCTTTGGATAGGGACCTTGTAAGAGGCGGCATCTTTCTACAGTAGTTTATAACTACATTTCTGCGCTTCCTGTTCTTTATGGGTGCTCCTTCCCTGGGCTCTATGACTTTTCTAGCAAAGTCTCCAAAGGCTTTGTAGATTTTCCTGCTGGATACTAGGGCTGTTTCTGGGCAAGGCCATATGTGGCCTTCTTCTTCAACAGCCTCTATTAATGGCTTTCTTAATTCCCTTAATTCTTCGCAGTTAAAGAGAATATGGCTTTCGCTTTCTACTTCTCCACAGCTACACAATTAGTCTTCGCATAAACCTCTTTTATGGAGGTATGACTTAAAAGCACCATGTCCAGTCATGAACTGTACTGTGTAGTGGTTGGGGTTTAGCCACCTCTTCTTTAATCTGTCTTTGATTACTGGGAAATAGCAGTACGTTCTCCTGCCATTTGTGGTTGACTGCCATCTCTCTTGCCATACCCTTTCGATTTCATCGTTGATGAGTTGTATGGCTTTCGAGATTTTTAGTCTGCCCGATCGAAGTTCTTCCGATTTAATTCGGATGCCGTGCATTTTGATCGATTTCCCTTTCCTGACGCAGTACTTTGCAACTCTCGCGTCAAGCTCTAGAGCTATCGGTCGGGAGGCTGCAAGTACGTGTGCTGCTTCATGAGAGATCGATCTGTAGGCTGCAAGTACGTGTGCTGCTTCATGAGAGATCGATCTGTAGGCTTTGAGTGTTTTGCAAAGAACCGATCGTTGCAATCTTTCTATAGCAGATTGCTGTTTGATGTTGATCCTTTGCCACCAGCCCGCAGCGGCATATGTAACTTTCGATACTAGGAAGCCATTATATATCTCTTTCATAGAATTGAATTTTAGGCCCCAATTTACTTTTGCTATTTTGCTTAGCTCGAAGTAGGTACTGTTGCAGTCTTGAATCACGTTTCGAATATGTTCTTCCAATCGGAAGCCTTTCGAGATTGTGATTCCTAGGTACTTGACTGTTTTGTGCGTTCTAATGTTGTCTTTCCCAATTTGGACTGTAGGGTTCCTACTCTCGCTTAGTTGGCCTTTTAGCCATATTAGTGCTGACTTTTGTACTGCCAAGTTCATTTTGTCAGACTTGCACCAGTCCGTCATTATATTAATGATTTCTTGGGCTTGTCTTTCAAAATCAATGCGTGTTTTTGCCTTAATGATAGGAAGCACATCGTCTGCGTAGGCTAGTACTTCGTATCCTGCGTCCCTAATTGACCGGAGTGGTTTGTCAAAGATGACGTTCCAGCCTACCGGTCCGAAAACTGAACCCTGGGGGCACCCCTTCGTCACTGTTTTCAGTGTTTCTTCAAAGTGGGCATATATGCCCACTTCTCGATCACTGAAGTAACTCTGGAGGAGCTTATAGATGTTTGTCGGGCAGTTTCATTCTTTCAATTGGGAGAGCAGGCTTGGCCACCATAAGGCATCGAATGCTCCTGAGACGTCCAGTGGAATAGCGGCTACGTACTTGATCGACGGATCAGATTCTGCCTCTTCTACTATTTCATATAGTCTTCTGATGGCGTCCTTTGTGGATCTATTTGCCTTAAAGCCAAATTGATCCTCCGAAGACCAGTCCGAGCTGTTTAGAATGTTGGAAATTCTTTGAATCACAAGCCTCTCGAGTGTCTTCCCGGCTATGGGGAGTAGACATACGGGTCTATATTATTTAATCTCGTTCTCGGGTTTTTCAGCCCCTTTGAGCAACGTGATTAGCATTCCACTTTTCCATCTTCCGGGGAACACTCCGCATTTTAGGCAGGCGTTAAAAAGTCGTGTCAGTTCCTGGTGTAATGGTTTTGCGTTGACAAGCATTTCCGACTCTATTCTATCTTTACCTGGTGATTTCCCTGCCTTGTTCGCTTTAAGGGCCATTTCAACTTCCCTTATTAGGAAAGGCTTTGCCTCGCCGGTTACTGGAACCTCCCGCATATCTCTGCGAATCTTTACGTGTGTATCATTTTCGCAGCTTGGGTCATCATCAGGCATTAATTCTTCTAGTATAGTCATGCTTGTTTCTTTCCAATCTTTTGTGACAGAACCATTACAGTTAACCGTGCACATTGCTTTTGAGATTCTGACTTTGTTGGATGCTCGTTTGTATGGATACGCCCAAGCATTCTTTTCGCTTTCAATAGTGCAGAAGTCTCTCCAGCTGTTACATTTGACTTTTTTAATAGCCATTGCATATTCAGATTTCATTTAACTCAATTTCTCAAGTGATCTCTGGAGGGCTTTCCTTTGTTTTTTATTCGATCCTTCCTTGTCCTTCAGAGCGACGATTTTGCGTTCTTTTTGTATCGCTCGCTTCTTACTTCGCAAGTCAGGGTTCCACCAGGGTAGAGAGCGCGTTCTTCTCTTTTTTGGTGGAATAGAGTTCTTTGCTGCCCTTACTAAGACCTCCTCAAGTTTTGAAACATAAGTTTCAATGTCTTCAGAGATTCTTAAAGGGAGTTTAGCTAGGTTCTCTTTCTCGAATTTACAAAGTTTGCCGAATTTCTCCCAATCAGCTTTTCTCATGTTAAACCTTGGTTCTAGTGTTTCTTCGGTTCGTATGAGTCTGGCTGGTTGTGAGGCAAAATCCAGTTCGATCACTATGGGCCTGTGGTCACTGGTGGTCCATTCTTTCACCGCCCAGCTAGCCAAGAGGTTTGACAGATTTGACGTGTGTAAAGTTACATCGATATCCGTCTCACCCCTCGTGCTACGGCACGTTGGAAGTTGGCCCCTCCTATTGGCCACTATTAGCCCGTATTGGTCTATGAATTCTTCAATGACTGTTCCATTCTTGTCCTGTGTGTTAGACCAGATTTTTGACTTGGCATTTGCGTCCATTCCAACTAGGACTCTTTTGCCTTTCAATTGCTTGAGAGTCTTAGCTAGTTTGTCAAGATAGGTCTTCCTGCTGTGGCTGAACTGGCAGTAGATGCTTATGAAGTAAATTTCACCAAAGGCTCCGACTACTTGTGCGCAAACACAGTGGGAGTCACACAGATTAGAAATCTTGGTAGCAGTGACTTTGTGCGGATTGTAAAGTATCGCAGCTTGGATCTTTTCGCCTTTTTTGGCTCCATGAATAGCTGCGATGCTGCCCATACCTGAAATCGCGTTATTCCAGTGATATGGTTCTTGCACCAGTGCCACCTGTATGTCAAGACTTCTGTCTGTCATGATTTCTCCTAGCTCATCGTTGGCTACTTGCCTTTTGTTGAGGTTCAATTGTATGATCCTCAATTTCGGGCCCAATTCGGGGTTTTGTTGTGCGTTCAATTAAAACCTTTTAACTGGTGGGCAATCGTCTTTGCTTTCGTCATTGTTTGATTGCGAGGGAAACTGAGTTGACACCGGAGTGTTAGAGCAGTGCTCTGGTTTCTCAACGGTCGTCTCCTGCTTACGTTTCCTCGCCTTGTTATACCTAGAGTGGTTGACCATATCGCTTTCAAGGTACAACGCAATGTCTAGTTATATTTTTCCTCCTTTGGGATCGCTGCTGGCGATTCTGGAAGGTGGCTTTCGATTTTAGTCCTGGCGTTAACGTGCGCGTTCAATAAAGCAAGTGGCGTTCGAGTGCGAGCAGTGAGTACTTGTGCGTGTGCGTGTTGATTTGAGCTTGAGCTTTGTTACCTTTTCGGGTTTCTCCATGGTTTCCCATGGCTCTATTATTTACATTTGATTGATTAGCTAGTTATTTTCCTAGCTTTTAATCTGTTTTGATTTTGATTTTGGTTTTGATTTTGATTTAATTTGATTTAAAGATTTTCTTTCATTTTAATTTTTAATTAAACTTTCATTTTGATTTTGATTTTTAATCTTTAATAGGTAACTTTCTTATTTCTATTTTACGCAACTTAATACTATTTAACTATTTTCTATTTACTGTACTACTGCTTATGCTATTGCTTAAATTACTGTTAACTGTTTAGAACTAAACTTATTATAATATAACTTAAAACTAATTACGAGTGTATCAGCGTGTTTTTATTTCACGCTGGGTTTGATTTTAATCAAACCTCGTTTGGTCAAGTCCGGGTTAGGTGTTAGACGAATTGCAACCAAAGTAGCATTTGAGCGAGCATGTAGGGTTTCCGCCTTTACTATCATCTTAGCCTGTGTTCGCCATTAGCAGCACTGGATCTGATGGACATTTAGTGCATGGTTTTCGCTTTCAAAGGGAGCTGACAGCCACTAATTTCGCTTTCAATTGCAAAATTGCTTTAGCTATTAGGGCTTAAACAATTCCTTAGCAGGAAGGATTTTGCCCTTCTGTGGAAATATTTTTCCTAAGGGTTTTGGCATCCGTAGTGCGTTCTAGTCATCGAGAGTTACTCGGCCCAATGGACTGTTCTCTCGCACAATTGGTGTCGGACCTTACTCCGGGAGCTCGAGGCAAAGAACTTTGGGTGGCTGCTATGACCACGGCCGCGACTCTTTACCCACAGTAGTGGCACCTACCGATTGCCAGTCGATAGGGAGTAATTTATTATCTACCCGAATTAAATTCGGATTGCCGGGACCATTGATCCTCTGCAACTAGCTCCCGGAGCGGTCTCCCGTCCTCTAAGAGGGCGCGCGGTACCACAATCTTAAGAGACTTCCCCTCAAGTGACTCCCGGATTTTGGCTTTTCTGGGCTCGAGTTGAGCTCTTGGGGTGTGGTAGACTCCGCGTTGAATATTTGGGCGTTTACAGGCCGCACCTCACCACGTATTGTCATGGTCCGTGTTGTTTGTTTTGTTCGGCCAATTGGCCTATTGCCCTGGGGGCAAGCGTTGTGTGTTTTGCCTACTGTTTCTTTACAGAAACAGCGTTTTCAGCCCCACCACGTGAAGGTACACACATCCGCACATGTGATTGCAAGTCTTCGTTCAAATGCACATTGCATTCACTTCGGGTCGACTAGCATTAGTTGCTTGTCGAGGGCAATCGGTGACGCATTTTGTACTTCAGAATTTGTATATAACCGTACACAAAAGAGAGAAGTTTCGACGTGCTCTCCTAAAACAACGAGTTGTTTGTTTGAGGAGTCTCCGTTCTCTGCTAAGGAAGACAATTACTGTCCGCCGCTTTGACAAAAGATTTTTGCACAAAGTGACCTGGCCAGCCGCGAGGCTGGCCATATGGTGCACTATGTGCATCATCCATATTTTTGCTAAGCGGATTATAATCGAGCTTCCTGAGAGCGTCGTGATTGCAACTGCCCGCCGGATTGCTTCAGTTTCACCACCGGTGAGATCGAGTGTGGTCGCGAAAAACTGACCAAGCGAACTATCTCCTCCGATATCGCGCGCTTATTTGACCCGCTAGGCTGGCTCGCGCCAGTCACCATGACCGCAAAGACCATCCTGCAGATTTGTGGCTCGAGAAGCTAGACTGGGACGCCCGCGTGTCAGGTGAAGTTTTTGATAGATGGCTCACCTACTTAGGCCTTATCTCGTCGTTATCGGTGCCTCGTTGGTTAGGCCTCTCGCAGAGCAAGTCATACGAGGTACATGGCTTTTCGGATGCCTCCAAACGTACGTACGCTTCCGTTGTCTACCTGCGGATTGATAACGGTGACGGTATCTATGTCGTTTCGCTGCTCGGCGCAGTGCTGACAGTTAAGCTCGTCCGCCTGCAAGGGCTCGAGTTCGTTAGGTCCGCGCCGGTGCGCCTATGGTCCGACAGCCGAATAGTCCTTATGTGGCTCAAAAAACATCCGTGCCACTGGAAGACGTTCGTCGCCAACCGCGTTTCGCTCATACAGACCGAGCTACCTTCTACGACGTGGGATCATGTACCCACGAAACAGAACCCAGCCGATATAGCATCTCGCGGCGCTACCCCCGCCGAACTAAAGTCGCTCGATCTATGGTGGCAAGGTCTACCCTGGCTCGCTTCTCACTCACAAGCATGGCCTCAGCTGCCAGAAACTATGCAAGTCCTGCACACAAAGCCGAGAAATGACGAACCAGAGGTGTTGTCGCGGTAGTCGACCTTGACCAGATTGACACGCGTGATAGATTGGTGTTTGCGACCGTTTTTACTATACAAGCGGCGCAAGGCGCAAGAGGGTTTATATACTCCGTTCCTCTCGACGGCAGAGCTCGACAACGCCCGGCAGGTAATCCTGAAGCTTGCTCAGTCGCACGCATTCGCCTGTGAGATCAAGCTTTTACCGGACGGTAAGGACCTGCCCAAACGGCACGCTTTGCACTCATTGAGGCCGTTCCTCGATAGCGATGGTGTCTTGCGGGTTGGAGGACGCTTAAGTAACGCGCCGTTACCTTCTCACGTGCGAAATCCGCCGATTCTACCTCGTTAATCGGCCCTCAGCCGACTATTCGTCGCTCATGCACACTGTAAAGCCCTACATGGTGGACCTACTCTGACCATAAGTGTTCTGTTGCGATTCGCGTGGATCATAGGTATGCGTGAGCTTATCAAGTCCGCGATTCGCAAATGCGTAAAGTGCCAACGCCATAAACCCCGCTTGGCCCATCAACTAATGGGCAACCTGCCAGCCGAGCGAGTGACGCCTGCTCGCCCTTTCACCACTACCGGCTTGGACTACGCCGGACCGTTTCAAGTGCCTACCTCCAGAGGTCGTGCCCAACGCGCTTTCAAAGGATATATCGCCCTATTTATTTGTTTTGCCACCGAGGCGATACATCTGGAAGTGGTGAGCGACCTAACAACAGCAACCTTCATCGCAGCCTTCCGCCGTTTCGTCAGCCGGTGAGGGCTGACGAGGGCAAGCAACTCGTCAGCGACAACGCAACGACCTTCCGAGGCGCGGACGCCAAGCTGCGTGCTATGTTCCGCGCAAGTTCCACTTTTTTTCAAGAAGGCGCTTCCACCTTAGCCAACCTCGGTATCACGTGGACTTTCATACCACCCACCACACCCCACTACGGAGGGTTATAGGAAGCGGGTGTGAAGTCCACCAAACACTTGCTCAAGCGCTTCGTTGGCGAGCACACACTCACCTTTAAGGAACTTTCGACCGTGCTTGCTGAAATTGAGGCATGCCTCAACTCTCGTCCGCTCTGTCCGCTCTCTTCGGATCCAGAAGATCTGCAAGCCTTGACGCCGTCACATTTCCTCATTGGTGCTACATCAGGCCTCATTCCTGACGAGGAGACACCGGCTGTACCAATAAATCGACTTAGCCGCTTCCAGATTCTCCAACGTATTCGCGACCAGTTCTGGAAACGTTGAACCAGTGAATATGTGCTCCTACTCCAGGAAAGGGCCAAATGGAAGCACTCGACACCAAACTTCACCATTGGACAGCTGGTCCTTCTGAAGGACGACCCAGCCTCCAAATGGCCTCTTATCAATTTTTTCAATTAACACGTTTGTGGCATGATCTTTTTGTAGATATTCATCTATGACTGAAGTATCTAAACATGGAAAATTTCCTCATTTGGCCTTAAACGTAGATAATTCTTCATCCTCTTCTAAAGAATAAAAAACTGCGAATATAAAAAAAATAAAAAAAAAAGACATTGAAATAAAATCATCAGACGTAAAGGCGAATACACGTATAACTATACGTGTTTATCGGAGAGGCGGTTAGCTCTGCATCGTGGAAGTTTGTGCTTGAATAAATTTCTCATTTTTACCAGATAACCATTTCGTTACAATATATTATTATTAATTTATTATTAATTTATTATTATGTATTATTTTTAAGTATTATTAATACATAAAGTAGTAGAGTAGAGGGGAGGGATAAAAGCAAATATATACATTGTTTTTTATTAATAAAAATAGATTTATAAAATTAAATTTTATTGATAACAATTAAATTATATAATTTGTATAGATATTTATAATGAGTCTTCGTCGTCGTCCAACAGCATCGCCGTCGTTTCATTCAGCTCGTATACAATTTTCCTTCTCTTGAGGGGATCGAACAGTGGCGATGTGCTGCTTCTTTTCGGAGGGCTTTCGTTGTCAAACAGCCGCTTTACTATATCTGCTGGAAAAAAATATTGAAATTCATTTCAAGTAATAAATAAAATAAAATAATTATTATTGTAACAGGCTGTCGTATAGTCGATAATCTCTAAAAAGTGCCCTTATTATAACTAGACGAAGCCTTGTTATCTATGTGCTCAAAGCACAGTAACCTACCTTGCCACGGAGTGCGCCTGCGCAGAGTCTCTTCACTGTTCCGAGTTGGGTTCCCCCAACTCACCGCTTGGCGGCGCTGTCGCCCCTTGCTAGTAGCGCTCGTGCGGCCGCCGCTGGAACCTGAGTTGTCGATTCGCGTCTATCGGTATTCGCACGATTCGTGCTACGCAACCGGCGAATTCGAATCCACTGAAAATAAACACTGGCGCGACCTCCGGACAAAGGAAAGACTAAATAACCGAAACTCGTTTAAATAAAAATAATGATTGATTTATTCAACAAAATCAATGACACGGGGAATCTGCCGAGAGACTTACGCACGCTCGCGTGAATGACAAGACACACAGATTGAGAGAGAGAGAAAACCGCGATTACCGCGAACTACCTGCTCGCACGCAACAAATAAATTCTTCGCGCTCGCTGCGCGGATTCGCACGCAAATTAACAACAAATGAAAAGGGGAAGAAGTGCACCTACCGCGAGAACGATGAGGATACGGTGGCCAACCGTATCCGATTAACACGCTGTTAATAAACTGCTCCGCTGCTCGCTGCACCGCCTCGATTACTGTTGCTGCTGTTGTGGTTGCTGCTGTCGCTGCTACTACTGTTGCTGCTATTGCTGCTGCTGCTATTACTGCTGCAACTATTGCTGCTGCTGCTGCACCCAGCACTCCGCACCAAAGTTCGCACTGTTCGCCTTGACACCACCACGCGAAAACTTCAAAATGGCTCGGGGAAAACGGAGGTTAGGTCGACGCACTGACTGAGTAGCACAGTCATACTGCCGGTTGGAGCCTCCCCTCCCGGTCATTGCCCCTACGCGCTCTCTCTCTCTCGCGAACCGAACGCGGCTCCTCTCGCTTAGCCGCTCATTTACCTCGCGCGAGTCTAACGATTTTCGGTAATCGTTGCATTATATAAATACCTTTGATTAATTCTTCCCGCTTTATGTGATACGTCCATCGACTACTGGCACACGTAGGTGATTCTATCACCGGCACAGCTTTGTTCTGCGTCGTGGTGCAAATAGCCTTGGGCTGACAAGGTCGATGCATGGTATTGGTGAAGTGACTAGATTGATATGCACGATCCGCCTAGATTTTAGTTAGTGGACCTCGCACACAATTTTGCAATCAGATCTGTAAAAAGTATAATATAAAGTATTACACACACACACACTTACACATCTGGTGAAAGTTCCACACATTCAAGTGATGGACGAGGTGGTTGACGTGGACTGTTGTAAATAAAAAAAAATAATTAATAATTTATTATTAATAATTATATATAATTCTATATAATATTTTCTAGTAAGAAAATCTTTAATTTCTTTTTTTCGTGCGGAAATCGAAAAAAAACCGTTTAATTTCTTTTCTCAGTCTTATCTCGACCGCCCCTACATTCCTCACTTTTGTTTTGTCTAGCGCATATCCGTTACTATTTTCTTTTTTGCTCATTTCTCACTATTTCTCTTACACTATTTTTAATATGAAATTTATAAGGCAAGTCGACGATTGTGCGCAAACTATTTTGCGCTGTTGTGTGTAATATAGTATGGTACAGTATATCCATATATTAATTTTCATGTATGTTATTGTACACAACAGTTTACATGCAAAAATAATTATATGTATGATTGTCAACTTACCTTTAAGAATGTTTTATTTCATTGAATAATAATTTTTTACCTCTCTCTTGCATATGAATTTTTAATATTTTATTTTACATAATTTTAATAAAATGTTACAAAATTCATAATGCCAGAGAGAGGTAAAAAAATTACTATTCAATGAAATAAAACATTATAAAAGACAAGCTGACAATTGAGAACATAATTATTTTTACATGAAAACTCTTATGCACAATAACATACATGAAAATTAATGTATGGATATACTGTACCATACTATACTGCGCATAATAGCGCAAAATAGTTTGCGCACAATCGTCGACTTGCCTTGTAAAATTCATATTAAAAATAGTGTAAGCACAATAGGGAGAAATTAAAGAAATAATTAAATAATAAGTAATAATTAAAAGCAATAATTAAATCAATGAATAAATTTACCTAATTGATTGTGGTGGTGTTAGGGGTATTTTAATAGTTTTCGCCGAATGAATTGACGGCTCTTCATTCGGTCCTCTTACAGGTGTCCGTAGCGCGTCAATGATCTCTTGCTCCACAATATCAAGACCTTCGTTTATAGGGAAGTCTTCTTCCAGAGCTTCAATAGCTCGGTCAAGAACTTCCCTCCACAGGTCACTTTCCGTTGAAAAAAACTCATTTATATCGCCGCAGTAGTATAGCAATGTATGTTCCAACACACCTGCGGTGGGTCTGTAACCCTTTGGCCCCACCGAACTTAACCTTTTGCCCCCCCCTGGCTTAACCCTTTCATGTTAATAAAAATTATTAGTGTTAACAATTATTATTAACAATATTCGTGGGGGGTCCCTTGGTTTAACCCTTTGATTCCCTGGCCTCTAACGCTTCCATGTTAATTATTATTATTAATGTTAATAATTGTTTATAATTTTTTAGGAAGATTTCTAGGGCTCCTAGTCCCTAGGGACCTATACCTAGTGCTTTCAGTCTAATTAAATTTAAATGTCTTTTTTTTTAAAAGTTATAAATATATATTATTAACAATTTACTTGCTACATTGAGAATGAAACGAATAGAAAATAGCGACGATTTTTTGAAAAAAATGAAGAGACAGACCGGAGAATCGAACCGGAGTCCTCTGGGTTGGCAGGCTAGCGTTCTACCACTAGAGCCAATGCCACATGTACCTTAGAGGATGCATATTGTGTATATTAACTACACACGCATACATTTGGTATAGGGCCTGAGCGTGCGGAGGAGGAGGGGAGCGCATGCTGTCTATAGTTCTGGCCTGATGGGGATGCTCTACTGTAGTAGTATTAAACGTATGCTCTCTTTCTAGCTCTGACTAAGCGTGGACCACAGTGCGGTGCGAGGAGGAGGGGAGCGCATGATCAGCTATGCTTACTAACTACCCTATCATCTTAAGTTGATTATGTCTATGATAAATGTAGATCACAGCTGGTTTGAGGGTGATCAAGCTTCTCCACTACTTTCAGAAAGAGAGAGCATCTATGCTTACTACCTTCCCTCTTATCTTATGTTTCCTATGACTATCGCAAATGCAGATCATAGACGGTTTAAGGATGGTCAAACAAACTCATTAGCCCGGACGCGTGACCATCTGCGTTTAATGTGTTTTTTTGCAGATGACCATAAAGTTAGCGGAACGTCAAGATTTATAGAGTTTTTAGAAAGTGACAAACTTTCTAGCCTACATGGGGTTTGAAAGGGTACCCCAAACGTCCTATCTCACTCAAAGAATGTCTACGTTTGTGTGTAGCGTTACATATATTGTAGAAAATTCGTATCTGATAATAGTGTGAGTGTTTAGTAGGATTTTCGTTGGTCAGTCTTAAAGGAAACTTCGAGCTGTTCACAGTGAAGTGCTGATTGTTTATTCTTTAAACATTAGTAAGTTTTTATATTTTTTATAAAGTTTATTAATAAAAAAGAAAAACAACAACAATGGAAAATATTATCAAAGCGTGTGAGTTTTTAGAAACTGTAAGTATAATTTTAAATAATGTAAAAATAATTAAAATAACTTTTAGAATTTTTTAATAATATTATTATTCTATTTCAGCTTACTATTCCTACCATGCAGAACGTAGCAAAAGAGCCGTTATATCTGCTCTTAATTTTAATATTAATAACTGTAAGTATTTTTTTCTCATATATTTATTTATTTATTTGTTTATTTATTATCATTTATTTTTTAGTTGCAACGATTTGTGGAGGAGAGCAGTCCTCAAGGACTGCAAATTCGAGAGATAAAAGCTACTGTTCAACAAGTAAGTATTATTATAAAATTATATCAATTTATATTTTTTATTAATATTTAATTGTCTTATCTCTTTTCAGTGGATCAAGGAATCTATGGCGGCCAGAATGATGGCGTATCAAGTCGCGTATCAAATTGACAAGATTGTCAATGATCGCGTCAAGGCAAAGTTGGAGCAACATAAGCGTGCGGACGCTATGAGGAGGCAGCAAGAATCCGCTCGATTGGAGCGGAAACGGAAAGCCGACTTAGCTAAAGCGGAGCAACACGAACTTGCTGTGAAAGTTAAGCGAAGGCTTTCCAGTATAAACAAGATTGCTGCTCCATCAACAACCGCTAAGGTAAATCAAGGTAATGTGCCATCTTCGAGGATGTAAACATCATCTGCGTCGGTAAAACTATCATCGTCATCAGCAACGTCGAGGTCAACATCACCAGCGACGTCAACAGCAACATCCGCAGGCTGTCAAAGAGGAGACGATACCCAAATCGATAAACCACTCGATTTAACTGCTAATGTAAGTAATTACGTTATAGAAAGAATTAATAAATTTAAATTAAAAATAATAATTAAAAAATTTTTTTACAGAAAAAAATTCCGTTGGTGAAAAACGTTGAGTGTGTTCGACGGAAAGTGATTTTGATTCCGACTCAACCAACAGTGAGGACTCGCCCCTCTAAGGTCGTCGGATCAAAAAAAATTAAATAATAATAATATTAAAAATAAAAAAAATTGTATTTTTAATTTTATAAAAAAAGTAATAAATTAAACTAAAATAAAAAATTAATAATGTTTTAATTTACTTAGGATCTACCAGTGCCCCCACCCCCATTCACCTACTCCACCCACCTACCTACTCTCACCCACTCACCCACCAACATTCACCTATATAGGCTAGTAAGGTAGGATGCTGTAGAAGTTGGTAGGGTATTTAGTAAGCTATATGATGGTCTCTCTCATTCTCCTTCTATAGTAGGGAGGATAGTAAGCTTATGCTGGCTAAGTTTGGGCTCTCAGAGAGGGGGTAGCGTCTCTAGCTTGCTAGGTGTGTACGCCGATTAGTGTGGATGCTTTTCTCTCTCTCTCTCTCTCTCTGTGATTATAGGTAGTTTGTATTAAATTCTAACAATATATATATATTTTATTTTCTTTTTATTGAAAAGTATCGTGTACATTGATGTCTTGTTAATTTTAAACTAATTTTTTAACATCACCACTAATTGGATTATATTGTACAATACGATCGTGTAATATTAAGCAGTAGGCTGCAGTATCTTCAGGAAAATCGGTCCGGTGTTTCAAATTCTAGGCGAACATCGACTGGAGCGCATTTTAATGTTTCATTTTGTTTGGAGCAGTCTATAACTATTAACGGCACTTTATTAATTAAATCCTTTTTATTGAGTAACGGCTCGTTTTCTTTACCATAGTAAGCGTTTTGAAAATTAGTATACATATCGTAGAGAACAGCAAACTGATTTTGATTGATATTTAAATTGAGATTTCCATATGGATAGCATTGTGAATTGAGGAATAGCTTCACATTACTAATATTACAATGATCAAAATTACTAGAATTAACACTTGCTGAACTTTTACGTTTAGTTTGAAAAGCTAAAATAACAAAGCGAGGCTTTTCCAATTGATTGGAAGTCTTAACACTCCAAACATGTTTTGATGTACGAGGTAATTTTGGATACTCATACTTTTCCCAAGTAC
Organism: Phymastichus coffea; assembly: GCF_024137745.1. Lineage (NCBI taxonomy): Eukaryota > Metazoa > Arthropoda > Insecta > Hymenoptera > Eulophidae > Phymastichus > Phymastichus coffea. The sequence continues at coordinate 328,957 of NW_026706824.1, read as the reverse complement.
GATAACTCATAGTAATTGCACGATCTCGTCTAATCGGATTGAGTAATTTGATTTTTTTTTTGTCTGCAACCATCACATATGGCATCAACCATTCAACCTTAGTTAAAGTAATTTTTGATTTTTCTGAAGCATCAGGATTCCTTACTGGTATACTTAAAATAGCATTCAAATCATCTTTAGATATTGTGAGAATAAGTTCATGCTTGACATTGACTACAATTTTCCGATAACACAGGCCGACAAAATTTAAAAAATGGAAAAATCCAGAAACCAGACAGTACGTTCCCAAAGGTTTTTGGAGCACTGAAACCGAATCTGACCTCAGAATTGCTCCATCACCCTAGTTTTCGAGAAATCCTAACCTAAAAGTTCAAAAAACACGATTTTTCACTATCTTTCGCGTAGTATTACGTCGTAAGCCAATTTTATTTTAAAAAACGAGTCATACTATCTCAAAGTACTACTCTTACCCTTCAAAACCCTTTTTTCAGATTTAAAAAATCTTTTTTTTCCATCGATATATCGTAGATTGAATTTGAGTGATTTAGCGCTTTCGTTACTGGTCGAATTTCCGAATAAGGAGTTATAATGTAATTATATGTTTTTTGGGTCACTAAATCCAAATTTAACGTCAGAATGACTCTATAATCTCAATTCCCTTAACCCTAGAGCCCCATAACCTGCGACGCTGTAACCCCTGACCGACATACTCCAAAGTCCTTAACTCTCGAGCCCTTTAACCTGCTGCGTTATAACCCCCGACCCTCACACCCCAATTTCCTTAACCCTCGAGCCTTTAACCTGCGAAACTATAACCCCCGGCCCTATCGAGGGTTAAAGAAATTCGGGTTTGGTGGACGGGGAATACCGCTGGGTCAATGGAACAACGATAGACGTCATTTCTGCGGTAAAAGAAGGTAGAAGAATTTGTGTCTGTGATAGGAAAATTCATATCCAACTTACGTATACAAGTACAATTTAGGTTTACATACAAGTATCTATAACTTGCAAAATCGATCAGCTAGGATTTTTAATCTTACATTTTTCGGGTCTACTAACGATGAAGAAAGTATCTACGTTAGCAGATATCGGATTCACTTAGGGCCTACATTTCCTTACTTGAGGATAACCGTGTATGACATTGCTCAAAATCTACAAATTTTTGTGCTTCGTTCTTCATCCGTGTTAGGGATCGTGTTTGAGCGGCAGGCTAACGGATAAGTCACTGGAATTGAATTTTTGGTATTATTTCTCGTACAACACTGCGTGCAGTACTTTCATTGATTTTTATTATAACTTCATTTTTCAGAAATTTTATCATTACCCCATTCCGGTATTAGAATAAGTTTATAATATTATTCGTGTTTTAACACTGCTCGAAAACTCCAAGTTTTTGTGTTCTACTCTTCATCCGTGTTAGAGATCATGTTTGAGCGGCAGGCTAACGGAGAAGTCACTGAAATTAAATACTTTCTATTATTTCTCATATAACACTGCGTGCAGTACTTTTACTGATCTTTATTATTACTTTGTCTTCTAGAAATTTAATTATATTTACCCATTTCATTATTAGAATAAGTTTATAATATTACTCGTGATTTCCAATTAACTTATAAGTTATTGAAGATGTCGGCATGTAGAATTCCATGCAAAGGAAAAATCGATTCCTTTTGTAATATCTGCGGTAAATTTGAGGTAGCTTGACTTCGTCGATCAATCACTGATATCATTAAAGATCAGTTTGAAGAATGTTACGAGACACCTATGAAGAATTTAGACAAACAATGTGTTCCTAACTATATTTGTGAAGACTGTCGCCGAAGTTTGAAAAACTGGAATAAAACTAAAACCGAAGTTGTTCTCCAACCAACAATATGGCGTGAACCTAAAAATCACCATGATGTCTGTTACTTTTGTAAATGTGATACTTTAGGTTTTAATCATAATAACAAAGCTTCTCTCCTTTATCCGAACGTTTCTAGTGTAACAGCAGCTCAGTATGGAAAAATAGAAAGAAAAAAAAATTCTGATTCTGAGCCAAAAAAACTTCAACCAATAGAAGTTCCGGTAACAGACAAAAGCAACAGTAGTGATGAAGTAGATTTTTCTGACTCAGAAAAGCTCAAACTTTTCGACCAAAATTCTTTGGATGATCTGATCCGTGATTTGAATCTTCCGAAAGATTCTTCAGAACTTATAGCTTCAAGACTAAAAGAAAGAAATCTTTTATTCCCTGAGACAAAAGTTTCTATTTACAGGAAGAGAGATATTAAATTTCGGCCATATTTTACTTGCGTGGATAACCTTGTTTACTGCAACGATATAAAGTATCTCATCATTTATATGGAGTGCAAGGAGGTTATAGTCCAGAAAACTGGCGACTCTTCATGGATGCATCTGTATAAAGTCTCAAGGCAGTACTTCTGCACAATGGGAATGAGTATGCAGCTATTCCCATTGCTCATTCCATGTGATGAAAGAGTCTCACGATAACTTTCGATTCCTTCTTGAGAAAATCAATTACAATGAACACAAATGGCTCGTTTGTGGTGATTTCAAGATGATCAATATATTAGTTGGCTTGCAATCTGGAAATACGAAGCACTCCTGTTTTTTGTGTCTCTGGGACAGTCGTACACGAGAAGAACATTGGGTTCGGAAAGAATGGACGAAAAGAATCGGAATGGTTGTTGGATCACACAATGTCGTCCATGAGAACCTTGTTAATACTAAACATATCTTGTTACCTCCACTCCATATAAAACTGAGCTAGATGAAGCAATTCGTCAAGGCACTAGATAAGGAAGGCGAATGTTACAAGTATCTTCAGGGCGAATTTCCTAAATTGTCTGAAGCGAAAATTAAGGAAGGCATATTTGTAGGGCCAAACATTCGAGCACTTATGAAAGATGATGAATTCCTCTTGACAATGACGACTAATGAGAGAAATGCTTGGATAAGTCTCAAAAGTGTCACCGAGAATTTTCTCGGAAACCACCGTGACCCTAAATACAAAACTATTGTGTCGACAACGCTACAGAATTTTCAAAAATTAGGGTGTTTGATAAGCCTAAAAATACACTTTTTGTTTTCACATTTGGAATACTTTTCGGACAATGTTGGGGCGTTCAGTGAAGAAATGGGTGAAAGATTTCATCAAGATTTCAGAAACAAAGAGGAACATTATCAAGGTAGATGGAATGACAGCATGATGGCTGACTATTGCTGGGCACTACACCGACACGATACATTGACAGATCATCATAGACGCAAATCTTTTAAACGTTTATTTCAAGATAAACGACAGCGTTTTCATAAAAAAAGGAAGTGAAAAACTGTAGGGTTGCAGATAATCAGATGCAACACTTATAAACTGAATAAATGAGCCTTAAAATGCGTAATTGAAAGCTGCGTAGAATACAAGGCTTGGATATTGAAGGGATTGAAATGTAGAGACATACGGTTATACGATAGCAGCTGGAAGTGCTATTCTGCGTAGCGAATTTCGGTATGAGGGTTGGGGGTTAAAGCGTCGCGGTAATAGGGCTCGAGGGTTGAGGAAATTGGGGTGTGAGGATCGGGGGTTATAGCTTCGCAGGTTAAAGGCTCGAGGGTTAAGGAAATTGGAATGTGAAGGTCGGGGGTTATACCGCAGCAGGTTAAAGGCCACGAGGGTTAAGGAAATTGGGGTATGTCGGTCAGGGGTTACAGTGTCGCAGGTTATGGGGCTCTAGGATTAAGGGAATTGAGATTATAGAGTCATTCTGACGTCAAATTTGGATTCAGTGACTCAAAAAACATATAATTACACTATAACTCCTTATTCGGAAATTTGCCACTATTTCGTGCTGTAACGAAATCGCTAAATCACTCAAATTCAATCTACGATATCTCGATGGAAAAAAAAAATTTTTTAAATCTGAAAAAAGGGTTCTGAAGGGTAAGAGTAGTACTTTGAGATAGCATTACTCGTTTTGTAAAATAAAATAGGCTTACGACGTAATACTACGCGAAATATAGTGAAAAATCATGTTTTTTGAACTTTTAGGTTAGGATTTCTTGAAAACCTAGGGTGATGGAGCAATTCTGAGGTCAGATTCGGTTTCAGTGCACCAAAAACCTTTGGCAACGTACTGTCTGGTTTCTGGGTTTTTTTCCTTGTCGGCTTGTGTATTCTTCAGCAAAGCCTAGCAACATACTGAGAGGGATAGTCACATCAAAAAACCCCTGAGCGTTACATATTAAAACTTCATTGTTATCACCATTCCATCCGGCATTTTCAGCGATAGAGTTTTGACATAGATTGAGTGGAAGCCTATTTTTCATGAGGCTCGTTAAGCCTACATTTTTCACTTTATCAATTTCAATAGCATTTATTTCATATTGTATTTCCTCGAACAAATGACAGAGGGCGTTGTTGACTAATAAAGTGTTCTCCACTAGCGTAGTACCGTCCGGCTTGGTCAACCGACCACAAATATGAATCATACTGCGTGATGGAAGCAGAGATAAATCTTGATGTTGAATTGCTATATGGATTTCATCACTATTATTGAAATATGATAATGAATAAGGCTGATGCGTATGAACTTCATAATGAGCTATAGACTCATCGAAAGCGACACCTGAATGAATGTCTAGAATTCCCTCCATATTGTTGTTGTTGTTTTATACAGCACACTAATATGTACAATATTTTCTTCCACGATTGTCGACGACTTTCAGTCTCAAGCTTTTCAGGAATTGACTGTTCTGAGGTGTGAGCGGTCTGATAGCTCGCTGTTGACTGGTTGTTAATTGACATTTTTGTCTCTTAATATAGCCTCGACCAGACTTTATATTGTAAATGATACCCATTACTAAGATATGGTCTTTATATGTACTCGCACTGTGATAAATTCTCCTCGAAAGTTAACTAGGTTTCCGTCTTGATCAACTATACGAATTTGAAAATGATCGATGCTCCTCACAGCTACTGCAACGTAAATGACTTGAGAGGAAACTTCTATAATCTTACAAACCAGGTGGGACTGCTGTGAAAAATTTATGTATAGTATGTACTTTGCTATCGTTTATGTAAGAGCCTGTAGTAATATTACACTCTACACGTAAAGCGTTGACTTTGAGAATAGTGACGGGTAAGTCAGAACTATGTGTTTCGTTTTCAACGAGCGTGCGTCTAGTGAAGCCTAAAATTGTTCCAATAGAATCTTCTGGTTCAAAATGTATTTTTTGACTGCACTGAATGACACTACGTAAAGTATTATTATTTGGTTTCAGGCTAAACGATATACCTTTAGATGCTAATGCTTCTTGGAGAAAGCTTTCAATATCTTCTATTTCGTAGCTACCAGTTGGTAAAGTGATAGCTTCTTGACCTTCAATGTAAAACTTATTGTAACCAACGTCAATGTTTGGTATTGAATTAAATGATAATAGCTCAACTAGACCAAGAACGTATTTTTTGTTTGGTGTCAATTCGATCGGTGGAAAATAATATGTTTCGAGTACGGATGATGTTCCTGAGAGACTCAATGTCAGTGTATTCTCCATGACAGATTCATGTCAAATGATAGTCATTCTTTGAATGAGTATTTTTTATACTAGTTGTCTTTTCTATAGTTTGTTTAAAAGAAATTTGAGACATAGATGAATTTGAGACATTGATATCTAATATAATTATACATGATTCTATTAACTTTGAGATAAAGCAATAGCTCTATAGGCGGTTGTAGATTACCAAAACTATCAAAATACATAACCTCATCACCTTTCTTTTTGTATGCCACCCAATGAGTACGCGGTCCACATTTATCATCTAAATTTACAATAGCTGCCTCTTTATATCGCGGTCCATCAGCTGGCAGAGCATTACGCATGAAAACACCTCGAAAATTTGCAATTTTTAGTATTTTAGCATATTTTCTTATATCATGATCTGTCAGTGCTCGATTAGGTAAAGTTATTTCGAGCTTTTTTTTTTAAACCTTTTCCACTTGAATATGGTTTCAAATGAAGACCATAACCTTTACGATATGGTTTCAAATAAAGTCCTTTACCAATAGCAATAGCTTCCGTAGTTTTATTATGTCTATGAGCTTCTTTCAATTAATTTTGAGCGGCCTTAGCACTGTTAACGGCTTTTGCTATTGAAGCAGCTCCTCCAGCTAGAGCTCCAGTGGCGCTTAAAACAGCAAATAATGGAATTAAAAAAGGAATCGCTCCACCAACTTCACTGGGAATAGGTAAAATACGGTCTATATTTATTTTACTTCTACCGCCAGCCTTTTTCACAGCTTCATTGGTTCCTTTATAGCCGAACGAATAACTACAAGAGCTCTATTGTTAGGCACACTACTTTTCGAGACCGCCTTAATAATTTTATTCAATGTAACTGACGGCTTTTTGATTTTTCTACATTTCTTTCGTGCTTGGCGTTTTTTAAATCCTCTACCTCGTTTCTTACTACCTGTCTTCATAGCAACACCCATACCAAGCTTACTTTTAACTTTCATAATGTTGGCTACAGTGAAGGCAGCTGCTTTCTCACCAAAACTGCTATCTTGAGCTTGCACTCTTTCCCAAGCTTTCTTAGCTAGAATTTCGTCAGCTTTATTTCTTGTCGCAATATCCTCCAGATTTTGCGCATAAGCAATATCGTGTTCTTTACAAGCAACTTCTAGTGGATTTTTACCAAGATCTCCACGTGCCAATCGTTTGTTCAATTTTGTACCAGGACCACAATACTGATATCCAGGTAAGTGAGCTACAATAGGCAAGTTATTATAATCTCGTTCACTAGATCACCACCAGTCTTTCTTTTATAGTACGTGATCATAGTTCTTCGAAAGACAGCATGTTAATGAAATAAAAGATATATAAGCAGACTTTTTATACCTAACAACTCATTCATTGAAGTGTCGATGATGAGTAAACAACATGGATTTCAAAGAACAACCTCTTAAGCTTCAAGTTATTAATTTCGATAGAGTGGTGGAGACGGAAAAACAAGAAAAAAGACATGGTGAACTATTGCCTAATAGTATCCGTGCCGTTTTCTGCGGACCTAGTAATTGTGAAAAAACTAATTGTTTATTAACATTAATCACTCATCCTAATGGTCTTAGATTTGAAAACGTATATGTCTACTCAAAATCCCTTAATCAGCCTAAATATACATTTTTGAAAGATTTATTAGAGCCTATTAATGATATAGAGTATCATGCTTTCATCGAGCATGAGGCAGTTGTTTCACCAGATAAAACACGACCAAATTCCATCATGATTTTTGACGATATAGCCACTGAGAAGCAAGATAACGTAAGAGCATTCTTCTGTATGGGTAGACATAAAAAAGTAGATAGTTTCTATCTCTGTCAATCGTACACTCGCATTCCGAAGCATCTCATTCGAGATAATGTGAATTTACTTGTTTTGTTTCAACAAGATGGCGTGAATATTAAGCACATTTACAATGATCATGTTAACTCAGATATGCCTTTTGAGAAGTTTAAAGCAATTTGTTCAAAATGTTGGAGAGACGATAATCATGGGTTTTTGGTTATCGACAGAGACAGACCAATAAATCATGGACGATATAGAAAGGGATTTGATTCTTTTGCTATAAATATAGATGAGTGAGTGGATGAAGAATATTTTACTTCAGAAATTAGATGCGGAAACATGGCTGACTTCGAAAGAGAAAAAAAGGTGCTCGAGCAATTATCCATGGCTCGTGATGCCATAAGACGCAAGTATCAACTAATAAAATGCGGTAAAGCTGATTTAGAAAAGACATTGCATGAAACTTTTAAACCTATGGTTGATCCATTGAAGAAACTCGTAGAGGCAACTACTGATAAAAGTAACGCTACTACTGCTGAACAGCCAACGAAAAAGAAAAAGAAAATCGAGTTCGATAATGTTTTCAAGTCAGAAGTAGCAACTGACACTCCCTTCAAATCTAGATAATTCAATAGTACTGCTAATGAATTAAATTCTACATTACAACCGCTTGATACTACATTTGAGACTGCTATTTCCATTGATGATAATGATGATGATCATGATGAATCATCACTTGATACAACTGCTATAAATTAGAACAAAAGTAGTTCAAATGTAACTACAGAACAGAGACAACAGCTATTGGATGATTCGATTATAGGAAACTATGTTCGACTATTGCATGAACCTCAGCAGAAAAGTAATTTAGACAAGACGTTTGGTGTTCGCTTACATGAAAATACATATGTCATAGGCAATTCTCCAATTTCCTTCCAAAACGATAACGTGACTGTGAATGCTAAAGCATACAGCAAGACGCTTGGTTTAATGGAACTTCTCTTTTGTAAAGAACCTGATTCTAAATTAATCAGTTCATTGGATATTGAAAATTATATAAAAATTCTCGAAATCACTAACGCTCATCGAAAGAGATACGAAACAAATGGAGAATATCACAATAAGCATGTAAATAAATTCAAAAAGTATATTGGTCCAAATTTATATTTGAGCAGTAGCGCTAAGAAGCGGAAATCGACTATTGATGGAAGAGGTCTTTTTCCTAACTATAAAATAGCTAGAAAAGGAACGTTATTTGATTATGTATATTGGAATGATCCGAACGAGCTCGTTGATCTATTGAGATTGCTCATTGCCGAACAAACCGCCGGTAATTCTAGTCATGTTAATGAAATTCATTCAATTATTGAAGAATTACGTGAAGCTGGCTATATATATCAAGAGAATCCTAAATATTACTCAGTAATAAAATGAGTGTTGATGTGTTTGGACGTATGTTGAATAAAAAAAAGGAGGATAATCGAGGTCCTCCTGGTATAGGGTATAATATCACTGAAGACGGACAATACGACGCGAATGACAAAAGAATTTGTTATATAGCCGATCCTCAGGAGAGTAACGATGCTGTAAACTTACGAACGTTGCGAAAAACTAGTGAAGCTATGGTCGCTACGCTTACGACTACAATATATAATCTACAAAAAACTAGTGAAGCTAACGTCGATACGCTTACGACTACAATAAATAATCTTAAAAAATCTTTAAATATAATAAGAATAGAATTACGATCGTATTGAGAAGCGATTCAATATTTACAAGCAAATAATAATGATAATAATAAGGAGAAAGAAATAAGGATTACGCCGTCTGACTTTTCATTCATTCAATTATAACAAATAGTTTGAAATAATGAAACATCAAAGAGTAGTGGATGAGTTACATAAACCAGCACGTCGAAACTATCCGCGTAGAAAAGTTGATTTACACGGAATAGATGAGACATGGCAAGCTGATCTTGTAGAGATGCAAGGCTACTCGAGAGAGAACAAAGGTTTTCGATATCTATTAACTGTCATTAATATATTTTCAAAGTACGCTTGGGCAGTTCCTGTGAAACAAAAAACTGGTGTAGATGTTGCTTATGCAATGAAGTCTATATTAAAAAAACGGACGCACTCCTAGAAATCTACATGTGGATTATGGCAAAGAATTTTACAATTCAAATTTTCAAAGACTAATGACAAAGTATAAAATAAATCTATATTCAACCTATAGCAATCTTAAGGCAACTATTTGTGAACGTTTCAATCGCACGCTAAAAAATGTCATGTGGAAAAAATTCAGTCTTCAAGGAAATAACAAATGGATCAATATTCTAGCTGATTTATTAAAATCTTACAATAATCGAAAACATCGTACGATAGATATGAAGCCAAAAGACGTAACTAAAGAGAATGAAATGCAGGTGTTGAGACGATTCTCTTACGACCGACGTCTTTTCGTTAAGAGCCCTAAATTTCAAGTAGGCGATAAAGTACGTGTGAACAAGTCTAAATACGTTTTCAAAAAAGGATATACTCCTAACTGGTCTACTGAGATTTTTACTATTCAACGAGTTGCGAAGACAAAGCCTATCACTTATCATTTAAGAGATTATAAAGGCAATCCAATTGTTGGAGGTTTTTACGAGCAAGAACTACAGAAAGCTATGTATCCTGATGTATATCTCATTGAAAAAGTTTTAAGGAAACGTGGTAATCAAGTATACGTTAAATGGTTGGGATTCGACAATTCGCATAATTCATGGATAGATAAGACTTTATACGTATGAAAGAATAAAGACGTTTATGTAAAGTAACTTTTATTCAAATAAATATCATAATAATAATAAATAATTTTTGTTTTATTTTAATGGTAAGAGCCCCAACCTTAGCTCTCACCTGTGAGGTACTTCCATTTGAGCATCATCACTTGTGACTCCATAAGAACAAGTCGAAACCTGCTTTAGTAGAAACACCTGTGACTCATTTACCTCTCCACAATATATTTTATAATAAATTTATTGTACATACTTTATTGAAATAAAGATACATTGTTGTTACATTAAATAATAAATTGAAATCTACCAGCGCTATGATATTCAATCTGTAAACAATATTTTTGTACATGATCTGAAAGTAATATATAAAGATCATAATGTTTCGTGATGGCTCTTGAAATTCGATCTGGTAAAATAAGTTGGAATTCACAATCGACCTCGAGAATGATTCGATTGTTATCTTCTTCCTTAAAGTTTGTTACTAAATAACAATGATTTTCTTCAAGTTCATAATGATTTTTCTCCGGTAGTGGATCAAAGGGCTTCATAGCTATTTTATTTAACATTTCTATGTCCATCTTGCTATCGAAGACTTGAGAATAGTGGAGAAAGAAGTGGATACTACTGGTAATGATTCTTCTAACAGAATGACGTTTTCCGAGCTCTTCTCTCTCTCTTAAGACCTTTACCCCACTACTACACTTTTTTCTAGCCGGCACGACCGCCTCCCTCCACTTACTACTTCTTCCACCTTCACTTGCTGCTTCTTCCACTTCCACTTAGATTTTTAGTTTGTTAAGTGTATATACTATACAATGATTTTTTAGTATAGGTTCAAGAATATGATTCATCATTATTATACGTTTTTTAAATAGTGCTCGCGATATTATACTACTTAGTTGCATAATACGACGTTGGAAGCGTTCTCGATCTCGTGCAAGCTGCTCCCACACTCCTTTCCTCGAGTCATTGTCTTCAATAGGATGATGATGAATTTGAATATTATCCGAGAACCATACATACTTCGAAGCGCGGATGCTCTTCTTGTTTCTTCTAATAGGCGCCATGATGAATCACAAGAGGATAGTCTTGCTATAGCTATTTCTTCTCACTGAATGATGGTAAAGCAAACTATGCATCCTTCTTATAAATATATTAGAACTCGAATGACTGCCCTCTATCGGAACTTAAGGTTAATTATAGGAATAGTGAGAGCCCCAACCTTCGCTCTCACCTGTGAGGTACTTCCTTTCGAATCAACGCTCATGAGTCACCTTTACATTGAGATAAAATTCATTGGAAAGGGCTACATTAAGAACTTTTTTTTTACCTCTCCACAAAAAGAAATAAGAGGATAGTTAAATAAAGGAAAAAAGACTATTCACTTAGATATATTTTTTTTATTATTCATAGAGTAGCTATTTACATTAGTATTATAATACATTTAATTACTATTCGTTGAAAATACAATTATGTTTGTTAGGTTGTTAAATAAAAGGGCTTCAGGCTACACAATATTCGTGAGAAAAGTTTTTATTAGCGCAGAGAAAAGAAAGGCGTCCGAACAGTTCAAGCGAACAAACAGAAGTGGCGTCGCAGCGCCAGCGACGAGCGAGCAGCGCTCGGCGGCGCGGGTTGCGCAGACGCAGAAGTGTATCTCGTGAATACGAGTTGAACTTGCTAGAATTCTAACACTCCCTCACAAGAGTATTTCACGAGAACTTCTATAAAATGCTTATAAGTCAATACAGAAACATCTTAAGTATAAAAAATACAAAAATACAGTTCTATTACGCACGCATATTTTACAAGGTATGGTTTTTGCAAACTAAGAAGGAATTCAGTCGCGAGCGCAGATTACTTTTAACATGTCTTTGGCTTTTCAATAGTAACCATCGTCATACGTCTCCTCTGTGTACGTCTCTTGCTCAAAGTATTCAGTGACCTTATGTCCACCTTCCAGAGTTGGCAGATGCTCACGAGGCATTTCAGGCTCGACAGGGTAGTGATACGCGCGCGAGTACTCCTCGTCCAACTGAACATTGGCGCGTCGTCGCTCCTCTCTTTCTCGTATCAATCTTTAATACTCGTCATCTGTCATGGCAAGGCGAGAGTTCTCGCTTAAGTAATGTCCTGCAACTTATTTAATCGTCATTGTTAAATATTAGTTTTGTGAGATTCGCGTGAATTATGAAAGACATTGGTTTTGTAAATATATCTGCCAATTGATCTTTAGATTGAATCCAGACCACATTGATCAGACCGTCTCTAACGCACTGTTTGACATAATTTTCTCTAATCGTACGCAAGTGTCTCAGTCGAACTCCTCCCTGTATTTCAGTACTAGACCTAGCGGCATTGTTGTCACAGAACAGTGTAACCGGGCATATACTTCTCCCAATAATTCTCTCTACAGAATCCGTCAAAGCCGATAGTTCTTCACGTCTCACTCATAGCCACGTACTCTGCCGCGCAAGTAGATATTGATATGCTTCTCTGTCTTTTAGTTCTCCATGCAATTGAATCACCGTACAATCTAATCACATATCCACACGTCGTTATCGAGTCTTTGCTATCAGCCCAGCTAGCGTCAGAGTAAGCGTCGAGTACCTGCCCTTTTCCACTATAAGTAAGCGCTAAATCTTTCGTCCCAATAAGATATTTGAATACTGTCTCGACCATTTTCCAATCATTATCTGTCGGACAAGCTTGGTGACGACTAAGTATGTTAACTGAATACGTTATGTCCGGCCTAGTCGCATTTGCTAAATATAACAGTGAACCTACTGCTTCTCTATATCTTGTCGGATTAATCGTATTGCAATTAAAGTTTTCGTCTTCTCTTTCCCTGCGCTCCCTGTTTTGAACTTGATTCGTTGACATTGGCGTTCTTTGCGACTTCGTCTGTTCATAGCCAAAACGCTTTAACATGCTCTCAATGAATTTCGTCTGACTTAACTTGATTATTCTTTTATCTTTATCGCGAACCAACCTTATTCCAAGATACTCGCTCGGCTCTCCGAGATCTTTCATTTGAAAATTTTGTTGCAATTTTCCTATAATTTTATTGATTTCAGATTCGTCATTCCCGGCTAGTATTATATCGTCAACATATAGAATTGCTAATAGAATTACCTTTTCAATTTTCAATACAAACAAACAAGGGTCGTCATCGTTCGTCACAAAGCCTAGTTCATTCATACTTTTTGCAAAAGTATCATACCAATTTTCGGGACTTGTTTTCAAGCCATACAGCGATCTTCGCAAACGCAAGACTTTATCGACTTTATCATTCCAAGTATGCGACATTCCATCAGTCACTTCCATGTAGATTTCGTCTTTGACGGGACTGTTTAGGAACGCGGTTTTTACGTCCAACTGTCGCATAAAAAGGCCATGTTTATTCGCGTACGCTAAGATCATACGGATTAGCGGCAAACGAGTCACTGGAGCGTAAGTATCTCTCAGTTCGTAGCAGTTTCTATCCTGGAAACCTCTAACCACTAACCTTGCCTTTTTTATTTCTTTACCATTAGCGTCAACTTTCGTCCTTAAAACCCAACGAGAACTCAAGATGTTCGGCCTGTTACCCTTGGCGTCAGTACGAGGTCTATCGACTATTTCGTAAACGTCATTTAGTCTTAAAGCGTCTATTTCTATTTCAATTGCTTCTAACCACTCTTTTCTATCTGTACGGCTCATCGCTTCTCGGTAAGATGCAGGATCACCTTGAATTTTCGTCAGCAGCGCATAAAGTTCGTCATCTCGCACTAAACTAGTATCACTATCCCGATTTTTACTACAAAAGGTATAGAGAACTTCCTCTCTAGCTTTTACTTTAGGCGGTCTTCCCCTTTTTCTCTTAACCGGCTCTTCAGCCTCTCCCTCATTTCCGCAGTTCCCGTCATCGATGGTTGCCTGCTCGTCTACTTCCTCGCATTCAAAGTCGATTTGTAAATCTTCCGCGAGTAACACGTCTTTGTAAACTAACCTCTCTATAAATTTAACATTCCTGGACTCTGTAATTTTTCTAGTCATGGGATCAAATATTTTATAACCGTCTCTTGTGTAGCCTACGAGTACGTTCTTTGAAGCTAACGCGTCAAATTTTGTGTCTGTGTCTTTCGTCGCATATACTATACAACCGAAACGTTTTAGCTGGTTTATATCATATGTGAAATTTGGAGCTAGCAGTTTCAATGGTACGTTCATATTCAATGCTTTATGAGGGCTCAAATTGTACAGGTAAACTGCGACCTCCAAGGCTACGTCCCACATATTTCCGGCCAAACCAGAGTCAAAAAGAAGAGCTCGAATCTTTTTCTGTAGCGTCTGGTTTATACGCTCCGCGACGCCATTGTGAGCTGGCGTATTCGGACAGCCCGTGATCAATTCAGCATTGAATTCTTTCAAAACGTCAATTGTTCTTTTTCCTGTAAATTCCGTCCCTTTATCACTTGACAAATACCCAATTTTTACATCCTTTCCTATCAAGTTTCTCGTCGATACGATGAATTTGCGTAGTTTATCCGGAACGTCATTTTTATGTTTTATCGGATACGATCCCGCAAATCTAGAATAATTATCAGTGAATGTCACTATAAAATTATGTTTTCCCGGAAACGTCGAAGGTTTTATAGGCCCCATTACGTCCGCGTGTATTCGCATAAGTGGCTTGTTTTCTCTGCTTCTTACCTTGTTGAAGGGCAACTTTCTCAATTTTGACATTATACAGACTTCGCATTCTTTTAAACCTTCGTCAAAGTCTGAAGCGTCGAAATCTCTGATTTCCGGATATAAATCCTTAATTTTATTTAGATAGGCAGCTGAGATGTGACCCAAACGTATGTGCCATAACCTGACAGTATTTAATTTCTAAGTGCCCTTCGAGACCGCACGTGTGACACTGGTTCTTTCCAGTTTCTGGCAAGCCTCTATCGTCACGACCTTTTTGCGCGAGAAGCGCCTTCTGACTGCCCGTCATGCCATTCTTCGGACCAACCTGTAAAACGACTCTTTTTAACACTACATAATCGACGCTTTTTCCCGTTGCGCATTCTCCTACGCAATTCGTCGAAACTACCTCAGGAATAGATTTTTCAACCGCGTTGAAAAACAAGTTGCGTTTAAATTCGTCAGAGCACTTTCCGTCGTCTGAGTACATTTTGTACTGTCTGACAGTGTTTTCAAATCTTTCTATAAAATCAAAGGCCGTCTCCTTATGTTTATCGTACCTAATATTGACAAGTTTCCTGAATGCTAAGTTTTCATTTAAGCCTATTTCAGCACGTTTTACCCTCTTTATATTAGCCAGTATCTCAACTGGACTTTCTAAATGCGCAAACATCTCATTATAGTCTGCACTCAAGCGATTGATCATAATGTCTTTCACTTTGTTTTCGTCAGTGAGTATCTTAGATTCGTCTACATTTTTTCTTTGTTCGTCATTGAGTATATAATACAAGTTTCGCGATTTTAATTCAGTATGACTCAAGTTTTCAAAGGTTTCAAACCGAGTTTTCTTTTCGAGCACGTATCTACGATTCACGTTATTCTCATGATGTGAAACTTCAATACTAACGCGACTACCGTCTTGAGAAGTGAGCAAACTTTCTACAGATTTATCTTTAATGAGTATTTTCTTTACTTGTTCAGCGATGATTTCAGAAACGTCAGCAATGTTACTTACGTCGTGTACATCACGAAAAGTGACCCTACGACCGTCGTTTGAATTTTGAGCAAGAGCAGAGGTAAAAACCTGCGGTCGAGGAGTCGACGAGAATGCTTCCTGACGCTGAGGACTATGTTGTTCGCTTCGAAAAACCGTCTCGTCATAGGACAGCCTCGTCCTCGCGAAGTCACCACTTCGTGCGCTGGTCCTGTCACGAGGCACCTCGTTCTCGGCGTCCCAGTCCTCCCCGTCGTCGGGCAGCTCTCCATCCTCAACCGAGGACGAGTTGCCGCGCTGGCGGTTGGACGCGCGAACGCTTTGGCGTAGCAGCTCGTCAGCCTGGCGGCGCCAAGACAACGCCTGGGCCGCTCTCGCATCGACTGCGGGGTCTGTGCGTCTGCAGCTCTGCCGGGCAGACGGGGCGTTGCTGTCGATGGCCCGCGCTACCTCCGTCGGCTGGTCAGCGGTGCCCGCTCTCGCGGCCCGCACCGGATTGTTTGAGTCGACGCGAGCTGCAGGGCTACTCCTCGCGTTCATCGACGGGGGTGTTTGGCTCGTCAGCGTCTCGATGCTGACGGTCGTCGCAGGCGTCGGAGCCGTCAGAAGTGCCGTCGGAGGTGGCACGCTGAGCCCCTTGAAGGCTTCAGCGATTGCTCTTGCAATTTTGTCTCCGACTTGCTCGATCTTCTCGCCAAATATCCGGAATTGCTCCTCCGAGTGGGCTCGGTTTGCCTTCGTTTCGGCAATCAGAGTCTTTATTGCCTGCGGCACGGTTATTGTGGCCTTCGCGACAACTTCTCTCTCCCTCAGCTGCAGTGTCTTGGGGTCGCTCGTGATCGTCTCGAAGCGACCTTTAAGCCAAGCAATTTGGCTTCTGTCCAGCACGTCGTTTCCTGTTGAATCGAAAAGTGAATTAGTATTTTCATAATTTGTGAGTTGTCATGACAAGCACGAGAGAAACGTCACGTCTGACTACGAGTTGATCAGGCTCAAGTCTGCTGCAAACATTCTGTTATACAGCCGTCCATCAAAGCGAGCACAAGGCTGCTTTCGTCCGTCAGTGTGATATGGTTGTCACACTCGTCGTGTAACGTTGGCCAGACGTTACACCTTGCCATACACCTGACGCAGGCTTCGATGTATAAATACACCCTGGCGCAGAGCGAATCAGTGCGCAATTTCGGCCTTTGTCATGCGTGTATGCAAGAAACTTGCCGTGCAGCCGACGAAAGCTTCGATGTAACTAGTACACCCTGGCGCAGAGCGAATCAGTGCGCAACTTCGGCTTTCGCCAGTTACACGCAAGGCGTCAACTGCTGTGAATACCGTCAAAGAGAAAACAGATGTGACTTACCAATATCTATAATGTGTCCACTTGTGAACACCAAGCAAAAGCCCGTCTCGTTGCTCCTTTCGGCCAAGTAAATTCCTTCAGCGACGCGCGTCGTCGCAAGGTCAAGCTTTTTGTAGAGTGTGTTTCTTATGTCGATCAGCCTGCCTGTCAATTTCAGTTCAGCGCATTAAAAAATCGAAACAATTTTACCGTAGCACATAATATCCGAATGTGCGCGCCGTCAGTTTTGCGCGATTTCAGAAAAAGCAATCCATCTCACATTCCCCACTCTATCTGACTCTCCGTCTCTCTCTCTCTCTCTCACATACCCATTCCCCGTCGATCGCGCGGTAGGAGGAGCGTCACCTCTCCTTCCCGTTTCGTCAATCTCGCTGTCTCTCTCTCGCGCTCTCTCTCTCTCTAGCATGTGCGCGCCGTCAGCCATCTTGGCTTTGTTTTTGGCGCGCAGCAACAGATTGCATCATGCTGCGCAAGCCATGCCTGCCGGCCGAATTCCGAGAAGGCATAGAACTGAAACGTGCAACATTTTATGCGAGCGAGATTTTTCTTTTTAGCTGCATCACGGTCACGAGTTTAAATCCGTCTCCGTCTCGTTTCGCACTTAGAAACTCCCGATACACAAAAAAATTGCGACCGCGCTCTATTGTAAATTGCAACACTTACTTGTTCTTGGTGTGAGCGTGCTCGCCCCCTCCATCGCTTGTTGCCCGGTGTCTTGGCCGTCACTCGCCATTTTCCTCACGTTGAAACAAAGCAACAACCTTCTCGCGATTCTGTTTCGTCAAAAACTTTAATCACTTCACACACTCGCGCAGTGGAAGCGTTCTGGGCCCATAACCTGTTAGGTTGTTAAATAAAATGGCTTCAGCCAACACAATATTCGTGAGAAAAGTTTTTATTAGCGCAGAGAAAAGAAAGGCGTCCGAACAGTTCAAGCGAACAAACAGAAGTGGCGTCGCAGCGCCAGCGACGAGCGAGCAGCGCGCGGCGGCGCGGGTTGCGCAGACGCAGAAGTGTATCTCGTGAATACGAGTTGAACTTGCTAGAATTCTAACAATGTTTAAATTCGAAGTTTGAACCGACAATATGGTAAATAAATAACTCATCCTTATCACTAGTCTGATGTAGATTGTTCAACATTTCTTCATCTTTTTCGAGTACTATGTTAACTCTTTTGGGCAGGAACACATCAAATTCGTCATCAATTGTAATAACAACACTAAATCCATATTTCGTTGTTAATGATCTAACTTTAGTAACTTGATATAATGTGTTCGATGTTAGTTGAAACATCGCCTTCCGAGGAAGGAAAGTCATCTTGGAAGTTTTATTTATTGCTGAGAAATTCATTCTGTAAAATAAAAAATAAAAAAATTAATTATTTATTTATTTATTACTAAGGTACTAATAAACTAAAATTATTTAAATATCTTACTTGTTTCAATAGTTAGTGGAAGATGTATTAAAGGTAAGACTGTTGCTTGAGTGAGAGCTGAGGAACTATTTCGAACAAGAGTGAGCTCTTAGTTTTATAAGTGGCATCCCCACTCTTAAAGCTCAAGCCGCCGTCACCGCTTCCCTCTCTTTCAGTCGCCCCTCTCTCATGATTCTTCATATAAAACCATTCTCCCACTCTGTAGACTCAGATATCCATTGTTTCTCCCTCTCCATTACTAGTCATCAGCGCCATCTAGTAACTGTCGAAGGAGTAGAATTCTTTCGCTAGTGCTGCCCTCTAGAATTATTTTCTTCAAATCTGAATCTTTTCATATTACTATTTTGTTCTATCACTTCGCCTTCTTCTCTATACCTCTTTCTCCGTAGCTGTTCAACTCTTTCTTTCATTTCAGCAATTTCGAGAGTTTTATAATGCCCCCATGGAAGTGTGTCCGGATTATTATCAAAAATACATCGTTTATCATCATGAGGGCTTAGTGCTGTCTTTTCCTCTCTCTCTGTTATTACTTGATATAATTTAGATCGAATATTACATTGAGTACGTTTATTAATTTCCATTTCGTTTAAACACTTTCGATAATCTGAGTAGGTTATTGTATTTTTTTACTGTATAATTTTTCACTCCTTTTGCCTTTTTCAAGGGATCCTTATTTATTATTTAATTACTGCATAGTTTACTTCGTAACCCAATGTACTCTCTCATAATAGCAGCATTGCACTCATCCTTCATAACACCAAGAACTTTTTTGTTAGCTAGAGGCATTCCAAATTGATTATCAGCAGGATAATCCGATGTGTTAAATTTATCAATATCTACTTTAATGATCTCATACATATCAACATCTTGAATTTCATAAATGAGGCTTTCAGTATCAGTATAAAGTAATTTACATTTTTCACCAATTCGTTGCTTCATGTAACCATAATGAAAGTCATAGACTAATGTTTTTGAAAGATCTAATACACATAGACCGATGTATATAGGTTTTTTAATACTGATAGTTGTCCACGATAATTGAATAGCAGCTAAATTTTCATGAAAGATGGAACTACTATGGAAATTTGGTAGGGCAATTCGAGCTTCAGCGCCATATCTACCACCCCATTGATTGATCAGTTTGACATCTTTTCGTTTTCTTTCGTCTTCCATTGTTTTTCCATAAACTGCATTAATCATAAGCTTGTAAAATAATTTTTCAAACTCATTTTTAGCTTGCTTTCTTTTTTCAGTATTTAAATTAACAGATGGTTTCAGCCATTGTTTTTGTTTGAATTCTAGCGCTCTATATATCTTTTTGAGTTTTAGTCCATATTTGAGAGCTTGTTTAAACGCTCTATAATGAATAATGTATCGTTCTTTATCATAAAGCGTTGTAAAAAGTTTTTTCTGTTTTGATCCGGGTGGTTTAGTATGTTCAGGACAAAGAGGTAGGTCTTTATGATCATCATGCAGCTCTTGTGGATACTCTAGTTCTACTTCTAAAATATAGCCTACGTCGCTATCATCAGAGATATTGAAAAAATTTGACATATCCACATTTGAAACCCATTTAAAGCTCTCAAATGGTAGTGATTGAGTCATAGCCCAACCATAAAGGTTGTTTACGTCATAATACATTAAAAATTTGTTTGGCTCATCCCTATTGAATTCTTCACCTATATATTTATTGTTTGCTTTTGAAAATCTATTGCAGCATTGACTAATACCTCCACGAATACCTTTTTGAATGAATAAAACCATATCTATATCTGTTAATAGTTCAAGCTTCATATTTGTATATTTTAACATCGCGTCCCATGTTAATCTAGGGGTAGTGTAATAATGAGCAGGATCGAGATCATATGCATTCTTACAGGTTGATCGAAAATTCTCAAAAATATCAGCTAGTAAAAGTACATCAGTTTTCAGATAGAGATCAGAATACATTCCTAAATCTATTTTCTTCCAAAAACTACCGAAAATATTCCATACGTTTTGAGCATCCTTATACTCTTCAGTAGGATTATCATTATCTGTCAATTAACTATGAAATTTTTCAGTAGATGGTAACTCTGTCTCAGTTAGTCTATTTAAATTTTGTATGTATTCATATGGGAAAACTCCTTTTCTTTTGAGTAAATTAATCTGTTCTAAAGTGTAATTATCTTTCTGAAATTCTCTCTGTACAATATCAAGCTGAGGTAAATAATATGCTAATTTATCTAGAGATGTAGGCATAAATCGAAAGGAATCAATGAAACGAAAGCTAATTCGACTGTTTGCAACTTCTTTTGTGAAGGATATGTATCGATCCTTGTTTTCAGCGAGAACAGAGATCTTTCCTTCAAATTTTGAGTTAGTAACATTTTCTGTTATAATAAAATGTGAGTCATAGCCTGTAAAGTTATGAAATACGACTGGTATGAAAGCAGCATTTTTATAATTCAAATTGCAATGATTGTGAGCTGCACCTCTAAATTTTTCTGTTAAATGACAATGATCACGAACTCGTTTTTGGTTATCTTGAAAATATTGGTTGCAAATATGACTTCTTGCCGTTTTGAATGTCTGTTCATTAATAAATGATAAATCAATTTTTATTGCATTATTATATATCTTTTCTAACTCAATCACTAGGGACTTCAATTGCTTTATAAACCATAATGCTGGTGATTCGTCTTCATTTAATTCTTTTCTATATGACTTATATATCGACTTACTATCATCATAACGGCATTTTACATATAATCCAATGCTATAGGCTTCATGTTCTTGGAAACTATGTCTCTTAACATTGAGATTTCTATTCGGATCTTCTATTGGTTTTAACAGACATTCAAAATCAGCGTATATAATAAATGGAACTTCCTCTTTATGCTTAAAATTTTTAAATTCTAAAGTAGCATCGTCAGGTAAATTAATCCAACACTTATTTATTTTGGAACAGTCAACTTCATGAGATTTAAAATTTTCCTTGTTAGTAAAATAATGAAGGCAACGTTCGCAAAGATAAATTTTTTCAGTACGTTGAGTAACTTGTCTACAAAGGAGAGCAGATAAAGTTTTAATCCATACGTAGTGAGTTTCTAATTTGAATTTTTCATCATCTATTGATATTCGTGCTTTATTAGTATCATTTTCATCAATATATTCGTTTTGTATTAAGAGTAAGTTCACATGTTTAGTTTGTTTTAATTTCGTTATATAGCACGGTGAGACTTCATATTTCGATCCATATTTTTTTTGTATATGTAAATTTACAGTTATATTATTCAACTTTTCAAATTTAAGTATACTTTTTATTTTTACAGGGAAGCTTATACCATCGAAATTCAGTTCATTCTCATAGGGCTTGTACTTAATTACTCTGTTTGGATTTCTTGCAACTGGATGAAGGCATGAAAGTATAGCCCATTTAAAACATTCATTGTCTTCATTATTAACATTAACACAGGCTCTTTTATTATCTATGCTTGACGGTAATGGTATATATGAGCATGGTTTCAATGGATTATAATTATTTATATTAATAGTGAGACCGACAATAGTTTTTAACGACCAGCCTGAGTCTCTTTCTTGAAATTCTTCGATTTGTTTAAGTATAATATCTTTAACGTTATTTTGAAACCATCTATCAACATCAGTAGTCTTATAAATGCAAACATTTTCTGTATTGAAATACTTGATTTGAATATCTTCTTCTTGATTTTTCTTTATGATAAATTGTGATGCCATTTCTGTATTTATTTTTAAGTTATTATGGATAGCAAGAAATTGAGGTATTTTAATTTGTAATAGTTGATTTGCGGCAACTAGAAATGTTTTTATATTTAAATGATGTTGATTAACTGTACAGACTGTACTAATTCGATTTTCAAAGGCTGAATGAATTGGTCTCCAAACAACTCCATCTCCTAGAATTTCATCCTGAATAGCTGTTAAAGGTTGTATACTTCCACCAACGTTTATAGTTTTACTTAAATTGACTTCAATAGAATTCAAATGACAAGCACAAGTTTGACACCTTTGTCGAATTGCTCTACTTAAATCAGATCGTTTCATAAATTCATTAATTGAAATTATAGCATTAACTGTTAGATTTCTCCATCTAATACAATCTCCTTTATCTAAATCGTTCGAATGGTTATAAGCTTTCCATAAATTTGTAATTGTTTCTTCAAAATAGGCGATCGAAGTCATGTTGTTAGTTATCTAGTTTTTATTGTCTTGTACAGTCACTTGTCTATAGTTGTATAAAGGATTATTATGATGAAAGGCTGGAAAAGGTAGTGAACAGCTCGAAAATGAACTTGTTCTCAGTGGGTAATGAATATTGATTTGTTTAACAAATCAATAAGGATTCAACTAACTACTGAGGAACTACTTGCAAATGGCTTAGGGTAAGGCAAGCTTAGCTCGCAGGCTGTCTCGAGAGACTGCGCTCTTTTGCTAGGCCAAAGCGGCTTTTAAAGGTTAAGTGAGAGCGCTGTCAGCAAACTGAGGGCACTGCCAGCAAACTGAGGGCGCTGCCTACAAAGTGTGGGCGCTGTAGGCAGTATATGGAAGGATTAGCTCAAACAAAAGAGTGGGGGTGAACCGACTGTAGCACCATCTAACTTATTAATTTAGTATTAAAGGGTTTATATATAGATCTTCAGAATAAAAATATAGTCATTATTGCTTTGCGATACGATTCAGCTCACATATCATAGAGAATAATGGGATTTATACTCTAAGATGGACTATATTTTAGATATTCAAGGCTTTCAGAGTCCTAATAATACTTTTATTTGTAAGGAGTTTGCCTATTTACCAGTATGTTCTAATACTTCACCTACAGTACTACTTTTTAAACCTCCATATCATTGGCTTAAACTGTCTATTGAATATTAAAGTATTAATAAGTGGTTGGAATTACATCATCATGGTATTTATTTTTATTATCGTTAATTAACAATGATTTTATTTGAAATATTTAATATAATCAATTTTATAGGTATATTATGGAGAAATGGTATTTTACCATACAATTTTTTAAATTGTACTATACGTAGTCATTTACAAAATTGTAGAAATATTTATGTGAAAGGATTACAAAAGAAGCAATGGCTCAAAAAAATTATTCCTGAAAAGTAGGTTCAAATAATATACAATAGTACAAAATTCTGAATTCGAATTTAATTAGTTTTTATTAATTACAGAAATATTTTAGATATCGAAACTGAAATGAGATGTCCGCGATTGGAAGATTTAAGTCTTAAATTTAAACCATCATACATACAGGGTGGCCCATTTTAAGTGATCCACTCAGATATCTAGATTGGAGTGAGTTTTATCGAAAAAAGTTTCAGACAAAAGTTACTCAACTTTGAGGGGACCATGTTTCTATGACCTTGGATTTGACCTTGGAGGTCATGTTCAAGGTCATTTCAAGGTCAACTTTGTTTTTTTAAATAGGAACCCCCATTTTTGACCCCGGATTCGGAAAGAGCGGGAAATTTTACGTCAAAACGGTATTTTTAAATTTTTTTTCATGGCCTAGAGAAGGTCGATTTAAGGTCAAATGCTTGAAAAACTGCCTAAAAGCGTTTTTTTAATTTTTAAGATATCGAAAAATGACCTCTACAAAATTTGTTCAGAATAGAGTGGGCCACCCAATGCACCAAAAACCTTTGACCTTTAACCTCATTTTGAGGGTCATTTCAAGGTCGAAGTGTTTTTTGTAATGGAAACCCCTCTTTTTGACCCCGGATTCGCACATAGGCGGCTCGTTCGCCGATGGCGGCTCGTTCGCCGTCGGACAGCAGGACCGAACGCGCACTCGAACAAGTCGCGTAAAACCAAGGCGTGCGTAGCACTAGCGCGATAAGCCAAATTTGGGGAGCCCTCACAGCAGTACCGCGTTGGATATATAGACGTGAAGTGCGGCAAGGTGTTACAGACAGCGCGAATACAGTATTTAGAGTTGAAAGAGAGGCGATGCACAGTAGAGCGGCTCAGGCCGAATAGCAGGCTTCATTGCCGCCTGAGGCCAAGCCGCTCGACGACCGCGAGACGCTAAACGCGCCAGCGGTTGCGACTGAGCCATCGGCCCACGCAAACGCACCAAACAATAGAGCAGGTAGTACATTTCTCTATGCCAATTCAAGTAGATCGGCGAGCACGAAATATCACGCGCCTAGAGTAAGTTCATGGGTTGAAGACTGGGAGCGCGAGGTACGGGTAGCTACTAGAGAGGAAGCGGAAATACCAGCTCCATTAGGTAAAGGTTCGATTATTAGCGAGAAAAGCGTAATGAGCATAAGGCGACCTAAACAAAAGCAGGTGAGACAGGTAGAAAATATCAGTGGAAGCGACACTAGCTCGAGTCTATCGGATACTGATAGCTGCAACACCTATAAAGTTAAATCACCGCGGAAAACTAAACAAGTAAGAGCGGAAAGACTAAGCAAAAAGAGTGCTCCTCCAAGAATCAAGTATATAAATGGTATACCTGTGGATGGAGTAAGCGCGCTCAATGCCTGGTCTCTCCGTTTTTCCGGTAAGGATAGTACTAACGCACTAAGTTTTCTATCAGGTTTGAGTGATTGCCAGCGCTATTATGGCATCTCGGATGAAGAGATGTTGATAGCAATAGGCATTGCATTCCGCGATAAGGCGCGTCCGTGGTACGAGGTTAATCGCGGTATGTAGAGGACGCTGAAAGACTTTAAAAAGAGTTTTTCTAGCGAATTCTGTCGACGACTGAACAGAGAACAACTTTACGGCGAATTGTGTCAAAGAACACAGGGCGAGAATGAGAACATTACGGACTATATCGCGGCTTTTCAGACGATTTTACGCCGTTTTGATCCGCCCGTTTCGGTGAGACGCCAGTTAGCTATGATTATAGAGGGTCTACATCCAAGAAATAAGCGATATCTTGAAACTAAGACCTTCTCGGATCTAAATAGTTTTAAGGAAGCGGGTATGGCGCTCGAAGATCGCATGGCCGGTTGAAAAAGGTGGCAAAAGCCGCCCACGGCTGACGTAACGCTAATTCCGGAATCCGCGTACACAGAGACGAAGAAGTCACCCGGTAAGAAAAAATCGGTCGAAACTATTGACGGTTTAAACGACGCGATTGACGAGGTCTTAATAGTCGAATCTCCTAAAAAGAAAGCGCAACAGCAGAACAAAAAACTAGGTAAAAAGGGCAAGAAGCAGAACGGTGAAATTGCCGTGGCTATTGCCGATAGGCAACAGCCACAGGCAAGAAACCAGCCTGCGAACAAAGCCGCGCCTGCTCGTCAGAGCGCGCAGGCTTCGTTGGCCCCGGCTGCAGGTGTAGCCCCTAGTCTGGTCCCGCAGTAGCGCAATCAGGGAGGTAGCAACTTAAA
Source organism: Phymastichus coffea (assembly GCF_024137745.1). Lineage (NCBI taxonomy): Eukaryota > Metazoa > Arthropoda > Insecta > Hymenoptera > Eulophidae > Phymastichus > Phymastichus coffea. The sequence continues at coordinate 302,992 of NW_026706824.1, read as the reverse complement.
TCGGCCATTCACGGGGGCTTGCTTCAATTTTAACGCGGTGGGGCATAGGAGGGCGCAATGCCCGATAGCTCAGGTTAATCCGCGGGTAGTTTGTTATAAATGCCGACAACCTGGGCATTACGCTAATAACTGCCCAACGCGAACTTCAGAGCTGACATTATATTGTCAGGTTTGTGGGACAATCGGCTACGTTTATAGAGATTGCCCCACTTGTAATCAAGTGAAGCAGGGAAACCTCATCGCGGGAGCCGTCGACCGCTCGATGACTCCTGCCTAAGATGGATTGAGCGGGCCATTGAGGTAGAGATAGTACTTCGCGCAAAGAGCGAAGACATCGTAGAAGAAAGGAATAGAGTTGAGGCAAAATGGGAAGGCGAGAACAAGGCAGAAACCGCAAGTTCTGCGCCTCCTTTCGTGAATTTGGTAAAAGAGGAAGGCGAGAACAAGGCAGGAACTGCCAGTTCTGCCCCACCTATCTTAGACGAGGTAATAGGAGAATATTTGAAAGTCAAGGCTAAGGTCAAGCGTGCAGTATTTGTAGAATATGAGGATCCGGAAAAAGGGAGTAAGGAAATCGTTGAGTTTAAAAATGTGTTTAAAGGCGAGTTTAGTCGTTCGACATTGAAAGAAGTTCAGGCGCAGAGTGACGAGGGCGTAAGTTTTCCTAGTAGGATCAGCAATGAACCCGAAGAGGCAAATAAACGTGACTCGTTACAGCAGGACGCGGAAAGTCTTGAAAAAGGTCGACACACTATCACGCGAGAAACTTTGCCCGATAAGGATATGCATGATCCGATAGGGTTTAATAAATTTTGCGCGATAGTTAGCTCGCCTGAGAAGTGCCCAGTGAGGCAAAATGAGTTCCCATCGTTGCGCACGAACACGAATGAGGCAGGTTCGAGTATTTCGCCCACGGTTGGGCAGGCTTCGGAAAAGGCCGTTGCTTTAGGGAATCAGGGTGAACCTGTGAAAGAATCTGTTGGTAAGGAAACGAGCTCAGGCGCTGCGCTCCCGTTGGAGCGGGCTGCGACAAAGGTCATGGTCACGCACGATAGAAATGGGCTTGTTGATAGTAGGGTTTTGTTGTTCGGACGTTCGGTCGTCGGTGCCGACGCACCTTCCGTTTTAGTGAGGGGAGGGTCTGAGTGGAACTCAGAAATCCCGAAGAAAACGGCAGATGAATCAGATGCAGTGTTAGTCGCAGTAGTAGAGAATAGGTTCTTTATTAAGGTCAACATAGGCGGACAAGTCTATACAACGCTACTAGATTCAGGTGCTCAGGTATCGGTAGTACGACCGAATCTTGGTTTACGTTTCAAGGACCGGTTAAAGCCGCCTACGATTTTTGTACAGGGCATCTCAGGCGAGAAGCCGCAATCGTGGGGCGACTTGAGGTTAAGTATTGAAATTGGCGGTAGGACGAATTGGTTAATTGCGACGGTAGTATCTACGCTTAAGCACGACCTGATTTTAGGAGCCGACTTTTAGATAGCGTGGAATATAAATATTAGCTACGGTAATCGCGCTTGGCGGGCAGGTGACCAAGGCGATTGGTATCCATTAGCAGAGCAGAATAGTAACGAGATAGTTGTTTTTGCGGAATGCGCAGGTTTAAGCAGCTAGGAGGAGGCTCAACGAGAGACAATCTTGACGCTCGTTCACCGGATTGTCCCGGAACCTGGTGAATCTCCGGCGGTTACAAAAGTTATCGAGCACGTCATAGATGTAGGCGATGCGCGCCCGATAAACACGCCGATGCGCCGAATGTCGCCTTCAATATTAGCATTCACGCAGGAAGAAACCATGCGGCTATGGAAGGCGAAAATAATTAGGCCATCAAACAGTCAGTGGAGTAGTGCGCCGGTAATCGTACGTAAACAGGACGGCGGCTATAGGTTCTGTCTCGATTTTAGACCAGTAAATAAGGTGACGAAAGTAGACGCGTATCCGATGCCTAGCATTGACGCTATTTTAAATAGGTTGCGCGGAGCAGTCTACCTGTCGAAAATAGATCTGTGAGCGGCGTTTTGGTAAATTCCGCTTTCAGAGAATAGCAAACAATATACGGCGTTCGCTGTTTATGGGAGTTTGAGCGAATGCCGTTTGGTTTGGTAAATGCACCGGCTACTTTCACGCGCCTCATGGACGCACTCTTCGGTCCAGAGTATGAGCCGCACGTTTTCTGGTATCTTGACGATCTGCTAGTAGTTAGCGCAGATTTTAACAGCCACGTGATCTGGCTAGAGAAAGTTTTGAAGCGTTTAGTAAGCGTTGGCTTAGAAATCAACTTATAAAAGTCCGATTTCTTCTGTACCGAGGTAACTTACTTAGGGTACAGGCTAGATAGTGAGGGTCTGCGACCGGACGATGACAAGGTGAAGCCGATAGTAGATTATCCTGCGCCGAATAACGTAGCTCAATTACGCCGATTCCTAGGTACGGTAGGGTGGTATGCGCGTTTTATCGAACACGAGAGTGAGATAAAGGTCCCGTTGACCAAACTCATCCGAAAGGACCAGCCATGGGAATGGAAGGAAGAATAGCAAGTTGCATTTGAGAGGCTAAAGCGCGCATTAACGGAGGCGCCGGTACTCGCGCGCCCTGATTTTCCGCGCCCCTTTCACTTGCACTGCGATGGCTCTTCCTTCGCGGTTGGCGCGTGTTTGGTCCAGGTATTCAACGACGGCGAGCATCCCATCTGCTACGCCAGTCGGATGCTGAACGCGCACGAGCGAAATTACACGGTGAGCGAAATCGAGTTTTTGGCAGTACTTTTTGCAGTAAAAAAGTTTAGGCCTTATATAGAAGGCTCACACTTTGTCATCGTTACGGATCATAGTGCGCTCACTAGGATTCCTAATAAACGCGAACTTACGGGTCGATTGGAAAGATGGGTACTAGAATTTCAGTAGTTAGACTGTGAAATAGTACATAGAAAGGGAGCGCTGCACCATGTGCCGGACGCACTTTCGCGAGAATTCGAGGACGAATTCGAGATTTGCTCATTTGATAAGATACAGGATGCTTGGTATCTACAACGCGTGAAAGACGTTCTTCAAAGACCGAAGAAATTCGAGAATTGGAGAGTAGAGAATAACGTCCTGTATCGGTTCATGCGCGATCACCTGCTCGATCCGATAACTAATCGCGAGGAATGTTGTCGCATGGTGGTGCCGCTGGAGTACCGAGAAAGGGTGTTGAGAGACGCTCATTGCGAGCCATTCTCTGGACATTTCGGCCGTGAAAAGACTTACGATCGAATTGCTCGTGAGTATTACTGGCCAGGAGTATGGTATGATGTGGGGACGTTCGTAGATGAGTGCTCTCAATGTCAGAAGTACAAGGTAGTCCAGCAGGCACCCTAAGGTCTAATGGTAAACGCGTGGTAGAGAGACCATGGGCCGTAGTAGCGACTGACGTCGTAGAGCTGCCCCGTAGCAAAAATAGGTTTAAATACCTGGTGGTTTTTCAAGACTTATTTACTAAGTGGGTCGAGCTAAAACCACTACGATCGGCGGACGGCCCTGCTCTTGTTGCCGCGCTTGAGGAGTTAATCCTGTTCAGGTGGGAAACTCCGGAATATATCATTATTGATAATGCGAAGGCATATTGGAGCAAAGTATTTCAAGACAGGTTGCGAGAATATGGTATCGAACATATATTTTGTCCTACGTATCATCAGCAAAGTGACCCGGTTGAGCGCGTAAATCGTACGCTAAAAACCATGATAGCGATGTTTGTAGATGCCGATCACAGGAGCTGGGATAGGTATTTGCATGAACTTCGTCATGCTATCAATACGGCGACTCAGGCGTCTACAAAAGTATCACCGGCGTTTCTAAACTTTGGTAGGGATCTGCGTCCGGTAAAGAGTTTAAGGCGCGAGATCGAGGCAAAGGCCCCCATTGTTAAGATAGATACGAAGCCGTGGGAAGATAGGCTATCATGTTTAAATGCATTACGCGACTTGGTAGCTAGGCACATTGATGAAGCTCAGGAAAAGCAAAAGAAACACTACGATAAGGGTAGGCGTCAGGTACTTTTTCAGATAGGTGATTTGGTTTTGCGCAAAGTGCATACGCTTTCGAGCGCAGCGGATGGTAAAAACGCGAAACTTGATCCGAAATTTGACGGACCGTTTGTAATTATTTCAGTAATTTCGCCCGAGATTTACGAGCTAACGACAAACAAAAAGCATCGTACGGCTAGGGTACACGTCTCGGAAATTAAGCGATATATATTACCGCGTAAGGTAAATAAATAGTTTGCGAAATAGAACAGGTGTAATAACTGAATTGTTCTGTTTAAAGGTACAAGAGGTTCATCAACGTCAGGTGATGATGGCTGAAACCGAGAAGTCGGGCCGCATTGCTCAAGTCGCCGAGGCCCAAACATTTATAGGCGACGTGACCAAATCGGTGAACTCGGCGAGAATTACTGGGGCGATGGAGGTAGACCGAGCGTCGGAGTCTGCCGCCCGGTTCTCGGGCCTTGGGCAGGCGGCCTCTTTTGACGTCGAGGTTACCTCCTGTGTTTCACAGTTGGCACAGGCGTCAGTTGGCGGGGACAGTGATGGGCAGGCGAAGGGGTTCCCTTTGCCACCGCCTTTGCCTTCGCCCCCGACGCCGTTCGTGAGCGACCGGCGAGGGGTCCGTTTATTAACGGGAAACCGCCGAGCGGGTTCGATAATTCGTCTGGCTACACCTACGCGTACTTGGGACGAGGCAGTGCGTCGCGGCGCAGCGTTTCGGCTCACGACGCTTTGCATACGCGAAGCGTCGGAGAAGTCGAGAGTTATCGCCGCAAAAGAGGGAATTGTCTTCTCGCAAGCGGGCACGAGTAGCCAAGACGAGAAATCGCCGGGTTCTCGAGCTGCCGCGGGAGGATATCTCGCGGGTAGGGCGGCAAATCGGAGCCGTACCGCGAGGGCTTCTATAGGAAGGGGAAGCTGACGCCACAAAGCGAGGCGCCACCAACGGTATACTGGAGGTGGTGCTAAGCTCGAGCGACTCCGAGGATGAGGCAATGCCGGTGCAGGAGCTGCCTGGAGTGGCTCCACATCCACACATCCATCCTAACCTCCCTTTCAAACCGCTCGCGTTACAGAGGCTAGTCCCCGCGTACCAATTCGTTCGTAGGGGTGGGCCCGCGCAATTCTACCCAGCGGGGTATATGGAAGACGAGAGAAGGAAGGAGGCTGAGGCTCACCAGAACACGGGTAGGAGGAAGCGCACCATGCGTTTCAACCTATCCGCGTGTAATTTTGAGAGGCTATCCTCCATATCGACACCAACTCTACCCAAGATGGCGGAGGGAGCCGTTGTTGAGGCAACAGGCGCCCTCCAGCCACCGGTTTCGCTGGCTGTCGACAAAAGGAGAGCCTCGGGAGTTAGTGCGAGCATAGTTGCCGAGAAGACGGGAGAGGCAGGCACAAGGATGGAAGTGGTTGTGCCGCCGACCCCGCGGTGAGTGGAGCCGGTTGTACCGGAGCGACCTATCCCGACTCTTCAAGCAACGAGCTCAGCCTCGTCCTCTGCGTCGCCATGTTGGGTCGACGAAACCGGGTTTCGGTTGTTAAGAAGTAGCTTCCTGCAAAACCTGACTCCGGTCCCTTGGGATGAGGAATTGGACGTGCCCTCATTCCGCTGTTTTAACTGCAGAACGGAGTCACATCCCAGGTCAGCCTGCAGGAACCCGCCTCTCTCGCGTCCGGTCTGTAGAAACTATGGGCGACTTGATGTCCGCGTGCAAGACTGTCCATGTTGCCGCGACGCCTTCATGGCAGACCAAGCGCGCGCTCGATCGGTGGAGGAGGTAAGGGTTCGGGCTCGCCCGGCTGAACCAGTAGAGATCCCGGCAACGCAGGCAAAGACTGTGGAGCCGGAGCTCGGAGTTCCTAGGTCGATGCCCGAGGTAGCCAGCCCTGAATCCTCCGTCAGGGAGCCCAAGGCGAAAAAGCCCAGGCACCGATGTGGCAAGCGTTTTCGCGCTAAGCTCGCGCGTAGGTCACAGGCGCTTGCGGCAGAGGGAGCCGGGACTGAAGTCGGTTCGGCTGAAAATACGGGGATGGAAGTCTCTTGTTTTGTTATTTTTCGTTTTTTGTTGTTAATTCATTTATGATCGTTATTTTGTTATATTTGTTGATTTATTAGATGTATAGGAAAAATTTACTTTGACACTAGTTTAGGGAAAAAGCCATACCGGCATAAAAAACCCTTTTATTAAAACGAAATGGGAAATTACACAGACATAAATTACACAGACATAAATTACACAGACATAAATTACACAGACAGAAACAGCGCGAGAGAGACGTCGCGTGGAGAACGATGGCCGTTGCCATGCATGCACGCACTCAATCGCCTTGCACACAAAAGAATTTTGCACACAAACAGGTTTACATTTACTATCACACACTTCGTCGATTTACTATCGACGACTGTTGGTAACACCGACAAGAGCAACCATGCTTGGCGCGAGTGGCGCAGCACCGTAACGTGCTGCCACCACGCTAGGCTTCAGGCCCTAGCGCCTCACACACTCTTGCACACAGACATACTCTAGCTGCGCGCGCAGCTCAACTTAATTTGAAAGTGCATGCATGAATAAGACATGTATGTGTTTGTACATATATATAACGTGTTACGACGTAACATAATTGTAATAATTGTCTTATTTTTAAGAATTATTTATTTAAATTATAACGGGGTATAAATCCATATTTATTTTCTTTGTCTCGCCTGATGCGCAGTCGTACCGGAATGCGCCCGACGAAATCGAAATAATCAATTTTTGTTAACTAATCGAGGAGTGGGGAAGGACAGGTATCAGTCAACCAATTTACTAATAGCAAAAGACAACAATAGATTAATGTTTCAATCATGCACAGACTAGTTTATTTATTATGTAATCTACAACGCATTTGGCCCGCGCATTTACGCTTATACGATGTGCGCGACAATATAACGCGCCGCCATTTCGTTTACAATCGTTCGTTTGTGTTACTCGTTTGCATGCTCGCTACCGATTTCCTTGCGTTCGCAGCTGTGAGGGGAGAGCTAAGATATTACGCGCGGTCGCTTATCGAAAACCATAACGCGAAGCTGGCCAGCTTACTTTATGCGATTATATGCTCTGTCAGGGGGAGCAATTCAACGTCGTCTCTTAACACGTGATTCAGATTGCCGCTTTTCCAAATTAAACACGAGGCTCTCTCTGTCATCCTGCTGTTTCCGTCGGATAGATTCAGCGACCTCGTGGCTGGCCTCCGATGGCATCTCGGCTAACCACTCGAAATCACAGCAACAACAAAAACTATCGGCAGTCTAGTTGTGACGAGAGCAAGCGTTGCGCTTATTCTCGTCGAAATTTTCCCAAATTCCCCTCTCTCTCGGCAAGGCACAGTGACCAGCGTTAGGCGCATTTAAGAATGCGCCTAATGCATGGTCTTTGTTTCAGCTGACGGAGATTTCTGAGCGGGACCGAGCATGCCCGAAGCTGCTACGCTGGCGACAGAGAGTATAGAGATGTTAGAGAGAGAGAGAGAGAGAGAGAGAGAGAGAGAGAGAGAGAGAGAGAGAGATAGTTGGGGGCGTGCGTGCCCTACGCACGATTAGGCAGGCGCGCGTTTCGAATGAGTTAGCGCATTGGTAGCGCGCCGCCTAATAGTAGGTCAAGTGGGGAGAGAAAAAGAATGACGAAGAAGCTGTATATCGCGAGAAAAAACGAGCGACACAGACGGTAGTAAGTCGAGAGCAGAGTCAGAAGGTTTTCCGAGTCGATCGAAGCAAGATGGTCAGCGGTGCGTAGTCAAAGTACAACCGAGGACAAAGGGGCCAGCCGACCGTAGACACTGCCAAGGGCCGAAGTAAACCGAGAGGAGAGGACGACTGCCTGGTTCCGACTTCTAGAAGCCGGCAGGAGTTGCCCATTGACGACCAGTAACATCGTGCGCAGGGCGCAGCCAGGCCTCCCGTTCCAGTATCGAGGTCAAGTTTCGTAAATTAATTTCTCTCTCTCTCTCTCTCTCTCTTCGACGATGGTACAGAGCGTAGTTGTAAGCATTAGGTAGGTAGCAAGGCGTGCACATTTAATTAGATTTGTTAAAATGCGAATTTGTGTTTTGTGTGTCTAATTCATTAATCACTTTCATTTCTTTGCCTCCTCCCCCTTCCCGTCTCAATTGCTATAAGCGAGTACGCCTCACTTGCCCACCTTAAAAAAAATGGTTAACGAACGACCTATCGTTACATAGTAATCGCACTCTTAGCGACGTATACACTCACGCACGCTATTACCGGTGCTAAAGTTAATCCTCTTCTCACGTTGCTATTCAAGCCAGCGGTACTCGTAGATTCTAGCTGTTATTCAACCTCACGTTAATCCTCGACTCCAGTACATTGTTATCGGTTTCAATGGCGCTCTCCCACTCGTCCTTTCCTCTTTGCGCGCGTTCCTTCCCATTTCCGACCGAGTTCCAGTTTTCGACTTCCCCGAGCCGGTAGGTACTGCCCTCGCAGACAGCCACGCGATCGAGGTGGTAACGCAAACCAGACATTTATCGTCACAAAATATAATTAAATATTTAAATATAATTAAATATCCAAATATCTTTTTTCTGTTAGAGATTTAATCGATCGTTCTTCAAATGGAAGGGTATAAGGATATGACTATCATGAAAGAATAAGTTGATATATTATAAAAAAATTTCATTTTATTTGTTCATATAAAGAGTACAACATGTAGTATTATGTAGATGGTTTAAAGTTTTTTATATCCTTCCGACTTTGGTATAGATTTAGTGTTGGTTGAATAATTTTCAGTGTATGATTTCCATTGCATAGATGGTTTTGTTTTCTTATCATTTGCATTGGAACTTTTACTAATGTCGGGAAGACGCGTGTAAGGTACACTATTTTTCTGCCCCATTCTGATGAAAAAATGATTACAACAAGCAAGGTACGTTATATTGATAGTTTAATCTTTAAAAATAAACCACCGATAATTTTTTAAATACTTGTAATGTCATCAAATTCTAATAATGGACTAAAGCGTTTACTAAAAATGTGTTGTTTTATATAGTCGATTATTTTAAATGGATAGAATATTAGGAAAGTGGGAGAAGAGAAAGGGGTGGGTGGGGGTATTTTTCATCTAGTTCATTTGCTTTTCATGATATAAAAATGGACTGAAACTATTGACAGTCGCATTTGACTATTCGCATCCAGCGTGTTAGTATTAAAAAAAAGTGGTAAGAACTTTTTGTAACGCAACGTTGTCGTGTGAAAAAGTGATATTCTCCAACGATTATGAGCGAGAAAATGATGGAGTACAGGTAACTATTTTTATTTGAAATTAATTTATATAATTTCTTTTCATCACATCAATTTTTTCTAGATTTGAACAAACGAGGCTGGATAGCTTAACCGGTAGATGGTCTTGCGAGTATGTGCAACCAACAGATCTAGCCGCAGCTGGCTTTTATTATTCAGGATAGATTGATCGGGTACGCTGCTTTGAATATGGCATAGAAATATGTAATTGGGAAGAAGATGACGATCCTATGACAGAACATCAACAATGGGGTGTTTTATGTGGTTTTATTCGTAATAAGGCTTGCGGTAATGTACCTATCGGATCGAGCAATGTATCCTTACTGCCACAAAGAGGTAGGGATGATTGTGTGGAATGTATTAGCTGGAGTATCAGTTTGGGGCGTCAGGACAACCAGCGCTCGCAATGAACAGCATAGCTACAGAGAATGAAAACAGCCCAGCTGCAAGCTAGCAGAAGTGCAGCAATAGCCGAGCCAACCGTAGCATCAGTAAATGAAATCACGAAGGTACTTGATGATTTAAATTTATTAGAAAAAATGACGAATGCATCAGTTAATATAGCAACTGTTTGTCAACAACTTATATGTAATTTCGAAAAGATTATTACTAAACACAATAAAGATATAGAAGAAGTCATTAAAAAATCAGAACAAGAAACAGCTGACATCTTACAACAGCTTAATTTTAATGTTTGCAAAATATGTTTGGCTGCGAGAATGGGTGTAGTCTTTTTACCATGCGCACATGTTGTTTCATACAGTAAAACTCAATCACTGTCTGATATGTCGCCAAGTAATTACGAGACGTACTCATGTTCATTTTGTATAAATTTTTCTTAATAAAACATTTTTTATTTTAAATGTTTGTATGTGTTTTTTTTTACTATCAATCACTCAATTAATTTTCTCAAAAGGATTAAATATTTCAAATTGTTATTCTAACATATTCATCTCGTGATTAATATCATGTCGAAAAGACTTTTTTAATAAATCAGTATTCATTTTAATTTTATTTTAAGTTATGTAAACTCTAATACATAAAATAATAGTGCAATTATGAATGATAACTAATTGTATATTTAATAAGCAAGCATCGATAGCAAGTGCGTTTTTGTAGGCACACGATGGATTTGAGCGACACTTGGTGTGGTTACTGCATGAAGAAAAAGATTAATTTGATAGTTTTGTAACGTCGGTTGACGAGACATATTTATCAGGCGCACTTTTTGGTCTATTCTTTCGGACAATAACCGGAACGTGCGTTGCCACTATCGCGGGAAATTCTTTTTTCGGCGACGGAGGCTTTACTATACCACACTCTTGGCAATATAGTTGTGCTTCACGTTATTTTATCACATTCTTGGCAATAAGATAACGTAACAGGAAGCCTATCTAATAAGCACTTGATTACATGCTTGGCAATCGAATGTAAGTATCTAAAATAAAAAAATTGTACACGAAACTAAGAAAGAAAAGAATGAGAAAAGAAATAAATCGATTTAGAGTTTTGGTTTTTTTTATTAAAATCGTTTATTTACTTTTTTGTACTTATTTCCCACACACGGAGGTGCCTTTTATAGAATACCGAATTGGAACGAATTGAGATAAAAACTGTCTATTTTTCTTTTATGCTTTTTGCAAGAGAGTCCCACTCTAAATTTCTTGTCATTTTTGAGTAGGAAGAACTCAAATTTTCCTGATTTAATTGGTTAGAAAATTTGGGGAGTGTCTCAAGCGTAAGTGAAATTCGAACCCTAATTGGTCGGGGGCGGAGTATGCGGGAGTGGTCTCATTCAAGTGTTTTAAGCCCTCTTCACACACGTGGCCCTCTATGTACTATTTTCATCTTTAATTATTAAAATTAATTTTATTTAAATTAATTGTGTATGTGGTACTCTAATCTTACTAATACAAAAATATTATTTAGTCTATAATAAAACTCCGAGCGGCATCCCAAGCCGAAGCAAGCTATCGTATAAGCCATTCCAGAAGTCAGGTCCCAGTATCAACCCCTGTGCTGCCTCAGCGGTGACCTGTCTCGTTACTTGTCCTTCGATCGTCTCGTACGTTATCCGTCTGTTTGTTAGGTAATCCTCCACAACCCGAAGCAGGTATGGCTGGATCCCAAAGTTGCTTATCAGCGCCTCCAAGATATCCTTCCACCTGGCCGAATTGAAAGCATTCCTAATGTCGAGCGTCGCCAGCAACACTATAGGTCGCACAGCGTGGAAGTGTCTGTCTAGTTCCAGGAAAGAATCGATCACCTTTTGGATCGCTCCAATCGTCGATCGACCCCTCCTAAAACCGAACTGCAAATCTGATAAACCTCCTCCGGTCTGTATCGCATCCATCAGTCTGGGTCTCAGTAGTTGTTCAAAGAGTTTACCAGTCGTGTCAAGTAAACTCAACGATCGGTAAGCCGAAGGCGTGCCAGGATCACCCCTACCTTTTGGGATAAGAACGAGTCTTGCTAAACTTCCACCGGTTGCTGAACGTTCCTGTCGTCAAACACGTATTGTACAGGGCGAGGAGTATCTCCGGTCGTAGACGAGCCACAAACCAGAGCATCTCGGATGGTACTCCGTCCGGTCCCGGTGCTCTACCCGTCTTCATCGCATTCGTTGCTCTGATGAGCTCCTAGCGGCAATGGCGGGGCGGGATTACTGTTAATATAAATAAATTTAATCATTTCAAACCTAGCTCATATATTCAACTAGCAAAACAAATATCAGATAAAAAAGCAATTATCAACGTTCAAAATACAGATAATGAATGTTTTAAATGGGCTGTGCTTGCCTGTCTTCATCCAGCTAGATTTCATAGCGAAAGAGTTCAAAATTATATGCCCTTTGCGAATGAATTGAAATTCGATGATCTAAACTTTCCTGATGAGGTAAAGAATATTCCTAAATTTGAAAAATTAAATAGTATTTTAATAAATCTATACACACTAAAAAAATACGGTTTTTTTACGGTCTCACCATATTATATATCAACTTTAAAACAAGATAAGCATGTAAATCATTTGTTACTACAAAGCGATTATATTGATGAGAATGAAACAGAAAAATCCAATAGATCAAATAACAATGATAATTTCAAATTAAAATTCCACTATGTATGGATTTAAAACTTATCTGCTCTTGTTAGAAGTCAAGTAACGAAACATAATGCACAAATTTATCTATGTGAACACTCTGTCCACTATTTTAATAATAAAGAAAAATTGAATATTCATGAGACAGATTGTTCAAAATTAAATAAATATAGAGTTAATCTACCTAATTTTTCTCTTCTGAAATTTAATCATTATAATCGAAAAGAAATGGTTCCGTTTATTATATATGCTGATTTAGAGTGTTTATTGAAACCAATAAATAATGGACGATCCTTCCAAGATCATGAAGCCTTTAGTGTGAGGCTTTATATAAAATGTAGTTATGATGATTCCAAATCAGTATTTAAGATGTATAGATATATTTGTAGAAAATATTTTCAACGTGATGAAACAATAGTTAGAGATCATTGTCATTTGACGGGCCGATTTAGAGGTGCTGCTCACGCATCCTGTAATTTAAATTATAAGAATCCTTATTTTATACCAGTCGTTTTCCATAACCTTACTGGATATGATTCTCATTTTATAATAAAAGAAATAGCTACTAGCTCTGATCTTGAGGGAAATGTGACTGTTTTAGCTGAAAACAAGGAAAGATATATAGCTTTCACAATACACGTGGACGGTAGTAGTATAAATTTTCGATTTATTAATTCGTTTTGTTTATAACGAGTTTGTCAACAACTCGTTATGTCTCTCTCTCCACATTAATTATATAACAATAATATATGTACATATTCATGTATCTACTTCTATATTATACTACTAGCAGCCGCAGTGGACGACAGCAGCTGAACTAAGGTAAGAGAGAGAACGCTAGCAGAGAGAAAGACCGCGTAGGTTGGTAGGATTGGCGAGCCGGGGTGCCGCGAAAGATAGGTGCTGTTTGACAAAGAACAAGCAATTAGCTGACGCCTCTCGAATTGGTGACACGCGTGCGACTGTGTTAGAGATTTATAGCTTGGCTGTGCCATTGACGACGACATTCGTTTTGTGATTTTGCGTCGCCTCGTGGCTAGTTCGAGTGACAGACCGAGTGCTAGGTTGAGTGCTACCGGTTGCGGCGTGTATCGGCGTTTGATAGACCGAACTTTTATTGTCGAGCCTCGTGGCTAATCTCACCGACAGCGGCAGCCGATGTAAGTACCACTCGTTCTTTGCGTCTCTCTCGCATTACCCGCTTTGCTTCTCTCTCTGCACTGCCCTGTACAAATATACGTAGAATATATATATTTCTATTACACCTATCGCCTCTTTCACTCTGCGCCTTCTATCATTCCTTTCGTTTCCTACACCTTCGCGATTTCAGCTACGCGACCTACGACGCTCTCCGCGGGTCGTTGCCACCCGGCGAATCCATCGGCAGTCTGTGCTACTGGGTCAGTCGTGCAAAGCCGTTGCGCGAGCCCTCTTCGTCATCTATTACGTATCTCTCGGTTATTAAATATTGTAGCGGAGTAAATCCCCGTTACATTTTGGCGCCCAAACGTTCTGGTGCTGGCTGCGTAGCGAAAATCGCACCGAGAGAAATTTTTCCATAGGCGTTCTCACAAGGACAAGGAACGTGCGATCTCTCGCGGCGTGTTGTTGACAAACACGAGCTGCGCGGCGAGCCACATGTGCGACGCTAGCGAACAAGTGTAAACTCGTCGAGCGATACACCGATATTCTAAGTAAAGGAGAATTATAGCTTTTATTCGAATATTCGAAGTTGGAAAATCATATTTATTTTCAAGGTTGCCACGCTGGCCGTATACACGAAAATTGTATATTTCAAATACTATATGCGTGATTCAAAATCACAATAAATACTGCGCGGCTAAGCCTTATATAATTAATATTTTATATAATTTTTTTTTATGATTTCAATATATATTATGTAACAGGCTGCCGCCTAGCCGCAAATCCCGGGTAATTGTAGTCCTCAATACGGCCAGACGGTGCACTGTTAGCTGTATGCTTCTAGCACACTTACTCACCTCGATCCGGTGTACGCATGCGCCGTGTCCACTCAGCGATCTAACTTGGGTGCGCAATCTCTCCGCAAAGTGTTGCTAGTGCGCTAGCTTACTAGCGCTCCGTCGGACACCGCAAACACCTCGGTCGACGAACAGCTCCTGCTATGCTCGCGCCATCCGTGCTAGATTACCGGCGCATTCGAATCGAATGTAAACAATAACACCGATGCCGGACAAAGGGAAGACGAAATAATAAGATCGTTTCTAGTTGATCTCTAACCACTTTATGTAATCAACACTAAACCAGTATAAGGGACGATTTGCCGAGAGTCTTACGCTCGCTATTTCGACACAATATTTCGAATGGGGAGAGAGAGAGTAGATCTCGCGATCGTCGCGGACTATTCGCACGCACGCTACCTATAAATTCACCGCGCACACTGCGCGGGATCGCACGCTAAACGCAATTGAAAAGTGCTGTGCACCTACCGCTAAATCGACGGTGATACGGTGGCCAACCGTATCCGACTATTTTAAAAGAAGAAGAACTGACTCTGCGACTGCTTCTCCGCTGCTGTTGTTACGTTGCTGTGGGTGCTGCTGAGGTTGAGCTCGCTGCTGTCGAGGCCGCACACGTTGGGCAGTGTGCGCACTCGTCACTCCACTCCGAACTTCGTCACCACTGTTGGTGCACACGTTCCGCAGTATGCACGCACGCCTCGCCACTCACTAATTATCATATACTCACTAATTATTATATTATATGTAACAGGCAGCCGTTTAGTCTAAAATCACGCAAACGTACCTTTAAATGTAACTAAACGACGCCTTGTTATCTAAGTGCTTAAAGCACAGTAACCTACCTTGCCCCGAAGTGCGCCTGCGCAGAGTCTTCTACTTCTCCGAGTTGGGTTCCCCCAACTCGCCGCTTGGCGGCGCTGTCGCTCTTACTAGTAGCGCTCGTGCGGCCGCCACGGGAACCTAGGTTATTGACTAGCGTCTAGTGATACTCGCACGATTCGTGCTTCGCAACCGGCGAATTCGAATCTCCTGAAAATAAACACTGGCGCGACCTCCGGACAAAAGAATGACAAAATAACGACTATCTAACTCGGGAATAATGATTAAGATGCTCTTTATTTAACTAATTAAATTACACGGGGAAATGGCCGAGAGACTCACGCACGCACGCGTGAATGACAAGACACGCTATTTGAGAGAGAGAGAAAAAACCCGCGATTGCCGCGAACTACCTGCTCGCACGCGATAAACAAACTCTTCGCGCTCGCTGCGCGGATTCGCACGCAAAATTAATACAACGGTTAACAAAGGGGAAAGAAGGTGCACCTACCGCAATATCAATGAGGATACGGTGGCCAACCGTATCCGACAATCAAACAGTTGATCGACTGACTCGCTGCTCGCTGCACTGCTTCTAATCCTGTTGCTGCTGTTGTTGTTGCCGCTACTAATGTTGCTATTATTGCTGTTGCTGTTGTTGCTACTGCAGTTGTGGCTGCCGCTACTGCTGCTACTGCTGCTGCTGCTAGCACTCACCCGCGCAAGTCACAATGTCAATGGCAAACGAACACAAAAGAAAACTCGAACGGCTCAGGAAACAGGTTAGGCGCACGAACTCACTGAGTGGCACAGTCATACTACCGGTCGGACCCTCCCCTCCCGGTCATTGCCCCTACGCTCCCTCTCTCTCGCGAACCGAGCGCGGCTACTCCCGTTTAGCCGCTCATTAACCTCGCGCGAGTCCTACGATTTTCGGCAATCGTTGCATATATTACTCACTAATTATTATACTCGCCAACTCCCTGGATCTCACTCGGAAGAAAAAATAACGTCGTTGCTTTCAACACGATAAGCTGCGATGTAGGCGGACGGAAGGACCCGGTCATACTGGCTCGCTAGCTCTCCCCTCCCGGTCATTGCCCCTAACGCGCCCTCTCTCTCTCTCTAACCCAAACCAATCACGGCTGTTACGCTCAGCCACGCTTAGTAGTTCACGCGAGTCCAAACGATTTTCGGCAATCGTTGCAATTAATTAATCTATAATTTGTTCCGATATTGTCTTTTGAGTAGTTTAGTTGGCGAGGCGTTAGCTAATTCAACTCTGCGTCCAATTGCATAATTAAAATAATAATATTTAAACAATAACTAAACTAATTTTAATTATAATCATTATTAATAATAAAATTTTTTTTTCTTGTTTTCTCTTCTCTCTCTCACACCCATTACATTTTGGCTTATACGTTACGTTGCTAATACCAGCACAAGCCTGATATTTATTTCAAATATCTCGTCAATTTTTTTTTCCCGTTATTATTGTTTTACTGTTTTACATTCTTTTCTCTTATTATCCATTATAGATTCTGCATTTTGACGTGAATATGAAATATTTTTTTTATATACTAATTGTAATTATTACTGCAGTTTGACGCAGAAATATTTCACGTATATTACAATAATTTAATTGTTGTTGTTTTTTTTTTGGTTGGATTGTCTTGCTCTCGTTCTTTTTTTGTTTTTGTAAAACGTCAACGTTGCGTTTAACCCATTGCTAAATAGATATACAATGGCAACAAATTGGTCAATTAGCGATCCATCAATATTCAAAGAGGATATTGATAGAAAATTAACAACTTGGATCAAAAACTTGTCTAGTGTACAAGTTGACGGCGCATTGATACAATTGGAATTGCGAACCGACGGATCGTTATACGAGCGTGCGAATCGACTATTCCGTAGGTTAAACGGCTATTATACAGCGGAAGATTTCATAGCAACGCAAGATTGAAAATGAAGAAGAAGCACAAGAAAGACGAGACAATCTTAGCCGTATGTTCTTCATGTCAGACACTCTGCTAGCAGAAATTAAGAGAGATTTACAAACCGCAAGGGATGCAGAAGAAGCTCTCGATGCAACAGAATAGGTGAACTTAGATGACAACGAACAATTGACAACAAGCTCGCCACATGGCACACCCATAGATAATTCTGTAACTCTGCCTATACAAGAAGAACACAAAGATAACGACAATGAAGGTACATATGAACTGGTGAATACAAGACGTCGAAGACTTGATTTCAACAGCACAACAATCGAACCACAACCAAATATAGGACAACATATAATGTCAACAGCAACAACAACAACCGTTACAACATCAATAAATGCAGCGAATGCGAGTAGATACTCCACAGGAATCTATGCTACTTCAGAAGAAACGCGCACGGTCAAAGTAACGATGCCAGACGCTAAAGTGCATTTTATGCCTTATGGCGCAGCATCCGAACTAAGACGAGCTTGGCAAGCAGAATTGGATTATTCTGCCGCACAGAAAGAATTCCTCAGACATGTAGCAGCAGAAAAACGAGAAAAGGATAAAATAATAGCAGAAGTTGTACAATTGCGAGAGAGATTAGTCAAAGCCGAAAGGGAAAAGATCGATTTAAATGCAGTTAATAAAAGTTTGCAGGAACAACTAAAAATAGTTGTGTCAACGGCTCATCTCGCAGAGCAGGAACGGCTGGCTACTGCGCAAAGTAAGAATGTACAATTCCGAGATACATTCGAATTAAATTATTATGATTTATCAAGCCAATTTGACAACACTACACATTCACAGATACAATTATCGCTCAACCCACAAGCTCCGTTGTTTCATTCGACAACTCAACCCTCTACGGTTTTTTCTGTAAGCCAATGCCGTTGTCATTTCCGATTACTACGTCGTTTTTACCTGCAATGCCTCTTCCTGCAAGCTCGGTCAGGGGGAGGGGAACATCCTTTAGCATTGCTTCCTCGCTCGGCCCCGTGGCATCCCTCACAAGCTCATTCACCCCCGTGTCCTCGAACTGGGGGAGGGGGGTCCTGCCCAGTACGTCAGCGAAAATGCCATCGCAACAAACGACGATTAGCGTTCCCATAAGTAGTCAAAGCTTCACTGCTAACCCGCAGCAAGCGACTACGTTTAATTCTATGTCCTCTAGGTACTCTCCCAGCAAACCCTTAGGAAAAACTGTGAGAGAATGGAAGAAGAAATTTTCAGGAGGCGAAGGACTAAGCATCGAAGAATTTCTGGAACGCGTTGAGGAAAACAGACGGTTAGATAGGGTGGCCGATGACGAGCTACTAGATTCAATGAATCTCCTTTTCGAGAAGGCAGCTCTTTTCTGGTATCGTGCCTTAAGGCCCTCGTGGAAAACGTTTAGCGACTTTAAGGAAGCGACCTTTAAGACTTACAGCCAATCGAAGAGGAACAAGAGGAGTCTGAAGGTAGAAGCCCAGCTGCGTACACAAGGTACTGATGAGCCTGTAGTTGAGTACATTGTCTCACTACTTACTATCATGAAAAGAGTTGATCCTCCATGGAGCATGCAGGAACAAGTTATCATCGACAACCTGCTGCCTCAATTGAGAAAGAGATTGAAGCATTTTAGAGAAAATCTCACAGATTTGCAAGTACTTCTGGCCAAAGCTCAAGAAGCCGAGGATGATGAAGATGGCCAATGGAGGCCACCGCCCTCAGCCGATCAGAGTCTATACCCCGAAACGGCCTACAAGCCGCGGGTCAAAACGACCAAGGCTAAGCCATCGTTATCCTCTCTAAGTGAGAAAACTCAGCCAGTGAAGGAGTCAGAGTTGTAGGATATAATCACGAAGATACTGGAGAAGAAAGCCAAAGGAAATGCTGACATCTCCAAGCTCCCTGCTTCATCCGAGAAGAATGAAAGTTCTAACGGAAAAGCAGCCCCAAACGAAACTTTTCACAGTTCGAGCGGGAACTCGCCTCGTGGCAACGGACGTGGCCGAGGTGGTAGAAAAAGCTGGGGACGATCAGGTGGCAATCGAACCACAGTAATTTCCCCTAAATCCAGTAAAAACAAGGATAAGGAGTCGGGCCCTGATGGCAATCTTCGATGCTGGAATTGCAGTTGGCCCGGTTACACCCGAGCCACTTGTCCAGAATGCTCGACTAAACAGCTGAATGATGAGGATTCAAAAAACGAGCGAGGGAGTCAGTAGATGAGGTCCTTACTGCTCCCTTGATCACCAGGACCTTTGATGTTAGCGGCGTAATGGGAGTAGCGCAGGTGCCGCACAATACGGTGAGTGACTCAATGCTAGCCCGAGCTAACTCTTCCGACGTGCAGTCTACCCGCGATGGGGGTACCGTTGCGAGCGCCCTAATCGATAAGTTCCCCAGGTGGTGGCTGACTGTGAAAGTCAACGATTATATTTTTCGAGGACTTTGGGACACCGGAGCTTCTCGTAACGTCCTCGGCCCTAACGTCATTTCAATCGCAGCTGCTTTAAACAAGCGCGTGCGACCGTATGAAGGCCCAGGAGCAAAGGCAGTTGATGGCCACTACGTACCCATTGTAGGTAGCGTAGAGTTGCCCTTCACCTTGGGTGGGGTAACGCATTCGATTGACTCTCTCATTTTAAACGAAGTTGACACCGAGTGCACTTTAGGTGCCGACTTCAAGCGCGCCTTTTCGGCCATGCTAGACCCTAGATCTAACAGGCTGACGTTTGAGGGCTGCGAAGAAGGTGTGCCTGCAATTCTCTCTTCGGGGAAAGCTGAAGAGGCAATGACCTTAGCCTCGCTGGGGATTGAAGATCTCACAGCTGAGCCGAGAGAAACGATCGAAAAAGTCATGCAGGATTTGCTGCCTGATCCCTCGTGCGAACGGTTAGGTTGCACGAGTTGGATCGCACATGACATAGACCTCAACTGCCCGAGCCCAATTAAACAAAGATATTACTCGGTATCTAAGAGAATAGAGGACGAAATGCACGAGCAAGTACGCAAAACGTTGCAAATGGGAATAGTCCGGAAATCCCAGAGCGAATGGTCCAGCCCCGTAGTTGTGATATCGAAACCTGATGGTACGTATCGATTTTGTGTCGATTACCGTAGAGTTAATGCGATGTCGAAAGTTTCAGCATATCCATTGCCTTATATGGACGTGATTTTACGTAAAATTCAGTACGCCAAATATATAAGTGCTTTAGATTGTTCTGGAGCCTTTTGGCAAATACTTCTCACAGAGAGATCGATACCAGTCACAGCTTTCACAGTTCCGGGTATGGGCTTGTACGAATTCGTTCGTATGCCTTACAGCTTGACAGGCGGTCCTGCTACATTTCAATCGTTGGCTGACAAAATAATCACGCCCGAAATGGAGCCTCACGCTTTTGCCTATTTAGATGATTTGTTCATTGCGACTGATACATTCGCTGATCACGTAAAATGGCTCACGTTAATTCTAAATAAAATTAACGAGACGGGCCTTACCATCAATAGGAAAAAGTCGAAGATCTGCATGTCCGAGATACGTTATCTCGGCGTGCTGGTTAATCGTGAGAGCTGCAGGCCAGACCCTGAAAGAGTGCGTCCCGTCCTAGAGTATCCGACGCCAAGGAATCTACGGCAATTGCGACGTTTTCTTGGCATGGCCTCGTGGTATCGTAAGTTTTTGCAGGACTTCGCTACTCTAGCCGCACCTCTAACATCCCTCACGAAGAAGGACACAAAGTACACGTGGACCGAAGAACACTGTACAGCTTTTGCGCAGATAAAAGCACTTCTTGCTACTGCTCCTGTCCTAGCTAGACCCGACTTCGCTGCTCCGTTCATCCTTGAGTGTGATGCTAGCGGTACTGGCCTTGGCAGTGTCCTACTACAGAAGATAGACGAAGAAGATCGCGTGCTTTGCTTTGCTAGTCGTGTTCTCACGTCTACAGAACGCCGACTGTCAGTTACCGAACGCGAATGCCTAGCGGTCATATGGTCGATAGAGAAATTCCGGCCTTATATAGAAGGTTATCACTTTACAGTGGTAACCGATCATCATAGCTTGGTATGGCTTCAGAATCTTCGGAGCCCCAATGGCAAGTTAGGTCGATGGTCGTTGCGCCTTCAGGCGTACGACTTTGATATCGTGCATCGCAAAGGTAAGGACAATGTCGTGCCCGATGCGGTCTCTCGCATGTATGAGACAGACGAAGACACGGAAGCTTCGCTAGTGTCTCTCACCGTCGACGAAGATATCATGGATCCCTGGTATCGACGCAAGCTTTCGCAGGTAAAACAAGATCCGAAAGCTCATCCTTATTGGAAGATAGTCGGTAGCCGTCTGTATCTTTACCGACCGGACCCCACAGTTGATGACTTGATAGGGGACGACAACGCTTGGAAACTCGTGGTTCCTAGAGAACAACGTGAGCAGGTTCTCATTGAATGACACGAAGAGCCTACGGCCGGCCATTTAAGCCGATATAAGACCCACCAGAGGGTAGTGCTTCGTTACTACTGGCCTAGTATGTATAAAGATACTGCGCATTTCGTGCGTACTGCCAAGTGTGCCAGCAGATTAAAGTAGAGCAACGAGCCCCCGCTGGACTTATGGGCAAACACGTCATCTCCCGTCCGTGGGAAATTGTCTGTGGCGATACGATGGGCCCTTTCCCGAGATCACCTCGAGGCAATGAACACCTTCTCATCCTGATGGATATTTTCACGAGGTGGATTGAGTGCATCCCGATCCGTAAGGCCAATACCAAAACAATTAAGAGAGAGATCAACCATCGGATCTTTCTACGTTTTGGAATTCCTGATAGATTTCTCTCGGATAATGGCACGCCTTTCAAGAATTCATTAGTGGATTCTTTCCTAGAGGCCCATGGTGTCTTTCACGGCACTTACCCTCCTTACTCTCCAAAGTCGAACCCGACTGAGCGAGTAAACCGCACGATCAAGACTATGATCGCTGCATTTATTGCTGAAAAGCACAATAAGTTGGACGAGCTCATTGGTGAATTTGCGTTCGCTTACAATACGGCCATCCACTAAACTACTCGTTTTATCCAACCTTTCTGAATTATGGACGGAATCCTGAACCTCCATATAATGTTCGACGCGAGGAAGAGCGTGTCGCCTTACGGCAGCTAGAATCTACGGCCCGTGAGGAATGGCACTATCGCATGCAAACGCTCGACAGATTGCGAGCCGAGGCCCAGGAGAGGAGTGGAGCCGCCCAGTTGCGACAAGAGAAGTACTATAACCAGAAACACCGAGATGTCAGTTACGACATCGGTTATAAAGTATGGGTGAAGAATAGAGTACTTTCCTCGGCCGCTAAGGCCATAGCAGCTAAACTGTGTCCGAAATACGTTGGCCCTTTTATTGTAAAGTCTCGTCTCGGCATGAATTCCTATCAGTTACAGACTGAAAATGGAGTCGACATAGGTAAAGTCGCGGTTTGCGACATAAAACTCTGTTACGATGCCGAGCAATTTCCCTTAGGTGAGACACATGACGCAGACGATGCTTCGGACAGGGAAGATCCAGAGCTTTCTCTCGATGAAAGACTTCGAGCCGTATCTCTAACTATAAAGGGTGACTCGAGGCCTGCAATGGCTCGGTCGGTAGGGCGACGGACTCGCACCCGGTAGGCCCGGGTTCGATTCCCAGTTCCTGCTGATTGATACAAGCACCACTGAAAAAAGTTTCATGTGCTTTGTTCTCAAACACATTGCAATCCTCCGTCGCTTATTAGCACTGATGAAGCATAAATAGAGCGATGTTAAATAAAAAAAAAAAAAAAAAAAGGGTGACTCGATAGTGGCGGATATCCCGGCGTCTGTGGACGCTGACCCGAAGGCACAGCCAAGTTCGGGCCAGCTCCCTCAGATACCAATAGCTCGGAAAAGGGGACGACCACACGGCTCCAAGAAAGCCATACCGCCACTGGTTACAACTTCGCCTCGGCGTTTGCGTCCTAGGGGCAAGCTCGACGAATAATTCCCTAAATTCCTTGCGTCCTCACACTATACAACGCCACTACAATGCTACACCACGCTCATACACTCCAAGTCGGCCCTTGGCCCTTTTGCTGGCTTACTGCTTCGCTTCTGCTTACCCTACTGCCCTCGCTTCTTCACAACATCTCCTATAATGTTTATTTATTATTACGGGATTCTTTTCAGAGGATGTTACCAGTCAAGAAGGTCGAGAAGGACGAAGAGGTCCAAGTGACCATCCCTCGTGGCCTGCTGGTTCGATTGGAGGTACTTGCCTTCCAAGCTCCTCCAAAGGCTAGGTCGCAGGTGTCCCTGCCGCCGGAGCTCACGCCGGAGCTACCTACCATTGAAGGTCGGACTCGGCGTTGGGCAGAAAGTTTCGCCACAAAGCGCCGGGAAGAGGAAGAGGAATGGAGGCGCGCTCGAATGGCTCTTCCGGCTCCTGACCAACAGGGTGAAAGGCAACGGCCAAGCTCTGTTCCCCGCCAGTCTCCGGTACGTTTCGCCGACGTCCCGAACGAAGAGCCGAAGGAGGCCCAATCCAATGAGAACAAGTGGGCCGAAGTGGAGGCCGCGGCAAAATCGTGCCGCTTGATGCACATCGAGGCACAAGAGAAGGAGCACCGGGCCTACGCATCCGTGATTGCCTTCGCGGACCACCCAAATGCGAGAGTCCGAGCCGTTGCTTCCCCCAGCTTCGTCCGGAAAGTAAGGGACAAGCTGGAACGCCAGACCTTCCTGGCCCAGGCGGCAGACCGCTGAAACGAGGCCAAGGCGATCCAAAGGGAGCGCGAGCGCCTCCTGGTCCTTCAAGAGAAGAAGCGCCAGGAGATCCAGGAGCTCCAGCACCAACTGTCGAGACTCAATGTCAAGAACGCGTGGGCATCGGCCGCGTCGCCGAGTGCCGCGGTCCCCGGTCTTTCACCGGCTCAGGCATCGGGCACTCCCCGCCAAGACCCGCGCCTGCTTAGCCACGAGGAGTGTCGGGAAATCGCGAAACAGGCCCAAAGGCTACCCGGCAGATTTTGCCGAGGGAACGAGGGCCTAACACCGTAGTATTCGGCGCTCCTCCATCGAGATGCCACAAGGCCCTGTGGCAAATATGACGGCCCTGCCGTCGAGAAGAGGGGCATTCGGTTCTGCTTTGTCTGCAATTTGACGGGGGTTTCCAGAACCAAGAACTGCCCCAACTTCTTCCTCCACTGGAAATTTGAGCGAGGGCTTGAGACGCGCTACGACTATGGCGATGAGTTCGGTGAACGCTACCGTCTCTGAGCCGTCGACATAGTCGTCCCTTCTGCCCCAAGGCTACGCCACCAGAGAAGAAGAGAGAAGAAGACGGAAAGAAGACGAGCTCTTACTATACTCGCGTCTCCTTCCGCCTTTTGGCCTGCGCACCATACCTTGTTCGCGCCGTTGCGCTAGAATTGGGCTTAGCCGTGCCTCATTGTATGATTAGGCATTGACGCCCCTTTTGTTTATTGGCACGGCCCCGTCATCGCAGAGAGAGAGAGCGATGAGGAAAAGTCCCTTATTTTTATTTCATTTTATTATTTATTTGAATAAAATATTTATCCATCTATGACTTGTACCTTCATTACGAGAGAGACCTAAGGTTCGAGTTGGTACCGTGCTACCAACGTCTGGGGGTGGGGGATATAACGAGTTTGTCAACAACTCGTTATCTCTCTCTCTCCACATTAATTATATAACAATAATATATGTACATATTCATGTATCTACTTTTATATTATACTACTAGCAGCCGCAGTGGACGACAGCAGCTGAACTAAGGTAAGAGAGAGACCGCGTAGGTTGGTAAGACTGGCGAGACGGGGTGCCGCGAAAGATAAGTGCTGCTTGACAAAGGACAAGCAATTAGCTGACGCTTCTCGAATTGGTGACACGCGTGCGATTGCATTAGAGATTTATAGCTTGGCTGTGCCATTGACGTCGACATTCGTTTTGTGATTTTGCGTCGCCTCGTGGCTAGTTCGAGTGACAGACCGAGTGCTAGGTTGAGTGCTACCGGTTGCGGCGTGTATCGGCGTTTGATAGACCGAACTTTTATTGTCGAGCCTCGTGGCTAATCTCACCGACATCGGCAGCCGAAGTAAGTACCACTCGTTGTTTGCGTCTCTCTCGCATTACCCGCTTTGCTTCTCTCTCTGCACTGCCCTGTATAAATATACGTAGAATATATATATTTCTATTACACCTATCGCCTTTTTCACTCTGCGCCTTTTATCATTCCTTTCGTTTCCTACACCTTCGCGATTTCAGCTACGCGACCTACGACGCACAGTGGGAGATTTGGAAATTTTTTTGGACAAAATTGAATATCTTTTGATTGGAAAAAGATATCGACATCAATCCAAGGGCATTTTGAAGCTTAATTGGTGCTGAATAAAGGAAAACTATCAGCATTATCATTATATATATCTTTGACCTTTAAAAATAAGGTCAAAGTTGGCATTTTATGAAAAAATTTCATTCTTTCCAATTTTTAGCCTTCAAACGGATGATAATTTAATATAAATATATCGCATTTTTTTAGGATTTTGAACGAGAATTCCGAATCCGTTATCAGAATTTCGATTAAGTATAGTAGTCATTGAGAAAAACGCGTCCGAAGCCAAGGAAAGCCCAGTTTTCCTTGTTATTTCTTGTTTATCTCCCTGCAAACGGTGGATATCGTCTTATTCCATAAACGGAATATACATTTTTACAAGATTTTGAACGAGGATTCCGAATCCGTTATCAGAATTTCGATTAAGTATAGTAGTCATTGAGAAAAACGAATATATATTTCATTAGGAACGAGAAACCCGAATTTATTGTCAAAATTTCATTTATCTATATTGTTAATTGGTAAAAGCACTTGCAAAGTCGAGGAAACCCCGGTTTTCCATGACTCTTGTTCTCTAACTAATTGACTATACTAAATAAAAAATTCTATTACCTAAAATGACAACTATAGGAATAGCAACTTCGATATGGTTCTAGAAAATAGAATATCATAATTTCTTGCGAGCTTCTAGGAAAATCAGAGAGAAAATTTATATTTTTATCAAAATTTGTTCAAGTATTGAATAATCTTATCATAATTTCAATATAAAATATGGCCGTATATCGAGTACATGCATCAATAAGCCCCAATTCATAAAAATATATGAAAATCACTGCTAACTAAACTATGCTCCGAATTACGAAACTGATGATGAAGGACCCAAGAGATCATACATGAGGATAGCAATATAAAGAAATCATAGATATGGATTCCAATGGTAACTTTTGTCGAAAACGATAAAACAGGATACTTTAAATAGACTAACACCTGGAAATAATTGCATTTATATATTGATGCTACAATGTATGTATAGAAATTTATTTCATGTCCAGCCAAAAATTCGCTAAACTAAACTTACAACAATACTGGTGAGTTATTTTCGTTATGAATGTTGTTAGCTGTAGTTTTTCATATGATATTCATGATATTATGTGTTTCTATGTTTATTCTTCTTGTTGATGTCCATTTCATATTGAATTTCATATTGAATTTCTCCGTACCCATTCATGGGGAAATTCAATCATACATAAAACAACAACATATGTTTGTCATGAAAAAGACGATATCCACAGTTTGCAGGGAGATAAACCACAAATAACAAGGAAAACCGGGCTTTCCTTGGCTTCGGACGCGTTTTTCTCAATGACTACTATACTTAATCGAAATTCTGATAACGAATTCGGAATCCTCGTTCAAAATCCTAAAAAAATGCGATATATTTATATTAAATTATCATCCGTTTGAAGGCTAAAAATTGGAAAGAATGAAATTTTTTCATAAAATGCCAACTTTGACCTTATTTTTAAAGGTCAAAGATATATATAATGATAATGCTGATAGTTTTCCTTTATTCAGCACCAATTAAGCTTCAAAATGCCCTTGGATTGATGTCGATATCTTTTTCCAATCAAAAGATATTCAATTTTGTCCAAAAAAATTTCCAAATCTCCCACTGTGCGACGCTCTCCGCGGGTCGTTGCCACCCGGCGAATCCATCGGCAGTCTGTGCTACTGGGTCGGTCGTGCAAAGCCGTTGCGCGAGCCCGCTTCGTCATATATTACGTATCTCTCGGTTATTAAATATTGTAGCGGATTAAATCCCCGTTACACGTTTTATGCCATCATCTCTCCAAAAACTGGTTTCATACTTAACCAAACTAAATATCGTAGAGCATGTATTCAAGATAGATAAATATACAAAAACACAAATAGAATTATTGAAGAGAAAAGGCGTTTTTCCATGTGAGTATGTTAACAGTTTTGAAAGATTAAAACAGACTCAATTACCACCTATCGAAGATTTTCATAGTTAATTGATAGATAGCAACATCTCTGAAGCTGACTATGAGCATGCACAAAAAGTGTGGAATGCATTTGACATCATTGATTTAAGACAGTATTCTGATCTATATTTAAAAACTAACGTATTACTCTTGGCGGATATTTTTGAAAATTTTCGTAAAACTTGTATGGATGGGTATCAACTCGACCCAGCACACTATTATACTACTCCTGGATTAACATGGGATGCTATGTTAACCCTTTGAAGCATACATTTTTCTCTCCAGGATATTTAGATGAAAATTTATATATAGGGGTTTTTGAGGTCGCTGATCATGAATCTGACATTAGATTGTTCGAATTTTGCATCTAAGATGGCTGATTCAGAATGGCGGACATAGATTTTTTTCTATATTCGCTTGAAAACTTTAAAATTCATAACTAATGAGTTTTAGGGGTCACTGATAACGAATCTGATATCAGGTTTCCTAAATGATGTATCCAAAATTGCGAATTCAAAATGGCGGACAGGCATTTATTTTCTATATTGGCCTGAATACTTCAAAATTCAATGTAAAGGCTTTTAGGGCTCGCTGATAACGAATCTGATATCAGATTTCCGAAATAATATATCCAAAATGGCGGATCCAAAAATTCGGATATCAAATTTCATTTTTAGGGACTTCATTTTCATGAAACGTAATTTCTAAGGGTTTTCGGTCGTACTGATAACAAATCTGATAATATAATTTAGTATTCTGTTTCAAATAATCTAGTATTTTGTTTTCTGATTAGGTGAATGAATCTCTTAAAAAAAAATATATATATATATATGGCCCTCAGACCCATGGAGAGTACATTCAATACAAAGTGTTTGGTGCTCATACAAATCGCCAAAAGGCCCTCAACCCCCCGACCTACGAAAAATAAATAAAGATCGGCTCTTTGCTTCTGGAGTCATCCATATATTTGTTGACACTCATTGACTAACAGACCGGAGTGGATTCACTATATTAGTTGAAGAGCAAATAGGCGTTTTGTATATTTGTGTTCATAATATTCTTGTTTTGCGGGCATTTTTTCCCGCCAATTAGGAATCAATTTTTACGTAGTACTCTTCAATTTTCATATTTTTTATATCAACAAATTTAGAAGAGATTTATTTTGTAACTATGGGGAGAAGAAGGCGAATTGTGAATGAAATTCCTAGTGATTCAGAGTCTGTTAATGGGTTGTGCGATTCTAATGATGAAGATGAGGTATTGGATCGCAGAGTAGATCATGTTGCCCCTTCAATCAACAATCTTCTCGAAGATGAGGCACACGAAGAAGAAATTGACGACGAAACAACCACTACAGATTCAAATAAAAGTGAAATTTGGAGATCGACGAGTATTCCAAAGACTGATTTACCTTTCAGTAGGAGTCACGGACCCATCATCCCTGACTCAGCGTCTTCTCCAAAGGATATATTTCTTTGTTTGTTCCCTGAGTCTCTATTAGATGTTATTGTAGAGCAAACAAATTTGTTTATTTCTCAAAAGAAGTCAAAAGGAGATCTTATCACCAAAGATGAGTTGAAAATTTTCATAGCGATCAATATCCATATGGGTTACAAGAAGTTACCTTCGTATCGGGATTATTGGTCTAATAGCCGTCAATTCCATGATTCATATATTTCTTCACTGATGACTGTGAATCGCTTCGGATTTTTTTTGTCTCATTTGCATATCAATGATAATTCAAAAGAACCAGCAAAAGGAGATCCAGAATACGATAAATTGTATAAACTAAGACCTCTTCTCGACACTCTTTCTGAAACATTCAGAGAATGCTGGCAACCAAGCAATCACCAAGCTATTGATGAATCAACGATCAAGTTCAAGGGGAGGAGTAGCATGAAACAATATATGCCAGCCAAGCCAACTAAACGTGGTTACAAAGTTTGGACCCGAGCAGATGAATCGGGATTTGTTTGTCAATTTCAGATCTACACAGGCAAAACAGATAGTCCTGAAAAACAATTAGGAGCACGTGTGGTTCGTGATCTTACACGTGACTTTGTTGGTCATAATCACCAGGTGTATTTTGATAATTTTTTCACAGGAGTAGAGCTTCTAATATCTCTAAAACAGGATAACATCCTTGCATGTGGCATAGTACGATCTAATCGCGCGAATCTCCCCAAAAGTGATAAGTCTGATAAAAAATGGTTATTGGAGAGTACGAATACAAGACCTCGACATCAGGACTCACATGGATAAAGTGGATGGATAAAAAACCAGTATACTTTTTATCCAATTTTCACAATCCTACCGAAGTAACGGTTGTGAATCGGAGGCAAAAAGATGGTACTCTAACTCCTGTCAACAGTCCTGTCTTGTGTTCAGACTATAACACACACATGGGATATGTCGACTATGCGGATCGTGCAATATCTACTTACCAGATTGATCGTAAGTCCAAAAAATGGTGGTTTAGAATTTTTTGGCACTTCATCGATCTCTTCATATGTAACGGATTCATTTTGTACAAGGAAAAACAAATCAAACCACTTTTGTCATTGAAAAAATTCCGAATGAGATTGGTAGAACAATTGGTGGTACATAAGATCCCAACTCCAAAAGGTAGGAAAAGAACGGCACCAAATACTCCAAGCCATGCAAAAATAAAAGGACCTGATGAAAAGAGACTTTCTAATGCTGCTCACATGCCACAAGTCTCAGATACATATAAAAGATGTAACCACTGTTCTACAAGAGATAAGCCACAGAAGACGAGATGGATTTGTAGTACTTGTAATGTTCCTCTGTGTCTTTTACCGGAAAGAAATTGTTTTCAAAAACATCACATATAGACAGTAATGAGTTTTGTTGCTCTGGTTGTATGAAGAACATGTTTTTATGTCTAATTTCAAAGAATACTCAGTAACAATATTACAGTACAAATTTATTGATAATGCAAAGGGGATCCTCCTACAGGAAGAATGGAGGAAAAGAGGAAATAAAAACCCTGAAAATGAAACATAAAAAATGCAGAAAATAATATATAAAAAATAAAAAATAATATAAAATATAAAAAATAAAAAAAATATATAAAATATAAAAAATACAAAAAAAATATAAAATATGAAAAATACAAAAAAAACGTAAATGGAGCTTGAACTCATCACGTCCTCGTTGTAAGCTCCGGGTAATGCCGAGAATGAGTGAAAGAAGTATCCACTATTCTGAGATATTATACTTTCAAGTCATGCAAATAAGCATGTGCATCAATCATATCCTTTGGCCATCTTGGCTGCAGAATTTCGGAAAACTAGTATGATATTGATTATCACTGAGATTGAGAAACTTTAGATATGAGTTTGAGAATATTCAAGCCAATATAAAAATATACATAAATATACATTTTGAAAGCATTATTTCGGAAACCTGATATCAGAATCGTTATCTGCGACCCCTAAAACCCTTTAGATATGAATTTTAGAGTATTGGTATCAATATAGGAAATCTTCTTGCCCGCCATTTTAGATCCACCATCTTGGATACACAATTTTTGAAATCTGATGTCAAATTATTATTCAGCGACCCCAAAAACCTTTGTATAACAAATTTGAAAGGGATACTCTCATTATTCGCGTCAATAATGAATTTCTCCCCAAAAATTCAATTTTTTTCTTCTTTGTTCATTTAAAAATATTAAAAAATATCCCAATATATTGATTTCAACTGCAAAATTATGTTTTTGAACTATTAATGAACTGAAAGAATGCAAAAGACCCTGTTGAAATCCATAATGTTGCTCTAAAATGGCAAAAGAAGCAATAAATCAATGTGTCCATCAGGATGGACACTGTGCTTCAAAGGGTTAAAGTGTATAAAAATTGAGCTAGAACTTTTAACCGATATAGACATGGTTTTATTCATCCAAAAAGGTATTCCAGGAGGTATTAGTCAATGCTGTAATAGATACTCAAAAGCTAATAATCGATATATGGGCTCAGAATATAATGAAAAAGAACCTAGCAAGACTTTGATGTACTTTGATGTTAACAATTTATATGGATGGGTGATGACGCAATCATTACCATATAAAAATTTTAAGTGGGTCTCTAACATCGATGAGCCTTATTTTTTCAATGTTTCCGATAATAATGAGGTTGGATATATTTTAGAAGTTGATCTAGAGTATCCAAAAGAACTACACGACGAATATAAGGAGGTTCCACTTTATCTTGAACATAACACACCACCTGGATCAACAAAAAAAAATTTTAACAACACTGTATAATAAAGAACGGTATCAACCATAGGTTTAAAAGGTTCATTCAATGTATTTTCTAAATCAGCTTTGTCACGTTTTATTAGTTGATACTTACGTCTGATGGTATCACGAGCCTCAGATAATTGCTCGAGCATCTTCTTTTCTTTTTCAAAATTAGCTATGTTGACGCTTGTAATTTCTAAGGTTAAATAATTTTCATTCGTTCACTCCGCTATATTTATAGCAAAAGAATCGAATCCTTTTCTATACCGTCCATGATTGATTGGTCTATCTCTATCAATAACTATAAATCCATGATTATCGTCTCTCCAACATTTTGAACAAATTGCTTTAAACTTCTCAAAAGTCATATTTGAGTTAACATGATCGTTGTAAATATGTTTAATATTCACGTCATTTTGTCGAAACAAAACTAGTAAATTCACATTATCCCGAATGAGTTGCTTCGGAATGCGAGCGTATGATTGACAGAGATAGAAACTATCTACTTTTTTATGTCTTGCAATGCAGAAGAATGCTGTCTCGATGTCCTGCTTTTCAGTGGCTATATCATCAAAAATCATGATGGAATTTGGATTAGCTTTATCCGGTGAAACAACTGCCTCATGCTCGCTGAATGCATAATACTGTATACCATCAATCGGTTCCAATAAATCTTTTAAAAACTTATACTTTGGTTGACTGAGGGACTTTGAATAAACATAAACGTTTTCGAATCTAAGTACATTAGGATGTGTGATTAGTGTTAGCAAACAGTTAATTTTCCCACAGTTACTAGGACCACAGAAAACTGCTCGTATACTGTCAGGCAATAGTTCACCATGTCTTTTTTCTCGTTTTTCCGTCTCAACCACATTATCAAAATTTATGACTTGCAACTTAAGTGGTTGCTCTTTGAAGTCCATATTGTTTTCTAGTCACCGATGGAACGACGAATGAGACTACTAACTATAAAAAGACTGTTTATATATTTTTTAGTTTCATTAAGACTTTGTCTTTGGATGAGGTATGATCATTTGTCACAAAAGAAAGACTGGTGTTGCTGGCTTAGTGAATAAGATCATTAATAACTTACCATTCGAAGCTCATTTGCCTGGTTATTAGTATTGTGGGCCGGGAACTAAATTGAAAAAACGACTTGCTCGTGATGATCCTGGAAAAAATCCACTAGACGCTGCTTGTAAAGATCACGATATTGCTTATTCTCAGAATCGAGAGAAAATTGAGGTGAGAAACGAAGCCGACAAAATTCTAGCTAAACAGACCTGGGATAGCGTGCAAGAGAAAGATAGTAGTTTTGGTGAAAAAGTTGCTGCGTTTGCTGTAGCCAACATTATGAAAGTTAAAAGTAAACTTGGTATGGGTGTTAATATTTTAAATCGTGGAAAAAAACGAGGTAAGGGATTAAAAAATCGCCAACAACAACGACAGCGACGAAAGACACATGTAAAAAGTAAAAATCTATCAATTACATTGAAAAAAATTATTAACGGTGCCTCGAGAAGTGTTGTACCTAGTAATAAATCACTCTTTGTCATTCGTTCGGCTATAAAAGGCGCTAAAGAAGCTGTGAAGAAGGCTGGAGGAAGAAGAAAAATAAATATGCCTCGTATTCTACCAATTCCTAGTAAAGTGGGTGGAGCCCTTCTTTTTTTAACTCCATTATTTGCCGCTTTGAGCGCCACTGGAGCTTTAGCTGGAGGAGCTGCTTCAATAGCAAAAGCCGTTAACAGTGCTAAGGCCGCTCAAAATCAATTGAAAGAATCTCATAGACATAATAAAACTATGGAAGCTATTGCTATTGGTAATGGACTTTATTTGAAACCATATCGTTTAGGTTCCGGTCTTCATCTGAAACTATATTCAAGTGGAAAAGGTTTAGAAAAAAAGCTCGAAGTAACATTACCTAATCGAGCACTGACAGATCATGATATAAGAAAATATGCTAAAATATTAAAAATTGCAAATTTTCGAGGTGTTTTTATGCGTGATGCTCTACCAACCGATGGACCTCGATATCAAGAGATATCGAGGTCGATATCTCTTCCTCGATATCATTGCTTTATTTCAAAGTTAATCGAATGATGTATAATTATATTAGACATCAAGATTTTAATACATATAATTGCGGCCATCTTTGTCTCAAATTTCTTTTAAACAAACTATAGAAAAGACAACTAGTATAAAAAATACTCATTCAAAGAATGACTATCATTTGACATGAATCTGTCATGGAGAATACACTGACATTGAGTCTCTCAGGAACATCATCCGTACTCGAAACATATTATTTTCCACCGATCGAATTGACACCAAACAAAAAATACGTTCTTGGTCTAGTTGAGCTATTAACATTTAATTCAATACCAAACATTGACGTTGGTTATAATAAATTTTAGATTGAAGGTCAAGAAGCTATCACTTTACCGACTGGTAGCTACGAAATAGAAGATATTGAAAGCTTTCTCAAAGAAGCATTAGTACCTAAAGGTATATCGTTATCCTGAAACCAAATAAGAATACTTTACGTAGTGTCATTCAGTGCAGTCAAAAAATACATTTTGAACCAGAAGATTCTATTCGATCAATTTTAGGGTTCACTAAACGCACGCTCGTTGAAAATGAAACACATAGTTCTGACTTACCCGTCACTATACTCAAAGTCAACGCTTTACGTGTAGAGTGTAATATTACTACAGGCTCTTACATAAACGATCGCAAAGTACATACTATATATGAATTTTTCCTAGCAGTCCCACATGGATATAAGATTATAGAAGTTCCCTCTCACGTCATTTACCTTCCAGTCGCTGTGAGGAGCATTGATCATTTTCAAATTCGTATAGATGATCAAGACGGAAACCTAGTTAACTTTCGAGCAGAAGTCATCACGGTGCGAGTACATATAAAGACCATATCTTAGTAATGGGTATCATTTACAATATAAAGAGCGGCCGAGGCTATATTAAAAGACAAAAATGTCAAATAGCAGTCAGTCAACAGCGAGCTATCAGACCGCTCACACGTCAGAACATTCAATTTCTCAAAAGCTTAAGATTAAAACTCGTCGAAAATCGTGGAAGAAAATATTGTGCATATTAGTGTGTTGTATAAAACAACAACAACAACAACAACAACAACAACAACAACAACAACAACAACAACAACAATATGAAGGGAATTCTAGTCATTCATTCAGCTGTCGCTTTCGATGAGTCTATAGCTCATTATGAAGTTCATGCGCATCAGCCTTCTCCATTATCATATTTCAATAATAGCGATGAAATTTATATAGCAATTCAAGATTCATCAAGATTTATCTCTGCTTCAATCGCGCAGTATGATTCATATTTGTGGTAGGTTGACCAAGCCGGACGGTACTATGCCAGTGGAGAACACTTTATTAGTCAACAACGCTCTCCGTCATTTGTTCGAAGAAATACGATATGAAATAAATGCTATTGAAATTGATAAAGTGAAAAATGTAGGCTTAACAACTCTCATGAAAAATTGGCTTTCACTCAATCCATCTCAGAGCTCTATCGCTGAAAATGCCGGATGGAATGGTGATAACAATGAAGTTTTAATATGTAATGCTCTAGGTTTTTTTGATGTTACTATACGTCTTAGTATGTTGATGAGCTTTGCTGAAGATTATCGGAAAATTGTAGTCAATGTCCAGCATGAACTTATTCTCACAAGATGAAGATATGATTTGAATGCTATTTTGTGTGCTCCAATAGGGAATCCTGCTGCTTTAAAAAAATCAAAAATTACTTTAACTGAGGTTGAATGGTTGATACCATATGTGATGGTTGCAGACAAAAAAAATCAAATTACTCAATCAGATTGGACGAGATCGTGCAATTACAATGAGTTATCGTACTTGGAAAATGTATGGGTATCCAAAATTACCACGTACATCAAAGCATGTTTGGTGTGTTAAGACTTCCAATCAATTAGAAAAGCCTCGCTTTGTTATTTTAGCTTTTCAAACTAAACGTAAAAGTTCGGCGAGTGTTAATTCTAGTAATTTTTATCATTGTAATATTAAGAATGTGAAGCTATTCCTCAATTCACAATGCTATCCGTATGGAAATTTCAATTTGAATATCAATCAAAATCACTATGCTATTCTCTACTATATGTATACTAATTTTCAAAACGCTTATTATGGTAAAGAAAACGAGCCATTACTCAATAAAAAAGATTTCATTAATAAAGTGCCGCTAATAGTTATAGACTGCCCCAAACAAAATGAAACATTAAAAAGCGCGCCAGTCGATGTTCGCCTATTATTTGAAACTCGGACTGATTTTCCTGAAGATACTGCAGCCTTCTGCTTAATATTACACGACCGTATTGTACAATATAACCCAATTAGTGGTGATGTTAAAAAATTAGTTTGAAATTAACAAGACATTATGTAATCAATGTATACAATGCTTTTCAATAAAAAAGAAAATAAATTATATATATTGTTGGAATTTAATAAAAACTACCTATAATCATATTATATAGTGACTATGACGCCCTATACTTTCGATTGGTGAGGTATGGTGACTATGGTGCCCTCTACTTTCGAATAGTGAGGTATAGGCTTTATTTAGAACAAACACGTGCCTCTACTCTCATAACGGTTTTAGGAACTAGTAGAGTTCACATTAACTTCAGCATCTTTTCAAATGGATTTCATAATAGATTTTCAAGGCTTTCAAAGTTTAAACGAGACTTTTGTTTGTAAAGAACTCGCTTATCTACCGTTAGATGTAGTTAGTGTTCCAACTGTGTTTTTCTTCGGACCACCGTATCATTGTTTTCAACTTCCTTTCAAGTGTCGAAAAGTGAATCATTTCTTAGAAACGTGTCATCATGGTTTATTATGGAGATCCGGTCTTATTCGATATAAAAATTTAGCAGGTGTACTAAATAATCATTTAAATAATTCTAGAAATATTTATGAAAAAGGATTAAAAAAGAAACAATGGTTACAAAAAATTTTACCTGAAAAGTAAGTATTTTTTTTTTTTGTTAAATTTAAAATCATTATTAATTATAAATTTTTTTCCTTTTTTAGAAAAATTTTAGAACTTGAAAGCGAGATGAGATGTCCACCAATGAGAGCATTACTTTACCCATTAGAAACAATATGTACATATCATTACAATAAACCAGCTAATTTTGTATGTGCCGTTACAGATAGACAAAGATTTTTTTTATGAATAAAAGCTAGACGGAAGCAATCTGAAATGGAAGGTATTGATGAAGTTAACAATATTACATATAAAAATTCAAATCAATATTTCAATATAGCGATGTCAACTATTGAACATAAAGATTATAGACAGACTGTAATATATTCAATATATAGTTGAATGAACAATAAATTAATAAGTAAATGAAAATTATATAAGTTTTATTAATTAATATTCAAATAAAATCAATTGTGAGGTTGTAAGGTTCCCGAAATCTAATGAAACTGTAGCGCTTGTTTAGAGAAAGAGAGAGAGAGAGGGCAGCATATAGCTTACCAAGCTATATGCTACCCTCTCTCCAAGGGCCCACATGCCCTACTATTAAAAGAAAGCGAGAGGAGCTCCCATACTATACAGCGTATGCGTCTCGCAAACTAGAGATGCTATCCCCCTCTTCAAGGTCTATACGGCGCACGCTCCTAGCAAGCAGCTAGAGACGCTATCCCCTCTCCTAGGACTTGCATCTAGTCAGCATGTTTCTGTGTACCCTACTGTTGAAGGAGAGTGTGAGAGGAAGGGAGGGATGAAGAGAGAGAGAGAGAGAGAGAGATATTTTATTTTTAATTTAAATCAATTTATTTAATTTAATATCAATACATTTTATTAAATATACAATTTCATTAAATTACAAAAATTTTTTAATTTTTTAATTGTTTTTCCTACCACATGGTTTAGTAGGTCGTGTAGGTTTCCTATTAAAACAA
The DNA here is from genome assembly GCF_024137745.1 of Phymastichus coffea. NCBI lineage: Eukaryota > Metazoa > Arthropoda > Insecta > Hymenoptera > Eulophidae > Phymastichus > Phymastichus coffea. The sequence continues at coordinate 265,167 of NW_026706824.1, read as the reverse complement.
GAAAATACACTAGGGTTCATGATGCTTTCAATAGATTTTACCTTAGGTACCACTTTCTGCGTGGTCCTGGTATTAGTGGTAGTAAAAATCATGCTGCTGCTGCTGCTAGTAGCGATGATTGCCGGTGGAAGGGCATTTTCGATGCTACTCATGGAATGTCTATCCACAGCATCAGTAGCAACATTCATCTAAAAAATAATAATCATTTTTAAAAATTTAGTTATTAAATAAAAAAAATGTATTTATCTATAATGTAGCGGGGCAGATAAATCTGAAAATGGGAAATTTATTTAAGAACAAACTCCCACGATGCAGATCAAACCGCCGCTCCGTTAAACACGTATTATAATACGTGTATTCGCCTTAACGTGAGATGATTTATCCTAGTTGTCTTCTATCAAACGGAGTTGAACTCACCTTAAGTCACGTGTCTTGTTACACTTGATGAGTTTTAAGTGTGAGCGACTTTATTCCTAATCTTCTTAATCTCCTAGACGTAATTGGATTAAAACCTAAGCCTTTTTCAATTACTTAAGCTACTAGGAAAATTAAATGACGAAAACGGCGAATAAATTTAACAGACTTCAATTAATAAAAAATATCACTACAGTCTTTGTAGGGCCGAAAGACTAACGCTCTCGGATAGGATTTTACAATTATCTATTTTCCGTGAGAAAGAGAGAGAGAGAAGATTCGAATATTACCGCGAACTAACGCTCGGCGCGAATACAAAAAATAACACTATCACGAATATACAAAATATCGAAAGTATTTTGTATCGCTTAATATGACGGGAGGTGCACCTACCATGCGGTGCAATTACGGTGATCAGCCGTAATTGTTGTTGTAAAAATTTCAACTGCCGCTGCCCCTCTATTATCAGCTGCACTGCCTCAATTCGCCTTTATCTACTGCAAATCTGCTGATTCTCTACCGCTGCTTGCTGCTGAAATACTATTGTTGCACCCACGCAAGTAATTGTTCAGAAAACTAATTATTTTTGCGAATCAAAGTGCAAAACATAAATCGGCGGTAAACTCGCGTGAACAGCTGAGGCGTAACTGTCTATTCAAAATATCGCGCGCCCCCCCTCTCTCTCTCTCTCTCTTAGCTGTTAGAACTAACGCGCGAGAAGCAGAATCGCGAACGGTTCGATTAATTAAATCGACTACCGTTGCAGTCCTTTCCAAGTCCTGACTACCCGGGCAGGACGAATACTCGCGATTCGCCGCCATCAGGAACCTGAAAAGTAAAGGGACCAAATAACAAACTCCCTTCTTTATTTTGGCTAAGTTTATTGCCCTCCAGGGCCTACATCATCGTTTGGCTACACCTGGCGCTCGATGTTTCCGGTAGCTCCAGTGTGTAGCCTTCTTCGGGCACCGCTGGGAGTTGGCCACCCCAGGCTCCCCACAAATGTAGCAGCCCCTCAACTGCGATCGAGATTGAGCAGCTTCCCGATCTTGTAGGCTGCTCAGCAGTAGGAGGGGACTGCTGGACGTTGGTTTCTTGGGAGGCGGTTATAGTATAGCCTCCCACCGTGGCAGTCGCACGACCATATTGTGACCTGACCACGATGGTGGTGTCTCGAGCCATACGCCCGTCCACATAGACCGTGAGCATTGGTTCAGCGTCAGTAGCTCCCGGGGCTCTCTTCTCCTGAGCCGACGCCGGGAGCGCTGCGGGGAATTCCTGTCCTTTGTCTACCCGCAGCAGGACCTCTCCGTAGGCCCTCTGACGCTGAGCCATCTCTGCCCACTCCCCGAGCAGTTCTTCTACGCCCTGGCGGCTCATGAAGCGTCTCAGGTGCTCCTGCACCTGAGACTGGAGTTCTTAAGCGAACCGCCAGGCGCTCTCCACCTCGTTTATCCCCAGACGATAAATGATGACAGCTTACGTAAGACGTGATCATGGTTTTGAGTGTCCTGTTTACTCGCTCTGTGGGATTCGCTTGGGGATGATACACGGGAGTCAAGGCGCCCTGGATGCCGTTCGTCTGGAGGTATGAATCAACTTCCTGTTTCTTGAATTCTGTTTCATTATCCGACAAGAATACCTCGGGCGCGCCAAACCTAGTGACAATTCTCTCGTGTAATTCCCTTGCGATTATCTTCCCATAGGCTTTGCGTATTGTAACACACTCTACCCAGCGAGTAAACAAGTCTACAAAGACTAAGATGTACTCAAAACCTCGAGAGCTTTCGAGAAATCGACCAGTGATATCACCGGCCACTACCTGCCAGGGTCGTGACACTTGCCTACGACCCATCAGCCCGCAAGGTGCACTTCTTCCACCTTGCATTGCTGACACACCGGGCAACTCTTTACGTACTCCCTGACCTGATCATACATCTTAGGCCAGTAGTGCGCCAATAGTAGTAGCGCCTAGCTCTGGAGAACGTACGCTCTCGTCCTTGATGTCCTACTGTAGGAGCATCATGGACCTCCTGGAGCACCTGGTGCCTTCTTTCCCTAGGCACCGCAAGCTTCCACGCTTCATCGTTGTCGATGGACCCTTCACCATCCTTATCAGGCTGATAATGATACAACCTCCCTCACACTACCTTCCAAGTAGGGTGAGAGTGTAGGTCTTGGCATACTTCCTGGTAGTGTTGCAAATACCAGGCGTCAGTGGTCTCCGGCCGACTATTTATGGCACTCACTTCAATCCCCTCCTCCTCATACGCCCTAGATAATGCGTCAGGCACCACATTGAGATCCCCTTTTCGATATTCAATATCGAAGACATTTCCTTGCAATGCTAGCGCCCATCGCGCTAATCTTCCCGTGGGATTTCTCATATTGTGGAACCATTTCAGGCAACTATGATCAGTGATGACCCTGAAGTGATGCCCTTTAATGTACGGCCGGAACTTTCCAATAGCCCATACCACTGCCAAGCACTCTTTTTCGGAGATCGTATAATTTCTCTCAGCGCTGTTGAGTGATCGGCTAGCGTATTCTATCATACGCTCTTCTCCATCGACATCTTGCGTGAGGACTGCCCCGATCCCACTGTCACTAGCATCAGTGTATAGTATAAACTGACCGTTGGGATCGGGAAATTGCAGTATTGGGACGGAAGTCATCGCCTCCTGCAACCTCGTGAAAGCTCGCTCTTGCTCCTCCTCCCAAGAGAAGCGTACATTCTTCTTTGTCAGGCGGTTTATAGGTTCAGCGATCGTGGCAAAGTTGGGTATAAAACGTCTATACCATGAGGTCATTCCCATGAATCGCTTCACCTGTTTCACAGTCCGGAGTGTTGGATATTCCAATATCGGTCGTATCTTCTCTGGATCTGGTCTTACTCCGTCCTGGTTTACAAGAACTCCCAAGTACCTGACTTCCGTCTTGCAGAAGTGACTTTTGGTTTTGTTGATGGTTAAGCCCGCACCTACAATTCTCTTTAATACCATTTCTAGGTGCTGCTTATGCTCCTCAAAGGACGACGATACCACAATTACGTCGTCAAGGTAAGCAAAAGCGAATGGATCCATATCCGGGCTTATCACCTTGTCCATCAACCTCTGGAATGTCGCTCCTGCGTATGACAGTCCGAAGGGCATTCTCTTGAATTGAAAGTGCCCTAATCCAGGTACTGTAAACGCTGATATCGCACGCGATTCTTCCTTTAGGGGAATTTGATGGTACGCACTGCTCAAGTCCAGAGTAGATATGAACTTTGCATCCCTTATCCGTCTTAGGATGTCGTTCATATATGGTAAAGGATAGGCATCAGGTTTGGTAATCGCATTTACCTTTTGGTAATTCACGCAAAATCTATATTTTCCATCAGCCTTTCTTAGCATTACTATTGGACTTGACCATCCGCTGGTCGCTGGTTCGATTACATCTTTTTCCAGCATATCTTTGACCAGCGCGTGCGTTTCCTCTCGCACTCTACCAGAGACTGGGTAGTATTTCTGTTTGATGGATCGAGCATTTCCAACATCTATTTCGTGCTCAACCCCCACGGCACAGCCTAAAGCCTAACCTCCGTCAGGAATCAATCCATTAACGAGGTCTTCTATTTCCTCCAGCTGTATGTTTGTGGCCTCCCACAGTCCTACCGGTGCGAGAAATGCCGTACCATCAATTCCAGCCACTTCCATTGGTACTTTCACCTGGGCGTTCTTAAGCCATAATTCATCCTCGTCGGGATCCAAAACTGCGCGGAACTCTCTTATAAAGTTCACGCTTACGTAGCAGTCGTCTGTTATGTCGCGACTCCGTAGCCGTGACATGTATTTGTTTAATATGAGTAAAATTTATTTTATCACGGTATGATTATGATATAATATGTATAATGGCAGGACTTACCTGGGTTATATATATATATTGTTGAAGATGTTGATAAATTATTATCTTACTCCTTGTTCCTTTATATTATTTTCTTCTTAAATTGGTTTCTTTATTATTGAGAATATTTCGTATGGAAATTATAGAAATGAACTTGATACACTTTATTTAATAATATTTAATAACACTTTATTTAATAATTGGATTTCACTCAATGAGTGGCAGAGTCAACTGGTACAGTAGAATTGTCGCGAGTCGCGAATCAACTGGCTAAAAAATTGAGACGCTGTTTTATATATTGGCTAACTAACTTACATTTAGTTGTCGAGTAATCAAGTTGATGTTTCAATTTCTCAATTGAGTTTTCTGCTGAATTTGATTTATTAATTTTTGCGTTTCGTAAAATAAAAAAAAGTAGGTGAAATACATTTTGTGCTTATTTTGCTACTTTCAATTCGCATGATTGCCGTTGATCTCAAAATGATTTAATTTTACGTCTCAGGACGTAACACCTTCGTGGCTAGATAGTTGCATATCGATGCGATATCAACGTAAAAGAAAGAAATAGTTAAGTTTATATCAATTTGAGGTCTTCGTCAATTTTACTTGGTTATAAATTTTATCTTAAAACTAATAGTAATTATATTCTGAAAATGATAATATTTTGTATAACGGTGCAGTAGAGTTCCATTTTAGGGTCTTTATTTATATAAATTTGTGATTATTATTAATGCAAGTCTAATGTGAAGATTGGAGTATCATATTTGTTTGTTTTGGAAATTTTGTTTGGAATTGTTGCTGCAGGTATGATTTTTAGTGGTTCTTTGTGTATGGTTTGGAGATATAGAGGTGGTGATTTTTGTATGGTGGTTTCTGGGTGGTCAATCACTATTTGCTGCAATTCATATTCATTATTTTTCGTTGTGTCTTTGTATTTTTGTTTGGCGAGTGGTTTGTTTAACGCTATCAGTAAGTGTGTGATAGAGCTGAACACTGCTGCTAGCAAATATGTTGAGAATCCATATATTGAATGCAACGTATATCCTCTGATTATCACGTTAAACACACTTTTGACGCATTGAAATATGATAATACTCATTATAATGGCGGAACTTATAGAGCCGAATTTAGTGAGTTTATTGATGGTTTTGGTCCAGAGGTTTTCTGCTAGATCGGTTAGAGTTTTTTCAGTGAATATCAAGTTTGATATTAGTCCTCCTTGCATACTTTCGTCGCCTTGCATACCTCTTGCAATTACGTTAAGGAGTGCTGTTTTCTCCATAGGAAAGAGTATATGGTCCTGTAACTGTTGCAGATCTTCTTGAGAATAAATGCCACTGGTTGCTAATGACTCTAGTTCGGTCGGTTGCCATGTTATTGTAGTATTTGGTTTCAATGTCAAAACTGCGTTAGTTACTTTTCTTGGTATTGGTGTAAGATTTATCCATTGATTTCCAATTTTGTAGTATTGGGGGATGATTGCATTGCAGTTTATTTCTGTTCCTGTTTTCAGTAAGATGTGTGTCTTTGGTGTGAGGTAGTATGTTTCGTTTTTTGATTTTACTGGAAGTTGTACGAAACATCTGTCTGTGTGAAGTAGTTGGACTTCAGTTGGCGTACATTGTATGATATGTACGGCTTCCCCTGCCAGCCGAGCTATGTACCCAGGCTTCTCCATGAGGCTATATGCAAATTCGTCAGGTGCAATGGATGCAATGGATAGGGAATTGTATAGGAATTTTCTGTTCAGTTCACATTTTTGTTTTAAAATATTTAAGTAAAGGTTTTTTGTTTCTAACCTAAAATGTTTCTCTACATACACGAATTTACTATTAAAATACGTGAATAAATCATAATTAAGTATCCCTTGCTTTGTCCGAATGTCATTGTCATATAGTACATTGATGTTAGACTTTTCATATACAAAAAGTTTTGGGTGTTTGGTTTTTGTTAGGATTCTATTACAAAAACTTATATTCCCTCTAGTTGACAATGCAAAAGATATTTCTTCTGTATTTAGGCTAAATATTGTTTCTTGGTTAGGTGAGGTTATTTTAGTGACCGAGCCTCTATAAAAAATATCATATTGATTTTTAAAGCAATTTTCGCGTGGTAATAATGGCCAAAAAGTGTGGCCTCCTTCCATATCAATACAGTGTTGGTCTGAAAATTTGCATACCGTACCCGAATTTAATTTGATTTTGTCGTTTTCTAATCTAACTGCTGCGTAACTTTCCCATAGAGTTATTCTTATAAGACCTTGTACAAAAACGTTACTCCATGTTCCGAAATTATCGGCATAGGTTGCTCCTGAGCAAGATTTTCCCTCTACTTTTCCTGCTAAGTCTAATCCTTTGGATGTTGTAGAGTTAATTTTTAGTCCTGTTATAATGTGTACGTTATCGTATTTGAAAATACCCGTTTGGTGTATATTATTACAATTATCGTGTGATATATCGTAAACGTATTCTTGAAGTGCGTTTTCTGTTGGGCCTAAATGGCTAAACATGCCGCAATGAAAAACTGTACGTTGTATTACTATTTTACATTGGATGATTTTTATCGATTTAAATTCGGTTTTTTGTAGTAATTCTATTGTAGATTGTGTTGAATTTATTTTTGTTTCGTGGAAGTCACATTCTCCAGTGTCCACAAGGGAGTATGTTGTAATGGTTGGGTTGGTTGAAGCGCAGTTAAATCCGATGAGCCCTTTGCTTGTTTGAATGAGAGTGATTAGTATTAATATAACTAGTGAATATTGTTCCATTGTATTTTCTGAAATAAAAAGAATATTAATTTATTTGTTTAATTAAACTTAATTTATTCGCATGAACTGTTTTTGGTTTCCCGTTGTAATTTATTACAACGCTGCCTTTTTCTGTTATTTTTAGTATTTCAAACGGTCCTAAGTATTTATTTTGATCCAATTTCCCCGGGTTTGGTTCTTTCATGAACCAGACTTTGTCTCCGATTTTGAATTCTATAGGGTTCATAAATCGGTCATAGTATTGTTTTGATTTTTGTTTTGAAATTATTAAGTTTTCTCTAGCCATGTGTGCTAGTTCGTTCATGTTTTTTATTAAATTTTCTAAGTATCCGTTAAATGTTGGTAATTGTTCGGATTTTTTCAGCGGTACGCTAGATGGTAATTTGGCTGGAAAGGCAAAAACAAGTTCATGTGGCGTGAAATTATGACCAGTGTGAATGCTTGTGTTATAATTAAATTGTGCCAATTCTAAAAGTTCATCCCATTCACATTTTTTTGATGTGAATTGTTTAATAAATTCACAGAGAGGATGGTTAGCTCTCTCGACAGAGCCGTTGGATTGTGGTGAGAATGATGTTGTTTCGATTTTTTCGAATTGAAATCGTTTTGCTATTTGTTTTAGCAGTTTACTTTTAAAGTTCTGAGCTTTGTCGGTTAATACTACTTTTGGTGTTCCGAAAATACAAATGAATCTTTTTATAAAGGCTTCGCTTACCGATTCCGCGGTTTGATCTTTTAACGCTGTGAGAGTAATAAATTTTGAAAGTTGGTCTTGAATTGAGAGTATGTATCGATTATTATTTTTTGTAATCTCGAATGGTCCCATTATGTCCATGGCAACTTTATCGAATGGTTTGAAAGGTGTATCTGTTAAAGTCATCGGTTGTCTTGTTGGTTTTCGTTTTAGTTTGTTTCTTTGGCATTCTTGGCACATTGAAATTCTTTTTTGTATGTCTTTCTTTAAATTTTCCCAGCAATATTTTTCTTTAATTTTATTGTAGGTTCGGTTTACTCCTGAATGACCTCCGAGTTTAGAAGTGTGATATATTTTAAATAGTTCGTTTCTTTGATCTAGATCGCTTATGTATTCGATGTGGTTCATGCAAACTATGATTTTAATGTTGCTTTCTTTGAAGATTGTTTTGATTATGTCTTCTATTTCCGATCACCATAGTTTATTATGTTGATATTTTTTGAAATACTTATTGTTGAAATGTTATTTTGTATTAAAAGGTGTTTTAAATTTTCGAACAGTTCGGTTAGATTTTGCTTTTTTGTTTCTGCTGATGTAGCAGTGTTTAGACATAAAATAAATATTTTCTTTTTTCCATAGTTTAATGTATCTATTTCGTTTATAGATAAGTTTTCATTGACTTTTAGGTTCTTTTTTATTAGTATACTGTTAGTGTTTTCATCTAATTCTTTGTGTTTTTCGGATATTATGTGAATTATGTTGTCGTTTCGAAATTGTATTGAATTTTTACTGTAAACGATGTTATCACTATTCGTGTCATTATTTTTGTTTTTGTTAGTGTGTTTATTTTTTTCGTTTTGATTATTATTCGTGTTGCTGAACTTGCGTGTACGTTTTCTTTTGTTCTTTTCTTGAATTCTTTTGTTATTCATAATTTTTATTTTCTCGTTGTTATTTAATTTTTGAGTTGGTATTATTCCATTTTTTGATTTTGCTTTCTGTGCTCGCGTTGTGACACATATTTTAGCTTCTATAGGGTTTCTTGATAAACAGTCAGCTGGGCCGTTTTCTTTACCCGGGCGGTAAATTATGTCGAAATCGTAATCGACTAATTTTAATCGCCATTTTTGTACTCTGCTATTGTTATCGGCTGATTTTAATGATAGTAGGGGTTTGTGATCCGTTACAACAGTAAATTTGTTACCGAATAAGTAAGTTCGGAATGTTTTGATTGCGAAGATTATTCCCAGAGCTTCTCTTTCGTAAGTCATATAATTTTGTTCTGTTTTACTTAGAACTCTTGATGCGTATGCGATGGGTCTATCGTGTCCCAATTCTCCTTGAGATAGTACTGCGCCTAAGCTATGGTTTGATGCATCTGTTCTAACGATGTAGGGTTTATTGAATTTTGGATATTGTAGAATAGGAGCTTCACATAGTAATTTCTTTAATTTGTCTAATGCTTGTTGTTGTTCTATTTTCCAGAAAAATTTTACATTTTTGTGTAAGAGTATAGTTAATGGTTTTGTTATTTCAGCGAAATTCGGAACAAAACGTCTATAGTAATTGCAGAGTCCGAGGAATTCTCTTACGTTTTTTGTAGTTTTTGGTGTTGGGAAAGCTTCGACGGCTTGTATTTTTTTTTTGTCTGGTTTGATACCGGATTCGCTTATAATGTGTCCTAAAAATGATACTTCTGTTTTTAACCAGTCACATTTTTGAGGTTCGAGTTTTAGACCAGCTTCTCTTAGATTTTGGGCTACTGTATAAAATCTTTCGTTGACTTCGTCTACTGTTTCTCCGAAAACAATTATATCGTCAATAAAGACAAAACATGTATTGGCAATTAGGTCGCCTAGAACTGTGTTTAGTATTCTTTGAAATGTTCTAGGTGAATTTATTAGGCCAAATGGTAAAACAAGGAATTCAAATCGTCCTAAAGGATGTATACTGAATGCTGTTTTAAAAATATCTTTTGGATGCATTTTTACTTGATGAAAGCCTGATTTTGGGTCAACGACGTGATAATATTTTGCTTTCCCTAGTTGGTCGAACATTTCGGTTATGTTTGGAATTAAATATGGATCGGGAACAGTTTTTTCATTTAATTTTCTGTAGTCGATAACTAATCGCCATCTGGTTTTTCCATCTGCCAAGCTTTTCTTCTTAACTATCCATGTTGGTGCATTAAAAGCACTTTTTGAATTTTGGATTAGTTTTTGAGATATTAGTTTTTTCACTTCTTCTATTGCGATGTCTCGTAATTTATGTGGTAAGGGGAATTGTTTCACATAGACTGGTTTATCGTCAATTAAATTTATTTCGTGTTGTTCTATGTTGCAGGTACCTAATTTATCGCCTTCAACCCAAAATATGTCTTCAATTTTTTCAATCAATTTTTTCATTTTTTTATAATCATTTCCTTGTAGGTCAGTTAAATTTATTTTTTCGAAGACTTTTTCTTTGTGGTTTAATTGATTATTTTCTGATTCTTCTTGTTCTTCTCCTAGGAAGTTTATACTGCCTGCATGAAAAATTTCATTTTCATTGACATTGAAATCTGTATTTTCCGTTAGGTCGATATTGTCTGGAAAATTGTCTAAATCGAAAGAAATATATTGGTATGTTTGAGTTTCTTCTATTATGTTGTTTTCAGGAGGGAATTCTATTTCAGTATTTTCTTTTATGACAGACATAAATTGTTTATAGTTATAATTTTCGATAAATTCGTCATTTGTGTTGGATATATTGTCATTATTCATTGTCATATTTATATGGTTAATCAAAAGTTTTACTTGTAAAGGATTTTTTTCTAATTCTAATTTTAAATTTGTAAGTCCTTTTGAAGGGAAGAATGTTTTGGTTGACTCTTTACAAGTTTCTATATCCTGTTTCGTATTGTCTGATGAAATTATTTCATTGTTTAATTTATTTGCTGTTGCAGTGTTCATTTGTTCGGTGATTGTGGGGTATATTATTTTTGTACCATTTTGTTGTAAATTATAATTATTTTCAGGTACTGTATAATTTTTGTCTTTTTCTTTTTCACATTCTTTTTTATTTTCTTTATTAATGTTTTGTAGAGTTTTGCTTAGAAAAATTTTTTGTTCTTCTGTTATTCTTGTTGCTGTCCTTTCTTTTTTTTCGTTAATAGCAATTGTTTGTATTTAAAGGGACTGATATGAGTTGTATTTTCCGATTATTTATTTCCAAGTAACCTTCGTCTAGTCTTAATTTGTGTTCTTTCAGAATAGGTATTCCTAGTATTCCATCGTAAGGAATTGAAAATTCTTTTGGAGCAACGTGGAAATCGACTAATAATCCATTGATGATTATTTTTACTAGTCCTAATGTTTCTATTGTTTTGTCAGTAATTCCTGATAGTGCAATTTTCTCGGAATCTAGTATGGCGTTTGCTGGTATTTGGTTACTTTTTATAATGTTTATTTGAGCTCCACTGTCAACCAGTAAGTTGAAATTAATGCTTGAAAATGGATTTGGTATTTGTATATATTGTAATAAATTTTCTAATTTTAAAAGATACATTGATACTTTAGTTTTGAATGTATTTTTGAATTCTACGTTTTCTTTACATTCGAAACATAATTTTTCTTCTGTTGTTATTTTCACGTTATTTTGAATTGCTGAGTTAATTATGTCAAGTTCGTTTGTGTCAGTAGTTTCAACGTTTAGTGTTGTCATTATATTGCTTTTTGCTTCTGTAGTAAGTGACTCACTATGTTGTTCTTCCGTGCACTTGATTTCGGAAGAATCTATTCGTTTCCCTGATTATTTTGTCTAAAGCATTGTGAGTCTGTATGGTCCGTTCGTTTGCAAAATGAGCAGAATTTTTCTTGACTGCTCTCTAGTGATTTTATAATTGGACATGCTTCGATTTTATGACCTGTTTCTTTGCAATAAGAACATACAATGCTTTTTTTTGCATTTTTCTCAAGTGCTTTTATTTTTAAGCAATTTTCGATTGTGTGATTTCGCATGTGACAATAGTCGCATTTTGTATCGTTGTTTCTTCCAAAATTATTATATCGTGTAGGTCTACTGTTGTAATCGTTGTTTCCATTTCTACGTGTATTGTTATTAAAATTTGAGTTTGTATTATCTCTGTTATCATTGCTTCTATTGTTTTTAGTGTAGGTGTTCAAAATTTTTACCAATTTGCAGTCGTTTGTTTCATGACTTTCTTCGTTGCAAATTGCACACGCTGCGATTCTGTAATTTCTCATTTCGTCTGAGTTTGGACAAAATTTTACCGAGTGGCCGATTTTATTACAACGTTTACATGTTACATTTGGACAATTCAATACTGTGTGTCCTGTACTGTCACAAGCCGCACAAGGATCTGGTGTTTTAAGAAGTTTTAAACAGGTGTATGGGCTGTGTCCACTTTCTTTACATTTCCAACATACTTCGTATTCTGTAATGAATGGGCATTGTACGACAGAATGTCCCATCACTTGACAGTATTGGCAATGGTTTCCTTTTATTTTGTTAAATTTGCAACCGTCTATTGAGTGTCCTTTAGCATTGCAAAATTTGCATATGAGTTCGATTTTTGATTTTGCCACTTTACAATTGTTTGATAGGTGGTCGTTAGATTTGCAATATACGCATGACCCGTTGTGACAAAATAAAGCTTCATGATTGTAGCTTTCACAAATTTGACAATTGTAAATATTATTAATATTTGCCGAAACGGTAGTTGAATCAGGTGTGTTTTGGGTAATGTCGGTAATTCCACCCATTAATATTTTATGTTTTTTGAATTTTGTTTCGATTTGTATGGCTTCTTGTACAGCAGTGCTTAAATTGTTATAATCTTTTAATTCTATTCGAATATTTTGTTGTAAGCCATTTTTAAAATTTATTAATCCGTCTTCATTTATTGTTTTTTCAAATGCCTTAAAGGTTTCATCAGTATCTACTTGTAGTTTTTTTAATTCTTTGATCTGTACAACTAGATCTTTCAACCGATTTGCATATGTAAGAACTGATTCGTTTGGTTTTTGAATAATATCCGTAAGTTTCCCGTATAAACTATGAATATTATCTAAAGAAGGAAATAATTGTTTTATAGCTTTAATATAATCGTCTATTTTATTGATTTTTATATTAGCTAATGCTTTATAAATTTCTCCACTTAGCTTGCATTTTAAAATTGGTATTAAATTTGATTCATCTATTTCAGAAACTATTGACTTTGCAGTTTTTAATTTGTCGATATATTCGCTGAGTGTTATGTTTTTGCCGTCGAACTGTGGGACTAAATCCGCGACATACTTGAGTGGTAATCTCAGCGGTTGCGACATTTCGCTGACGTTTGCTTTCTTATTAATATTTTCGATTTGTTCAGTTTTCTGTAATTGGATGTTTGAATTATAAGGCACTAATTGTCCGAAATTTTCGTTTTTGTTTATTAAGTTTTTTGACTCACTACAAATACTTTGTTCGTTTAAAATACCACCGATGTCCGTGTATTCGTTATTATTAAATGAAGAGTCGTAATTTTGATCGAAAGTGAAGTCTAAATTCGCCGGTGAATTCGGATATTCAAAATTTAATGTTAATTTTTGTTGTGAGTTTTCTTCTGGAATATCGGTGTCTAATATATCAATTAATTTTTCTTGTGTTATTTGTTTATTTAACTTCTCTAGATTTTCTGAAATTTTTATTTTATTGTTCTCGCTATTTGTTCTAAGAGGAGAACGCGCGAGTTTATTTGATTTTTTAAAAGGATTTGTAATAGATGTGCTTGGTTTAATTATACCGCTTTTTAATTCTGGTTTAGTTTTTACTTGCAGTCGCGTAAGTCTTTTCGCGTTGTCAGAACTAGAAGAATCTTTATTGTTCATTAAAATTTAATTTTTTGTTTTTTTTTTTTTTTTTTTTTTTTAAGTTTTACTTGATGCAAAGTAAACACCCTTTTTGTACCGGAACCAATTTGTTATGTCGCGACTCCGTAGCCGTGACATGTATTTGTTTAATATGAGTAAAATTTATTTTATCACGGTATGATTATGATATAATATGTATAATGGCAGGACTTACCTGGGTTATATATATATATTGTTGAAGATGTTGATAAATTATTATCTTACTCCTTGTTCCTTTATATTATTTTCTTCTTAAATTGGTTTCTTTATTATTGAGAATATTTCGTATGGAAATTATAGAAATGAACTTGATACACTTTATTTAATAATATTTAATAACACTTTATTTAATAATTGGATTTCACTCAATGAGTGGCAGAGTCAACTGGTACAGTAGAATTGTCGCGAGTCGCGAATCAACTGGCTAAAAAATTGAGACGCTGTTTTATATATTGGCTAACTAACTTACATTTAGTTGTCGAGTAATCAAGTTGATGTTTCAATTTCTCAATTGAGTTTTCTGCTGAATTTGATTTATTAATTTTTGCGTTTCGTAAAATAAAAAAAAGTAGGTGAAATACATTTTGTGCTTATTTTGCTACTTTCAATTCGCATGATTGCCGTTGATCTCAAAATGATTTAATTTTACGTCTCAGGACGTAACACGTCCGTGAGCAGTGGCGTAATGGCGACTCTGATTTCCTTCGTGATTCCTCCTACTTTAAAGGGGAACATCACGTGACCAATTATAGGGCATGGGCGCCAATCAACGAGCCTTGCATCGCCCGCTCTGGTCACATTCAATCCGAGTCCCATCTCTGAAGCCAATCTTAGACCTAATTGTCCCATGACCGTGGATGAGGCGCCGGTATCATAGAGTGCTCTAATTTTAAAGTCGCCTATGTCTACCCGCAACCACCACCTGGTCTCATCCTCAGGGTCATATCTACGAGTCGCATCTTTGCATCCCTTCGTCGTGCTTTTCAACGGCTTTTTCCCTTCCACTACTGCGACGACGGTGGGCTTGCTTCTAGTCGTGGATCCCATTGGCACAGGAGCTTTGTGTGTAGAGAGGCTCTCCCTGGAGTCTTCCCTCTCCTCCACAATTTGTATGTGGCCATCTGGTCCCTCCAGAATGATCACTCCTCTATTCTGCCGAGGGCTGGCATCAGGTTCGATCGCCTTCTGCTCCAACATACCGCTGCGACCCAGGCTCTCTTTATGCCCTTCCAGGACCTGTTTGGATCTCTAGGTCGCCGACAACCTGCTTTTTCCCATAGGCGACCCGCAGCGAGAGGTCGAATCTACTGGAGGCGCGAAGATGACCTTTTCTCTTCGCTCTCCTTGCCGTTTCCCTTGTTGCAATCTGGGCAGAATTTACGACTAAATCCCAGTTTGCCACAAGCGGAACACTGGAGAGGCTTGGTGAAGTCGATCTTCCGCCTCTGTCCTTCTCGCTGCTCACCAGGAGACCTGGGAGAAGGAGAATTTTTTCTTCCCCCACGCCATCGGTTCTTACGCTGTTCTGGAGGGCTGCCTTGCTTCTCATTGTCCAACTTGCGCAATATCCGCTCGATGCCCTCCAGACGCTCTTCCATCTTCTTATCAGAAGTGGAAGATTGCGTAGTCGATACCGATGCTTGTTTGGTAGGCTTCCTGGCAGGGTTCTCCACGCCCTGTCCGCGCTGCGGATCTCCCTCCTTCTTCGCACGCGCCTTCCCTTTGCTGGCCATTGCAGCCGTTTGGGATTTATTACCAGCCGTTCTTTTGCTCGGCTGGTAGGCGTGCTGAGGGAAGATCGTCGAGTTGGGGTCAGCGAACACACGTGGACGACGACCATAAGATAAGGTGTTCTGTATCTCGGTCGCCCTCCTGTTGAATTCGTGTATCGACTTCATCTCGCTCCGACGCAGCTGAATTTGAATGTTTGGAAGGAGGTTTGCATGAAGTCTAATAACCTCTCCAAGGGCATTGGTGGTTCTAGTCTATTGACAAGAGCCACCACGTTGAACACGTGACCTCGCACTAGTTCGTCCTCACCCTAGAACCGGTTCTGTGCTTCATGCAACAGCCTTTGTTGCTGTTGCGTACTAGTGCCAAACCAATCCCGGGCGTCAGCGACGAACTCTGCATAACTCAGCCACTGGTACTTGTTGTTATCGTACCAGGTGTTCGCGTTACCTTTGAGGATCTCTGATACGGAACAAAGCACTTCGTTATCAGTTAGCCCTGTGCCCACGCGCAGATCTTTCAACCTTGACAGAAACGTATCTAAGCTCTGTGCCCTACTGCCCGCAAACCTCAATTTCCATCCGCGGACAATTTTCCCAACATCTCGGGTTATGGAGAGCCCTGAGGATAGTTGAGGACCGGTGCCAGATCTTCCGCTTCGACTCCTCTGTCGAACAGGTGCGGATCTCCCATATCCTTCCGGATCCTCTTCACCTCCTCTTCTTCGAAGGACTTCCGGTGGGGTGACGTCCCTTCTTCTGGGTAGTGGTCTTGGAGGAGCCGGTGTGCTTCCCGGAATCCCAGAATCGTAGTGACAGGTGAATGTGTCCTGAAAGTTCACATTACGTCCGGAGCGCGGTTGAACCGAGTCGCGCTGAGAAGAACGGCTAGGCGCATGTCTTGTGCCTCGCACTCCGCACACACCTGTATTCCCTGCAGAGTCTGAAGGGTTTCTAGGATTCGACCAACCATCTTGCGGTTGCGATCGACTCCCTCCTTCAGGTACTCTATTTCCCGGAAAGCTTCACTCAAGGATAATTCTTCCTGAGGTTCCTTCCGGGTGCAGGATTCCTGCGACCTGAGATCCGGATTGCTTCGTCTCCTCTCCCCCTCCTCCTGCTCCTGGGTTCGTAGGGCCTTCTGGATGAGCTCGTCCTCTTCTTGGCGGCTGGCTTCACCCTCAGAGTCTTCATCCTGGCAGGCGAATGTCCTCGACATATCTGTCAAGAATATTCCCCCCCTATTGATGATCCTCAGGGGATGATTGCTGTTCTCGTCTGCACTGTGGGTTTCCAACTCGTCACAGACTGTGTCGAGCCACGCTTGTCGGGTGCGCCTCCTGTGCCCCGCCACATCTTTACTGAGCGTGGTCTCCACGAAATCTGTGACGGTGTACTCTCCTAGCAACCATCTCCCAAGCCTAGCCGCCTGCTGGCTATGCTTGGGCTAAATACAATCGTCTCTCTCTCTCTCTCGTGCGTCGAATACCTTCGACGCACAATCCTATTCGCACTAAACGGGTCTTAATACCAATTGGGCGCCATGTAACGGGGGAGATAAATCTGAAAATGGGAAATTTATTTAAGAACAAACTCCCACGATGCAGAGCTAACCGCCGCTACGTTAAACGTATTATAATACGTGTAATCGCCTTAACGTCAGATGATTTTACCTAGTAGTCTTCTATCAAACGGAGTTGAACTCACCTTAAGTTACGTGTCTTGTTACACTTGATGAGTTTTAAGTGTGAGCGACTTTACTCCTAATCTTTTTAATCCCCTAGACGTAATTAGATTAAAACTTAAGCCTTTTTCAATTACTTAAGCTACTAGGAAAATTAAATGACGAAAACGGCGAATAAATTTAACAGACTTTAATTAATAAAAAAAATCACTACAGTTTTTGTAGGGCCGAAAGACTAACGCTCTCGAATAGGATTTTACAATTAACTATTTTCCGTGAGAAAGAGAGAGAGAGAAGATTCGAATATTACCGCGAACTAACGCTCGGTGCGAATACAAAAAGTAACCCTATCACGAATATACAAAATATCGAAAGTATTTTGTATCGCTTAATATGACGGGAGGTGCACCTACCATGCGGTGCAATTACGGTGATCAGCCGTAATTGTTGTTGTAAAAATTTCAACTGCCGCTGCCCCGCTATTATCAGCTGCACTGCCTCAATTCGCCTTTATCTACTGCAAATCTGCTGATTCTCTACCGCTGCTTGCTGCTGAATTACTATTGTTGCAGCCACGCACGTAATTGTTCAGAAAACTAATTATTTTTTCGATCAAAGTGCAAAACACAAATCGGCGGTAAACTCGCATGAACAGCTGAAGCGTAACTGTCTATTCAAAAGATCGCGCGCCCCCTCTCTCTCTTAGCTGTTAGAACTAACGCGCGAAAAGCAGAATCGCGAACGGTTCGATTAATTAAATCGACTACCGTTGCAATAATAATAAATAATCTTACCTTAAGAAATTTCTTCTTTGGTGGGAGAGATGTAAACGCTGCTAACGGAACAGCGTTTACACATCTTTTTTTGTTGTTGTCGATCGAGCGCCGATGTAAACATAAACACGCAGGCCGACTCTAATGTAGCATTCAACAGATAATAAAGAGTGATCGTACACGATATTAACAAGTACTTTCGGAGCGTTCTCTTTGTATTCGTAGTTAGTTGGTTGACTGACACCCGTTCCCTCTTGCTCTCCGACTTTCTTATTTGATATAGGTGATTGCGAGCGTATTTACGCGATCGTCTTAATAAAAATAATTAAACGGTAAGCAACCCCGTTACATGGCGCCCAACGCAAAAGAACCTACGGTGTTTCTGATTGTTCAAAACACCGGTTCTTAATAGTGACCTTGCGCTCAGTCAACCAGCGACTTAGCTGGCAATCAAGTGTTGTTGTGCACACTTGATATCGAATGCCACAACAGTAAACACAGCCTGTTAGTTAGCTTGCGAAGGCCCGCCGCGGCGTAAAATTGTAAATAGTAACTGTAAGCGCGTGCGGGAGCGACCGATAGACTCTTAGAAGCGTAAACACCAATAAACTTTGAAAGTTGCCGCAAATCAATAATATTGTACCCACTGGCCCGGGGAAAACTAACACCGGCAACTTTCAAACAAAATTAATTC
This sequence comes from Phymastichus coffea, assembly GCF_024137745.1. Lineage (NCBI taxonomy): Eukaryota > Metazoa > Arthropoda > Insecta > Hymenoptera > Eulophidae > Phymastichus > Phymastichus coffea. The sequence continues at coordinate 246,635 of NW_026706824.1, read as the reverse complement.
AATTTGATAATTTTATTTGATATCGTGTTGTCTTAAAGTAAACGTTTTTTTAATATTATTAGCTGCGGTTATCGGTAACTACGCGCAACGCTCGATAAAATATACTAACCAAAACAGCCGCGTTAACAAACAGTTAGTGCGTCTGATAGACAGGATCATTATATTGCGTAATAACGAGCGAAGAGTCTTTCGGCAAATACGTTGTTAAACGACCTTGATTGAGCGTACTGTCGGCCGATAAAATTTTTTTACTTGCGTACGATTTTTTTTAATACAGCACTTGCACTCGCGCCACGCGTAACGTGTAAATTTTACGTAAAATTAGTCGCAAGACAACTAACAGAGGAAAATGGACCGCACTCAGACAGAAATAGAAAACTGGGTATTGACGCTCCAAGAGGAGGAAATCGATGAGTACCTCGAACACCTGGAGCTCAAAACAAGAGGGAACAAGCTCTCGAGAGCTGCACGACTGCATAACTGGTTGCTTGGCGACTACTCCGCAGCAGATTTCGCGGAAGTCGACAACCAGCACAGCAATCCATCAAAAAGAGCTGCCCTACGCTCGGAACTGATTGTATCCCTATGCGCGGAACACACAGCATCCGAGCAAGAGGGAGAATACCCGCTAGCCCAGTTGATGCAGAGTGCGGAGGTAATATCGCGAGTACAGAAAACCGCGATAAACATCGCGAATGTCATGGAGAGCGGCGAGAACACGAACAGTAATAACTATATTACTATAACGGCTTATGATGGCAGCCAGTTCAAACTCCCGCCGGCATTCGCGGTGATGATCCTACACCTCATTTTCCGGTCCAGAGAAAATGAGAAGAAACTGGAGCTACTAGACTTACTGAGTTCGAATATGTCGAGTATAACAAAAATATTAGACCAAATCCTCAGCAACAGCAGCAATGTGAAGGACCAACTGGACAATCAATCCGCCAGGATCAGCGCATTAGAAAACGCCGAAAACAGAAATATACAAGACAATACGAATAGTTCCAGCGAAGCGCGGCATCAGGAAAATACGCGTAGGAGCGTAGCATTCCAGGACACTTTCATGTACCACTACGACATCAAGCTATCCCAGAGCACTCCAGCTGGACCCGGACTGAGGCCCACGGGGGCCACCGGCAGGACCCCACGCCGGACGCTCCCTTTCGGAGAAGGTGGACAGCATCAACTCAGTAGAGTTAATGCTGAAGTGGACAACCACCCGCCGAGCACGTGGTCATCCCAACAGACGTCAAACCCGTGGTCGACAACAAGGGACGTCGGTCGCATTGTCCGAGGATGCAAACTCAGGTTCTCTGGAGAATGCGAGCATCGACACCTTCTTGTCAAGGCTGGACAACTCGAGGAGCAGCGCAGGACTTACGGAAGACGAAATGCTCCTAGCCGTATCCGAGCTACTCGTCGGTCCTGCCCTCGTCTGATACGAGGCAATGAGGAATGAATGGCTCTTCTACGCGGATTTCGAAGCAGACGCGAGAGCATGGTTTGGGACCAGCGTGCAGCAACAGCAGCGTTTAATGAAGGAGGTTCAAAGCCGATATCAGGACTCAGACGAACCAGCAAACGTCTACGTCGCTAATATGATGGGCCTGATGAATCGGCTGAACCCCAAGATGACGCACGATAATCAACTGGACCTGCTGCATGCCAACCTTCTCCCGGACATTCAGGGCGAAATACGGAGGTTAGAAGTAGACTCCATATGGACCCTGAACGCCCTGGCTACGGTGGCCCAGAATAGCTTACATCAGCGAAGGATAGAACGGGCGGTACCAGACCCTCAGTCAACTCTGTACCCGGCGTTAGCGTACCACACCCGCGCCGACGCGAGCAAGGGTCGTAAGGACAAGGTGGCAGCCATGTCCGGCGACAAACCGGAGATCAGCGACAGGTTGGACCGCATGGAGAAAGTGCTCGAGAAGGTGACGCATCAGGTCTTCTATACTCCGACGCCCGCGGGGGGCGATACCTAATCCGAGCCTGGAGTCGGTCGATGGCGAGAAGAAAGTCTTACCCACCGACATATTGAACCAAATGTTGCTGTCTCTCAAGGAGATATCGGAGGGGATAAAGAAGAATCACGCCGACAAAAGCCTGACCTCCGAGGACCGAGCTAAGAAGCCGGGGACCCCTCGCAGACGAGAAAGGGATTTCTCCAGGCCAATCAAATGCGTCGAGTGTGGTCTATTGGGGTACAGCAGGAAGTACTGTCCCCAATGTAATAAGGGAAAGGAGTGGCTAGGTGGGGTTGATCCCACTCCTTCGTTCCCCAACCCAAACCCCGTTAATGATATCTCGCAGCCTTCGTCAACGCAGTCCGCACCGTTAGTGGCGAGCGTGTTGAGCGACGAGAGCGAGAACTCCCCTGGTGAGGCCGATGACGATCATAGCGGTAGAGCGAACGCGGAGAGAAAGGGTAGTGACGATAGTAAAGCCCAAGACCCTAGACCGGCCGAGGTGGTGGCGAATGGTTCGCACACGCCCTCGGGGGCGCGGGTAGCGGCAGATAAACCGTCAAAGGGAAACCCTGTGGAAACTCCGGTCGGTCAAACCGAGGTGGTTCGAACGGCAAGTAACGTCGCTTTATCCAATGAGAGCACAATGGTTAGCGCTATGATATGCAAGGAGCAGAGCCTTGGAGTCGCCGAAACTGCTTCCTAATATTCCCCGGAACAGGAAACGCGCTGGTGGCTACCGGTGAGAATAGGAGATTTCCGATTTCGGGTTCTCTATGATCCGGGAGCTTCCACCACGGCGATGGATAGCAATGCTCTGCAGATAGCGTCTGTGCTAGGCGCAGATTGGATACTACCCATGCGGGTACGGCAGGTCTACCCGATGGTCGTAAGTTAACGATCGTTTGACACGCCTGGTTACCGTCCACCGTAGGGGAGATGACGATGCCGACGAGGGTAGCTATCCTCCCAACCCTCGTCGAGGAATGTATTTTAGGAGTGAACTTCATCAGGTTTTTCAGAGCGGTACTTGACCCCAACGACAATACGTTGCTGTTCAAGGGATCACAAGCCAAGATGAAGCTAGAGGTAGCTAGCTTGGCTGCTGGTCCGAGATTATCTACGATCGGACTAGCCGAGGTGACAGGCGCTCAACAGGCGATATTGCAGATGACCATCGACGAGGCTTTATCGCAAGCCTCTGTGGGCTTGGGATGTGCGGCAGGCATTGAGCACGAGATTCGGGTCGGTGATGCGAGGCCAATCAAACAGCGTTACTATCCGGTGTCGCACAAGGTCGAGCAAGAAATGCATAGACTTGTAAGAGAGATGTTAGCCCAAGGGGTGATCGAACCAGAGGACAGTGGCTGGTCGAGCCCAGTGGTTATGATACGCAAGAAGGACGGCTCGTATCGATTTTGTATTGACTTCAGAAAGGTCAACAAGGTCACCGAGCCAAATGCGTATACCCTACCGTTTATGCAAGATATACTGAGACGTTTGCAAAACGCCCGCTATATCTCAACGCTCGACCTCAGTAGCGCCTATCACCAAATTCCACTCAAAACCAAATCTCGTCCAATCACGGCCTTTACCGTAGCTGGACTGGGGCATTTCCAGTTCGTACGAATGCCGTTCGGCCTCTCGTATGTCGGCGCCACCTTCCAACGGTTGATCGATAGCGCGATCGGACCCGAGCTAGGCGAATTCGCCTTCGCCTATTTGGACGATATCATAGTAGTATCGTCCAAATTCGAGGATCACCTGCGACAACTAAAAACCGTGTTGGATAGGTTCTGCAGAGCCGGCCTCTCGATTAATCGAGAGAAGAGCGTCTTCTGCAAGCCTGAGGCCAAGTACCTGGGCTTGTTGATCAACCGCGAGGGTATCAGGCCAGACCCTGAAAAGGTACGCTCTATCGTGGAGTACCGCCGATTCTTGAGTGACTTCTAGATAACTAGACAACCACAATAGTCTAAAATGGTTATATAACCTGAAGAACTCGATTGGACGTCTAGCCCGATGAGCCTTGCAACTCCAAGGCCATACTTTCGAGATCGAATATCGAAAGGGGGCAGACAATGTTTTGCCCGACGCATTATCGCGCGCATTGGGCCCACGAAGGCTGAGGTTGGTGCAATGGACCAACCGAAGCCAAGGAACAACGCCTTGTACACGGAACAATTCCGGCGCGTCGAGAGCTACCCAGAAGAGTACCCGGATTGGAAGGTTGTTGGCCGGGTGATGTATCACCTAAAGCCAAACTACGACCACCAAGAAGAAGATGGATACGGGGACGTATGGAAACTCGTCGTGCCTCCGGAGGAACGCAAGGCGGTATTGTTCGAGAGCCACGACCTTGAGACTGCAGAACACTTGGGACGCGAGAAGACCTTCGCCCGCATCGCCCAGTCCTATTATTGGCCGGGAATGTACGCGGACGTTAAGGGATACGTCCAAAAGTGCCAGGTCTGCCAACAGTGCAAGGTTGAGCAGCGACTGCCGCGCGGGCTCATGCAGGATCGAACATAGTCCATGCCTTGACAAGTGGTCGCAGGCGACATCGCCGGACCCTTTCCGAAGAGCCCTCGAGGACATGAATACGTTCTGGTATTCATTGATGTATTCACACGATGGGTCGAGTGTACACCCATACGTAGTGCCAATGGCAAGACGATCGTGAAGGAACTCCAGGAGCGGGTAATCCTGCGCTTCGGTACGCCGAAGATCTTCTTGTCCGACAATGGCACCGAGTTCTGCAACCAGCTGGTAGACGGGTACCTAAGAGATCAGGGGGTAAAACGGACCTTCACCCCAACTTATACCCCGCAGACTAACCCTACAGAAAGGGTTAACCGTACCTTGAAAACGATGATAACCTCGTACCTGCGAGGGAATCACAGGGAATAAGACCGAGCGTTGCCCGAACTCATGTTTGCGTTTAACACGGCCGTCCATAGTTCCATGGAGATCAACCCTGCCATGCTCAACTACGGCAGACAATCAGAAGCCCCAAATACTCTTCCAAGACGAATGGACGAAATTGTCGCGCGAGAAGAGAGTTTGCTTCGAATCGCAATGGAACGAGCATATGCAGAATAACCGTTCCGCTATTCAGCTAGCTCACGAGAGTGCCTCGGATGAGTCCCTGAGACAGGCAAGGTACTACAACGCCGAGCGCAGGGCCCACAGGTTTAAAGAAAGGGACTGGGTGTGGAAGAAGAATCGCGTGCTGTCATGCGCGGCGCAGGGTATTTCCGCGAAGTTAGCACCCAAGTTCATAGGTCCCTTTATTGTCACGAAGGTACTCGGTGCCAACTCGTATCGCCTTGCCAATCAACAGGAAGAGGTCACGGAGTTATTACACGCCAAAGACCTCAAACCCTACTATGGGCAAGATGACGATTTACCGGAATATGGGACCCGACGACGAGATGACGACGAGACCTCTACCTCCGAGGGAACCAAGGCGCTAAGCATCCCGCCTAATGCGAGCGATACGACGATACGCGGAAACGGGCGCGCCGACATTGCGGACAACACACTCCGGAATAATGACGCGACAACTCCGAGCTCACCTCGTCGCAACCGTCCCAATCTCCCGACTAAGTCCCACTAAACACCTCTTCTACTAACGCGGTGAAGCGCCCACGAGGGAGACCTCGCAAGCACGCGCTAACCATACACATTACACAGCATCGACAGACTACACGAGCCCCCCTCCCATCGTCGGGAAAAGGAAGAGGGGTAGACCGCCGAGAACGCCAACCGTGGATGCATGAGGCCCAGCGAACGAAGGACCTGGGAGACCAACGCCAAGGACCCCACCTTCTACCCCGGCGACGAACGCCCTGGGCAGCCGAACAGGCGCCCACCTTTGATACCCGAGAAAAATATTCCAGATACTGATGTACGGGATTGTTGCAGGATGCAGATCACGCTCGAGCAATTTGAGCAAGCGGCGGCAGCCTCCATCGGGTTAGATTTGGGCCCCGCCGTGGAAGGAGTGGTGCATGCCGCTCTGCACCTTCTCAGCACCCGGGAGGAAGAGGAGGAGCAAGCGCGGGTGCGAGCTCACGAGAGCTGGTCATCGGTACTTATTGAGGAGCTCCCCACGGAGGAAACCACCACGCGCGCGTCGACGACACCCAGCATCGCGCGTGGCGATACCGCGCCGCTACCAGGGCCTCCTAGCGGAAGCCATCCCGCTGAAGGTCCCACCAACCTCCGTTCGCACCCAAACGGGGGGGGGGCGTCGCCGACGCGACCTGGCGTCCCAGGTTCACCAGCCAGACACCCACGCCTGGCAGCCAAATCTGCGAAGAGGTAGTGGAGGGGTTGAGGGAGGTCGAGCAAGGCTGGGCGATCCTCAACGCCCTCCAACGAGCCGTGTACGCGGAGTACGACGCGTACGCGACTGCGGGACACCACCCCAATGATATGGACCATTGTAGGCCTCCACCAGTCTCCAATCATCGGAGCCAGACCAGCGGCTCCGGACACCGTATCGGAAGCCAAGATGCACCAGGGCCCACGGACGTGCGGGGTAAACCTGGTGGTTAATGTGGATCGCAGCAATGGGGGCCAAGCAACGGGACCCATACACATTAACCTCATGTTAGGGTCCACGGGTGAGGACCCCACGATCGAAAGGCCGTTGTGCTCCGCCCCGAACCGGCGAGACGGGTTGCCGCTGACCCCCAGAGACCGAGGCCTCCCACGGGGCACCCTTTCCCGCGCCCAGTGGGAAGGGTTCAACGTGTGTCATTACCCCGGGGTGACCGCTGCCCCCGTGTGCGACAACACGCCGACCTAGTCCAAGAGAGACTGGGGTGGGAGGCACGCGGCCGCCCTGCATTGGATGAGGATGGCCAAGAGAAATCACCAAGATCAGCCAGGTGATAATTCCCTGCCCCCGTGGGCAGGGTGACACACACGTACCTTCACCAAATAAATATTATTCTAAACACCACATGGACTGTGACCCTTTATTGTCCTTTCTCCTCTCCACCTCGGAAGGGACAGCGCTAATATGGTTATCGTCGAGGACCCCGTAGGTCCTGACTGGAAGGGGGCTGTGACGGTAAACGTCAAATTAGCGCTAATAATCTAACCTAATTGCTGCCTGTGGGGGCAGCACCTACCGGGGAGACGAGAAATGTAACGAAGGAATTCGGCACGCGAGCGCCGATGTAAACATAAACACGCCGTCCTACTCTAATGTAGTATTCAACAGATAATAAAAAGTGTTCGTACACGATATTAACAAGTACTTTCGGAGCGTTCTCTTTGTATTCGTAGTTAGTTGGTTGAGTGACACCCGTTCCCTCTTGCTCTCCGACTTTCTTATTTGCGATTGCGAGCGTATTTACGCGATCGTCTTAATAAAAATAATTAAACGGTAAGCAACACCGTTACAATACATAAAATACTTACATTAACCATGAAAATAATCATGGAATTTATTGTACTAATTATTTGTGTACTATCCATTTCTTTAATTTTTTTTTATAAAAACCAAAGAACAGTCACTAAAAAATACTAAATGCTTCGTCGATGTATTCTTCTTGAGCACTACCGAACGATTAACTCCGGAAAAGATTTTTGGAAAAATCAGGATAATTTCTACTCTCCAAAAGAAACTTAGTCAAATTAATAAAAATCTTTAAAGGAAGAAGAACATTGATTTCGCTTTAGACGCTCAGCATGTGGGGGATGTTAACGCAACTAAACAAGGCTAACTCAAAAACCTTATCTCTAAAGCAAAAAGCAATAAAATTACTAAGAAACAATTCGTTATTAAGATTATTCTATCTCCAATCACCTGCTGCGTAATACATACTTTCGAACGCATCTTCATTGAAAAAGGAACATCGAATGCGTTTTAACCCTCAGCATGAGGTAAAGCGTTATTGGAAAGAGTGCAAGCTGGTGTGAGTGGTCGAAAGTTTCCTAAATTAAATGTGACCCTGAAAAAGGATAGTGCACGCTGCTAGAACGCATCTTCATTTAAAAAGGAACATCGATTGTGCTTTAGCCTCTTAGCAACGACTTCTACAGCAACCTACCTTAACAACCTCTGTAGGTGAGTGAATGGCGGGAGGCACTGTCGCAGGGCCCACTGACTTCTGTCTCAGAACATACACATATACCTTATGCATTGGCGGCGCATCTTCAATGTATAAGCTACATCAAATGCCTTTTAGACACTCAGCATGGGGTCTCACTCTGTCGAAGGTGCCCCATAAGCTACATCGACTACCTGTCAGGTATCCAGTGGGAGGTGACAAAGGTACATCAAATGCCTTTTAGAGAGAGAGAGAGAGAGAGAGAGAAAACAGCATCCACACTATACGGTGTACGCGCCTAACAAGCTAGAGACGCTACCTCCTCTCCGGGGGTCCACGCTCAGCCAGCATAAGCGCCCTACTATCAAAGGAGAGCTAGAGAGAGGGATAGAGAGAGAGAGAGAGACCATCATATAGTTTACTAAACACCCTACCGACTTCTACAGCATCCTACCTTAACAACCTCTGAAGGTGGGTGGGTGGGTGAGGAATGGGGCACTGTCGAAGGGGCCCTCTGGCACGCGGGAGGTGTCAAACGAACATCAAATACCCTTTAAACACTCAGCATGGGGTCTCTCCTTAAATTATAAGGTATCACTACCGCGACACCTTTATCGGGCGGCCTCTTTGTTTCCCAGAACATACACATATGCCATAGAAAATTAAAGACTCCATTATTAATTGTTTTGCAAGAAACAAATGATCGTTTTGGACCAACAGTAGAAAAAAAATGTATGAAGCTGATAATATACACGTATTAGCTTCTTCATCTGGAAAAATGACCGCAGACCTAACATCAATATAGTTTCAAAATATTTATCTTCGAATTGCTGGAAATGAATCAGTTATTTGCTGGGATTCGTGGATTGGACAAACAGAAGACAAACTGAAACACGTCGATAAAGGCAATAAAAAATTAAAATATTGAAGATCCCTGCAGGAACCACTGGATTTATTCAACCATGTGATGTATACTTTTTTCGTCCTAACAAGAACTATATAAAACATTTTTCCGATTTCATTATTACGCATGGCTACAAAATTAATTTGAATTTGAGAAATAACATTCTTAAATTTTATTCGTTAGCTTATAATCAATTTTTATCTCCACGATTTGTAAATATGATCAGGTATGCCTGGTACAAAAGTGGTTACATATTGGAAAACGATCGAAATGTGACACCAATTTACTCCTTCAATAACTATCCAAATATTTATGAATTTTGTAGAAAGAATGCAATCATGCGATGTGCTTGCGAATGCAGAATATGATGAACTACCACATTATTGTATTACTTATCTAAGATAATTGGAAAAAATGTATGAGTATATTATATTTAATGCGCTAATCTTATTGATTAACCAATAAATTTAAGCTGTGTTTGTATACTATGTTTTTGACATGTTGAACAGGATAATGTTAAAAACTAATTAAATTAAATGGGTACGAAGATTTTACTTGTTCATCGCGTATGAGTGAAATATGAAATTTACAAAAAAAATTTTTTTTAATATAAAAATCTCAAAAGAGTTCGTTGATGAATTATAAGACATATTTGCCTTTGGAACTTTTTGCTCAACTTTATAGTTTTTCAGAAAAGGAACAATAATCAGAAAAACAGGTTTTTGGAAGATTTTTTTATAAACAAACCGATATATTTAATTTTGTATTCAACAGTTTTGAATTTTGAGCCCGGATTCATATTTAGAACGCCCAAAAATATAAGATACGGTATCTTCGATCTATGCATGAATTTCGTGGTCGATAACATGGTGTAAGATCGATGGTTTCGCGCATTAATGGGTTAAGACAATAAATTATTATTATATGAATCCCAGGTGAAACGGGCCGCTAAAAATGGTTTAAAGTATCTTTTATACATAAGTTAAAAGTAATCTGAAAGTTACAGGATGATCGGCGATTAACACTTCGGTAGTGTTACTTGTTAGTTTCTTATTGAAATTCAATTATATCCCTACCTTTAAGGGGACCTATCCATGTGACAGACCAAAAAAAATCGATTTTTCAAGAATTTTTTTCTCAGCAACTACTGCATATAATCAAATAAACCTTTTTTTCCCTTAAAAGTATGATTCGAAAAAACAAAAAAAAAATTTTTTTTAGTTTGATAAAATGTTTATTTATTTATTTATAAAATAATTAGGCAACATGGAAAAAAAAGTTGTTCGTTGGCGTGCATGATTCTGGCTTTTCTAATCATCTGAAACAGAAATTTCAAAAAGTTTCTTAAATTGTTATGTAAATTGAAGGTAATGAACCTCTGAATAATTATTTTATAGAAAATTAACAAAATGGCGGTGTTTCTCGCAAAAGTGGAAAAATAGGTCTTTTTTTGTACGATTAATCGTGTGTAACTTAGGTTAGGTTCAAGCAAACATTTAGTTAGAGGTTCATTCCCTGCATTTTATAATTCTGAACTTTTCCAAACAGATTCAAGTCGATACGATCAACCGTTCTTGAGTTATCGTGCACTGCAGTTACAAAAAAGTGGTTTTGAGAAAAACGCGCGCAGGTAGCGAAACTAACTGCGGGACATCAATTCTGGAGGTAAATACTATCGAAAAATGCAAAAAAAAAAAATTGATTTTTTCAACCCGTCACATTGAAAGGTCCCCTTAAAAATTTAAATGGTTTGTCTCTTATTTTATATATGTAAATTGTTATTTATATTAATCTCACTCTTCAAGCTTTATACCTCTTCTTATCCATATATTGCAACGGTAGTCGATTCGATTAATCGATATGTTCGCGATTCGGTAACACTCGCGATACTAGAGCGAACGTCTAAGAGAGAGAGAGGGGGCACGAAAAAGTTCAATTTTTCAGGTAAGCCTCAGCTGTTGTGCGTTAAAGTACCGTCAAATAGTTTTCCACTGTGTTCCTGCCGTTTTACCGATCAAAAGTTGTCTGTTTGGGTTTTTTGATACGTGTGCGAGTAATCGTAAGTAGACAATCACAGCAGCAGCATGCGAACAGTAGCTTTAAGTGCAGCAACAGCGGATTTGTAGCGAGGAGAATCAGCGCAGCCTTTCTAAGGAGAGAATTCGTTTTTCTTCAATAATTATGGTTGATCACCGTAATTGCACCGCAGGGTAGGTGCACCTCCCTTTTCCTGCATGACAAAATACTTGCGAAATGGCTTTACTCATCCAATCCTAATTATGAATTGACCCTATAGTTTCAGAAGCAATAACATCAAACCCACGATAGGTAGGTCTCTGCTCGACTAATCCAAGTACGCTATAACATCATAACCTCAAACGCAATAATATCAAACCCACGATAGCTTGGACTCTGCTGGTCCAATGCCAAAGTTCGCAGTAACCCTATACGACAGGTAGGGCTGTAATCCTGAGTACGCTGTAACCCTACGGAAATAAACGTTTCTCATAATAAGAGGAACACCAATGTCGTAATTACATAATATGCTATTGAATTCGGAAAAGTTTCTCATTCAATAAAAGAATTATAAAACAAGAAATCAGGCCATACAGTAATTTATCTATTTTTTAGTGCACTACAATTGGAATCATCTTTACTAGTACTTTTCAGGATATTCAGAGTTATTTTGTTATTGGTTTTTGTTCCTATCGAATCGTAACTTTTCAACAATTCTTTTCAGCATAGTTGAAGAGTTATACTATAGGTAGGTATTTTTTTCTGGAATGAGTTGCTCTCCAACAGTTCTTTTTAAGATAGTTGGCGAGTAGCTCCATCGGCAGTTTTTTTTTTCTAGCGTTGGGTGCCTTTGCAACGGTACTTATCAGAATAGTTGGCGAGTATCTCCATCGGCAGATTTTTGGTATCAAGTAGCTTTCTTTATCTGGTAAGTCACAATAGATAAATTTATTACTTACTTGTTTCTACTTTTCAATATAAAGACACGATGAGTTCCTGTACGCTATGTATCGCAAAAATCGACAAATTCTGCTATGTTAGCGGAAAATATGAGATAGAAAAATTACGCAAGCTAATTTCTGATGCTATAAGGCAAAAGATTTCCCATATTAACAAAGAAAGTTCGCACAACTTTGGTGAACCATGGGTGCCCACATCTATCTGCAATTCTTGTCGATGGAACTCAAATAACTAGGGATGAATTAAATCAGAAGTAATTACTCAACCAGTCAAGTGGTATGAACTTCAAAATCACTCACGTGATTGCTATTTTTATTTATGGATTCAATGGATTCAATGGATTCAATAAAAGGAATGTTAACTCAATCATTTATTCTAATGTGTTTAGTATTTTAGCAGCAATAAAAGGTAATGTTTGAGTAGTCAGGATGAAAAGTTCTGGAGATACTTCTGACTCTGACACTGAAGGAAAGTCCATCTGAGGACCAATATCCTAAACCATTTAATTAACCAGATTTAGATAATCTTATCCACGATCTGGGTCTTTCAAAATGTCAGACTGAGATACTGGCTTCAAGACTGAAAGAAAGAAGTCTTTTGTTGCCAGATACCAAAAATACAAAGTATAGAGATAGAGACAGGGAATTTATACTATTTTTTTATCGAAGGATCTGTTGTTTATTGTAACAATGTTGAAGATGTCATTAACTTGTACGAGATAGAAGAGTACAAATTAGAGAATTGGCGACTATTATAGATTCCTCAACCCAAAGTCATAAAGCTGTGTTACTGTATAACGGTAATCAATATGCGCCACTTCCACTTGGACATTTTACAACCATGACAGAATCATATAATACATTTTAATTCATTTTTTAGAAATTGGACTATAAATCTCATAACTGATTAGTTTATGGTGATTTCAAAATTATCAACCTTTTGGCTAGCTTGCAATTAGGAAATACAAAAAATCCTCGCTTTGTTTGTCTTTGGGACAGTAGAAACAAGAATCCGCTCGATTGGAATGGAAAAAAAGGCTGATCTAGATAAGGCCGACCAGGAAGAACTTGATGAGAACATGAAACAGAAGCTTTTAAAGTTAAGCAAAAAGGTTGAATTGATTAAACAAGAAGAGACCAAAATATTCCCCAAATAGCTGGAGCACTGCTGTCGTCGTTGTCTTCGTCATCGTCATCATAGCCATCATCGTCCACATCAGTAACGAAGAATAATAACAAGGTTGGAAAGAGTAAAAAATAATATGCTTTTAGATCTGACTGTTGCGATAAGTGTTTGTCATACTTAAGCAATATTTAAAATAATATTAATATCAATATTTATCTCCCTTTTTTCAATTTTTTTCAGAAAGTAGAAAATAAGGAGAAGTAATGTTTGTAAAGCATTGAAAATATTTCAAGTAAGCTATTAATAAAAACAAATAAGGTTTTTCCGAGGAACGTTATTTTTTAAGCATCCGACTCTTCTATACGAAAACCGTAGAAATGGTCAAACAAATAATCTCACAGAATTGTCGACTTAATAAAATTAATAATAAACAAAACTAAAAATTATATATATATATATATATATATATATATATATATAATTATAATTTTTATATTGTAATCATTATTTATACAATTTTATAATGTTTTAAAAATAAAATTATTATTATAATAGCAATTTCAATCTTATTGATATTTTAATATTTTTCGTTTATTGTAATTCCACTATATACGAGGTGTGTTCAAAAAGTAACGAGAATTTTTAAATTTCGCGGGTTTGGAGAGTCCGCTTGTATAAAATTTTTTTTTATTATGTTGGTAAACATGCCCCTGAAGTACGATAAAATTTTCAGCAATATTCATTGCTTACTTTTTAAGTGGCAGCCGCTAACGTTAGACGTGTTTTTCGAGCTCGGCGATTTTCGTTTGTGAAAAAAAATGGATCAAAGAATTTGTATTAAATTTTGCGTAAAAAATGAAATAAAGTGTAGTAAAGTTTGTCAAATGTTAACAAAGGCATATAGTGAGTCTGCTATGAGTAAAGCAAGGATTTATGAGTGGTATAAGCGTTTCCAAGATGGCCACGAAAACGTTGAAGATGACGAACGACCCGGACGCCCAAGTACATCAACAACCGATGAAAACGTGAAAAAAGTGAAAGAAATGGTTATGAACGATCGCCGAATCACAATCAGAGAAGTCGCTGATGATGTTGGCATATCAGTTGGCTCATGCCATCAAATTTTTTCGAATGTTTTGGGTATGAAACGTGTGGCAGCAAAATTCGTTCCAAAATTGTTGAATTTCGAACAAAAACAGCGGCGAATGGAAGTTGCTCAGGAGTCGCTAAATGAAGTCAATAACGATGCAGAACTACTAAAATGTGTTATAACAGGTGACGAAACATGGGTTTACGGATATGATGTCGAAACTAAGGCTCAATCGTCCCAGTGGAGGCATTCTGGATCGCCAAGACCGAAAAAGGCTCGACAAGTGCGGTCGAATGTGAAGGTTATGCTCACTGTGTTCTTCGATTTTAATGGCATAGTGCATTATGAATTCTTGCCACAAGGTCAAACAATCAATAAGCAGTACTACCTACAAGTTCAACGTCGTTTGCGTGAAGCAATCCGAAAAAAACGCCCGGATTTGTGGCAAAACAATTCATGGCTTTTGCACCACGATAATGCGTCTGCTCACACTTCATTGCTTGTTCGTGAATTTTTGGCCAAAAACGAAACTGTAACGATGCCTCAGCCTCCATATTCGCCAGATATGGCTCCATGTGACTTTTTTCTATTTCCAAAAATAAAGAGAACATTAAAAGGCCGTCGTTTTACAAGCATAGATGACATTAAAAGCGAATCGCTGAAAGAGCTAAAAGCTATTACAAAGATCGAGTTTCAAAAGTGTTTCGAGGATTGGAAAAAGCGTTGGCATAAGTGTATTGTATCCGAAGGGGACTACTTTGAAGGCGACAACATTAATGTAGATGAATAAATAAATATTTTTTTCATAAAACGAAAATTCTCGTTATTTTTTTAACACACCTCGTATATATTAAAAATCTATCTACTCTTATACGCACTCAAATTACTGAACATACAAAAAAAATTGAGTGAAAGAGACGAACATAGCTACGTATACTCGTAAGTGTATCTGTAGCGTACAGCAATGAACAGATCAATAGAAATACTATAGTTCATTCGAACACAATTTAAGACAAAGAAGGCCACATTTGTATGTTTGAATTTGTGATATCTAACGTAATTATACTTAACTCTATTAACTCCAAGATAAAGTAATAAAGTTATAGGTGGTTGAAAGTTATCAAAACTTTTGTTCAGACCTCGGCCTTTATTTTCCGATTTTCCCCTCCTTTTTCTATTTTTCTGTATGGCTGACTTCTTTTTCACTCAAATCGATAAATCCATGCTAAACAGTTATGACGTCATGGCTTTACAAACATTAAAAGTAAATGTTTGACGTCGTCTCCTATCTTGCCCATGTACGACAATGACAGATTGAGTCTTGCTTCTTGTTAACTCACAACACGATTGTTGATGATACTTGTTTTATATTTTGGATTACAATTAGCAACAGCAAACAAATCTTCTTTAACGTCACAAATTCACCCAGAACTGATCTCAGAACTCATCAAAGGGTGGCTCCTTATGGATCATCTTGTCCCTTCTCCCAAAATGTGACATACGTAATAGAAGAGAACGCTCTGAGCGCTCTGAGCAATGTTATAAAGATCAGTTCACCGGGTCATTCAGGCTATTAATTCGAGTAGCTCAATCAGCTTCAATTCTCTCTGAAGCCTTTCAGCCTTCTATCAGAGATAGAAGTTCAAGTAGCAATAACTAAATGATCAGTGCCAATATTCGCAATCCTATCTTTAGATCAATGTCCTCTTAACTCAACCATTCAAGATCTGTTTCTTTTTTATTTTCACCAAGATTAAATCTGATAATAACAACGTTGCATCAGACAGTCATGATAGTGACCGACTATTGAAGTATATAATCTCGTCTTCGATCTTTTTGTAAGTGAATCAATGAGTATCTGGACCATTTTTATGATCTAAATTCACAATAACCGACTCTTAATAACGAGGTTCATTAGTTATTGGAGATACACATGAAAAACAATCATTAATTTTCATAAATTGAACATATTTTTTATATTTAGATGTCAGTACAGATTAGGTAAAGCTACCTTAACAACAACAATAATATGAACATGCTTGATTGTAAACGAGAAAAGATAGCATTTCAACAATTAGCTTAAGCTTATCATGCAATCAGACGTAAATATCAGCTATTAAAACGTAGAAAAGCAGATTTAGAAAAGATTTGAAATGAAACATTTAAACCGGATGTTGTACCATTTGATCCATTGAGGAAGCTCGCCGAGATAGCTACTGAGATAGCTAATACTACTGCTGCTATTGCAACTCCGACGAAAAAGAATAGAAACGCCTTTCACAAAATATACAAGTCAAGTACAGTAGAAGCGGATAGTTCTAAAAGATTTTGATACTTTAATAGTACTACGAACGTGTTTGTTATTATTGTACTACAGTTAGATACTAAATTAAATCTACTGCTAGTGGTAACGATAACTCACCGAATATAACTAATTGTAAAATCCTATTGGCGTGCGTTAGTCTTTCGGACCTACAAAGACTGTAGTAATTTTTATTAATTAAAGTCTGTTAAATTTATTCGCCGTTTTTGTAATATAATTTTCCTAGTAGCTTAAGTAATTGAAAAAGGCTTAGTTTTTAATCAAATTACATCTAGGGGATTAAGAAGATTAGAAGTAAAGTCGCTCACACTTAAAACTCAACGAGTGTCACAAGACACGTGACTTAAGGTGAGTTCAACTTCGTTTAATAGAAGACAACTAGGAGAAATCATCTGACGTTAACCCATTTCTTCCCAAGGCGCCATTTTATAGTCGATTTGTTTTTGACCGAGGAAAACCTCAAAATAATCGAAAATGTATTCTAGAAGTCACTTTTCTATTGTAAAATTTCCCGCTCTTTACGAATCTGCAGTCAGAATTAGGATATTTTTCACGGAAAATTACAAAATGGCGTCTTGAATGTTGATGAAAATTTAGTATTACATTAGAATTTTTCTTTCAGAAATTAGTTGCTGAAATTTATAGAATCAGGATGAAAATGTAGATTTACATTGAAAATGTTAGTTCTTTGATAAACCTAGGCATTACGAATTTTCCTGGAACATTTTTCGAAGATGGCGGCCAGCAACATGTTGACAAGCGGGGAAATGTAAAATTTTCTAAATAAAAGCCGATTTAGAGAATGAATATATACTACCTATACTTTCAATGTCGCAGAATACAATGCTAGTGTCAATTTCAATTTTACAAAATGGCGCATCCAATATGGCGTCGGTAATACCAAAATCAGTTTGTGTTGATAAAATCGCAAATCTAAGTGCTACATTTTGTCTTGAATTTTTAGCACTTTATCTAGTATTTTCCAAAATAATTGATGCAATAGTGGAAGAAATTATTCATCAAGCGTACCTGTTTTTACAAGATGGTAAGAGTCAAAACAATTTGCACATAGATACTCTTGACGTTGTTCGCAATAAATATTCGTACGTTTCTTGCAGTCATTGCTAGCTTTGCATATTCTTTGTGAACATTTTGTGGATTTATTGTGGATATGATCATACTCTCTGAAACAAGTATCACAGAAATGAGTTTTGCACTCATAGCAATAAAATATTGTTCTTATGGTACATTTTATACACATTCGTCTACGATCAGGTATTGTGAGTTTCAAATGCTTTGATAACTTTTCAATCGGTTGCTCTAAATAAGACTTTGCAACACTTTTTGCAAAATCTTTACTAGACATTCTCTTTTTGTTCACCATATTGTACAAAATCAAAGCATTTGTCAGTGAAGACTCGATCAATCTACATAAAATAACCCATGTCCATTTCTTTGAACCAATATTCGTTTTTAGATCACTGCAGTAATGATCATGAAGATCAACTCCTCCCATAAATTTGTTGTATGTCTTGAATGCTCCAGGAAATTCAATTGGTACTTTACGTTTAGCTGTTTTATCGAATCGTTCCATTGGAATAGTAGGTGTACCGCCAACGGCTGTAGATAATATGGACACTGGTTTCGAGTCCATTACCGTAATGTAATTTATACCACTAGTTTTATCATGACTTACAACATAAGATCCTCTAACAGCTTTCTTTTTATCTAGTTTATGTTTTTCTATCAATGTCTTCTGTCCGGGATTTTTGATCAATGTTTTCGAGTTTTTACTTGATTTATCCAACACTTTTGGAAACATCTCCTTTGTAAAAACACGATCATCTCTAACCGTACCTGTTGCACGCAGGTTTTGTTTTTTCAAGTGTACCAGTAAATCAGGGGATGTGAAAAATCTATCAAAATATAGATGATATTTAGCTATATCATTCTTATCGACCGATGTTAGAAAAACATGAAGCATATTCATCACTGCCTGAGATCCTAAACTGCATTTTGAGAACTTCGTGTCACTTTGACAATCATTTTTTCCACAATAGATATCTATTTCTAAAACAAATCCATTAGAAGTACAAAGGGCCCATAATTTTATTCCAAAACGTATTGGTTTGACTTTGATGAATTGTTTTAGAAGCGTGCGACCGGAAAATTTAATCATCATTTCATTTATTGATAAAGAAGAGCAAAAAAATCCAAACTGTTTTACATTTTCTCTGAAAATGTTTAAAATTACACGAACTTTCCAAACTTTGTCATTATCAGTCTAATCCAAATTTTTCGAAGTTTTCAAATTAGACTTAATTTTTTCAAACAAATTTCTATTCATCGTTTCTGAAACAACATCGGAATGCCACATTTCATCAGTCGACCAGTAATCTCTATAGCTTTTACGAATATTGGAAGTGGAAAAAATGATAATACCTAAAAATTTGTTGAAATGATCTTGATCTAATTCAAATCCATTTTCAGTTATCGCTTCAATAATGTAATCTCTCATTCTATCACAAAAAAACATTTCAAATAATTCTCAAGGTTCCTTTCCTAGTACATTTTGTTTTATTGCTTCAAAATCATATATTTCTGATTCAAGTTGAACATCGTATGGTCTTTCTTGATCTATCTATTCGTATTTATGTGAGGCTTCTAACTTTTTCTCGTTCGCGGAAAAATTTTGATACACTTCTTCATAAGATAAGGCTACTGCATCAGTGAATCTGTAACAAAACTTAATCCATTGTTACCAATTCTTTTGCGGGGTAAGTGAGGCACTTTCGCTCATGACAATTGAGAGAGAAGAACGAGGGGAGGTTGATAAATAAATTATGCACAGACAAGAATCAAATCTCACTTACAACCTCTTATTATTATTAATTATCACACTGAACAAACGCGCGCATAACATAATCTAAATTACCGACTAACAAACTACAAATCGAACAATAAACTACTTAAGATAATCACAAATGAACATTTCGCATTTTATCCTAATACCAAATCGCATACTTAACCTATTACAAACTCACTTAAAAACTACGCGGACTAATATCGGGAAAATTGCCCGGCACGTGGGCGCCTGGACAATTCACCGGTCGCAACTTACGTCACTACAAATTAATCTTAGCGCGAACCTTCAGATAGCCGGCACGTGAGTGCCAGGCTGTCTCTTTCACCGCGCACCGGTCGTCGCATCAACAGAGAGAGAGAGTGTAGAGAGAAAGAAGAAAAGGAAGGCTTGACCTTTGTTCTCCTGTTCCTCGCAACGTCGAGAATCCTGGGCGATGTGCTGCCGCAGGACGTACCGGGCGTCGTCGCTGGTCAGATCGTCGCTAACCGCTGTCGCTGACCAGGTCTCCGTCGGCGACGTTGACTCTCTTGGCAGTTGGGCTGGCTGCTGTTGCTGGCAAAGCCGTGGCCGGTAGGGCTGATCGTGCTTCCTTCCGGCTATCCCAAACTGCTCTCTCTGCTGGGCTCGGACTTCCGCACTGTAGTAGGACTAGGCTTCTACTCCCTCACTCTAGTAAGGCTCGGCTGCGACTCTCTCACGCACTAATTCTTGCGCGCATCTTGCAGTCGCTCTGCGGCGCTCGCTCCTCTCCCTACCTTGACCTATTAGTTAGGCGGCACGCGACGCGTCGCTTATCGGTCACGCGTTGCGCGCCTGCCAATCCCTGCATAGGCCTAATACTCTCCTTCTCTCTCTCTCTCTCTTTCTCACTCTCTCTCCGCGCTCTTCAACTTTTTCTTGCGCTCAACTGCGCTGGCTCGTCCTTGGCGCTGAAACAAAAAGGCCAAGTGTTAGGCGCATACTTAAATGCGCCCAACGTTGGCCACCACGCTTAGCCGAGTGGGAGAGGGAGAAACGCGGACGAGAGACGGGCAAACGGCCTGCTCTCGTCACACCCCCTTCCAAGGCCAAAGTTCGCACCCGCGAACGGCCTGACTCCGTTTCTCCCCCTCTCTCTCTCTGTCGACCGGCAATGGCAACCAACGATAGACGCTAAGTCATATAAGAATACCTTAGATTTGGCTTAAATTATAATTAATTCTAAGTTGGTAACAACCAGATCAACTAAGAGCAAAATCTAACAAACCGAATAGTTTAATCCGAGTAATATGCCTAACCTTTCGTCATAGCAAGCCGACTAATCCACTGCGCCAAGATCGCGACTATCTCAGTACTCAATTAAACCAAGAATCTTACCATTTACTGCCGCTCCGACGACTCCAAATACCGGAGCCTGAGCGTTCGAAGTTCCTCCGCCGAAGGAAACGAGGCACTCGCCCCGGAAAGTCTTTGGCCAGCATCCTCAGTCGCCTCGGACCCAATCACCTCGGCGCTCCGATCGCTCGGCTCACCCGCGGGGACCGACGCCTGCTCCGTCCGCGACGCGACTTCCATCTCCGTATCTTCGACCGAACCGGCTTCAGTCCCGGCTCCCTCTGCAGCAAGCGCCTGTGACCTACGCGCGAGCTTAGCGCGAAAACGCTTGCCGCATCGGTGCCTGGGCTTTTTCGCCTTGGGCTCCCCGACGGAGGATTCAGGGCTGGCTACCTCGGGCATTGATCTAGTAGCTTCGAGCTCCGGCTCCATAGTCTTTGGCTGCGTCGCCGGGAGTTCTACTGGTTCGCCCGGGCGAGCCCGAACCCTAGCCTCCTCCACCGATCGTGCGCGCGCCTGGTCTGCCATAAAGGCATCGCGGCAACGCGGACAGTCTTGCACGCGGACATCGAGTCGCCCACAGTTCCTACAGACCGGACGCGAGAGAGGCGGGTTCCTGCAGGCCGACCTGGGATGTGACCCCGTTCTGCAATTGAAGCAACGGAACGAGGGCACGTCCAATTCCTCATCCCAGAGGACCGGAGCCAGGTTTTGCAGGAAGCTACCTCTTACCAACCGAAACCCTGTTTCATCGACCCAACACGGCGACGCAGAGGACGACGCCGGGCTCGCCACCTGAGGAGTCGGGACAGGTCGTACCGGCCTAAGGGTTGGTCGCTCCGGCACAACCGGCTCCACTCTTCGTGGGGTTGGCGGCACCACCACTTCCAACCTTGTGCCTGCCTCTCCCGTCTTCTCGGTGACTGTGCTCGCACTAACTCCCGAGGCTTTCCCTTTGCCGACAGCCAACGAAACCGATGGCCGGAGGGCGCCTGTTGCCTCAGCAACGGCTCCCTCCGCCATCTCAGGTAGAGTTGACGTCGAACCGGAGGTCGGCCTTTCAAAGTTACACGCGGATAGGTTGAAACGCATCGTGCGCTTCCTCCTACCCGAATTCTGGCGAGCCTCAGCCTCCTTCCTTCTCTCGTCCTCCATATACCCCGCTGGGTAGAACTGCGCGGGCCCACCCCTGCGGACGAATTGGTACGCGGGGTCTAACCTCTGTAACGCGAGCGGTTTGAAAGGGAGATTAGGATGGACGTGTGGTTGTGGAGCTACTCGAGGCAGTTCCTGCACCGGCATCGCCTCATCCTCGGAGTCGCTCGAGCTTAGCACCACCTCCAGTATCCCGTTGGTGGCGCCTCGCTTTATGGGACTCCAGTTTCCCCTTCCAATACAAGCCCTCGCGATACGGCTCCGATTTGCCGCCCTACCCGCGAGATGTCCTCCCGCGGCAGCTCGAGAGCCCGGCGATTTCTCGCCTAGGCTACTCGTGCCCGCCTGCGAGAAGACAATTCCCTCTTTTGCGGCGATAACTCTCGACTTCTCGGATGCTTCGCGTATACAAAGCGTCGTGAGCCGAAACGCTGCGCTGCGACGCACTGCCTCGTCCCAGGTACGCGTGGGCGCAGCCAGACGAATTATCGAACCCGCACGGCGATTTCCCGTTAGCAAACGGACCCCTCGTCGGTCGCTCACGAACGGCGTCGGGGGCGAAGGCAAAGGCGGCGGCAAAGGGAACCCCTTCGCCTGCCCGTCACTGTCCCCGCCAACCGACGCCTGTGCCAACCGTGAAACACAGGAGGCAACCTCGATGTCAAAGGAGGCCGCCTGCCCAAGGCCTGAAAACCGGGCGGCAGACTGCGACGCTCGGTCTACCTCCATGGCCTCAACAATTCCCGCCGAGTTCACCGATGCGGTCACGTCGCCTGTAGGTGTTTGAGCCTCGGCGACTTGAGCGATGCGGCCCGACTCCTCGGTTTCAGCCATCATCACCTGACGTCGATGAACCTCTTGTACCTTTAAAACAAAACAATTCAGTTATTACACCTATCCTATTTCGCAAACTATTTCTTTACCTTACGCGGTGGTATATATCGCTTAATTTCCGAGACGTGTACCCTAGCTGTACGATGCTTACTGTTCGTCGTTAGCTCGTAGATCTCGGGCGAAATCACTGAAATAATTTCAAACGGTCCGTCAAATTTCGGATCCAGTTTCGCGTTTTTACCATCCATTGCGCTCGAAAGCGTATGCACTTTGCGCAAAACCAAGTCACCTACCTGAAAAAGTACCTGACGACTACCCTTATCGTAGTGTTTCTTTTGCTTTTCCTGAGCTTCATCTATGTGCCTAGCTACTAAGTCGCGTAATGCATTTAAACGTGATAGCCTATCTTCCCATGCCTTTGTATCTATCTTAACAATAGGGGCCTTTGCCTCGATCTCGCGCCTTAAACTCTTTACCGGGCGCGGATCCTTTCCAAAGTTTAGAAACGCCGGCGATACCTTTGTAGACGCCTGAGTCGCCGTATTAATAGCATGACGAAATTCATGCAAATACCTATCCCAGCTCCTGTGATCGGTATCTACAAACATCGCTATCATCGTCTTTAGCGTACGATTTACGCGCTCAACCGGGTCACTTTGCTGATGATACGCAGGACAAAATATATATTCGATACCATATTCTCGCAACCTGTCTTGAAATACTTTGCTCCTATATGCCTTCGCATTATCACTAATGATATATTCCGGAGTCTCCCACCTGAACAGGATTAACTCCTCAAACGCGGCAACAAGGGCAGGGCCGTCCGCTGATCGTAGCGGTTTCAGTTCGACCCACTTAGTAAATAAGTCTCGAAAAACCACCAGGTATTTAAACCTATTTTTGCTACGGGGCAGCTCTACGACATCAGTCGCTACTACGGCCCATGGTCTTTCTACCACGCGCTTACCCATTAGACCTTGGGGTGCCTGCTGGACTACCATGTACTTCTGACATTGAGAGCACTCACTTACGAACGTCCTCACATCATACCATACTCCTAGCCAGTAATACTCACGAACAATTCGATCGTAAGTCTTTTCACGGCCGAAATGTCCAGCGAATGGCTCACAATGAGCGTCTCTCAACACCCTTTCTCGGTATTCCAGCGGCACCACCATGCGCCAACATTCCTCGCGATTAGTTATCGGATCGAGCAGGTGATCGCGCATGAACCGATACAACACGTTATTCTCTACTCTCCAATTCTCGAATTTCTTCGGTCTTTGAAGAACATCTTTCACGCGTTGTAGATACCAAGCATCCTGTATCTTATCAAATGCGCAAATCTCTAGTTCGTCCTCAAATTCTCGCGAAAGTGCGTCCGGCACATGGTGCAGCGCTCCCTTTCTATGTACTATCTCGCAATCCAACTGCTGAAATTCTAATACCCATCTTTCCAATCGACTCGTAAGTTCGCGTTTATTAAGACTCCTTGTAAGCGCACTATGATCCGTAACGATGACAAAGTGTGAGCCTTCTATATAAGGCCTAAACTTTTTTACCGCAAAAAGTACTGCCAAAAACTCGATTTCGCTCACCGTGTAATTTCGCTCGTGCGCGTTCAGCATCCGACTGGCGTAGCATATGGGATGCTCGCCGTCGTCGAATACCTGGACCAAACACGCGCCAACCGCGAAGGAAGAGCCATCGCAGTGCAAGTAAAAGGGGCGCGTAAAATCAGGGCGCGCGAGTACCGGCGCCTCCGTTAATGCGCGCTTTAGCCTCTCAAATGCAACTTGCTGTTCTTCCTTCCATTCCCATGGCTGGTCCTTTCGGATGAGCTTGGTCAACGGGACCTTTATCTCACTCTCGTGTTCGATAAAACGCGCATACCACCCTACCATACCTAGGAATCGGCGTAATTGAGCTACGTTACTCGGCGCAGGATAATCTACTATCGGCTTCACCTTGTCGTCGTCCGGACGCAGACCCTCACTATCTAACCTGTAGCCCAAGTAAGTTACCTCGGTACAGAAGAAATCGGACTTTTCTAAGTTGATTTCTAAGCCAACGCTTACTAAACGCTTCAAAACTTTCTCTAGCCAGATAACGTGGCTATTAAAATCTGCACTAACTACTAGCAGATCGTCCAAATACCAGAAAACGTGCGGCTCATACTCTGGACCGAAAAGTGCGTCCATGAGGCGCGTGAAAGTAGCCGGCGCATTTATCAAACCAAACGGCATTCGCTCAAACTCCCATAAACCAAGACCTGGGACCGCGAACGCCGTATATTGTTTGCTATTCTCTGAAAGCGGAATTTGCCAAAACGCCGCTTGCAGATCTATTTTCGACAGGTAGACTGCTCCGCGCAACCTATCTAAAATAGCGTCAATGCTAGGCATCGGATACGCGTCTACTTTCGTCACCTTATTTACTGGTCTAAAATCGAGACAGAACCTATAGCCGCCGTCCTGTTTACGTACGATTACCGGCGTACTACTCCACTGACTATTCGATGGCCTAATTATTTTCGCCTTCCATAGCCGCATGGTTTCTTCCTGCGTGAATGCTAATATAGGAGGCGACATTCGGCGCATCGGCGTCTTTATCGGGCGCGCATCGCCTACATCTATGACGTGCTCGATAACTTTTGTAACCGCCGGAGATTCACCAGGCTCCGGGACAATCCGGCGAACGAGCGTCAAGATTGTCTCTCGTTAAGCCTCCTCGTAGCTGCTTAAACCTGCGCATTCCGCAAAAACAACTATCTCATTACTATTCTGCTCTGCTAATGGATACCAATCGCCTTGGTCACCTGCCCGCCAAGCGCGATTACCGTAGCTAATATTTATATTCCACGCTATCCAAAATTCGGCTCCTAAAATCAAGTCGTGCTTAAGCGTAGATACTACCGTCCCAATTAACCAATTCGTCCTACCGCCAATTTCAATACTTAACCTCAAGTCGCCCCACGTTTGCGGCTTCTCGCCTGAGATGCCCTGTACAAAAATCGTAGGCGGCTTTAACCTGTATAGACTTGCCTGCCTATGTCGACCTTAATAAAGAACCTATTCTCTACTACTGCGACTAACGCTGCATCTGATTCATCTGCCGTTTTCTTCGGGATTTCTGAGTTCCACTCAGACCCTCCCCTCACTAAAACGGAAGGTGCATCGGCACCGACGACCGAACGTCCAAACAACAAAACCCTAGTATCAACAAGCTCACTTCTATCGCGCGTGACCATGACCTTTGTCGCAGCCCGCTCCGACGGGAGCGCAGCGCCTGAGCTCGTTTCCTTACCAACAGATTCCTTCACAGGTTCACCCTGATTTCCTAAAGCAACGGCCTTTTCCGAAGCCTGCCCAACCGTGGGCGAAATACTCGAACCTGCCTCATTCGTGTTCGTGCGCGACGATGGCAACTCATTTTGCCTCGCTGGGCACTTCTCAGGCGAGCTAGCTATCGCGCAAAATTTATTAAACCCTATCGGATCTTGCATATCCCTATCGGGCAAAGTTTTTCGCGCTATAGTGTGTCGATCTTTTTGAAGACTTTCCGCGTCCTGCTGTAACGAGTCACGTTTATTTGCCTCTTCGGGTTCATTGCTGATCCTACTAGGGAAACTTACGCCCTCGTCACTCTGCGCCTGAACTTCTTTCAATGTCGAACGACTAAACTCGCTTTTAAACACGTTTTTAAACTCAACGATTTCCTTACTCCCTTTTTCCGGATCCTCATACTCTACAAATACTGCACGCTTAACCTTAGCCTTGACTTTCAAATACTCTCCTATTACCTCGTCTAAGAGAGGTGGCGCAGAACTGGCAGTTCCCGCCTTGTTCTCGCCTTCCCTTTTTACCTCAACTCTATTCCCTTCTTCTACGGTGCTTTCGCTCCTTGCGCGAAGCACTTTCTCTACCTCAATAGCCCGCTCAATCCATCTTAGGCAGGAGTCGTCGAGCGGTCGACGGCTCCCGCGCTGAGGTTTCCCTGCTTCACCTGATTACAAGTAGGGCATTCTCTAAATACGTAACCTATTGTTCCACAAACCTGACAATATAATGTCGACTCTGAAGTTCGCGTTGGACAGTTATTAGCGTAATGCCCAGGTTGTCGGCATTTATAACAAACTACCCGCGGATTGACCTGAGCTATCGGGCATTGCGCCCTCCTATGTCCCACCGCGTTACAATTGAAGCAAGCCCCCATGAATGGCCTATTTAAGTTGCTACCTCCCTGATTGCGCTGCTGCGGGACCAGACTAGGGGCTACACCTGCAGCCGGGGCCAACGAAGCCTGCGCGCTCTGACGAGCAGGCGCGGCTTCGTTCGTAGGCTGGTTTCTTGCCTGTGACTGTTGTCTATCGGTAACAGCCACGGCAATTTCACCGTTCTGCATCTTGCCCTTTTTACCTAGTTTTTTGTTCTGCTGCTGCGCTTTCTTTTTAGGAGATTCGACTATTAAGACCTCGTCAATCGCGTCGTTTAAACCGTCAATAGTTTCGACCGATTTTTGCTTACCGGGCGACTTCTTCGTCTCTGTGTACGCGGATTCCGGAATTAGCGTTACGTCAGCCGTGGGCGGTTTTTGCCACCTTTTCCAACCGGCCATGCGATCTTCGAGTGCCATACCCGCTTCTTTAAAACTATTTAGATCGGAGAAGGTCTTAGTTTCAAGATATCGCTTATATCTTGGATGTAGACCCTCTATGATCATAGCTAACTGGCTAATCGTCTGAAAAGCCGCGACATAGTCCGTAATGTTCTCGTTCTCGCCCTGTGTTCTTTGACGCAATTCACCGTAAAGTTGTTCTCTATTCAATCGTCGACAGAATTCGCTAGAAAAACTCTTTTTAAAGTCTTTCAGCGTCCTCCACATACCGCGATTAACCTCGTACCACGGACGCGCCTTATCGCGGAATGCGGTGCCTATTGCTATCAGCATCTCTTCGTCCGAGATGCCATAATAGCGCTGGCAATCACTCAAACCTGATAGAAAACTTAGCGCGTTTGTACTATCCTTACCGGAAAAACGAAGAGACCAGGCATTGAGCGCGCTTACTCCATCCGCAGGTATACCGTTTATATACTTGATTCTTGGAGGAGCACTCTTTTTGCTTGATCTTTCCGCTCTAACTTGCTCAGTTTTCCGCGGCGATTTAACTTTATAGGTGTTGCAGCTATCAGTATCCGATAGACTCGAGCTAGTGTCGTTTCCACTGATATTTTCTACCTGTCTCACCTGCTTTTGTTTAGGTCGCCTTATGCTTATTACACTTTTCTCGCTAATAATCGAACCTTCACCTAATGGAGCTGGTATTTCCATTTCCTCTCTAATAGCTACCCGTACCTCGCGCTCCCAATCTTCAACCCATGAACTTACTCTAGGCGCGTGATATTTCGTGCTCGCCGATCTATTTGAATCGGCATAGAGGAATGTACTATCTGCTCTATTGTTTGGTGCGTTCGCGTGGGCCGATGGCTCAGTCGCAACCGCTGGCGCGTCTAGCGTCTCGCGATCGCCGAGCGGCTTGGCCTGAGGCGGCAATGAAGCCTGCTGTTCGGTCTGAGCCGCTCTACTGTGCATCGCCTCTCTTTCAACTCTAAAAACTGCATTCGCACCATCCGTGATGCCCTGTCTAACCTCGCGCCTATAAATCCAACGCGGTACAGCAGTTAAAGCTCGCCAGATTTGGCTTATCGCGCTAGTGCTACGCTCGCCTTGGTTTTCCGCGATTTGTTCGTGTGCGCGTTCGGTCCTGTTGTCCGACGGCGATCGAGCCGCCATCGGTAACACGTCGTTATTTCCGCGCGCGACTGCATTTTCGCCCGGCGGTCGAATTTGCTCACATGATAATTCGGCCGCCAAAGATGCTGCAGCTGCCGCGAATTCATCGCCCAGGTTCGCGTTCCGCGCACTGCTTACCGTTGTTTCTTGCTGTTCGTCATACAGCTTTTCCGGGATTCGGCCTGAAGCAAAATCGCTCGAGCGCAACGGTGGCTGCAAATCTGGCCGCTCTCTTAACAGCATATATCGAAAATACCGGGTTTGTAATTCCTCAAGATCACCGTGTAGACTAAGCTCGCGATAGCGCATTAATTCCAACAGAATAGCCGGTTCTGTGGAATCAATTTTGCGTTTTAATTTTTTCGCATGCGCATCGCGTAATATTCTGCGCAAGACTATTTTATCTCTACACGCTAGCGACATTGTTATTTCTAAAAGTGAAAATCCGTAACTTGACTACGACGCGAGCCTATGGGACTAAGCAAGTCTCGACCGGTCCGTGTAACCTGATACCTTACTGACTAATTTCTTTCCAAACTATAAGCCGGCAAGAAATCGCCTTGCTTACGTTTATAGAAAGAAATTATAATTTATCAAAATTTACTTACCGTAATTTTTGAATAGGCAGTCTAGTAAAATTCTTAAAACAAAGAAAAACTAAAGCGAGGAAAGAACGCAATCGTCTAGCGTCAAAGCGACTCAATGACGCACCGTTGTCATCCGACACCGCTATTAAGAAAGGTCACTGGCAAGCACTAACAAGAATTCAAAATACCGAAAACTCGAAATTCTTTTACGCGCACTCTTTTTTCCTTAGTTCACAAAGAAAATCATTTAACCGTTATTTCCAAAATTTATTATCAAACCATTTCTCTCATTTATCTCCCAATTGCCAGACTCACAAGGGATGCCATGTAACAAAACTTAATCCATTGTTACCAATTCTTTTGCGGGGTAAGTGAAGCACTTTCGCTCATGACAATTGAGAGAGAAGAACGAGGGGAGGTTGATAAATAAATTATGCACAGACAAGAATCAAATCTCACTTACAACCTCTTATTATTATTAATTATCACACTGAACAAACGCGCGCATAACATAATCTAAATTACCGACTAACAAACTACAAATCGAACAATAAACTACTTAAGATAATCACAAATGAACATTTCGCATTTTATCCTAATACCAAATCGCATACTTAACCTATTACAAACTCACTTAAAAACTACGCGGACTAATACCGGGAAAATTGCCCGGCACGTGGGCGCCTGGACAATTCACCGGTCGCAACTTACGTCACTACAAATTAATCTTAGCGCGAACCTTCAGATAGCCAGCACGTGAGTGCCAGGCTGTCTCTTTCACCGCGCACCGGTCGTCGCATCAACAGAGAGAGAGAGTGTAGAGAGAAAGAAGTAAAGGAAGGCTTGACCTTTGTTCTCCTGTTCCTCGCAACGTCGAGAATCCTGGGCGATGTGCTGCCGCAGGACGTACCGGGCGTCGTCGCTGGTCAGATCGTTGCTAACCGCTGTCGCTGACCAGATCTCCGTCGGCGACGTTGACTCTCTTGGCAGTTGGGCTGGCTGCTGTTGCTGGCAAAGCCGTGGCCGGTAGGGCTGATCGTGCTTCCTTCCGGCTATCCCAAACTGCTCTCTCTGCTGGGCTCGGACTTCCGCACTGTAGTAGGACTAGGCTTCTACTCCCTCACTCTAGTAAGGCTCGGCTGCGACTCTCTCACGCACTAATTCTTGCGCGCATCTTGCAGTCGCTCTGCGGCGCTCGCTCCTCTCCCTACCTTGACCTATTAGTTAGGCGGCACGCGACGCGTCGCTTATCGGTCACGCGTTGCGCGCCTGCCAATCCCTGCATAGGCCTAATACTCTCCTTCTCTCTCTCTCTCTCTTTCTCACTCTCTCTCCGCGCTCTTCAACTTTTTCTTGCGCTCAACTGCGCTGGCTCGTCCTTGGCGCTGAAACAAAAAGGCCAAGTGTTAGGCGCATACTTAAATGCGCCCAACGTTGGCCTCCACGCTTAGCCGAGTGGGAGAGGGAGAAACGCGGACGAGAGACGGGCAAACGGCCTGCTCTCGTCACAAATCTAGAAGTTCCATCAGCTTCTCCGTCATTATCGAGAACTTCTACGTCACTATCATCATCATCGGGTACCCACATAACTTCATGATCATTTTCATCTTCATCACTATGATCATTGTTTTCTACAACACTGCTATCAACACTGGCATTCCTCATCGACTTACGTTTCGGCATGATTTTGCCAGTTTTATGAAACTTCTTTTAGAGTCCGAATCTGATAAATATTTATCTTGAAAAAATACTCGGTGAATAGTAAAGCTCGCCAATTATCCTGAAAAGAACTATCGGAGAGACAGCCGAAGAAAAGAGTGAATATGCTCCAACTATCTTGAAAAAGACCGTTAGAGAAATACGCACTTTTCAATCCTCCACAAGATGGAAAATCTCGCCAATTATCCTGAAAAGGACTATTGGAGAGACAGCCGAAGAAAAAGAGTGAATATGTTCCAACTATCTTGAAAAAGACCGTTAGAGAAATACGCACTTTTCAATCCTCCACAAGATGGGAAAGTTCGCCAATTATCCTGAAAAGGACTATTGGAGAGGCAGCCGAAGAAAAAGAGTGAATATGCTCCAACTATCTTGAAAAAGACCGTTAGAGAAATACACACTTTACAATACTCGAGAAGACAAAGGATTTATCCAACTGTAGGGACAAAGAATCCAGAAAAAAATAAAGTAATTAGATTCGCAATTTTACCAACATTACCTGATTTTGGTACTACCGACACCATATTAGATCCGCCATTTTGTAAAATTGAAATTGACACTAGCATTGTATTCAGCGACATCGAAAGTATAGGTAGTATATATGCATTCTCTAATTCGGCTTTTATTTAGAAAATTTTAGATTTCCCCGCTTGTCAACATGTTGCTGGCCGCCATCTTGGAAAAATGTTCCAGGAAAATTCGTAATGCCTAGGTTTATCAAAGAACTAACATTTTCAATGTAAATCTACATTTTCATCCTGATTCTATAAATTTCAGCAACTAATTTCTGAAAGAAAAATTCTAATGTAATATTAAATTTTCATCAACATTCAAGACGCCATTTTGTAATTTTCCGTGAAAAATATCCTAATTCTGACTGCAGATTGGTAAAGAGCGGGAAATTTTACAATAGAAAAGTGACTTCTAGTATACATTTTCGATTATTTTGAGGTTTTCCTCGGTCAAAATCAAATCGACTATATAATGGCGCCTTGGGAAGAAATGGGTTAAGGCGAATACACGTACTATCATACGTGTTTAACGGAGCGGCGGTTTGCTCTGCATCGTGGGAATTTATTCTTAAATAAATTTTCCATTTTTCAGATAACCTCTCCCGTTACAAAGGATGCAATTCAACCCGAGTTTCTCATAGCGCGAAGTGTTCTATGAGTCAAGCGTAAATTAAAATAGGAAATAAAGGATTTGCTCAGTTAATCACTTGAGAGAAAAAACTTAGGTATAAGCCAAGTTTATTCGATCTCGAACGCTCACTTTGCAAGGCTAGGAGTGAATGCTAGCCTGTGCAAAAGTCAGCGTATTTATACACTGATTTTCCCGTCTATTTTCGCAGGGCAGCCCTCTTTGAGTTGTTTACGCAATTGTGTGAAATCATTTTTTCTAATTTACAAGAGATTAAACAGTAATAACAAAATTTTAAAATATGTAAAATTTACTTAATTACATATAGATCATTTAAGTGTAATTTACAATTATCGCAAAAAGTATAGTCAAAAGTTATTACCCAATAAAGTTAGTTAATATTAAATATAATAGCGCAATATTTACAATAAAATAATTATAAGCATGTATTAAAAATATATATTAATAGTTTATCACTAGTAGAAGTAATTCCTAAAAAGTAGGAAAAATAGATAACTCACAAGTATGTCAAATTTGTAAGTTGTCAAATCACTTAGCAGATACTTGTTTTTACCGTAACAATGGGTATGAAATTTAGAAATGAAAGATTCAATAGTAACGAAAGCCAAAAGCAAATGAATAGTTAAAATACAGCTAATAGGAAAAGAATGAGCCAGCAAGTAGCTCCGCCCTAACAAATCAGAACTCTGCATCAAAAAATCAATACCAGGGAAATTTTGATTCTATGATCGCGGACCAGGAAATCCAAACAGAGATCCGACTATTTGTAACTATTATGGTATTAAAGGTCACTGGAAAATTATATGTAAAAAAAAATTTTTAATGAACAAAAACAACAACAACAGGGAAACGCCGGTGGTTTCCAGGTGACGGGTGCGACCGGGGAAACGATCAGCCAGTCGGAGCGCCGAGCTTAAGTAAGAATACAAAGAAATTAGAAGTAACGAAAAGACTGGTGTTGTTAAACTTGAATAGTAAGTCATCAACTTTTATTTTAGAAAATACAAATAAAAATATCAGTCTTTCTATCATGCTAGATACTGGTGCTGGACCATCTCTATTGAAATGGTCTAAAAAACCGAACGAAGCATATCTGAACGAATTGAATATTTTAGAATTGCGAGGTATTACATTTAACAGTGTAGTAATATTAGGAAAAATAAATATTAGAATAGAAGATTTAGAATTTAAATTTCATATGGTATCCGATGATTTATCTATTGAAGAAGACAGACAAATCGGCAGTGAACGTTTGCTTACATTCAACACTAAAATAGATTATAAAAACAATGTTTAAATAAAAAAAAAAAATGTTCTAAAAATTGCTGATAATGTGTTTTGTTTATCCACAAACAATACAATTGCCGATAATCAATACATCGCAAGATGATAATAGTTATTCAAAATCACTAACAAATTGTAAAACTTATGCTGGAGTAGTCAGAAATCAAGTAAAGATTCGTAACAATTTTGATACATTTGCGAGAAGAGCTCCCATCAATAAAGAAAGCAATGTAGAATCAAAGATAGATCATGAGCCAGATAAAAACTGTGTCAATAGAGTTAGACGGAGCGATTACGAAGACAATCGTTCAAATAAAATTGGAGTAAAATTGCGAAAATTCGAAATCTGTAAATTACCACAAAAAAAGTCTGAGATTTGTAATTCGGAAATTGGACTAGAAAAAGCTAGCAAAGTTAAAATTAGTGAACGTGAAATCTGTTCATCCGAAATTAGAAATTCGAATGTTGAAAATTGTAAAAAATCAGAAATTAGAAAAAACCAAAGCACGTACTCAGTTTGTAATTTGGCATTAGCAAACAAAGAATGCGGGAGTGCACACACAAGTTCCGCGAAAGCTAATTCATTATTTATTCAGAACAATGAAATAAGTAGGGCGAAGCAAAGCCATAATGAAAGCACCCTCGATAAAAATTTTGCAGATGATAAAATTCATCCCACAAAATTCTCAATGACAGAAAATAAATTGAGTATACAGCCATATTATAAGTCGAAAATTAGAGAAAGTAGTAGCAATGATCGAAAAAATGTAGATTGTTACGATAATACTAACCAAACTACCCTATTGGAAAGAGTTAATAAAGGTATTAACGTATTAAATAATACAAATTCATACACAAGTAATAAACCATATTCCGTGATACATATAACTAATTAATTCTACAATTACCCTGCTCGAAACATTGGACGAAATCAGAGATAAAGAATACATTAAAGAATTATTAGAGGGAGTGGCAGAAATAACCAGAAAATTTAAAACTATCAGCCACCTTCAAAGGTCCGATGAACAACGAGTGGTTTTACAACTTTTGGTCGCCGTAAAATTTTATTGAAGGGGAAGGCACGAATGCCATTTACTATCAACGAACACGGGCACATAGCCAAAATAAGTATGAATCAGAATACGGAAGATAGGCCATCAAGAATAATCAGCATGTCACAATTAGATCATTTGAATTTAAATGAAAAGGAACATATAGTTGATATAATAAATAAATTCAACGACAGATATCACTTACCTGGAGATAAATTAGGATATACTAATCTACTCCAACACGAAATTCCATTAACGTCGAAAGTACCAATTCGCATAAAACCTTTTAGACAACCACCGGAGTTAAGAAAAGAATTTAATGTTCAAGTTTTAAATATGCTCGAGCAAGGTATAATTGAATAGTCTTTTAGTTCTTACTCGTCTCCAATATTTTGCATGGACAAGAAAATGAATGCTGAAGGCGTAATAAAAAAAAGACTAAAGATAAAGTAATAGACTTCCTATTACTGGTAATAGATACGCGGGTATCATCAATGCCGTCAAAAAAGAGTACAGGCAGGTGACAGCATTTCAATGCGACCAAGGCCTTTTCCAGTTAACAAAGTCGCCTTTCGGATTGAAATCAAGCACGCGGTCTTTCTATCATTAATTCACCTTTTAACAACAGGAATGAAAGGAGTAGTAACCTTGTTCGATGATGCCGGGCTGGTCCAGTGAGTGGTAACATCTCACTGGGCAAATGCTAGCTTCCAACGTCCACGACGTGCCCGGTGGAAACGTTGTCCGTCGCGTCAATGCTCTGAGCAGCAACGCTATAACGGACACGGCCAAGAGGAAGATATGGCTCACAAATGACGCAAAAGATAATGGTATTCTGCCGATGTGTCCAACCATTAATCACTTATACACATACACACTACGCAAACACTCACACACACACGCCTCCTGGCAAACCGGAGAAGTGAATGATCGGTGACCCTATAAACGGGTCTTACCGAAAAGCGAATGGTCGGGGACTCCTATAAACGAAGCCGCCCGAAAGCGAGAGAAGGGGATATCTCTAAACGGACTCTCCCCGTGAATGAAGCCCGGTTTCGCCTATGGTGCTTTCACATACACGCACACACCACAAGGGGGGAACGCTGAACACACAGGGTATACATACAGGGGGGGGGACCTCAGGGGCCGTGCGTTGTCCCAGCGCGGTTCGTGGAGTCGCGACCACGAGGGACCTTCAGCACAACGGGACAAAACCAACAACATGAATATGCACAATGAAAACATTGATGTACCTCAAGTGGTAACTCCTTCTCAGGAGGAATCCACCCCGGGTTCCGATCGGGTGAAAGCCCCGGTGGCCACGGGCAGCGGCACGGATTTTGAGGGCCGTACTTTGTGCACGGGAATGGGGAGAAAGATAGGAAAAAACGACACGAAATTACTGAACATACCGAGGCGACAGAGGGCAGACAGTGGGTCAAGCGGCGGCAGCGGGGTGATCTACGTCTCTGCCGCTGAAGGCCAAGAACCGACGACAGGACGAACACCGACAAGAACTAATGATACACGAGACGTGACGGTACCGCTGCGGCGCACACAAGTGCCACCTGCGCGGAAAAACGAGGGCTCCGAAAAGCAGACCTCCAACACTGACGCCGATATGAAAGACGTGGACAATGACAACGGACATATGACAGAAAACCTCCAGCTGTTTCGCACGCAGCTCAGGCGCATTGATGCCGCGCTCGAAAAGATGGAGGCACGGACTAAGATACAGAGAAATATTAGTACGGACATAACGACTAGTATGGCTGTAATAAAGGAAGCGGTGGAGATTGCATGGAGTGAATGCGACCGCCTAAATCCCCTCCTGGAGTCCGTAAACGATAGGAGGACAGAAAGACAGAAAAGAAAGAGGGAGGACACGGGGGCCAGCCCTGAGCAAGCCGTGGCCTATCAAAGGGTTGCGGACGAGTCAGGCTGGACCACGGTGAACTCCACGAACAGAAAAAAGAAGAAGTCTAAACAGAAGACTAATGACCAAACGACGGAGACGACTTCTCTCAAACAGAACACGCAACAGACTACCCCTGTGGTGGCGCTGGGCGCGCGGAGGGAGAGGCCACTAGCTTCGACATCCGCAGCGGCGACGCCTACCCACGGGAACAATCGGTCCGAACTAGACAAGAACCGGCCCAGGGCGGCTGGTCCTCGCCGGAAGAGGGGGACCAACGTTATACTGGTACGGCCAAACGACGGACGAACGTACGCGGATACCTTGCGCCGACTAAAGACGGAGATCAATCCCGAGGGCTATAAAGTGAGTATCTCGGGATATCGAAAGACTAAGGACGGAGGACTCCTCATGCGCTTTCGCTGTAACGCAGACGCAAGACGGAAGTTCCAGGAGAAACTCCAGGTTACTCTTGGAAATGAGGGTAATGTACGAGACATGACACACGGACAGACGCTAGAGATACTAGACCTCGACTGTGTTACAGACACGAATGATGTACAGAACGCATTGAAACGAGAAACAGGACAAGATGCGGACTTTAAGATCCACATTTTCGGACCGAATAAACACGACGTTTGTATGGCAGTGTTCGAAGCAGACAGAGACACGGCCCACAAACTGCTCAAGAAGGACAGAATCAAGATCGGCTGGGTCAATTGTCGGCTTAGAGAAAGATGGACGGTCCCGAGGTGCTACCGGTGCCTCGGATACGGACATAGACGAACGGACTGCACAGGACCTGACAGAGGACAGTGCTGTTGGAGGTGCGGGGGGACCGGCCATGTCGGGAGAGCCTGCCCCACCAAACAGCCGACGTGCTTCCTATGTTCCGAGGCGCGTGCAACGGAGAGGGCGCATGTCCCGGGAACGGGAGCGTGCGCGGCCTACCGGGCAGCGCTGGAGGAGTGCCGGAAGCAGACACAACAATGACAGGAATCTTACAAGGAAACCTGCGTAGGTGTGAGGCAGCCCAGCTGCTTATATCACAGACAGCGAAGGAACGAAACGTAGACATACTGATACTGAGCGAGCAACTGTGGGACTTACGAGAGCAGGACGGCTGGTTCTCGAATACCCTCGGTACGTCGGCCATATGGGTCAAAGGCAAACCGGCTAGGAGAATACAAGCGTCTGGCAGGGGGGAAGATTACGCGTGGGTGAGGGTAGATTCCGTCACCTACGTTAGCGTATATTTGACCCCAAACTGCACGATGGCAGTGTACGAGGAAAAAGTCGGTAAGCTGGAAGACGCCCTCACAGGTCTCCCGGGTGACTTTGTCGTCGCGGGAGACATGAACGCGAGAGCGGTCGAGTGGGGTATGACAACGACGGATAAACGAGGAAGGCTGCTTCTGGAGATGGCCGCAAAGCTTGATCTGGTAGTGGTCAACCAAGGGACGACAACGACCTATAGACGACCGGGCTTCGGATACTCAATACCCGATGTGACGATGACGTCAGACAGGATCTCGTCGCGGATAAGAGGATGGCGGGTGACCGAGGACTATACAGCCAGCGATCATCAGCACATCGTCTTTGAGGTGACAGATCAATCGACGAACGTACAAAACGGACAAACTAGAGACAGGAGTTCAACGTATTGGAACTTACGACGACAAGATAGAGAGCTGTTTGACAAACTGCTAAGGGAGGCACCGTTACCCGCCGAGTCTGTCCCGGCAGAGCTTGGTCTGCGGGAGCGTGCCGAATGGATAACGGACAAGACAATGGAACTGATAACGGAACTGTGCGACGCCACAATGACCCGACGCAAGGGCCGAACGTACAAACGAGCAATGTACTGGTGGACGGACGAGATTGGCCTCCTCCGTGGGGAATGCATTGCCTGCCGCCGGAGGATGAACCGCGCACGGAAAAAGAGCAGACCAGACGCGGACGAACTATCGACAGCGTACAAGATGGCACGTAAGAGACTGACTACTAAAATAAAGGACAGTAAAAACCGATGCGCTAGACAGTTGTGTGAAGAAGTGAAGCGTGACCCTTGGGGACTTGGCTACAAGATTGTGACCAAGAAACTGGGGGCCCTTGGTCCTTCTGAACCAAAAGACAAAGACACCATGAAAGCAATAGTAGATGGACTTTTCCCAAACCAACCAGAGACGGAAGAAATGACGAACGAACAAGAGACGACAGTGCCAGAGTTTGTCGGGGCAGAGCTCACTAAGGCTGTGTCCACGATCAAGCCTGGTAAGGCACCCGGACCAGACGGTATCCCGGGAGAAATCCTCCAGCAGATCGTGGGCGTACGTCCAGGACTCCTCCTGGATAAGTATAACGCGGTCTTACGTGCGGGCATCTTTCCCAGACGATGGAAGACTGCTAGACTGGTTCTCCTGCATAAAGGAAAAGGAGAGCCGAATAGTCCGTCTTCCTATAGGCCCCTGAGTCTTCTAGACACAGCGGGTAAACTTTACGAAGCGTTATTGAAACCAAGACTGACGAACGCGGTAACTGCAAACGGAGGACTTGCAGGAAACCAGCACGGTTTCAGACGGGACTGCTCAACTATAGGGGCGATTCGACAAGTGACCGACGCCTTTCGGCGGACGAGGCGCGTGTGCTACGGAGCGAGGCCAATAGTACTTCTCGCGACTCTTGATGTCAGGAATGCCTTCAACTCCGCTCGGTGGGGGGATATTCTGGAGGCCCTACAAACTTTCAGGGTTCCCGAATACCTGATGCGGGTGGTGAGGGAGTACCTACACGACAGATGGATTCGATACGAGACGACCGACAGAACAGTGACCAGACGAATCACAGCAGGAGTCGCCCAAGGTTCAATCCTTGGACCCGACTTCTGGAACATACTGTACGACGCACTACTAAGACTACCGATGCCACCGGGGGTGGAGCTGGTTGCCTACGCCGATGATGTGGCTGTGGTGATAATAGCCCGTACCCCGGAGCTGGCGCAAATGCTTCTGAACCGCGCGATGTTACTAATCAATAGATGGATGACTGAACGCGGACTTAGCCTTGTCCTGGCCAAGACAGAACTCATCCTTCTGACGGGAAGCAGAATTAATACCCTGATTCCCATGACAGTCGGAGAGGTATCGCTGCGGACCAGTGGGGCGGTCGAGTATCTGGGGGTGACCCTAGATACGAAGATGACCTTCTGGCCGCACATACAACAGACAGCGAGGCGGCAGAGAGGACTTCCGCTCTCAGTCGTCTTATGGCAAATACATTTGGACCGAGAAATGGAAGAGACGACTACTGATGACAACGACCCACTCGATCATGCTCTACGGGGCGGAGGTGTGGGCCGACGCGTTGGGGGTCAAGAAATACTGCAAACGACTGACAAACGTACAAAGACAGGGAGCACTGAGGGAGTCTCGGCTGAGGCTGTCCTGGTGGTGGCGGGGGTTATCCCGATAAACATGCTCGCCAGAGAGCGGAAACGCGTGTACGAACGAAACAGTGACATGACCAGAACGGAAGCTGCCCAGGACGAAAGAACTAGGACGATGACGGACTGGAACAAACAATGGAGGATGAGCACGAACGGAGTATGGACTAGACGACTCATCGACGACCTGAGACCGTGGACGGAGAGGCAATTTGGGGAAGTGAATTTTTACCTGACCCAGTTTCTTACCGGCCACGGGTACTTCAGGAAATATCTGTTTGACAGAGACAAAGTTAACAGCGCCGACTGTAAACACTGTGGACACAAATGTGATGACGCAGAGCATACATTTTTCAAATGCTCACACTGGAACGACAAAAGGCAAAGACTGGAGACGACACTTGGAAACATCACGCCCAACAACATTGTGGCAAAGATGCTACAAGACAAAGACTACTGGACGGTAACGGCAACGTACGTTGAGACTATCCTACGAAGAAAAAAGGCGGACGGTTGCCTGGAAGTCGAGTGTTAGACGAGAAGAATGCGAGAGTAAATGATATGAACAAATGGATGAATGTGAATAAACGGACGTAACGAAACGATACAGGACCCGTGGACAACGAGAGGACTTGACGCGGTTCTCCAGCGGGAAGTAATGCTTACGCGGTTCCCCGCTGGAGAATGGAGTAGGTGGACTTTACTACTCTTCCCCGGACGGTTTACCCTCCGGTTGAAGAGAAGCGGGATTTGGGCGGTCAGCTGGTCTTCGACGACCCGGAGGCTCCTTGCGTTCGATTGATAGATCGCTTGAAACAGCCCGGTCTGAGAGGATCAGCGAGTCACGTCACACGGCGGGTGGGAGAGTGTAGGTGGGTAGCTTCGGTGAACTACCATCACACTCCAACCGTTATGGTCCATGAGGATTTATCCTGTTTTTTTACCACCATAAAAAAAAAAAAAAAAACCTTGTTCGATGATATTTGCGTACATAGTAAGACTATTGAGGAACATTATGAGAGTATCACTGAATTAATGGAACGTCTAAGATAAGTGAATTTAGTATTAAATCCCGAAAAATGCGAGTATTTTAAATCAGAGGTAGTATATCTAGGTTATGTAATCTCGAAAAACGGTTTACTACCTCACGACGATAAAATGTTAGCCGTCCAACAATTTCTCACGCCGAAACCCAAGGAAATATTAAACAATTTATCAGCCTGTGTAGCTATAACAAACGAATCATTAACAAATTTTCTGACATCGCGCAACCTTTAAACAAATTGTTAAGAAAAGATCAGCAGTTCATATAGAAAGAAGAGCAACAGAAAGCCTTAGAACTCTTAAAACGCAAATTGTGTGAGTCACCTGTATTGATTCACCCAAACTTCGAAAAACCATTTATTTTAACAACAGATGCTAATGAATACTGTGGAGGAAGCATTTTATCTCAAAAACGGGATGAGGACGACTTTGATAAGCCAGTAGCTTATGTATCACGAGCGTTAAATGACGCGGAAAGACGTTACAGCACGTTCGAGAAAGAAATGTTAGCAATTGTTTTCGGAATTCTTAAATTTCGACCATATTTATATGCAAAAAAATGTACCGTCATTACTGATGATAAACCTCTAATTGGATCAAGATCGCACAAAGATCCTAACTCACGAGTAACTAGAATGAGACTGAAGGTGGCAGATTTTCAATATGAAATTAAATATAAAGCAGGAGCTACCAATATAAACGCAGATGTTTTGTCTCGTAACCCAATAGAATTACATACTTTAGATCCGCAACTAATTCAAGAACCTATCAATATAGTGAAAGGGTTAGAAGCAAATGATGATAAAGTACCGGAAATGGGGGCGAATGATCACACGATCGCGCGCTGGACGAAAACTTAGCGCTAAATACGAAGAAGCTATAAGCGCGCTAAAACCTAGTAAACAGAAAAAGAGACGAGACCAAAGTGCCAGTGGGGTAACAACACAATCGAGAGGGGAAAACCAGAGTTCAGAAACCTCTGAGAACGCAAATGGCAACACACCATGTACGCAAGAAATCGAGAACGAAGCAACAGAGGTACAAAGCGAGGGGACAGATGTACCATTAAAAACCAGTTTAGAAACTATCAAAGAAGAGGATGAATACGAATCAAACGAAACTGAGATCGACGCAGTAGAAGAGATCATTAATAATGAGAATGAAATAGAAAATAAAGTACCTTAAAGTAACATCATTTATTGTCGCGAAAAATTGTTCGTGAGAAAAGATAATTATCTATATTTTGTCAATTATTAAGTAGAACCTCTTGATAAAGGAGCACATCTATTAAAAGAAGTAAATAAATTACCAAAATTAGAAAATTTAAAGGTAGGATACCCTAAACTAATTAGAGTCGAAAAAAGATATCATTTAGCGATGCCGCTAAGGTGCAAACAACGAGAAAGCACCGAGGATATAATTATTATGCTAAAAGCATTACTCATGAATTCAAGAAACATCATTGATGAAAACAAGATAGTCACTTTTAGCCTAGCCAAAAGTGAAAGCACAGAGAACGTGTTATTCAATAAAATTATTAACTGTATACGAGGCAAACTTGGAAAACTAGATGTCAAGGTTATAGTAGGCACCGGACAGGTAAATCATCCCGTACTTAACTAAAGAGCCGAGATTATACAAGAAGCACATTGTCTAGTGGTCGGAGGATACGCGGGATTTAATAAAAGATTTAATCCACACAAATCAAATTGGAAACATCTTAAAGAAGACGTACTTAGTTTCGTACAACAATGTGTTGATTGTAAAATGAAAAAATTAGTACGTGAAAAAACTAAACAAAAGATGGTGGTCACAGATTCACCGCCAGTACCATTTTTGAAAACGGCAATGGATATAGTGGGATCGACGCCGACGACCAAATTAAATAATCGTTACTGTTTAACATTTCAGTGCATGTTTACACGCTAAGTTATAAGTATTCTAATACCGGATCAAATGGCTATTACTGTATCAGACGCTCTTATTAAACGTGTGGTGAGTGTATTCTGAGCTCCAAACGGTTTGCTTACTGACTACGGGCAAAATTTGTTGTCAAAATTAATAAACAGAGTTACAAAAAGGTTTCGTATAAAACAATTTTGTACAAGCGCATTTCATGCCGAATTCAAAAGAGTAAAAGAAAGACAGCACTCCTCGTTAAACGTATATTTAAAAGTTCTTACATATAAGTTTGAAAATTGGGATGAATTTGTGAAAATGGCAATGTTCAATTATAATACTAGCAGACATGAGGCTATGCATTAAACTCCCTATGAACTCATGTTCGCAAGAGTTGCAAGAGTGCCATCAGCAACTCCTCCAGAACCGGAAGATCTCTTGCCTACATATACCGACTATATGTCACAACTAATTAACCGATTGAGTGCTTTTCACCAAATTGCTCGTGAAAAATTTACGCTTGCAAAGATTAAGTCAAAATATTATTATGATAATAAAATCAGTCCGAGAAAAATCAAGGTAATCGATTATGTTTGGCTTTTAAGTGGCCCCGAACCAAAAAAA
Organism: Phymastichus coffea; assembly: GCF_024137745.1. NCBI lineage: Eukaryota > Metazoa > Arthropoda > Insecta > Hymenoptera > Eulophidae > Phymastichus > Phymastichus coffea. The sequence goes on along the minus strand of NW_026706824.1, from coordinate 203,484 downwards.
TTCGATGAACAATTCTCTGGTCCTTTTATCTGGTATTGGAAGTATGGCACAACAGAAATGTACGAATTGAAATCAACAAAAACCGCAGTAAAATTGTGAATATAAACCGTTTACGCATATCACATATAAGGCCGACCGAATAATAGTTTCGCAAAATTTAATAGACAATCGCGCCAATTGTATGTTCTGATTAAGATCTATTAAGGAATAACTTAAATTTCTTGTTTACAGATGATGAATCTTCTAATTTGCTGTTCTTGGAAATTGTCACCAAGGCGACGGCCTACATTGCTTATGATTGCACGCAGAAGTTAACAAATATTACAACTTTTTCTTTGGTAGATATTCTAGACTGCAAATTGCCACCATCAATCGTCAGTTCTACGCGGATCTAAGTAGTGTTATTGCAACTGTATGAATATTCGTCGGTACGAGTGCGTTATGGCAAAATAGAAATAGATAGGGACGCTAAGAGATGCGGCTATAATAATCATAATATGGAAGTTGGATTAGGAAGAATAAAATACCTACGCGAAGCATCAAGAGACAAATGCGAAAGAATGCACGTACACAGATCAATATCTACAGGAGATCGCCTCTTTCAATCCTTACTAGTGAATAATTCAGTAGTACACGCTACAACTTTCGCAGGATCAGCCGGTAGCACGGATGGATGCAGTAACGCAGGCTACTATAATGACCCATATGGCGAATTTCAAGACTTTTTTGTGATAGGTTATGTTAAAATTTCGTTGCAGGAACACTGGGAAACAGTATCGCTAGATAATAATAAAATCACATTATCAACAGGTACGGTTTGCAAATTCAGTGACGATAAATGCATAGGTAACGTTCTCGGTTACTCTTTCTGGGACCCAATTCCCATGCACGAGTGTCAAGAAAACAAGTTCACAGAACTTTACACAGGATACGTAGAAAAAGTTATGGAACAGGGTAGCGAAAGTCGACCACTTTACGTGTTAGACACAAGGAGTGTCCTTCGCATTTAAAGATCTAGGAGCATTACTTAAATGCGGATTTGTCTTAACCAGAACGGAACATCCAAGAATTTTTATCGTTGATGATGAAACAAAACATACCATTCCGGCGATAAAAGATAAAAATATCAAAAACATCGATTTATTTGCCTATTTTAAAACAAAGATACTTTTCTTTAAAAAACACGTAAGAAAAAGCTTACAAAAGTTATATTATGACGTGTTATTTCAACAGTGCGAGTTATAAAAGAGAGTTATAATGAATGCACTAAATATCGCGACAATTAGTTCGGATTTATTGTCCTATTATTTGATGAACGGACCAGTCTATATGAGCCTACTCCCAGGCGAGGTCATTCACATAATTAAGTGCTTACTAGCAGACGTTTTGTGCGCACAAGAAACTCTTCAGAGTGCTATCTAGAACTACCTGTAGAGCGCGGCGGAAGACCTATGTTTATGACACCTTGTACGCACATATTGAAATTTTTCGGTACAGAAACAGTCTGTGGTGAGACAGTAGCAGTAATGTTTAAGGTCAGAAGTGGATGGTTTAAGATGTTACCACGACCGATGTATTTTGGTGACGCACCAGAAGTTTTTAAGCCTCAAACAAAACAAACGTGGAAATATCAAGCATCCATCGACATAACTAATAATCATTAAACGGACGTCCCGGAGCAGAATTATTATTTTATCATATGCTTTTTCGAGTAATAAAATTTACACTCGATACAATTATTCATGGATACGCACTCTATTCACTTTTCGGATGGTCTATCAAAATAATAGGTGCAGTGTGGAATTCACTTACAAATTTACTTGTCCATTTAGCTACGACTCCTACAGAAGAACGGGAACGAGATAAGAATCAAAATAATATCGAACGGGGATCAGTGGCCAATAAGAGTTATACAAACGCCCCTCTAAATTCTCCATCTGATCCAAGTTCCCCAGACGCAGCAGCATTGAAAGCGAAAGTAATCGAATGTACCTTTAAATCCAATACACAGCAGGTAGAAAACAGATTAATAGATACTAGACTCTATCCCGTGTTACAAGAGCCTGCATTCGATCAATTCCTCCAAGGAAAAAAATAGCTCGTTCAGATAGAAACGAGTAAATAAAAAATTGGTATTAAAATTAGATTTTTCATCATGAATGATTCAGAAAAAATCAAAGTATTAGAAAATCTAATTTGTATAAAGACAAAATTAATATGTATGGCCCAAAGGAATAACGAATCAACTCATAAATTTTGAAAAAGAGCCAGAAACTTACGTATTAAAATCATACAAGATTGCAGGCCATTTAGCTCAGTTACAGTTGGACGAAGTAACAGACACTATTGAAGGAAGAGAACAATTAGCAACAATGTGTTTTGTTGAATACCTAAACAAAGGCATAAAAAGATATATGTGTCAATACAAATTTTATAGTTCATTACAGCAGGCAGTTGCGTATGCTGAACAAATTAGTAACAATCTAAGTGAATTAGAAAATATTGCAAATACAACAGATTTAACAATTAATCAATATCAAAACATTCAAAGAAGTTCTTTTTAATTACATAATGTATTTGATTCATTAAGTAAAATTTGTAAAAGAGTATTATTTAAGAAAATTTGTAATAACAATAATACACGATCTAAACCAAGCATGGATTAACAATAGTGTATTTGACGTTAATGGTCCTATAATCTTGTATTAATAATATAATTTATTGAATAATAATTGTAATCTATATCGAATTACAGTTTACAGAACACACAAAAAAAAAAACAAACAAGATGAAAAAAGCAACAATTTGCCTGTATTTCCTTGTCGGTGTTTATGGCAGTTAGGGGAAGAGAAAAAAAATCCGTCGTATATCTGATTGAAGACAATCCAGGGATTGCGTTTCATAAAATTGAACGTATAACCTTTACTCGTGAAAATTAGAGTTTACTAACAACCAATGACCTAGAACACATTTTCATTTGGAACGAGGTGCTTACTATTCAAGTAACTAGTTTAAATAGCATTTTTGTACAAGATAATGTGTCCTTTATAGACGCAAGTTCGATTATACAGCATGTTAAGGATCATTTGAGAGATATTAAACGTGTCGACGATTCCCTGAATCGTCTTGTCAACACGTTGTATGTTGACAAAATTAAGGGGGGAGGAAAAGCTTTATCTTTTCAAAACAGTTATTGGTTCAAAACGCATTGAGTAACACTAAAAAAGTTATAGAAAGAGTAATTAACATGCGTATAAACGATCTATGTTATGGGCGATGAACCGAACACTTATTTCTTTAACTATGGCCTGAATGAACTGTAACGTTTGAGTCTATCCCACGTTATGAAATAAATAGTTCGGACTCTTTGTATTATACTTGTATTCGCTTTTCCGAGAGTAGCAAGAAGTTGACACGCATAAATTCTATAAGAAATGAAATCTCAAAATTCATCGAATAGCATACACAATATTTTCTTTTTCAATGAATCGTTTTGTAATACGATTGAGTATAGTTGCATCTATCGGGGAGAAGCCCGACAGCGCCGCAACAAACACTCAATCCAATTTCTTAGCAATTAATAATTTTATAGAGAAGAGATATCTAAAGCTACTTTTTTCTCTTAAGAGAGATAGTCTTATCAGTTGAGCGCTTAGGTATCGTAAGGAAAGGAATTAGCAGGCTAACCACTGAATAATGAAATTAGTCTCAGGTAATTGCTGAGTCTTTATTTCAAATCAATGCTCGCGCTGCTAAGCAAGGTAGGATAGTGAATCCTCTTGCCGCAGCGACGAGCGAATTTATACTTGCGAAATCGGCTCCTTTCTACGCTTGGTAACCCCTACAACGCTATTTTTGATATAAACTTTGTACATGTTTTGTCGCAAAATGGCTCGATCGAAATTGAAATTTGATGATTTAAAAAATTAAGTGTGAAATAACGAATTTTTTAACATAATCGTTTCTGGAGGAAAAATCGCCTTTTAAAGTTATAAGTGATATAATTTTGATAATCAAATAACACAAAAATTACAAAAAATTTACGGAAAATTTTAACATAAAAAAATCGCTTGTGATTAGTGGAACATTATTCAAAATAAAAACGATTAATTTAACTATCCAATTTTGAATAATAATTAAAAAACGAATTTGCAAATTTCTTTTTTATATACAGATATATACAATCGAATCGCTATCTAACAACGCAATTTGAATTATTTAAATAAATTATACATTTTTTATTTATTGATAACTCAGTGAAAAATTAGTTATCAAAGGGTCAAATTCTTGCTTCTCTGTTTCAATGCGTTACGAACGCAATTGCATATTCGAATTAACAATATAATTATTTGTTGCAAAATAATTAACACTATGAACTTGCAAATTAAATTAAACAAACAAATACATATTTGATAACTACAATAACATGAAATTCAAGATTAGCGCATAAAATTGACTGAAAAATGCTTTTATTCGTTTGAAAAAACTTTGCAATCGTCGATTTTGCATTGTAAACAATAAATTTCCCACGCTCGTGACATCACGCTCCATATATGGTCTTGTTTTCGCTGAATTGCCCTAACACATTTACATATATGTGAGAAGAGCGCCTTCGCTCAATTACCGCTTTTCTTTGGTTTTCTCGTGCACGACGGGTTGCTATTTTGCAGTAAGAAAAGGGAAAAATCAGACTGGACCGTTACAAAACAAATTAAATCGGTAAACTTGAAAATTGACTATCTAAAAAGACGTGTGCAACTGTTAAAACAGAACCCGAACATAATAGACATAAACCAGGCCGCTAATGTTCAGAAAGCAATTTCACTCATTAAAGAAATACAACATGAAGGCAAAGAAAATATGTTATTAATGGTTGAAATATTTAAATATAACCAATATTTATCAACTATGTACACGTTACAAGCAGTAGTACATGAAATTGAAAAGACATCACTTTTAGAATCTATTGTTAAATCTAATAGTATAAATACAGCAAATATTACTGACATAGCACAGTTACATTTTATGATGTATGAAAAAGTACTAATAGTAGAAATAGTACTACCGTTCATAGATGCTGAACAGTTTGTTGTGTAGAAAATGATGTCTTTTCCAATTTTTCAACAATCTGAGACAAACAAGTCAATCGCTGCATACATTGAATCACAGAATGATTACATTGTTGTATCAGAAACTAATAATTCATATTGTGAATTCAATAAGCTAATAAAGCCAAAAATCAAAACTTTCTAATCAAAACTACTAGCAAACATCTCTGGTTATTTTCCACGTGGGAATATGATTCACTAAAAATTAAATGCACAAACAAATTGATATCTAATCCGAAGCTTTCCTCTGGCATAATTGAACTACCAAGGTCATAACTTATAGAGGTGCGACCAACAATAAAGTAATAACAAATCTAATTATTCCGCCTTTTCGACTAACCCTTTTGAATATAGACCAGTAATTAGAGAGTACAACTAACTATTGAGATAAAACCGATCAGTACCCCAACAAAAAGTAGACTCAAAAATAATGGATTTGTCAACTTGGAACTTTATTTGTATCAGCATTGCAATTTTATATTTAATTATAAGCTCTCTAATTATGTTAATTGTATATCGTTATGTCAACAAAAAACAAATTAGAAGAGGCATTACAGTAAGCGAAACATATATACCAATGTCAAGATTAGATACCGGATTTAGATATGATTTTACAGGGCCACCGTTTTACGAGATACCCCGTATACCTCCTAAGAAGGTTCATGATTATGAAAATATGTTACCAACTCTATTAGAATCAACCCAGGATGAAGAACTAAAGGAAGATTCGTCGGAACAATTAGGTATTGAAAGCTCAGAATTAATAAATACCAAAGATTAAATAAGTATATCTGTTGTTGAGGGAGTTAGCCGGCTAGTTGCAGTTTTAGCACTTATTAACGCGATGAAATATTTGGTTTATGCGGGGGAACGTTATCCGTAGTATGAGACCAGGTTTGGGTAATAAAGTTTTCCTACTAGCATGATTAGAGTAGGTCGTGGATTGTAAAAAGGTAATCATTCAGGAACATAAATGTAGAAAGAGACAAGTAGGGAATTAGAAAAAATCAGTATTAAAATGAATGGAGAAAGAGGAAATTTGCTAGTCTATAGAAAACAACAAAGCAAGCAATTGATATAATTCAGTGAAAAATGTACGCTCAGTGTGTTTGTATCAAACTGATAAGTGAAAGAGGATTTTGCCACGGTTTTTTCTTTAATTTAACGAAGAAGATGTTGTGCAACGAGACCCTCTAGGACTGTTCCAAACTAGTGAAAACAACTGTAGGACATCCGAACCATTCCATATTTATCACTGAGGAGCTTGTCACTGGTTGAACAAAATAGCAAGTGAATACGGATATAAAGTGTAAATCTTCCAGCCAAGCAACACGTATGAATTGATCGGGAAAATATTATACAACATTTCATCGGAATTTTAAGGACTATGCAAAGAGAGTGTAACAAAGGCGGGATACTCACTACTAGGTCCAGTAATACCAGGACTCACGATGGCACAACAACAAGCCAGAGGCAGACGTTTTACATTAAGAAGCAATAATGAGATGTTTCAATATCCTGAATATTCCATAGTAACAAAAGATAATTTATTCAGGAGCCAAAATTTGTGTCATTGTCCGTCTCAAACTGTCAGTGAAAGTACTGATATGGAACCGGAGGATATCGAATATGGGTCAAAATTTTTTAAAATTAGCCAGTTACAGAGATTCAATGTATTCAGAATAATAAAAAATTCCTTTTCGGACAACGCTAACGTTAGACAGCTAATGTGTCCCCAGCTACAGGTTATGCCGAGGTGAGATCGGAGTGTCCTGGAAATCCGGTGGATATCCAATAAACGTCAAAATTTTTTTAAATTAGGCGGTTACAGAGAATAAATCTACTCAGAATAATAAACGATCCCTTTTCATACCATGTTAACGATAGACAACTAACTGTGTCCCCAGCTACAGGTTACGTCGATGTAAGATCGGAGTGTCGTGAAAACCCGGTCGATATCGTATTTGCGACAAAATTTTCCAAATGTAGGTGATTAACGAGATTCAATGTGCTCAAACTAATGAACAACCACATTAAGACCATGTTAACGCTAGACAGCTAAATGTGTCCCCAGCTACTGGTTATGCCGAGATGAGATCGGAGTATCCTGGAAATTCGGTGGATATCGAATAAACGTTATAATTTTTTAAAATTAGCCGGTTATAGAGATTAAATGTGCTCAGAACAATAAACAGCCACTATTCAGACCATGTTAACGCTAGACAGTTAAATGTGTCCCCAGCTACAGGTTACGTCGAGGTAAGATCGGAGTGTCGTGAAAACCCGGTCGATATCGTATTTGCGACAAAATTTTCCAAAAGTAGGTGATTAACGAGATTAAATGTGCTCAGAACAATAAACAAAAACTATTCAGACCATGTTAATGCTAGACAGCTAAATGTGTCCCCAGCTACAGGTTATGCCGAGCTGAGATGGGAGTGTCCTGGAAATCCGGTGGATATCGAATAAACGTCAAAAATTTTTTAAATTAACCGGTTACAGAGAATAAATCTACTCAGAATAATAAACGATCCCTTTTCATACCATGTTAACGATAGACAACTAACTGTGTCCCCAGCTACAGGTTACGTCGATGTAAGATCGGAGTGTCGTGAAAACCCGGTCGATATCGTATTTGCGACAAAATTTTCCAAATGTAGGTGATTAACGAGATTCAATGTGCTCAAACTAATGAACAACCACATTAAGACCATGTTAACGCTAGACAGCTAAATGTGTCCCCAGCTACTGGTTATGCCGAGATGAGATCGGAGTATCCTGGAAATTCGGTGGATATCGAATAAACGTTATAATTTTTTAAAATTAGCCGGTTATAGAGATTAAATGTGCTCAGAACAATAAACAGCCACTATTCAGACCATGTTAACGCTAGACAGCTAAATGTGTCCCCAGCTACAGGTTATGCCGAGATAACATCGGAGTGTCGTGAAAACCCGGTCGATATAGTTTTGCGACAAAATTTTACAAAAATATGTGATTAACGAGGTTAAATGTGCTCAGAATAATAAACAACCACTATTCAGACCATGTTAACACTAGACATCTAAATGTGTCCCCAGGTATAGGTTACGCCGAGGTGAAATCGGAGTGTCGTGAAAACCCGGTCGATATCGTATTTGCGACAAAATTTTCCAAATGTAGGTGATTAACGAGATTCAATGTGCTCAGACTAATGAACAACCACATTCAGACCATGTTAACGCTAGACATCTAAATATGTCCCCAGGTATAGGTTACGTCGAGGTGAAATCGGAGTGTCCTGAAATCCGGTGGATATCGAATAAACGTCAAATTTTTTTAAATTAGCAGGTTACAGAGAATAAATCTACTCAGAATAATAAACAGCCACTATTCAGACCATGTTCACGTTAGACAGCTAAATGTGTCCACAGCTACAGGTTACGTCGAGGTAAGTTCGGAGTGTTCTGGAAATCCGGTGGATATCGAATAAACGTCAAAATTTTTTTAAATTAACCGGTTACAGAGAATAAATCTATTCAGAATAATAAACGATCCCTTTTCATACCATGTTAACGCTAGACAAATAACTGTGTCCCCAGCTACAGGTTACGTCGAGGTAAGATCGGAGTGTCGTGAAAACCCGGTCGATATCGTTTTGCGACAAAATTTTCCAAAAATAGGTGATTAACGAGGTTAAATGTGCTCAGAATAATAAACAACCACTATTCAGACCATGTTAACGCTAGACATCTAAATATGTCCCCAGGTATAGGTTATGCCGAGATAACATCGGAGTGTCGTGAAAACCCGGTCGATATAGTTTTGCGACAAAATTTTACAAAAATATGTGATTAACGAGGTTAAATGTGCTCAGAATAATAAACAACCACTATTCAGACCATGTTAACGATAGACAAATAACTGTGTCCCCAGCTACAGGTTACGTCGAGGTAAGATCGGAGTGTCGTGAAAACCCGGTCGATATCGTTTTGCGACAAAATTTTCCAAAAATAGGTGATTAACGAGGTTAAATGTGCTCAGAATAATAAACAACCACTATTCAGACCATGTTAACGCTAGACATCTAAATATGTCCCCAGGTATAGGTTACGTCGAGGTGAAATCGGAGTGTTCTGGAAATCCGGTGGATATCGAATAAACGTCAAAATTTTTTAAAATTAGCCGGTTACAGAGAATAAATCTACTCAGAATAGTAAACGATCCCTTTTCATACCATGTTAACGCTAGACAGCTAAATGTGTCCACAGCTACAGATTACGTCGAGGTAAGATCGGAGTGTCGTGAAAATCCGGTCGATATCGTATTTGCGACAAAATTTTCCAAAAGTAGGTGATTAACGAGGTTAAATGTGCTCAGAATAATAAACAACCACTATTCAGACCATGTTAATGCTAGACAGCTAAATGTGTCCCAAGCTACAGGTTATGCCGAGGTGAGATGGGAGTGTCCTGGAAATCCGGTGGATATCGAATAAACGTCAAAATTTTTTTAAATTAACCGGTTACAGAGAATAAATCTACTCGGAATAATAAACAACCACTATTCAGACCATGTTAACGCTAGACATCTAAATGTGTCCCAGGTATAGGTTACGCCGAGGTGAAATCGGAGTGTCCTGAAATCCGGTGGATATCGAATAAACGTCAAATTTTTTTAAATTAGCCGGTTACAGAGAATAAATCTACTCAGAATAATAAACGATCCCTTTTCATACCATGTTAACGCTAGACAGCTAAATGTGTCCCCAGCTACAGGTTACGTCGATGTAAGATCGGAGTGTCGTGAAAACCCGGTCGATATCGTATTTGCGACAAAATTTTCCAAATGTAGGTGATTAACGAGATTCAATGTGCTCAGACTAATGAACAACCACATTCAGACTATGTTAACGCTAGACAACTAAATATGTCCCCAGGTATAGGTTACGTCGAGGTGAAATCGGAGTGGCCTAAAATCCGGTGGATATCGAATAAACGTCAAATTTTTTTAAATTAGCAGGTTACAGAGAATAAATCTACTCAGAATAATAAACAGTCACTATTCAGACCATGTTCACGTTAGACAGCTAAATGTGTCCACAGCTACAGGTTACGTCGAGGTAAGTTCGGAGTGTTCTGGAAATCCGGTGGATATCGAATAAACGTCAAAATTTTTTTAAATTAACCGGTTACAGAGAATAAATCTATTCAGAATAATAAACGATCCCTTTTCATACCATGTTAACGCTAGACAAATAACTGTGTCCCCAGCTACAGGTTACGTCGAGGTAAGATCGGAGTGTCGTGAAAACCCGGTCGATATCGTTTTGCGACAAAATTTTCCAAAAATAGGTGATTAACGAGGTTAAATGTGCTCAGAATAATAAACAACCACTATTCAGACCATGTTAACGCTAGACATCTAAATATGTCCCCAGGTATAGGTTACGCCGAGGTGAAATCGGTGTGTCCTGAAATACGGTGGATATCGAATAAACGTCAAATTTTGTTAAATTAGCCGGTTACAGAGAATAAATCTACTCAGAATAATAAACAACCACTATTCAGACCATGTTAACGCTAGACATCTAAATGTGTCCCCAGCTACAGGTTACGTCGAGGTAAGATCGGAGTGTCCTGAAATCCGGTGGATATCGAATAAACGTCAAATTTTTTTAAATTAGCAGGTTACAGAGAATAAATCTACTCAGAATAATAAACAGCCACTATTCAGACCATGTTCACGTTAGACAGCTAAATGTGTCCACAGCTACAGGTTACGTCGAGGTAAGTTCGGAGTGTTCTGGAAATCCGGTGGATATCGAATAAACGTCAAAATTTTTTTAAATTAACCGGTTACAGAGAATAAATCTATTCAGAATAATAAACGATCCCTTTTCATACCATGTTAACGCTAGACAAATAACTGTGTCCCCAGCTACAGGTTACGTCGAGGTAAGATCGGAGTGTCGTGAAAACCCGGTCGATATCGTTTTGCGACAAAATTTTCCAAAAATAGGTGATTAACGAGGTTAAATGTGCTCAGAATAATAAACAACCACTATTCAGACCATGTTAACGCTAGACATCTAAATATGTCCCCAGGTATAGGTTATGCCGAGATAACATCGGAGTGTCGTGAAAACCCGGTCGATATAGTTTTGCGACAAAATTTTACAAAAATATGTGATTAACGAGGTTAAATGTGCTCAGAATAATAAACAACCACTATTCAGACCATGTTAACGCTAGACAAATAACTGTGTCCCCAGCTACAGGTTACGTCGAGGTAAGATCGGAGTGTCGTGAAAACCCGGTCGATATCGTTTTGCGACAAAATTTTCCAAAAATAGGTGATTAACGAGGTTAAATGTGCTCAGAATAATAAACAACCACTATTCAGACCATGTTAACGCTAGACATCTAAATATGTCCCCAGGTAAAGGTTACGTCGAGGTGAAATCGGAGTGTTCTGGAAATCCGGTGGATATCGAATAAACGTCAAAATTTTTTAAAATTAGCCGGTTACAGAGAATAAATCTACTCAGAATAGTAAACGATCCCTTTTCATACCATGTTAACGCTAGACAGCTAAATGTGTCCACAGCTACAGATTACGTCGAGGTAAGATCGGAGTGTCGTGAAAATCCGGTCGATATCGTATTTGCGACAAAATTTTCCAAAAGTAGGTGATTAACGAGGTTAAATGTGCTCAGAATAATAAACAACCACTATTCAGACCATGTTAATGCTAGACAGCTAAATGTGTCCCAAGCTACAGGTTATGCCGAGGTGAGATGGGAGTGTCCTGGAAATCCGGTGGATATCGAATAAACGTCAAAATTTTTTTAAATTAACCGGTTACAGAGAATAAATCTACTCGGAATAATAAAGAACCACTATTCAGACCATGTTAACGCTAGACATCTAAATGTGTCCCAGGTATAGGTTACGCCGAGGTGAAATCGGAGTGTCCTGAAATCCGGTGGATATCGAATAAACGTCAAATTTTTTTAAATTAGCCGGTTACAGAGAATAAATCTACTCAGAATAATAAACGATCCCTTTTCATACCATGTTAACGCTAGACAGCTAAATGTGTCCCCAGCTACAGGTTACGTCGATGTAAGTTCGGAGTGTTCTGGAAATCCGGTGGATATCGAATAAACGTCAAAATTTTTTTAAATTGACCGGTTACAGAGAATAAATCTATTCAGAATAATAAACGATCCCTTTTCATACCATGTTAACGCTAGACAAATAACTGTGTCCCCAGCTACAGGTTACGTCGAGGTAAGATCGGAGTGTCGTGAAAACCCGGTCGATATCGTTTTGCGACAAAATTTTCCAAAAATAGGTGATTAACGAGGTTAAATGTGCTCAAAATAATAAACAACCACTATTCAGACCATGTTAACGCTAGACATCTAAATATGTCCCCAGGTATAGGTTACGCCGAGGTGAAATCGGTGTGTCCTGAAATACGGTGGATATCGAATAAACGTCAAATTTTGTTAAATTAGCCGGTTACAGAGAATAAATCTACTCAGAATAATAAACAACCACTATTCAGACCATGTTAACGCTAGACATCTAAATGTGTCCCCAGGTATAGGTTACGCCGAGGTGAAATCGGAGTGTCCTGAAATCCGGTGGATATCGAATAAACGTCAAATTTTTTTAAATTAGCCGGTTACAGAGAATAAATCTACTCAGAATAATAAACAGTCACTATTCAGACCATGTTCACGTTAGACAGCTAAATGTGTCCACAGCTACAGGTTACGTCGAGTTAAGTTCGGAGTGTTCTGGAAATCCGGTGGATATCGAATAAACGTCAAAATTTTTTTAAATTAACCGGTTACAGAGAATAAATCTATTCAGAATAATAAACGATCCCTTTTCATACCATGTTAACGCTAGACAAATAACTGTGTCCCCAGCTACAGGTTACGTCGAGGTAAGATCGGAGTGTCGTGAAAACCCGGTCGATATCGTTTTGCGACAAAATTTTCCAAAAATAGGTGATTAACGAGGTTAAATGTGCTCAAAATAATAAACAACCACTATTCAGACCATGTTAACGCTAGACATCTAAATATGTCCCCAGGTATAGGTTACGCCGAGGTGAAATCGGTGTGTCCTGAAATACGGTGGATATCGAATAAACGTCAAATTTTGTTAAATTAGCCGGTTACAGAGAATAAATCTACTCAGAATAATAAACAACCACTATTCAGACCATGTTAACGCTAGACATCTAAATGTGTCCCCAGGTATAGGTTACGCCGAGGTGAAATCGGAGTGTCCTGAAATCCGGTGGATATCGAATAAACGTCAAATTTTTTTAAATTAGCCGGTTACAGAGAATAAATCTACTCAGAATAATAAACGATCCCTTTTCATACCATGTTAACGCTAGACAGCTAAATGTGTCCCCAGCTACAGGTTACGTCGATGTAAGATCGGAGTGTCGTGAAAACCCGGTCGATATCGTATTTGCGACAAAATTTTCCAAATGTAGGTGATTAACGAGATTCAATGTGCTCAGACTAATGAACAACCACATTCAGACCATGTTAACGCTAGACATCTAAATATGTCCCCAGGTATAGGTTACGTCGAGGTGAAATCGGAGTGTCCTGAAATCCGGTGGATATCGAATAAACGTCAAATTTTTTTAAATTAGCAGGTTACAGAGAATAAATCTACTCAGAATAATAAACAGCCACTATTCAGACCATGTTCACGTTAGATAGCTAAATGTGTCCACAGCTACAGGTTACGTCGAGGTAAGTTCGGAGTGTTCTGGAAATCCGGTGGATATCGAATAAACGTCAAAATTTTTTTAAATTAACCGGTTACAGAGAATAAATCTATTCAGAATAATAAACGATCCCTTTTCATACCATGTTAACGCTAGACAAATAACTGTGTCCCCAGCTACAGGTTACGTCGAGGTAAGATCGGAGTGTCGTGAAAATCCGGTCGATATCGTATTTGCGACAAAATTTTCCAAAAGTAGGTGATTAACGAGGTTAAATGTGCTCAGAATAATAAACAACCACTATTCAGACCATGTTAATGCTAGACAGCTAAATGTGTCCCCAGCTACAGGTTATGCCGAGCTGAGATGGGAGTGTCCTGGAAATCCGGTGGATATCGAATAAAAGTCAAAAATTTTTTAAATTAACCGGTTACAGAGAATAAATCTACTCAGAATAATAAACGATCCCTTTTCATACCATGTTAACGATAGACAACTAACTGTGTCCCCAGCTACAGGTTACGTCGATGTAAGATCGGAGTGTCGTGAAAAACCGGTCGATATCGTATTTGCGACAAAATTTTCCAAATGTAGGTGATTAACGAGATTCAATGTGCTCAAACTAATGAACAACCACATTAAGACCATGTTAACGCTAGACAGCTAAATGTGTCCCCAGCTACTGGTTATGCCGAGATGAGATCGGAGTATCCTGGAAATTCGGTGGATATCGAATAAACGTTATAATTTTTTAAAATTAGCCGGTTATAGAGATTAAATGTGCTCAGAACAATAAACAGCCACTATTCAGACCATGTTAACGCTAGACAGCTAAATGTGTCCCCAGCTACAGGTTATGCCGAGATAACATCGGAGTGTCGTGAAAACCCGGTCGATATAGTTTTGCGACAAAATTTTACAAAAATATGTGATTAACGAGGTTAAATGTGCTCAGAATAATAAACAACCACTATTCAGACCATGTTAACACTAGACATCTAAATGTGTCCCCAGGTATAGGTTACGCCGAGGTGAAATCGGAGTGTCGTGAAAACCCGGTCGATATCGTATTTGCGACAAAATTTTCCAAATGTAGGTGATTAACGAGATTCAATGTGCTCAGACTAATGAACAACCACATTCAGACCATGTTAACGCTAGACATCTAAATATGTCCCCAGGTATAGGTTACGTCGAGGTGAAATCGGAGTGTCCTGAAATCCGGTGGATATCGAATAAACGTCAAATTTTTTTAAATTAGCAGGTTACAGAGAATAAATCTACTCAGAATAATAAACAGCCACTATTCAGACCATGTTCACGTTAGACAGCTAAATGTCTCCACAGCTACAGGTTACGTCGAGGTAAGTTCGGAGTGTTCTGGAAATCCGGTGGATATCGAATAAACGTCAAAATTTTTTTAAATTAACCGGTTACAGAGAATAAATCTATTCAGAATAATAAACGATCCCTTTTCATACCATGTTAACGCTAGACAAATAACTGTGTCCCCAGCTACAGGTTACGTCGAGGTAAGATCGGAGTGTCGTGAAAACCCGGTCGATATCGTTTTGCGACAAAATTTTCCAAAAATAGGTGATTAACGAGGTTAAATGTGCTCAGAATAATAAACAACCACTATTCAGACCATGTTAACGCTAGACATCTAAATATGTCCCCAGGTATAGGTTATGCCGAGATAACATCGGAGTGTCGTGAAAACCCGGTCGATATAGTTTTGCGACAAAATTTTACAAAAATATGTGATTAACGAGGTTAAATGTGCTCAGAATAATAAACAACCACTATTCAGACCATGTTAACGCTAGACAAATAACTGTGTCCCCAGCTACAGGTTACGTCGAGGTAAGATCGGAGTGTCGTGAAAACCCGGTCGATATCGTTTTGCGACAAAATTTTCCAAAAATAGGTGATTAACGAGGTTAAATGTGCTCAGAATAATAAACAACCACTATTCAGACCATGTTAACGCTAGACATCTAAATATGTCCCCAGGTATAGGTTACGTCGAGGTGAAATCGGAGTGTTCTGGAAATCCGGTGGATATCGAATAAACGTCAAAATTTTTTAAAATTAGCCGGTTACAGAGAATAAATCTACTCAGAATAGTAAACGATCCCTTTTCATACCATGTTAACGCTAGACAGCTAAATGTGTCCACAGCTACAGATTACGTCGAGGTAAGATCGGAGTGTCGTGAAAATCCGGTCGATATCGTATTTGCGACAAAATTTTCCAAAAGTAGGTGATTAACGAGGTTAAATGTGCTCAGAATAATAAACAACCACTATTCAGACCATGTTAATGCTAGACAGCTAAATGTGTCCCAAGCTACAGGTTATGCCGAGGTGAGATGGGAGTGTCCTGGAAATCCGGTGGATATCGAATAAACGTCAAAATTTTTTTAAATTAACCGGTTACAGAGAATAAATCTACTCGGAATAATAAACAACCACTATTCAGACCATGTTAACGCTAGACATCTAAATGTGTCCCAGGTATAGGTTACGCCGAGGTGAAATCGGAGTGTCCTGAAATCCGGTGGATATCGAATAAACGTCAAATTTTTTTAAATTAGCCGGTTACAGAGAATAAATCTACTCAGAATAATAAACGATCCCTTTTCATACCATGTTAACGCTAGACAGCTAAATGTGTCCCCAGCTACAGGTTACGTCGATGTAAGATCGGAGTGTCGTGAAAACCCGGTCGATATCGTATTTGCGACAAAATTTTCCAAATGTAGGTGATTAACGAGATTCAATGTGCTCAGACTAATGAACAACCACATTCAGACCATGTTAACGCTAGACAACTAAATATGTCCCCAGGTATAGGTTACGTCGAGGTGAAATCGGAGTGTCCTAAAATCCGGTGGATATCGAATAAACGTCAAATTTTTTTAAATTAGCAGGTTACAGAGAATAAATCTACACAGAATAATAAACAGTCACTATTCAGACCATGTTCACGTTAGACAGCTAAATGTGTCCACAGCTACAGGTTACGTCGAGGTAAGTTCGGAGTGTTCTGGAAATCCGGTGGATATCGAATAAACGTCAAAATTTTTTTAAATTAACCGGTTACAGAGAATAAATCTATTCAGAATAATAAACGATCCCTTTTCATACCATGTTAACGCTAGACAAATAACTGTGTCCCCAGCTACAGGTTACGTCGAGGTAAGATCGGAGTGTCGTGAAAACCCGGTCGATATCGTTTTGCGACAAAATTTTCCAAAAATAGGTGATTAACGAGGTTAAATGTGCTCAGAATAATAAACAACCACTATTCAGACCATGTTAACGCTAGACATCTAAATATGTCCCCAGGTATAGGTTATGCCGAGATAACATCGGAGTGTCGTGAAAACCCGGTCGATATAGTTTTGCGACAAAATTTTACAAAAATATGTGATTAACGAGGTTAAATGTGCTCAGAATAATAAACAACCACTATTCAGACCATGTTAATGCTAGACAGCTAAATGTGTCCCCAGCTACAGGTTATGCCGAGCTGAGATGGGAGTGTCCTGGAAATCCGGTGGATATCGAATAAAAGTCAAAAATTTTTTAAATTAACCGGTTACAGAGAATAAATCTACTCAGAATAATAAACGATCCCTTTTCATACCATGTTAACGATAGACAACTAACTGTGTCCCCAGCTACAGGTTACGTCGATGTAAGATCGGAGTGTCGTGAAAAACCGGTCGATATCGTATTTGCGACAAAATTTTCCAAATGTAGGTGATTAACGAGATTCAATGTGCTCAAACTAATGAACAACCACATTAAGACCATGTTAACGCTAGACAGCTAAATGTGTCCCCAGCTACTGGTTATGCCGAGATGAGATCGGAGTATCCTGGAAATTCGGTGGATATCGAATAAACGTTATAATTTTTTAAAATTAGCCGGTTATAGAGATTAAATGTGCTCAGAACAATAAACAGCCACTATTCAGACCATGTTAACGCTAGACAGCTAAATGTGTCCCCAGCTACAGGTTATGCCGAGATAACATCGGAGTGTCGTGAAAACCCGGTCGATATAGTTTTGCGACAAAATTTTACAAAAATATGTGATTAACGAGGTTAAATGTGCTCAGAATAATAAACAACCACTATTCAGACCATGTTAACACTAGACATCTAAATGTGTCCCCAGGTATAGGTTACGCCGAGGTGAAATCGGAGTGTCGTGAAAACCCGGTCGATATCGTATTTGCGACAAAATTTTCCAAATGTAGGTGATTAACGAGATTCAATGTGCTCAGACTAATGAACAACCACATTCAGACCATGTTAACGCTAGACATCTAAATATGTCCCCAGGTATAGGTTACGTCGAGGTGAAATCGGAGTGTCCTGAAATCCGGTGGATATCGAATAAACGTCAAATTTTTTTAAATTAGCAGGTTACAGAGAATAAATCTACTCAGAATAATAAACAGTCACTATTCAGACCATGTTCACGTTAGACAGCTAAATGTCTCCACAGCTACAGGTTACGTCGAGGTAAGTTCGGAGTGTTCTGGAAATCCGGTGGATATCGAATAAACGTCAAAATTTTTTTAAATTAACCGGTTACAGAGAATAAATCTATTCAGAATAATAAACGATCCCTTTTCATACCATGTTAACGCTAGACAAATAACTGTGTCCCCAGCTACAGGTTACGTCGAGGTAAGATCGGAGTGTCGTGAAAACCCGGTCGATATCGTTTTGCGACAAAATTTTCCAAAAATAGGTGATTAACGAGGTTAAATGTGCTCAGAATAATAAACAACCACTATTCAGACCATGTTAACGCTAGACATCTAAATATGTCCCCAGGTATAGGTTATGCCGAGATAACATCGGAGTGTCGTGAAAACCCGGTCGATATAGTTTTGCGACAAAATTTTACAAAAATATGTGATTAACGAGGTTAAATGTGCTCAGAATAATAAACAACCACTATTCAGACCATGTTAACGCTAGACAAATAACTGTGTCCCCAGCTACAGGTTACGTCGAGGTAAGATCGGAGTGTCGTGAAAACCCGGTCGATATCGTTTTGCGACAAAATTTTCCAAAAATAGGTGATTAACGAGGTTAAATGTGCTCAGAATAATAAACAACCACTATTCAGACCATGTTAACGCTAGACATCTAAATATGTCCCCAGGTATAGGTTACGTCGAGGTGAAATCGGAGTGTTCTGGAAATCCGGTGGATATCGAATAAACGTCAAAATTTTTTAAAATTAGCCGGTTACAGAGAATAAATCTACTCAGAATAGTAAACGATCCCTTTTCATACCATGTTAACGCTAGACAGCTAAATGTGTCCACAGCTACAGATTACGTCGAGGTAAGATCGGAGTGTCGTGAAAATCCGGTCGATATCGTATTTGCGACAAAATTTTCCAAAAGTAGGTGATTAACGAGGTTAAATGTGCTCAGAATAATAAACAACCACTATTCAGACCATGTTAATGCTAGACAGCTAAATGTGTCCCAAGCTACAGGTTATGCCGAGGTGAGATGGGAGTGTCCTGGAAATCCGGTGGATATCGAATAAACGTCAAAATTTTTTTAAATTAACCGGTTACAGAGAATAAATCTACTCGGAATAATAAACAACCACTATTCAGACCATGTTAACGCTAGACATCTAAATGTGTCCCAGGTATAGGTTACGCCGAGGTGAAATCGGAGTGTCCTGAAATCCGGTGGATATCGAATAAACGTCAAATTTTTTTAAATTAGCCGGTTACAGAGAATAAATCTACTCAGAATAATAAACGATCCCTTTTCATACCATGTTAACGCTAGACAGCTAAATGTGTCCCCAGCTACAGGTTACGTCGATGTAAGATCGGAGTGTCGTGAAAACCCGGTCGATATCGTATTTGCGACAAAATTTTCCAAATGTAGGTGATTAACGAGATTCAATGTGCTCAGACTAATGAACAACCACATTCAGACCATGTTAACGCTAGACAACTAAATATGTCCCCAGGTATAGGTTACGTCGAGGTGAAATCGGAGTGTCCTAAAATCCGGTGGATATCGAATAAACGTCAAATTTTTTTAAATTAGCAGGTTACAGAGAATAAATCTACACAGAATAATAAACAGTCACTATTCAGACCATGTTCATGTTAGACAGCTAAATGTGTCCACAGCTACAGGTTACGTCGAGGTAAGTTCGGAGTGTTCTGGAAATCCGGTGGATATCGAATAAACGTCAAAATTTTTTTAAATTAACCGGTTACAGAGAATAAATCTATTCAGAATAATAAACGATCCCTTTTCATACCATGTTAACGCTAGACAAATAACTGTGTCCCCAGCTACAGGTTACGTCGAGGTAAGATCGGAGTGTCGTGAAAACCCGGTCGATATCGTTTTGCGACAAAATTTTCCAAAAATAGGTGATTAACGAGGTTAAATGTGCTCAGAATAATAAACAACCACTATTCAGACCATGTTAACGCTAGACATCTAAATATGTCCCCAGGTATAGGTTATGCCGAGATAACATCGGAGTGTCGTGAAAACCCGGTCGATATAGTTTTGCGACAAAATTTTACAAAAATATGTGATTAACGAGGTTAAATGTGCTCAGAATAATAAACAACCACTATTCAGACCATGTTAACGCTAGACAAATAACTGTGTCCCCAGCTACAGGTTACGTCGAGGTAAGATCGGAGTGTCGTGAAAACCCGGTCGATATCGTTTTGCGACAAAATTTTCCAAAAATAGGTGATTAACGAGGTTAAATGTGCTCAGAATAATAAACAACCACTATTCAGACCATGTTAACGCTAGACATCTAAATATGTCCCCAGCTACAGGTTATGCCGAGCTGAGATGGGAGTGTCCTGGAAATCCGGTGGATATCGAATAAACGTCAAAAATTTTTTTAAATTAACCGGTTACAGAGAATAAATCTACTCAGAATAATAAACGATCCCTTTTCATACCATGTTAACGATAGACAACTAACTGTGTCCCCAGCTACAGGTTACGTCGATGTAAGATCGGAGTGTCGTGAAAACCCGGTCGATATCGTATTTGCGACAAAATTTTCCAAATGTAGGTGATTAACGAGATTCAATGTGCTCAAACTAATGAACAACCACATTAAGACCATGTTAACGCTAGACAGCTAAATGTGTCCCCAGCTACTGGTTATGCCGAGATGAGATCGGAGTATCCTGGAAATTCGGTGGATATCGAATAAACGTTATAATTTTTTAAAATTAGCCGGTTATAGAGATTAAATGTGCTCAGAACAATAAACAGCCACTATTCAGACCATGTTAACGCTAGACAGCTAAATGTGTCCCCAGCTACAGGTTATGCCGAGATAACATCGGAGTGTCGTGAAAACCCGGTCGATATAGTTTTGCGACAAAATTTTACAAAAATATGTGATTAACGAGGTTAAATGTGCTCAGAATAATAAACAACCACTATTCAGACCATGTTAACACTAGACATCTAAATGTGTCCCCAGGTATAGGTTACGCCGAGGTGAAATCGGAGTGTCGTGAAAACCCGGTCGATATCGTATTTGCGACAAAATTTTCCAAATGTAGGTGATTAACGAGATTCAATGTGCTCAGACTAATGAACAACCACATTCAGACCATGTTAACGCTAGACATCTAAATATGTCCCCAGGTATAGGTTACGTCGAGGTGAAATCGGAGTGTCCTGAAATCCGGTGGATATCGAATAAACGTCAAATTTTTTTAAATTAGCAGGTTACAGAGAATAAATCTACTCAGAATAATAAACAGCCACTATTCAGACCATGTTCACGTTAGACAGCTAAATGTCTCCACAGCTACAGGTTACGTCGAGGTAAGTTCGGAGTGTTCTGGAAATCCGGTGGATATCGAATAAACGTCAAAATTTTTTTAAATTAACCGGTTACAGAGAATAAATCTATTCAGAATAATAAACGATCCCTTTTCATACCATGTTAACGCTAGACAAATAACTGTGTCCCCAGCTACAGGTTACGTCGAGGTAAGATCGGAGTGTCGTGAAAACCCGGTCGATATCGTTTTGCGACAAAATTTTCCAAAAATAGGTGATTAACGAGGTTAAATGTGCTCAGAATAATAAACAACCACTATTCAGACCATGTTAACGCTAGACATCTAAATATGTCCCCAGGTATAGGTTATGCCGAGATAACATCGGAGTGTCGTGAAAACCCGGTCGATATAGTTTTGCGACAAAATTTTACAAAAATATGTGATTAACGAGGTTAAATGTGCTCAGAATAATAAACAACCACTATTCAGACCATGTTAACGCTAGACAAATAACTGTGTCCCCAGCTACAGGTTACGTCGAGGTAAGATCGGAGTGTCGTGAAAACCCGGTCGATATCGTTTTGCGACAAAATTTTCCAAAAATAGGTGATTAACGAGGTTAAATGTGCTCAGAATAATAAACAACCACTATTCAGACCATGTTAACGCTAGACATCTAAATATGTCCCCAGGTATAGGTTACGTCGAGGTGAAATCGGAGTGTTCTGGAAATCCGGTGGATATCGAATAAACGTCAAAATTTTTTAAAATTAGCCGGTTACAGAGAATAAATCTACTCAGAATAGTAAACGATCCCTTTTCATACCATGTTAACGCTAGACAGCTAAATGTGTCCACAGCTACAGATTACGTCGAGGTAAGATCGGAGTGTCGTGAAAATCCGGTCGATATCGTATTTGCGACAAAATTTTCCAAAAGTAGGTGATTAACGAGGTTAAATGTGCTCAGAATAATAAACAACCACTATTCAGACCATGTTAATGCTAGACAGCTAAATGTGTCCCAAGCTACAGGTTATGCCGAGGTGAGATGGGAGTGTCCTGGAAATCCGGTGGATATCGAATAAACGTCAAAATTTTTTTAAATTAACCGGTTACAGAGAATAAATCTACTCGGAATAATAAACAACCACTATTCAGACCATGTTAACGCTAGACATCTAAATGTGTCCCAGGTATAGGTTACGCCGAGGTGAAATCGGAGTGTCCTGAAATCCGGTGGATATCGAATAAACGTCAAATTTTTTTAAATTAGCCGGTTACAGAGAATAAATCTACTCAGAATAATAAACGATCCCTTTTCATACCATGTTAACGCTAGACAGCTAAATGTGTCCCCAGCTACAGGTTACGTCGATGTAAGATCGGAGTGTCGTGAAAACCCGGTCGATATCGTATTTGCGACAAAATTTTCCAAATGTAGGTGATTAACGAGATTCAATGTGCTCAGACTAATGAACAACCACATTCAGACCATGTTAACGCTAGACAACTAAATATGTCCCCAGGTATAGGTTACGTCGAGGTGAAATCGGAGTGTCCTAAAATCCGGTGGATATCGAATAAACGTCAAATTTTTTTAAATTAGCAGGTTACAGAGAATAAATCTACACAGAATAATAAACAGTCACTATTCAGACCATGTTCACGTTAGACAGCTAAATGTGTCCACAGCTACAGGTTACGTCGAGGTAAGTTCGGAGTGTTCTGGAAATCCGGTGGATATCGAATAAACGTCAAAATTTTTTTAAATTAACCGGTTACAGAGAATAAATCTATTCAGAATAATAAACGATCCCTTTTCATACCATGTTAACGCTAGACAAATAACTGTGTCCCCAGCTACAGGTTACGTCGAGGTAAGATCGGAGTGTCGTGAAAACCCGGTCGATATCGTTTTGCGACAAAATTTTCCAAAAATAGGTGATTAACGAGGTTAAATGTGCTCAGAATAATAAACAACCACTATTCAGACCATGTTAACGCTAGACATCTAAATATGTCCCCAGGTATAGGTTATGCCGAGATAACATCGGAGTGTCGTGAAAACCCGGTCGATATAGTTTTGCGACAAAATTTTACAAAAATATGTGATTAACGAGGTTAAATGTGCTCAGAATAATAAACAACCACTATTCAGACCATGTTAACGCTAGACAAATAACTGTGTCCCCAGCTACAGGTTACGTCGAGGTAAGATCGGAGTGTCGTGAAAACCCGGTCGATATCGTTTTGCGACAAAATTTTCCAAAAATAGGTGATTAACGAGGTTAAATGTGCTCAGAATAATAAACAACCACTATTCAGACCATGTTAACGCTAGACATCTAAATATGTCCCCAGGTATAGGTTACGTCGAGGTGAAATCGGAGTGTTCTGGAAATCCGGTGGATATCGAATAAACGTCAAAATTTTTTAAAATTAGCAGGTTACAGAGAATAAATCTACACAGAATAATAAACAGTCACTATTCAGACCATGTTCACGTTAGACAGCTAAATGTGTCCACAGCTACAGGTTACGTCGAGGTAAGTTCGGAGTGTTCTGGAAATCCGGTGGATATCGAATAAACGTCAAAATTTTTTTAAATTAACCGGTTACAGAGAATAAATCTATTCAGAATAATAAACGATCCCTTTTCATACCATGTTAACGCTAGACAAATAACTGTGTCCCCAGCTACAGGTTACGTCGAGGTAAGATCGGAGTGTCGTGAAAACCCGGTCGATATCGTTTTGCGACAAAATTTTCCAAAAATAGGTGATTAACGAGGTTAAATGTGCTCAGAATAATAAACAACCACTATTCAGACCATGTTAACGCTAGACATCTAAATATGTCCCCAGGTATAGGTTATGCCGAGATAACATCGGAGTGTCGTGAAAACCCGGTCGATATAGTTTTGCGACAAAATTTTACAAAAATATGTGATTAACGAGGTTAAATGTGCTCAGAATAATAAACAACCACTATTCAGACCATGTTAACGCTAGACAAATAACTGTGTCCCCAGCTACAGGTTACGTCGAGGTAAGATCGGAGTGTCGTGAAAACCCGGTCGATATCGTTTTGCGACAAAATTTTCCAAAAATAGGTGATTAACGAGGTTAAATGTGCTCAGAATAATAAACAACCACTATTCAGACCATGTTAACGCTAGACATCTAAATATGTCCCCAGGTATAGGTTACGTCGAGGTGAAATCGGAGTGTTCTGGAAATCCGGTGGATATCGAATAAACGTCAAAATTTTTTAAAATTAGCCGGTTACAGAGAATAAATCTACTCAGAATAGTAAACGATCCCTTTTCATACCATGTTAACGCTAGACAGCTAAATGTGTCCACAGCTACAGATTACGTCGAGGTAAGATCGGAGTGTCGTGAAAATCCGGTCGATATCGTATTTGCGACAAAATTTTCCAAAAGTAGGTGATTAACGAGGTTAAATGTGCTCAGAATAATAAACAACCACTATTCAGACCATGTTAATGCTAGACAGCTAAATGTGTCCCAAGCTACAGGTTATGCCGAGGTGAGATGGGAGTGTCCTGGAAATCCGGTGGATATCGAATAAACGTCAAAATTTTTTTAAATTAACCGGTTACAGAGAATAAATCTACTCGGAATAATAAACAACCACTATTCAGACCATGTTAACGCTAGACATCTAAATGTGTCCCAGGTATAGGTTACGCCGAGGTGAAATCGGAGTGTCCTGAAATCCGGTGGATATCGAATAAACGTCAAATTTTTTTAAATTAGCCGGTTACAGAGAATAAATCTACTCAGAATAATAAACGATCCCTTTTCATACCATGTTAACGCTAGACAGCTAAATGTGTCCCCAGCTACAGGTTACGTCGATGTAAGATCGGAGTGTCGTGAAAACCCGGTCGATATCGTATTTGCGACAAAATTTTCCAAATGTAGGTGATTAACGAGATTCAATGTGCTCAGACTAATGAACAACCACATTCAGACCATGTTAACGCTAGACAACTAAATATGTCCCCAGGTATAGGTTACGTCGAGGTGAAATCGGAGTGTCCTAAAATCCGGTGGATATCGAATAAACGTCAAATTTTTTTAAATTAACAGGTTACAGAGAATAAATCTACTCAGAATAATAAACAGTCACTATTCAGACCATGTTCACGTTAGACAGCTAAATGTGTCCACAGCTACAGGTTACGTCGAGGTAAGTTCGGAGTGTTCTGGAAATCCGGTGGATATCGAATAAACGTCAAAATTTTTTTAAATTAACCGGTTACAGAGAATAAATCTATTCAGAATAATAAACGATCCCTTTTCATACCATGTTAACGCTAGACAAATAACTGTGTCCCCAGCTACAGGTTACGTCGAGGTAAGATCGGAGTGTCGTGAAAACCCGGTCGATATCGTTTTG
The DNA here is from genome assembly GCF_024137745.1 of Phymastichus coffea. Classification (NCBI taxonomy): domain Eukaryota; kingdom Metazoa; phylum Arthropoda; class Insecta; order Hymenoptera; family Eulophidae; genus Phymastichus; species Phymastichus coffea. The sequence continues at coordinate 177,355 of NW_026706824.1, read as the reverse complement.
CGACAAAATTTTCCAAAAATAGGTGATTAACGAGGTTAAATGTGCTCAGAATAATAAACAACCACTATTCAGACCATGTTAACGCTAGACATCTAAATATGTCCCCAGGTATAGGTTACGCCGAGGTGAAATCGGTGTGTCCTGAAATACGGTGGATATCGAATAAACGTCAAATTTTGTTAAATTAGCCGGTTACAGAGAATAAATCTACTCAGAATAATAAACAACCACTATTCAGACCATGTTAACGCTAGACATCTAAATGTGTCCCCAGGTATAGGTTACGCCGAGGTGAAATCGGAGTGTCCTGAAATCCGGTGGATATCGAATAAACGTCAAATTTTTTTAAATTAGCCGGTTACAGAGAATAAATCTACTCAGAATAATAAACGATCCCTTTTCATACCATGTTAACGCTAGACAGCTAAATGTGTCCCCAGCTACAGGTTACGTCGATGTAAGATCGGAGTGTCGTGAAAACCCGGTCGATATCGTATTTGCGACAAAATTTTCCAAATGTAGGTGATTAACGAGATTCAATGTGCTCAGACTAATGAACAACCACATTCAGACCATGTTAACGCTAGACATCTAAATATGTCCCCAGGTATAGGTTACGTCGAGGTGAAATCGGAGTGTCCTGAAATCCGGTGGATATCGAATAAACGTCAAATTTTTTTAAATTAGCAGGTTACAGAGAATGAATCTACTCAGAATAATAAACAGCCACTATTCAGACCATGTTAATGCTAGACAGCTAAATGTGTCCCCAGCTACAGGTTATGCCGAGGTGAGATCGGCGTGTTCTGGAAATCCGGTGGATATCGAATAAACTTTATAATTTTTTAAAATTAGCCGGTTATAGAGATTAAATGTGCTCAGAACAATAAACAGCCACTATTCAGACCATGTTAACGCTACACAGCTAAATGTATCCCCAGCTACAGGTTACGTCGAGGTAAGATCGGAGTGTCGTGAAAACCCGGTAGATATCGTTTTGCGACAAAATTTTCCAAAAGTAGGTGATTAACGAGGTTAAATGTACTCAGAATAATAAACAACCACTATTCAGACCATGTTAACGCTAGACAGCTAAATGTGTCCCCAGCTACAGGTTATGCCGAGGTGAAATCGGAGTGTCCTGAAATCCGGTGGATATCGAATAAACGTCAAAATTTTTATAAATTAGCCGGTTACAGAGATTAAATGTGCTCAGAATAATAAACAACCACTATTCAGACCACGTTAACGCTAGACATCTAAATTTGTCCCCAGGTATAGGTTACGCCGAGGTGAAATCGGAGTGTCGTGGAAATCCGGTGGATATCGAATAAACGTCAAAATTTTTTTAAATTAGCCGGTTACAGAGAATTAATCTACTCAGAATAATAAAGATTTCCTTTTCATACCATGTTAACGCTAGACATCTAAATGTATCCCCAGCTACAGGTTACGTCGAGGTAAGATCGGAGTGTCGTGGAAATCCGGTGGATATCGAATAAACGTCAAAATTTTTTTAAATTAGCCGGTTACAGAGAATTAATCTACTCAGAATAATAAAGATTTCCTTTTCATACCATGTTAACGCTAGACAGCTAAATGTGTCCACAGCTACAGGTTACGTCGAGGTAAGATCGGAGTGTCGTGAAAATCCGGTCGATATCGTATTTGCGACAAAATTTTCCAAAAGTAGGTGATTAACGAGGTTAAATGTGCTCAGAATAATAAACAACCACTATTCAGACCATGTTAATGCTAGACAGCTAAATGTGTCCCCAGCTACAGGTTATGCCGAGCTGAGATGGGAGTGTCCTGGAAATCCGGTGGATATCGAATAAACGTCAAAAATTTTTTAAATTAACCGGTTACAAAGAATAAATCTACTCAGAATAATAAACGATCCCTTTTCATACCATGTTAACGATAGACAACTAACTGTGTCCCCAGCTACAGGTTACGTCGATGTAAGATCGGAGTGTCGTGAAAACCCGGTCGATATCGTATTTGCGACAAAATTTTCCAAATGTAGGTGATTAACGTGATTCAATGTGCTCAGACTAATGAACAACCACATTCAGACCATGTTAACGCTAGACATCTAAATATGTCCCCAGGTATAGGTTACGTCGAGGTGAAATCGGAGTGTCCTGAAATCCGGTGGATATCGAATAAACGTCAAATTTTTTTAAATTAGCAGGTTACAGAGAATAAATCTACTCAGAATAATAAACAGCCACTATTCAGACCATGTTCACGTTAGACAGCTAAATGTGTCCACAGCTACAGGTTACGTCGAGGTAAGTTCGGAGTGTTCTGGAAATCCGGTGGATATCGAATAAACGTCAAAATTTTTTTAAATTAACCGGTTACAGAGAATAAATCTATTCAGAATAATAAACGATCCCTTTTCATACCATGTTAACGCTAGACAAATAACTGTGTCCCCAGCTACAGGTTACGTCGAGGTAAGATCGGAGTGTCGTGAAAACCCGGTCGATATCGTTTTGCGACAAAATTTTCCAAAAATAGGTGATTAACGAGGTTAAATGTGCTCAGAATAATAAACAACCACTATTCAGACCATGTTAACGCTAGACATCTAAATATGTCCCCAGGTATAGGTTATGCCGAGATAACATCGGAGTGTCGTGAAAACCCGGTCGATATAGTTTTGCGACAAAATTTTACAAAAATATGTGATTAACGAGGTTAAATGTGCTCAGAATAATAAACAACCACTATTCAGACCATGTTAATGCTAGACAGCTAAATGTGTCCCAAGCTACAGGTTATGCCGAGGTGAGATGGGAGTGTCCTGGAAATCCGGTGGATATCGAATAAACGTCAAAATTTTTTTAAATTAACCGGTTACAGAGAATAAACCTACTCGGAATAATAAACAACCACTATTCAGACCATGTTAACGCTAGACATCTAAATGTGTCCCAGGTATAGGTTACGCCGAGGTGAAATCGGAGTGTCCTGAAATCCGGTGGATATCGAATAAACGTCAAATTTTTTTAAATTAGCCGGTTACAGAGAATAAATCTACTCAGAATAATAAACGATCCCTTTTCATACCATGTTAACGCTAGACAGCTAAATGTGTCCCCAGCTACAGGTTACGTCGATGTAAGATCGGAGTGTCGTGAAAACCCGGTCGATATCGTATTTGCGACAAAATTTTCCAAATGTAGGTGATTAACGAGATTCAATGTGCTCAGACTAATGAACAACCACATTCAGACCATGTTAACGCTAGACAACTAAATATGTCCCCAGGTATAGGTTACGTCGAGGTGAAATCGGAGTGTCCTAAAATCCGGTGGATATCGAATAAACGTCAAATTTTTTTAAATTAGCAGGTTACAGAGAATAAATCTACTCAGAATAATAAACAGTCACTATTCAGACCATGTTCACGTTAGACAGCTAAATGTGTCCACAGCTACAGGTTACGTCGAGGTAAGTTCGGAGTGTTCTGGAAATCCGGTGGATATCGAATAAACGTCAAAATTTTTTTAAATTAACCGGTTACAGAGAATAAATCTATTCAGAATAATAAACGATCCCTTTTCATACCATGTTAACGCTAGACAAATAACTGTGTCCCCAGCTACAGGTTACGTCGAGGTAAGATCGGAGTGTCGTGAAAACCCGGTCGATATCGTTTTGCGACAAAATTTTCCAAAAATAGGTGATTAACGAGGTTAAATGTGCTCAGAATAATAAACAACCACTATTCAGACCATGTTAACGCTAGACATCTAAATATGTCCCCAGGTATAGGTTACGCCGAGGTGAAATCGGTGTGTCCTGAAATACGGTGGATATCGAATAAACGTCAAAATTTTTATAAATTAGCCGGTTACAGAGATTAAATGTGCTCAGAATAATAAACAACCACTATTCAGACCACGTTAACGCTAGACATCTAAATTTGTCCCCAGGTATAGGTTACGCCGCGGTGAAATCGGAGTGTCCTGAAATCCGGTGGATATCGAATAAACGTCAAAATTTTTATAAATTAGCCGGTTACAGAGATTAAATGTACTCAGAACAATAAACAGCCACTATTCAGACCATGTTAACGCTAGACATCTAAATGTATCCCCAGCTACAGGTTACGTCGAGGTAAGATCGGAGTGTCGTGGAAATCCGGTGGATATCGAATAAACGTCAAAATTTTTTTAAATTAGCCGGTTACAGAGAATTAATCTACTCAGAATAATAAAGAATCCCTTTTCATACCATGTTAACGCTAGACAGCAAAATGTGTCCCCAGCTACAGGTTACGTCGAGGTAAGATCGGAGTGTCGTGAAAACCCGGTCGATATCGTTTTGCGACAAAATTTTCCAAAAATAGGTGATTAACGAGGTTAAATGTGCTCAGAATAATAAACAACCACTATTCAGACCATGTTAACGCTAGACATCTAAATATGTCCCCAGGTATAGGTTACGTCGAGGTGAAATCGGAGTGTCCTGAAATCCGGTGGATATCGAATAAACGTCAAATTTTTTTAAATTATCAGGTTACAGAGAATGAATCTACTCAGAATAATAAACAGCCACTATTCAGACCATGTTAATGCTAGACAGCTAAATGTGTCCCCAGCTACAGGTTATGCCGAGGTGAGATCGGCGTGTTCTGGAAATCCGGTGGATATCGAATAAACTTTATAATTTTTTAAAATTAGCCGGTTATAGAGATTAAATGTGCTCAGAACAATAAACAGCCACTATTCAGACCATGTTAACGCTACACAGCTAAATGTATCCCCAGCTACAGGTTACGTCGAGGTAAGATCGGAGTGTCGTGAAAACCCGGTAGATATCGTTTTGCGACAAAATTTTCCAAAAGTAGGTGATTAACGAGGTTAAATGTACTCAGAATAATAAACAACCACTATTCAGACCATGTTAACGCTAGACAGCTAAATGTGTCCCCAGCTACAGGTTATGCCGAGGTGAAATCGGAGTGTCCTGAAATCCGGTGGATATCGAATAAACGTCAAAATTTTTATAAATTAGCCGGTTACAGAGATTAAATGTGCTCAGAATAATAAACAACCACTATTCAGACCACGTTAACGCTAGACATCTAAATTTGTCCCCAGGTATAGGTTACGCCGAGGTGAAATCGGAGTGTCCTGAAATCCGGTGGATATCGAATAAACGTCAAAATTTTTATAAATTAGCCGGTTATAGAGATTAAATGTGCTCAGAACAATAAACAGCCACTATTCAGACCATGTTAACGCTACACAGCTAAATGTATCCCCAGCTACAGGTTACGTCGAGGTAAGATCGGAGTGTCGTGAAAACCCGGTAGATATCGTTTTGCGACAAAATTTTCCAAAAGTAGGTGATTAACGAGGTTAAATGTGCTCAGAATAATAAACAACCACTATTCAGACCATGTTAATGCTAGACAGCTAAATGTGTCCCCAGCTACAGGTTATGCCGAGCTGAGATGGGAGTGTCCTGGAAATCCGGTGGATATCGAATAAACGTCAAAAATTTTTTAAATTAACCGGTTACAAAGAATAAATCTACTCAGAATAATAAACGATCCCTTTTCATACCATGTTAACGATAGACAACTAACTGTGTCCCCAGCTACAGGTTACGTCGATGTAAGATCGGAGTGTCGTGAAAACCCGGTCGATATCGTATTTGCGACAAAATTTTCCAAATGTAGGTGATTAACGAGATTCAATGTGCTCAAACTAATGAACAACCACATTAAGACCATGTTAACGCTAGACAGCTAAATGTGTCCCCAGGTATAGGTTACGCCGAGGTGAAATCGGAGTGTCCTGAAATCCGGTGGATATCGAATAAACGTCAAAATTTTTATAAATTAGCCGGTTACAGAGATTAAATGTACTCAGAACAATAAACAGCCACTATTCAGACCATGTTAACGCTAGACATCTAAATGTATCCCCAGCTACAGGTTACGTCGAGGTAAGATCGGAGTGTCGTGGAAATCCGGTGGATATCGAATAAACGTCAAATTTTTTTAAATTAGCCGGTTACAGAGAATAAATCTACTCAGAATAATAAACGATCCCTTTTCATACCATGTTAACGCTAGACAGCTAAATGTGTCCACAGCTACAGGTTAGGTCGAGGTAAAATCGGAGTGTCGTGAAAATCCGGTCGATATCGTATTTGCGACAAAATTTTCCAAAAGTAGGTTATTAACGAGGTTAAATGTGCTCAGACTAATAAACAACCACTATTCAGACCATGTTAACGCTAGACATCTAAATATGTCCCCAGGTATAGGTTACGCCGAGGTGAAATCGGAGTATCCTGGAAATTCGGTGGATATCGAAAAAACGTCAAAATTTTTTTAAATTAACCGGTTCCAGAGAATAAATCTACTCGGAATAATAAACAACCACTATTCAGACCATGTTAACGCTAGACATCTAAATGTGTCCCCAGGTATAGGTTACGCCGAGGTGAAATCGGAGTGTCCTGAAATCCGGTGGATATCGAATAAACGTCAAATTTTTTTAAATTAGCCGGTTACAGAGAATAAATCTACTCAGAATAATAAACGATCCCTTTTCATACCATGTTAACGCTAGACAGCTAAATGTGTCCCCAGCTACAGGTTACGTCGATGTAAGATCGGAGTGTCGTGAAAACCCGGTCGATATCGTATTTGCGACAAAATTTTCCAAATGTAGGTGATTAACGAGATTCAATGTTCTCAGACTAATGAACAACCACATTCAGACCATGTTAACGCTAGACATCTAAATATGTCCCCAGGTATAGGTTACGTCGAGGTGAAATCGGAGTGTCCTGAAATCCGGTGGATATCGAATAAACGTCAAATTTTTTTAAATTAGCAGGTTACAGAGAATAAATCTACTCAGAATAATAAACAACCACATTCAGACCATGTTAACGCTAGACAGCTAAATGTGTCCCCAGGTATAGGTTACGCCGAGGTGAAATCGGAGTGTCCTGAAATCCGGTGGATATCGAATAAACGTCAAATTTTTTTAAATTATCCGGTTACAGAGAATAAATCTATTCAGAATAATAAACGATCCCTTTTCATACCATGTTAACGCTAGACAAATAACTGTGTCCCCAGCTACAGGTTACGTCGAGGTAAGATCGGAGTGTCGTGAAAACCCGGTCGATATCGTTTTGCGACAAAATTTTCCAAAAATAGGTGATTAACGAGGTTAAATGTGCTCAGAATAATAAACAACCACTATTCAGACCATGTTAACGCTAGACATCTAAATATGTCCCTAGGTATAGGTTATGCCGAGATAACATCGGAGTGTCGTGAAAACCCGGTCGATATAGTTTTGCGACAAAATTTTACAAAAATATGTGATTAACGAGGTTAAATGTGCTCAGAATAATAAACAACCACTATTCAGACCATGTTAATGCTAGACAGCTAAATGTGTCCCAAGCTACAGGTTATGCCGAGGTGAGATGGGAGTGTCCTGGAAATCCGGTGGATATCGAATAAACGTCAAAATTTTTTTAAATTAACCGGTTACAGAGAATAAATCTACTCGGAATAATAAACAACCACTATTCAGACCATGTTAACGCTAGACATCTAAATGTGTCCCAGGTATAGGTTACGCCGAGGTGAAATCGGAGTGTCCTGAAATCCGGTGGATATCGAATAAACGTCAAATTTTTTTAAATTAGCCGGTTACAGAGAATAAATCTACTCAGAATAATAAACGATCCCTTTTCATACCATGTTAACGCTAGACAGCTAAATGTGTCCCCAGCTACAGGTTACGTCGATGTAAGATCGGAGTGTCGTGAAAACCCGGTCGATATCGTATTTGCGACAAAATTTTCCAAATGTAGGTGATTAACGAGATTCAATGTGCTCAGACTAATGAACAACCACATTCAGACCATGTTAACGCTAGACAACTAAATATGTCCCCAGGTATAGGTTACGTCGAGGTGAAATCGGAGTGTCCTAAAATCCGGTGGATATCGAATAAACGTCAAATTTTTTTAAATTAGCAGGTTACAGAGAATAAATCTACTCAGAATAATAAACAGTCACTATTCAGACCATGTTCACGTTAGACAGCTAAATGTGTCCACAGCTACAGGTTACGTCGAGGTAAGTTCGGAGTGTTCTGGAAATCCGGTGGATATCGAATAAACGTCAAAATTTTTTTAAATTAACCGGTTACAGAGAATAAATCTATTCAGAATAATAAACGATCCCTTTTCATACCATGTTAACGCTAGACAAATAACTGTGTCCCCAGCTACAGGTTACGTCGAGGTAAGATCGGAGTGTCGTGAAAACCCGGTCGATATCGTTTTGCGACAAAATTTTCCAAAAATAGGTGATTAACGAGGTTAAATGTGCTCAGAATAATAAACAACCACTATTCAGACCATGTTAACGCTAGACATCTAAATATGTCCCCAGGTATAGGTTACGCCGAGGTGAAATCGGAGTGTCGTGGAAATCCGGTGGATATCGAATAAACGTCAAAATTTTTTTAAATTAGCCGGTTACAGAGAATTAATCTACTCAGAATAATAAAGAATCCCTTTTCATACCATGTTAACGCTAGACAGCAAAATGTGTCCCCAGCTACAGGTTACGTCGAGGTAAGATCGGAGTGTCGTGAAAACCCGGTCGATATCGTTTTGCGACAAAATTTTCCAAAAATAGGTGATTAACGAGGTTAAATGTGCTCAGAATAATAAACAACCACTATTCAGACCATGTTAACGCTAGACATCTAAATATGTCCCCAGGTATAGGTTACGTCGAGGTGAAATCGGAGTGTCCTGAAATCCGGTGGATATCGAATAAACGTCAAATTTTTTTAAATTAGCAGGTTACAGAGAATGAATCTACTCAGAATAATAAAGAATCCCTTTTCATACCATGTTAACGCTAGACAGCAAAATGTGTCCCCAGCTACAGGTTACGTCGAGGTAAGATCGGAGTGTCGTGAAAACCCGGTCGATATCGTTTTGCGACAAAATTTTCCAAAAATAGGTGATTAACGAGGTTAAATGTGCTCAGAATAATAAACAACCACTATTCAGACCATGTTAACGCTAGACATCTAAATATGTCCCCAGGTATAGGTTACGTCGAGGTGAAATCGGAGTGTCCTGAAATCCGGTGGATATCGAATAAACGTCAAATTTTTTTAAATTAGCCGGTTACAGAGAATTAATCTACTCAGAATAATAAAGAATCCCTTTTCATACCATGTTAACGCTAGACAGCAAAATGTGTCCCCAGCTACAGGTTACGTCGAGGTAAGATCGGAGTGTCGTGAAAACCCGGTCGATATCGTTTTGCGACAAAATTTTCCAAAAATAGGTGATTAACGAGGTTAAATGTGCTCAGAATAATAAACAACCACTATTCAGACCATGTTAACGCTAGACATCTAAATATGTCCCCAGGTATAGGTTACGTCGAGGTGAAATCGGAGTGTCCTGAAATCCGGTGGATATCGAATAAACGTCAAATTTTTTTAAATTAGCAGGTTACAGAGAATGAATCTACTCAGAATAATAAACAGCCACTATTCAGACCATGTTAATGCTAGACAGCTAAATGTGTCCCCAGCTACAGGTTATGCCGAGGTGAGATCGGCGTGTTCTGGAAATCCGGTGGATATCGAATAAACTTTATAATTTTTTAAAATTAGCCGGTTATAGAGATTAAATGTGCTCAGAACAATAAACAGCCACTATTCAGACCATGTTAACGCTACACAGCTAAATGTATCCCCAGCTACAGGTTACGTCGAGGTAAGATCGGAGTGTCGTGAAAACCCGGTAGATATCGTTTTGCGACAAAATTTTCCAAAAGTAGGTGATTAACGAGGTTAAATGTACTCAGAATAATAAACAACCACTATTCAGACCATGTTAACGCTAGACAGCTAAATGTGTCCCCAGCTACAGGTTATGCCGAGGTGAAATCGGAGTGTCCTGAAATCCGGTGGATATCGAATAAACGTCAAAATTTTTATAAATTAGCCGGTTACAGAGATTAAATGTGCTCAGAATAATAAACAACCACTATTCAGACCACGTTAACGCTAGATATCTAAATTTGTCCCCAGGTATAGGTTACGCCGAGGTGAAATCGGAGTGTCCTGAAATCCGGTGGATATCGAATAAACGTCAAAATTTTTATAAATTAGCCGGTTATAGAGATTAAATGTGCTCAGAACAATAAACAGCCACTATTCAGACCATGTTAACGCTACACAGCTAAATGTATCCCCAGCTACAGGTTACGTCGAGGTAAGATCGGAGTGTCGTGAAAACCCGGTGGATATCGAATAAACGTCAAATTTTTTTAAATTAGCCGGTTACAGAGAATAAATCTACTCAGAATAATCAACGATCCCTTTTCATACCATGTTAACGCTAGACAGCTAAATGTGTCCCCAGCTACAGGTTACGTCGATGTAAGATCGGAGTGTCGTGAAAACCCGGTCGATATCGTATTTGCGACAAAATTTTCCAAAAATAGGTTATTAACGAGGTTAAATGTGCTCAGACTAATAAACAACCACTATTCAGACCATGTTAACGCTAGACATCTAAATATGTCCCCAGGTATAGGTTACGCCGAGGTGAAATCGGAGTATCCTGGAAATTCGGTGGATATCGAAAAAACGTCAAAATTTTTTTAAATTAACCGGTTCCAGAGAATAAATCTACTCGGAATAATAAACAACCACTATTCAGACCATGTTAACGCTAGACATCTAAATGTGTCCCCAGGTATAGGTTACGCCGAGGTGAAATCGGAGTGTCCTGAAATCCGGTGGATATCGAATAAACGTCAAATTTTTTTAAATTAGCCGGTTACAGAGAATAAATCTACTCAGAATAATAAACGATCCCTTTTCATACCATGTTAACGCTAGACAGCTAAATGTGTCCCCAGCTACAGGTTACGTCGATGTAAGATCGGAGTGTCGTGAAAACCCGGTCGATATCGTATTTGCGACAAAATTTTCCAAATGTAGGTGATTAACGAGATTCAATGTTCTCAGACTAATGAACAACCACATTCAGACCATGTTAACGCTAGACATCTAAATATGTCCCCAGGTATAGGTTACGTCGAGGTGAAATCGGAGTGTCCTGAAATCCGGTGGATATCGAATAAACGTCAAATTTTTTTAAATTAGCAGGTTACAGAGAATAAATCTACTCAGAATAATAAACAACCACATTCAGACCATGTTAACGCTAGACATCTAAATATGTCCCCAGGTATAGGTTACGTCGAGGTGAAATCGGAGTGTCCTGAAATCCGGTGGATATCGAATAAACGTCAAATTTTTTTAAATTAGCAGGTTACAGAGAATAAATCTACTCAGAATAATAAACAACCACATTCAGACCATGTTAACGCTAGACATCTAAATATGTCCCCAGGTATAGGTTACGTCGAGGTGAAATCGGAGTGTCCTGAAATCCGGTGGATATCGAATAAACGTCAAATTTTTTTAAATTAGCCGGTTACAGAGAATAAATCTACTCAGAATAATAAACGATCCCTTTTCATACCATGTTAACGCTAGACAGCTAAATGTGTCCCCAGCTACAGGTTACGTCGATGTAAGATCGGAGTGTCGTGAAAACCCGGTCGATATCGTATTTGCGACAAAATTTTCCAAATGTAGGTGATTAACGAGATTCAATGTGCTCAAACTAATGAACAACCACATTAAGACCATGTTAACGCTAGACAGCTAAATGTGTCCCCAGGTATAGGTTACGCCGAGGTGAAATCGGAGTGTCCTGAAATCCGGTGGATATCGAATAAACGTCAAATTTTTTTAAATTAGCCGGTTACAGAGAATAAATCTATTCAGAATAATAAACGATCCCTTTTCATACCATGTTAACGCTAGACAAATAACTGTGTCCCCAGCTACAGGTTACGTCGAGGTAAGATCGGAGTGTCGTGAAAACCCGGTCGATATCGTTTTGCGACAAAATTTTCCAAAAATAGGTGATTAACGAGGTTAAATGTGCTCAGAATAATAAACAACCACTATTCAGACCATGTTAACGCTAGACATCTAAATATGTCCCCAGGTATAGGTTATGCCGAGATAACATCGGAGTGTCGTGAAAACCCGGTCGATATAGTTTTGCGACAAAATTTTACAAAAATATGTGATTAACGAGGTTAAATGTGCTCAGAATAATAAACAACCACTATTCAGACCATGTTAATGCTAGACAGCTAAATGTGTCCCAAGCTACAGGTTATGCCGAGGTGAGATGGGAGTGTCCTGGAAATCCGGTGGATATCGAATAAACGTCAAAATTTTTTTAAATTAACCGGTTACAGAGAATAAATCTACTCGGAATAATAAACAACCACTATTCAGACCATGTTAACGCTAGACATCTAAATGTGTCCCAGGTATAGGTTACGCCGAGGTGAAATCGGAGTGTCCTGAAATCCGGTGGATATCGAATAAACGTCAAATTTTTTTAAATTAGCCGGTTACAGAGAATAAATCTACTCAGAATAATAAACGATCCCTTTTCATACCATGTTAACGCTAGACAGCTAAATGTGTCCCCAGCTACAGGTTACGTCGATGTAAGATCGGAGTGTCGTGAAAACCCGGTCGATATCGTATTTGCGACAAAATTTTCCAAATGTAGGTGATTAACGAGATTCAATGTGCTCAGACTAATGAACAACCACATTCAGACCATGTTAACGCTAGACAACTAAATATGTCCCCAGGTATAGGTTACGTCGAGGTGAAATCGGAGTGTCCTAAAATCCGGTGGATATCGAATAAACGTCAAATTTTTTTAAATTAGCAGGTTACAGAGAACAAATCTACTCAGAATAATAAACAGTCACTATTCAGACCATGTTCACGTTAGACAGCTAAATGTGTCCACAGCTACAGGTTACGTCGAGGTAAGTTCGGAGTGTTCTGGAAATCCGGTGGATATCGAATAAACGTCAAAATTTTTTTAAATTAACCGGTTACAGAGAATAAATCTATTCAGAATAATAAACGATCCCTTTTCATACCATGTTAACGCTAGACAAATAACTGTGTCCCCAGCTACAGGTTACGTCGAGGTAAGATCGGAGTGTCGTGAAAACCCGGTCGATATCGTTTTGCGACAAAATTTTCCAAAAATAGGTGATTAACGAGGTTAAATGTGCTCAGAATAATAAACAACCACTATTCAGACCATGTTAACGCTAGACATCTAAATATGTCCCCAGGTATAGGTTACGCCGAGGTGAAATCGGTGTGTCCTGAAATACGGTGGATATCGAATAAACGTCAAAATTTTTATAAATTAGCCGGTTACAGAGATTAAATGTGCTCAGAATAATAAACAACCACTATTCAGACCACGTTAACGCTAGACATCTAAATTTGTCCCCAGGTATAGGTTACGCCGCGGTGAAATCGGAGTGTCCTGAAATCCGGTGGATATCGAATAAACGTCAAAATTTTTATAAATTAGCCGGTTACAGAGATTAAATGTACTCAGAACAATAAACAGCCACTATTCAGACCATGTTAACGCTAGACATCTAAATGTATCCCCAGCTACAGGTTACGTCGAGGTAAGATCGGAGTGTCGTGGAAATCCGGTGGATATCGAATAAACGTCAAAATTTTTTTAAATTAGCCGGTTACAGAGAATTAATCTACTCAGAATAATAAAGAATCCCTTTTCATACCATGTTAACGCTAGACAGCAAAATGTGTCCCCAGCTACAGGTTACGTCGAGGTAAGATCGGAGTGTCGTGAAAACCCGGTCGATATCGTTTTGCGACAAAATTTTCCAAAAATAGGTGATTAACGAGGTTAAATGTGCTCAGAATAATAAACAACCACTATTCAGACCATGTTAACGCTAGACATCTAAATATGTCCCCAGGTATAGGTTACGCCGAGGTGAAATCGGTGTGTCCTGAAATACGGTGGATATCGAATAAACGTCAAATTTTGTTAAATTAGCCGGTTACAGAGAATAAATCTACTCAGAATAATAAACAACCACTATTCAGACCATGTTAACGCTAGACATCTAAATGTGTCCCCAGGTATAGGTTACGCCGAGGTGAAATCGGAGTGTCCTGAAATCCGGTGGATATCGAATAAACGTCAAATTTTTTTAAATTAGCCGGTTACAGAGAATAAATCTACTCAGAATAATAAACGATCGATTTTCATACCATGTTAACGCTAGACAGCTAAATGTGTCCCCAGCTACAGGTTACGTCGATGTAAGATCGGAGTGTCGTGAAAACCCGGTCGATATCGTATTTGCGACAAAATTTTCCAAATGTAGCTGATTAACGAGATTCAATGTGCTCAAACTAATGAACAACCACATTAAGACCATGTTAACGCTAGACAGCTAAATGTGTCCCCAGGTATAGGTTACGCCGAGGTGAAATCGGAGTGTCCTGAAATCCGGTGGATATCGAATAAACGTCAAATTTTTTTAAATTAGCCGGTTACAGAGAATAAATCTATTCAGAATAATAAACGATCCCTTTTCATACCATGTTAACGCTAGACAAATAACTGTGTCCCCAGCTACAGGTTACGTCGAGGTAAGATCGGAGTGTCGTGAAAACCCGGTCGATATCGTTTTGCGACAAAATTTTCCAAAAATAGGTGATTAACGAGGTTAAATGTGCTCAGAATAATAAACAACCACTATTCAGACCATGTTAACGCTAGACATCTAAATATGTCCCCAGGTATAGGTTATGCCGAGATAACATCGGAGTGTCGTGAAAACCCGGTCGATATAGTTTTGCGACAAAATTTTACAAAAATATGTGATTAACGAGGTTAAATGTGCTCAGAATAATAAACAACCACTATTCAGACCATGTTAATGCTAGACAGCTAAATGTGTCCCAAGCTACAGGTTATGCCGAGGTGAGATGGGAGTGTCCTGGAAATCCGGTGGATATCGAATAAACGTCAAAATTTTTTTAAATTAACCGGTTACAGAGAATAAATCTACTCGGAATAATAAACAACCACTATTCAGACCATGTTAACGCTAGACATCTAAATGTGTCCCAGGTATAGGTTACGCCGAGGTGAAATCGGAGTGTCCTGAAATCCGGTGGATATCGAATAAACGTCAAATTTTTTTAAATTAGCCGGTTACAGAGAATAAATCTACTCAGAATAATAAACGATCCCTTTTCATACCATGTTAACGCTAGACAGCTAAATGTGTCCCCAGCTACAGGTTACGTCGATGTAAGATCGGAGTGTCGTGAAAACCCGGTCGATATCGTATTTGCGACAAAATTTTCCAAATGTAGGTGATTAACGAGATTCAATGTGCTCAGACTAATGAACAACCACATTCAGACCATGTTAACGCTAGACAACTAAATATGTCCCCAGGTATAGGTTACGTCGAGGTGAAATCGGAGTGTCCTAAAATCCGGTGGATATCGAATAAACCTCAAATTTTTTTAAATTAGCAGGTTACAGAGAATAAATCTACTCAGAATAATAAACAGTCACTATTCAGACCATGTTCACGTTAGACAGCTAAATGTGTCCACAGCTACAGGTTACGTCGAGGTAAGTTCGGAGTGTTCTGGAAATCCGGTGGATATCGAATAAACGTCAAAATTTTTTTAAATTAACCGGTTACAGAGAATAAATCTATTCAGAATAATAAACGATCCCTTTTCATACCATGTTAACGCTAGACAAATAACTGTGTCCCCAGCTACAGGTTACGTCGAGGTAAGATCGGAGTGTCGTGAAAACCCGGTCGATATCGTTTTGCGACAAAATTTTCCAAAAATAGGTGATTAACGAGGTTAAATGTGCTCAGAATAATAAACAACCACTATTCAGACCATGTTAACGCTAGACATCTAAATATGTCCCCAGGTATAGGTTACGCCGAGGTGAAATCGGTGTGTCCTGAAATACGGTGGATATCGAATAAACGTCAAAATTTTTATAAATTAGCCGGTTACAGAGATTAAATGTGCTCAGAATAATAAACAACCACTATTCAGACCACGTTAACGCTAGACATCTAAATTTGTCCCCAGGTATAGGTTACGTCGAGGTGAAATCGGAGTGTCCTGAAATCCGGTGGATATCGAATAAACGTCAAATTTTTTTAAATTAGCCGGTTACAGAGAATAAATCTACTCAGAATAATAAACGATCCCTTTTCATACCATGTTAACGCTAGACAGCTAAATGTGTCCCCAGCTACAGGTTACGTCGATGTAAGATCGGAGTGTCGTGAAAACCCGGTCGATATCGTATTTGCGACAAAATTTTCCAAATGTAGGTGATTAACGAGATTCAATGTGCTCAAACTAATGAACAACCACATTAAGACCATGTTAACGCTAGACAGCTAAATGTGTCCCCAGGTATAGGTTACGCCGAGGTGAAATCGGAGTGTCCTGAAATCCGGTGGATATCGAATAAACGTCAAATTTTTTTAAATTAGCCGGTTACAGAGAATAAATCTATTCAGAATAATAAACGATCCCTTTTCATACCATGTTAACGCTAGACAAATAACTGTGTCCCCAGCTACAGGTTACGTCGAGGTAAGATCGGAGTGTCGTGAAAACCCGGTCGATATCGTTTTGCGACAAAATTTTCCAAAAATAGGTGATTAACGAGGTTAAATGTGCTCAGAATAATAAACAACCACTATTCAGACCATGTTAACGCTAGACATCTAAATATGTCCCCAGGTATAGGTTATGCCGAGATAACATCGGAGTGTCGTGAAAACCCGGTCGATATAGTTTTGCGACAAAATTTTACAAAAATATGTGATTAACGAGGTTAAATGTGCTCAGAATAATAAACAACCACTATTCAGACCATGTTAATGCTAGACAGCTAAATGTGTCCCAAGCTACAGGTTATGCCGAGGTGAGATGGGAGTGTCCTGGAAATCCGGTGGATATCGAATAAACGTCAAAATTTTTTTAAATTAACCGGTTACAGAGAATAAATCTACTCGGAATAATAAACAACCACTATTCAGACCATGTTAACGCTAGACATCTAAATGTGTCCCAGGTATAGGTTACGCCGAGGTGAAATCGGAGTGTCCTGAAATCCGGTGGATATCGAATAAACGTCAAATTTTTTTAAATTAGCCGGTTACAGAGAATAAATCTACTCAGAATAATAAACGATCCCTTTTCATACCATGTTAACGCTAGACAGCTAAATGTGTCCCCAGCTACAGGTTACGTCGATGTAAGATCGGAGTGTCGTGAAAACCCGGTCGATATCGTATTTGCGACAAAATTTTCCAAATGTAGGTGATTAACGAGATTCAATGTGCTCAGACTAATGAACAACCACATTCAGACCATGTTAACGCTAGACAACTAAATATGTCCCCAGGTATAGGTTACGTCGAGGTGAAATCGGAGTGTCCTAAAATCCGGTGGATATCGAATAAACGTCAAATTTTTTTAAATTAGCAGGTTACAGAGAATAAATCTACTCAGAATAATAAACAGTCACTATTCAGACCATGTTCACGTTAGACAGCTAAATGTGTCCACAGCTACAGGTTACGTCGAGGTAAGTTCGGAGTGTTCTGGAAATCCGGTGGATATCGAATAAACGTCAAAATTTTTTTAAATTAACCGGTTACAGAGAATAAATCTATTCAGAATAATAAACGATCCCTTTTCATACCATGTTAACGCTAGACAAATAACTGTGTCCCCAGCTACAGGTTACGTCGAGGTAAGATCGGAGTGTCGTGAAAACCCGGTCGATATCGTTTTGCGACAAAATTTTCCAAAAATAGGTGATTAACGAGGTTAAATGTGCTCAGAATAATAAACAACCACTATTCAGACCATGTTAACGCTAGACATCTAAATATGTCCCCAGGTATAGGTTACGCCGAGGTGAAATCGGTGTGTCCTGAAATACGGTGGATATCGAATAAACGTCAAAATTTTTATAAATTAGCCGGTTACAGAGATTAAATGTGCTCAGAATAATAAACAACCACTATTCAGACCACGTTAACGCTAGACATCTAAATTTGTCCCCAGGTATAGGTTACGTCGAGGTGAAATCGGAGTGTCCTGAAATCCGGTGGATATCGAATAAACGTCAAATTTTTTTAAATTAGCCGGTTACAGAGAATAAATCTACTCAGAATAATAAACGATCCCTTTTCATACCATGTTAACGCTAGACAGCTAAATGTGTCCCCAGCTACAGGTTACGTCGATGTAAGATCGGAGTGTCGTGAAAACCCGGTCGATATCGTATTTGCGACAAAATTTTCCAAATGTAGGTGATTAACGAGATTCAATGTGCTCAAACTAATGAACAACCACATTAAGACCATGTTAACGCTAGACAGCTAAATGTGTCCCCAGGTATAGGTTACGCCGAGGTGAAATCGGAGTGTCCTGAAATCCGGTGGATATCGAATAAACGTCAAATTTTTTTAAATTAGCCGGTTACAGAGAATAAATCTATTCAGAATAATAAACGATCCCTTTTCATACCATGTTAACGCTAGACAAATAACTGTGTCCCCAGCTACAGGTTACGTCGAGGTAAGATCGGAGTGTCGTGAAAACCCGGTCGATATCGTTTTGCGACAAAATTTTCCAAAAATAGGTGATTAACGAGGTTAAATGTGCTCAGAATAATAAACAACCACTATTCAGACCATGTTAACGCTAGACATCTAAATATGTCCCCAGGTATAGGTTATGCCGAGATAACATCGGAGTGTCGTGAAAACCCGGTCGATATAGTTTTGCGACAAAATTTTACAAAAATATGTGATTAACGAGGTTAAATGTGCTCAGAATAATAAACAACCACTATTCAGACCATGTTAATGCTAGACAGCTAAATGTGTCCCAAGCTACAGGTTATGCCGAGGTGAGATGGGAGTGTCCTGGAAATCCGGTGGATATCGAATAAACGTCAAAATTTTTTTAAATTAACCGGTTACAGAGAATAAATCTACTCGGAATAATAAACAACCACTATTCAGACCATGTTAACGCTAGACATCTAAATGTGTCCCAGGTATAGGTTACGCCGAGGTGAAATCGGAGTGTCCTGAAATCCGGTGGATATCGAATAAACGTCAAATTTTTTTAAATTAGCCGGTTACAGAGAATAAATCTACTCAGAATAATAAACGATCCCTTTTCATACCATGTTAACGCTAGACAGCTAAATGTGTCCCCAGCTACAGGTTACGTCGATGTAAGATCGGAGTGTCGTGAAAACCCGGTCGATATCGTATTTGCGACAAAATTTTCCAAATGTAGGTGATTAACGAGATTCAATGTGCTCAGACTAATGAACAACCACATTCAGACCATGTTAACGCTAGACAACTAAATATGTCCCCAGGTATAGGTTACGTCGAGGTGAAATCGGAGTGTCCTAAAATCCGGTGGATATCGAATAAACCTCAAATTTTTTTAAATTAGCAGGTTACAGAGAATAAATCTACTCAGAATAATAAACAGTCACTATTCAGACCATGTTCACGTTAGACAGCTAAATGTGTCCACAGCTACAGGTTACGTCGAGGTAAGTTCGGAGTGTTCTGGAAATCCGGTGGATATCGAATAAACGTCAAAATTTTTTTAAATTAACCGGTTACAGAGAATAAATCTATTCAGAATAATAAACGATCCCTTTTCATACCATGTTAACGCTAGACAAATAACTGTGTCCCCAGCTACAGGTTACGTCGAGGTAAGATCGGAGTGTCGTGAAAACCCGGTCGATATCGTTTTGCGACAAAATTTTCCAAAAATAGGTGATTAACGAGGTTAAATGTGCTCAGAATAATAAACAACCACTATTCAGACCATGTTAACGCTAGACATCTAAATATGTCCCCAGGTATAGGTTACGCCGAGGTGAAATCGGTGTGTCCTGAAATACGGTGGATATCGAATAAACGTCAAAATTTTTATAAATTAGCCGGTTACAGAGATTAAATGTGCTCAGAATAATAAACAACCACTATTCAGACCACGTTAACGCTAGACATCTAAATTTGTCCCCAGGTATAGGTTACGTCGAGGTGAAATCGGAGTGTCCTGAAATCCGGTGGATATCGAAT
Organism: Phymastichus coffea; assembly: GCF_024137745.1. NCBI lineage: Eukaryota > Metazoa > Arthropoda > Insecta > Hymenoptera > Eulophidae > Phymastichus > Phymastichus coffea. Next base: position 157,167 of record NW_026706824.1, on the reverse strand, counting down.
AAACGTCAAATTTTTTTAAATTAGCCGGTTACAGAGAATAAATCTACTCAGAATAATAAACGATCCCTTTTCATACCATGTTAACGCTAGACAGCTAAATGTGTCCCCAGCTACAGGTTACGTCGATGTCAGATCGGAGTGTCGTGAAAACCCGGTCGATATCGTATTTGCGACAAAATTTTCCAAATGTAGGTGATTAACGAGATTCAATGTGCTCAAACTAATGAACAACCACATTAAGACCATGTTAACGCTAGACAGCTAAATGTGTCCCCAGGTATAGGTTACGCCGAGGTGAAATCGGAGTGTCCTGAAATCCGGTGGATATCGAATAAACGTCAAATTTTTTTAAATTAGCCGGTTACAGAGAATAAATCTATTCAGAATAATAAACGATCCCTTTTCATACCATGTTAACGCTAGACAAATAACTGTGTCCCCAGCTACAGGTTACGTCGAGGTAAGATCGGAGTGTCGTGAAAACCCGGTCGATATCGTTTTGCGACAAAATTTTCCAAAAATAGGTGATTAACGAGGTTAAATGTGCTCAGAATAATAAACAACCACTATTCAGACCATGTTAACGCTAGACATCTAAATATGTCCCCAGGTATAGGTTATGCCGAGATAACATCGGAGTGTCGTGAAAACCCGGTCGATATAGTTTTGCGACAAAATTTTACAAAAATATGTGATTAACGAGGTTAAATGTGCTCAGAATAATAAATAACCACTATTCAGACCATGTTAATGCTAGACAGCTAAATGTGTCCCAAGCTACAGGTTATGCCGAGGTGAGATGGGAGTGTCCTGGAAATCCGGTGGATATCGAATAAACGTCAAAATTTTTTTAAATTAACCGGTTACAGAGAATAAATCTACTCGGAATAATAAACAACCACTATTCAGACCATGTTAACGCTAGACATCTAAATGTGTCCCAGGTATAGGTTACGCCGAGGTGAAATCGGAGTGTCCTGAAATCCGGTGGATATCGAATAAACGTCAAATTTTTTTAAATTAGCCGGTTACAGAGAATAAATCTACTCAGAATAATAAACGATCCCTTTTCATACCATGTTAACGCTAGACAGCTAAATGTGTCCCCAGCTACAGGTTACGTCGATGTAAGATCGGAGTGTCGTGAAAACCCGGTCGATATCGTATTTGCGACAAAATTTTCCAAATGTAGGTGATTAACGAGATTCAATGTGCTCAGACTAATGAACAACCACATTCAGACCATGTTAACGCTAGACAACTAAATATGTCCCCAGGTATAGGTTACGTCGAGGTGAAATCGGAGTGTCCTAAAATCCGGTGGATATCGAATAAACGTCAAATTTTTTTAAATTAGCAGGTTACAGAGAATAAATCTACTCAGAATAATAAACAGTCACTATTCAGACCATGTTCACGTTAGACAGCTAAATGTGTCCACAGCTACAGGTTACGTCGAGGTAAGTTCGGAGTGTTCTGGAAATCCGGTGGATATCGAATAAACGTCAAAATTTTTTTAAATTAACCGGTTACAGAGAATAAATCTATTCAGAATAATAAACGATCCCTTTTCATACCATGTTAACGCTAGACAAATAACTGTGTCCCCAGCTACAGGTTACGTCGAGGTAAGATCGGAGTGTCGTGAAAACCCGGTCGATATCGTTTTGCGACAAAATTTTCCAAAAATAGGTGATTAACGAGGTTAAATGTGCTCAGAATAATAAACAACCACTATTCAGACCATGTTAACGCTAGACATCTAAATATGTCCCCAGGTATAGGTTACGCCGAGGTGAAATCGGTGTGTCCTGAAATACGGTGGATATCGAATAAACGTCAAAATTTTTATAAATTAGCCGGTTACAGAGATTAAATGTGCTCAGAATAATAAACAACCACTATTCAGACCACGTTAACGCTAGACATCTAAATTTGTCCCCAGGTATAGGTTACGCCGCGGTGAAATCGGAGTGTCCTGAAATCCGGTGGATATCGAATAAACGTCAAATTTTTTTAAATTAGCCGGTTACAGAGAATAAATCTACACAGAATAATAAACGATCCCTTTTCATACCATGTTAACGCTAGACAGCTAAATGTGTCCCCAGCTACAGGTTACGTCGATGTAAGATCGGAGTGTCGTGAAAACCCGGTCGATCACGTATTTGCGACAAAATTTTCCAAATGTAGGTGATTAACGAGATTCAATGTGCTCAGACTAATGAACAACCACATTCAGACCATGTTAACGCTAGACAACTAAATATGTCCCCAGGTATAGGTTACGTCGAGGTGAAATCGGAGTGTCCTAAAATCCGGTGGATATCGAATAAACCTCAAATTTTTTTAAATTAGCAGGTTACAGAGAATAAATCTACTCAGAATAATAAACAGTCACTATTCAGACCATGTTCACGTTAGACAGCTAAATGTGTCCACAGCTACAGGTTACGTCGAGGTAAGTTCGGAGTGTTCTGGAAATCCGGTGGATATCGAATAAACGTCAAAATTTTTTTAAATTAACCGGTTACAGAGAATAAATCTATTCAGAATAATAAACGATCCCTTTTCATACCATGTTAACGCTAGACAAATAACTGTGTCCCCAGCTACAGGTTACGTCGAGGTAAGATCGGAGTGTCGTGAAAACCCGGTCGATATCGTTTTGCTCCAAAATTTTCCAAAAATAGGTGATTAACGAGGTTAAATGTGCTCAGAATAATAAACAACCACTATTCAGACCATGTTAACGCTAGACATCTAAATATGTCCCCAGGTATAGGTTACGCCGAGGTGAAATCGGTGTGTCCTGAAATACGGTGGATATCGAATAAACGTCAAAATTTTTATAAATTAGCCGGTTACAGAGATTAAATGTGCTCAGAATAATAAACAACCACTATTCAGACCACGTTAACGCTAGACATCTAAATTTGTCCCCAGGTATAGGTTACGCCGCGGTGAAATCGGAGTGTCCTGAAATCCGGTGGATATCGAATAAACGTCAAAATTTTTATAAATTAGCCGGTTACAGAGGTTAAATGTACTCAGAACAATAAACAGCCACTATTCAGACCATGTTAACGCTAGACATCTAAATGTATCCCCAGCTACAGGTTACGTCGAGGTAAGATCGGAGTGTCGTGGAAATCCGGTGGATATCGAATAAACGTCAAAATTTTTTTAAATTAGCCGGTTACAGAGAATTAATCTACTCAGAATAATAAAGAATCCCTTTTCATACCATGTTAACGCTAGACAGCAAAATGTGTCCCCAGCTACAGGTTACGTCGAGGTAAGATCGGAGTGTCGTGAAAACCCGGTCGATATCGTTTTGCGACAAAATTTTCCAAAAATAGGTGATTAACGAGGTTAAATGTGCTCAGAATAATAAACAACCACTATTCAGACCATGTTAACGCTAGACATCTAAATATGTCCCCAGGTATAGGTTACGCCGAGGTGAAATCGGTGTGTCCTGAAATACGGTGGATATCGAATAAACGTCAAATTTTGTTAAATTAGCCGGTTACAGAGAATAAATCTACTCAGAATAATAAACAACCACTATTCAGACCATGTTAACGCTAGACATCTAAATGTGTCCCCAGGTATAGGTTACGCCGAGGTGAAATCGGAGTGTCCTGAAATCCGGTGGATATCGAATAAACGTCAAATTTTTTTAAATTAGCCGGTTACAGAGAATAAATCTACTCAGAATAATAAACGATCGATTTTCATACCATGTTAACGCTAGACAGCTAAATGTGTCCCCAGCTACAGGTTACGTCGATGTAAGATCGGAGTGTCGTGAAAACCCGGTCGATATCGTATTTGCGACAAAATTTTCCAAATGTAGGTGATTAACGAGATTCAATGTGCTCAAACTAATGAACAACCACATTAAGACCATGTTAACGCTAGACAGCTAAATGTGTCCCCAGGTATAGGTTACGCCGAGGTGAAATCGGAGTGTCCTGAAATCCGGTGGATATCGAATAAACGTCAAATTTTTTTAAATTATCCGGTTACAGAGAATAAATCTATTCAGAATAATAAACGATCCCTTTTCATACCATGTTAACGCTAGACAAATAACTGTGTCCCCAGCTACAGGTTACGTCGAGGTAAGATCGGAGTGTCGTGAAAACCCGGTCGATATCGTTTTGCGACAAAATTTTCCAAAAATAGGTGATTAACGAGGTTAAATGTGCTCAGAATAATAAACAACCACTATTCAGACCATGTTAACGCTAGACATCTAAATATGTCCCCAGGTATAGGTTATGCCGAGATAACATCGGAGTGTCGTGAAAACCCGGTCGATATAGTTTTGCGACAAAATTTTACAAAAATATGTGATTAACGAGGTTAAATGTGCTCAGAATAATAAACAACCACTATTCAGACCATGTTAATGCTAGACAGCTAAATGTGTCCCAAGCTACAGGTTATGCCGAGGTGAGATGGGAGTGTCCTGGAAATCCGGTGGATATCGAATAAACGTCAAAATTTTTTTAAATTAACCGGTTACAGAGAATAAATCTACTCGGAATAATAAACAACCACTATTCAGACCATGTTAACGCTAGACATCTAAATGTGTCCCAGGTATAGGTTACGCCGAGGTGAAATCGGAGTGTCCTGAAATCCGGTGGATATCGAATAAACGTCAAATTTTTTTAAATTAGCCGGTTACAGAGAATAAATCTACTCAGAATAATAAACGATCCCTTTTCATACCATGTTAACGCTAGACAGCTAAATGTGTCCCCAGCTACAGGTTACGTCGATGTAAGATCGGAGTGTCGTGAAAACCCGGTCGATATCGTATTTGCGACAAAATTTTCCAAATGTAGGTGATTAACGAGATTCAATGTGCTCAGACTAATGAACAACCACATTCAGACCATGTTAACGCTAGACAACTAAATATGTCCCCAGGTATAGGTTACGTCGAGGTGAAATCGGAGTGTCCTAAAATCCGGTGGATATCGAATAAACGTCAAATTTTTTTAAATTACCAGGTTACAGAGAATAAATCTACTCAGAATAATAAACAGTCACTATTCAGACCATGTTCACGTTAGACAGCTAAATGTGTCCACAGCTACAGGTTACGTCGAGGTAAGTTCGGAGTGTTCTGGAAATCCGGTGGATATCGAATAAACGTCAAAATTTTTTTAAATTAACCGGTTACAGAGAATAAATCTATTCAGAATAATAAACGATCCCTTTTCATACCATGTTAACGCTAGACAAATAACTGTGTCCCCAGCTACAGGTTACGTCGAGGTAAGATCGGAGTGTCGTGAAAACCCGGTCGATATCGTTTTGCTCCAAAATTTTCCAAAAATAGGTGATTAACGAGGTTAAATGTGCTCAGAATAATAAACAACCACTATTCAGACCATGTTAACGCTAGACATCTAAATATGTCCCCAGGTATAGGTTACGCCGAGGTGAAATCGGTGTGTCCTGAAATACGGTGGATATCGAATAAACGTCAAAATTTTTATAAATTAGCCGGTTACAGAGATTAAATGTGCTCAGAATAATAAACAACCACTATTCAGACCACGTTAACGCTAGACATCTAAATTTGTCCCCAGGTATAGGTTACGCCGCGGTGAAATCGGAGTGTCCTGAAATCCGGTGGATATCGAATAAACGTCAAAATTTTTATAAATTAGCCGGTTACAGAGATTAAATGTACTCAGAACAATAAACAGCCACTATTCAGACCATGTTAACGCTAGACATCTAAATGTATCCCCAGCTACAGGTTACGTCGAGGTAAGATCGGAGTGTCGTGGAAATCCGGTGGATATCGAATAAACGTCAAAATTTTTTTAAATTAGCCGGTTACAGAGAATTAATCTACTCAGAATAATAAAGAATCCCTTTTCATACCATGTTAACGCTAGACAGCAAAATGTGTCCACAGCTACAGGTTACGTCGAGGTAAGATCGGAGTGTCGTGAAAATCCGGTCGATATCGTATTTGCGACAAAATTTTCCAAAAGTAGGTGATTAACGAGGTTAAATGTGCTCAGAATAATAAACAACCACTATTCAGACCATGTTAATGCTAGACAGCTAAATGTGTCCCCAGCTACAGGTTATGCCGAGCTGAGATGGGAGTGTCCTGGAAATCCGGTGGATATCGAATAAACGTCAAAAATTTTTTAAATTAACCGGTTACAAAGAATAAATCTACTCAGAATAATAAACGATCCCTTTTCATACCATGTTAACGATAGACAACTAACTGTGTCCCCAGCTACAGGTTACGTCGATGTAAGATCGGAGTGTCGTGAAAACCCGGTCGATATCGTATTTGCGACAAAATTTTCCAAATGTAGGTGATTAACGAGATTCAATGTGCTCAAACTAATGAACAACCACATTAAGACCATGTTAACGCTAGACAGCTAAATGTGTCCCCAGCTACTGGTTATGCCGAGATGAGATCGGAGTGTCGTGAAAACCCGGTCGATATAGTTTTGCGACAAAATTTTCCAAAAATATGTGATTAACGAGGTTAAATGTGCTCAGAATAATAAACAACCACTATTCAGACCATGTTAACACTAGACATCTAAATATGTCCCCAGGTATAGGTTACGCCGAGGTGAAATCGGAGTGTCCTGAAATCCGGTGGATATCGAATAAACGTCAAATTTTTTTAAATTAGCCGGTTACAGAGAATAAATCTACTCAGAATAATAAACGATCCCTTTTCATACCATGTTAACGCTAGACAGCTAAATGTGTCCACAGCTACAGGTTACGTCGAGGTAAAATCGGAGTGTCGTGAAAATCCGGTCGATATCGTATTTGCGACAAAATTTTCCAAAAGTAGGTTATTAACGAGGTTAAATGTGCTCAGACTAATAAACAACCACTATTCAGACCATGTTAACGCTAGACATCTAAATATGTCCCCAGGTATAGGTTACGCCGAGGTGAAATCGGAGTATCCTGGAAATTCGGTGGATATTGAAAAAATGTCAAAATTTTTTTAAATTAACCGGTTACAGAGAATAAATCTACTCGGAATAATAAACAACCACTATTCAGACCATGTTAACGCTAGACATCTAAATGTGTCCCCAGGTATAGGTTACGCCGAGGTGAAATCGGAGTGTCCTGAAATCCGGTGGATATCGAATAAACGTCAAATTTTTTTAAATTAGCCGGTTACAGAGAATAAATCTACTCAGAATAATAAACGATCCCTTTTCATACCATGTTAACGCTAGACAGCTAAATGTGTCCCCAACTACAGGTTACGTCGATGTAAGATCGGAGTGTCGTGAAAACCCGGTCGATATCGTATTTGCGACAAAATTTTCCAAATGTAGGTGATTAACGAGATTCAATGTGCTCAGACTAATGAACAACCACATTCAGACCATGTTAACGCTAGACATCTAAATATGTCCCCAGGTATAGGTTACGTCGAGGTGAAATCGGAGTGTCCTGAAATCCGGTGGATATCGAATAACCGTCAAATTTTTTTAAATTAGCAGGTTACAGAGAATAAATCTACTCAGAATAATAAACAGCCACTATTCAGACCATGTTCACGTTAGACAGCTAAATGTGTCCACAGCTACAGGTTACGTCGAGGTAAGTTCGGAGTGTTCTGGAAATCCGGTGGGCATCGAATAAACGTCAAAATTTTTTAAAATTAGCCGGTTACAGAGAATAAATCTACTCAGAATAGTAAACGATCCCTTTTCATACCATGTTAACGCTAGACAGCTAAATGTGTCCACAGCTACAGATTACGTCGAGGTAAGATCGGAGTGTCGTGAAAATCCGGTCGATATCGTATTTGCGACAAAATTTTCCAAATGTAGGTGATTAACGAGATTCAATGTGCTCAGACTAATGAACAACCACATTCAGACCATGTTAACGCTAGACATCTAAATATGTCCCCAGGTATAGGTTACGTCGAGGTGAAATCGGAGTGTCCTGAAATCCGGTGGATATCGAATAAACGTCAAATTTTTTTAAATTAGCAGGTTACAGAGAATAAATCTACTCAGAATAATAAACAGCCACTATTCAGACCATGTTCACGTTAGACAGCTAAATGTGTCCACAGCTACAGGTTACGTCGAGGTAAGTTCGAAGTGTTCTGGAAATCCGGTGGATATCGAATAAACGTCAAAATTTTTTAAAATTAGCAGGTTACAGAGAATAAATCTACTCAGAATAGTAAACGATCCCTTTTCATACCATGTTAACGCTAGACAGCTAAATGTGTCCACAGCTACAGATTATGCCGAGATGACATCGGAGTGTCGTGAAAACCCGGTGGATATCATATTTGCGACAAAATTTTCCAAAAGTAGGTGATTAACGAGGTTAAATGTGCTCAGAATAATAAACACCCACTATTCAGACCATGTTAACGATAGACATCTAAATATATCCCCAGGTATAGGTTACGCCGAGGTGAGATCGGAGTGTTCTGGAAATCCGGTGGATATCGAATAAACGTTATAATTTTTTAAAATTAGCCGGTTATAGAGATTAAATGTGCTCAGAACAATAAACAGCCACTATTCAGACCATGTTAACGCTAGACAGCTAAATGTGTCCCAAGCTACAGGTTATGCCGAGATGACATCGGAGTGTCGTGAAAACCCGGTGGATATCATATTTGCGACAAAATTTTTCAAAAGTAGGTGATTAACAAGATTAAATGTGCTCAGAATAATAAACAACCACTATACAGACCATGTTAACGCTAGACAGTTAAATGTGTCCCCATCTACAGGTTATGCCGAGATAAGATCGGAGTGTCCTGGAAATCCGGTGGATATCGAATAAACGTTATAATTTTTTAAAATTAGCCGGTTATAGAGATTAAATGTGCTCAGAACAATAAACAGCTGCTATTCAGACCATGTTAACGCTAGACAGCTAAATGTGTCCCAAGCTACAGGTTATGCCGAGATGACATCGGAGTGTCGTGAAAACCCGGTGGATATCATATTTCCGACAAAATTTTTCAAAAGTAGGTGATTAACAAGATTAAATGTGCTCAGAATAATAAACAACCACTATACAGACCATGTTAACGCTAGACAGTTAAATGTGTCCCCATCTACAGGTTATGCCGAGATAAGATCGGAGTGTCCTGGAAATCCGGTGGATATCGAATAAACGTCAAAATTTTTTTAAATCAGCCGGTTACAGAGAATAAATCTACTCAGAATAATAAACAACCACTATTCAGACCATGTTAACGCTAGACAGCTAAATGTGTCCCCAGCTACAGGTTATGCCGAGATGACATCGGAGTGTCGTGAAAACCCGGTGGATATCATATTTGCGACAAAATTTTTCAAAAGTAGGTGATTAACAAGATTAAATGTGCTCAGAATAATAAACAACCACTATACAGACCATGTTAACGCTAGACAGTTAAATGTGTCCCCATCTACAGGTTATGCCGAGATAAGATCGGAGTGTCCTGGAAATCCGGTGGATATCGAATAAACGTCAAAATTTTTTTAAATCAGCCGGTTACAGAGAATAAATCTACTCAGAATAATAAACAACCACTATTCAGACCATGTTAACGCTAGACAGCTAAATGTGTCCCCAGCTACAGGTTACGTCGATGTAAGATCGGAGTGTCGTGAAAACCCGCTCGATATCGTTTTGCGACAAAATTTTCCAAAAGTAGGTGATTAACGAGGTTAAATGTGCTCAGAATAATAAACAACCACTATTCAGACCACGTTAACGCTAGACATCTAAATTTGTCCCCAGGTATAGGTTACGTCGAGGTGAAATCGGAGTGTCCTGAAATCCGGTGGATATCGAATAAACGTCAAATTTTTTTAAATTAGCAGGTTACAGAGAATAAATCTACTCAGAATAATAAACAGCCACTATTCAGACCATGTTCACGTTAGACAGCTAAATGTGTCCACAGCTACAGGTTACGTCGAGGTAAGTTCGGAGTATCCTGGAAATTCGGTGGATATCGAAAAAACGTCAAAATTTTTTTAAATTAACCGGTTACAGAGAATAAATCTACTCGGAATAATAAACAACCACTATTCAGACCATGTTAACGCTAGACATCTAAATGTGTCCCCAGGTATAGGTTACGCCGAGGTGAAATCGGAGTGTCCTGAAATCCGGTGGATATCGAATAAACGTCAAATTTTTTTAAATTAGCCGGTTACAGAGAATAAATCTACTCAGAATAATAAACGATCCCTTTTCATACCATGTTAACGCTAGACAGCTAAATGTGTCCCCAGCTACAGGTTACGTCGATGTTAGATCGGAGTGTCGTGAAAACCCGGTCGATATCGTATTTGCGACAAAATTTTCCAAATGTAGGTGATTAACGAGATTCAATGTGCTCAGACTAATGAACAACCACATTCAGACCATGTTAACGCTAGACATCTAAATATGTCCCCAGGTATAGGTTACGTCGAGGTGAAATCGGAGTGTCCTGAAATCCGGTGGATATCGAATAAACGTCAAATTTTTTTAAATTAGCAGGTTACAGAGAATAAATCTACTCAGAATAATAAACAGCCACTATTCAGACCATGTTCACGTTAGACAGCTAAATGTGTCCACAGCTACAGGTTACGTCGAGGTAAGTTCGAAGTGTTCTGGAAATCCGGTGGATATCGAATAAACGTCAAAATTTTTTAAAATTAGCAGGTTACAGAGAATAAATCTACTCAGAATAGTAAACGATCCCTTTTCATACCATGTTAACGCTACACAGCTAAATGTATCCCCAGCTACAGGTTACGTCGAGGTAAGATCGGAGTGTCGTGAAAACCCGGTAGATATCGTTTTGCGACAAAATTTTCCAAAAGTAGGTGATTAACGAGGTTAAATGTACTCAGAATAATAAACAACCACTATTCAGACCATGTTAACGCTAGACAGCTAAATGTGTCCCCAGCTACAGGTTATGCCGAGGTGAAATCGGAGTGTCCTGAAATCCGGTGGATATCGAATAAACGTCAAAATTTTTATAAATTAGCCGGTTACAGAGATTAAATGTGCTCAGAATAATAAACAACCACTATTCAGACCACGTTAACGTTAGACAGCTAAATGTGTCCCCAGCTACAGGTTATGCCGAGATGAGATCGGAGTGTCCTGAAATCCAGCGGATATCGAATAAACGTCAAAATTTTTTTAAATTAGCCGGTTACAGAAAATAAATCTACTCAGAATAATAAACAGCCACTATTCAGACCATGTTAACGCTAGACAGCTAAATGTGTCCCCAGCTACAGGTTACGTCGAGGTAAGATCGGAGTGTCCTGGAAATCCGGTGGATATCGAATAAACGTCAAAATTTTTTTAAATTAGCCGGTTACAGAAAATAAATCTACTCAGAATAATAAACAGCCACTATTCAGACCATGTTAACGTTAGACAGCTAAATGTGTCCACAGCTACAGGTTACGCCGAGGTAAGATCGGAGTGTCGTAGTAATCCGGTGGATATCGAATATTGTCAAAATTTTTTTAAATTAGCCGGTTACAGAGAAGAAATCTACTCAGAATAATAAACAGCCACTATTCAGACCATGTTAACGTTAGACAGCTAAATGTGTCCACAGTTACAGGTTACGTCGAGGTAAGATCGGAGTGTCGTGAAAATCCGTTCGATATCGCATTTGCAAAAAAATTTTCGACAAGTAGGTGATTAACGAGGTTAAATGTGCTCAGAATATTAAACAACCACTATTCAGACCATGTTAACGCTAGACAGCTAAATGTGTCCCCAGCTACAGGTTATGCCGAGATGAGATCGGAGTGTCCTGAAATCCAGCGGATATCGAATAAACGTCAAAATTTTTTTAAATTAGCCGGTTACAGAAAATAAATCTACTCAGAATAATAAACAGCCACTATTCAGACCATGTTCACGTTAGACAGCTAAATGTGTCCACAGCTACTGGTTACGTCGAGGTAAGATCGGAGTGTCCTGAAATCCTGTGGATATCGAATAAACGTCAAAATTTTTTTAAATCAGCCGGTTACAGAGAATAAATCTACTCAGAATAATAAACAACCACTATTCAGACCATGTTAACGCTAGACAGCTAAATGTGTCCCCAGCTACAGGTTATGCCGAGATGACATCGGAGTGTCGTGAAAACCCGGTGGATATCATATTTGCGACAAAATTTTTCAAAAGTAGGTGATTAACAAGATTAAATGTGCTCAGAATAATAAACAACCACTATACAGACCATGTTAACGCTAGACAGTTAAATGTGTCCCCATCTACAGGTTATGCCGAGATAAGATCGGAGTGTCCTGGAAATCCGGTGGATATCGAATAAACGTCAAAATTTTTTTAAATCAGCCGGTTACAGAGAATAAATCTACTCAGAATAATAAACAACCACTATTCAGACCATGTTAACGCTAGACAGCTAAATGTGTCCCCAGCTACAGGTTACGTCGATGTAAGATCGGAGTGTCGTGAAAACCCGCTCGATATCGTTTTGCGACAAAATTTTCCAAAAGTAGGTGATTAACGAGGTTAAATGTGCTCAGAATAATAAACAACCACTATTCAGACCACGTTAACGCTAGACATCTAAATTTGTCCCCAGGTATAGGTTACGTCGAGGTGAAATCGGAGTGTCCTGAAATCCGGTGGATATCGAATAAACGTCAAATTTTTTTAAATTAGCAGGTTACAGAGAATAAATCTACTCAGAATAATAAACAGCCACTATTCAGACCATGTTCACGTTAGACAGCTAAATGTGTCCACAGCTACAGGTTACGTCGAGGTAAGTTCGGAGTATCCTGGAAATTCGGTGGATATCGAAAAAACGTCAAAATTTTTTTAAATTAACCGGTTACAGAGAATAAATCTACTCGGAATAATAAACAACCACTATTCAGACCATGTTAACGCTAGACATCTAAATGTGTCCCCAGGTATAGGTTACGCCGAGGTGAAATCGGAGTGTCCTGAAATCCGGTGGATATCGAATAAACGTCAAATTTTTTTAAATTAGCCGGTTACAGAGAATAAATCTACTCAGAATAATAAACGATCCCTTTTCATACCATGTTAACGCTAGACAGCTAAATGTGTCCCCAGCTACAGGTTACGTCGATGTAAGATCGGAGTGTCGTGAAAACCCGGTCGATATCGTATTTGCGACAAAATTTTCCAAATGTAGGTGATTAACGAGATTCAATGTGCTCAGACTAATGAACAACCACATTCAGACCATGTTAACGCTAGACATCTAAATATGTCCCCAGGTATAGGTTACGTCGAGGTGAAATCGGAGTGTCCTGAAATCCGGTGGATATCGAATAAACGTCAAATTTTTTTAAATTAGCAGGTTACAGAGAATAAATCTACTCAGAATAATAAACAGCCACTATTCAGACCATGTTCACGTTAGACAGCTAAATGTGTCCACAGCTACAGGTTACGTCGAGGTAAGTTCGAAGTGTTCTGGAAATCCGGTGGATATCGAATAAACGTCAAAATTTTTTAAAATTAGCAGGTTACAGAGAATAAATCTACTCAGAATAGTAAACGATCCCTTTTCATACCATGTTAACGCTACACAGCTAAATGTATCCCCAGCTACAGGTTACGTCGAGGTAAGATCGGAGTGTCGTGAAAACCCGGTAGATATCGTTTTGCGACAAAATTTTCCAAAAGTAGGTGATTAACGAGGTTAAATGTACTCAGAATAATAAACAACCACTATTCAGACCATGTTAACGCTAGACAGCTAAATGTGTCCCCAGCTACAGGTTATGCCGAGGTGAAATCGGAGTGTCCTGAAATCCGGTGGATATCGAATAAACGTCAAAATTTTTATAAATTAGCCGGTTACAGAGATTAAATGTGCTCAGAATAATAAACAACCACTATTCAGACCACGTTAACGCTAGACATCTAAATTTGTCCCCAGGTATAGGTTACGCCGAGGTGAAATCGGAGTGTCCTGAAATCCGGTGGATATCGAATAAACGTCAAAATTTTTATAAATTAGCCGGTTACAGAGATTAAATGTGCTCAGAACAATAAACAGCCACTATTCAGACCATGTTAACGCTAGACATCTAAATGTATCCCCAGCTACAGGTTACGTCGAGGTAAGATCGGAGTGTCCTGGAAATCCGGTGGATATCGAATAAACGTCAAAATTTTTTTAAATTAGCCGGTTACAGAAAATAAATCTACTCAGAATAATAAACAGCCACTATTCAGACCATGTTAACGTTAGACAGCTAAATGTGTCCACAGCTACAGGTTACGCCGAGGTAAGATCGGAGTGTCGTAGTAATCCGGTGGATATCGAATATTGTCAAAATTTTTTTAAATTAGCCGGTTACAGAGAAGAAATCTACTCAGAATAATAAACAGCCACTATTCAGACCATGTTAACGTTAGACAGCTAAATGTGTCCACAGCTACAGGTTACGTCGAGGTAAGATCGGAGTGTCGTGAAAATCCGTTCGATATCGCATTTGCAAAAAAATTTTCGACAAGTAGGTGATTAACGAGGTTAAATGTGCTCATAATAATAAACAACCACTATTCAGACCATGTTAACGCTAGACAGCTAAATGTGTCCCCAGCTACAGGTTATGCCGAGGTGAGATCGGAGTGTTCTGGAAATCCGGTGGATATCGAATAAACGTCAAAATTTTTTAAAATTAGCTGGTTACAGAGATTAAATGTGCTCAGAATAATAAACAGCCACTATTCAGACCATGTTAACGTTAGACAGCTAAATGTGTCCACAGCTACAGGTTATGCCGAGATGAGATCGGCGTGTTCTGGAAATTCGGTGGATATCGAATAAACGTTAAAATTTTTTAATTTAGCCGGTTATAGAGATTAAATGTGCTCAGAACAATAAACAGCCACTATTCAGACCATGTTAACGCTAGACAGCTAAATGTGTCCCCAGCTACAGGTTACGTCGAGGTAAGATCGGAGTGTCCTGGAAATCCGGTGGATATCGAATAAACGTCAAAATTTTTTTAAATTAGCCGGTTACAGAGAATAAATCTACTCAGAATAATAAACGATCCCTTTACATAGCATGTTAACGCTACACATTTAAATGTATCCCCAGCTACAGGTTACGTCGAGGTAAGATCGGAGTGTCGTGAAAACCCGGTGGATATCGTATTTGCGACAAAATTTTTCAAAAGTAGGTGATTAACAAGATTAAATGTGCTCAGAATAATAAACAACCACTATACAGACCATGTTAACGCTAGACAGCTTAATGTGTCCCCATCTACAGGTTACGTCGATGTAAGATCGGAGTGTCGTGAAAACCCGGTGGATATCGTATTTGCGACAAAATTTTCCAAAAGTAGGTGATTAACAAGATTAAATGTGCTCAGAATAATAAACAGCCACTATTCAGACCATGTTAACGTTAGACAGCTAAATGTGTCCACAGCTACAGGTTATGCCGAGATGAGATAAGCGTGTTCTGGAAATTCGGTGGATATCGAATAAACGTTATAATTTTTTGAAATTAGCCGGTTACAGAGAATAAATCTACTCAAAATAATAAAGAATCCCTTTACATACCATGTTAACGCTAGACAGCTAAATGTGTCCCCAGCTACAGGTTATGCCGAGATGACATCGGAGTGTCGTGAAAACCCGGTGGATATCATATTTGCGACAAAATTTTTCAAAAGTAGGTGATTAACAAGATTAAATGTGCTCAGAATAATAAACAACCACTATACAGACCATGTTAACGCTAGACAGCTAAATATGTCCCCAGCTACAGGTTATGCCGAGGTGAGATCGGAGTGTCCTGTAGTCCGGTGGATATCGAATAAACGTCAAATTTTTTTAAATTTGCCGGTTACAGTGAAATAAATCTACTCAGAATAATAAACAACCACTATTCAGACCATGTTAACGCTAGACAGCTAAATGTGTCCCCAGCTACAGGTTACGTCGAGGTAAGATCGGAGTGTCGTAGTAATCCGGTGGATATCGAATATTGTCAAAATTTTTTTAAATTAGCCGGTTACAGAGAAGAAATCTACTCAGAATAATAAACAGCCACTATTCAGACCATGTTAACGCTAGACAGCTAAATGTGTCCCCAGCTACAGGTTACGTCGATGTAAGATCGGAGTGTTCTGGAAATCCGGTGGATATCGAATAAACGTCAAAATTTTTTAAAATTAGCCGGTTACAGAGAATAAATCTACTCAGAATAATAAACGATCCCTTTACATACCATGTTAACGCTACACAGTTAAATTTATCCCTAGCTACAGGTTACGTCGAGGTAAGATCGGAGTGTCGTGAAAACCCGGTCGATATCGCATTTGCAAAAAAATTTTCGACAAGTAGGTGATTAACGAGGTTAAATGTGCTCAGAATAATAAACAGCCACTATTCAGACCATGTTAACGTTAGACAGCTAAATGTGTCCCCAGCTACAGGTTATGCCGAGATGAGATCGGAGTGTCCTGAAATCCGGCGGATATCGAATAAACGTCAAAATTTTTTAAAATTAGCTGGTTACAGAGATAAAATGTGCTCAGAATAATAAACAGCCACTATTCAGACCATGATAAGGTTAGACAGCTAAATGTGTCCACAGCTACAGGTTACGTCGAGGTAAGATCGGAGTGTCGTGAAAACCCGGTGGATATCGTATTTGCGACAAAATTTTTCAAAAATAGGTGATTAACAAGATTAAATGTGCTCAGAATGATAAACAACCACTATACTGACCATGTTAACGCTAGACAGCTTAATGTGTCCCCATCTACAGGTTACGTCGATGTAAGATCGGAGTGTCGTGAAAACCCGGTGGATATCGAATTTGCGACAAAATTTTCCAAAAGTAGGTGATTAACAAGATTAAATGTGCTCAGAATAATAAACAACCACTATACAGACCATGTTAACGCTAGACAGCTAAATGTGTCCCCAGCTACAGGTTATGCCGAGGTGAGATCGGAGTGTTCTGGAAATCCGGTGGATATCGAATAAACGTCAAAATTTTTTAAAATTAGCTGGTTACCGAGATTAAATGTGCTCAGAATAATAAACAGCCACTATTCAGACCATGTTAACGTTAGACAGCTAAATGTGTCCACAGCTACAGGTTATGCCGAGATGAGATAAGCGTGTTCTGGAAATTCGGTGGATATCGAATAAACGTTATAATTTTTTAAAATTAGCCGGTTATAGAGATTAAATGTGCTCAGAACAATAAACAGCCACTATTCAGACCATGTTAACGTTAGACAGCTAAATGTGTCCACAGCTACAGGTTACGTCGATGTAAGATCGGAGTGTTCTGGAAATCCGGTGGATATCGAATAAACGTCAAAATTTTTTTAAATTAGCCGGTTACAGAGAATAAATCTACTCAGAATAATAAACGATCTTTTTTCATACTATATTAACGCTAGACAGCTAAATGTGTCCCCAGCTACAGGTTATGCCGAGATGACATCGGAGTGTCGTGAAAACCCGGTCGATATCGTTTTGCAAAAAAATTTTCGAAAAGTAGGTGATTAACGAGGTGAAATGTGCTCAGAACAATAAACAGCCACTATTCAGACCATGTTAACGCTAGACAGCTAAATGTGTCCCCAGCTACAGGTTATGCCGAGGTAAGATCGGAGTGTCGTGAAAACCCGGTCGATATCG
Source organism: Phymastichus coffea (assembly GCF_024137745.1). Lineage (NCBI taxonomy): Eukaryota > Metazoa > Arthropoda > Insecta > Hymenoptera > Eulophidae > Phymastichus > Phymastichus coffea. The sequence goes on along the minus strand of NW_026706824.1, from coordinate 139,446 downwards.
TTTTGCGACAAAATTTTCCAAAAGTAGGTGATTAACGAGGTTAAATGTACTCAGAATAATAAACAGCCACTATTCAGACCATGTTAACGCTAGACAGCTAAATGTGTCCCCAGCTACAGGTTATGCCGAGGTGAGATCGGAGTGTTCTGGAAATCCGGTGGATATCGAATAAACGTTATAATTTTTTAAAATTAGCCGGTTATAGAGATTAAATGTGCTCAGAACAATAAACAGCCACTATTCAGACCATGTTAACGGTAGACAGCTAAATGTGTCCCCAGCTACAGGTTACGTCGAGGTAAGATCGGAGTGTCCTGGAAATCCGGTGGATATCGAATAAACGTCAAAATTTTTTTAAATTAGCCGGTTACAGAGAATAAATCTACTCAGAATAATAAACGATCCCTTTACATACCATGTTAACGCTACACAGTTAAATGTATCCCCAGCTACAGGTTACGTCGAGGTAAGATCGGAGTGTCGTGAAAACCCGGTGGATATCGTATTTGCGACAAAATTTTCCAAAAGTAGGTGATTAACAAGATTAAATGTGATCAGAATAATAAACAACCACTATTCAGACCATGTTAACGCTAGACATCTAAATATGTCCCCAGGTATAGGTTACGCCGAGGTGAGATCGGAGTGTTCTGGAAATTCGGTGGATATCGAATAAACGTTATAATTTTTTAAAATTAGCCGGTTATAGAGATTAAATGTGCTCAGAACAATAAACAGCCACTATTTAGACCATGTTAACGCTAGACAGCTAAATGTGTCCCCAGCTACAGGTTATGCCGAGATGACATCGGAGTGTCGTGAAAACCCGGTCGATATCGTTTTGCAAAAAAATTTTCGAAAAGTAGGTGATTAACGAGGTTAAATGTGCTCAGAATAATAAACAGCCACTGTTCAGACCATGTTAACGTTAGACAGCTAAATGTGTCCACAGCTACAGGTTATGCCGAGGTAAGATCGGAGTGTCGTGAAAACCCGGTCGATATCATTTGCGACAAAATTTTCCAAAAGTAGGTGATTAACGAGGTTAAATGTACTCAGAATAATAAACAGCCACTATTCAGACCATGTTAACGCTAGACAGCTAAATGTGTCCCCAGCTACAGGTTATGCCGAGGTGAGATCGGAGTGTTCTGGAAATCCGGTGGATATCGAATAAACGTTATAATTTTTTAAAATTAGCCGGTTATAGAGATTAAATGTGCTCAGAACAATAAACAGCCACTATTCAGACCATGTTAACGGTAGACAGCTAAATGTGTCCCCAGCTACAGGTTACGTCGAGGTAAGATCGGAGTGTCCTGGAAATCCGGTGGATATCGAATAAACGTCAAAATTTTTTTAAATTAGCCGGTTACAGAGAATAAATCTACTCAGAATAATAAACGATCCCTTTACATACCATGTTAACGCTACACAGTTAAATGTATCCCCAGCTACAGGTTACGTCGAGGTAAGATCGGAGTGTCGTGAAAACCCGGTCGATATCGTTTTGCGACAAAATTTTCCAGAAGTAGGTGATTAACCAGGTTAAATGTACTCAGAATAATAAACAACCACTATTCAGACCACGTTAACGCTAGACAGCTAAATGTGTCCCCAGCTACAGGTTATGCCGAGATGAGATCGGAGTGTCCTGAAATCCGGTGGATATCGAATAAACGTCAAAATTTTTTAAAATTAGCTGGTTACAGAGATTAAATGTGCTCAGAATAATAAACAGCCACTATTCAGACCATGTTAACGTTAGACAGCTAAATGTGTCCACAGCTACAGGTTACGTCGAGGTAAGATCGGAGTGTCGTGAAAATCCGTTCGTTATCGTTTTGCAAAAAAATTTTCGAAAAGTAGGTGATTAACGAGGTTAAATGTGCTCAGAATAATAAACAACCACTATTCAGACCATGTTAACGCTAGACAGCTAAATGTGTCCCCATCTACAGGTTATGCCGAGATAAGATCGGAGTGTCGTGAAAACCCGGTCGATATCGTATTTGCGACAAAATTTTCCAAAAGTAGGTGATTAACGAGGTTAAATGTGCTCAGAATGATAAACAACCACTATTCAGCCCATGTTAACGCTAGACAGCTAAATGTGTCCCCAGCTACAGGTTATGCCGAGGTGAGATCGGAGTGTCATGGAAATCCGGTGGATATCGAATAAACGTCAAAATTTTTTAAAATTACCTGGTTACAGGGGTTAAATTTGCTCAGAATTATAAACAACCACTATTCAGACCATGTTAACGCTACACAGTTAAATGTGTCCCCAGCTACAGGTTACGCCGAGGTAAGATCGGAGTGTCGTGAAAACCCGGTGGATATCGTATTTGCGACAAAATTTTCCAAAAGTAGGTGATTAACAAGATTAAATGTGATCAGAATAATAAACAACCACTATTCAGACCATGTTAACGCTAGACATCTAAATATGTCCCCAGGTATAGGTTACGCCGAGGTGAGATCGGAGTGTTCTGGAAATTCGGTGGATATCGAATAAACGTTATAATTTTTTAAAATTAGCCGGTTATAGAGATTAAATGTGCTCAGAACAATAAACAGCCACTATTTAGACCATGTTAACGCTAGACAGCTAAATGTGTCCCCAGCTACAGGTTATGCCGAGATGACATCGGAGTGTCGTGAAAACCCGGTCGATATCGTTTTGCAAAAAAATTTTCGAAAAGTAGGTGATTAACGAGGTTAAATGTGCTCAGAATAATAAACAGCCACTGTTCAGACCATGTTAACGTTAGACAGCTAAATGTGTCCACAGCTACAGGTTATGCCGAGGTAAGATCGGAGTGTCGTGAAAACCCGGTCGATATCATTTGCGACAAAATTTTCCAAAAGTAGGTGATTAACGAGGTTAAATGTACTCAGAATAATAAACAACCACTATTCAGACCATGTTAACGCTAGACAGCTAAATGTGTCCCCATCTACAGGTTATGCCGAGATAAGATCGGAGTGTCCTGGAAATCCGGTGGATATCGAATAAATGTCAAAATTTTTTTAAATCAGCCGGTTACAGAGAATAAATCTACTCAGAATAATAAACGATCCTTTTTCATACTATATTAACGCTAGACAGCTAAACGTGTCCCCAGCTACAGGTTACGTCGAGGTAAGATCGGAGTGTCGTGAAAACCCGGTCGATATCGTTTTGCGACAAAATTTTCCAGAAGTAGGTGATTAACCAGGTTAAATGTACTCAGAATAATAAACAACCACTATTCAGACCATGTTAACGCTAGACAGCTAAATGTGTCCCCAGCTACAGGTTATGCCGAGATGAGATCGGAGTGTCCTGAAATCCGGTGGATATCGAATAAACGTCAAAATTTTTTAAAATTAGCTGGTTACAGAGATTAAATGTGCTCAGAATAATAAACAGCCACTATTCAGACCATGTTAACGTTAGACAGCTAAATGTGTCCACAGCTACAGGTTACGTCGAGGTAAGATCGGAGTGTCGTGAAAATCCGTTCGTTATCGTTTTGCAAAAAAATTTTCGAAAAGTAGGTGATTAACGAGGTTAAATGTGCTCAGAATAATAAACAACCACTATTCAGACCATGTTAACGCTAGACAGCTAAATGTGTCCCCATCTACAGGTTATGCCGAGATAAGATCGGAGTGTCGTGAAAACCCGGTCGATATCGTATTTGCGACAAAATTTTCCAAAAGTAGGTGATTAACGAGGTTAAATGTGCTCAGAATGATAAACAACCACTATTCAGCCCATGTTAACGCTAGACAGCTAAATGTGTCCCCAGCTACAGGTTATGCCGAGGTGAGATCGGAGTGTCATGGAAATCCGGTGGATATCGAATAAACGTCAAAATTTTTTAAAATTACCTGGTTACAGGGGTTAAATTTGCTCAGAATTATAAACAACCACTATTCAGACCATGTTAACGCTACACAGTTAAATGTGTCCCCAGCTACAGGTTACGCCGAGGTAAGATCGGAGTGTCGTAGTAATCCGGTGGATATCGAATATTGTCAAAATTTTTTTAAATTAGGCCGTTACAGAGATTAAATGTACTCAGAATCATAAACGAAACCCTTTTCATACCATGTTAACGCTAGACAGTTAAATGTGTCCCCAGCTACAGGTTACGTCGAGGTAAGATCGGAGTGTCGTGAAAATCTGGTCGATATCGTTTTGCGACAAAATTTTCCAAAAGTAGGTGATTAACGAGGTTAAATGTGCTCAGAATAATAAACAACCACTATTCAGACCACGTTAACGCTAGACAGCTAAATGTGTCCCCAGCTACAGGTTATGCCGAGATAAGATCGGAGTGTCCTGGAAATCCGGCGGCTATCGAATAAACGTCAAAATTTTTTTAAATCAGCCTGTTACAGAGAATAAATCTACTCAGAAAAATAAACAACCTCTATTCAGACCATGTTAACGCTAGACAGCTAAATGTGTCCCCAGCTACAGGTTACGTCGAGGTAAGATCGGAGTGTCGTGAAAACCCGGTCAATATCGTTTTGCGACAAAATTTTCCAAAAGTAGGTGATTAACGAGGTTAAATGTGCTCAGAATAATAAACAACCACTATTCAGACCACGTTAACGCTAGACATCTAAATTTGTCCCCAGGTATAGGTTACGCCGAGGTGAAATCGGAGTGTCCTGAAATCCGGTGGATATCGAATAAACGTCAAAATTTTTAAAAATTAGCCGGTTACAGAGATTAAATGTGCTCAGAATAATGAAAAATCTCTTTTCAGACAACATTAACGTTAGACTGCTAAATGTGTCCCCAGCTACAGGTTACGCCGAGGTAAGATCGGAGTGTCGTAGTAATCCGGTGGATATCGAATATTGTCAAAATTTTTTTAAATTAGGCCGTAACAGAGATTAAATGTACTCAGAATCATAGACGAAACCCTTTTCATACCATGTTAACGCTAGACAGTTAAATGTGTCCCCAGCTACAGGTTACGTCGATGTAAGATCGGAGTGTCGTGAAAACCCGGTCGATATCGTATTTGTGACATAATTTTCAAAATGTAGGTGGTTATCGAGATTAAATGTGCTCAGAATAATAATCAACCACTATTGAGACCATGTTAACGCTAGACAGCTAAATGTGTCCCCAGCTACAGGTTACGTCGAGGTAAGATCGGAATGTCGTGAAAATCCGGTCGTTATCGTATTTGCTACAAAATTTTGAAAATGTAGGTGGTTATCGAGATTTAATATACTCAGAAAAATAAATAAGCCCTTTCCAGACCATGTTAACGCTAGACATCTAAATGAGTCTCATCTACAGGTTACGAAGATGTATGATCGGAGTGTCATGGAAATCCGGTTGATATGGGATAAGCGTCCATATTTTCAGAAACGAGCAGATGTAGTGTTTTTATGTACTACGAATAGTAAATTACTACTCTTAATAATAACTGGACCTTAGATAGCCCAAATATGCCCGAACTAAGCGTCAAGTCGACCATAGATCAGATTGTCGTGAAAACCCGGTGGATATCGTATTTGCGACAAAATTTTTCAAAAGTAGGTGATTAACAAGATTAAATGTGCTCAGAATAATAAACAACCACTATACAGACCATGTTAACGCTAGACAGCTTAATGTGTCCCCATCTACAGGTTACGTCGATGTAAGATCGGAGTGTCGTGAAAACGCGGTGGATATCGTATTTGCGACAAAATTTTCCAAAAGTAGGTGATTAACAAGATTAAATGTGCTCAGAATAATAAATAACCACTATACAGACCATGTTAACGCTAGACAGCTAAATGTGTCCCCAGCTACAGGTTATGCCGAGGTAAGATCGGAGTGTCGTAGTAATCCGGTGGATATCGAATATTGTCAAAATTTTTTTAAATTAGGCCGTTACAGAGATTAAATGTACTCAGAATCATAGACGAAACCCTTTTCATACCATGTTAACGCTAGACAGTTAAATGTGTCCCCAGCTACAGGTTACGTCGATGTAAGATCGGAGTGTCGTGAAAACCCGGTGGATATCGTATTTGCGACAAAATTTTTCAAAAATAGGTGATTAACAAGATTAAATGTGCTCAGAATGATAAACAACCACTATACAGACCATGTTAACGCTAGACAGCTTAATGTGTCCCCATCTACAGGTTACGTCGATGTAAGATCGGAGTGTCGTGAAAACCCGGTGGATATCGAATTTGCGACAAAATTTTCCAAAAGTAGGTGATTAACAAGATTAAATGTGCTCAGAATAATAAACAACCACTATACAGACCATGTTAACGCTAGACAGCTAAATGTGTCCCCAGCTACAGGTTATGCCGAGGTGAGATCGGAGTGTTCTGGAAATCCGGTGGATATCGAATAAACGTCAAAATTTTTTAAAATTAGCTGGTTACCGAGATTAAATGTGCTCAGAATAATAAACAGCCACTATTCAGACCATGTTAACGTTAGACAGCTAAATGTGTCCACAGCTACAGGTTATGCCGAGATGAGATAAGCGTGTTCTGGAAATTCGGTGGATATCGAATAAACGTTATAATTTTTTAAAATTAGCCGGTTATAGAGATTAAATGTGCTCAGAACAATAAACAGCCACTATTCAGACCATGTTAACGTTAGACAGCTAAATGTGTCCACAGCTACAGGTTACGTCGATGTAAGATCGGAGTGTTCTGGAAATCCGGTGGATATCGAATAAACGTCAAAATTTTTTTAAATTAGCCGGTTACAGAGAATAAATCTACTCAGAATAATAAACGATCTTTTTTCATACTATATTAACGCTAGACAGCTAAATGTGTCCCCAGCTACAGGTTATGCCGAGATGACATCGGAGTGTCGTGAAAACCCGGTCGATATCGTTTTGCAAAAAAATTTTCGAAAAGTAGGTGATTAACGAGGTGAAATGTGCTCAGAACAATAAACAGCCACTATTCAGACCATGTTAACGCTAGACAGCTAAATGTGTCCCCAGCTACAGGTTATGCCGAGGTAAGATCGGAGTGTCGTGAAAACCCGGTCGATATCGTTTTGCGACAAAATTTTCCAAAAGTAGGTGATTAACGAGGTTAAATGTACTCAGAATAATAAACAGCCACTATTCAGACCATGTTAACGCTAGACAGCTAAATGTGTCCCCAGCTACAGGTTATGCCGAGGTGAGATCGGAGTGTTCTGGAAATCCGGTGGATATCGAATAAACGTTATAATTTTTTAAAATTAGCCGGTTATAGAGATTAAATGTGCTCAGAACAATAAACAGCCACTATTCAGACCATGTTAACGGTAGACAGCTAAATGTGTCCCCAGCTACAGGTTACGTCGAGGTAAGATCGGAGTGTCCTGGAAATCCGGTGGATATCGAATAAACGTCAAAATTTTTTTAAATTAGCCGGTTACAGAGAATAAATCTACTCAGAATAATAAACGATCCCTTTACATACCATGTTAACGCTACACAGTTAAATGTATCCCCAGCTACAGGTTACGTCGAGGTAAGATCGGAGTGTCGTGAAAACCCGGTGGATATCGTATTTGCGACAAAATTTTCCAAAAGTAGGTGATTAACAAGATTAAATGTGATCAGAATAATAAACAACCACTATTCAGACCATGTTAACGCTAGACATCTAAATATGTCCCCAGGTATAGGTTACGCCGAGGTGAGATCGGAGTGTTCTGGAAATTCGGTGGATATCGAATAAACGTTATAATTTTTTAAAATTAGCCGGTTATAGAGATTAAATGTGCTCAGAACAATAAACAGCCACTATTTAGACCATGTTAACGCTAGACAGCTAAATGTGTCCCCAGCTACAGGTTATGCCGAGATGACATCGGAGTGTCGTGAAAACCCGGTCGATATCGTTTTGCAAAAAAATTTTCGAAAAGTAGGTGATTAACGAGGTTAAATGTGCTCAGAATAATAAACAGCCACTGTTCAGACCATGTTAACGTTAGACAGCTAAATGTGTCCACAGCTACAGGTTATGCCGAGGTAAGATCGGAGTGTCGTGAAAACCCGGTCGATATCATTTGCGACAAAATTTTCCAAAAGTAGGTGATTAACGAGGTTAAATGTACTCAGAATAATAAACAGCCACTATTCAGACCATGTTAACGCTAGACAGCTAAATGTGTCCCCAGCTACAGGTTATGCCGAGGTGAGATCGGAGTGTTCTGGAAATCCGGTGGATATCGAATAAACGTTATAATTTTTTAAAATTAGCCGGTTATAGAGATTAAATGTGCTCAGAACAATAAACAGCCACTATTCAGACCATGTTAACGGTAGACAGCTAAATGTGTCCCCAGCTACAGGTTACGTCGAGGTAAGATCGGAGTGTCCTGGAAATCCGGTGGATATCGAATAAACGTCAAAATTTTTTTAAATTAGCCGGTTACAGAGAATAAATCTACTCAGAATAATAAACGATCCCTTTACATACCATGTTAACGCTACACAGTTAAATGTATCCCCAGCTACAGGTTACGTCGAGGTAAGATCGGAGTGTCGTGAAAACCCGGTCGATATCGTTTTGCGACAAAATTTTCCAGAAGTAGGTGATTAACCAGGTTAAATGTACTCAGAATAATAAACAACCACTATTCAGACCACGTTAACGCTAGACAGCTAAATGTGTCCCCAGCTACAGGTTATGCCGAGATGAGATCGGAGTGTCCTGAAATCCGGTGGATATCGAATAAACGTCAAAATTTTTTAAAATTAGCTGGTTACAGAGATTAAATGTGCTCAGAATAATAAACAGCCACTATTCAGACCATGTTAACGTTAGACAGCTAAATGTGTCCACAGCTACAGGTTACGTCGAGGTAAGATCGGAGTGTCGTGAAAATCCGTTCGTTATCGTTTTGCAAAAAAATTTTCGAAAAGTAGGTGATTAACGAGGTTAAATGTGCTCAGAATAATAAACAACCACTATTCAGACCATGTTAACGCTAGACAGCTAAATGTGTCCCCATCTACAGGTTATGCCGAGATAAGATCGGAGTGTCGTGAAAACCCGGTCGATATCGTATTTGCGACAAAATTTTCCAAAAGTAGGTGATTAACGAGGTTAAATGTGCTCAGAATGATAAACAACCACTATTCAGCCCATGTTAACGCTAGACAGCTAAATGTGTCCCCAGCTACAGGTTATGCCGAGGTGAGATCGGAGTGTCATGGAAATCCGGTGGATATCGAATAAACGTCAAAATTTTTTAAAATTACCTGGTTACAGGGGTTAAATTTGCTCAGAATTATAAACAACCACTATTCAGACCATGTTAACGCTACACAGTTAAATGTGTCCCCAGCTACAGGTTACGCCGAGGTAAGATCGGAGTGTCGTGAAAACCCGGTGGATATCGTATTTGCGACAAAATTTTCCAAAAGTAGGTGATTAACAAGATTAAATGTGATCAGAATAATAAACAACCACTATTCAGACCATGTTAACGCTAGACATCTAAATATGTCCCCAGGTATAGGTTACGCCGAGGTGAGATCGGAGTGTTCTGGAAATTCGGTGGATATCGAATAAACGTTATAATTTTTTAAAATTAGCCGGTTATAGAGATTAAATGTGCTCAGAACAATAAACAGCCACTATTTAGACCATGTTAACGCTAGACAGCTAAATGTGTCCCCAGCTACAGGTTATGCCGAGATGACATCGGAGTGTCGTGAAAACCCGGTCGATATCGTTTTGCAAAAAAATTTTCGAAAAGTAGGTGATTAACGAGGTTAAATGTGCTCAGAATAATAAACAGCCACTGTTCAGACCATGTTAACGTTAGACAGCTAAATGTGTCCACAGCTACAGGTTATGCCGAGGTAAGATCGGAGTGTCGTGAAAACCCGGTCGATATCATTTGCGACAAAATTTTCCAAAAGTAGGTGATTAACGAGGTTAAATGTACTCAGAATAATAAACAACCACTATTCAGACCATGTTAACGCTAGACAGCTAAATGTGTCCCCATCTACAGGTTATGCCGAGATAAGATCGGAGTGTCCTGGAAATCCGGTGGATATCGAATAAACGTCAAAATTTTTTTAAATCAGCCGGTTACAGAGAATAAATCTACTCAGAATAATAAACGATCCTTTTTCATACTATATTAACGCTAGACAGCTAAACGTGTCCCCAGCTACAGGTTACGTCGAGGTAAGATCGGAGTGTCGTGAAAACCCGGTCGATATCGTTTTGCGACAAAATTTTCCAGAAGTAGGTGATTAACCAGGTTAAATGTACTCAGAATAATAAACAACCACTATTCAGACCATGTTAACGCTAGACAGCTAAATGTGTCCCCAGCTACAGGTTATGCCGAGATGAGATCGGAGTGTCCTGAAATCCGGTGGATATCGAATAAACGTCAAAATTTTTTAAAATTAGCTGGTTACAGAGATTAAATGTGCTCAGAATAATAAACAGCCACTATTCAGACCATGTTAACGTTAGACAGCTAAATGTGTCCACAGCTACAGGTTACGTCGAGGTAAGATCGGAGTGTCGTGAAAATCCGTTCGTTATCGTTTTGCAAAAAAATTTTCGAAAAGTAGGTGATTAACGAGGTTAAATGTGCTCAGAATAATAAACAACCACTATTCAGACCATGTTAACGCTAGACAGCTAAATGTGTCCCCATCTACAGGTTATGCCGAGATAAGATCGGAGTGTCGTGAAAACCCGGTCGATATCGTATTTGCGACAAAATTTTCCAAAAGTAGGTGATTAACGAGGTTAAATGTGCTCAGAATGATAAACAACCACTATTCAGCCCATGTTAACGCTAGACAGCTAAATGTGTCCCCAGCTACAGGTTATGCCGAGGTGAGATCGGAGTGTCATGGAAATCCGGTGGATATCGAATAAACGTCAAAATTTTTTAAAATTACCTGGTTACAGGGGTTAAATTTGCTCAGAATTATAAACAACCACTATTCAGACCATGTTAACGCTACACAGTTAAATGTGTCCCCAGCTACAGGTTACGCCGAGGTAAGATCGGAGTGTCGTAGTAATCCGGTGGATATCGAATATTGTCAAAATTTTTTTAAATTAGGCCGTTACAGAGATTAAATGTACTCAGAATCATAAACGAAACCCTTTTCATACCATGTTAACGCTAGACAGTTAAATGTGTCCCCAGCTACAGGTTACGTCGAGGTAAGATCGGAGTGTCGTGAAAATCTGGTCGATATCGTTTTGCGACAAAATTTTCCAAAAGTAGGTGATTAACGAGGTTAAATGTGCTCAGAATAATAAACAACCACTATTCAGACCACGTTAACGCTAGACAGCTAAATGTGTCCCCAGCTACAGGTTATGCCGAGATAAGATCGGAGTGTCCTGGAAATCCGGCGGCTATCGAATAAACGTCAAAATTTTTTTAAATCAGCCTGTTACAGAGAATAAATCTACTCAGAAAAATAAACAACCTCTATTCAGACCATGTTAACGCTAGACAGCTAAATGTGTCCCCAGCTACAGGTTACGTCGAGGTAAGATCGGAGTGTCGTGAAAACCCGGTCAATATCGTTTTGCGACAAAATTTTCCAAAAGTAGGTGATTAACGAGGTTAAATGTGCTCAGAATAATAAACAACCACTATTCAGACCACGTTAACGCTAGACATCTAAATTTGTCCCCAGGTATAGGTTACGCCGAGGTGAAATCGGAGTGTCCTGAAATCCGGTGGATATCGAATAAACGTCAAAATTTTTAAAAATTAGCCGGTTACAGAGATTAAATGTGCTCAGAATAATGAAAAATCTCTTTTCAGACAACATTAACGTTAGACTGCTAAATGTGTCCCCAGCTACAGGTTACGCCGAGGTAAGATCGGAGTGTCGTAGTAATCCGGTGGATATCGAATATTGTCAAAATTTTTTTAAATTAGGCCGTAACAGAGATTAAATGTACTCAGAATCATAGACGAAACCCTTTTCATACCATGTTAACGCTAGACAGTTAAATGTGTCCCCAGCTACAGGTTACGTCGATGTAAGATCGGAGTGTCGTGAAAACCCGGTCGATATCGTATTTGTGACATAATTTTCAAAATGTAGGTGGTTATCGAGATTAAATGTGCTCAGAATAATAATCAACCACTATTGAGACCATGTTAACGCTAGACAGCTAAATGTGTCCCCAGCTACAGGTTACGTCGAGGTAAGATCGGAATGTCGTGAAAATCCGGTCGTTATCGTATTTGCTACAAAATTTTGAAAATGTAGGTGGTTATCGAGATTTAATATACTCAGAAAAATAAATAAGCCCTTTCCAGACCATGTTAACGCTAGACATCTAAATGAGTCTCATCTACAGGTTACGAAGATGTATGATCGGAGTGTCATGGAAATCCGGTTGATATGGGATAAGCGTCCATATTTTCAGAAACGAGCAGATGTAGTGTTTTTATGTACTACGAATAGTAAATTACTACTCTTAATAATAACTGGACCTTAGATAGCCCAAATATGCCCGAACTAAGCGTCAAGTCGACCATAGATCAGATTGTCGTGAAAACCCGGTGGATATCGTATTTGCGACAAAATTTTTCAAAAGTAGGTGATTAACAAGATTAAATGTGCTCAGAATAATAAACAACCACTATACAGACCATGTTAACGCTAGACAGCTTAATGTGTCCCCATCTACAGGTTACGTCGATGTAAGATCGGAGTGTCGTGAAAACGCGGTGGATATCGTATTTGCGACAAAATTTTCCAAAAGTAGGTGATTAACAAGATTAAATGTGCTCAGAATAATAAATAACCACTATACAGACCATGTTAACGCTAGACAGCTAAATGTGTCCCCAGCTACAGGTTATGCCGAGGTAAGATCGGAGTGTCGTAGTAATCCGGTGGATATCGAATATTGTCAAAATTTTTTTAAATTAGGCCGTTACAGAGATTAAATGTACTCAGAATCATAGACGAAACCCTTTTCATACCATGTTAACGCTAGACAGTTAAATGTGTCCCCAGCTACAGGTTACGTCGATGTAAGATCGGAGTGTCGTGAAAACCCGGTCGATATCGTATTTGCTACAAAATTTTGAAAGTGTAGGTGGTTATCGAGATTTAATATACTCAGAAAAATAAACAAGCCCTTTCCAGACCATGTTAACGCTAGACATCTAAATGAGTCTCATCTACAGGTTACGAAGATGTATGATCGGAGTGTCATGGAAATCCGGTTGATATGGGATAAGCGTCCATATTTTCAGAAACGAGCAGATGTAGTGTTTTTATGTACTACGAATAGTAAATTACTACTCTTAATAATAACTGGACCTTAGATAGCCCAAATATGCCCGAACTAAGCGTCAAGTCGACCATAGATCAGATTGTCGTGAAAACCCGGTGGATATCGTATTTGCGACAAAATTTTTCAAAAGTAGGTGATGAACAAGATTAAATGTGCTCAGAATAATAAACAACCACTATACAGACCATGTTAACGCTAGACAGCTTAATGTGTCCCCATCTACAGGTTACGTCGATGTAAGATCGGAGTGTCGTGAAAACCCGGTGGATATCGTATTTGCGACAAAATTTTTCAAAAGTAGGTGATGAACAACATTAAATGTGCTCAGAATAATAAACAACCACTATACAGACCATGTTAACGCTAGACAGCTTAATGTGTCCCCATCTACAGGTTACGTCGATGTAAGATCGGAGTGTCGTGAAAACCCGGTGGATATCGTATTTGCGACAAAATTTTCCAAAAGTAGGTGATTAACAAGATTAAATGTGCTCAGAATAATAAACAGCCACTTTTCAGACCATGTTAACGTTAGACAGCTAAATGTGTCCACAGCTACAGGTTATGCCGAGGTGAGATAAGCGTGTTCTGGAAATTCGGTGGATATCGAATAAACGTTATAATTTTTTAAAATTAGCCGGTTATAGAGATTAAATGTGCTCAGAACAATAAACAGCCACTATTCAGACCATGTTAACGTTAGACAGCTAAATGTGTGCCCAGCTACAGGTTATGCCGAGGTGAGATCGGAGTGTCCTGGAAATCCGGTGGATATCGAATAAACGTCAAAATTTTTTTAAATCAGCCGGTTACAGAGAATAAATCTACTCAGAATAATAAACAACCACTATTCAGCCCATGTTAACGCTAGACAGCTAAATGTGTCCCCAGCTACAGGTTATGCCGAGGTGAGATCGGAGTGTCATGGAAATCCGGTGGATATCGAATAAACGTCAAAATTTTTTAAAATTACCTGGTTACAGGGGTTAAATTTGCTCAGAATTATAAACAACCACTATTCAGACCATGTTAACGCTAGACAGCTAAATGTGACCCCAGCTAGAGGTTATGCCGAGGAGAGATCGGAGTGTCATGGAAATCCGGTGGATATCGAATAAACGTCAAAATTTTTTTAAATTAGCCGGTTACAGTGAATAAATCTTCTTAGAATAATAAACGATCCCTTTACATACCATGTTAACGCTACACAGTTAAATTTATCCCCAGCTACAGGTTACGTCGAGGTAAGATCGGAGTGTCGTGAAAACCCGGTCGATATCGTTTTGCGACAAAATTTTCCAAAAGTAGGTGATTAACGAGGTTAAATGTTCTCAGAATAATAAACAACCACTATTCAGACCATGTTAACTCTAGATATCTAAATGTGTCCTCAGGTATAGGTTACGCCGAGGTGAAATCGGAGTGTCCTGGAAATCCCGTGGATATCGAATAAGCGTCAAAATTTTTTAAAATTAGCTGGTTATAGAGAATAAATGTACTCAGAATAATAAAAAATCCCTTTTCAGACAACATTAATGTTAGACTGCTAAATGTGTCCCCAGCTACAGGTTACGCCGAGGTGAGATCGGAGTGTCGTTGTAATCCGGTGGATATCGAATAACCGTCAAAATTTTTTAAAATTACCTGGTTACAGGGGTTAAATTTGCTCAGAATTATAAACAACCACTATTTAGACCATGTTAACGCTACACAGTTAAATGTGTCCCCAGCTACAGGTTACGCCGAGGTGAGGTCGGAGTGTCGTAGTAATTCGGTGGATATCGAATACTGTCAAAATTTTTTTAAATTAGGCGGTTACAGAGATTAGATATACTCAGAATCATAAACGAACCCTTTTCATACCATGTTAACGATAGACAGCTAAATGTGTCCCCAGCTACAGGTTCCGTCGATGTAAAATCGGAGTGTCGTGAAAACCCGGTCGATATCGTATTTGCGTCAAAATTTTCCAAAAGTAGGTGATTAACGAGATTAAATGTGCTCAGAATAATAAACAACCACTATTCAGACCATGTTAACGCTAGATATCTAAATGTGTCCTCAGGTATAGGTTACGCCGAGGTGAAATCGGAGTGTCCTGGAAATCCCGTGGATATCGAATAAGCGTCAAAATTTTTTAAAATTAGCTGGTTATAGAGAATAAATGTACTCAGAATAATAAAAAATTCCTTTTCAGACAACATTAATGTTAGACTGCTAAATGTGTCCCCAGCTACAGGTTACGCCGAGGTGAGATCGGAGTGTCGTTATAATCCGGTGGATATCGAATAACCGTCAAAATTTTTTAACATTAGCCGGTTACAGAGATTAAGTGTGCTCAGAATAATAAAAAATCCCTTTTCAGACAACATTACTGTTAGACTGCTAAATGTGTCCCCAGCTACAGGTTACGCCGAGGTGAGGTCGGAGTTTCGTAGTAATTCGGGGGATATCGAATATTGTCAAAATTTTTTTAAATTAAGATGTTACAGAGATTAAATGTACTCAGAATCATAAACGAAACCCTTTTCATACCATGTTAACGCTAGACAGCTAAATGTGTCCCCAGCTACAGGTTACGTCGAGGTGAAATCGGAGTGTCGTGGAAATCCGGTGGATATCGTATTTGCGACAAAATTTTGAAAAAGTAGGTGGTTATCGAGATATAATATACTCAGAAAAATAAACAAGCCCTTTTCAGACCATGTTAACGCTAGACATCTAAATGGGTCCTATCTACAGGTTACGACGATGTATGATCGGAGTGTCGTGAAAATCCGATTGATATGGAATATGTGTCCACATTTTCAAGAAACAGGCGGAAGTAGTGTTTTTATGTACGATGAGTAGTAAATTAATATTCTTAAGCCTAACTGGATTTTATGTGCTCAGAATAATAAACAAGCACTTTTCAGACCATGTTAATGCTAGTTAAAGTTTTAGTTTTTTTTACAATACTTTCTTTATTTGAATAACCGAACTAAAATAATAATTGTCTATACATTAGAATAATTGCGTCAAAATTATTAAAAAGTGGTTGGATACAGGAATTGAACGTACTTAGAATAATAGACAAGGACTTTTCTAATTCTGGAAGAATAGTATATTTCAGTGAGAAATAAAAATGAATAAGTTTCTATTACATGCACGCTTCGGCCGCGGGAAATTAGTCGTCACACATGCAATCGCGGTCGCGAGATTAAGCTGGCCAGCTTACCTTTATTCTGTAGAGGACGGAGACGGCGACAACAACTCGTGCTGCGAGAAAACTGTTTATTGTTTCGTGTCGCGAATCGCGAATTCGCGCACACGTGGTGTCGCCCACGATGGCGAAACCTCACACACACACTGTCGATCTCGTAGAGGACGACGCTTTTCCGTCGGCTCGGGTCTGCCCCTTTGGTAGCTGCACGGCACCTCCACAACAGCGATCACTCCAAGCTGGCGCTGGTACGGACGTTTTCTTTTTTGATTTTCGGTCTTGGCGGCCCGCTGATCGGTAGTTGCTAGCGAAAAGCGGACGAGCGTGATGGTGGATGAACCCTCACTGGTTCGTTTTTAATCGCGCGCGTTCCGTCTGCTCGCGCGCCGAATTCCTTCGTTTCATTTTTCGTCTCCCCGGTCGGTGCTGCCCCCGCAGGCAGCAATTAGGTTATATTATTAGCGCTAATTCGACGTTTACCGTCACAGCCCCCTTCCAGTTTGGACCTACGGGATCCTCGACGATAATCCTATTAGCGCTGTCCCTTCCGAGGTGGAGAGGAGAAAGGACAATAAAGGGTCACAGTCCATGTGGTGTTTAGAATAATATTTATTTGGTGAAGGTACGTGTGTGTCACCCTGCCCACGGGGGCAGGGAATTATCACCTGGCTGGTCTCGGCGATTCCTCCTGGCCTTGGTCATCTAATGGAGGACGACCGCGCGCCTCCCATCCCAGCCTCTCTTGGAACAGGTCGGTGTGCCGTCGCACACGGGGGCAACGGTCCAGGCCGGTCACCCCAGGGTAGTGGCACACGTTGCACCCCTCCCACTGAGCGCGGGATAGGGTGCCCCGTGGGAGGCCTCGTTCCCTGGGGGTCAGTGGCAACCCGTCCCTACGGTTCGGGGCGGACCACAGCGGCCTTTCAACCGTGGGATCTTCACCCGCGGGCCCTACTACCACATTGATGTGGATGGGCCCTATTGCATGTCCCCCCTGGCTGCCGTCCATGTTCACCACCAGGTTTACCCCACACGTTTGCGAGCACTGGCGTGGCGTGGCCCCCGATCTGACCTCTGGAGCCGGTGATCTGGCTCTGATGTTCGGAGGCTGGGAGAGGCGCGTGGGTATGTCACTCGCCGGGCTCTCGAGGGCCTGGCGGTGACGGCGCTGGACTTCTTTGAGCGCCGACGCGAACTGACGTCGGTGGGACACCACCTGACCCCAGTGGTCCATGTTATAGGGGCGGTGTCCCGCAGCCGTGGACGCGTCATACTCGGCGTACACGGCTCGTTGGAGGGCTTTGAGGGTTGCCCAGCCATGCTCGACCTCCCTTAACCCCTCCACTATCTCCTCCCAGGTTCGTCTGCCAGACGGAGGTGTCTGGCTGGTGAACCTGGGGCGCCAGGTCGCGTCGGCGAAACCCCCCTCCGTCTGGGTGCCAACGGAGGTTGTTGGGGCCTTCAGCGGGATGGATTCCGCTGGGGGTCCAGGCAGTGGCGTGGTATCGCCGCGCGCGATGCCGGGTGTCGTCGACGTGCGCGTGGTTGTCTCCTCCGCGGGGAGCTCTTCAATAAGCACGGATGACGAGCTCTCGTGAGCTCGTACCCGTGCTTGTTCCTCCTCCTCCTTTCGGGTGCTTAGGAGGTGCAGAGCGGCATGCACCACTCCTTCCACGGCGGGGCCCAAATCTAGGCCGATGAGGGCGACCGCCGCTTGCTCGAATTGTTCGAGGGTGATCTGCATCCTGCAAAATTCTACACATCAGTATCGCGAATATTTTCCTCGGATATCGAAGGTGGGCGCCTGTTCGGCTGCCTAGGATCTTCGTCTCCTGGGTCGAAGATGGGGTCCTTGGCGTCAGTCTCCCAGGTCCTTCGTTCGCCGGGCCTCATGCATTCATGGTTGGCGTTCTCGGCGGTCTGCCCCTCTTCCTTTTCCCGACGATGGGAGGAGGGGCTCGAGTAGTCTGTCGATGCTGTGTAGTGTGTGTGGTTAGTGCGTACTTGCGAGGTCTCCCTCGTGATCGCTTCGCCGCGTTAGTAGAAGGGACGTTTAGTGGGACTTGGTTGGAAAGATTAAGGCGGGTGTGACGAGGTGAGCTCGGAGTTGTCGCGTCGTTATTCCGGAGTGTGTTGTCCGCAATGTCGGCGCACTCGTTTCCGCGAATCGTCGTATCACTCGCATTAGCCGGGACGCTCGTTGCCTCGGTTCCATCGGTGGTAGAGGTCTCGTCGTCATCTCGTCGTCGGGTCCCATATTCCGGTAAATCGTCATCTTGCCCATAGTAGGGTTTGAGGTCTTTGGCGTATAATAACTCCGTGACCTCTTCCTGTTGATTGGCAAGGCGATACGAGTTGGCACCGAGTACCTTCGTGACAATAAAGGGACCTATGAACTTGGGTGCTAACTTCGCGGAAATACCCTGCGCCGCGCAGGACAGCACGCGATTCTTCTTCCACACCCAGTCCCCTTCTTTAAACCTGTGGGCCCTGCGCTTGGCGTTGTAGTACCTTGCCTGTCTCAGGGACTCATCCGAGGCGCTCTCGTGAGCCAGCTGAATGGCGGAATGGTTATTCTGCATATGGTCGTTCCATCGCCCGATTCGAAGCAATCTCTCCTCTCGCGCGACAAGCTCGTCCATTCGCCTTCGAAGGGTATTCGGGGCTTCAGGTTGCCTGCCGTAGTTGAGGATGGCAGGGCTGGTCCCCATGGACGGCCGTGTTCAACGCGAACATGAGTTCGGGCAGCGCTCGGTCCCATTCCCTGTGATTCCCTCGCAGGTACGAGGTTATCACCGTTTTTAAGGTACGGTTAACCCTTTCCGTAGGGTTAGACTGCGTGGTGTAGGTTGGGGTGAAGGTCCGTTTTATCCCCTGGTCTCTTGGTACCCGTCTACCAGCTGGTTGCGGAACTCGGTGCCATTGTCGGACAAGAAGATCTTTGGCGTACCGAAACGTAGGATTACCCGCTCCCGGAGTTCCTTCACGATCGTCTTGCCATTGGCACTACGTATGGGTATGCATTCGACCCATCGTGTGAATACATCAATGAATACCAGGACGTATTCATGCCCTCGAGGGCTCTTCGGAAAGGGCCCGACGATGTCGCCCGCGACCACTTGCCAAGGCGTGGACAACGTTCGGTCTTGCATGAGCCCGCGTGGCAGTCGCTGCTCAACCTTGCACTGTTGGCAGACCTGGCACTTTTGGACGTATCCCTTAACGTCCGCGTACATTCCCGGCCAGTAATAGGACTTGGCGATGCTGGCGAAGGTCTTCTCGCGTCCCAAGTGTCCTGCAGTTTCTAGGTCGTGGCTCTCGAACAATACCGCCTTGCGTTCCTCCGGAGGCACGACGAGTTTCCATACGTCCCCGTATCCATCTTCTTCTTGGTGGTCGTAGTTTGGCTTTAGGTGATACATCACCCGGCCAACAACCTTCCAATCCGGGTACTCTTCTGGGTGGCTCTCGACGCGCCGGAATTGTTCCGTGTACAAGGCGTTGTTCCTTGGCTTCGGTTGGTCCATTGCGCCAACCTCAGCCTTCGTGGGCTCAAAAGCGCGTGATAATTCGTCGGGCAACACATTGTCTGCCCCCTTTCGACATTCGATCTCGAAAGTATGGCCTTGGAGTTGCAAGGCCCATCGGGCTAGACGTCCAATTGGGTTCTTCAGGTTATATAGCCATTTTAGACGATTGTGGTCCGTCACCACCCTGAACCGGTACGCCTCTATGTATTAGCGGAATTTTTGGATGGCCCACACGACCGCCAAGCACTCGCGCTCAGTGGCTGAGTAGTTTTGCTCAGCCGGATTAAGGACTCTGCTAGCGTACTCGATGATCCGGTCTCCGTCTCCTACTCTTTGTATCAGGACGGCACCGATTCCAGTAGCGCTAGCATCTGTCTCCAGCACGTACTGCCCGTCGGGTTCCGGTAATCCGAGACATGGTGCGTATATCATGAGTGCCTTAAGTTTAGCGAAGGCTTGTTCTTGGTCCTCTTCCCACACATATTCGCTCTTTTTCCCCATCAGCTTCGTTAACGGCTGAGCGTGCGTGGCGAAGTCACTCAAGAATCGGCGGTACCATGAAGCGACCCCGAGGAAGGTTCGCAGCTGTCGCACGTTTCCTGGTCTTGGGTACTCCACGATAGAGCGCACCTTTTCAGGGTCTGGCCTGATACCCTCGCGGTTGATCAACAAGCCCAGGTACTTGGCCTCAGGCTTGCAGAAGACGCTCTTCTCTCGATTGATCGAGAGGCCAGCTCCGCACAACCTATCCTATACGGCTTGTAGGTATCGCAGGTGATCCTGGAATTTGGACGATACTACTATGATATCGTCCAAATAGGCGAAGGCGAACTCGCCTAGCTCGGGGCCTATCACGCTATCGATCAACCGTTGGAAGGTGGCGCCGGCGTACGAGAGGCCGAACGGCATTCGTACGAACTGGAAATGTCCCAGTCCGGGTACGGTAAAGCCCGTGATTGGCCGGGATTCGGTCTTGAGTGGAATTTGGTGATACGCGCTGCTGAGGTCGAGCGTCGAGGTATAGCGTGAGTTTCGTAAACGCCTCAGTATATCTTTCATAAACGGTAGGGGATACGCATTTGGCTCGGTGACCTTGTTGACTTTTCTGAAGTCAATACAAAAACGATACGAGCCGTCATTCTTGCGTATCATAACCACCGGGCTCGACCAGCCGCTGTCTGCTGGTTCGATCACCCCTTGGACCAACATCTCCCTTACCAGTTTATGCATCTCTTGCTCGACCTTGTGCGATACCGGATAGTAACGCTGTTTGATTGGCTTCGTATCGGCGACCCGAATCTCGTGTTCAATGCCTGCCGCATGTCAGATGGTCCTCTGCAAAGACGCCTGATGAGTGGCCGTCACCTCGGCTAGTCCGATTGTAGCTATCCTCGGACCAGCCTCCAAGCTAGCTACCTCTAGCTTCATTTTGGCTTGCGATTCCTTGAACAGCAACGTATTGTCGTCGGGGTCAAGTACCGCTCTGAATAACCTGATGAAGTTCACTCCTAAAATGCATTCCTCGACGAGGGTTGGCAGGATAGCCACCCTCGTCGACATCGTCATCTCCCCTACGGTGAACGGTAACCAGGCGTGGCCGACGATCGTTAACTTACGTCCATCGGGTAGTCCTGGTGTACCCGCGTGGGTAGTATCTAATCTGGCGCCTAACACAGACGCTATCTGCAAAGCATTGCTACCCATCGCCGTGGTGGAAGTTCCCGGATCATAGAGAGCCCGTAAGCGGAAATCTCCTATTCTCACCGGTAGCCACCAGCGTGTTTCCTGTTCCGGGGAGTATCGGGAAGCAGTTTCGGCGACTCCACGGCTCTGCTCCTGGCAGATCGTAGCGCTAGCCACTATGCTCTCATGTGATAGAGTGACGTCACTTGTCGTCCGAGCCACCTTGGTTCGGACGATCGCAGTTTCCATGGGATTACGTTTCGACGGTTTATCTGCCGCTACCCGTGCCCCCGAGGGCGTGTGCGATCCATTCGCCACCACCTTGGTCGGTCCAGGGTCTTGGGCTTTACTAACGTCGATACCCTTCGACGGTTTATCTGCCTTTGCCCGTGCCCCCGAGGGCGTGTGCGATACATACGCCACCACCTCGGCTGGTCCAGGATCTCGGGCTTTACTAACGTCATTATCCTTCTTTCCCGCGTGCACTCTACCGCCACGTTCATCATTGGCGTCACTAGGGGGGACCTCGTTCTCATCACTCAACACGCTCGCCTTTAATAGCGCGGGCCGTGTTGACGAAGGCCGCGAGATTTCGTTAATGGGGTTTGGGTTGGGGGGCGAAGGAGTGGGGTCAACCCCACCTATCCACTCCTTTCCCCGTTTCCCTTATTACATTGGGGACAGTACTTCCTGCTGTACCCCAATAGGCCACACTCGGCGCATTTGATCGGCCTGGAGAAATCCCTTTCTCGTCTACGAGGGATCTCCGGCTTCTTGGCTCGGTCCTCGGAGGTCAGGTTCTTGTCGGCGTGCTTATTCTTTATCTCCGCCGATATCTCCCTGAGCGACAGCAGCATTTGGTTCAATATATCGGTGGGTAGAACTTTCTTCTCGCCATCGACTGACTCCAGGCTCGGGTTAGGTGTCGCCCCCGAGGGCGTCGGCGTATAAACGACCTGGTGCGTCACCTTCTCGAGTACCTTCTCCATGCGGTCCAACTTGTCGCTACACTCCGGTTTGTCGCCGGACATGGCTGCCACCTTGCCCTTACGACCCTTGCTCGTGTCGGTGCGGGTGTGGTACGCTAACTCAGGGTACAGAGACGACTGAGGGTCTGGTACCGTCCGCTCCATCCTTCGCTGATGCAAGCTATTCTGGGCCGCCGTGGCCAGGGCGTTCAGGGTCCGTATGGAGTCTACTTCTGACCTCCGTATTTGGCCCTGGATGTCCGGGAGGAGGTTGGCATGCAACAGGTCCAGTTGATTCTCATGCGTCATCTTGGGGTTCAGCCGATTCATTAGGCCCATCATATTAGCGACGTCGACGTTCACTGGTAAGTCTGGACCCTGATATCGGCTTTGAACCTCCTTCATTAAACGCTGCTGTTGCTGCACGCTGGTCCCAAACCATGCTCTCGCGTCCGTCTCAAAATCCGCATAGGAGAACCATTCATTCCTCATCGCCTCGTACCAGACGAGGGCAGGACCGACGAGTAGCTTGGATACAGCTAGGAGCATCTCGTCTTCCGTGAGTCCGGCGCTGCTCCTCGAGTTGTCCAGCCTTGACAAGAAGGTGTCAATGCTCGCATTGCCCTCTCCGGAGAACCTGAGTTTCCATCCTCGGACAATGCGGCCGACGTCTCTTGTTGTCGACCACGGGTTTGACGTCTGTTGGGATGACCACGTGCTCGGC
This sequence comes from Phymastichus coffea, assembly GCF_024137745.1. Lineage (NCBI taxonomy): Eukaryota > Metazoa > Arthropoda > Insecta > Hymenoptera > Eulophidae > Phymastichus > Phymastichus coffea. The sequence continues at coordinate 116,043 of NW_026706824.1, read as the reverse complement.
GGGTGGTTGTCCACTTCAGCATTAACTCCACTGAGTTGATGCTGTCCACCCTCTCCGAAAGGGAGCGTCCGGTGGGGGGCGTCCTGCCGGTGGCCCCTGTGGGCCTATGTCCGGGTCCAGCTGGAGTGCTCTGGGGTAACCTGGTGTCGTAATGGCATGTGAAGGTGTCCTAGAATGCTACGCTCCTACGCGTGTTCTCCTGTTACCGCGCTGCGTTGGAACTGTTTGCATCGTCTTGCCGTATATTTCTGTTTTCGGCGTTTTCTAATGGGTTGATCCTGGCGGATTGATTGTCCAGTTGGTCCTTCACATTGATGCTGTTGCTGAGGATTTGGTCTAACATTTTTGTTGTACTCGACGTATTCGATTTCAGTGAGTCTAGTAGCTCCAGTTTCTTCTCATTTTCTCTGGACCGGAAAATGAGGTGTAGGATCATCACCGCGAATGCCGGCGGGAGTTTGAACTGGCTGCCATCATCAGCCGTTATAGTAATACCATTATTACTATTTGTGTTCTCTCCGCTGTCCAGGACATTCGCGATGTTTATCGCGGTTTTCTGCACTCGCGATATTAGCTTCGCACTCTGCATTAATTGGGCTAGCGGGTGTTCTCCCTCTTACTCGGATGCTGTGTGTTCCGCACTTAGGGATACAATCAGTTCCGAGCGTAGGGCAGCTCTTTTTGCTAGATTTCTGTGCTGGTTGTCGACTTCCGCGAAATCTGCTGCGGAGTAGTCGCCAAGCAACCAGTTATGTAGGCGGTCAGCTCTCGAGAGCTTGGTCCCGCTTGTTTTGAGCTCCAGGTGATCGAGGTACTCATCGATTTCCTCCTCCTGAGCGTCAACACCAAATTTTTCTATATCTGTTTGAGTGCAGTCCATATTCTTCTGTTAGTTGTCTTGCGGTTTGTTTCAAGCGAAATTTACACGCTTGTTACGCGTGGTGCGAGTGCGAGTGCTGTTTTAAAAAAAAAAAAAATGGTACGCAAGTGAAAATTTTATTAGCCGATACTAGGCTTGTCAAGGGCGTTTAATGTTATGCCTGCCGAAAGACTCTTCGCTCGTTATTACGCAATAATATGATCCTGCCTATCAGACTCACTAACTGTTTGTTAGTGCGGCTGTTTTGGTTAGTGTCTAAAATATTTTAACGAGCGTTGCGCGTAGTCACCAATAACCGCAGCTAATAATATTAAAAAAAACGTTAATTTTAAGACAACACGATATCAAATAAAATTATCAAATTGTATTAATTTCGTTTGAAAGTTGCCGGTGTTAGTTTTCCCCGGGCCAGCGGGTACAATATTATTGATTTGCGGCAACTTTCAAAGTTTACTGGTGTTTACGCTTCTAAGAGTCTATCGGTCGCTATCGCACGCGCTTACAGTTACTATTTACAATTTTACGCCGCGGCGGGCCTTCGCAAGCTAACTAACAGGCTGTGTTTACTGTTGTGGCCTTCGATATCAAGTGTGTACAACAACACTTGATTGTCACCTAAGTCACTGGTTGACTGACCGCAAGGTCACTATTGAGAACCGGTTTTTTGAACAATCAGAAACACCGTAGGTTCTTTTGCGTTGGGCGCCATGTAACGGGGCTGCTTACCGTTTAATTATTTTTATTACGGTGATCACGTAAACGCGCTCACTATCACCTATGTCAAATAAGAAAGCCGGAGAGCGAGAGGAAACGGGTGTCAGTCAACCAATAAATCTACGAATTTACAAGGAGTGGAGTCATTACGGAATAAACACGCTGAGGGCACTCGTTAATATCACGATCAGAACCTTTTATTCTTCATCAAATGCTACATTAGATCGGCCCTCGTGTTTACGTTTACATCGGCGCTCGCTCGACAACAACATGCAGTGTCGGGACGCTCGCTGCTCTTTGTTCGAAGAGCTACTACATGCACGCTTCGGCCGCGGGAAATTAGTCGTCACACATGCAATCGCGGTCGCGAGATAAAGCTGGCCAGCTTACCTTTATTCTGTAGACGACGGAGACGGCGACAACAACTCGTGCTGCGAGAAAACTGTTTATTGTTTCGTGTCGCGGATCGCGAATTCGCGCACACGTGGTGTCGCCCTCGCTGGCGAAACCTCACGTCGATCTCGTAGAGGACGACGCTTTTCCGTCGGCTCGGGTCTGCCCCTTTGGTAGCTGCACGGCACCTCCACAACAGCGATCACTCCAAGCTGGCGCTGGTACGGACGTTTTCCTTTTTGATTTTCGGTCTTTGCGGCCCGCTGATCGGTAGTTGCTAGCGAAAAGCGGACGAGCGTGATGGTGGATGAACCCTCACTGGTTCGTTTTCAATCGCGCGCGTTCCGTCTGCTCGCGCGCCGAATTCCTTCGTTTCATTTTTCGTCTCCCCGGTCGGTGCTGCCCCCGCAGGCAGCAATTAAGTTATATTATTAGCGCTAATTTGACGTTTACCGTCACAATATATATATTTATATAGTATATATAGTATATAAATTATAGTAAATTATAGTATATATAAAATATAGTAGTATTTATTAAAAAAATTTTTATTTAATAACACATATTTTCTGTTCAACAAAATTTATTATAAACGAATATTTGGAAGCCCGATGGGCATTTCTATCTCTCCTTTATTGGCTGATATTGTAATGGAAGACTTAGAGAAACACTGCCTGAACGTGTAATGGAATAAATATCAAATTAATCCTGTTTTCTACTGTAGATATGTTGATGATATTTTGATCTGCATTCCGAAAGATAAAATTGATTTAGTTGTCGAGACGTTCAATTCTTATCATAATAGACTACAATTTACGTTTGAAACTGAAATGAATAATTTCATTCCATTTCTCGGCTTAAAATTGATCAGAAATAATAATAAATTAGAATTTGACTGCTTTAGAAAAACAACACAAACTGACAGAATTTTAAATTTTAACTCAGAATATACAATTCAACAAAAAGTTAATATAGTTTTAAATTTAGTTGACCGGGTGTTTTTACTTGCTGACAAAAAATTTCGTTCACACAATTAAAAAATAGTTACTAATATCCTGAAAAAAAATAATTATCCATTTGAATTTATCAAAAAACATATACTCGTACACAATCGGATTAACAAATATAAAAAAGGGAAGAATGATTCTAAAAAATCAATAAATCAAAAACCACCTACAGTCGCTATTCCAAATAATTGCAACATCTTTCAAAAATGTTGAAGATACTATATATCTCTTATTAGCGCGATTAATATGTTCGATTGACATGATATATCATATTTTGTGATGTAGAAAACCACTTTCCTAGCGATTCCTCATTCGTCCCTTGTCTCTCCGTATCTGCAAGCACCATCGCTAACCAGGTGCATATATTACCCAAGCACAATACTTACTTTTTGCCTGTCTATATGACGTCCTGACTGGGAGAGCCGAGAAGGAGAAGTGGACTGGACAACAACAACGAGTCTACCAGTATTTTCTCAGCACCGTAAATCGCTGAGTCTTTATGTGTTAAATCTTTCCGAAGTTGGTAAGCAGCGTCTGCCGAACCTGTATAAAGTCTCCGATGGTGGCTCGAAAGTTATCACCGGTGCCTGAGAGATCCAGCAGCAAAAATAGGAGCATAGCGGAAATAAGAGTAGCAGCAACAGCAAGAGTAGGAGCAACGTCAACTCTCTCTTTTTACATGTGCGCGCGGTACTTACGCTGGTGTTGCCAACTTAAAGTACTCTTTCGCTAAATCATAAGTGACGATTGAGCTTCTCTCCGATGATGTCATCTCATCCGATCGTCGTAGAAGGCACATTATTACATAACCACAATTTTTGTTTATTTTTTTATTTTGGTTATGTGTTTTTTTTATTTTGTAAATAGGCACGCAATAAACTTTGTTATTGTTATATTGTTAACGTAATTTATTATGTGCACGCCTGGCAGGTTACAAAAAACATGAAAATTTGTATATTCCTTTTCCCGCACAAATAACATACTAAATAGAATGGTGGGCTAAACTGAAATTCGAAAAGAGACTTTCCCTCTACAACTTTAAGCAACCCTACATTTTTGTTTAAATGAGGCACAAGTAAAATTTTAGCCTAATGATATCTTAATGATAACAAAGTAATCAATAAGGCTTTTATAAGATTTTACAAAGAATTATGTAGTACATTAAAAAGAAATCCGAAAATTTTATTCTTCTTTTTCAAAAAGATAATTTTCGATCCTGTATCTGGACATAAAGCCTCCTTTTTCAAGAAAGTTGCCACATAATTACCTGGCTGATAGCAGAAGAAACGAGGATTCTTAGGGCATTGTCGGTAATCATGATCTCCCTGGCAGCTTTAACACGTTTTTTTTTTCCTGTTTGTCGGTCTGATTATTATTGTTGATTTGGTTACTTAACTCTGTTATATTATTATGAAACGGCACTAGTGAAGGAAAGTTTCATTTCGTCTCTGATCCATTTCATAGAGGTCTAATTTGACCTTGTCTCTAATCTTAATATTGATTTTTATTTGGGTTCGTAGCAATATGATGTGATTAAAATGACGGTCTATATATCGGAAGGTGTTCAAATAATCTGTGATAGTTTTGTCCTCATTTTGTGTCCGTCATTCGAGCTTTTCTTCAATGTTATTGTCATTCGCCGGCCGTGTGCGGCCTTGAGAGACACCTGACCTTAAGTCTCTGACCTTAAGAGACACCTTAAGTGTCTCTTAAGGTCACGCCATGTATAAATTTATTTTGAAATTCCTTTGTATCACGGGTTGACTTATTTTGAGAAGACGGCCGCTATTGCATGTAATAAGTCACTGTTCGACATTCTAACTCCCCGTTTTTGATCTTCGATCTGGCTAATGAACATTTCAAGTCCCATTGTGCCATTAAATTGTATTTTGCGACTTTCTAACAGCTTTACGAGGGTGGTCCGATAAGTACTTAGCCTACAAAAGAAAAACGAAAATTTTAGAAAAGTGACGTTTTATTTTTCAACATAGTGTCCTTTTAGTTCGATACACTTGGCCCAGCGATGCTCCAACTTCTTTAACCCGTCTGAAAAATACGTTTCCTCGAGGTCTGAAAAGTAGACTTCCGTGGCAGCGATTACCTCCTCATCCTGAAATTTCTGCCCGGCAAGTGACTTTTTCAAGTTTGGAAACAAAAAGAAGTCGCACGGGGCTAAATCTGGAGAATACGGTGGATGGGGCAGCAGTTCGTAGCCTAATTCGACCAATTTGGCCATGGCGACGGTGTGAGCCGGTGCGTTGTCGTGGTGGATGAGCACTTTTCTCTTCGCCAAATGGGGCCGTTTTTTCTGCAATTCGACGTCGAATCGGCCCAATAATTCGGTATAGTACAGCCCTGTGACCGTTTTGCCCCTCTCCAGGTAGCCGATGTAGATCACACCTTGTGAATCCCAGAAAATGGTGTCCATCTCCTTTCCGGCCGATGGGGCAGTCTTCGCCTTCTTCGAAGCACTTTCGCCGGGTAAAGTCCACTGTTTCGACTGTTCCTTGGTCTCTGGTGTATACCAGTGGATCCATGTTTCGTCGACTGTCACGAAACGACGCAGAAACTCCTTCGGATTGCGCTTAAACAGCGTCAGACATTGCTCTGAAGTTGTCTCACGGTTGCGCTTGTTGTCCGGAGTGAGCAAAAGCGGCACCCAATTTTCCTAGTTACGCGTTAGGTTACTCTCTCCTTAAGCAATGACTTTGATCGTCTACACGACCTCTGCTGAGCTTTCTATGGTAATTCTGAGTTGCTATAGGATTATTTTCATTGTTTAGCACTAGTTCTACGAGGTCTGTCAAATTCGCAACGTTTGAAAATCGTAGTAGTTATCGTTTCAGTTGATTTCGACTACTTCAATTTCCCGATTCGTGGCAGCTGGTCTATCATTATTATTATCTGTTTGCTTTTCATTCATGCCGGTCTGTCCGAATATCAATGTTGGTGAGAGTGTGCTCGATTGCCTTGGTGGCATGACTTGCCGTCGAATGTTCTCTTTGTCGATTGGTGTATTTACTACTCATTTTTTCTCTTTACCTTATAGCTCATCTCTTTCTATCTTCTCACCGGCTGTCAACGTCGCATCTATTGTGCTTGCTTTTGGTCATCGATTAGTGGTTCTATTGAATTCATTTTCGACTCTTCGTTCTATAAAACTCTTGTAAAAGTGAGAAACTGTTTATTTGCTGGCTCCAAGCTATCGATGGGTTAACCGAGAGTCTTTAATCTCGATTCTTCAACTGCAATATCTTAAGTCGGTTTGTATTGTTATCATTGGATATTCTTCAACCTACTAGGTACAATCCGTTACGAATTTTTTCATCCGTATTGTTAGCTATCCTATTCACTACGTCTCTTGCTATCTAGTTTTTCTTTAAAATATGCAATAGTTCAGCATTTGTTGGTGGTGGTATTATTGTGGCACTGGCTTGCAGGTCATCGTGTACTACAACGATATTTATTGTTACTAATTTTTTATCAAATATTGTGTAAACAAGGTATCGATTTCTTTTTATAAATACATATGCTAGTTTTAATTAGAAATAATAGTGTAGTCTAGGTTTCCAAATTCGATTTCAAACTGTTAGATAGAAATATTAAAATTGAACCAGCAAAAATAAAAAAATTCACGTGGAATTTGAACTATTGAAATTTGAAATAATAATAATTTTAGCTAAGTCAAATTCAGAACTATCAGAATTTGAAGCAACAGTTTCATACCTTCAAATTCAGAACTGTCAGAACTTGAAATAGCCAGAAATTTCAAATTACCGTAATCTAATATACGGAAGTTAGTCAATAAGTCCGCGATCATTCAATAAGTGCATGTCTTCTTGGAAAATAATGGTGCCATCGTAACATATTTGACACTGTAAGAGAGTCCCATCTAGTATAAGTGCATGTACAAAATTTCAAGTCAGTCCGTTGGTTTGGACATTTTTTACAGTCATATGAATTTAGTTTGTCATTGTGTAAATAAAATCATAGAAAAAAATGAGTTTCGTGTACTTATTAAACATTATTTCCTACGGGAAAAATCAATCCAAGAAACTGAAGAAATGCTCAGAAAATATTATGGAGACTCTGCTCCATCACATTACATGGGTCAAATGTGATTTACTGAATTTCATTCTGACTGTAAGAGCACAAGTAATGCTCAGTATCCTGATCGTCCAAGAGAGGTGACTACTTAAGACATGATCGGTAAAGTTCATGATATTGTACTCTTCGTCCATCGATTGTAAGTGCATTAGATTAGTGAGGCTCTTAATATTTTAGTAGGATGCACATGGAATATTTAACATGAATGTTTGGTCAAGAGAAAGGTGTCTGCAAGATGGGTGTTGCGCTTGCTTACAGCTGATAACAAACGAGCTTATGTAGTTGTGTCTAAGCAGTTTTTGAGCATGTTTCAACATTACCAAAAGGAGTTTTGCAACGTTACGTTACTGTTCATGAAACATTATTATAAGCTATAAACGAAAAATCAGTTGAAAATATGTACTAGGCCAGGAGAATCTACGCTGAAAAAAGCGAAGACGGTAGGATCAACCGGAAAAATCATGGCTGCAATTTTTTAGAACTCAACTGGTATAATGTCAATTGATTATCTTTAGAATAGAAGAACTATTATAGGAGAATATTAGGCTTCATTATTAGATCGATTTGATACCACACTGAGGGAAAAACGGTATCATCTGATGAAAAAAAGTTCTTTTTCACTATGACAATGCACCGTTTTACACAAGTACTTTCAAAATGGTGGTTCCATTGCAACGGCTAAATGATTTGATTTGCGCTACGAAATATTTCCTAATCCATTTTTTTCTTCAGATTTAGCACTTTCCAAAAACAATTCCAACGAAGAGATAATTGCTGCAATAAATGATTATTTTGAGGAGTTTAGTAAAAATTACTTTTCAGAGGGCATACAAAAGCTTGAGCAGCGCTACAATAAATGTATAAAGTTAAAAAGGGACTATGTTTAAAAATGAATTAAAATTATTCCTTTAAACAAATATAAAACAAATAGTGTTTTATTATTTAAAGTCAGGGACTTATCGGACGATCCTCGTATGTTTCAGCTTTATTCGAGAGGTCTTGAGCTAAAATACTGTTACAGTCATAAGGCACCGTATAAACAATTATTAATATTATATTATAAATGTTTTATGTGGACCTCGTTCTTGAAGTCAATATAACAATAACGATATTACTAGTATTTATTAGTAAAATAAAAAGAAATTATAGATCATAATATAACAACATTTAAATATTATATTATTACAGGAATTGGACTTACGGGATTACGGTGTTACTTATTACAATGTTTTATTGTAACTTCAAAGTCGCCGTCATCTTCACCAGTAAATGCAGATAATACTTCACAACTGCCATCGACGTCAAACTTATAATTTCCTTGCAATAGCTATGCAGTAATTTTTCGCATATTAATTATAGCAATTATATTGATCTTATTAAATTATTAATTGATATATGCACCAATAAAATATGATATCACTTACTCATGATATCTACATTTTGTCTCTTATAACTTACCTAGATGTTTTCCAGTATCAGCTTATGAATGTCGAGTTTAGAACGAAACTTGAAACGTTCTTTTTGTAGTTCCAAGTTTATTTACAATCTGTCTAACGTATTGAGACAATGAGTAAATGTTACTGATATATGATATATGTATATAAAATTAAGGAAAATCTAGTGAATATTCTGACTTGGTTATGAAGTAAATATATAACAATTGGATTATAATTTATTCATGTATTTATTAGTTTATATGTCTCGAGCCTAGTATTAGTATGGATATCTTGAAAAATACGCTGATAAGATTATTAGGGTAGTTCTAAAGCCCGGTATTATATTTTATGTAAAAGTTTTAACCCTTTTGTTTTACTATTCGAACCTGTAGATTATATTGCATAAATTTATTTAAAGTGAACTATGGTGTCGATACGATATTACGTAGGACTTTAGATTGAAGTTTTTCTAAAACTTCAATATTCGATTTTGAAGTGGCATCCTATAATTAAATGCCATATATTCAGACTGATTTGAGTTCAGCTTTGTATAACAGTAATTTGTTTTCAATTCACAGCTTCGATTTTTCTCGAATAAGTCAGTACATTTGTCTCCATTAAAGTTCTAGTTTTTTACGTTTTGTAGATATACGTTCTTTCCTTCTGAGTCTTCTGTGTAGGTGTATACCTAGGTATTTTACATGATTTTGTTACCGAATATATATAAGTATGATTGAGTTTAATCCGTGGAAAGGTATATTTTCGAAGTGTGAATGTCTTCTGAATTGATTTGCTTTCATTAATTTAATGCTCTATGAATTGAACTAAATTTCAAGATAATTAATTATATAATTTAGTAAATTTTTAGATGCTATAGTTGTCTACTATATTAAAATAATTTAAAAATAGCTGTATCATTTGTGTATATTATATGTCATGATAATAGAAACTTTTGGTAAGTCTGAAGTGAATAGTAGGCAAAGCGTTGACCCAATAGGTAATTACCTTGCGATACACGTGCTTCTATTAAATGAAATTTCAAAATGATTTCATTTATTTTTATTTGAAAAGTTCTCTTTTGTAAATAAGAATTCACAAGCTCGTAGTGACATTTCAGGAAAATTTTTTTTGAACTTGTGCAGAAGCCTTATATGTCAAACTTTGTCAAATACTATTCTCTCAGTCATTAGATACTATCCTCTTTACTTGTTCAATTATGGAGTGATTGCATTTGAAGCCGTATTGATGGTCTGGGATAAGTTTAACTATTCAGTATTTTTTGGTTGATTTTAGCAGCGATTAATTTTTGAACAATTTTGAAATTACTGGTTAAAGACTGCTTGAATAGCCAGCCCTGTCTGGTTTGTTCTCTTTCTCTCTCTCTCTCTCTCTCTCTCGTAGCTCGCTCTTTCGCTGTTGCCCTGGCGAGCGTGGTGGAAATTACGAACCGATACCGATGCTTGCACCACTTTATTTCAGGGCCAATATCTGAACAGGGCATCGTCATTGGGAGCCAATTAGGAGCGAGAACGGCAAGAAGAATAGATAGAGATTGACGCATCGCGAGTAGAGAGTAAACTAGCGCGAGCGACCCGCGGCGATCCGCTCGCAAGAGCGAAGCCGCCAGCGTTGCTCGAGCCGGCACGCGAACGGTTGGGGAGGGAGTTCGATTCGAGATCTTGAGTTAGAGGATCGATATTGACGGCCAAGCATGCGCACGCGAGAAAAAAACCGAACAGCCAAGCGAAGGCAAAGGAGCTAAACGACGCCGAGCATAGTACAATCCGGAGAGGATTTCCATCGACACCTGAAGCATCGTGGAACCCAATTAGACCTGCCGCAAGCCTGCCAATGGCTTCAGCAGTATTTCCTGCCAGTGGTTCCAACAGTATTTCCTGCAAGCAGCATTCGTAGCATTTCCTGCCAGCAGCACCAGCAGCATTTCCTGCCAGCAGCCTTCACCAGGTCAGGTCATCTCTCTTTCTTTCTCTCCCTCTATTTGCGAGTGCTCGACGCGTCGGCGAAGTGCCCGCTATCACCCACAAGCACGGCGAAATCGTCGAACAAGGTGAGTCCCTCCTTTGTATTTCTCTCAAACTATTGTAACGTGCCCGTTTGCACGAGCGCAGGCACGCGGTCGTAGAAGACGACGCGTAAACGCGGGTCGTCGCTCTTATGATCGTTAAACGTTGAGGAAAAAATGTTGTTAACGACTATCGGGAGTGATTATTATGTGCATCCGTCATTCCCTTTCTCTCAATTCAAAGCCCAAAACGGCAATTTAGTGACGAGGCCCATCGTCACCGTTCAGAGGAGGGAAAGAGCCTCCCTTACCTTTCTATTTTAAATAATTTTTGAAACGGTGCTCGGGCACGGGCCCTTGCATGGCTCGTGGAAATTATTAAAAAGTATATTTCCCTAAAACGCGTGGGAAAATTTAAAGAATAATGTCACAAGACTAATTGGTTTCTATGAGGACACCAGTTAAGGTTCTTTACCTGAATTAGGTAGTAAAGCGATCTCTGCTACTTTCCACTGATTATGAATAAAAAAATAGCAGAGACATAAGCATACTTTGAAAATAATTGTTATGTATCTTAAATCTTGCGAAATTATAAAGTAAAGAGATACAAGAGTGAGACCCAATACTATAAACTACAACTATCTCAACTCATCTTATTTATGTCAACGTTTCTATAAAAAAAATATTAGGTTTTTGAATAAAATATTTAGCAGTGTCCCAGTTGCGCCACTAATCATGAAAAATCATGCCTTCACTGTTAAAAATGATTCATTAATGTATAACGGAGAATAGACCTTTCCCGCCTAGGTAGCTCGGAGTCGTACAAATTATTTATTGAGGGAGGAATTCGGGAAGCGCGAATGTTTCCGCGACTAAATGACGCGGTGAGCAAACGCGTCAAATGCATGAGGCAGGATTCGCGATAAGGAGTAACTCGGGCGACAATAAAGTGAGAGCAGCATTATATTAAGGCTCATATATACTCCAACAAATGATATTACAAATGGCAATCCCCACACCATTAATCACCTCGCAACGATAACAAATGTTCGCGTACGTAAGACGAATCTATTGTAGTTCTGCCGGCCGATTCGTCACCTAACTCAAATATGTAAATCAAATAAAACAAAACCAAAATCTAGCACGACAATAATATTCGCCGCCGCTACGTAGCTATCAGGTCTGCCTCACTACGAGCCAATTAGCTGGCATAAATGCATACAGAGAGAGAGAGAGAGAGAGAGAGAGAGAGAGAGAGAGAGAGAGAGAGAGAGAGAGAGAGAGAGAGAAATAGAACATACAACATCGACCACGCTCGATCAGCTCCGCTCTCCTGGACTCCTTCTCCTCCTCCGTGAGTATGTGTGGTTAGGTGTGTGTATGTGTGTATTGGTTGCTGCTGTTGGAGTTAGTTGCTACCCCCTTCTCCCCTCGTCACCTTCTCCGCTCCAAAATCTCCACCAAGAGGTTTTCGGCAATGGCCGCTAATGCGCGCGTGCACCCGCAATACTTCGCCGGAAATACACGCGTGCAGAAACCGTATTCAATTCTGGCTGGGCGCGACCTAGCCGACGTCGCTGTGACTCACTCTCTTCACCTTGCACCGGGCGCATATCCAAAACTATAGACTATCGGCGAGGGCGCTGGAAACTCACAGGAAAATTCGAAATACAGCACGCGCATGACAGCCTGTGCAAAATCATAGCACATACTGCCCGAAAATCGGTACGGAGCTGTGCGCGCAACTCTCTCTTTCTTTCTTCTTTCGTCTGTCTCTATCTATCTCTCTGTCTCTCTTTCTTTCTGTCTCTTTCTTCTGTCTCTCTCTCTCTTTCTTCTTTCTTCGGTTTCTCTTTCTCTCTTTCTTCTTTATTCTGTCTCTCTCTCTCTTTCTTCTTTCTTCTGTTTCTCTCTTTCTCTCTCTCTGTCCGCTGTGCTCCTTCCTGCTCGCCGTTCCCACCGTCGCACCTGAAACACACATAAGTCAAGTATTGAGAGCGTGCTCAACCTGCGCACACTCTTAGCTTGGCGCGGCGCGTGGATATTGGCGAGAGCTCAACGAAGAGCAACGACCGGGCCATAATTCTCCGTGAAAAATGATTAAAAGATATTCGACTGATAGCAAATTCACTGAGCTTCAATATTAATTATGTACATGTCACATCTTCGATTTCGATAATTAAATTTAAAAAAAAACACATAAAAACATACAAAATAAAAATAAAAATATAAAAAAATATATAAAAAAAAGCTCATTTTGAATTGCCAAGTTAGAATGCAAATCAGAGCTTGTATTATTACTTAGCGACCTAAAATATCCTGTATAACGGAAGTGGTGAAAAAAGCGCAATTTTTTAAATTTTTGTTCGTCAAATTAGATGCGCCATACTATGGCAGATTTAAAAAATTTTTTGGACAAAATTAAATATTTGTTGATTGGAAAAAGATATCGACATGAATCCAACGGCATTTTCAAGCTTGATTGATGATGAATAAAGAAAAACTATAGAATTTATCATTATATATACTTTCAACCTTTGAAAACAAGGTCAAACTTGACATTTTATGAAAAAATGTCAAACATTCCGATTTTTAGCCTTTGATCGAATAATAATTTAATATATAAATATCATATTTTTTTAGGATTTTGAACGAGAAATCCGAATCTGTTAGCGGATTTTCGATTAAATATAGTAGTCATTGAGAAAAACGCGTCCAAAGTCAAGGAAAGCCCGATTTTCTTTGTTATTTGTGGCTTATCCCCCTGCAAACGGTAGATATCGTCTGATTCCGTAGGTATAAAATATAAAAGAATTTTATTTATCTAAATTGGACATTGAAAAAATCACTTGCAAAGTCGAGGAAACCCAACCCCGGTTTTCCACGACTCTTGTATAACTAATTTACAATGGCGGATATTATCTTATTTCATGATAAAAGTCTATATTTATGTATGGTTTAATTCTGTGAGAAAGTAGACAAATCCTTTTTATACTTCATCATCTAAAGCCGGTATCGGATTCACTAAATTAAGTAGGCCTTTAGATCAAAGAGAACAACCAATGTTTTAATTATGCATATTTAAAACGTTTTCTAACTTATTTATGATGATTTTAGATTAAAATGCACGGAGCATATTTGAATAAAAATTTTTTCTACATCAAAGTTTCTGTTCGGGTTGATTTCTAGGTGAGGAACATTATAATACAATTTTTAAAATCGGTTCACATATTCGATTTGGACGAAAATAAATTTGAATGAAAAAATTGGTACTGGACGCAAACAATCATTCATTTAATATAAAGTGTTATACTAAATAAAAAATTATATTATCTAAAATGACAACTGTAATGTAAGCTACAATAATTAAATATTATTATTTTATTACAACACATTATGAAGTGAAATTATTTTTCCAAGTTCTATATTCTCATTTCTCATTTATAGTACTCTTCTGGATTTTATTCTTTATAGTAGATTTCAGTTTTATTATCCCATCCAAAGTGTTTTTCGGGATTCCTTGTTTGATAGACGCTTAAAAAATTATATATTTACTTCAATAAATAAACCATTGAGTCAAATAGCAATCATATTTACTTTACTTTGCGATGAGGCAAAGGGAGGGGAAAAATAAATGTGTGCTAAAGACAAGACAATTCTTTCTCCGGCCTCGACCGGTCGCCAGTGGCGCAGTCAGCCGATAATGTGTGCAACTTTTATTTATTTGAGTTAGGCGCCAGCTACCGTGCTCTCGCTTTAGGAGAACAGGTGGCGCAGCAACATCGGCTGTCGTGAGGGAAAAACGGAAAACGACGATGCTGTGATGATCGATCAGCGTTCCCTTCCTGGTCGCTGAGGTTTTGTCGGATGGTTTCCCCGTTGTCTTCTTCTTCGTCGAGTTGTGTCCGGGCATCTAGCAGTTGAAGCAACTGCGGCCAGGAGGGTCTACGGTCGGATTTGTGGGGATTGGTCTTAGATTCCCGAAGCCTGCTCCGGTATCTCTGGGGCGGGTTTCGTAGTTTGTTCAGGAGCGGACATCTCGGGGTGGTGATGGGCGGATTAGGGGGGCCTGGTTCGTCGCTAGATGCGTCTGATTAGTCCACTATGCTTACTAGGTCATTGAATTCCAGATGTCTTCTAAGATTATACTTTCTTCTTCGGCCATTTTCCCTCTGGATCCTCCTTTCTTCCAGTTCGCGGGTTAAAGTGGTCCTATCAACTGCAGTCCGCGGTGTTTGGTTGACATCCACGACCGGTAGCCATCCCGGGTGTGGATGGTGTTGAGATGATGCCTCGTGTTGGCCTTTTGCCGGTGAGCTTTCGGCAGTGATTGTTGTCGGCGTCGGCTCTGGATTCTTAGACTGTCTTCAGACAGATCTTCCCTTCGGTTGGTGAGGACTACCGTTTCTCCTGGGCTGGATGACCTCCTGGTCTCTAGAGTTGAGTCTCGTCTGGTCGGTTTGCGATTGTCTGTGGGGCTATCCAAGCCTTCTCCTTTAGTTAGGAGAATGATTCCTGATTCGTCAGAGCTCTGGCTGCTTCCCCCAGATTTACTTCCATTCGTCTTGTTCCCGGTTTGTTCCCCCGGAGAAACCAGGATTGCTACCCTTTTCGCGGCCAGGGTTTGTCGGTCCTGCGGTTTTGAGGGTGGTGGCTGGTCTTCTCCGAGATGAGCCTTCTCTTTTAAGATCTCCTCCTCTATTTCCATTATATAAGAGGAAATCGAGAAGGAGGGGGAAGGATGTGTAGTCCTCTGAACCTCGGGGGTCTCCGTCACCTTCTCCCCTTCGTCTGATGAAGATAGGGTGATTATTTCTGGCTGGAGTGAAGCGGCCTCCGTTGGTTGGAACTCTCGTTCAGGTCGATGTATCGATGGGCGCCGTGTCCTGGCCCCGAACTTTGGGGGCATTGTCGTATCTGTTTAAATCAAAAAGGTCTGAATTTATGGTCAATAGGGAAGGTCTATTAGTCAAGGTTATCCACCAGCACCGATCGTGCGATATTATTCTGGTCAGTTGCATTAGTTTGTTACGCGACCAGCATCTCCCCCCCCCCTTTTGTAAAACTAGAGAGGCTTGTCATTTTTAGTCCTTCATTTAGTTTGGTGTTCGGGGCGTGGTCTTATCCTGCTTACTTTCCACGGCTCTAGTTATGCGTTGGTCATTTGATAGGTCATCTAATATTGATCGAGCCTTCCCTTAGAAAAGTCATAAAGCCCAGGGAAGGAGCACCTATAACAAAGAGAAAGCGTAGAAAAATAGTTACAAACTATGGTAGAAAGTCGCCGCCTCTTACAAGGTCCCTAACCAAAGGACCAAAACTCGCACAATAACCTAATTTTTAAACCTACACAAGCATATAAGCTTAAAATTTGAACGATAATTTTGAACATTGAATTTCAGAAATAAACTCTGAAGTTCGACAATTTGAACGCGAATTACCCTATTTAACCTGATATCGGAGTTTTGAATTGAATATGTGGCATGACCGGCATGAATACTGAAAACTACCTGAGGATTCGCCTTGTCGGCTAGACGAGACCCCGCCCTGACCTAAAAGTCAAAACACCAAATCGAAAGAGCAAATACCAGTATCAGCCAATCATAAAAGCCGCTCTTTTGAAAGCGGAATCCGACGTTGGGATGAAACCGGGAAACAACCTTTCCGAATGACGGATACCCACCAGCGTGAGCGGGGATGACCGAAACGCAATGGGAAGACGTTCCTCGGTACGTCGAAGCGATGGACCTGTGAGTCGTGGGAGCAATCCCATAATACAGGTACGCAGGGTAGGATGTTTTCGAACGCGAGCCAAGAGGGGAGGCTTAACTGGTTGATCGTCTTAGGAATCTCCTCTGGCTGTCCTAGCTGAGTATCTCTTCTGACATCCCAATTTGGGTTGGCCTCTGCGGGGTAGTGGTACCAAGTCAAGCAAATCTCGTAAGATTTTTATGCTGCGTGCTTCCGACGCGGCAGACGTCGGGGCAACCAGAGTCCCGTCGTGCCCAAACCGAGGGTCAAGCCTTTAGTTCCGCTCTCCTTGAGCGTTGAACCTTGAAAAGATCGGTACTCCCTTTCGAGGAGGTCGCCGCCTTAGATTAAAAAGGTTCCGACTCGCTGTGTGCGTCAGGGATGTCGCAGCAAACTTGACTTCCGGATCTCCAAAAATATTTGAAAGCGAAGGAGTGAAAGACAGTGGGCTATGCCAACCTGTTGGTGCCCAGTGAGAAGGGTAGTAATGTTTGATTACGCTGTGCCTCCCTCAAATCGGAAAAGTGTGACAACACACAAACACTAACTAACTGTTGTCAAAATAAATATATGATAGAACAAATGGATGAAGAAGCGGCTTACTTAAACGGAACTTTAAAGTCTGAGGTGTATGTGAAACAACCCGATGGATATAATGATAATTCCGGAAGGGTTTATAAGTTAATTAAAGCATTATATGGATTGAGTGAAAGCTCCAGAGCTTGGTATGAGTGTTTCGATCTTTTTATAAAAAAACTTGGATTCGTTAGAAGTCAAAATGATTACTGTTTATATTTGCTCCATGAAGACAATGACACAATATACTTAATTCTTTTTGTTGATGATTTACTAATTTGCAGTAAAAATAAAAAAAAGATAAACAAAATAAAGGAAAAACTACATAAAAGATTTGCAATGAAAGACTTAGGTCAAATAAAAAACTTATCTTGGAATAAATGTTGATTATGATTACAATAATGGTTTAATGACACTAGATCAGAGTAAGTATATTGAGTCACTGGCAAAAAAATATAATATAGAGAATAGTAAATTACACTATACATCCATGGAACAAAATTTAAATTTAAAACCTGCAAAATCCTTTTCGAATGATATTAAGTATAGAAACTTCATTGGTGCGCTTCTATATATCAGTATATGCACAAGATTAGATATTTGTTATAGTGTAAATTACTTGAGTAGATTCCAAAATTGTTACAATGAAACACATTATAAATACGCACTTAGAGTTTTGAAATATTTGTATGCGACCAAAAATTTGAAATTAATTTATAAAAGAAATCTAGATGCTGAAAAAATAGATTGCTATGTAGATGCTGATTGGGCAGATGATCAAAATGATAGAAAATCAACCTCTGGGTTTGTAATTAGATTATATGTTAATATAATTTATTGGAAAACAAAGAAACAAAGTAGCGTAACTAAGTCATCTACTTTTGCGGAATACGTCGCATTATCTGAAGCTGTGAGTGAAATTAAATTTGTCAAAAATTTGTTGAATGATTTTAAGATTAAAATTGAAAAACCAATTCCAATTTACGAAGATAATTCAAGTACTCAAATTATTGCTAAGTTTGGTAATATGACTAAAAAATCAAAGTATATAGAAATTCATTTTCATTACATAAACCATTGTTATAATAATAAAGAAATTGATGTTATTAAAGTTGATAGTGAAAATAATCTAGCAGACATATTAACTAAATCTTTAGGTCGAATTAAGTTTAAAAACTTTAGGAACTGTTTAAATATTATATAAGAACGAATATTAAATTTTGAGAATGATCATATTATTTTTTGAAAAGGGATCGATATGTAAAATAACTATCGATCAAAATTATTCATAAAATTATTTTGTTATTCGAGATAAGAGGAAATATACTCAGCTAAACTCAAGATTGTTAATTTAAGAAGGTGTGTTAAAATATGAGTAAATATATCAATCTTGAGCGTATATGTGTAATGATATAATACAGTGTATATGCATGTATAGCATGAGATAGTGAGAGAGATAGAAATACATATGTTCTTTTGCGCCGAAAGTATGCGCACTTATACAATTATACATGCACACGTACATACTACAGCCAGTTCGCTCCGATCCGTTTTTACGGCAACGTGCTCTCTTAGAGCAATGTAGTCAATAACTATAATTCAATAAATCTATTATTATTGTTAATTCGATCCATTTATTTACCTCTGAATTTAACAGGGACAACGGGTGGTTTTTGCCACCCACGGCTGCGGCTCGTCGGCTAGTCGGTGTTACTCGGGACACGAGGCTCTCGCCTCGGGAGCGGGTACATCGAGGGGCGTCTCGGGGACGCCTTGTTAACGGGCTAGTAGATAGGAGAGAAGTTCCCTCCGGTTCGTCATCGACTGGTGGAGTGGTTCGCGCGGCAATAACGATTATCAAACTGAATGGCAATCGACTCATACGTGCGCGCGCGCTCATTAATCTCGGGACCGATCGCGAAAGCTACGGGGGATGAGGCGGTTAAACGGGTGAAGTCAATAATAACAATTAAATTAATACAGACTCGAGTTTATTAAACCAATTTAAGAAAAATCCTCGGGTCAACCCAAGGTCAATCGCCCGCGATGGCCTACCTGATCTAGTCCAGTAGGGGCACGAGTGGCGCACTACGACTCGACGTCGACTTGGGCGGACGATGGCTGATGCGGACGGTCTCGATTAGATTGCGATCGCGCGCGATTACTATGCAACGTTCAAACTAGTTATCTTGCGCACTAAAGCTCCGGAATTTATTTAAGTCAACACACCAGCGGAATCGGTCGCCGGCGCGAAGGTCGTTCGTCAATTAACGGACAATTGCAAAAGGAATCCACAACAACTATCATACATGGGTGAATCGGCTGGTCACGTAAGGGTCAAGCTTTGTCTAATCGGACGGCAACTTATGCGGGAAATCGTTCCAAGAAATCGGCAATAACTACGCGGATGCGGACAATTACTTTACTCATAAAACGGAAAAGGCTTATTATTAATCGGCAACTCATTAAGGTTAGGCGAATGTTTTACGGCACATAGACACGCGCGGGTAAAAAATTCGCCTTCGGACATTAAACGGCAACGGTGAACTTCGAACAGAACTTCGCCCGAAAGGTCAGCGACGAAAATGCGCGCAAGTAGATCGGTCGGACGCGCGAAGGTCATACGGCACTCCCGAAAGCGTGGACGTTCAATAAACACGCGATTAGATAAAGAGATGAGCGTACTTACTCGGACGTCTTTTTGATGTAAACGCGACTGCGGCTACCGCCGCTAACGCCGCTGTAGCTACTGCTATTGTTGTTGCTGTTACTCCTACCGTCGTTATGGCTGCTGCTGCTGCCGCTGTTGTTGCTAGGGCTGCTGCTGCTGCTGTTGCTACTAGGGCCGCTGCTGCTGCTGTTGTTGCTATTGTTGCTGCTGCTGCTGTTGCTACTAGGGCTGCTGTTGCTACTATTTACTTCACTCACGTTTTCCTTTGGCGGCTTCTCAGGCTCAGCGGATACTTCTGGCCGGCATCAGAGTCTAATAGGTACTGCTGCCTCGTTTTTCGGCAATGTGCCGCTTCTCTTACTTACCTCGCCTTAGAAATCCTTGCAATTGGTCGGCTTGTTGCTAAGCGCCGTTTATATCGGTATTTCTTGCCCGCGTAATTTCGTCATTGGTCGAGTCTTGGCGCCTAATTTCCCTACTGGTTGCGAAGATAGCGTCGATTTTACTTCATTTGTCTAGCTACCCCTAAGCTGATACCGATCGTCTAATTCGTTAGCGTCGCTTGCCTATCCTTGTCTATCAGCCGCTCGTTGGTCTTACCGATTCCCCTCGCTCGCGTCCGAATCGGTCTCGTATCGGTTGTCTCGCTCGCTCTAGCCAGGTCTGCCTTAGTTAACGGGAGCTTGCGATCAGCTGATCCCAGCTGGAATCTTTAAGGGCATCCAGCTTCCTGGGGGAGGAGGGGTGTCAGACCGGGTCGCGAGTGCGCGAGGGATTGTACGCGGGCGTAAGAGTCATGCGCATCGGTCGGGAAGACTTCAGGGGACCATAGGTCGCGAGATCAGGAACATGCGTGGGCGGGTGTATGCGGCAACAGCTGTTTGGCCGCCCGGTTCTAGCAGAAGTGGGGCTAGCATAAGGTAGCATAGATTTTCCTGTGATGACGCATCATCACAACTTATTGTTAAGTTATTATTAAGTTACTATTAAATATAAAAAAGTTTGATCTTTATGAAGCTCAATAAAATTCAAATTTTGGACTATAGCGATGATTTTGCTGGCAAAGCCAAATCTTTAAGATTCTGAATAATTATAAAATAAAATTGTATAGTAGGATCAAACATGTCCTTCTATATTTCTGACAGTGATAATTGAAATTTTTATATCATTTGTAATTATAAAGATATCAAAATAGTCCACATATAAGCGTATTACTTTTTTTCAAAAATTTCATGATGATATAGGATTTTTTCAAGATTCAAAAATAATTTTTTACCACTTTTTTACAACATACATTGTAATAATTTGGTCTGCTTATTTTTCGTGCAATCACTACTTGTGGTAAGTACATAAATCATGAAAATTATTGAAATGCAAAAGTATATGATGACGGAATATAAATGACTTGTGATTTTTTAATACAGAAGTACTACGTTTTTGTTTTCATCGGCACATTCAATTATATTGAACAAATTTTGTTATTTAGATATGAAAAACTAATAGATATTTTATTCACGTTGTTAAATAAAATTGAAATAATTTTTGTCTTTTTATTAATTTCAAAACGTTGTATTACTTAAGTGAGTCTCTAGTAAAATTTCTCCTGTTTTTTTGGAAGACTTATTTGAGCATTAAATTTTAAATATTCAAAATTATCTTTCAAAATTAATGTATCAGATTTAGCAATTGAAAGAGGGCTAAGCTTATGATTTTTGAAGAAGAAAAAATCACTGGAGCATATTTTTGGTATGCAACGTTTCTTTAGCTAGTTCATGAACATCATCAGGCTATTTTTATTAAAATGCAACTTCTTGAAAAATCACATCCTTAGCCATCTTTAGATCTCTAAAACTCAAACATTATACCACCGAGGGATCACCAAATATTCCTTCCTTATTTGAAACTAAATTCACACTGTTAGCACAATTCTGTCCTTAATTATGATTATATAAGATTAATTACGTCTTTCACTGCAAATGTATCATATATGCTGTAACAGAAAGTGCATTCTGTTTTAATTTCTTTGTCTCGCCCGATGCGCAGTCGTAAATAATCAATTGTATTAACTAACCGGAGAGAAGGAGAGGATAGGAGTCAGTCAACCAACTGACTAACAGTAAAGACAACAACAGATTAACGTTTCAATCATGCACAGACTAGTTTATTCATCAAGTAATCTACAACGCATTTGGCCCGTGCATTTACACTTATACGGTGTGCGCGACAATCTTACGTATAGTCAATTCGTTTACAATCATTCGTTTGCGATATTCGTTTGCATGCTCGCTACCGATTTTCATGTGCTCGCAGGTGTGAGAGGAGAGCTAAGATGTTACGCGTGGTCACTTATCGAAAACAATAACGCGAAGCTGGCTAGCTTACCTTATGCGATTAGTCGCGCTGTCAAGGGGAGCAGTTCAATGTAGTAGTTCAACGTGTGGCTCAGATTGCCACTATTGCGCTTTAACCCGAGGCTCTGTCTGTCGTCGTGCTGCTTCCGTCGAACGGATTCAGCAGCCTTAAGACCGGTCTCCGATGGCGTCTCGGCTAGCCACTCGATCTCGCATCAACAACAAAGAATTATAGGCCGTCCAACGTTCACGTTCCTTGTGGCGTTCACACGCATGCACGTTGTTGCCGGTGTTCAGGACACTCCTGGGTTCGGAAACGTTATTCGCGACTTTCGGGTAGCTGCGCAATTCTCGTGTTAGTTCTCCTGGACTCCTGCACGTTGTTACCGGTATCAAAGGCGCTCTCCCACTAGTCTTTTTCTCTTCGGGCGCGTTCCTTCCCATTTCGGGCCGAGTTCCCGTTTTCGACTTACCCGGGCTGATAGGTGCTGCCCTCGCAGGCAGCCGCGCGATCGAGACGGTAGCGCAAACCGGACGTTTACCGTCACAATGCGTAGTATTCAACCAAAGCAATATTCAGACTGCTCGTTATTTTAAATGAACCAAGTCTTTCAAAAGTTACTTTGAATACTGATATGCCACAAAAAGCTTAAAGAAAGATTGATTTTATACTAACTTTTTAGATTAAAGGCACACTTTAAAGTTAACTTCAGTTAGTAAAATAGGTTTCTGCAATAAATTTTAAGTAACTTTTGTAGGGCTCGTTTCAGAGAAGAAAACGAGTCGTCAAATAACTATTTCGGTAAAAGTAGTATGTACAAGCAACAATTTAATGTTTTAGAGTTCTAATTTTATGTCTGAAATTAAAAAAAAAATTTTAATCTTCACTATAGACCCAACTTACGAATATAAAAGTTACTGATGAAACTGAAATCTGTTCGATAGATACGCTCACATAATTTATTTTTCTAAATTGTTATGAATATAGTTCGATTATACAAATATTCATTCATTCATAAATTTCGATGCTAGTTAACTTAATTAATTAGTACTTTCTTCATTGTTTTATGTAAATGAATAAATAGATTTAAAAAGATTCCTACATCTATAGTAACTCATATTATTTTATAATAAGGTCCTATGACAGTTACGCGTAGAAATATAAGATTGAAACACAAAGGTGGTAGACCACGGAAATGAAAGCGAATAACATTAAACGTGGATGTAGCAGGAAACGAATCCCTATTAAAAAATCCTGTATAAAGACGAAGCAAAGGAGTGCTGAAGAAGTTGCAGTTTCGGTTAATTATGATATTTCTCTATTAGATTTAGGTTTAAAAATTGCAAAGAAAAAACAATTTGTTAACAAAAAAATCTAACACAAAAAAGGACCTGATACAAATTTTCAATGGGAAAGACACGATAACGATTCAGTATTGGCTTTTTTTAGAATACAATTATACCAAATATGCATATAATGGTTTAGTGTCAGATGTAAGATCGAGAGGATGTTCTATATATCCATGTTATGATAATATTGAGAAAGCTAGAGAAGAATGTCGCTTTGATAAGATATTAGATGCAGAGAGTGAAATTTGTGTTCCACTGCAAAGCATGCTCGATAAGACGGTTGAACGTCTATGCGATGCAGTAGTAAATGACTTGAAACATGACATTCCCCAGGAACTTGAATTGAGTGTGAGTTTAGGTTTTGACAGCTCACAGGGTTATGTAGATCCTCATCAAATGTTTGACGAGTCACAAATTTCTAGTACAGATAAAATATCAAGCACTCAACAAAATCTTTTTATGAACATTTATGAACATACTTCAGCTTGAAAATTGCAGCGATGAAAATTTGGAGCGAAAAAGTATTTAGATCAACCCAACACCGCAAAGCATTCGATTTACTCAAACCCTGCGATTATCATTTGAAAAGGAAACTGACAAAGTAATAAAGAAAGAACATGAAAGATTTAAAATCGAGATATCAAATTTAAAGACATCGATTCAAGATGTTCAATGGTACTTCTGTTACGTCCTGAGACGAAAATATTTCTTCATTTTGCTTTCATCAGCAATCGATTGAAAACGAAATAATGTATAAACGACGAACGGCATCTTTATGAAATACAAACTCAGCGAAATTAAAAGATGAGTAGTCCGAAAATTGAGACGCACGACGCTTTGATTTTCAGATTACTCAACACATTAATACGGGCCGAAAAGTCAATGTCCAAACAGAGACTTTTCGGCAGTTGATTCGCGACGCACGACTACTTAATAGCACTAAAAAAAAGTTGTTAAAGTTGTTACAAGCTGATTCGCGATGCGCGACGGCCGAATAACGTACAATTTATCTATTGTTATTTTTGAGAAATCATTTCTGTCCTTTGAATAAATAAATAATTACTTGAATCGAGTGTTCGTGCATCATTACTAACCGACCTCACATATACTTCATCGAAATAGAGCTAAGCAGCCAATTTTACTCGAAATAATAAACCCAGGTAAGTTCCTGTCACAATAATAATTATATTAACAAATGAATGATCATACATATTCTAAAATCACACGTCACGGCTACGTAGTCGCGATATAACACTTCGATAAGGGTGAAATATATTGTAACTGGGACTTTAGTTGATGGCAAATGCGTAAATACACTTATTGGCGATAAACAGATGTCCAATGTGTTTGAGAAAATCACATCAATTTGGCAATTTAGAAGATGATTTTGAACTCATTGATTCATCGTTATATTATGGATTGAGTTCATTACGTGCTGAAATTAATCTTTTGAACATTTGTTACATCTTTCATATCGTATAGATCTCGAAGCTTGGGACATTCGTAATAATATGATTGGTGAACTATAATCGTTATTCATAATCCTTAAACTTGTTATTGTAATAGTTTAGAAAGTTTTGTGATTTTTTTCAGACAGCTTCAATTAGCGAAATACAAAAATTCAGAAAAAAATTTATGAAAATTTATTTGGAGTGAAGGCTAATCTAATTTTACAAGGCCATGGCACTATAAATACTAGAAACATAGCAGGCAAATATTTTAGTGATCTAATTTTATTTGTCGAATGTTTGGAAATTGATTGTACACTTGTCTGTAAATTATGAAATATTTTATCGGCATTCAAAAGCAAAGAACAATTAAATTTGGATGTATTATAATCTTATTGCATTGAAACTTACAATTTACATTATCAGTTATATCTATGGAGTAGGATGAATCTATCTACTCACAAACTGTTGAGACACGGCTGTCAAGTGGCATGGAAATTCCCATTACCCATGTCATTTTACTCTGAAGATGTAGGCGAGTTGTGGCATAAGCTGTATCGAAAACACATGACTGAACAAGCACGAAAAATCAGTAGGAAAGCAAGATTGCTTGATGTATTCAGTCGATCAGTGTATTTGTCAGATCCTAAGATATCTTTATTGTTAATTAAAAAATGCATGGAATTTCACCAAATACAAGAAACAGCCCCTGAAATTTCTTAATTTTATGAACCAGATAAGGACTCGGTGATGCTTAATTTTATACTATATAGGAATCGCAACAAGGTTTGCACAGATTTTATATTTTTCCAGCTCAATGATGATAGATGAAGATGAAGATGTCATAGAAACCGTGTCAATGAATCCTCATGTCAAATTGGTCGAGACTTCTATAAAAATTAATAGAATTGCAACTTCCATATGGTTCTATAAAACAGCATATCATAATTTCTTGCGAGCTTCTAGGCAAATAAGAAAGAAAATTTATATTTTTATCAAAATTTGTTCAAGTATTTAATTATCTCATCATAATTTCAATATAAAATATGGCCGTATATCTAATACGTGCATCAATAAGCCATAATGCATAAAAATATATAAAAATCGCTGCTAACTAATCTACGCTCCGAATTTCAGGACTGACGATGGAGGAGCTAAAAGACCATACATGAGGATAGCAATATAAAGAAATTATAGATATGGATTCCAATGGCAATATTTGTCGAAAACAATAAAACAGGATATTTTGAATAAACTAACACCTGAAAATAATTGCATTCATATATCGATGCTACAATGTATATAATATAGAAATTTATTTCATGTCCAAATTGGCTAAAAAAGACTTACAAGAATACTGGTGAGTCATTCGCAATATGAATATTGTTAGCTGTTGTTTTTAATATGATATTCATGATATTATGATTTTCTATGTTTCTTTTTATTTTTGATGTCCATTTTATATTGAATTTTATATTGAATTTTCCCGTATTAATTCATGGGAAAATTCAACCGTATAAAACAACAACATATGTTTGTCATATGTTATAAGGAAAATCGGGCTTTCCTTGACTTTTGATTCGTTTTTCTCAATGACCACTATACTTGATTGAAATTCTGATAACGGATTCGGGTTCCTCGGTTGAAATCCTAAAAAAATATGATATTTATATATCAAATTATCATCCGCTCAAAAATTAAAAATAGGAATGTTTGACATTTTTTCATAAAGTGTCAACTTTGACCTTGTTTTTAAGGTCAAAGATAAATATAATGATAAATCCTTATAACCTTGCTTTATTCATCATCAATTAAGATTCAAAATGCCGTTGGATTTGTATCGATATCTTTTTCCGATCAAAAGATATTTAATTTTGTCCAAAAATTTTCCAAATCTGCCATAGTGCGCGTCATTTTGTATTAAGCAAATTAATCATTGGATTCATGATCAGTGAGAACAAAAGTTCTCATATACCGAATTTGATGAGAAATAGTTAATTTTTCAAAAATCTCTACATGTTACGTAGTTTTGGTGGCCGTATTAGATTTTACCTTAAACGGAGAAATTTTTACCATATTGTTTTTGAAAGTAGAGCTCAGGATTTTTTTTATTTGGGACCTTTTAGAGCTCAATCAGCTTCATGATGCTGGTTTTATTATTAATTTAATAGACAAAAAAGTAGAGTCACGTTGATTTGGTGGCCATATTTTAACAGATGTGGAGTTTCGGGAAAATCGTCACTCGAATTTCAAAAGTAGACTTTAAGATCTTTCAATTAACCACCTATAGAAATTTGATAAATAAAATAAGATTCTTGGATTGTAGGAGGTCATTCGTTAAAAAGAAAGACTGATATATAAATTAAAAATGATGACAATTTTCAGCATGAACAAGAGCACGCAGTACTGAAAAAAGAACTGAAACATCAAATCAGCACAGCTAAGCAGCAAGGTATAAGATGTGTACAAGGAGAGTCGGTTTTTTACAATAAAATTTTCCCATAAAATTTAATTATGTAGCTTACAAAAAAAAATTCCTAAAACATTTCTTCATAACAAGAACATAAAATTATAGTTTTTTACTGCAATAATGTTTTTTAACAGAAAAGATGTTAGCTGTTCTTTTTTTCAACGCAACATTTGCTATACTTTCTTTGACATTATTTACTATCAGCGATTCTCTGCAAACATGACTTTTGCCTTTCTCTATTACACTTTTACATTTTGAACAGATTTTTATGACTGCAGTTTTTTTTTTGGTTTTTTCTCACTGAAATGCGACTTCCGTTGAGTAGAGAAAAGATTTTTCGAGATAATTCTATCCATTCAATGCTTTCTTGCTATTTCATAAAAGTAACATCATATTTCACATTTTTGTTCAGTCTCGTTTCTTTCTTCAAGTGAAATTTTGAGAAATCTATTTTTGCCACTTTTTTCTTGTCGAGTATCAAACTCGGTATAAATTCTCTTGCACGATGGACAAACTATTTTTAGGAGATACTTATTTTAATCATCATAACTGTGAAATAGATTACTTATTTTTTATTTCAAAGCCAGTCCTATATTAACCATCGATTTGCACTAACTCCAGTATAATAAACAAACTACACTCCGGTTTTCTTCATGTGTACGATAAGCATGTGATTCTTAACTATCTTTGGCGGTATGTTGCTCAACTGCCAGTCGGGGCTGAACTATTAAATTATATTTCAATATCCATTTGATTGTATTTTCAGGCATTTCACCTTCCGCACCTTTTGATTTTTGTTTACAATATGCGAATGTTAGTATGTTGAGAGTTTGAATGAAATATAATAGAGCTGGATAAAGTGAGTCATATTACGGTATATACGCAGATAAACAAACAAAATCAAGATTGTCTATTTACAAACGTAAATAGAAAAATAAACCTATTTATTTTATTTATAGCTTATTATAAATTAACGGAGAAAATGCATTTTTTTAAATGACGATTAAAAAAAAAGTTTCAACCATTTTCTGCGCAACGGGGATATGTTGGGGAAGTGACCCTCGACCATATTGAAAAAGAAAATTGGAGGTGCAAATCGCTTAGAGTTAAAGTTCGTTGAGGACCATCGTTATTGTCTTGCGCTATTATTATTCACATTTTAATTGAAATAGTCAAGTAATATAATGCTTGAATTATTTAAAATAGATAGCAATGAAGTTTCATCTTCGTTTTGTGCAATTATCACTGCTGGTTCATTACGTAGATGTAATGATAATCTAATAACCGAGTGACTTATCTTGCGTTGTTTTATTGCGTATTCTGTAACATGCCTTCACAGGGCCAACATAACGTGTTTCAATAAAATTGCGACATTCATCATATTTTGTTCGACATTCATGTATTTTGTATCTATTATTTTCTCCTTGTTCAATTACAACTGTAGCAGCATCCCTTTATAGATGTAATTGTATAAGTACGAGGGTGGGGCAATAAATTCTTAAAAAATCAAAGATATTGCGCTCAAAGCATCCCAACTTTTATTGCACCAGCAAGCGTTACTATGATGAGTGCTGCTAAAGTTTCAATCAGATCCATCGTGTAGTTCCGTTTTTATCGTCGATCAAAGTGAACTTTAGTTTCTTGTTAACAATGGAAAAAAAGAGTTCCATGTTGTAATAAAACATTTCTATTTAAAGGGCCTTACACCGAAAGAAATCAATGCTGAGTTAGGTGCAGTTTATGGTGTATCTGTCTCTGTATTTTCAACTGTTGACGATTGGGTAAATGAATTTAAATGTGTCCGTACATCGACTGTAGATGAACATCGTTCAGGATGTCCCGTAGACCTGAGCATTCCGGAAATGATCAATAAAATCCATGACATGTTTTTGAGTGATGGAAGAATAAAATTGTGCTAAATAGTTCAGGCTACAGAGGTTTCAGAAGGTAGAGTCATTTCGATTTTGCACGAGAAATTCGACATGAGAAAAATTTCGGCAAGATGGGTGCCACGTTTGCTCTTAGTTAAGAACAGACGTAGTCGCGTCGTGGTTGCTGAGACCCTTTTGGCGCGCATCCACCGTAATCCGGACGACTTTCTGCATCTATTCATAACTATAGACGACACGTGGATACAACACTACACTCCTGAAATGAAGGAACAATCAAAACAGCTCTAAAGAAGCTGAAGACAATAAAATGTAAAATCGGCCGGCAAGGTTATGGCCACTGTTTTTAGGGATACACATGGAATTATCTTTGTCGACTATTTAAAAGAAGAATAAACAATCTCTGAAAACTATTGTGCGTCGTTATTGGCCCGGTTAAGCAATAATATAAAGGAAAAATGTCCTCACTTGAATAAAAAGAAATTCTATTTCATCAAGACAATGTACGAGTGCACAGTTGCTTAGTTTCAATGGTTAAAATTAAGGAATTGAAGTTCGCATTAGTAGACCATCCACCGTATTCACCAGATTTGGCACCTAGTGATTTTTTTTATTCCCAAACCTAAAAATCTCGAACAAGAAAGTCATAACACAAACAAATGGCTATTTTGAGAAATTTCCAAAATTATTTTTTTTTCTGATGGCTTAAAAAAACTTGAAGGACATCTGGAAAAGTGTATCGAGCTAAAAGGAGATTATGTTAAAAAATAAACAAAATCTACCCTGCCATCTTAATATGGCAGAAAAGTAGAAAGTAGAAAAGTAGAAAAGTATTTTGAAAACATGGAAAAAGAAGCTCAAATAAATTTTGCGAGTAAATAAAAATTATGTTCAAGCGAATAAATTATCAATTTCTTATATAAAATCGTTTTAGGTTCTATGTTTAATTAATAAAGAATAGTTTTTCTAACCCATTCCTAAATAAAATCCAGTTTTGTGTTAATTTATCTACAAATTATTCAATATAGTACAATATTTTGTTCGAGTAAATTATCTTAGCGAGTGTTTAACGAATATCAAAGATTAAGATGCTATGCAATTACATATATATATATATATATAGATTATTACATAAAATTATATATATATAATAGTTAAATGAATTTTAGGTTCATTGCGAAAAGGTTTTGGGACACAATGTTTAATCGAATCAAGATCGATGGATATGAATGATTCTGACATCAATGACGTTGTTTCATCTTGTACTTCATCGCAAAGAACGTCACTGAGTATCGACTAGAATGCTGTATGGCATGGTAGTAGTATAGCAATGTATGTTCCAGTACACCTGCGGGGGGTCTCCGGTGTATTAGAACATACGTATGTTCCAGCACACCTACGGGGGGTCCGTATCCCTTTGGCCCCCTGGCTTAACCCTTTCATGTTAATAATAATTATTATTATTAACAATTATTATTAACAATATTCGTGGGGGGTCCCTGGTTTAACCATTTGATTCCATGGTCTGATCCTTTCATATTAATTATTAATAATAATAATAATTTTTTGTAATTTTTGAGGATGGTTTCTAGGGCTCCTAGTCCCTAGGGATCCTATACTTAGTGCTTTCAGTCTAATTAAATTTAAATGTATTTTTTTTTAAAGTTATAAATATATATTATTGACAATTTACTTGCTACATTGAAAATGAAACGAATAGAAAATAGCGACGATTTTTGAAAAAAATGAAGAGACAGACCGGAGAATCGAACCGGAGTCCTCTGGATTAGCAGGCTAGCGCTCTACCACTAGAGCCAATGCCACATGTAACTTAATGGATGCATATTGTGTATATTAGCTACACACGCATACATTTGGTATAGCGCCTGAGCGTGCGGAGGAGGAGGGAAGCGCATGCTGTCTATAGTTCTGGTCTGATGGGGATGCGCTACCATAGTAGTAGTAATAAACGTATGCTCTCTCGTTCTCTCTCTCTCTCCTACGCTCTAACTCAGCGTGGACCACAGTGCCTAAGGGAGAGGGAAACGCATGCTGTCTATAGTACTGGCCTGATGGAGATGCGCTACTATTGTAGTAGTACCCGTGCGCTCTCTCTCGCTTTCTCTCTCCCTCTCTCTCTCTCTCTCTCTCTCTCTCTCTCTCCTACGCTCTAGCTAAGCGTGGAACATGGTGCGCAGAGGGGAGCGTATGCTGTCTACAGTCAATGCGTGCTCTCTGCACGAAGGGAACTGTTTTCGTGAGAATGCTAGAGACTACGAATGCAGTCGCTCGACTGACACCTCCTTGAGATGTTCCTCCTAAACATCTCTGCTAGGAGAGAACCTTATTTCTATCCGTCCGCCTTTTCTTGCAATCGTTATGATTATTTTACTATTTAAATAAGTACACATTTTATTATTTATTTAATATTTATTATTTTTAATTATACATTGAGTAGAGTACACTTTGTCTATAATCTTTATGTTCAGTGTCTGACATAGCTATTTTTAAATATTCAGTTGAATTTTTGTATGAATTATAGTCATCTGTAAATCTTTCGACTGTGTCGATCCCTTTTGATTTTGCTTGTTTTTGTCTTTCCATCATACAATCGTGTATCTTTAGTGTATTTACCGCAGCACATACTATATTCTCGCAATTTTGACTATGATATATGCATGATGGTTTAAATTTAAGACTTAAATCTTCCAATCGCAGACATCTCATTTCAGTTTCGATATCTAAAATATTTCTGTAATTAAAAAAAAAACTAATTAAATTCGAATTTAGAATTTTGTACTATTGTATATTATTTGAACTTCTTTTGTAATCCTTTCACATAAAAATTTCTACAATTATGTAAATGACTACGAATAGTACATTTTTAAAAAATTATATGGTAAAATACCATTTCTCCATAATATACATATAAAATTGATTATATTAAATATTTCAAATAAAATCAATGTTAATTAACGATAATAAAAATACTATAAATACCATGATGATGTAATTCCAAGCACTTATTAACACTTTGATATTCAATGGGCAGTTTGAGCTAATGATATGGAGGTTTAAAAAGTAGTACTGTAGGGGAAGTATTAGAACATACTGGTAAATAGGCAAACTCCATACAAATAAAAATATTGTTAGGACTCTCAAAGGCCTTGAATATCTAAAACTCGTATAGTCTATCTTAGAGTATAAATCCAATTATTCTCTATGATATGTGAGCTGAATCGTATCTCAAAGCAATAATGACTATATTTTTAGTCTGAAGATCTTTATATAAACCCTTTAATACTAAATTAATAAGTTAGATGGTGCTACAGTCGGTTCACCCCCACTCTTTCGTTTGAGCTATCCCTTCCATATACTGCCTACAGCGCCATCACTTTATAGGTAGCGCCCTCAGTTTGCTGGCAGAGCTCACTTAACCTTTAAAAACCGCTTTGGCCCAGCAAAAGAGCGCAGTCTCTCGAGACAGCCTGCGAGCTAAGCTTGCCTTATCTTACGCCATTTGCAAGTAGTTCCTCAGTAGTTAGTTGAATCCTTATTGATTTGTTAAACAAATCAATATTAATTACCAACTGAGAACAAGTTCATTTTAGAGCTATTCACTACTTTTTCCATCCTTTTATCATAATAATCCTTTATACAACTATAGACAATGACTGTACAAGACAATAAAAACTAGATAACTAACAACATGACTTCTATCACCTATTTTGAAGAAACAATTAAAAATTTGTGGAAAGCTTATAATCATTCGGACGATTTAGATATAGACGATTGTATTAGATGGAGAAATCTAACAATTATGCTATAATTTCAATTAATGAATTTATGAAACGATCTGATTTAAGTAGAGCAATTCGACAAAGGTATCAAACTTGTGCTTGTCATTTGAATTCTATTGAAGTCAATTTAAGTAAAACTATAAAAGTTGGTGGAAGTATACTTCCATTAACAGCTATTCAGGATGAAGTTGCAGGAGATGGAGTTGTTTGGAGACCAATTCATTTAGCCTTTGAAAATCGAATTAGTACAGTCTGTATAGTTAATCAACATCATTTAGATATAAAAACATTTCTAGTTGCCGCAAATTAAGTTTTACAAATTAAAATACCTAAATTTCTTGATATCCATAATAACTTAAAAATAAACATAGAAATGGCATCACAATTTATCATAAAGAAAAATCAAGAAGATGATATTCAAATCAAGTATTTCAATACAGAAAATGTTTGCATTTATAAGACTACTGATCTTGATAGATGGTTTCAAAATAACGTTAAAGATATTGTACTTAAACAAATCGAAGAATTTCAAGAAAGAGACTCAGGCTGGTTGTTAAAAACTATTGTTGGTCTCACTATTAATATAAATAAGTATAATCCATTTAAACCATGCTCATATATGCCATTACCGTCAAGCATAGATAATAAAAGAGCCTGTGTTAATGTTAAAAATAAAGACAATGAATGTTTTAAATGGGCTATACTTTCATGCCTTCATCTAGTTGAAAGAAATCCAAACAGAGTAATTAAGTACAAGCCCTATGAGAATGAACTGAATTTTGATGGTATAAGTTTCCCTGTAAATAAAAAAGTATACCTAAATTTGAAAAGTTGAATAATATAAGTGTAAATTTATATATAACAAAAAAATATGGATCGAAATATGAAATCTCACCGTGCTATATAACGAAATTAAAAGAAACTAAACATACGAACTTACTCTTAATACAAAACGAATATATTGATGAAAATGATACTAATAGACCACGAATATCAATAGATGATGAAAAATTCAAATTAGAAACTCACTACATATGGATTAAAACTTTATCTGCTCTCCTGCGTAGACAAGTTACTCAACATACTGAAAAAATTTATCTTTGCGAACGATGCCTTCATTATTTTTCTAACGAGGAAAATTTGAAATCTCATGAAGTTGACTGTTCCAAAATAAATAAGTGTCGGATTAATTTACCAGACGATGCTACTCTAGAGTTTAAAGAGTTTAAGCATAAAGAGAAAGTTCCATTTATTATATACGCTGATTTTGAATGTCTGTTAAAACCTATAGAAGATCTGAATAGAAATCTCGATGTTAAGAGACATAGTTTCCAAGAACATGAAGCCTATAGCATTGGATTATATTTAAATTGCCGTTATGATGATAGTAAGTCAATATATAAGCCATATAGAAAAAAATTGAATGAAGACGAATCACCAGCATTATGGTTTATAAAGCAATTGAAATCCCTAGTGATTGAGTTAGAGCAGATATATAATAATGCAATAAAAATGGATTTATCATTTATTAATGAACAGGCAATCAAAACGGCAAGAAGATGTCATATTTGCAACCAATATTTTCCAGATAACCAAAAACGAGTTCGTGATCATTGTCATTTAAGAGGAAAATTTAGAGGTGCAGCTCACAATCATTGCAATTTGAATTATAAAAATGCTACTTTCATACCAGTTGTATTACATAACTTTACAGGCTATGACTCACATTTTATTATAACAGAAATTGCTACTAACTCAGAATTTGAAGGAAAGATCTCTGTTCTCGCTGAAAACAAGGAGCGATACATATCCTTCACAAAAGAAGTTGCAAACAGTCGAATTAGCTTTCGTTTCATTGATTTCTTTCGATTTATGCCTACATCTCTAGATAAATTAGCATATTATTTAGTTTAGCTAGATATTGTACAGAGAGAATTCAGAAAGATATTACACTTTAGAACAGATTAATTTACTCAAAAGAAAAGGAGTTTTCCCATATGAATACATCCAAAATTTAAATAGACTAACTAAGACAGAGTTACCATTTATTGAAAAATTTCATAGTTAATTGACAGATAGTGATATTCCTACTGAAGAGTATAAGCATGCTCAAAACGTATGGAATATTTTCGGTAGTATTTGGAAGATAATAGATTTAGGAATGTATTCTGATCTCTATCTGAAAACTGATGTACTTTTACTAGCTAATATTTTTGAAAATTTTCGATCAACCTGTAAGAATGCATATGATCTCGATCCTGCTCATTATTACATTACTCATGGATTAACATGGGACGCGATGTTAAAATATACAAATACGAAGCTTGAACTATTAACAGATACAGATATGGTTTTAGTCATTCAAAAGGTATTCGTGGAGGTATTAGTCAATGCTGCAATAGATTTTCAAAAACAAACAATAAATATATGGGTGAAGAATTCAATAAGGATGAGCCAAACAAAATTTTAATCTATTATGACGTAAACAACCTTTATGGTTGGGCTATGACTCAATCACTACCATTTGAGAGATTTAAATGGGTTTCAAATGTGGATATGTCAAATTTTTTTAATGTCTCTGATGATAGCGACGTAGGATATATTTTAGAAGTAGATCTAGAGTATCCACAAGAGCTGCATGATGATCATAAAGACCTACCTCTTTGTCCTGAACATACTAAACCACCAGGATCAAAACAGAAAAAACTTTTGATAACGCTTTATGGTAAAGAACGATACGTTCTTCATTATAGAGCGTTAAAACAAGCTCTCAAATATAGAGTAAAACTCAAAAAGATATATAGAGCGCTAGAATTGAAACAAAAACAATGGCTGAAACCATATGTTAATTTAAATACTGAAAAAATAAAGCAAGCTAAAAATGTGTTTGAATAATTATTTTACAGGCTTATGATTAATGCAGTATATGCTAAAACGATGGAAGACGAAAGAAAACGAAAAGATGTCAAACTGATCAATCAATGGGGAGGTAGATATGGCGCTGAAGCTCGAATAGCTCAACCAAATTTCCATAGTAGTTCCATCTTTCATGAAAATTTAGCTGCTATTCAATTATCCTGGACAACTATCAGTATTAAAAAACCTATATACATCGGTCTATGTGTATTAGATCTTTCAAGAACATTAGTCTATGACTTTCATTATGGTTACATGAAGCAACGAATTGGTGAAAAATGTAAATTACGTTATACTGATACTGACAGCCTCATTTATGAAATTCAAGATGTCGATATGTAGAAATCATGAAAGAAGACATTGATAAATTTGACACATCGGACTATCCTACTGATAATCAATTTGGAATGCCTCTAGCTAACAAAAAAGTTCTTGGTGTTATGAAGGATGAGTGCAATGTTGCTATTATGAGGTAGTACATTGGGTTACGAAGTAAACTATACAGTATCGAAATAATAAATAAGGATCACTTGAAAAAGGAAAAAGGAGTGAAAAAACATACAGTAAAAAATACAATAACTTACTCAGATTATCGAAAGTGTTTATACGAAATGGAAATTATTAAACGTACTTAACGTAATATTCCATCTCAATTACATCAAGTAATAACAGAGGAAGAGGAAAAGACAGCACTAAGCCCCCATGATGATAAACGTTGTATTTTTGGTAATAATCTGGACACACTTTCATGGGGGCATTATAAAACTTTCGAAATTGCTGAAATGAAAGAAAGAGTTGAACAGATACGAAGAAAGAGGTATAGAGAAGAAGACGAAGTGATAGAACAAAATAGTAATATGAAAAGATCCAGAATTGAAGAAACTAATTCTAGAGAGCAGCACTAGCGAAAGAATTCTATCAGAATCAGAATGACTAGTAATGGAGAGGGAGAAACAATGGATACCTGAGTCTATAGAGTGGAAGAATGGTTTTAGATGAAGAATCATGAGAGAGGGGAGACTGAAAGAGAGGGAAGCGGAGACGGCGGCTTGAGCTTTAGGAGTGGGGATGTCACGTATAAAACTAAGAGCTCACTCTTGTTCGAAACAGTAGCTCAGCTCTCATTCAAGCAACAGTCTTATCTCAACCTCTAATACATCTTCCACTAATTATTGAAACAAGTAAGATATTTAAATAGTTTTAGTTTATCAATAGCTTAGTAATAAATAAATAAATAATTTATTCTTTGATTTTTTATTTTACAGAATGGATTTCTCAGCAATAAATGAAATTTCCAAGAAGACTTTCCTTCTTCGGAAGGCGATGCCCCAACTTACATCGAATACGAGTACATTATATCAAGTTACTAAAGTTAGATCATTAACAATGAAATATGGATTTAGCGTTGTTATTACAATAGATGACGAATTTGATGTGTTCCTGCCCAAAAGGGTTAATATAGTAATCGAAAAAGATAAAGAAATAATGAAAAACCTACATCAGACTAGTGAGAAGGAGGAGTTATTTATTTATCATATTGTCGGTTCAATCTTCGAATTTAAACATAATTTTATCTTCAACGAATAAGAATTAAATGTATTCTAATACTAATGAAAATAGCTGCACTATGAATAATAAAACACA
Source organism: Phymastichus coffea (assembly GCF_024137745.1). Taxonomy (NCBI): domain Eukaryota; kingdom Metazoa; phylum Arthropoda; class Insecta; order Hymenoptera; family Eulophidae; genus Phymastichus; species Phymastichus coffea. The sequence goes on along the minus strand of NW_026706824.1, from coordinate 78,617 downwards.
TATATCTAATTGAATAGTCTTTTTTTCCTTTATTTAACTATCCTCTTATTTCCTTTTGTGGAGAGGTAAAAAAAAAAGTTCATAATGTAGCCCTTTCCAATGAATTTTATCTCAATGTAAAGGTGACTCATGAGCGATGATTCCAAACGAAATACCTCACAGGTGAGAGCGAAGGTTGGGGCTCTCACTATTCCTATAATTAACCTTAAGAAGGATACATAGTTTGCTTTACCAGTGAGAAGAAATAGCTATAGCAAGACTATCCTGTTGTGATTCATCATGGCGCCTATTAGAAGAAACAAGAAGAGCATTCATGCTTCGAAGTATGTATGGTTCTCGGATAATATTCAAATTCATCATCTTCCTATTGAAGACAAAGACTCGAGGAAAGGAGTTCTCGAGATCTAGAACGCTCCCAACGTCGTATTATGAAACTAAGTAGTTTAATATCGCAAGTACTATTTAAAAAACGTATAATAATGATGAATCATATTTTTGAACCTATACTAAAAAATCATTGTATAGTATATACACTTAACCCATTAAAGCCCACGCTAAGACTGGTTGAGATAGCGACAAACAAACTGTGCTATCTTTTGCATAAGTGAAAAATAAAATATACGTATTTTTTTTTATGTTATTTTCAAGTGTTTATAACAAATTATTTAAACAAATTACAAAAAAATTCATAATTATCAAAATCTAAATGCGGGAATCGATTCTGGGGATAAAATTGAGATGAAAACCTATATAACACTTTTTTGTCAGAGTTCAATTTGATATCTTTATGTAGAAATAAACTATTGACAAATAAGTGTTTTCATTCTCACACATGGTATCTGGAATCATATCAGTATTTTTTACTGATAAATTTTGAGATCTTATACTGTAATTGGATAAGTTTATTTCATTTCGTAAATCCTTCCGTGTTAGAGATCACGTTTGAGTGGCGGGCTAACGGTTGAAAACATTTATACATTGGATCTATTCTTTGAAATAATAATTTCGGAAAACTTTTAGTTTTTATTTTGTTCTAAATTGGTAACGTTACTGATAATGCCGAGACGGAGAATTAGCGATCTACCAAATTTAGTTGAAGATTCTGATAGTGATGAAGGTCAACATATTGATATAGCATTCATTCCTAATGAATAAGAAAGTTCAGATGGAGATTCGGACGGTGATCCAAATGAAGATACATTATCAAATGAATTACCATCAGGTTCTTACGAACATGTTAAAAGTACATACACAAGTACTCAGAAATTGTTGGAACCGAATCATAAGTACAGTTGGAAAAATGATGCTTTGAATGATATTTCTCCGCATGTCGAGAGCAACTTCAATATTTCACCTATTTCATCATTGCAATCCAAAAATGCTTTTGAGTTGTTTGAGGTTTTCTTTTCGAAATCAATGAAAAACCATATCATTGAAGCCACTTCTGAAAATCATTTTGATTTATGTATGGATGATCTAGAAAAATTTATTACAATCATAATGATTACTATCTTCAATTCTAGAAAAAGTATTCGTGATTACTGGTCAAAAAAGCGAATACTTCAGTGTCCAGTAATTGCGGAACTTATGTCTAGAAATAATTTCGTTGCCATAAAAAAGAACATACGATTCTATAAACTTCAAGAAACTGATCAAAATGATAAAGTCTGGAAGGTTAGAACTCTGTATGATATGTTTCGTGAGAATTGTATGCAATTTGGTTTCTTTGACTATAATTTATCAATAGATGAGATAATGGTAAAATACTTTGGTAGGTTTGGTATCAAGCAATGTATAAGGAATAAACCCATTAGATTTGGAATAAAAGAATGGGCAGTCTGTTCTTCTGATGGGTATATATATGATCTTGATATTTACACTGGTAAATCAGGAATCGATGAACGAAATCCTTTAGTTGCCGTTGGTTTAGGGTCTAGAGTGGTGATAAAGTTACTTTCGAATTTATTAGAAAAAACACAGAGAGAAGAACTGAAAAAGTATCATATTTATTTTGACAACTTTTTCACAAACCCAGATCTTATGATTCATTTGAAAAAAAATGGTTTATCGGCGACAGGAACTGTTCGGCATAATCGTGTGAAAGTGAAAGTCGAAATGCCAAAAAAAGCTAAAAGAGGATACACTATTTCAATGCATGAAGTGAATTCAAAATTGAATTATATTACAGTTATGGACTCAAAGCCAGTATCGATTCTCTCTTCAAAATATGGAAATGAACCAAAAGTTGAAATGCAGAGATGGCAGGAATCATCGAAAAAATCTATTCTTTTTCCTCATTGTTTCTCTATGTATAATGAACACATGGTCAATTTTCTTTGAATTTTTTTAAAAAACTAGTATGTCATTCTAGAGATCATAAGGAATAAATTGCAATAATAAAAAAGGGGGTACCGCTGCTATGTTCTGAGCAAAATGGTTTCAAAGTTTGCAACTAGTGAGTCTTCCGATCGGCCTCGCGAGAAAAACATGACGACTTGGCAATACCGCATCAGTTGCGCCGGTACGGCACGCGGCGCATTACAATGTTACCGATAGTTCGAACTAAAGAATTAGCACGTTGCACATACATACATATTTCATATAGAACATTTTATTAAATATCTGATGAGATTGATAACAAGTAATCACTAATTTTAACGCATAAATATTCATATGATTGCTTAAAGCTTCCCATATTAATAGTATGATTTATTAATCATGAAATAATATTTTTTATCATTTATTTATTAATTAGTCTCGAAAAAATTGACTACTGCAATGGAAATCTTAATATCTTTGGTGATCTTCACTTTTCCTCCTACTTTTTCACAAAACATTTTATAGATGTCATCGGACCCTTCATTTTTATATAATTCAACTAATTGTTTATAAGTAATGTTATGTTTAGCTAACTTTTTTAAATATGTTATAGATATAACACCTTTCAACTCTCTCAAATATTGTAATCTTGAGTTGATCTTATTATTTTCAATGATTCGATTGCAGCAATCATAGTAAGATTGTTTCAAACCTACAAGTAATTTTTTACAATTGAAATATCTTGCTAATTTTTCCAACATTCGGACATCACCGACAGCATCATGAAAATTTTGCAAATCTTCACTTGCTAAATATTCAGTGGCTAAACCATGTAATGTGAACTGTCCGGGGCCTTTTTTCTGTGAAATCAGTTTTTTAAAAGCTTTAAGAGAGTCTGAAAAGCCTTGAATTATATCGAAGTCCCGCAGTATATTACAACTAATCAAATTTCTTAATAATATCCGAGTATCAAACGAAGCATTATGAGCAACTAACAAACACTTTTTGAACTTTGAAAGTGATTCCAAAAATTGTTTGAACGCCAATAGACCATCTTTCAAATTAGAACTTTCAACGGCCTTCCCATTTAGACACAACATACCACCGTCGTTAGACAATCCTGTAAATTTGGTAGCACTCTTTGAAATTTCTTTTGTTGGATTAATGTAAAAATCAAATTCATACTTTCCACATTTTGCAGCAATTTGTACTATTTCGGCATTTATATCCAAACCAGTAGTCTCTAAATCAAAATATACAATTAGCGGCTTAGCATCAGCGTTGCTTTTCTCTGGCAAATTAATTTCTATTTCCATCCCGCAATTAGCTTGATATGTTATACCTTCGCTTTTCTCTAAACTTTTTCTTAACGATTCTCTTTGTTGTTTTAATATAACCCGCCTTAACTTAGCTTTAGAAGATGTGTTTGTTTGTTTTCTTGTGAAGCGTTTACCGTCTGCTGTTGTAGCATACTTCAATGTATATAATCCTTCACTCAAGTTGACTCTCATTCGAAATTTAGCCATACATTTTTCGCCATAATTCCAGGCGCATACACCATTGCCAACTCTGAAGTCGCAAGCTTCACTCCTTCTGAGACATTGATTTTTGTGTGCCTTGTGAGCAATAACATTATTAAAGCTTTCATTTGCTTGACTAGAGGCTGCCACAGAGAACTTCCCAGCATTTGCCGCATACTTATTAAAAAAGTCTACTAACATTGTATATAAATTTTCATCTGTAAGTAGTATCGTGTGCTTTTCTTTGTATTTGCACCAAAAACCACAATTCTCATGACGTCCATACAAATGCTCCGGCATTCTGCGGAGCTCTCTAGCTAGTCTATCACTGTTTCCTTTATTTTGCGAAACCGCATATGCAAAGCATTTTTTAATATGAGGAACTACACCTTTTTTTTTCATTTGTTTATAATTCTCTTGCATTTCATATAACACTTTGCCAAAATTTTTCACCATATGATTTCTATCAACTAATTTATAAAAATATATGTATGGATTATCTTTTCTAACGGCAGCTATCATCGAGCTATCTTCATCGCCAATTATTACACGTACTTGTAGTTTAGCTTCTTTTAAAATATTGCTGTGGTTAATTAGTTGTACGCCAGCATCTGTTTCCATTCCTTTTGCGCTCCCTAAATAATTGAGCCGACAATCGTGATCATTTTTATCGTGCCCCATTTCACATATTCGACATTTCCTATTTCTAGTCTTATAGTCTAAGATTTTTCCAGTCAAAAAGCCAATTATTGCACTGTACCCGTTGAGGCTATCATAGCTACGTCCGTTGCTACGTTTGGTCCACCCTGTGTCGTATGAGACAATAATATTAATGATCTGACCTAAAGCTGCGTCGAAACTTGAGTTTCTTGTTTCGTTAGTTTCATTATTTGATTCAAGGGTTTCAATATGAGGATATATATCTCAAGCTATATTTTCTGGTCTGAAAAAATGAAATTTACATTATGGCACAAGTAATGCGACAATAGCAGATTTTATTCGTGATTTTTTTCAATTCTTTTTAATTTCTTGTTTGACAGTGATACATGACGTATTATGAAATAATAAAGTTAGAATTATGTTGACGTTGTAAATAAAAAATTATAGAAATTTAATTTATAGATTTATAGAAAAATTATTATTTATAGAAATTTGCATTTATATCAAAATATTGCACTGCAAATTGTTTTTCATAGCTGAAAGTGTAAAAAAATGTACTAAATATTTCATAAAATATAAAAAATCAAAAGTTGTAATAGCGTCGGCGTGCAATGCCGATAAACCCACCACTATTACCAATTATTTATAAGGGGGAAGGTAAGGGAGGCGGTGTGTCGCTCCAGACAAAGCAAGAAGGAGAACAACAGGCAAATAACTTCACACACACACACTCAATTTCATTAACAAATCCGTTTATTACAAATGCACTTCCTTGAGTGCCGACGAGAGTACAAATACAAGTCGCTTATCACTACTAACACGCGCACTTTTATTAAACGAGACGATCGGCACGTTAGCGCCATATCATCTCGTTAACCGGCTCAAATCACAATTATATTAAACTAAAGAGTGCGCCGGCTCAAGGAGGAGCCTGGCGCAGCAACACGAACGAAGACCAATCGCCGAGGAAAAGAGAGAACTAGAGAGAGAGAACAATGACCTGACCGTTGCTGATGGGTATCGCTGTTGCTGGCAGTTCTGCAGATAACTTCGCAGATATCCTCGCTGGCTGCGTTGCTGGTGGTTCGTCGAGGAAGTTGCAGCTGTATATCGACCACGAAACCGGCCCAACTCTTGCCTGGCTGCTGGCTGCTTAGCTGCACGAGGAGAGACGGCTATGCGACTGCGGTCACTAACTTCTCTTTTTTTTTTAATTGCGGCCGGTCGCTAATGCGTGCGTCGCATCACTGTCGCGAGTGAGTGAGAGCCGGCTTCTCACGCCTTCTCCCACCACTCGCCTAATCGGCGGCACGCGGCAATGCCCGTCGCGACAAGTGCCGCGCGCCAAGCCCAACCACCGAACTGCATGCTACTTCTCTCTTTCTCTCTCTCTCTCTCTCACACTCTCAATACTCGTGCGTTGTTGCCTCTGGCCTCGCCTTCTGCTCTCGGGTGTTGCTGGAATAAAGAAGGAGGCATCAGGCACGTGAAATTCAACGTGCGTTTGATGCCAGCCGTGTGCCTTCGCCTGGGAGAGATGACGCAGGCATACACGGTGTAGGCTATGACCAGCCTACACCGTCACAAAGTTAAAAAGAAGTCCATTAAAAAAAAAATAACAAGACTGGAATTTTCAGCAAAAAAGAATCAACATTATGTAGAATGAGATAAAAACAACTATTTACAAAAATTGATTTGATCCACGTATTTTCAATAATTTGATAATGCATGAAAAGATAGTACAGGAGTTTGGTCGATGAAAGCGTCAATATTTTACTTGAATTTTGCACTATTTGATGCAAAATGCAGCTCTCTAACATGCAATCTACAGTCACGTTAAAAAAAATTCTTACAACTCTTTAATCAACTTAAGAATATTTTGTATCACTGATTCTCTTTCTTCCTGTGCGGCCCTTTTGTAACTATCTTCGGCTTCTTCTTCGATGGCTTTACCAATAATTTTTTCATAGTGCTTATATAGATAATTAGATATAGGAGATATGTTTGCACACGCCAAAATTTTGTTTAACGCAGTCTGCCCATCACCTGAATGTATTGCACCTGTAATAACGACGAATTCCTTATTCACTATTCAAACATTCAAATTAAAAATTTTCATGTGATTGTTTATTCATTTTTATAACATTAAACATAAATTTGACGCTACGTACCCAGAACCAGTCCATCATTTACTTCTGAAACTTTGTTATCAGTCATATGAGCTGTGTTTACTTCTGTCAAAATATGGCAGTGGTCACATCGAATAGTTAGTAAAGAATGACAACCAATCATTCGTTCTTTGGAGACTTTGCTCAAATCTAAGAGGTGCAAGCATCCTTTACATTTAAGATTTTTTCCTAGTTCTTTAATATTTACAATGCGTAGACCTTCACATATATTATTTTCATTGCCTGATGACAATTGTTCTTTGATACGACGTTTTTTTGCTGCTGACATTGCCTCCAATGCTTTTTTCTTACGTCCAATGCAACTCTTTTTGATAAAACAACCATTCTTCTTACGGTTGTCACTTGACATTTTTGCTGACTCACGGATTTTTATTCAATAATAATTCAATAAACTATAATAAAAGTAAGGGCACCTAACCTCACGTGATCATGATTTTGTGTTGATACACAAACCTAATATACGATGAGAACACGAGGCGCGGAGGGTGTTGCCAAGTCGAGTAAATCGGCGCAAAAGATTCTTTCGATACTTCTGCGCACGAAGCAGTGCTCAAATATTATATACGGAGCCGAAAGAAAAAAGCCGGTCGCCTATACTACTATAGGTTAAGCTCCTCTGCGGGTAAGAGAACGTCCTTAACAAACTAAAAATCTAAGTGGAGGTGGAAGAAGCAGCAAGTGAAGGTGGAAGAAGTAGCAAGTGGAGGTAGGCGGTCGTGGCAACTAGAAAAAAGTATAGTAGTGGGGTAAAGGTCTTAAGAGAGAGAGAAGAGCTCGGAAAACGTCATTCTGTTAGAAGAATCATCACCAGTAGTATCCACTTCCTTCTCCACTATTCTCAAGTCTTCGATAGCAAGATGGACTTAGAAATGTTAAATAAAATAGCTATGAAACCCTTTGATCCACTACCGGAGAAAAATCATTATGAACTCGAAGAAAATCATTGTTATTTAGTAACAAACTTTAAGGAAGAAGATAACAATAGAATCATTCTCGAGCTCGATGCTGAATTCAAACTTATTTTACCAGATCGAATTTCAAGAGCCATCATGAAACATTATGATCTTTATATATTACTTTCAGATCATGTACAAAATTATTGTTTACAGATTGAATATCATAGCGCTGGTAGATTTAAATTTATTATTTAATGTAACAAAAATGTATCTTTATTTCTATAAAGTAAGTATAATAAATTTATTATAAAATATATTGTGGAAAGTACCAGTATATTGTGGAAAGTAAAGTAAGTATATTGTGGAAAGACTTAAATGGAAGTACCCCACAGGTGAGAGCGAAGGTTGGGGCTCTTACCATTAAAATAAAACAAAAATTATTTATTATTATTATGATATTTATTTGAATAAAAGTCACTTTACATAAACGTCTTTATTCTTTATACGTATAAAGTCTTATCTATCCATGAATTGTGCGAGTTGTCGAATCCCAACCATTTATCGTATTCTTGATTACCACGTTTCCTCAAAACTTTTTCAATGAGATAAACATCAGGATACATAGCTCACTGTAGTTCTTGGTCGTAAAAACCTCCAACAATTAGATTGCCTTTATAATCTCTTAAATGATAAGTGATAGGCTTTGTCTTCGCAACTCGTTGAATAGTAAAAATCTCAGTAGACCAGTTAGGAGTGTATACTTTTTCGAAAACGTGTTTAAACTTTCTCACACGTATTTTATTGCCTACTTGGAATTTAGGGCTCTTAACGAAAAGACGTCGGTCGTAAGAGAATCTTCTCAACACCGGCATTTCATTCTCTTTAGTTACGTCTTTAGGATATCTATCGTACGATGTTTTCGATTATTGTAAGATTTCAATAAATCAGCTAGAATGTTGATCCATTTCTAATTTCATTGAAGACTGAATTTTTTCCACATGACATTTTTTAGCGTGTGATTGAAACGTTCACAAATAGTTGCCTTAAGATTGCTATAGGTTGAATATAGATTTATTTTATACTTTGTCATTAGTCTTTGAAAATTTGAATTGTAGAATTCTTTGCCACAGTCCACATGTAAATTTCTAGGAGTGCGTCCTTTTTCTAATATAGACTTCATTGCATAAGTAACATCTACACCAGTTTTTTGTTTCACAGGAACTGCCCAAGCGTACTTTGAAAATATATCAATGACAGTTAATAGATATCGAAAGCTTTAGTTCTCTCTCGAGTAGCCTTGCATCTCTACAAGAACAGCTTGCCATGTCTCATGTATTCCGCGTACATCAACTTTTCTACGAGAATAGTTTCGACGTGCTGCTTTATGTAACTCATCCACCACTCTTTAATGTTTCATTTTAATCTATCTTTTTAATTATTTTAAAAAGTCAAACGGTCCATTATTTCTTTCTTTCTCCTTATTATTATTAATATTATCTTCTTCTAACTAATTAATAACTACTCGATGCTTTACTAATTCTAATCTTATTGTATCCAATGATTTTATAAGATCATTTATCATACTCGTAATTGTAGTAACGTTAGCTTCACTAGTTTTTCGCAACGTTCGTAAGTTTTACAGCATCGTTACTCTCCTGAGGATCGGCTATATTACAAATTCTTTTGTCATTCGCATCGTATTGTCCGTCTTTAGTGATTATATACGCTACACCAGGTGGACCTCGATTACCCTCCTTTTTTTATTCAATATACGTCCAAACACATCAACACTCATTTTATTATTGAGTAATATTTAGGATTCTCTTAATATATATAGCCATCTTCACGTAATTCTTCAATAATTGAATGAATTTCATTAACATGACTAGAATTACCGGCGGTTTGTTCGGCAATAAGCAATGTCAATCGATCAACGAGCTCGTTTGGATCATCCCAATATACATAATCAAATAACGTTCGTTCTCTAGCTATTTTATAGTTAGGAAAAAGACCTCTTCCATGAATAGTCGATTTTCGCTTCTTAGCACTACTGCTCCAAGATAAATTTGGACCAATATACTTTTTGAATTTATTTACATGCTTATTGCGATATTCTCCATTTGTTTCGTATCTCTTTCGATGAGCGTTAGTGATTTCAAGAATTTTTATATAATTTTCAATATCCAATGAACTGATTAATTTAGAATCAGGTTCTTTACGAAAGAGAAATTCCATTAAATCAAGCGTCTTGCTGTATGCTTTACCATTCACGGTCACGTTATCGTTTTGGAAGGAAATTGGAGAATTGCCTATGACATATGTATTTTCATGCAAGTGAACACCAAATGTCTTGTCTAAATTACTTTTCTGCTGAGGTTCATGCAATAGTCACACATAGTTTCCTACAATAGAATCATCCAATAGCTATTGTCTCTGTTCTGTAGTTACATATGAACTACTTTTGTTCAAAGGGTACCCCCCATTAACAATGGTAAAATGCCCTCTTTCGAAAACCTCAAAATAACCTTTGGCTATCTTTAATATAGTGTTTAAGAAGTGCTTTGCCCATATAATTAGCCTCCGACCTCCCCCCCATATATATATATATACAAAAAACGATTTTTTTACGAATTATTTTTTTTCTCGAAAAATAATAGCGATATCAATACAAAAAAAATCATGGATATACTACTTGCCAAAAGGAATATACCTGATTTTTTTCACATCTTAAGGTGGTGATTTTCTAACCTAAAAAAATTCTCGAAATTTTCAAAGTGCGATAACTTTACTTAGAAAAGTGGCTACAGAAAATTTTTTTTTTTTAAATTATGTCTTTTTTTCTGACGAATTCAGTGATATCATTAGAATTTCGAAAATCGTAGTGGGTCATTGAGAAAAAGTCAAAAAACTGAGTTTTTTCGACTTTTTTAGTGGTTTTTGGTCGCTAATTCTTCGCAGTCGATTTCTATGCCAAATCTGATTACACCATTCGATTCTACAGGAAAAATTACATCGAAAACATATATAATAACTTAGAAAATAATAATTGATCATCGTTGAAAAAATTCAGTAAAGAAAAAAATCAATAACATCGGACGTATTTACTTGAAATTTTTGTCTTATTAAAGAAATTAATGACCCTACATAATATATATATATACTAGTGGGGCTCCGCCCCCCTGCTCGCTCCGCTCGCCAACCCCCCATTTTAGTGAATGAAAATATAAAAGAAACATTACTGATATTTTTTCCACACCACCGTTGAGGTAAATATCATGGCGCATTTTTTTTATAGTGGTGACCACAACTGCAGGATGCAGGAACCCCCGCGGAACTGCCGCTAGGTATTACTTCGCGGGGGTGGCAATAGCTGATTAGCTCTTCCTCCTTGTTGTCCTTCCCTACGTCCCCCGATCGTCGTTGATTGATCGAGGGTTCAGGTTCGTCAGACTCCTACGTCGTCTTCTTCTTACAGCATCGTCCGGTCGTCTTCTTCTTACCGCATCGTCCGGTCGTCTTCTTCTGTGTTTTTTTCTCATCCGAGAAGAATCTGTCAAGTTAACTACAAGGGAATCGCATTAGTGCGAGCGCCCTGGGTTCGTTGTTCTTTTCTCGTCTTCTCTTCTTTTCGTAATTCTTCGATTACTCCTCTGGCATAGTCCGCTGTGGCATTCCAACTGCTCTCAGATCTTAGCATCTGTTCGACAAGGTTTTCACGTTTGATCGTCGTGTCAAGTGTGCTTTCGAGCTTTCGTCGTTGTGTTTCAAATCTTGGGCATGTGAAAAATACATGCCTCGCGTCCTCCTCTATTCCTCGACATTTTTGGCATTCTGGTGAGTCCTCATGTTTATACTTGTGCAAGTATTTGCGGAAACATCCGTGCCCAGTCAGTAACTGTGTCAGGTAGTAGCTGGGATCTCCATGTTGGCGGTTCACCCATTTCGCTATCTCTGGGATAAGCTGATAGGTACATCGGCCCTTTCCGGAGCTATCCCACTGTGCCTGCCAACGTTGAATGCTTTTCTGCCTTTCTCTTTTCCTGCAGTCTTCTATTTCTAACTGCCTGGCTTTCCGATGCTCGTACAGCCGCGTCTGTTCTTCAGCCAAAATCTCGATGGGTAATAGCCCTGAAATTACATGTGCTGCGTCTCTGGAGACAGTCCTAAATGCACTGGTAATTCTTAGTGCCATTTGCCTACCTACTGGATATATTCTTCTTTGGCACTCCTGCAGTTGTAATACAACATTTTTTCAATATAAACAAACAACGACTGTTGTCACGAGTCGAAAGCATGAGTAGAATAGATATAGTAGTAAATATAGGGACTACTTACGTTTAATAAATACTTCAAATTTGCCAATAAATAAGTGATATGAACTAAATTTATAGAACGATAAAAACACACAACAACAACGGCTGTTGTCACGAGTCGAAAGCATGAGAAACTATAGTGAAACACATCAGATTGACGGTAGCACATAGCGATCACAGCGCTTCCCGCGGCAATATCTATAAGTTTAGTAAACTTTAAATTTATGAATTCGTGCAGCAATTAAAACATTGTGCTTATTAAATATTTAAAAAAAAAACTGATTAATATTACAATACTCATTGAATAACCAAACTCGCTAACTGAATTGAGAATAAATTGCTATAATATAAGAACTGAAATTCTGAAACAAATGTTATAATCAATTACATGGTCATGTATATAAATTCATGAATGCCATGAAATTGAAAAAGAAAGGGACAAAAAAAGTTTCAAAATCGAGGGGGAGGGGGCCAAGTTAGGGGGGAGGGGGGGGAGGGGGCATAAGAAATAAAATATTTGTTTTAGTTTAGCAAAAATCAACAAAAACACGGTAGAAACACCGTAAATATTAAGCTTTTTAGTACAAAAATACCAAAAACGTAATATTGAAAAGGGGAGGGGGGAGGGGAACAAATCAGGGGGGAGGGGGGGAGGGTCTACTTCCGAAGGCGCCCTTACAACTATATATATATAGTTAGATATATATGAGTGTGTAAGCGAGTGAGTGTGTAAATGCATTTCAGTGTTATCAGAGTACCTAAAAATTAATCTTTTGAAAATCAAAAGAAATTATATAGAAAACAACTTATGGAAGAAAACGGTTAATCGTAAAAAAAATTTATGAAATAAAACAACTGAAATTATTGGACATATTTACTGATAATTGTTATGATTTATTAGCTGAATAAACCATTAAAATTACAATGTGTCGTAGTATTTACAGATAATTGTTGAAAAGCAATACTGAAAATCACTTTAGTCCTCATCACTGTCTTCATCGATGACAGGAACTGTACTATTAACATCAAACAACTTAGTTAGTTGTTCTGCTGGTTTCGGGATGCGTGATAAATATCGGGCATGAGCCAAGTAATAAATAATAGATGCCACATGTGAACAACAGCCAACGGTCCTGTTGCCGTTAGAACAATTACAACAATATCTTTTGATACCTTTTATGCCATAAGTTTGAGGTTCGTATTCTACATAGGCCTTGTACGTCTTACTATTGATGTGTCTTGATTTGACTTCAAATCTAATGATACAATTTTCTTCTATAGAACACTTCAGATTTAAAGATTCATTCTCGCCCAACATTTCCGCTAAGTAACAAATAGCTTGAGATAATTGATATGTACCCGTAAAAAGAATTTGTAGCTCATCTACAGTCAGTTCTGGAAAATCTAGCAAATCGTTTGACGAAATTATTTTGAAAGGTTTAACTTTTTTATTCCAGTTGTTCTCTTCAACAAACTCTGCTAGAGTATTTTTGACATTGATCATTTTAAGAATTCTAGCAATTATCAAATCACTTTTGCCAACATCTGAATTAAGTCGTTTACAAAATAAGTTAATGAGAAAGCATGCAATTCGACAGTACAATCCAGCATTGGGCAACCTGGCGTTATGAAATTGATTATGAAGAAGTTTGCATTTTTGCCCTACTATCCCATGAACAGCTTCGACAACCCATCTAATTTTGGTCACTAATCGCGATTGATTTGATTCTTCAACCGTCAATTGATTTCGCTTTCCTTTTAAAGCTGGCATAAGTACATTGAAACCTTTACTCGTCAGGAATGGAACCACGTCACGAAAACCTCTATCTAAAATGAAATAATCTCCTTTTTCTAAAATGTTGTTAAGACCACCAGCAGAGCACAAAATTTCTTTTAAAATTGCAGCATCATTGAGGTTAGCATTGTATGGTCCTTCGACATAAACTGTAAAGCCATTTGTAGTTGTTATTGTAAAAGGTTTACATAGTGCTGTTTTCTTCTGCCCAGAATAGGATTTCCTTTGGTACATATTGTTACTGCTTTTTTGATGCCGTAAATACGTACCATCACATACTAAACCCAGTCTATCTCCTAAATTAAATAATATTTTAGCTATTGGTGAGGTTTGGGTCAACAAGAACTCTCTCGAATAAGCCCCATATCCAAAATTTTTGGGTAATACTTCTTCTTCAAAACATTTTAAAACAGCACTAATTGATTGTTGCACTACTTTTTCTTCAATTTCCAGTATAGCAGATATACAAAGATCCGAGTTACCAGTTCTTAATTTAATTAAAAATATGACTAGAGCTTGTGTAACGTTTCGATTACCTGAACTACGCATAGTTATCATCATTTCCTTAAGAGTAATTATGTTTTTCCACGTATAACCTGTTAATGCTTTTATTCTTTCCTCAGAAATTGCGTACTCACCAATTTTATCATGCAGACTAGAATTACTTGAATCTGATGAGGCTTCAAGGAATCTGGGCAATTCTTTGGATTCCATTTCACATTCACTGCTAGCACAGGTTATAATTGACAAATCTTCATTATAAAATCGTTTTTTAATTAAATGCTTCTTACAACATCTGTTTCTCCTTGGAATGAATATTCTCCTTTTTGTGAACACGTATATTCGGGCATCGAATGGTACGTCTTGAAGATCTTTAGTTTCTTTACACATAAAACAATACTGGTGAGATATAATTGTCCTTGGAAAAGGCATGACTACCAATTCAACTTCAATAGTATTAATAAGCACATATGTTGGATCTGTTCCGGAAGAATCTGATGTTTGACTATAATCTGTAGTTGTATCTTGACTACTTTTACTTTCTCCAAGCTTTGTATCCTATGAAGGTGTATTACTCTCTGTGTTACTTTCTTGAGTATTTTCCAGTGAAATTCTTGACGTCTGTTCTTCAATTTGAGACTCAGATTCATCTTCTTGAACAGTATTTTCACCTAAAACATCTGCTGAAGAAGTTGCCGTCGACTCTAACGAATCTCCAGATTTTTGAGCTTTATACTTCTCGTCGTCAGTATTTTTTGAAGAATTCGAAATTCGCAATTTTGCGTAACACTTGGAACATACTGTATCATCCACAAGGACCAATTGTCCATACTTTTTATTAAAATCCAAAGCTTTTTCCCGACTATCAATATACAAATGGGATCCACTCAATTTTCTTATATGTTTGTCGCACGAAATACATTTTGATTCATCTCTTGAACGAAGCTTTTTGACTGAAGGCTCATCATCAGAAGACATCTTATGTGTCTGTAATAACAAAAAGGATCATATTTTAATTTTCATAATGTCAAATTACTAGATTTTAATATCACAACAAGTACAATTTTAACGAAATATTTAGTAGTAAACATTTCTGTAAATAATCAAAAGCTCGAGACTGCTTTTACTATCTTTGAAACATTCAAATGCTCTAATACTTATTTTTCTAACTATTTGGAAAGTCACCACCAGAATTTTCATAGCATATATATTTTTATATGGAAGTTTGTTAGAGATAATTAAAAAGAAAATGAAAACAAACAATCAAAGTTAAATATTCATTCCTGTAGATCATGAAAGTATAAATTGCAGAAAAGGGAAATCTAAAACATAATTGCACACGTCAAAAACTGAGTATATTTATTATGTCAAACTCTTTTTCCATGGCCCAACATGAAAACATATAAATTATGTTAAAACGAGGAAGAAATAAAAGTTCTTACGATAATCAGCTACCATACAAACGATAAAGTTAATTTTGTACAAATTACAGAATATTATAAAATCTTAAGCAATTTCAATAGTTCTGTTTGACTATTTTACAACAAGTGTATCACAATTTATACGATTGCAAAACCAATTACTATTAAATAATCACACATAGTTATGGTAGCACTCATAGTAATATATTGCTTGAAAAAATCTTTGCTTTATTTGATGTATCAAAATAACTTGCAAAATCTATTGGCTATTAGTTAATTTAATATAATTCCAATATTTAAAAAATACAAGAAAATTAAAAAAAGACTCTCGTAACAACCTTAAAGTTAAAAGTAGATGCAACAAATTTTATAATATAAAGTTTAGGTAAAGAAAAGTTTTTTGATATATTATCAAACTTATAAAAGATGCGAAAAGAATTTTTCGATAGAATTTTTTATTTGATGAAAAAAAAATTATTCTATTAAAATATGCAGTACAATAACTGTTAACTTATTGTTTACTATAAAAAAAATAATATTGGAATAAAACAGTTTTAATGATTTATATTCAGAAGTAGGATTACAATTTCATATTCAACTATGGATAATGTAAAAATGTTTTGAAATTATCCAAGGAAATGAAAACAAACTCAACTAATAGTACTATAGCCTGAAGAGTACCAGAAATATGTATTCCAAGGTACCTAAAACTGTTGAAATAAATTAATAAATAGAATATAATTAATGGAATCGTAATTTCTTTCCTACAATAATTTAAAAATTATCGTCTGCCATTCAAACTATATTGATACCAAGTTTTGTGTGTGATGGTTAATTTACTACATTAATGTATTAATGTATATTGAATAATTAATACTGATATTAAAGTCGCAAAAATTGACATTATCATACCTTTTGAATTATATATACTTTTCAATCCAAATATCCAAATGTCTTCAGTGTTTTCACATGGTATGTCTTTTTTATATTGGGTTGTCAACTTGGCAAACTAACTGACAAGTATAATTTTTGGTTATTTAATTTCAAGTTTCCTATTTAATTTTCCTATTCAAGTTTCCAATTTAATTCCTATTTAATTTTAAGTTGAGAGTTCAATCGGATCAGTGCTTTTTTCAATAATAAAACATTCAACATGCAACGAGTGTCAAAAGGTGAAACCATCTAACATCCGAGATTTCTATGTTCTGATTCCCCTCTCTATTCCGTTCCGGATTCCGTAATTAGATTGCTCTGCTATGGTTATAAAACAGCACCATGACATTGCATGACGGTATCATGACTGCTTTGCTATTGGCCCTTCACGGCCGACATATTGTCAATCTGTAAGTCCATCCAGCTGCGCATAGTTAATATAAATAAATATATATATATATATATATATATATATATATATATATATATATATATATATATATATATATATATATATATATATATATATGCATATATTTATTTATTTATTTTATTTATTTATTTACTGCAATACTTAGTTCATTTCTGAACTCTGCAGAGGTACACTAGGTACCTGTACGCAGCTTACTGAATTTTTTCAACGATGATCCATTATTATTTTCTAAGTTATTATATATGTTTTCGATGTAATTTTTCCTGTAGAATCGAATGGTGTAATCAGATTTGGCATAGAGATCGACTGCGAAGAATTAGCGACCAAAAACCACGAAAAAAGTCGAAAAAACTCAGTTTTTTGACTTTTTCTCAATGACCCACTACGATTTTCGAAATTCTAATGATACCACTGAATTCGTCAGAAAAAAAGACATAATTTAAAAAAAAAAATTTTCTGTAGCCACTTTTCTAAGTAAAGTTATCGCACTTTGAAAATTTCGGGAATTTTTTTAGGTTAGAAAATCATCACCTTAAGATGTGAAAAAAATCAAGTATATTCCTTTTGGCAAGTAGTATATCCATGATTTTTTTTGTACTGATATCGCTATTATTTTTCGAGAAAAAAAATAATTCGTAAAAAAAATCGTTTTTTGCATATATATATATATATATGGGGGGGAGGTCGGAGGCTAATTATATGGGCAAAGCACTTCTTAAACACTATATTAAAGATAGCCAAAGGTTATTTTGAGGTTTTCGAAAGAGGGCATTTCACCATTGTTAATGGGGGGTACCATTTATAGCAGTTGTATCAAGTGATGATTCATCATGATCATGATCATCATCATCATCAATAGAAATAGCAGACTCAAATGTAGTATCAAGCGGTTGTAATGTAGAATTTAATTCATTAGCAGTACTAGATTTGTAGGGCGTGTCAGGTGCTACTTCTGACTAGAAAACGTTATCGAACGCGATTTTCTTTTTCTTTTTCGTTGGCTGTACAGCAGTAGTAGCGTTACTTTTAACAGTAGTTGCCTCTACGAGTTTCTTCAATGGATCAACCAAAGGTTCAAAAGTTTCATGCAATGTCATTTCTAAATCAGCTTTACCGCGTTTTATTAGTTGATACTTGCGTCTTATGGCATCATGAGCCATGGATAATTGCTCGAGCACCTTCTTTTCTCTTTCAAAGTCAGCCATGTTTACGCTTGTGATTTCTAAAATTAAATTATCTTCATTCACTCACTCCTCTATATTTATAGCAAAAGAATCAAATCCCTTTCTATATAGTCCATGATTTATTGGTCTGCCTCTGTCGATAACCAAAAACCCATGATTATCGTCTCTCCAACATTTTGAACAAATTGCTTTAAACTTTTCAAAAGACATATCTGAGCTAATATGATCATTGTAAATGTGCTTGATATTCACGTCATCTTGTCGAAACAAAACAAGTAAATTCACATTATCTCGAATGAGATGCTTCGGAAAGCGAGCGTACGATTGACAGAGATAGAAACTATCTACTTTTTTATGTCTACCCATACAGAAGAATGCTCTTACGTTATCTTGCTTCTCAGTGGCTATATCGTCAAAAATCATAATAGAATTTGGTCGTGTTTTATCTCGTGAAACAACTGTCTCATGCTCGCTGAAAGCATGATACTGTATATCATTAATAGGCTCTAATAAATCTTTCAAAAATTTATATTTAGGCTGATTAAGGTATTTTGAGTAGACATATACGTTTTCAAATCTAAGACAATTAGGATGAGTGATTAATGTTAATAACCAATTAGTTTTTCCACAATTACTAGGTCCGCAGAGAACGGCACGGATACTATTAGGCAATAGTTCGCCATGTCTTTTTTCTTGTTTTTCCGTCTCCACCACTCTATCAAAATTAATGACTTGAAGCTTAAGAGGCTGTTCTTTGAAATCCATGTTGTTTACTCGTTATCGACACCTCAATGAATGAGTTTGTTAGGTATAAAAAGTCTGCTAATATATCTTTTATTTCATTAACATGCTGTCTTTCGAAGAAGTATGATCACGTACTATAAAAGAAAGACTGATGGTGATCTAGTGAACAAAATTATAAATAACTTGCCTATTGAAGCTCACTTACCTGGATATCAGTATTGTGGTCCTGGTACAAATTTAAACAAACGAATGGCACGTGGTGATCCTGGTAAAAATCCATTAGACGTTGCTTGTAAAAAACATGATATTGCTTATTCGCAAAATCTGTGGAGGATATTGCGACAAGAAATAAAGCTGACGAAATTCTAGCAAAGCCTGGGAAAGAGTGCAAGCTAAAGATAGCAGTTTTGGTGAGAAAGCAGCTGCCTTCACTGTAGCCCACATTATGAAAGTTAAAAGTAAGCTTGGCATGGGTGTTGATATGAAGAAAGGTAGTAAGAAACGAGGTAGAGGATTTAAAAAACGCCAAGAACGAAAGAAATGTAGAAAAATCAAAAAGCCGTCAGTTACATTGAATAAAATTATTAAGACGGTCTCGAAAAGAGTGTGCCTAACAATCGAGCGCTTGTAGTTTTTCGCTCGGCTATAAAAGGAGCCAAAGAAGCTGTGAAAAAGGCTGGCGGTAGAAGTAAAATAAATATACCATCTATTTTACCTATTCCTAGTAAAGTTGGTGAAGCGCTTCCAGTTTTAATTCCATTATTTGCTGCTTTAAGCGCCACTGGAGATCTATCTGGAGGAGCTGCTTCAATAGCAAAAGCCGTTAACTGTGCTAAGGCCGCTCAAAATCCATTGAAAGAAGCTCATAGATATAATGAAACTATGGAAGCTATTGCTATTGGTAAAGGACTTTATTTGAAACCACATCGTAAATGTTATGGTCTTCATCTGAAACCATATTCAAGTGGAAAAGTTTTAAAAAAAAGCTCGAAGTAACTTTACATAATCGAGCACTGACAGATCATGGTATAAGAAAATATGCTAAAATACTAAAAATTGCACATTTTCGAGGTGTTTTCATGCGTAATGCTCTGCAAGCCGATAGACCACGATATCAAGAGACAGCTATTGTAAATTTAGATGATAAACGTGGACCAGGTACTCATTGGGTGGCATACAAATAGAAAGGTGATGAGGTTATGTATTTTGATAGTTTTGGTAATCTACAACCGCCTATAGATATATTGCTTTATCTCAAAGTTAATAGAATCATGTATAATTATATTAGATATCAAGATTTTAATACATATAATTGCGGCCATCTTTGTCTCAAATTTCTTTTAAACAAACTACAGAAAAGATGACTAGTATATAAATACTCATTCAAAGAGCGACGTTGGTTATAATAAGTTTTACATTGAAGGTCAAGAAGCTATCACTTTACCGACTGGTAACTACGAAATAGAAGATATTGAAAGCTTTCTCAAAGAAGCATTAGCATCTAACGGTATATCGTTTAGCCTGAAACCAAATAATAATACTTTACGTAGTGTCTTTCAGTGCAGTCAAAAAATAAATTTTAAACCAGAAGATTCTATTGGATCAATTTCAAGCTTCACTAGACGTATGCTCGTTGAAAACGAAACACATAATTCTGACTTACCCGTCACTATTCTCAAAGTCAACGTGTAGAGTGTAATATTAGTACAGGCTCTTACATAAACGATCGCAAAGTTCATACTATATATGAATTTTTCCCTGCAGTCCCACCTGGATATAAGATCATAGAAGTTCTCAGTCTCTTAAGTCATTTACCTTCCAGTCGCTGTGAGGAACATTGATCATTTTCAAATTCGTATAGTTGATCAAGACGGAAACCTAGTTAACTTTCGAGGAGAAGTTATCACAGTGTGAGTACATATAAAGATCATATCTTAGTAATGGGTATCATTTACAATATAAAGACCAGTCGAGGCTATATTAAGAGTCAAAAATGTCAATCAACAACCAGTCAACATCTAGCTATCAGACCGCTCACACCTCAGAACAGGTAATTCCTGAAAAGCTTGAGATTGAAAGTCGTCAAAATCGTGAAAGAAAATATTGTGCATATTATCGTGCTGTATAAAACAACAACAACAATACGGAGGGAATTCTAAACATTTATTCAGATATCGCTTTCGATGAGTCTATAGCTCATTATGAAGTTCATGCGCATCAGCCTTATTCATTATCATATTTCAATAATAGCGATGAAATTCATATAGCAATTCAATATCAAGATTTATCTCTGCTTCCATCGCGCAGTATGATTCATATTTGTGGTCGGTTGACCAAGCCGGACGGTACTACGCCAGTGGAGAACACTTTATTAGTCAACAACGCCCTCTATCATTTGTTCGAGGATATACGATATGAAATAAATGCTTTTGAAATTGATAAAGTGAAAAATGTAGGTTTAATGAGCCTCATGAAAAATTGGCTTTCACTCAATCCATGTCAGAGCTCTATCGCTGAAAATGCCTGATGGAATCGTGATAACAATGAAGTTTTAATATGTAATGCTCTAGGTTTTTTTGATGTGACTATCCATCTCAGTATGTTGCTGGGCTTTGCTTAAGATTATCGAAAAATTGTAGTCAATGTCAAGCATGAACTTATTCTCATAAAATCAAAAGATGTTTTGAATGCTTATTTAAGTATTCCAGTAAGAAATCCTGATGCTTCAGAAAAATCAAAAATTACTTTAACTAAGGTTGAATGGTTGATGCCATATGTGATGGTTGCAGACAAAGAAAAAATCAAATTACTCAATCAGATTGGACGAGATCGTGCAATTACAATGAGTTATCGTACTTGGGAAATGTATGAGTATGCAAAATTACCACGTACATCAAAGCATGTTTGGAGTGTTAAGACTTCCAATCAATTGGAAAAGCCTCGCTTTGTTATTTTAGCTTTTCATACTAAACGTAAAAGTTCAGCGAGTGTTAATTCTAGTAATTTTGATCATTGTAATATTAGTAATATGAAGCTATTCCTCAATTCACAATGCTATCCGTATGGAAATCTCAATTTAAATATCAATCAAAATCAGTTTGCTGTTCTCTACGATTTCAAATGGTAGAGAAAACGAGCCCTTAGTCAATAAAAAGGATTCCATTAATAAAGTGCTGTTAATAGTTATAGACTGCTCCAAACAAAATGAAACATTAAAAAGCGCTCCAGTCGATGTTCGCCTAGAATTTGATACTCAGACCGATTTTCCTGAAGATACTGCAGCCTACTGCTTAATATTACACGATCGTATTGTACAATATAACCCAATTAGTGGTGATGTTAAAAAATTAGTTTAAAATTAACAAGACACTATATGATCAATGTACACAATGCTTTTCAATAAACAAATAAAATTATATATATATATATATATACTAGTGGGGCTTCGCCCCCCTACTCGCTCTGCTCGTCAACCCCCCAAAAAAGAGCTGAGTAAGATTGAGTTAAATGTTACAATTTAAAAAATAGGAACTGATAATATTATATTCAATGAATGATATTATTTCCACACCACCATGGAGGTAAATATCATGGCGCGTTTTTTTTATAGTGGTATCCCCCGTAGGCCTAATCCACTGAAAATATTTTTCAATATATAAACTGTTCTATATTGAATACCTCGATTTATAAAACCTTTTTTTAAGTCGATAACTCACTATATTTGCTGATCGCGTATACGTAATATGATAATATAATTTTTTTATTTGTCATATAGTGTCAATATGTTGACATATTTTCTTTTTCATATAGTATCGATACAGTACTTAAGGCAGGGTTCGGTTTGTACACATAACAATTTTACACGATTTGATTAAACACAAACTATTTGACTTTATTTATTAAACACGAAAATTATTTATTGAACACGATTAATAAAATATAAATTAAAAAAAAAGTTAAATATTTTCCTACACGTAACTATTCGACACAAAATGAAATTGAAAATGTATTGATTTGAAATATTATACATATAGAAATCATACATAATCAAAGTTTATTTGATTACAAAAGTGTTGAATTTTGAACACGTTTATTTGTACATAATCAATTTAATATTCTACACGAATGAAATTTCGAATATTTTACATAACTCATTTTTCTACACATACTTTTTCAAATACATACATTGTAAAAGATTCTACACGTCACATTTGGTTATTATCATATCAGATGAAAAACATGAACATTGTACACGTTTATGAATATTCACAAAATGTGTCAACTTTTATTAGACATAGCCTGTTATTAATTCTACTTAACGAATGTTTTTAAAAATCTAGATAAATTCATTCTACACAATGAAAAATAAAATTTTATTTCGCAACAGTTATGTTTAAAGTTTCGACATGTACTGATTTGATTACCAGTAATAATATTCTACACGGTTGATTTATACACCAGAATAAATCAGTTTTATTCTACACGAACAGTTTTTTATTTTACACGATGACTTTTTATTCTACACGATCAATTTTTATTCTACATAGTTGATTTTGTGTGAAATGATAGCATACTTATATTATACACAAATGTTTTGTTATTCTACACGGTTAGTCCCACTCTTTCTCTTTATTGCAAAAAATCGAACGAATACTGTATTTCTCCAGGATATTATGTACCTCTTTGTATGTTGTTTTATTCAAGTTTGTTTCCAGTGTCCTTTTAAGATTAAAAACCCCGTTTCATTTATTTCGAATAAACGTCAAGTATCGTTACAACAATTCACATTTTAAATATACTCGTCGGGCGAGTCATATTGCACTGACGTAGCGGGCATGATAAAAATGTTCACGCTTACAATTTGACAGATAGTATTTTTGATAGCTGCAGTGAATAGAGTAATGCAAATAAATATTGTTTTTGACAGCGAAAGCACCGAGGAACAATCAATGCTTTGCGCCTGTCGGAAGCACAAGTCCAAGAGTCAGTTCATCCAAGGACAGGCATCCGCCCACGAACATTACCTACCTTTATAAATTATATATATTATTGCAGTCCCGGGGTTGGTTTTACTTATATAAACAATCAAAATCGTTCATTTTAAAACTTAAATTATAAAAAATAAAATGATTCTCAACAAGAATTTGTTATAGTCCTATTGATATTTACAATTTCCAATTTATATCAGAATTTGTACTATTGTTTTCGTCATACATTGATATAACAATAATATCTTGTTATTATAAAAAAAAGTCATATTCTATTTCAATTTGACGTATATACATATTTTAAATTGAAAGTATTATATATATTATAAATTTATTTTTTTTACTAATAATTATCTAGCTTCGGAGACAGAAGGTAAGTATATAACTCTCCTTCAATGTTTAATCATAAATATTGACCATACAATTTATTTGTTTTGATTATTATGTTGTTTAATTTCATTAAAATATGTACCTAGTTAGCAGATGATTTTTCATAGTTGCCATATTTACATAAACTCGTAACTTTCCATTAGAAGTCTCTCGGGATAAAATCGCGGTGTGAACAACTCAGGATAGGTTAAATAAAAGAATACTGAGAAATAGAGGTTTAAGGTTAATGTAGTAGTATACTCTTGTGTAAAGATGATGGTCAGATGGCTATTGTCGAGTAGATGCGAGTTCTCATTAACTACAGAAGAGCGAACATCAACAGAGTTGATTCCTGCTTGTCTGTTAATAAACAGATTATCTGCAGGAAACTATCAGCATTGCCAAACCAACAGCGTTCCAAAGCTGCCTGAAATTTCCAAATTCAAACTGCATTTGGCAAACTGCAAGAAATTTTAAAATTCTAGAAACATTTCTGCAAATATATTGATCTAAAATAACGGAGGAGTTAGAAAAATAACAAAAACAAGTATTATGTTTGTTATAAATGCACGTGACGTTTTTTATCTATTTATATAATATAAACAGTTTTTTTAATTAATACAGTTCCTGTGTATTTTATAAATTTATCTGGCCACCCGATTATAACGTTTAATGTTTATTGTTTATTGAAAATCAAATATTGTTAAAAGCTTTCATTGTCGATTCGCTTGTCCCAGAAAAATTGCGTACGAAAAAATCATTCATATTTTTTTGATTTCGATAAATCTCTGCGAAAAAGAAATTGTAAGTACTACTCATATGGAGTACTTTCAGGTAATACTTGTAGATAACAATTAAGCTTCATGCAAAAGAATCACAAAAAAGAACTAGGGTATAACTAAAGTGATAAAGTTTATGTGCTATATAAATTATTTTTTCTGCTGTTTTTCTAGGAAGTAACAAGTGCCTACGTAAATGAGAACATTCGACAAATCGCCGAACAAGACCAGACAGTGACAACTTACCTGTGATCTTCACCAATACAAATAAACAGTAAATAAACGTTTATCGTCAGATCTAGAGAGAACAGTATATAATATAATACATTTTCTTAGTCATACGATTTACCTTTTGTTAGCGTCGCCATGTTTTTAAATATTTTTTTATTTTCTCTACACGACATACTTACTGACGGTTGTATTAAGCGAAAGAAACCATTACGTCTTTTACGTTTTATTCCAAGAGATCATAAGCCATACCAGTCCCAACAGTTATATATTTGTATATATGCTTGTAATGTATATAATAGAATGAAGGTAGTATATATAAATAAATGTGTATGTATATCGTAAATGTTGATTGTTAGTAATGCGTTTGTGCGATTCTGATTGACCGTGAGCTAAACTGTCAAAAATATTTAAATATTTCACAACATTATAATTTAGATATTTATAAACCACACAACAAAGATTAAAATATCAACAAAAGAAAAATCATTATATATTTTTTTGTTTTTTATTAACGTGGATTTATATAAAAAAATATATAATCTGGTTTTTCAATCGTCTGAATCATCTGAATTTACTGGATTCAAGATATATTCTTCTCTGCCCATCATGTGCTCAGGAAGGTAACTTTCAAGCGGTTGCTTGCACATAGGACATAGTCTCCTTCTTATTTTTAGAAGGCCGATCGTACAAAATCTGTGCCCGCATGGCCGACATTTTTGTATTCTTTTTCCTTTTACATAGCAGACTCCGCATTCTATAATTATTAAAAGAGATGGCATTGCATATGACATATTTACACTTTAGTACTTAAATAATTAGCAAAATACAGAACTTTACGTTATATGCTCAATTGTGTTTTCTCTAAACCATATGAAAAGCCTAAAAAATATAAATAAATCCATTTACTGATACTATATTTGCTGAAATGCCATGCGTGTGTATTTGATGGATTTGGAGAGAGGCGTAAGCGCTTATTGTTGTATGCGCGAGTGCCCTGCGCGGCACGCTAACTTAGCACTTAGATCCGTCCGAGTACGGATACTTTGATAAACTTTTCATGCCTCGCCATCCAACAATATTACAAACAATAAATATATACAATGTATCAAATAGAATCACAAAAACGTGATCTCGTTAAAAATAAAACGACCGAGGTGAAAGACTTCTTGTTAAAATAGTGGAAGACGATACCAAGGAAAGTAAAATATCTAGAGAAGAAGATTCAGATTGGCCTTAAAAGAAACCAAAAGAGTACTAGTTGTCACAAGGATGAAATTGTAAAGTACATAGATGAAAGATTTAAAAAAACTAATTTGTAGTTTATATAAAGAAATAGACATGGCCGTCAATAAAATATATCTATATCGAATGAGTCGAGTCTTACGAAAGTAAATGTTTCGTATACTGATAATAGTATACTAAGAGATTACAAACTATCTAATAAACCGTTATTCGAGCACCGTACAAAAAACAAATCATGAAAAGAACGTGGAAACAATTGAAAAAGAAATGTACAATGCGTGCGATATTTTAATAAATCAGTTAGTCAAAGGTAAAAAATTATTAATATAAATAAAATAATACAAGAGAACGAAAGAGATGAGAAATGAACACTACTGCCCTGGAGGCGTGAAACAAAAAATCAAGACATGATATGAATAATATACGTCATTCAGTTGGTGGACCAATTTCGAAGAATTAATCAGAAAATATAATAATATACCTGATGCATCTGAATTAATAGAAGACGAGAAAAGAGACGTGTTTTATTTAAAGCAAACTGATTACAAATCGTGACGGAAATATTTTGAATAAGACATAATCAACTTGTAATATAGATAAGACAAGCTGAAGTAGAGAGAGATGGATCTTCACAGTGTGCTAGAAGTGAAGCGATGCTAATGATATGTGATTAAGACGAAAAATGATCGCTGCTACGAGTGCCACGACACGGGACACACGGCACCTAACTGCAAGAGGTCAGATGGCCAGCTTAAGTATTACAGTAGTATAACGCTGACCACCTCGCTTTTACATGCTGGTTCAATTTGCCTTCAAGAATGGAAACGCGGAATTAGGACAAGAGTGAGGATGACGCAACTCATGGTAGAGTGAACGAAATAATTACTACAACCAAGGCAGTAAAAATATCTATCTGGGAGCAAAGAGAGGCAAACGAAATTATTTTCGATGAAATAATTCATATTCGTTTTAATTATATATGAGATGTAATCATACGAAAACTATAAATGTCAGTTCTTATTTTACTACAATTCTAAACACCAAATTCAATAATCATTAAGTTATGTGAAAGATTACCGACCGAAATTATGATTGACTAAGTAGGAACGCGCTCGCATACTTTGACGATCACAAGATGGACGGCAATAGTCACCTCATGAATATTGATGCCAGGAACACGGTCGTGCTCACACGTGCTTCTATATTCACTAGCATTTGACCCATCACATAGATCAAAAACTCCTATCATAACACAATTCAATGTACGAGTTCAAAGTCTTATAATTTACGTGATTAATTGTCGACCGAAATTATGATTGACTAAGTAGGAACGCGGTCGCGCTCGCATACTTTGACGATCACAAGATGGACGGCAATAGTCACCTCATGAATATCGATGCCAGGAACACGGTCGTGCTCACACGTGCTTCTATATTCACTAGCATTTGACCCATCACATAGATCAAAAACTCCTATCATAACAATTCAATGTACGAGTTCAAAGTCTTATAATTTACGTGATTAATTGTCGACCGAAAT
Source organism: Phymastichus coffea (assembly GCF_024137745.1). Lineage (NCBI taxonomy): Eukaryota > Metazoa > Arthropoda > Insecta > Hymenoptera > Eulophidae > Phymastichus > Phymastichus coffea. The sequence continues at coordinate 50,561 of NW_026706824.1, read as the reverse complement.
TATGATTGACTAAGTAGGAACGCGGTCGCGCTCGCATACTTTGACGATCACAAGATGGACGGCAATAGTCACCTCATGAATATCGATGCCAGGAACACGGTCGTGCTCACACGTGCTTCTATATTCACTAGCATTTGACCCATCACATAGATCAGAAACTCCTTTGATTCTAATAAAGTAAATACGTTTATCCAAAACACAGGATAAATAGAAGAATTAATCAAACGGATTAAAGGGTAAAAGTTATAGTACCTACTTTCCTCGGTTTTAGAGTGGCATAGTTTCAAATGACGTGAGTTACAATATCACTGAGACAAAAATAGCTAATAATGTTAAAAGCCAAAATTTGTCATTAATTCATCATCACAAACAAATAAACCAAAGACAAATAAACTGGAATTCCAAAGTAAGAAACGAGATGGGAAAGTGATTAAGATCAGAAATGATGGAAGATAATCATGATTTCGTCCTTGTAGATAAAAATGGAGTCAACCCTGAATCATATAATAGCTTAGATCTGAAAATTAAATTCATTATACTTGTAATTTTTTAATAAGATTACGAGGTGAAATTTTCACAACATAAATAAAAGATCACGTGATGATAATATATTTTGAAAAACAAATAACACTGTTAATCCTATTAAAATGAATACATGCTTAACTCTGATCACTATCCTATCAATGTAGAGATTGACAGAAATAAAATTAATAAGATTACTAATTTTAAACACATTAATTATAATAAACTGTAAAATTCTTGGTTGTAAAATGAATTGGAATATTGTTCCATAATATTGAATCATTAACGTATGAACCTGAAATAGCATCCTGCGATATTTAACACGATCAAAGATGTTATCAGTAATGTAGTTACCGATATTATGCAGAGCAAAAAAACAAATAGATAGAGCAAAGCATAGATGACTAATGACATCATAATTTCTCGTAAACCTAACCCAACCCAAAGAACAATTATATAAAAAATCGTGTAGTACGGCAACTAATAAGAGATTCGAAGAAGAATACAAGAAACATAAGAAAGTTTTCAATAAAGTAATCAAGGATATCCAAATAAAAATAGAAATAAATAGTAGTGAAAAGAACAGTAAAATGTATGGAAATATATTAATGATAAATTGATAAATTAATTAGAAAAATTAGTATTTTTAATAAGTTCTTAGGCGAAGTGTCCATCAAGTTAGTAGTTCTATCCAGATGGATGTAAATTATCTTGTAATTGTATAGCTTGTAACTATCATCTGGCAATGAATTTAATTTAATCTTAAAATGTATTATTAGCTCGAGCTTATTCAATAACTTAAGTGTACAATTGTGTTTTCTAATTATGCTTTGATTAAGTCATACCAAAATCTATATGTTAATAAAATTTAAAAGATATACATTACAATTTCATACCGTAAAGTTCTGTAAATAGACATATCCATAGAAAATTTATTTTATATATATATATATATATATATATATATATATATTGCAACGATTACCGAAAATCGTAGACTCGCGCGAGGTTAGCAAGCGGCTAAGCGAGGTGAGCCGCGTTCGGTTCGCGAGAGAGAGAGAGAGCGCGTAAGGGGCAATGACCGGGAGGGGAGGCTCCGAGCGCTAGTATCACTGTGCCACTCAGTCAGTTCGTGCGCCTAACCTGTTTCCGAGCCGTTCGAGTTTTGTTTTGTTTGCTATTGACATTGCATTTTGCGTGGGTGAGTGCTAGCAGCAGCAGCAGCAGCAGTAGCAGCAGCAACAACTGCAGTAGCAGCGGCAACAACAGTAATAGCAGCAGTATCAGTAGCAGCAACAACAACAGCAGCAACAGAATTCGAGGTGGTACAGCAAGCAGCGGAGCAGTTTAATAACAACGTGTTATTCGGATACGGTTGGCCACCGTATCCACGCCGTCTTTGCGGTAGGTGCACCTTAATTCCCGTAATTAATCATTGTGTTAATTTTGGCGTGCGAATCCGCGCAGCGAGCGCGAAGAATTTGTTTTGCGTGCGAGCAGGTAGTTCGCGGCAATCGCGGTTTTTTCTCTCTCTCTCAAATAGCGTGTCTTGTCATTCACGCGTGCGTGCGTCAGACTCTCGGCTGATTCCCCGTGTAATTTAATTAGCTAAATAAAGAGCATCTTAATCGTTATATTCTAGTTAAACAGTCGTTATTTTGTCATTCCTTTGTCCGGAGGTCGCGCCAGTGTTTATTTTCAGGAGATTCGAATTCGCCGGTTGCGAAGCACGAATCGCGCAAGTATCGATAGACGCGAGTCGATAACCTAGGTTCCGGTGGCGGCCGCACGAGCGCTACGCGTACGAGCGACAGCGCCGCCAAGTGGCGAGTTGGGGGAACCCAGCTCGGAGAAGTTGAAGACTCTGCGCAGGCGCACTTCGGGGCAAGGTAGGTTACTGTGCTTTAAGCACATAGATAACAAGGCGTCGTTTAGTCGCATCTAAAGGTATATTTGCGTTATTTTAGACTAAACGGCAGCCTGTTACAATATATAGTAGAATAAACATATATATATGTAGAATAAAGTATAGTAGAATAAATACACATACACATATATGTTTATTCTTCTAGTTACATATTTTATTTTGAGTTGTAATTACAATTCTTCATTGTGTACAAGTTTCTTGTTGTCTTTCGCGTTTCCGAGTTTGAGTGTGAGTGTACTTATTTGTGTAAGTATGTGAAAGTGTCGTATCTGTGTTGTCTTGTGTATTTATTTATGCGCATTTCTGTACTATCTCTTTCCTTTCTTCCCAGTTCTTTTGCCCTTCGCCTCTCTTTTCATTGCTTACTAAATCTTCCTTTCTCCTTTTGCCCTCTCATTATTATTGTCTTTTTATTTTCCACTTGTACTTCTAACTTTAGTACGCTTATTTCATTCAATCTTCCTTATATTCTCAGCATTTCTCCTCTTATTTTTCTCTCTTCATACGTTACCCATTCATCCTTATAGCTATTCCTCTCACGTAGTAGCTCCTTTCCCTTTCTCATATTTGCTTTATGTTCCTTTTGTTTTCAAATTGCACTTAAAATTCTGTATTAATTTTCTTTTCTTTTTTTTTCTTCTTTCCTCACTCGTCATACTGACACTCTTCAATTTCTTCTCTTATCTCTCTTCTGTCTCTCTCCATTATTTCCCTCTTTACCTTGCATTATAATTCTTCGATTTCCATTTTTCGTTTGTTGCTTTCACCTTGTTGTATATACTTTCACTTCCTTGTTCTGATTATCCTACCGGTCGGTCTTTTCAAATTTTACTTTGTTTTCTATTCTATCTTGTTTTTCCTGCACTGCCCTTTATCGTTTCTTCTCCGAACCAACTTCTTGCCTTAGGGTATCTTGTCACTCTTATTCTTCTTTTTCTGTCCTTCTTCGCAGCCTACTTTTTTTCTTTTCTTTTAGTCTTCTTGATATGCCCCTATGTCTTTTTTAATTAGTTTCTTCTTCTTCTGTCTTGACATCGTTGTGCCGTTGTTTTATTGCTTTCACTTTTAATTTTAGCTCTCTTGCTTTTCTTCTTGCTAGATTGTGTTTTTCTTTAATGATTTCCTCTTTTTGCTCTTACGACTTGCATTTGATTATTTATATCTTCTTATTTTCCTTACACTCTCTTTCATTTTTCCTCTCTTTTTATTCATTTCTTTCTTCTGTTCTTCTTGCATATACTATCTCGCCTCTTATCCTTAGTTTTTCTTTCAGCCACTCTTCTACATCTTGTTTCCTCTTCCAGATCAGATCTTCCTTTATATCCGTAATAACGATGTTCAGTTTTGTGTTTTTTCTTTATAATTTTTCAAGCGTCTATTCCATGTGTTGATTTTTTCCTTGTGCTTTCTCGTTTTCTATCTCGCCTCTTATTTAAATATAAACTTATTAAGACTTCCTGACAGCCGTGCGATCAACCAAAACTTTCATTATTATTATTTTATATTCAATGAAAACTGCTTATAGATATACGAGTACTTTAAGCTAAGTAGATCACTGTTAACACTTGATATAACCTTACAAATAAATTACTTTATCTTTTTGTGGTTAATGAAGCTGAATGAAACGAAAAAGAAGCTAAATGAAATTCTGTATTCATAGGTGTACCTTCTATTTGAAACTTCAAATGTCAAAAGTTCTATGGATATACCTATATTCTACTCTTATTTTAAATATGACATATGCATGCCTAGTAATATAATTTTTACAACGCTGATCTATACATGTATAGTTAAATTAAATTTTTCATTTCAAGAAATTCATTTAATTTAACATTTACATGTATAAATGTTGTTGTAATGATATTACTACCTGACTTTCCGCCCTTTCCTCTACGACGCCTCTTCCTTGGTCTTTCTGCATCAACTCCATCTGTATATATAAAAAATAAAATTGGCACTCAATATTAATTATTACAAGAATATGAAAATATGTAATTCGCAGCTTTTTTCAAAGAGATATAGTATTAGAGTATTGTAATAATTATAAATTTCATTGAAATTAAAAAAATATTATGAAAAAAATTATTATGTGATAAAGCTATGATTATAGTGTATATTAGTAACGTACATTTTTACGATTTAAAATAAAATCTTTTTCAATATTCACAACATCTTTTTACATATTGTTGAGATATTATTCTTTCATAATTTTAAATAATAAAAAACATTGATACTATACATTACTATCGTTTCGATAGTACAAGGTTTATCTTTGTGAAAATGTCAGTGTGTAGATAAATATGGAAAATAAACAAAAATATATAAGAATAATTTATACCGTTTAGTATACGTGCAGGTTGAGGTCTTCTGTCCACTAGTATATCATCATCGAAAGCCTATATAGATATATAGTTTTATAAAAGTTAATGTGTATCATATGAATTGAAGAGGCATATACTAATATAATCAACATGCATATTATTATAAATTAAGTGAGAAAATGTGATACAAAAACTCATAGAATTCGGCAGCGAGAATTGTTGCGCTGAATAAGCTAGATAAAGTATGTTTTGGCGTTGGTGTATACTGTAATCAAACTTGAACAAGTCATTACGTGTATATAGCGCTTTTTATGTTGACAAAGGCTGTGATTTCTCCATCATCCGTAGTGTTTCAATGGTTTTTATGTTGTAGAACATGTGTAAAGCTTGTTTTCATAAAAAACATGTGATATTTATATTAATAAGATTATATGTAAATATTTATTTATGTCCTTTATATATGTGTTGCTTAAATGGCTAACTCACATCTGATTCAATTAACTTACTTGATGATGATTTAAATCGTTAATAGGGAGACGTACCGGTTCATCTACGTGTTCAGGTGCCTCATTCAGCCCCTGCCTCACGTTAACATCAGCTATTGGCTGTAATTAAAATATTTAAATTTATTTCGTAATAATACAATTCACGATTTGAATTATATTTAACATAAATTTATCGAATCGTGTAATTTAATAATTTAGTTACTTGATCGTCATTTACATCTTCAACAGGAAGGAGTTCCGGTTCGTCTATTTGACCTTGTCCGAGTGCCTCATTCAGCCCCTGTCCAACGTTAACATCAGCTATTGGCTGTAATTAAAATATTTAAATTTATTTCGTAATAATAAGATTCTTGAACAAAACTATATTTATGATGGATTTCAGACAGTGTGTGTGTATGTGGTATTTTCCTCGCACGACCAAGCGTGACTTGAGTCAGCCTTCACTCAATCATGATAACCTTACAAATTCACTCACTTCCCTTATTTGAGTTGGGCAAATACGCTCTCTCGCACCATGTAAAGTCTAGTAATATAAGTATTTTATTTGTCATTTGTTGGCGTTGTTTAATAGATTCCTCCTTTTTGTAATTGCGAACCGCGATTTTCCTTATTATAACTCTCCTAGCTATAGCGAGTTGTTTTCTCCGTGGAAGTCAATGCCATCTTTCTTGATCGGAGCTGAACCCTTATAATATATCAACAGAAGATGGTCCTGACGCGCAGTGGCCAAACCCTTTCGCAGATTTATCAAATAATGTTATTTAATAAGTAACTTACCAGATCATGATTTTCATTAACAGCACGAACAAGATGTGGTCTTCCTCTCCGACGTGGAATATGTGCCATTGGTTCAGGGTTTTCTATTGCTCCATCAGCTTGCTGTAATTTATATTTTTATCCAATCGTATAGTAATTTTCATCCAATGGTATAGTAATTTTCATCCAATCGTATAATATACATAGTATTACTTCAACTGCACCCAACATTAGTATATTTACATTTTCATTCATGATTGCAGCCCGGTTTCTAGGACGAGGTGCTGCGATCCGTCTTCCGCGTCGTACTCGTTCCCTCGGTGGTACTTCCGGTACAGGACCTGGCATCAGATTATGATCTCTCCCGAGATTGTTTCTTCGCCTCCTTCGACGTATATAGGCATTTTCAAATTCACCACCTACAGTGAAATTAAAATGAGATTCACATAAGAATGCTCAAATTATTTTGTTAGAAATGTATATTTTATCAAGGGAAATAGTACTGTACCTGCACCAGGGTTGTGCTGAAGGATACGTATTAAATCTAGTACGTCATCCATATCTACCAGGCTAATGATATTATTAATCGTATTACGTTCCTGGTTCTGCATAATGACTAATAATTTATTCAATTAAAAGATTTTACATTTACAATCACGGTCTGTATGTATTAACCGTTATAAGTAGCACTACTTTCTATCATATGCCCTATTAGTTCTAACTTTGAATTTAGCTTACTTCTAGCAAAGTGTGGTCTTCTAGTCGCAGCTACTGTCAATAAAAATTCCTGAACATCATATCTATAAAAGGAATTATAACCAACCTCATGAAAAGCATATTTGTTACAACAGACTTAACTGTTTATTTCGTACGTGAAGATATTGTTCAGTTTAATTACTTATTTTATCTTAAATTACTATTTGAAGCGATATAACAATATTATATACATAATTTAGTGTGTGTGTGTAAAAGTATTGTAAAAAAAACCTATAATCTATAATAAACTTCTATATTTAACCCTCATCGGTCACCGTGGGTAAATTTCACCCAAACAAAATTATTAACTCCTCAGAAAATACCTTAGTGTTTGAAAATACCCTTAAGGCGCCATCTACTGTTAGTCTGAGGTACCCTCTATACCTTTATACAGTTAGCGTGGCTTAGGACCCTTCTCTGTGCGTCTGGCATTTGTCCAGAGTTAACCCTCAAAAATCGTTGGGTGAAATTCACCCAGTGTAACTACATTTTTCGTGCATTCAATCTTTAAAATAATTATACTTTTTAAAAGAATCAATATTATATTATTTTTTAATGAAATTATTATGTTTTAGGAGTAGATTCCTATTGGTTTTTTTGCTTTATATGAATTGTGTAAAAAGATATAAATTTTTTAATTAGAAAAATGACTTTTTTGTTATGTTAAATAAAAACAATTTTTTAATGTATAAAAAATTAATTTTGATTAATGATACTCATAAAACATCTTTTATAATCCTTAAAAAACGCATACAAATTATTTTTAGATAAAAAAAACTCATTAGCGAAGCAAAATGTTACTTTTTCGACGGTGAATCTCACCCAGTGTGACCGTTATGCGATTCTACTGAAGTGTGACCGACGAGGGTTAAAAGGAAAAACGTCAAGGAGATGTCGAATATACATTTTGTAAGGTTAATGTATTATTAATTGTCAATAAAATATGAATCAGTATTGATTAATAATTTGTACATAAATTTATCTGACCTCCCCAATTCAAGATTCTGTTCAGCACGGCGAATAGCAAAATCAGACTGAATTAATTCCAGTGGTCTTTTTGGTTTGACATTCAATCCTCTCATCGCATTTCTTATATCCTTTCCAACACTTGCTGTATACGCTTTAAGTTTTTCTATAAATGTATTTATCTAATTAGTTAATTGCTATAAAATTTATTGACCTTTTAGTAATGCAATTGTAATTGTAGCTTAAATAATCGATACCAAAGAAATTTTTTCAAAGAAAGGTATTTGGCATATCACACATGTTATAGCTAAGAATTTACTTATAATATATCAAAGTTATATGAACATTTTTTATACTATCATTGTACTGTAACGAGCATAATCGAATTTGCTGATGGATGAAGATCGTCGCACAATAAAGCAGTATCGACTGACGCACATATTAATAATAGTGATAACGATTACCTCACCCGCACGAGCATACACATTATTACCAGTTACAGGACTAGAAAAGCAATCATTAGATATATTATATTTCAGTTATTGTTCTACCAATAAACTTACTGATCATTTTCCAAATATTAGGATGTTTTCCGAATATTTTTTGAGCGTGCATGTTTATATTTTCGGAAATATTATTTGTTTTTATTGGTTGATTGTAAACAGATATTACATTTGCTAATGGTACCCAGGTAGTCCTAGAAATAATTTACAAATTAATGCGTTGACAACTGATTTTGAGATTCTATTGGAATGTTGCATGTTACAGTACTTTAGTGATTCACTTAAAAATCACAGATGGTTTTCGTAATATTATTACTCGACTAATCACAGAATTTAAGGCAGCGATTAGAGAGATAAAAAAGAGGCAAAGTGTATACCATTACCGCAAATACGTTCCGAAAGATTGTAATTTTTCGCCTTGAATAGATCTTGGATTAACGGCTTGGTCAATTAAAGATACTATATGCCTGTATCCTTCGTCTATTTTATCTGACGGTAGGTGTATCAGAGCATATGCATTTTCCAAGATATAGTCGTACTGAACGTTTATATCAAAGTTATCCCATTTCTTTGCAAGATTCTAAAATATTGATAAAGTAATAGTTATAAAAATACTACGAGATATTTAACGTGTGAAATAAATGTCATTGATCAACTACAGTTCTTTTTATGACAAAAATTAACTACGATGTCTTATTTTAAGATATATATAAGTCATATGTATGTTTAGAGTCACGATTGAAAAATCAATTTTAAGCAGTCCACGACCGTATATAAATAGTGTTCCGAAATCGAAGACTATACGAACTTATGATAGTGCATTAGCTTATGGAATAATTTGGCAGCTATTCCTATACATTTTTTTCGTATACTTACTTGCTTGTAATGGAATGAACAGCCTGTGATAGTCACATTTGGAAAGTGTGATATAAGACTATTGAGTAGACTTCGTTCGAAATCACAGATAACGGAACGGATATTATCTCTTAATTCTGGAATTATGTCAAATATTTTTCCCCACATTGCTTCGTACATTCTTTCTGTTCTCGATGAACATAAACAAAATATAGATGCAAAACCCTATAAAAGTTATGGTAGTTTCATAAAATGAAAAAAAGTAAAAAACTCAGCTTTATAAAAAGTTAAGCGTTTTTACTTATGTATGGGTAATTCTAGGCTATTTCGATTGACTTGTAACCCTTAGGTTACGGATTTTTTTTTAATTTGGCACAATTGTTGTACACATAAAACTGAGATTTTTCCCAAATTTTGGAGACGATACATTAATTATATCAAAAGTTATTAACAATTAAAGAAAAATGATAAAAAATTTTCAAACAGCTATATTTTAAAAACTAATAAAGATATCGAAGTCGGATTTTTTTCAAAATACTTATAATGCCTTAAAATTTCGAAATAATTACAACAATAAACAATAAAAAATTTTTTTCGAAAGTTATTAACTTTTTGTTTAAACAATTGCTAATATCTCAAAAAGTATATTTTTTTTTTGAAAAATTCTTGCTCCTACGTATTCCTGAGGATTTTTGCTATCGAAATCAATCATAAAATTCAAGGGCCCGACATATCGGAAAGCGTAGCCCTAATCAAAAGAAGACGCCTCGGCGTAAGGCTGCGGTAGCGCTCCAGCGGACTCACGGTCGAAAGGTACTTTAGCTTTAATCTAAAAAACTAATAAAGATACCGAATCGGAGTTTTCCCAAATTACTTATAATACCTTGAACTTTCGAAATAATTACAACAATAAACAATAAAAATTTTTTTTCGAAAGTTATTAACTTTTTGTTTAAACAATTGCTAATATCTCAAAAAGTATATTTTTTTTTTGAAAAATTCTTGCTCCTACGTATTCCTGAGGATTTTTGCTATCGAAATCAATCATAAAATTCAAGGGCCCGACATATCGGAAAGCGTAGCCCTAATCAAAAGAAGACGCCTCAGCGTAAGACCACGAAGACGTCCTGCTGTCGTTGCGACGTACACTGAGGCATCTTCTTTTGATTAGGGCTACGCTTTCCGATATGTCGGGCCCTTGAATTTTATGATTGATTTCGATAGCAAAAATCCTCAGGAATACGTAGGAGCAAGAATTTTTCAAAAAAAAAATATACTTTTTGAGATATTAGCAATTGTTTAAACAAAAAGTTAATAACTTTCGAAAAAAAATTTTTATTGTTTATTGTTGTAATTATTTCGAAAGTTCAAGGTATTATAAGTAATTTGGGAAAACTCCGATTCGGTATCTTTATTAGTTTTTTAGATTAAAGCTAAAGTACCTTTCGACCGTGAGTCCGCTGGAGCGCTACCGCAGCCTTACGCCGAGGCGTCTTCTTTTGATTAGGGCTACGCTTTCCGATATGTCGGGCCCTTGAATTTTATGATTGATTTCGATAGCAAAAATCCTCAGGAATACGTAGGAGCAAGAATTTTTCAAAAAAAAAATATACTTTTTGAGATATTAGCAATTGTTTAAACAAAAAGTTAATAACTTTCGAAAAAAATTTTTTATTGTTTATTGTTGTAATTATTTCGAAATTTTAAGGCATTATAAGTATTTTGAAAAAAATCCGACTTCGATATCTTTATTAGTTTTTAAAATATAGCTGTTTGAAAATTTTTTATCATTTTTCTTTAATTGTTAATAACTTTTGATATAATTAATGTATCGTCTCCAAAATTTGGGAAAAATCTCAGTTTTATGTGTACAACAATTGTGCCAAATTAAAAAAAAATCCGTAACCTAAGGGTTACAAGTCAATCGAAATAGCCTAGAATCACCCATATAAAGAAATTGAACTTAACCCACTTAACAAGGAGAAACCTGAATGCATCATAAACGAAAAACATATACCATTGACGTGAAAAATATGATTTATTTCTAGAACTATATCAGTAACTATAATAAAAAAAAAGTTTTATCTAGTTCTAAAATGAATTGTAACGACAATAGATAATATTCAACATATAGCTTCAATTATCAAATAAAAAACCTCATTTGATACGACTGATAAATATATTCAATTATAATTCTTCAAACAGAAAAATTACAGATTAAAAAATTTCGATGAAACAAAAATCTATATTTATTTTTCTAAATCGTACGTGTTGAGATGCCATGCGTATGTGCTTGCGATCTCTTCTGTGAAGATGGACGTAAACTTACGTGAATGCTCAACACGACATTACTCTAATAGAGCTTTGTTTCGGTCCTGGACGGATCGATCTAATGAATATTTTGTTTTCTCTAACCTGTGCCTTTATTTCTGTACCAAGCATCTGTGTCCAACAGTGTGATTATAGGTAGCTATTATAAAAACTAATTCAAGAGATAATAGAAAAATAAATTCGATTAAAATCCTGTCAACAACAAGGTTAAACCTTGAATATATGTATCTATTGATAGTTCAGGTCTTGACGATTTGTTTGGGAATTGATGTTCATATAAATGCAAATAAGAAAAGAATTTCAAATTAATAATGCAGATTACATAGCCATCAGTAGAAATTCATAACCTGAAAAGATAAACACTTCAGAGAAAATAAATTACTATACGGTTGTCAATATATCTAGCTTGCAATGAGCATTATGGATATACGAATGTATCTTTGAATTATAAAAATATCAGTAAAAATAACAGAAATGATAATATTAACGTATCAGTGGAACTGCCGATGAATATGTTCAACCATATACAAAATTAATAAATGATAGATAAACTGAAGAGTGTGATCTGAAATAATAGTGATTTGAAATTAATATATTTTCAAAAACCACCTATATAACAAAGACTATGGAACGGCTACGATAATAATAAAATAAAAACTTGCTGATCAACAATATTATTTGAATTTTAACTACTTTTTCACCTTCCATAGTTTTCAAAACAATTTTTGAAAAAAAACTCGACGGATATTATTTGAAGTCTACAAATATCGGCCTTGCATTCTTGAAGCCACCAAAATTACACTAACATACTTAACTAAACTGATTAAAAGATATGACCGCGACGGGAAAATTTGTCGCGATTTGTTTGATAGCAAAGTAAAAGCATGCTCATTCGAAATGAACAAAAAGAGACAGTCAGTTATGTAAGAGCAAATAGTTCAGAGATTGAGTGAGTGACGTAACATTATTATTCTTGCACTTATCCTCATCAGTGACAATCACAATAAAATTCTGAAAAGTAGTTCGATTTCTTGGCGATAATTATGACAGAAATAAAGTGTTGCTGTCAATTTGATATAAGTTGATGAACAGGCTATCTATGAAAAATAAACAAACAGTAACGATGGATAGCTATGCATCGAGACAATTTTTGTAAAGTTCTTTAAGTATTCAATTAAAGTTAAACATTAAAGTAAGTACATAAATTGAATAACTTACTGTATCTAACTTTCGAAAACTTATTATGTACACTTGCGCTATTCCTAAATTTCTAGGGATTACCTGTAAATGTATTAGTATATCATTATTGAACATATTAATTTTTTCACAGGATCGAAAGGGTGTAAAAATATTATAGTTAACTCATTTCTTTCATAAAAAATGAGTGGACCGAAACCGAAGGCACATAAAAATAGTTTTTTCAAACAAAAGTAAGTACTAAGAAAGATAACGAAAAGAATATCGACTAGAATTATTAAATAATATCTAAATGATACATAACATATGTCCAAAAGTCTCTTGTCATAATTATTTATCATACTATTCCAATAATATTAATACATACTGTGAAGGTCCCATCTATGAAAAGTTGAGAAATCAACCTCAACGCCTCCAAGGCCGTATCATCGATGAAAATTAAACATTTTGATGTATCTGTGGCTACAGCTATTCCTCTGTATAAATTGTTTATTCGGTGGTATTCAATCAACATTTCATTTAATTGCTCTAAATTGTTCGGCGTACCCGGAAGTGTTTGATTAAAGACACGCATAATTATTTGCTTGAATTTTGGATAATATCCAATATGGTCATCAGCTTGTAATGGTGCATATCTATTTTCATCAAATAATTTGAATATTTAGATTTTTTGTTAATTTTGGTATCGGAAAAAAGAGACAGAGAGCATAATAGTTCAGTTGAATTAGACAAATAAGTGTCGAAACAAAGGTGTAAGAGGTAAGTTTGTTATGATTGTTACAATTGGTCTAGAATAACAATGTGAATTGGGGGTGCGCGAACGATGGTCTCTTATGATTTTACGGTATAGCTCCTTTTCAAATACCTTCGGACAGGAGCTTCGTTTCAATATTATAATTCAACTTACTGATATCAGCATATTTTTTGTTGTATCTTTTCAAAAAAGGTCTTGACTTAATTCATATAGATAAAAATTAACTGGAATATCCGATTCTAAGTGTCATCCTTTTTTTCTTTTTCCTCCTTTTAGTCCATACGATTATGATTATCAATAAATTGAACTGTCAACAAACATGTTTATATGATGACGTTTCGTTGGATAATTACCAATCTTTTCTGATCTTTATAAAATATTTAAAAAATACACAGATATCAACAATTAATCATAATTGCTACCTACCAATATACATTTTTTCGGTTTTCTATTGCTTTTCATAGAATTGCGATCAAATCAAACCATAAAAATAGTCACTTAGTCAAGCTGAAAATCACATATATCAAAAACAAAATAGAAGAATACCCAATCCTCTCTCTAATAATCAAAACAGAATTATCAATACCGAATTAGATGGACCATGTGTGCAGTATACATAAACAAAAATATAACAAAATTACAAATGTATCCTATATTTTTTCTAACTTGATTTGCATTGATAAGATTTGTTATGAAAAGGTAAAGCAAGAACCTTAGTATTTATTGCTTTTGCCCATCATGAGTACTATTATTTTTATTATGATTGAATCTATGTCTACGAATGTGATCAGAAATACTTATCTCAATAAATTTATTCGGATAATCATTATCTCTTTAGATATTTTTCACTAATTTTATATTAAAAAAGTGAAAAGATCTATCAGATAACAATAAATCTCTATCGATTAGATTAAATATAATACTACGCTTTTTTTGTACAGTTATTGTATATATTTGTATTTTTTAATATTTAATAAAGATTGGAAGAGATCGGTCATCATCCAATGAAACGTCTTCATATAAAAATGTTTATTGTTAATTCATTTTATTGATAATCTCGTGGACTAAAAGGAGGAAACAAAAAAAGGAATGGCTCTAACAATTGGATTTTTCAGTTAATTTTATACGTATTGAGAGTGAATTTTCCAAAAAAAATCCTATAGATTATTCTAATAACTTACTCATCAAGAGCACGAACGGAATCATACACATTTTTTGGTTCATCGATATCGGCGTGCTCTCTCGCTCTTAATTTGATGTCAATCTCAAATTTTTCTCTTAAGTATAAATTAGGATCGCTAGGATGCGTGTGTTCATTAATCAATTGTATCACTTCGTTTAGACATAAATTTCATTTTGTGTATAAATATACGCAGAGCATAGATACTGATCCCTTCGAGCACATCTATACTTTCGCAAATTGGAAGTGTCTCTATAGTACATATAACCTGCGTGGAAATACCGCCAAGAGTCCGGCTGTTTTCCTGCCAGCCTCAGCATCGTTATTCCTATATTAAAGTGAATTCATGGATAAGATAATAAGTTAATGAATAAATATACACATAAATATATACAGTCTACAGTATAGTAAATATATATTATTTTAGATTTCTAATAAGGAAATAGGATTTGATGGTTATGAAGAAAAATATAGTATAGGTGGACGTTAACGTTAGAATAGGTAAAGAGCGTTTTTGGAAAGCTAAGGTTATCAGCACAATTTATATCGTAATTCAGTGAAGAATCATAGATAAGACCTAATAGCAAAGCCATTCTTTATAGTTATAGTGCTCAAAATGTGTTTGTACAAGCATACGATGATTGATAATAGAAGCGAAAAATGTTATAATTAATATTAAGATGTATGTATAATTCAGGGAATGGACATGCCTGTTATCCATCTTAAATTTATTTCGCGGAATAATTCAGACTTCGACAAGAGAAGAGGCGAGTTGCTTCATTGCATGCAAACAGCGTAGAATAAGCGGCTTTCCAATTGTGTAAATTGTGATATAAAAGGAAAAACGGCTTTTCCTTTCTATGCGAGATTTGTATGCCTAATGTATAATCCAAATAAATAAATAAAAAAAAAAGAAATAAAAAATCTACATTATTATCTATTTATCAAACCATTCATTAAGTCATCTTTAATTTAAGCGTCACAACACAGTTAAAGCTTATACTTCGTTTACTGTATCCGGGATAAAACTACACTAAGTAAATAAATTCTATTCATTATGTTCACAAATTATATTCATCACTGTTGGTTGAGTCCAAATATGGACCCTCCTATTTCTTGAGCCTTAGTGGGCTGACTGACCCTTGCCAGTATTGTGAATTTCCATCTTCACAATCGTTGCCACCTTAATTGTCACTTTTAATATAACTGCCTTTTAATACTTTAAATTTCAACAACAAAGCAAAAGATACAAGCTTCTTATCAATTATCTGCAGGATTTGAATACTTACGTGCATCTATTTATAATTCAACTCATCTACTTCAATCATCATTTCAATAGATCGAAACATTTTTTCCGAGTTTACTAATCATAATGTTACTATGATAACACGCCAGCTTAGTTTAAAGCTTTTCATGATCAGTATATTTAAGATACGCAAATGAAAGAATATATACATAAATGTACACAGTAAATGGTGAAAAATAACTGTATTATTCTAAACATTGAAACTACAAAAGACTCACTACGTGAAAAATCGGCCGTTGTAACAGGTTCATGTGAAATCTTTATTCATGAATTGCCGTCGAGCTTTACAGACATCCATTTTGATGCCGCACATTATAATTTTCATGCGATTGGATTTGAAAATGACCATAACATGCCAAGAATAATACTCAGAAATGAATCAATGATTCATCTACATCATCTAATTAAGATAACCCGTTAAACAAAACGATATCAACAATAATTACTCACTCATCATTTTCAGCACGCAACTCTTTTATAACATGAGCGGTAACAACATTTACAATTACAATCCACTAAATAATATGTCTTTCAACTGTGACGGAGAATTTCGGCTCGCCGACTTCTCTTTCGTCTCTCTCTCGTCCGTTCGCTACGCCCGGGCTGAGAGTGTGTTGGTATGCACTCTCATGCCTGGTTTTTCTCTGTTTGAGGTGCGGCGAACGGGCGTTGGCGGAGCTGGATGCGGCCGACGAGCTGGCGATCCGTTGCCAGGATCGTCATGCGGGGGAGCGAGCGGAATGGGGAGAGCGCGGCCGAGGGGGGAAATCGGCAGTTTCGTTTGGGCTGGCCGATCGCGTGCGCGCGTTTGTTTTTCGTTTGTCGCCGTTTCGGATCTTCCGTTGGTTTTTGGAAGCGGTGCGGTGCTTCGCCACGTTTTCTTTTGTTTTGTGGATGCGCACCCGGTGTGTGGGCGCGCATCGGTGGTTCATTTTTTTTGTTGTGAGTGGGGAGTGAGTGGCTGGGTCGCGCCCAGCCAAGCCTTGCCGCCCAGCACCGGTGTGCGTGGGTAAGAGCGAAGCCCGTACCGCCGGCGCGCGCGTGTTCGGCGAGCGAATCCGGCGAGCGGCTGAGCAGCAGGACCAGCAGCAACCGCAGCAGCAGCAACAGTAACAGCAACAACATCAGCAGCAGCAGCAGCAGCAAGCCGCATCCGTTGACCGGGAGCGGCCATCTCCACCTGGGGTCGCCGTTGGCAAGGTCGGTGCCGGTTCTCTCTCTCTCTCTCTCTCTCTCTCTCGCTCTCTTGCATGTCCCGGGGTGTTCGCCGGTGCAACGGTGCAGGTCGGGCAGTGATGCCGGCCCTCGTTGCCGGGTTTTGAGTTCGCGGGCGCTTAGGCTTAAGCGGATTATCGGGCAGCGATTGCCGATAATCCGATTAAGCGGATTAGCGTTTTCTTGTATTAGGCCGATTTGCGAGACGGAGTGTGCGTGCTCCGTCTAATTATTAATTTGTGTGTCTTTCTTTATTTTTCATTTATTGTGTCGTATTAATAAATTTGTAATATTAATATATTTGTGTCATATATTATTGCGTTAACCCGTTCGTTTTCCCGATTTTCCTTTAATTCGCGCGCGATTGGCACACACGCTCGGTGTGCCATTCAGTCGTGGGAGCATTCGTGCCTCCCGAGCCCTCCTTTGATAAATATTGTGCGGACGGCCGCGAGCAAATATTCTTCAGTGAATAGTCGGCTTATTTAACTCCGTTACATGGCATCCCTTGTGGGGAAGGCGCGACGCGTGCGCGGGTAGGATGATCGCGAATCGGTAGCGGTGACGGAGGATCTGCAGTGAGACCGACAATCGTTGTACCGGTAAGTGCGCGCGCAGCAGTTTTCCCGTTTCGTTTCGTTTTTTTTTTAGGATCGCTGGGCAGCGATCGCGTCGCGTCTGTCGCTCGGTCCCGTTAAGATGCCGCCCCCCGCAGCCGACGCGAATTTGTTCATGCGCCGATTATCTAGGCAGCCGGAGTTACAGCACCTGAGGGCCAGCATCACCAGGGTTCCGCGGGAGGAACTGGTGAGGTATATGCGGACTCAGGGGCTAACCACAGAGGGTGGATTCCCGGTGCTACAGGACCGCGTTTTCCGCGTGTTCTTGGCGAATACGCGATCCGGAGCTGAGGTGCCCCTTTTCCCCTCTGACTTTATGTCGGGGCGCATCCCCGATTCCTCCTCTAGCGAAGCGCACGACGTAGTGCCGGACCAGAGTTTGCGCGCACGGTTTGAGGATACTCTGGCCCGGAATCCCTTTTTCGCTCGCACGGAAACGGGTGACGTGTCCTTGCTCAGCTCAACGGTCCAGGGGAAGGTGAAGCACTCCCCTCCTGGAGTTGGGCCGGTCTTGAGCGAGGACCAGGGCAACCGTACCCTGCTTGAGGAGGAAGTTCGGAGCGCCTCGACAGGCTCCGACTCCGGTGATACCGCGAGAGAGGCTGCGGTAGCTGCGGCGTTGCCACGGGGGGCCCACCTGGAGCAGGCTGAGGGCCCGGGGGACGTGGCTCCCGGAGCCATCCCGGTTCCAGCGGTGCCGGTGCCGCCTCTTGACCCGCTGTTTTTGCAGCAGGTGCTGGCGGCATTACAGGTCTTGGGCTATGGGCCTGCTGGTACGGCCCCGCTGGTGTCCGGGATGCCGACGGTACAGCCCTCCCCGCTGCGGCCCCGGCCCCCGAGGGGCCCGGGCGGCCCCGCAGCTGACCCCCAGCGGGGGGAGCGGTTAACGGGTTTGGACTCTCCCAAACGCAGGTGCCCTCGCAAGCTCGCACGCGAGTGGCGACAGCACTTCGCCGCCTCGAGTGGATTCGAGGAGGAGCGACGACCTGTCCTGGCGAGGCCCCCGCTGCTGCTGTCCTCAACGTCAGACTCGCCTAGTGAGGCGAGCAAGGCGCATTTGAGGCCCAGGAGACGGCCGCGCAGAGGGCGGCACAGCCGGGAAGCCACGGGTCCCTCCGAATCCGAGCCCTCCATCGCTGGAAGTTCTTCCAGCGATGACGTGAGCGCGTGCCACCGGCGACGCCATCACCGGTGTCGTCGGGGGTGCGTACGTTCGGGCCATCGAGGCGCGCGCAGGGAGAGGTCGCGCGGCCGTTTGAATGGCAGGCCCGCCGATGCGATTTCGGCGTTTAGGGCCTGGAACGTGCGGTTCAACGGCGCCGCGGGATCGGGTGCAGAACGCTTCCTGGAGAAGTTGAAGCGCTGCGTGAGGTTATATAACCTCCCCGATTGTGAGGTGCTCCCGGCCCTGGATGCGATCTTCTCCGATCGCGCGGAGGTTTGGTTGGCGAACAACCTTGGAGGGTGGCGCACCTTCCACGATTTTGCGGTTGATTTCCGCCACCAGTACTGCCGGACGTTGGACCGTGAGGAGCTCTACTGTGAGCTGAGCCGCCGGATGCAGGGTGAGGATGAGTCGATCGCTGACTACCTCACCGCATTCCAGAGTATCGTGCGGCGGATGCGGCCTCCTCCGTCCGACAGACGGCAAGTGCGATTGGCGATGGCCGGGTTGAACCCGGAGTATGGGCGCTACCTCCGAGATAGACCCGTACACGACCTCCGCGATCTCCGTTATTATGGAGACAGGTTGGAGAGGCACCAGGATCGCGAGAGGAGATGGCACCCACCTTCTGCCAAGGATAACTTGCTGGTGGAGGATGCTGCGTACCGAGGGAAGGCGAGGAAGACCCACGTTGCAGAGATTGCCGTCGAGGTCTCCCAAACCTCCAAGGAGCAGCCGGCCAGCAAGCCGAAGCAGAAGAAGAAGAAGAGCAAGGGTGCCAAGTCCTCGGGAGCACCGGTTTCGGGGCGTTCGTCGTGTGGCGGTTCGGGGGCTGAGGGGTGCATGGCGAGTGCAGTGATGCACTCAGCACCCGGGCGTTATCCCAACGCCCAGGCCCAAGGGAAGGTTGCCGGTGGGGGCACGAACCCGCGAGCAGCGCCGTCCCTGCAGGCTCCAGCGCGAGCTGTAGTCCTGCAGCAGGGACAAGGTGGCGCAAGTTCTGGAGGCGGCCAGGGTCCATCCCCGTTTCGAGGTCGTTGTTTTGGTTGCAACGGGGAGGGACATAGACGGTCACAGTGCCCGCATAATACTGGCCGCCAGAACGACCAGGCTCGCGGAGCACCTGTGTGCTACCGATGCAACCGGGTGGGCCATTATGCCCCCAGCTGCCCCTTTGGAGCCCCGGTCGAGTCGTGCCAAAACTGCCAGGCGCCCAACTGCACGTTTCGCACGTGCATCAACTGCGAGCCGATTCGTCGGATGGCGGAAAACAGGCCAGCGGGGAACGGTGGCCCTACGCTCTCCGCCATAACTCGCAGAGGGCAGCCGGCGTGGAGCACAGCGGATGGGACATACGCGTAAGACCCCAAGAAGATCCGGGGCCTGAGACGTATGAATACTGGCGACAACTGAGCCGGCGACTCGAGAGCCGTTGGCAGGTGGCTGACGGAAGCGAGTCCCAGGGAGTGCGAGGTGAGCAGGGGAGCCCAAGGTCGCAACTGTGTGTGAGGCGACTTGCGAGCGAGCAATCGCAGCAAGTTACCCCCGGTTGTCAGGCCTTGCAGGGGTTCTTAGAGCGGACAGGTCAACTGCGTGGACGCGAGGTGCCGGGTACAGAGGCTTCCCCGTGCGTGAGAAACGCGACGAGAGAGCTGAAAGCTTCGTCGGTTCCGGCGGGGGTGGGCGTTGTGAGTGACACAACGGGTTGCCCGGGCGCCTCTGACAACGGAGATCCCGCAGTTGGCATGGTAACGGAGAACCGTCCTCTGCTCATATTGCTCATCAATGGCGAGCCTTACAGTGCGCTGTTTGACACCGGAGCGCAAGTGTCAGTGGTAGGCTGCCGAGTCACGCAAGACTTCCAGGCTCAGGTGAGGAAAACTCCGGGAGCAGTAAATGGTTTCTCGGGTACATCAGTCAGTATGGTAGGAAAACTGAGGCTGGTGATCGAGATCGACACTGTGGTCCGGTCCATTGAGGCGTATGCGTGCGAGCAGGGATTGCAGTACGATATGCTCCTTGGACAGGACTTCATCCGTGCGTTTGGTTTCCGTATGGATGCCGAACATAATGCATGGAGTGTCGCAGGTCGGGAGAGTTGGCATGATTTTGCCCAATGGCAAGATGGCCGGGTGTACTTTCCCGACCAACCAGGAAAGCTCCAATTGACCGCGGAGGTAGGAGGACTTTCGGCACTGCAGGAGCCCCAACGACTCCAGGTTGAGACGTTGGTGCGGCGAGTGGTGCCGGAGAGTTCCCCTGCGCAAACGGACCTTATCGAGCACGTCATCGATGTGCAAGGTGCCAGGCCAATTAAGACGCCGATGCGCAGGTACTCTCCGCAGGTCACGGAGTTTATTCGCCAGGAGATTCAGGACTGGTATCAGAAAGGAGTGATACGTCCGTCTCAGAGCGAGTGGTGCAGTGCACCGGCGGTCGTGAAAAAGCACGATGGTAGCTACCGTTTGTGCATCGACCTGAGGCCGGTGAACAAGACCACTCGGATCGATGCTTACCCCATGCCGGGGGTAGATGTGATCCTCGATAGGTTGCGAGGAGCCCGGTACATTTCTAAGATCGACCTCAAGAGTGCCTATTTACAGGTGCCCTTGCAGGAAGATAGTAGAAAGTACACGGCGTTTGGTGCGCCGGGTTGCGGGCTCTGGGAGTGTAACCGGATGATTTTTGGTCTGGTCAACGCTCCCGCAACCTTCATGCGCTTGATGGACGCGCTGTTCGGACCAGATTTCGAGCCGCATGTATTCAAGTACCTCGACGATGTGATCATAGTCACGGAAACGTTCGAGGATCACTTGGTGTGGCTCGAGAAGGCGCTGGAGCGCATGGTCCGGGCGGGGCTGGAGATCAACGTCGAGAAGAGTGAATTTGGTTGCTCCAGGGTCACGTTCCTGGGATATCTTCTCGACGAGGGTGGGCTGCGGCCTGACTCTGATCGAGTTCAGCCTGTGCTGGACTTTCCAGCCCCGCAGAACATCAAACAGCTGCGTCGTTTCCTGGGGATGTGTGGATGGTACTCCAGGTTCATCGAGCATGAGTCACATCTGAAAGTACCCTTAACGAAGCTGTTGCACAAGGGCGAAGCATGGCACTGGGACTCCGAGCAGCAACGAGCGTTCGATGCGCTCAAGCGAGCTCTTACGGAAGCTCCCGTGCTTGTGCGACCGGATTTTTGCCGGCCGTTCTACGTGCACTGCGACGCGTCGTCTTATGCACTGGGTGCTTGCCTGATGCAAAAGGACGACGAAGGGTACGATCACCCGATATGTTACGCGAGTCGCATGCTTAATGAGCACGAGAAAAATTACACCGTGTCCGAGCTCGAGTGCCTAGGGCTGCTGTTCGGAATCCAGAAGTTCAGACCGTACATCGAGGGCGCGCATTTTATTGCAGTCACCGATCATACGGCTCTGACCTGGTTGAAGAACAAGAAGGATCCGACGGGACGTCTGGCCCGCTGGATCCTCGAGTTGCAGCAATGGGACTTCGAGCTGGTGTATCGCAAGGGGACACTCCACCATGTCCCTGATGCGTTGTCTCGTGGGTTTGGGAGCGACGTGGAGGCTGCAGCATTCGAAGTCATCAACGACCCGTGGTACCTTCAGCGGATGAAGGACGTGGAAGCGCGTCCACTTAAGTACCGCGGGTGGAAGGTTGAAGACGGAATGCTGTACAAGTACGGCACGAATGAACTCCTAGATCCAGTGACTCATAAGGAACAGTGCTGGCGACTCGTAGTTCCGGGTGAGCATCGAGAACGTGTGATGCGGGATGCTCATTGCGAACCGTCGACCGGACATTTCGGACGCGAGAAAACGTACGATCGCATAGCGCGCGAGTACTTCTGGCCTGGCATGTGGTTTGACGTGCAGGGTTTTGTGCAGTCTTGCCCGGCCTGCCAGAGGTACAAACTAGAACAACGCGCGCCACAAGGTCTGATGAGCAAGCGTGTGGTGGAGCGTCCGTGGGCAGTGATTGCCACGGATGTTGTCGAACTGCCCCGCAGCAAAAATCGTTACAAGTACCTGGTGGTTTTCCAGGACTTGTTTACGAAATGGGTGGAGTTCAAACCACTGACAGTCGCGACCGGTAAGATGTTAGGATGTGCGCTCGAGGAACTTATTTTATTCCGGTGGGAAGTTCCGGAGTATTTGGTCAGCGACAGTGGTAAGAACTATTGCGGGGCGGACTTCATGACCGTACTCAAAGAGTATGGGATTGAACACGTGCCCTGCCCACCCTACCATCAACAGGCAGACTTTTGTGAACGTGCGATCAAGACGTTGAAGACCATGATCTCCATTTTTGTAGATCATGATCATCGCGACTGGGATAAGCACCTGCACGAGTTTCGGCATGCTATAAATACGGCGGTACAGGCGAGTACAAAGGTGTCACCGGCGTTCCTCAATTTTGGTCGGGAACCGCGTCAAGCGAAGAGCCTGCGTAGGGAAGTAGAGGTGCGGGGCCCTTTTGTTCGGTTGTCTCCTGAGGAGTGGGCGGACCGGCTGAAGCGCCTCAATGCTCTGAGGAGCCTGGTGGTCAGGCATATTGAGCAGGCGCAGGACAGGCAGAAGCGCCACTATGATCGTGGCCGCCGGTTCGTCCAGTTCCAAGAGGGAGATTTGGTCTTGCGACGCTCCCACACTCTGTCTAACGCAGCGCTAGGTAGGAACGCCAAACTTGACCCTTTGTATATCGGTCCGTATAAGGTGCTGGAGGTGCTGTCCCCAGAATTGTATATTCTGACGACGGATAGCAAGAAGCAGGTGGACCGCGTACACGTGAAGGAGTTAAAGCGATATGTCCCTCCGCGTTCGAACCGAGCGACAGCGTGTGTGTAGAAACGGCCAATAGTTTGTAAGTCGGCGAATGGTGGGTCGAGTTTTGCGTTTTCCAGTCGTGCGAATCGTGAGTGTTTTTGTCGTCGCTCTTGTTTATGGTGAGCTGGTGTTGCATGCGGTCATTGTGGTGTCCCGACAGAGTATTATTGGGTAGGCTCTAGATTGGGTTGATTGGTTGGTTACAGGTCCAGCAGCATGTCACTGGCGGACGAGATCCGCAAACTGGGAGCCCTCGTCGGGACGGACAGCGGGTCTGGAGGTGAGGGGTCGGCCCCGACCTCGACACCGGAGCCATTGGAAGGCTCCGCGGCGGGCAGTGATGCCGCGGCGGAAGCCAGACCGGTGGCCAACTCGGTCGTTGAGGTGAGTTCTGCGCGGTTCGGAGGGAGTGTGGCCTCGGTGGCCGCCGTGGTGCCCTCCGAGCCCCGGGGCAGTGGGCCTTTCCCCGTTCGTGGGAGTGGCGAGCCATGTCCGGAGGTGGAGGACGCCTCCATGTCCGCGTCTGCTGGGGACGCGCTGGAGATCGGCAGCGGAGCCGCGCAATTGGAGCTCGCGGCATACCTGGGGGAGGAGCCAATTCCCTTGGCGACTCCTTCCGGGGCGCCGTTTTCCGCTGTCCGATCTCTGCCGCGTGCTGAGCGGCTGGCGCGGGAACGCCGGGCCAGTGAGGCCTTGGTGGCCAGGATGGTCCCGGTGGAGGCCTCTCCACTGAGGGGTAGGTCGGAGTGGGACAATAGTCTCAACTCCGGCCCGGCTCGCCAGGCACTGCCGTTGCAGAGGGCGCTGGCCAACCTGGCCGCCCGCGGGCCGCGGCAGGAAAAACTGGTGGAGCGCCTGTACGCGGGCTCGCCCATGGGGCTCCGGACGGCACGGACCCGGGGTCTGCAGGCTCTCGTTGAGCCACGTAACCCCGGTCCGAGCACCGAGTTACGGTGTCCGGGAGCCCGGAACGTGCTTCCGGCGATTCGGGGGGAGCCGCGTCCATCTCGCGGCCACTCGAGGAGGGATGAAATCCCTCTCGAGTATCGTTTCCTCCCGGCGTCGGGGGTACAAGCGGAGCAGCCGAAGCGTGTGGCGCTCCCAACTGTCGCGACCGGGGGCCGGGGCCTCTACCCTCCCGCGGGATACAGGGAGGAGGCGACCCCTCAACCGTCTCGTAAGAAGAGGTCTGGGCGGCTGCCCGATTTCACCAGGGACGTAGAGTTCCGCTACATCGGTGAGGAGCCAACTCCTCGACAGGAGGAGTTTCCTCAGTGCCGATCGTCGGCGGAGCCGGACGCGTCCGGTGAGGTTGGGTGCCCCCAGAAGGAGACGGTGAGGGCCGGTTCCCCTCTTGTGGGGAACTCGGATTCGTCTCCACCCGCGGGACTGGTGGGGGAGGCCCCGTCGACGTCTCCATCCGAGGCTCGGGTTGGTCTGGTGCCGGAGGCCGCGACGACCGCGACGCCTTCACCTACCCTGGAGACGGGTTTGTCCGTCCCCGCCTCGGCGTCGTCTTCGCGTCGGGTCGTGGGTGATGATGGTATCGTCTACCGCCTTTGCGGTGACGGCCATTTTCGCCCTGTGACCCGAGCGGGGGGGCGGCGCACGAGGAAGGGGATTGAGGCCAAGCGGGTCTCTCCGGCGTGCACCGCGGTCGACCATCAGACCGCCGATGGCGCGCTGGCAAGCCGGTGTCAGCTGCCTCGGCCCAGGGCCGGAGCCGCCGCCGCCAAGCAGGGCACGCCATCGCCCACCTCAGTGGCGGCTAGGCGTCGGGCTCGACGCCGGCTTCTGGCTGAGGTCCGAGCTCGGGCCGAGCGGGACTCACCAACCACGGAGCCGCCAGTGCTCCCGACGGCACAAGCGGCGCCATCAACATCTTTGGCGCCGGAGACGCCACTACCACCTGTGGCGTCGGTGACGCCCTCACCACCATCGGTGTCACCAGTGCCGTCGGCGCCGAGGCCGGCCTCTCGTGTGAGGGTCCTGGCTTACCTTGCCGGGCTGTCCCGAGAGGATCGCCTGCGCCTTGTGGAGGAGGCTGATCAGGTCTCGCAGCCTCCCGCCCGTGAGGGTGGCCAGTAGGTGAGGCCACGCGGGACCCAAGGTAAGTGGCGCTCTGAACCCCGCAATGACGCATGGATTCGGTTTCGTTTTTTCTTTTTCTGTTTTGTTGTCCCGTTTCGTAGTGATGACCCACCATTCCATTCCATTCTTGTTCGCTCGTGGTCAGCGAGATGCGAGGCTCCCCGGGCAGAATTGCCGTCGGGCCGAGTTTGCACTCGGGACCCAGCCCGGGTGTGACACACGGACGATGAGAGCGGGGGATAGCTCCCGATCCTGGTGCAGGATCGGTTGCTACGGGGGGACTGTGACGGAGAATTTCGGCTTGCCGACTTCTCTTTCGTCTCTCTCTCGTCCGTTCGCTACGCCCGGGCTGAGAGTGTGTTGGTATGCACTCTCATGCCTGGTTTTTCTCTGTTTGAGGTGCGGCGAACGGGCGTTGGCGGAGCTGGATGCGGCCGACGAGCTGGCGATCCGTTGCCAGGATCGTCATGCGGGGGAGCGAGCGGAATGGGGAGAGCGCGGCCGAGGGGGGAAATCGGCAGTTTCGTTTGGGCTGGCCGATCGCGTGCGCGCGTTTGTTTTTCGTTTGTCGCCGTTTCGGATCTTCCGTTGGTTTTTGGAAGCGGTGCGGTGCTTCGCCACGTTTTCTTTTGTTTTGTGGATGCGCACCCGGTGTGTGGGCGCGCATCGGTGGTTCATTTTTTTTGTTGTGAGTGGGGAGTGAGTGGCTGGGTCGCGCCCAGCCAAGCCTTGCCGCCCAGCACCGGTGTGCGTGGGTAAGGGCGAAGCCCGTACCGCCGGCGCGCGCGTGTTCGGCGAGCGAATCCGGCGAGCGGCTGAGCAGCAGGACCAGCAGCAACCGCAGCAGCAGCAACAGTAACAGCAACAACATCAGCAGCAGCAGCAGCAGCAAGCCGCATCCGTTGACCGGGAGCGGCCATCTCCACCTGGGGTCGCCGTTAGCAAGGTCGGTGCCGGTTCTCTCTCTCTCTCTCTCTCTCTCTCGCTCTCTTGCATGTCCCGGGGTGTTCGCGGGTGCAACGGTGCAGGTCGGGCAGTGATGCCGGCCCCCGTTGCCGGGTTTTGAGTTCGCGGGCGCTTAGGCTTGAGCGGATTATCGGGCAGCGATTGCCGATAATCCGATTAAGCGGATTATCGGGCAGCGATTGCCGATAATCCGATTAAGCGGATTAGCGTTTTCTTGTATTAGGCCGATTTGCGAGACGGAGTGTGCGTGCTCCGTCTAATTATTAATTTGTGTGTCTTTCTTTATTTTTCATTTATTGTGTCGTATTAATAAATTTGTAATATTAATATATTTGTGTCATATATTATTGCGTTAACCCGTTCGTTTTCCCGATTTTCCTTTAATTCGCGCGCGATTGGCACACACGCTCGGTGTGCCATTCAGTCGTGGGAGCATTCGTGCCTCCCGAGCCCTCCTTTGATAAATATTGTGCGGACGGCCGCGAGCAAATATTCTTCAGTGAATAGTCGGCTTATTTAACTCCGTTACACAACTTAATAACCTATAGTAAGGGACAAGGATTTCCTAAAAGCAAGACAGCTTCATAGTAAAAAATGCAATTAAAATATTTAATTGTGCTGAGCATACTCTTGCAAAGGTTATGGCCAAAATTTCTACATGGACTTTTTATAGAAGATACCAATAGGTCTATTAATTACGCTAGTGCATACCTATAGTGCAAAATCATAGTGTATGTCTGATAAAAATGCTTAAATCTGAAGAAAAACTCTGTCACATAAACTTGTTTTATAATACACTAAGCTATCATGTTCTAGGTGGAATGATGCATTGAATTTAATAAATAAATACACAAAAAAGCAGATTTTAAATAATTTTTTAAGTTGACAAAAATCAGTTATGATAACTTAATCAAATAATTTTTCGAGACAGGATTTTGCATTAAAGTTATTAATTTAATACAAAATTAAGGAAAGCTTTGATTAACTGATTATATATATTTTATTTGTTTACTATAAATATTCATATTACATGCAAAATTGAAGATAATACATAAAATTTATAATTGCAGTAAAAAAAATTAAAAATATAATGTAATTACAAAATCATGGGTAACCTTCGAAACTCTTTCAATATCTGATAGTTATAAAGTGATAACTCAGGTATTGAAAGAGTGCCGTTTCTCAATTTTCTTTCCATTTCTTCATAATTCATTTTCAAGTAATTGTACAAAACTTTCACCTGCCATTCTAAAATATAAAACGTATACTATTAAATGATGACATTTGAAAAATATTTCAGATAAAAGTTGTATAGTTCACAAAGACTCCACTGACAATGACGTTGAGCGTCGTCCTTGGATGTGATTTTAAAGATTATTTCAAGATATACCTTTGTTTTTCAAAATAAGAACGTATATTTTTGACCCCAGATTCAGAAAGAGCAGAAAATTCTACGTTTAGATAAGATATGTAGGATCTACGAATGACACTTTAAGATCATGGAATATACATAAAATATACAATTTAAGTGCGTATTCTTTATTGAGTATGTTGAACTATATGTTTATTTGCACTGATCTAAGTAGTCAAGGGACTTCACTGTAAACATAACCAGCTGTAAGATCTTGCAGTCTCTAAAGAAGGTACGTTTATGTACGCGTGCGTGTGTCAAGGCAAAACAATGTAGCGATGCAGTTAGTAAGGAAAAATTTCAGTAGAGCTTCATCCAGTCAAGGTAAAGTTATATACTACAAATGCTCCCACCTAATTATGAATCAAATGTTCAATGTGTACACTATTATTTTTAAAACACAATAACAATTTGTAAGTATTTCAGTAGTTATCACTTAAGAGTACTTCCTATATTTTCACTCTCTTTTCCATAACCATCCGACGCTGCAAGATTATAAGCATGTGTTATATACACGTATTTACTAAAAAAATATGTCTTTCTATTAGATTCGTCGAAGTAATAGATGATATCACAGCGCAAACTCGAATAGAGAAGATACGACGAGCGCGAGAGTGAAGAAGATAGATAGTTGTGTACGCAGCATGGGACCATACATGGGAGGCAGTGAGATCGCGCACATGCGTCCGATAGATTGCAACCTTGGTGGGGCTTCAGATAATCTACATCTACTCCAAGAAGAAAGCAACTGTCTGAGAAAATGAGAACAAATGACCGGGAGACTATTTACTGACCAACAGACCATAACTTTTATGCTTATTTAAGATATAAAAATTTATTCTACGTAACAAGTATATCTGTCGATTACCTTTTTCTGTGAAAGGTCTTATCAATGCCACGATAAGCAGTAAGTTATAAGTGAGATCTCTTGACAGCTTAAATTAGTGCCAAACAATAAACAGCCCAACACGTGGTAGAACGATGTACGAAAAATGACTAATCACAGCAAAACTCATCTATATAGTTTCCCGTTTATTCCGAATGCGGAATGAAAATAAAAATTTGTATATTATAGAATCTTAGTGTGAACCATAGTACCTTTGAACGTAAAATATAAAGATTCTTATTTAAAATAAAAAACGTTTATCTGGCAATGACCTTTAAAATCACATCCAAGAATACGTTTGACGTCAAGTTATAGTCAAGGGGACATCTTATGTATATATTTATCAATAATATATATACAAGATGTATATATATATCAATTATATATATTCTTGATAAATTTTAACGACACAACTATACTATCTGACTCACCAAAAAGCTTACGGGAAACCCATCTATTATTATTTAATTCCCTAGTTATAAATTTTAAGCATTTTTTTTTAAGAGCTTTCGGATTATATGTTTCTTCTCGGTACTCTAATATACCAATGTTCATCAGAAAAAACAATTGGTTGTGGATCTCAACTTCTTCATCTACCGTTAAATATACATCTGTCAATCCACTGAACGTTCTGAATTCCATACCGTATCTACAATTTTTAAATTGTTATTAATAAAAACAGAAAGAAAGCAAACAAACTGTGCACCTTAATTTAGTTTCAGTAACATACATTGAAACAGTAGAAATCTTTAGAAATCGTAGTAGAAACATGCGATTTCAGATTGCTTGTTAGAAACATATATGTTAGGCTATAGAAAATGTATTACTTTAATACAAAAAATAAATTAAAAGAAGAAGTTAATTGCGCTTTTGTAAAAAAAATTTTTTTTTAAAAATCACTTTTCCAATAACTTAAAAATAAATAAATTGTTGATTACTATGCAAGTCCTACATAAGCAAAATAATAAACACAATCTTAATACAGAAACAATCATAAATATGTGATTTGAGCGAAATATTTCGAAAATAAAGGAAATGCTAAAGACGTAATAAAGAATTGACTTCGGCCGAATTTTACGTTTTAAACTCTCTCTTCCGGTTTAGACTGATGTCTCCGAGGTGTGATGGTGTGTGCATCATTAGCACACCCTTATTTTTGGCTCACCTATTATTCAAAGTGTTGGCAGCGACTAGACCGAATTCGAAAGAGTAAGTAGAGCGAGAAAGAGGCGATCTATTTCGGCTTTGCGGTCAGCTGTAAAATTTTCGGCAGTTTCCAGCTGACCTCTATTATAGCAAGTATAGCTTCGTCAGTAGCCACTAAAACAATGATAGCAACGAGAGCAACTATATAACACCAGCAGCGACAGCGGTATCAGCAGCAACTGCATAACAACAACACCGACAGCAGCATCAAAGTAATGGAGGGCAGCGCGACACCATGAGTTATTTGTGTGTGGCAATGTCGTCTCTCACTCATGTATTTCAGAGCCGTATGTCCGGGCTATTATAATGCCAACGGTCAGCAATAGTGCGATCTTTGTGCATTAACAACACCCGTGGTCGCACGGATTGCTGGATGATGCGCCGTCCGTTTTGTTTGTTTCGCCGGATTATTTTTATTTTCATTTTTGAGAGTGTGTAATAAATGTATATTTAATGTATTTCGTGTGCAAGGGATTTGTCAGTCTTATTTCTGTCACCTATAGTAGTTCTCTTCCTCGTGATCGCGTGGGTATGTTTTCCCAATACGCTCTTAAGGGCTGCAGCATGTTACCTCCTATCTGTGTAATTTAAATAATTTGTTTGCGCTCAAATCGGGGATGTATTTTATTTGAACTTAAGAAAAATCCCATTTAATCGTTACAACATTTTTGAGTGATCGAATCATTCGTTACAATATATAAAAGCACAATGCTGTAAAATTGCGGAACGAGTTAGTGGATCTCACGTTTGACTAAAGAAAAAAGCGAGGAATGGCAATAGCTTAACTTTTTACTGTATGCGGCTAATTACAGGTCATGGCAGAGCTAGGAGTGTCTTGCTAAAAGGGTAGCCAAAATAAGTGTACCGTACCAACCTTGCGATTTATGAATAGATAGATGACCGATAAAAACTTAAAACTAATTACTTAAGGTAGATATAGATGGAAGTATGCATTACAGGCGCGAGTTTACAAAGAGAGAATAAAATAGTGACGCTCTAACGATACCTACAATTTATTATGTACAGATTTTAGAGAAGACATTTCTGGACTGCTTGTAAACTTATAACTCAGGTAACGTCTAGGTTTGCTCAAGTACGCGGCAGTATGTGTTAAGGCCGCTAAGTTGAAAGACAGATAAACGAGGGGCAATATGCGCCGATCCTCATATCAAGTTGATTCACCACGAGAAGAAAAAAAATCAAGAAAAACCATGCCACTAGTTCCTGACTGTCGGGATTAAAATTAGTAACACTCAGCTGGTTTTTCCATGAGTTGATACCCGAATGATTATTTCAAGGCCTCAGTACGAGAGGCTCGAACATTGAAGGTAATTGATGGATTTCGAAGTGAACGGCGGATGAGGACGTTTCGAGGGAGATACTTCAGAGCCGAACTTCAAACCACCTTGTAAAGCAGCCTCGTAAGAGCTATTTGCTCTTGTAAACTCAGCATCAACCAGCCCAGCTTAAGCCTCTGAAAAAAGATGTAGGTTTGGGTGTTGGGTGAATAGGTCACTGGTCGGGATAAAGGGTATTTAGTCCACCACAAAATAGACACACGCATTGTGAGCGAACTGAAGTTCAGCCATGCGAATTTTGTCGACGTCCATGAGAACTACGAACCGGACGCGTAGATGAAGTGCGGGAAGATCAGGAACTGGAACAAGTTTCTCGTTAGAGTGACGAACAACGATCTGAGGTGAAACATCCCAGAATGCAGTGACCAATGGACCTTGTGGACCACCGTTAAGGTATTGGTGCTTTCATTGAAGCGTGGGCGAGAGAGTTACATACAGGCTTTATTGTCGGAGAGTAGGGAACCAGCAGCCCATTAACGATAATTTTAAATAACATATCTAGGTCAATTCTGAAAACGTAGAGCTCACTGCCATGAATTATGATCTTAGTCTCGACCACGTTCAATCTGAGACCATTTACAGCCGCTCACTCCATAACCACGCCAGCGTCGTGCTGTGCCCTTGAGATGCGGTCGAGGATGTCGGGCGAAAAGCAATATATATAAATTTGCGTATCATCGGCGTATATTGTATCATTAGCGAAGCGGAGTAATCTTAAAAAGTCATTGATGAAAATAGCAAAAAGGTGAAGACCTAAAACGCTTTTCGGTGGGACCCCTGTAGAGGAGCTCAACCACCCGGAGACAACACCAATCTCGTCATCCAGCGCCTGTAGCCTATGGGCCAGGTAGTTGAAGAACCGCAGTAGCAGGTCGTCAAGAATGGTGTCAAAGGTCGTCAAGAAATCGAAGAGAAGCAGGATGGTGATATATCGTCTCTAAATGGCCAACCGAACATCATCGAGTAGGCCAAGTAGGGCTGATTCAGTGGAATGACCATCACGAAAGCCTGCCTGGTTTGTTGAGGCTGGAAAAACCCCGTAAGAAAGCGAACGATTGAAGAGTACTGTAGTGCGGCCCAAGAGAATGCGAGGCTAGAGAAAGGATGCTGAGAGAAAGGCCATCAGGGCCGGAGCCCCATGAACGTACTTCAGCAAGAACATCCTCCTCTACCTCTCTCCGGGTGACGGATTGGAGTGCAAATGGAAGGCTGGTAGCCAAAGTAACTTATAAGTTAAAAGTTAAAACTTAAAAGTTAACTTATAATCAGTTTTAGTCCCTATAAGCTGACAATAAAATAATCAACAAGATTTATTATTCAAAGTCTTGTGTAATTATTTTTTCAGAGGCATCATTACAAAATAAAAATGACAGTTTTATTAAATATTTGCAATGTATTTATATGCATTGCAAATATTTAATGATATTTACATTTTTATTTTATAATGATGCATCTGACAAAGTAATTATACTTTTTTGTGAGTATTTGTTTAAGAGGCATGATTATAAAATAAAAATGTCAATTCAAATAAATATTCACAATGCATATTAAAACATTGCAAGTCTTAAGAAAAACTGGTTCATTTTATTGTATGTCCATGCCTCTGAAACAAATAATTACACAAGAATTTAAATAATAAATCTTGTTGATTATTTTATTGTTAACTTATAATCAGTTTTAGTCCCTATAAGCTGACAATAAAATAATCAACAAGATTTATTATTTAAAGCCTTGTGTAATTATTTGTTTCAGAGGCATGGTTACACAATAAAATGAAACAGTTCTTTCAAGTCTTGCAATGTATTAATATGCATTGCAAATATTTAATGATATGTACATACTTTATTTTATAACCATGCTTCTGAAACAAATACTTACACAAGAGTTAAAATAATAAAACTTGTTGATTATTTTATTGTTAGCTTATAATCACTTTAGTTGCTATAAGCTGACAATAAAATAATCAACGAGCTTGATTATTTAAATTGTAATTATTTTTTCAGAGGCATCATTACAAAATAAAAATGACAGTATTATTAAATATTTGCAATGTATTTACATGCATTGCAAATATTTAATGATATTTACATTTTTATTTTATAATGATGCATCTGACAAAGTAATTACACTTTTGTGTGAGTATTTGTTTTAGAGGCATGATTATAAAATAAAAATGTCAATTCAAATAAATATTCACAATGCATATTAAAACATTGCAAGTCTTAAGAAAAACTGGTTCATTTTATTGTATATCCATGCCTCTGAAACAAATAATTACACAAGAATTTGAATAATAAATCTTGTTGATTATTTTATTGTTAACTTATAATCACTTTTAGTCCCTGTAAGCTGACAATAAAATAATCAACAAGATTTATTATTTAAAGTCTTGTGTAATTATTTGTTTCAGAGGCATGGTTATACAATAGAATGAAACAGTTCTTTCAAGTCTTGCAATGTATTAATATGCATTGCAAATATTTATTGATATGTACATATTTTATTTTATAACCATGCTTCTGAAACAAATACTTATACAACAGATAAAATAATGAACGAGCTTGAATATTTTAAATCTTGGCTACTTTACTTTTTCAGAGGCATGGTTAATTTTATTTTTAATAATGCCTGTGAAAAAATGAAACATACAAGAAATAAAATATTCAAACACAAACACAAACACAAACACAAACACAAACACAAACACAAACACAAACACAAACACAAACACAAACACAGTCACAATCACAATCACAATCACAATTTTATTTTGAATTACACACACTATAAATTAACAATAAAATAATCAACAAGCTTGATTATTTTAATTCTTGTATATTTAATTTTTTAAAGGCATGGTTAAAATTAAAATGAACCATGCCTCTAAAAATATTATATATACAAGAAATATAATAATCAAGCTTGTTGACTATTTTATTATTAGCCTTTCATTATTTCAAAAATCATAGCATGCAAACAATAACACTGTTAAGCAAGGGGGATATAATAAGACTAGTCTAGTATACTGGAGCTAAGCCTGTCTTCTGCTACTTAAAATTTTACTATAGTGTAACTACGTACGTAAATCTAGTAACTTAATTTTAAAAAATTTTGCGGAATATTTGTAATTATTAAACGCGAATATATAAATTAATTCAAGACGAATTTAATATTATATATATAATAATAAAAATTAAAAATATTTATTATAGAAAGATATAAGATTTGCATACTTACAATATATTGTGTATAATAAATTTTAATGAATCCTTATGATATTAAATTGCTATTTATGTTCTTCTTAAAACTGTATTATATTTTCTATATTTCTTTAATCAATTAGACTTTTTTATATCCGCTTATCACTTACAATATTATTACTTTATAACTGCTGTTTGTATTGTGTAAACTATTATTCGCATTTGAATTTTCAAACAACGGTTGCTATGTGTATGAACCCCGTATCGTTATATAAACATTTAATTATAATTCGAAAAAGTAAATAAGTAGTTCGTTTGTTCTTTGATTGATAAATAGTTTTTGACAATAATATTTATAAATTTATCTATGAAGTTTTAACTTATAAATTAATTGAAATAAAAATATGCATTGTTTGTCAAGCGCTCAATCTTGACCCATCTATCGCGCATGCTCATCATTATCTTATCATAAAAATGACAATTGTATTGTTATAGTTAAATCATTTGTATAAGGTCTATCTTACTTGGACGCTGTTAAATTTCTAATAAATTATAAGCTATCATAATTTAGTAGTTAAATTATTATAAATGACAACATATTGGGTAACTGGATTCACACCGCGATTTTATCCCGAGAGACTTCTAATGGGAAGTTACGAGTTTATGTAAATATGGCAACTATGAAAAATCATCTGCTAACTAGGTACATATTTTAATGAAATTAAACAACATAATAATCAAAACAAATAAATTGTATGGCCAATATTTATGATTAAACATTGAAGGAGAGTTATATACTTACCTTCTGTCTCCGAAGCTAGATAATTATTAGTAAAAAAAATAAATTTATAATATATATAATACATTCAATTTAAAATATGTATATACGTCAAATTGAAATAGAATATGACTTTTTTTTATAATAACAAGATATTATTGTTATATCAATGTATGACGAAAACAATAGTACAAATTCTGATATAAATTGGAAATTGTAAATATCAATAGGACTATAACAAATTCTTGTTGAGAATCATTTTATTTTTTATAATTTAAGTTTTATAATGAACGATTTTGATTGTTTATATAAGTAAAACCAACCCCGGGACTGCAATAATATATATAATTTATAAAGGTAGGTAATGTTCGTGGGCGGATGCCTGTCCTTGGATGAACTGACTCTTGGACTTGTGCTTCCGACAGGCGCAAAGCATGGATTGTTCCTCGGTGCTTTCGCTGTCAAAAACAATATTTATTTGCATTACTCTATTCACTGCAGCTATCAAAAATACTATCTGTCAAATTGTAAGCGTGAACATTTTTATCATGCCCGCTACGTCAGTGCAATATGACTCGCCCGACGAGTATATTTAAAATGTGAATTGTTGTAACGATACTTGACGTTTATTCGAAATAAATGAAACGGGGTTTTTAATCTTAAAAGGACACTGGAAACAAACTTGAATAAAACAACATACAAAGAGGTACATAATATCCTGGAGAAATACAGTATTCGTTCGATTTTTTGCAATAAAGAGAAAGAGTGGGACTAACCGTGTAGAATAACAAAACATTTGTGTATAATATAAGTATGCTATCATTTCACACAAAATCAACTATGTAGAATAAAAATTGATCGTGTAGAATAAAAAGTCATCGTGTAAAATAAAAAACTGTTCGTGTAGAATAAAACTGATTTATTCTGGTGTATAAATCAACCGTGTAGAATATTATTACTGGTAATCAAATCAGTACATGTCGAAACTTTAAACATAACTGTTGCGAAATAAAATTTTATTTTTCATTGTGTAGAATGAATTTATCTAGATTTTTAAAAACATTCGTTAAGTAGAATTAATAACAGGCTATGTCTAATAAAAGTTGACACATTTTGTGAATATTCATAAACGTGTACAATGTTCATGTTTTTCATCTGATATGATAATAACCAAATGTGACGTGTAGAATCTTTTACAATGTATGTATTTGAAAAAGTATGTGTAGAAAAATGAGTTATGTAAAATATTCGAAATTTCATTCGTGTAGAATATTAAATTGATTATGTACAAATAAACGTGTTCAAAATTCAACACTTTTGTAATCAAATAAACTTTGATTATGTATGATTTCTATATGTATAATATTTCAAATCAATACATTTTCAATTTCATTTTGTGTCGAATAGTTACGTGTAGGAAAATATTTAACTTTTTTTTTAATTTATATTTTATTTATCGTGTTCAATAAATAATTTTCGTGTTTAATAAATAAAGTCAAATAGTTTGGGTTTAATCAAATCGTGTAAAATTGTTATGTGTACAAACCGAACCCTGCCGTACTTAAGTAGATTAATTATTTAATTATATTAATTAATTATATTAAATTATATAATTAATTAATCAAGTGGATTAATTAATTAATTATATTAACATTTCATCATTTGATAATTTCAAATATCCAAAAATACTTCTTCCCATACAACGTTTTGAATAGAGTTATCATCATTTGAATTATTTTGAAGATGAATTTTTTCACGGTTTCGACATCTACTTAATGCAACATATAATTGACCATGTGAAAACAATGGTTTATCAATGTACAATCCTACTGAGTCAAAACTTTGTCCTTCCCTGCTATAAAAGTTCCATTGAAAACCATTGAAGAATTTCTGAATGGTTTTCAATCTTCGATCTGAACACTCCAAATGACCATTGAATATGATTCCTCATCCAACAAGAAATGTCAAGATATTAATTACTATTGGTTCCAATAATATAGATTACTATTGATTCCTAATCGAGATTAATCATTATCAATAGAAAAATATACTATTAAAGTAATGGTTTTCAATAGGATTCAATGAAATTTCTCATGTATGTTACCCAATCGATTTCAATGGTAAAATTCGTGGTCAAATCGAAGATTTGAAACCATTCGAATGCGATAATCAATTTGATTGAATTGATATCAATGGTTTGTTATTGCAACATTCAAGTCTCGTATCGTTGAATAATTTTCAATAGTTTTGAATATGAAAGTCCTAACATTTCAATAATATGGAATAGAAAATATCAATCTAATTGAATGGGTATTAATGGTCTTTTATCGCATGATCAACTTTTTTTCTGACGTTAGAAATGCTAGATATTTATGCAAAATGCGCAATTCATTTGAAATCCAATAATAATGTTCATGTCAATTTTTGTAATTTGTTTATGTACATAAAAAACCATTTATTTACAATTGAAAAAAAATCGAATACCCATTAAAAATTATATTCGAATATGTTTTTACTTAAAAACTATTAAAATTGATAAAAGTCTATTCAATCAAATCATATACGGAGTTTTTTCATTCATGACCTATATAAAATTATAATATCCAAAGCATAAGATACGATTCTTCAATTATAGTATTGAACAACTATTCAAATTTATAAAAAATCATTCAATTATGGAAATTTTTTCTTTCATCATCTAATGAAAAATTATAGAATAAAATTATATTTGATAAGGATGTAGAATGAAGGATTATTCAAAACTATACAAACAACTTCTCAATAGAATACGATTGAGTTTTACTTGCATTTACCAATCATTAGATTTCATTAAAAAATATTCAATTGAAAATATTTGAAATTTTTTTGTTTGCCTTTCATAAGAAATTATAGAATACTATACCTCATTGAATGCGATTGGGTTATTTTTATATTGACCAATCATTAAGATTAAAAAAAAAAATATTAAATGAAATATTGCTAAAGTTACAGTATTGCTTTTGCTCATATTGGCATATATGGAAAACCATTCTATAAAATATTATTGACCAACCGTGTAATTGGATAAAAATTAATATCCATATAATATGATTCAATAAAATATGATTGGACAATTATTGTATCGAAAAATTATTAAAATTCATAGAAAGATATACAATAAAATATCATTGATTAATTATTTTATTGAACT
Source organism: Phymastichus coffea (assembly GCF_024137745.1). NCBI lineage: Eukaryota > Metazoa > Arthropoda > Insecta > Hymenoptera > Eulophidae > Phymastichus > Phymastichus coffea. Next base: position 11,754 of record NW_026706824.1, on the reverse strand, counting down.
GTGATTGATATTCATTCAATGCAATTGGATAGATTATCATTGAAACCATTCCTATACAAAGTATTAGTCAGAAAGATTGAATTCTATTAAATTTAATGGTAAGTTTTACTATTAGTTATGCTTACCATGAAGTATTATTGAAAATCATTCAGTTTCAATCGTCATCGGAACATTGAACCATTCAGTTCATTGATTACCATTGAATATGAATGATCCCGAATAGGAATGAATGGAACTTTTTTAGCAGGGTTGTGCCTTATTAATTGTCATACAAAATGCTAAAAAGATAGGGAACTGTTTACGGTATAAAATAAATGGTAATGTAGAATTTTCTCCAGTGTTCAATGTTATTTTTGGTACAAAAACTTTCTTCCCCATATTTTCACCTGTTAATATTTGAACTTCAATATTATACTTATATAACTGTATAATTTTTAATCTAGTCCCATTACATAATCCTTCATGTATATTTAAATTTCTAATCAACATTACTGTTGCATTTATTTTCAAATCTAATTTATGTGGTGGGAGACCTTCTCTTACTTTATTTAATGTTTCTATAGGATATTTGAGATATATAGTATATTATGATCTGTTTGATCAACCCCTTTATGTGTAGCATAATCAATACTATAATAACTTTCAATTTTACCATTCAAATATTTTAAAATTTTAGTATTCAACTTATTAATATCATCATTATGAGCCGCTAAAATCACTCGGTCATACCAATGAGAAATATTAGAATTTCTATATATTTTTGAACAAACATTATCAGTTTTCATTTCTTTAGGTATTATGAAATTTTCAATTTTTCCTTCCCCAATATCCAATAGAAACTTAGCAAATTTTTCATTACTGCAACGCATATTTTTCTGTAATTTTAATATGGTAAACAAAGGCCATAAAGAAGAATGTTTTATAGTATTAATTATTATAGTGTTTTTGAATGAATATTTCATAACTGGTAAAATTTGTGTGAAATCTCCGCCTAACAAAACTAATTTTCCTCCAAATGGTTCTTCATTATCACATATATCACACAAAGTCTTATTAACGATTTCTAAAGCATTTTTTGGTATCATAGAAGCTTCATCCCAAATTATTAATTCAGCTTCTCGTAATTTTCTTTTATCACTATCATATTTCAAAAATACTGATTTGTCAGTTAAATCGAAAGGTAATCGAAACGTTCTATGACTCGTCATACCTTTAGGCAATAATACAGAAGCTATTCCGGTCCAAGCCATTGATAACGTTTTCCGTCCCATTGATAAATACTTATATATTATTGTTTTATATAAATGAGTTTTACCAGATCCCCCAGGTCCATCAATGAAAAATAATTTATTTTTACTCGTAAAAATTTCGTGATAGATTTTTTTTTGATCTTCATTGAGATCTTTAAATATTTTTTCAAATAATTTCTTACTTTCTGATCTTAAACATTGATCCTTCTCCTGTTCAACAGTACATACATTTTATGGTTTCGGCAAACCTAAACTGTCAAATTGGCTTGGAAATTTTCAGTTAATAAAAGATTTACAAAATAATTCCTCAATTGATATGGCATCATAATTGTACATGCTTCATCAAATGTATTATAAATTATTTTATCGTTATCTACTAACTCCATTGCAATAGCAACTTCTCTATAAGTTTTATAAATTTTTTTCTTGTAAGTTCGTAAATCCTTGAAAGAAGTTGCCCCTTTACTTCTATTTAATATTAGTTTCAAATGATATCTTTCAATATCTTTAGGATGTACGATCCCTATTCTGCCAATCGTTGGATATCGTTGTTTACGAACTCGTTTTACCCATTTTTTATCTCTAAAGTTAAAATATTTTGCAATATTAACATATTTAATTTTACGTGCAAAATCATTATTCTTATTTAATTCAAACCATGCTGTTAAAGTAGTCTCGAATTTTGACAAGGCTTCAATTTCTTTAGTTTCTTCAAAAACTATTTTTTGCTGATTTTCTGTATGAATCGTTCAACACTATGACTCCTACCACATAAAGGCAACCCACATAACATCCAAGCTGATTCCATCGCGCTTAAGTATTTTCCGTCAATAAATGTATCAATTTCATTATAAATTATTTTTTCGTCTTCATCATTTCCTAATTGATTATTACATTTTGGTTCATTTTGATAATTTTGTTTTTGCACCTTACATCGTGCTCTATCTCCTCCTTTGTGTATATAATCATAAATATATTTAACACTGTGACGTCGGGGTCACTCTCAGGTACGCTTGGAGCAAGCGTAAACTCAGGGTTGCTCTGATTTGGCTATCGTGTAACACACAAGCCGGGACGAGCAATATTGTTGCGTTGAGAAAACTGTATGCTAACGGGGAATGTAATAACCAAATGTTATTACGAACACACCAGACTCACGCTTAATGTGTTCTTAAGGGACTTTAATGGAAATTCACCAGACTCACGCTTAATGAATTTCCAAAAGAAAGGCGGATTACTTAAAGAAAGAAAAGGATAGCCAGGTTTAAGATTTTACTTACTTTTATTTTATCAATTTAGTTATTATTAATGTTGCGTTCTCTCTCTGCTCTTTGGCCTCTTTCTCTCTCTATATGCTCTGAATATACTTGGGTGATTTGATGCTTGCTCCGGGACTCGCTCACTGGTAAAAACTTCTTATTACGGACTTCCTGGTGCTGACTCCGCACTTACTCTATCTGAACTTGACTTCCTCTAACTTAACTGACTGAACTGAACTTAACTTGCTCTCCAGCCTTGTACAGAGCTTTTTATAAGCCGTGGGTGGTTGGGTGGAAATCCCTTTCCTCAGGCCCCTGAAGCGATAACGGCTAAATTTTGGGTTGGTGGGAAATTTTCTAATCATATCCAGAATTTCTTTATTGGTCTGTGGGCGTGAATTTTCAGAGAGAGAAAGGGCGGTCCCTTTTTAACTTGGGCCCTTTTCTCCAGAGATGGCTCTCGGAGTGCCACTTTTAAGAGCAAGAGTAACGCTTTAGCTTATAATTACTTATACATAATTGTACTAAACTTAATTAATCATGACGATACATAGTGACTATTATAAACATTCAGAAAAATATAAACCTTTTACGATTTATTATAAAATACATTATTGTTCTATTTATTGGTTATTCGGTGACAAAAAGATGCGCATTATAATAGCTTACAAAATTGATGAAAATCTATTTAATATTACGGATATTTTCTTAAAATCGGTGGGGAAAAAAAATAGATTGCATTTTTATGGTCCCCTTCCATTATCACCGTGATAACACTTTACGATGTATACGCGATGATCGTAGGCCCCTGTCAACACATACGTGTGGGACAAAGCAGGATAGAGCGTTGATTGTAAGCTTGAGTACGCAGGCTCGGGCCACTATCAAAGTTTATATTTCGAATGCGTTTTCATCGTGGGAAATCAGGAAGGTTCCCACTCCGTTCGTCATATTTAATAATTAAATATAAAAAAAACTAAGTTACGGCTAGCCGTCACAACACTTTCAATAGATGCACAATATTCAACGTTGATATGACATCTATATTTTCTTAATAAGAAAGCATTATATGGCACAACCATAGAATTATCAGTCTCTATAATTTTATCACTATATTGTGTTCGATATACATTATTATCAGTTACGTTATTACATCGTTTATATAATGGATATCCGTTATTTTGGAACGTCGTTACTTCTTGAAAATTTTTAGGATAATTTTTAGTACATTTTACTTTTCCTTTCTGAATACAAGGCGATGTTTCAGTATGTGGGCCATGTAATTGATGATCTAAAACTAATTTTCTCAAATTTTCATCTTTAGATATTTCAGCAGATATATGTTTATCTATCTGTTCAGGTGTTTTTAATTTATCATGCAGATGTAAAGTTACTAAAAGATGAGCATGAAACAATCCTCTTTTTTGAAATTCTATAGTATAAACCCATGCCTTTACCCTTCCAAATAAATTTTTATTTTCGATATCATCTAATAATGACAAAAATTTGGCATAAAATAATCGTACTGTTATAATTGGAATATCATTTGGTGTAGTACCAGGCGGAAAATTTTCTAAAACTGTTTGTAATTCTATCCATTTTGGATTACATGTCATTGTTTTGAATAAATCCGGTCTACCAACATGTCTCATTATAGCCATAGCATCTTGATAATGCTGCTGCATATACCGAGGACTACCAATATATGTTGATGGTAATATAAAAATATTTCCTAATTTTTCTTTAATTACAAAATTAATTGAATCATTTGCTGCACTATGTAAAACTTGATCTACAATCCCTTGATAAGTCTCTATACGCAATTTACTTTGATTATTTCTAAGCCAATTCATACGATTTGTTTCTACCATAACTGCAGCATGTAAAAAAAACTGCAGAGTTAATCTTCCACAAAATAATAGTGGATTACAGTTTTTTTCATAGGGTCGATAAGCTAACCTGTACAGGTAATATTGAAGCATTGTTAATTCACTGTTTTTTCCTTTTCTTATGTCATTTATATTTTCAGATTTCGCTATTTTCGCAATTTTTCCAAATTTTTTATGATAACCGATGCTCCATCCTAAATCACCTAGGCAAATCGGTGAAACAATGTGCAAAACTATTTTGGCGGTACTCCACACGTAACAGCTGAGACGTAACTGCTAATTTAAAAGATCGCGCGCCCCCTCTCTCTCTCTCAACTTAGAACTAACGCGCGAAAATCAGAATCGTGAACGGTTCGATTAATTGAATCGACTACCGTTGCAGCCCCCTCCAAGCCCTGACTACCCGGGCAGGACGAATACCCGCGATTCACTGCCATCAGGAATCTGAAAGTAATAAAGAAGGAAAGGAAACAAAATAACAACTCCCTTCTTTATTTCGGCTAATTTATTTGCCCTCCAGGGCCTACATCATTGTTTGGCTACACCTGGCGCGCGATGTTTCGGGTAGCGCCAGTGTGTAACCTTCTTCGGGCACCGCTAGGAGTTGGTCACCCCAGGCTCCCCACAGATGTAGCAGCCCCTCAGCTGCGACCGAGATTGAGCAGCCTCCCGACCTCGTGATGGCTGCTCAGCAGCCAGAGGGGACTGCTGGGCACTGACTCCCTGTGAGGCGGTGATGATCACGCCTCCCACCGTGACGGTCGCACGTCCATCCTTCGACCTGACCACGATGGTGGTATCAGGAGCCATGCGCCCGTCCACATGGACCGTGAGCGTCGATCCAGCGTCAGTAGCTCCCGGGGCTCTCTTCTCTTGAGCCGGCGCCGGAAGCGCTGCGGAGGACTCTTGTCCGTTATCCACCCGCAGCAGGGCCTCTCCGTAGGCCCTCTGACGCTGAGCCATCCCTGCCCACTCCCCGAGCAGTTCTTCTGCGCCCTGGCGGCTCAAAAAGCGTCTCCGGTGCTCCTGCACCTGAGACTGGAGTTCTTGAGCGAACCGCCAGGCACTCTCCACCTCGTTGATCCCCAGACGCACGTGTCTGAAGTCGTGGAGGAGAGTAGGCTGCTCAGGGATCCGGGGATGATTGCAGACCCAGTGCCCCACAGGTTTCCCTGGGTCCTGGGCATTGGCTCGCACTGTCCGACGTAAGGGTTATGCCGGACTTGAGGGTCTGCACCCCCTGGTCCACTGTAGACTTGGGACGTTCGACACTGTCCTGGTCCTCGGTCTGTGTCGAAGCGTCCCGAGAAGCCTTCTTCGGGGCGACCCACGACGAATCCGGGAGAACCTCTGCCACCGAGGCATTGCGCCGATCCCTTCGGGTGGTCCCTTCCAACTGGATCCTGGCGAAGTTCCGCAGATCTTCATTTAGCTGCGTCGCATCAGGGCCCAGTTGCAGATCTAACAACATCTGCGTGACCACCTCGAAGGTCTCCTCTTCGATGACGATTCTCCGGTCCATCTGAAACATCCAAAAAACAACAAATTTCGGATGAATCTCCCTGCGCGAAGAAAAAATCCTAATAATAGCCGTATCCCACCGAGTTATACGCTCCCTCGCGATTCTTTGTGGGAACGTCCTAGCCCTCGTCGGTTACCGCTCGGTTTTATCGGCCCAACCGTCCTTTGTACGACGGGCACGGTCTTCCGAGGCCTACCTCTACCTCTATTCGCCTTCACGGGAGAGTTGTTGCCCCTTGCTGGACCGGTGACCGTCTCTAGAACCTTTCGAGGTCGACCTCGACCTCTCTTAGTTGGGGCAGATACCGGTAAATCTGACGTCTCGGTGGGAACTTTATCTACGGCCGTGGGGGCTGCTAACTGGACCCGCTCGCTATCTGATAAATCCCCTCCCGGATTTTCGCGCGCATTCGCGGAATCGTTCGCATCCTCCGACGGCAGTTCTTCTGGCGGCTCGCGAGGTTTGATGACCTCCTCGCTTTCCCCATCCTCACCCGGACCGTAATATGGTTTAAGGTCTTTGGCATGGAAGAGCTCAGACAGGATCTCCAGCTGATCGCCTAGCCTGTACGTGTTGGAACCACAAACCTCTTCAATCACGTACGGACCGGCATATTTCGGCGCTAATTTAGCTGAAATACCTTGAGCAGCTGAAGATAGAATACTGTTCCTCTTCCAAACCCAATCTCCGACCTTAAACTCGGGTTGCCGTCTCTTCCGGTCATAATAAGCCGCCTGACGCGCAGCTTCCTCCTTTGACTTGGAGTTAGCTCTCTCCCACAAATTAGGAAGCTTCTCCATATGTTCGGCCCAATCTTCTACAGCCTGACCCTCCGAACATTCAAGGGCCTGCTGATCTTGGGTTCTTCTGAACGTCAAAGGAGGTACCGACTGACGCTCAAACATGAGCATCGCAGGACTATATCCGGTGACGCTATGAGTTGCCGAGTTCAACGCGAAGTTGAACTCTGACAGGTGTTCATCCCAGCTCTTATGATCACGGCTTACGTAAGACGTGATCATGGTCTTGAGTGTCCTGTTTACTCGCTCTGTGGGATTCGCTTGAGGATGATACACGGGAGTCAAAGCGCGCTGGATGCCGTTCATCTGCAGGTATGAATCGACCTCCTGATTCTTAAATTCGGTTCCATTATCCGACAAGAATACCTCTGGCGCACAAAACCTAGTGACGATCCTCTCGTGTAATTCCCTTGCGATTGTCTTCCCATTGGCCTTGCGTATCGCAACACACTCTACCCAGCGAGTAAACAAGTCTACAAACACTAAGATATACTCAAAACCTCGAGAGCTTTTGGGAAATGGACCAGTGATATCACCGGCCACCACCTGCCAGGGTCGTGATACTTGTCTACGACCCATCAGCCCGCAAGGTGCTCTTTGTTCCACCTTGCATTGCTGACATACCGGGCAACTCTTTACGTACTCCCTGACCTGATCATACATTTTAGGCCAGTAGTACAAGCGCCTAGCCCTGGAGAACGTACGCTCTCGTCCTTGATGTCCTGCAGTAGGAGCATCATGGACTTCCTGGAGCACCTGGTACCTTTTCTCCCTAGGCACCGCAAGCTTCCACGCTTCATCGTTGTCGATGGACCCTTCACCATCCTCATCAGGCTGATAATGATACAGTCTCCCTCCTACCACCTTCCATGTGGGGTGAGAGTGTGGGTCCTGGCATACTTCCTGGTATTGTTGCAAATACCAGGCGTCAGTGGTCTCCGGCCGACTATTTATAGCACTCACTTCAATCCCCTCCTCCTCATAGGCCCTAGATAAAGCGTCTGGCACCACATTGAGATCCCCTCTTCGATATTCGATATCGAAGACATTGCCTTGCAATGCTAGCGTCCATCGCGCTAATCTTCCCGTGGGATTTCTCATATTGTGGAGCCATTTCAGGCAACTATGATCAGTGATGACCTTGAAGTGATGCCCTTTAATATACGGCCGGAACTTTCCAATGGCTCATACCACTGCCAAGCACTCTTTTTCGGAACCCGTATAATTTCTCTCAGCACTGTTGAGTGATCGGCTGGCGTATTCTATTACACGCTCCTCTCCATCGACATCCTGTGCGAGAACTGCCCCGATCCCACTGTCACTAGCATCAGTTTGCAGTACAAACTGACCGTTCGGATCGGGTGATTACAGTATTGGGGCGGAAGTCATCGCCTCCTGCCATCTCGTGAAAGCTCGCCCTTGCTCCTCCTCCCAAGAGAAGCGTACATTCTTCTTTGTCAGGCGGTTTATAGGTTCAGCGATCATGGCAAAGTCGGGTATAAAACGTCTATACCACGAGGTCATTCCCATGAACCGCTTCACCTGTTTGACAGTCCGGGGTGTTGGATATTCTAATATCGGGCGTATTTTCTCGGGATCTGGTCTTACTCCGTCCTGGTTCACAAGAACTCCCAAGTACCTGACTTCCGTCTTATAGAAGTGACTTTTATCTTTGTTGATGGTTAGGCCCGCACCTATAATTCTTTTCAATACCCTTTCTAGGTGCCGCTTATGCTCCTCAAAGGACGACGAAACCACAATTACGTCGTCAAGGTAAGCAAAAGCGAATGGATCCATATCCGGGCCTATCACCTTGTCCATCAACCTCTGGAAGGTCGCTCCTGCATATGACAGTCCGAAGGGCATTCTCTTAAATTGAAAGTGCCCTAATCCAGGAACTGTAAACGCTGATATTGGACGCGATTCTTCCTTTAAGGGAATTTGATGGTACGCACTGCTCAAGTCCAAAGTAGATATGAACTTTGCATCCCTTATTCGTCTTAGGATGTCGTTCATATATGATAAAGGATAGGCATCAGGTTTGGTAATTGCATTTACCTTTTGATAATTCACACAAAACCTATATTTTCCATCTGCCTTCTTTACCATTACTACTGGACTTGACAATCCGCTGGTCGCTGGTTCGATAACATCCTTTTCCAGCATATCTTTGACCAGCGTGTGCATTTCCTCTCGCACTCTATCTGAGACTGGGTAGTACTTCTGTTTGATGGGTCGAACATTTCCAACATCTATTTCATGCTCAACCCCCACGGCAGAACCTAAACCTAAGCCCCGTCAGGAATCAATCTTCTGACGAGGTCTTCAATTTCTTCAAGCTGTGACTCCGTGGCTTCCCATAGTCCTACCGGTGCGAGAAATGCCGTACCATCAATTCCAGCCACTTCCATTGGTACTTTCACTTGGTCGTCCTTAAGCCATAATTCATCCTCATCGGGATCCCAAATTGCGCGGAACTCTCTTATAAAGTTCGCGCCTACATAGCAGTCATCTGTGAGCAGCGGCGTAATGGCGACTCTGATTGTCTTCGTGATTCCCCCTACTTCAAAAGGGAACATCACGTGACCAATTATAGGGCACGGGCGTCCATCAGCAAGCCTTGCATCGCCCGCCCTGGTCACATTCAACCCGAGTCCCATCTCCGAAGCCAATCTCAGCCCTAATTGACCCATGACCGTGGATGAGGCGCGGGTATCATAGAGTGCTCTAATTTTAAAGTCACCTATGTCTACCCGCAACCACCACCTGGTCTCATCCTCTGGGTCATATCCACGAGTCCCATCTTCGCCTCCTTTCATCGTGCTTTTCAGCGGCTTTTTTCCTTCCGCGGGCGCGACGACGGTGGGCTGGCTTCTACTCGTGGATCCCTTCGGCAGAGGAGCTTTTTGTGTGGAGGGGCTCTCCCTGGAGTCTTCCCTCTCCTCCACAACCTGTATGTGGCCATCTTGTCCTTTCAGGATAACCACTCCCCTATTCTGCCGAGGGCTGACATCGGGTTCAATTGCCTTCCGCTCTAATATACTGCTATTTCCTGGGCTCTCTTGATGCCCTCCCAGGACTTGTTTGGATCCCTGGGTCGCCGACAACTTGCTGTTTCCCATCGGCGACCCGTAGCGAGAGGTCGAATTTACTGGAGGCGCGAAGATGACCTCTTCTCTTCGCTCTCCTTGTCGTTTCCCTTGTTGCAATCTGGGCAGAACTTGCGGCTAAAACCCAGTTTGCCACAAGCGGAACACTGGAGAGGCTTAGTAAAGTCTATGTTCCGCCTCTGCCCTTCTCGCCGCTCGCCAGGAGACCTGGAAGAAGGAGAATTTTTCTTTCCTCCACGCCATCGGCTCTTACGCTGTTCTGGAGGGCTGCCTTGCTTGTCAGCGGCCAACTTGCGCAATATCCGCTCGATGCCCTTCAGACGTTCTTCCATCTTCTTATCAGAAGTGGAAGCTTGCGTAGCCGATATCGATGCTTGTTCGGTAGGCCTTCTGACGGGGTTCTCCACGCCTAGTCCGCTCTGCGGATCTCCCTCCTTCTTTGCACGCGCCTTCCCTTCGCTGGCCATTGCAGCGGTTTGGGATTTACTACCAGCCGTTCTTTTGCTCGGCTGGTAGGCGTGCTGAGGGAAGATCGTCGAGTTGGGGTCAGCGAATACACGTGGACGGCGACCATAAGATAAGGTGTTCTGTACCTCGGTCGCCCTCCTGTTGAATTCGCATATCGACGTCATCTCGCTCCGACGCAGCTGGATTTGGATGGTTGGAAGGAGGTTTGCATGGAGTAGGTCTAATAACCTCTCCAAGGGCATGGGCGGTTCTAGTCTATTGACAAGAGCCACCAGGTTGGACACGTAGTCTCGCACTAGTTCGTCCTCACCCTGGAACCGGTTCTGGGCTTCCTGCAACAGCCTTTGTTGCTGTTGCGTACTTGTGCCAAACCAATCCCGGGCGTCCGCGACGAACTCGTCATAACTGAGCCACTGGTACTTGTTGTTATCGTACCAGGTCCTCGCGTTACCTTCGAGGATCTCTGATACGGAACAATGCACTTCTTCGTCAGTTAGTCCTGCACCTACGCGCAGATCCTCCAACCTCGACAGAAACGTATCTACGCTCTGTGCCCTACTGCCCGCAAACCTCAATTTCCATCCGCGGACAATTTTCCCAACATCTCAGGTTGTGGAGAGCCCTGAGAATATCAGATATCCGGTGCCAGATGATCCGCTTTGACTCCTCTGTCGAACGGGTGCGGATCTCCCATAAACTTCCGAATCCTCTTCACCTCCTTTTCGTTGGAGGACTTCCGGTGTAGTGACGTCCCTTCTACTAGGTATTGGTCTTGGAGGAGCTGGTGTACTCCCCGGAATCCCCGAGTCGTAGTAACAGGTGTATGTGTCCTGAAAGTCCACATTACGTCCGGAGCGCGGTTGAACCGAGTCACGCTGAGAAGAACGGTTAGCACTGGCCATGTCATGCATTGCGTCTTCCAGCTCTCGAATTCGTATGCGCATGTCCTGCGCCTCGCGCTCCGCACACACCTGTAATCCCTGCAGAGTCTGAAGGGTTTCTAGGATTCGACCTACCAACTTTTGGTTATGGTCTATTCCCTCCTTCAGATACTCTATCTCTCGGAAGGCTTCACTCAAGGATAATTCTTCCTGAGGTTCCTTCCGAGTGCAGGATTCCTGCGACCTGGGGTCCGGATTGCTCCGTCTTCTCTCCTCCTTCTCCTGCTCTTGTGTGCTGAGGGCCTTCTGGATGAGTTCATCCTCTTCTTGGCGGCTGGCTTCACCCCCAGAGTCCTCATCCGGGCAGGTGAATGTCCTTGACATATCAGTCAATGATATTCCCCCCCTATTGATGATCCTGAGGGGATGGTCGCTGTTATCATCCGCGTTGGAGTTTTCCAACTCGTCACAGACTGTGTCGAGCCACGCTTGTCGGGATCGCCTCCTGCGCCCCGCTACCTCTTTGCTGTGCGTGGTCTCTTGAAAATCTGTGGCGGTGTACTCACCCAGCAACC